>NC_136065.1:1449845879-1451045879 GCF_964261635.1 Lissotriton helveticus
TCCAATATCTACCTGTGGCTGAGGCCCCCTCTGTTCCAAAAAGAGTCCGTGTATCACAGCTCTTGGGATCCGCATGCAGCGGCAGGACAGCTCCGCGACCGAGCCAGCCGCTCATAAATTCATACAACAAAGGTTGCCCTTGAGGAGCTGCCGCTTACAGAGAGGTTACAGCGCAAATCGCCACAGGTGGCTCCGTTGACAGCATGCCCCACAGCTCTTCATAGTGCCATACGCGTTTCGAGCGTGTTAGCCGCTCTTGCTCACTGGCTGGCAATGACGAAGGAAGCAGGCTCATTGAAACCATTTACTTTATTTGAATATCGAGTCCTGCCCATGTGGGCGTGGTTACAGGCATTCTGGTCGTGGTAGTCCCAAATTAATGCCATGACTCCCGGTTTCTTGTAAAACAAGTGTGCTGCTGTCTTACGTCATTAAAATATAATTGTCCTTGTTAGGTGAGGAGCGATGATTGCACCACTGTCCGCAGCTCCAATATCTACCTGTGGCTGAGGCCCCCTCTGTTCCAAAACGAGTCCGTGTATCACAGCTCTTGGGATCCTCATGCAGCGGCAGGACAGCTCCGCGACCGAGCCAGCCGCTCATAAATTCATACAACAAAGGTTGCCCTTGAGGAGCTGCCGCTTACAGAGAGGTTACAGCGCAAATCGCCACAGGTGGCTCCGTTGACAGCATGCCCCACAGCTCTTCATAGTGCCATACGCGTTTCGAGCGTGTTAGCCGCTCTTGCTCACTGGCTGGCAATGACGAAGGAAGCAGGCTCATTGAAACCATTTACTTTATTTGAATATCGAGTCCTGCCCATGTGGGCGTGGTTACAGGCATTCTGGTCGTGGTAGTCCCAAATTAATGCCATGACTCCCGGTTTCTTTTAAAACAAGTGTGCTGCTGTCTTACGTCATTAAAATATAATTGTCCTTGTTAGGTGAGGAGCGATGATTGCACCACTGTCCGCAGCTCCAATATCTACCTGTGGCTGAGGCCCCCTCTGTTCCAAAAAGAGTCCGTGTATCACAGCTCTTGGGATCCGCATGCAGCGGCAGGACTGCTCCGCGACCGAGCCAGCCGCTCATAAATTCATACAACAAAGGTTGCCCTTGAGGAGCTGCCGCTTACAGAGAGGTTACAGCGCAAATCGCCACAGGTGGCTCCGTTGACAGCATGCCCCACAGCTCTTCATAGTGCCATACGCGTTTCGAGCGTGTTAGCCGCTCTTGCTCACTGGCTGGCAATGACGAAGGAAGCAGGCTCATTGAAACCATTTACTTTATTTGAATATCGAGTCCTGCCCATGTGGGCGTGGTTACAGGCATTCTGGTCGTGGTAGTCCCAAATTAATGCCATGACTCCCGGTTTCTTGTAAAACAAGTGTGCTGCTGTCTTACGTCATTAAAATATAATTGTCCTTGTTAGGTGAGGAGCGATGATTGCACCACTGTCCGCAGCTCCAATATCTACCTGTGGCTGAGGCCCCCTCTGTTCCAAAAAGAGTCCGTGTATCACAGCTCTTGGGATCCGCATGCAGCGGCAGGACAGCTCCGCGACCGAGCCAGCCGCTCATAAATTCATACAACAAAGGTTGCCCTTGAGGAGCTGCCGCTTACAGAGAGGTTACAGCGCAAATCGCCACAGGTGGCTCCATTGACAGCATGCCCCACAGCTCTTCATAGTGCCATACGCGTTTCGAGCGTGTTAGCCGCTCTTGCTCACTGGCTGGCAATGACGAAGGAAGCAGGCTCATTGAAACCATTTACTTTATTTGAATATCGAGTCCTGCCCATGTGGGCGTGGTTACAGGCATTCTGGTCGTGGTAGTCCCAAATGAATGCCATGACTCCCGGTTTCTTGTAAAACAAGTGTGCTGCTGTCTTACGTCATTAAAATATAATTGTCCTTGTTAGGTGAGGAGCGATGATTGCACCACTGTCCGCAGCTCCAATATCTACCTGTGGCTGAGGCCCCCTCTGTTCCAAAAAGAGTCCGTGTATCACAGCTATTGGGATCCGCATGCAGCGGCAGGACAGCTCCGCGACCGAGCCAGCCGCTCATAAATTCATACAACAAAGGTTGCCCTTGAGGAGCTGCCGCTTACAGAGAGGTTACAGCGCAAATCGCCACAGGTGGCTCCGTTGACAGCATGCCCCACAGCTCTTCATAGTGCCATACGCGTTTCGAGCGTGTTAGCCGCTCTTGCTCACTGGCTGGCAATGACGAAGGAAGCAGGCTCATTGAAACCATTTACTTTATTTGAATATCGAGTCCTGCCCATGTGGGCGTGGTTACAGGCATTCTGGTCGTGGTAGTCCCAAATTAATGCCATGACTCCCGGTTTCTTGTAAAACAAGTGTGCTGCTGTCTTACATCATTAAATATATATATATTACCTACTGGCGGTCGCCAGTAGGTATATATAGTTAGGATGAATTCTCTATGGGATTTTTGAAAATTCTATGTCTAATAACTTTGGCGTTTGTGGACGGAATTGGCTGAAATTTTCAGGACAATGGCACATTTTGTTTCTGAGTAGCCCTTGAAAATTTGGGGGGGGTTCGTCAAGGGGGGGCCGAGAAAAAAGGGGGGTCCCAAAACGTGTTTTTAACATTGAGTTTTCCATAGGGCGGTTGGCCTCACTTTTAGCCCGAACGGCTGAATGGATTTGCACGAAACTTGGCAAAATTGTAGGGACTGGTAGCCCGATGTGCCTTTTGTAGGTCGCACTATATGTGCTACAGTGGATTTTGAGAAATTAACGTTTAAAAAAAGATATATATCTGTAACAGCGGACCGGGCAGCGCTCCAGGACGCGTACGGAGCTTTGTGAAGCGAAGCTGATTGGTTCTCCGGCGTCTGTAAGCATTCCAAACAGTCCGTAGCGGCCTCCATCTTGTCTCTCGGTAGGATCGAGAGACAAGCGGAGGCCAAACCGAAGGGGCAAATGACCATAAGTGGGCATAGTAGATCCTCCCTGACCGTTTAGGTTTGATGTGGAGGTTTTAAAAGGGCCCCGCGGGGCAAAAAAAAATAAAAAATAATAATAATCGAACAGCTGAATGGATTTGCACGAAACTTGGCAAAATTGTAGGGACTGGTAGCCCGATGTGCCTTTGCTAGATCTCAATATATGTGCTCCAGTGGATTTTGAGAAATTAACGTTCAAAAAAAGATATATATCTGTAACAGCGCTCCGCTTCGCGGAGATAAAATTATATGTGTATTACCTAGCTGTTGCTAACACCAGTTAGCGACGGCTAGTAGAAGATAGCGACCATCTTGGGCCCCACTTTGCATGTGAGTGATATTTATCACTAATGACATGCAAAGTGGGCATGCCAAGATGTTAGCGACTGGAAACAGTCGCTAACATCGCTATCTCCTATTATCAACTTTTGGAAATATTCGAGATAAGCGCGAATATCTCCAAAAGCTACCACCTGCCCTGAGCAGTTCTTAGCCATGTTATCCAATGGGAGGTGGATAACATGGCTAAGAGCATTAGCTCGGTAATGCATGAATATCGCTGAGTTTTCAGCGATATTAATGCATTGCGGTCGTTTTTTATCGTATTTGCGATAAACCTTGATAATAGCAAGGTTTATCTGCGATAATTTCTGACGGTAAAAAAATCGTTGCTAAGCATCGTTAGGGATAAATATCGCTTAACTTTGGTAATATGCCCCAACGTCTGTTAACGTTCGATTCGAAGGAAATCAGGAAGTGTTGAAAAACATTGTCTGCGCCATCTTGTCTTTTTTCAAATGCCACACTTTTGTCGTGCACGTCAGCCATTTTAGATGCCTTGACCAGACCCACTCTGTGCACGCTGTCGATCCTTAGCATGGCTCCCCACCCTCGCAAGCATCTCCCCCAGGCAGTGGTCACCCCCGCTCTCTGTCTTATGCATGGGTAATAAACCTCCCCCCATCTGCTCTGCTCCTCCCTGAGAATCACACCCTGTGCCCGCCCGACACCTCCCTTTCGCCCTATTCACTACCGCACCCTCTGACACTCCTTTTCCTCTGTGTCCGATTGTCCAGGCTGGTCCTAGGGTATCAGCTAGCCCTGCAGATGTAGTTTATGGCCACAGCTGTAAAGAATCACCCCTCTTCAAAGGAGTTATAGTAGATCAAGGCCCACACTCGATGAGATCCGTCACAGCAGAAGCGTTGCTATTATCTGAAAACCATCCTGTATTGTGATTGGGGAGGGGACCGAGCCTGAAGCGGAAGATTCCAGGGATGACTCTTTGTACATCAAAGTTTTTACAATTATGTGTCACATTAAAAATATATAGCACTCCGACAAAGTAGTAAGATTATAAAACTTTAATAATTTATAAATATATACAAGAAAACAAAAATAGTAATAACATATAAACATTTTTAGGGAAAAACAACGAAGTAGCGGTCGGCTGTGCGAATAGTCCCAACGCAGCACAACGTCCAGATTTCCGGCGTGGGGCGTCGCGGGGGGTGGGTCATCAGTAGCAAACTGTTGTGCGAATAGTTCCAAGGCAGCAGAACGCGCTGAAATCTAGATGACACGAAAGTGATGTCTAGTAAGTTGCCACCCAGCAAATAACGGCGTGGGGCGTCGCGGGGGGTGGGTCATCAGTAGCAAACTGTTGTGCGAATAGTTCCAAGGCAGCAGAACGATGGCACCAAGGTGATGTCCAGTAAGTTACCGCACTGGTTTTGGTATCCTACAATGCTGCTCCGAATAACGGCGTGGGGCGCCCCGGGGGAGGCGGCGTGAACGGGCCTCTCCAGGTGGAGTGTCATCTGTTGTAGTGGGGCGCCCCTTTACCGTTTCAGTTGCCATTCCGTCCGTTTTTGGTCCACTGTGTCAAAAGCCGTAATTCAGCTGAGTTGCGCCCACTCTTGCGGTGCAGCGATAGGCGACTGTCACAGGACTCTCAAAATGGCGACAGGCTGTTTCCTTTTTGGGCCTGGTCCACTGAAATGGCCCTGGGACACCTTGGAAATCGGACGCTTGTCTGCTAGGTCTTGGACCCCATTCTCGAAAGCGTCCCCTCCGCCTTGAGAATTCATCAAAAGTTTTGGGGGCCCCGACTCCTGCAGGCTTCTGGTGGGGAGCGGCTGCCATGATTGCTCGCGGAATGACCACGACTGAGCTACGAGATGGTGGTGCTCTCATGCTGACGCCAGCTTCAGTCTGAAACATCCAGAAACAAGGTGGGGCTTTCATCGTTTGGGAAAAAAAAAAAGTTTTCATCCAATGAAAAGTGTTGTTTTTAGGTCATATGATCAAGCCTTCCATCATTAGGAAACCAAAAGTAAAATGAACCAATGAAAAGTTTTATAAACAAGTCACATGACCTGTTATGCGGCATAGGGTATAAAATGCGGAGAAAATACGTTGGCACGTGAGGCGGCGTCAGTAGCGGACCGATGTGCGAATAGGCCGAAGGCAATACAACGCGCCAAGATCTGGATGGCACCGAGGTGGTGTCATAGTTGAGAGTTCTGAGCAGCGGTTGTAACACTGTCTGAAGCTTATTTGCAGCTGCTGCAGCTTCACTACGCGCCAAGATCCAGATGGCACCGAGGTGGTGTCTAGTAAGGTGCACTGGTGTGGCCATCCTACAATGCTGAAAGTCGGCGTGGGGCGCCCCGTTGGCCTGTGAGTTTGCGTCAGTAGCGGACCGATGTGCGAATAGGCCGAAGGCAGCACAACGCGCCAAGATCCGGATGGCACCGAGGTGGTGTCTAGTAAGTTGCCGCACTGGTGTGGCCATCCAACAATGCTGAAAGTCGGCGTGGGGCGCCCCGTTGGCCTGTGAGATGGCGTCAGTAGCGGACCGATGTGTGAATGGGGCCGAAGGCAGCGCAACAATATTTTCGGAATAGAAGACACCACTAGGCGCTGAGATGCCAAGATCCGGATGGCACCGAGGTGGTGTGTAGCAAGTTGCCGCACTGGTGTGGCCATCCTACAATGCTGAAAGTCGGCGTGGGGCGACCCGTTGGCCTGTGAGTTCGCGTCAGTAGCAGACCGATGTGCGAATAGGCCGAAGGCAGCACAACGCGCCAAGATCCGGATGGTACCGAGGTGGTGTCTAGTAAGTTGTCGCACTTCTGTGGCCATCCTACAATGTTGAAAGTCGGCGTGGGGCGCCCCGTTGGCCTGTGAGATGGCGTCAGTAGCAGACCGATGTGCGAATGGGGCCAAAGGCAGCGCAACAATATTTTCTGATTTGAAGACACCACAAGGCGCTGAGATGCCAAGATCCGGATGGCACCGAGGTGGTGTCTAGCAAGTTGTGGCACTGGTGTGGCCATCCTACAATGGTAAAAGTCGGCGTGGGGCGCCCTGTTGGCCTGTGAGAGGGTGTCAGTAGCGGACTGATGTGCGAATGGGGCCAAAGGCAGCGCAACAATATTTTCTACAATATTTTCGGAGTAGAAGACACCACAAGGCGCTGAGATGCCAAGATCCGGATGGCACCGAGGTGATGTCTAAGTTGCGGACCGATGTGCGAATGGGGCCCAAGGCAGCGCAACAATATTTTCTGAAGAGAATACACCACAAGGCGCTGAGATGCCAAGATCCGGATGGCACCGAGGTAATGTCTAAGTTGCGGACCGATGTGCGAATGGGGCCAAAGGCAGCGTAACAATATTTTCTGTATGGAAGATACCAGTAGGCGTTGAGATGCCAAGATTCGGATGGCACCGAGGTGATGTCTAGCAAGTTGCTGTACTGGTGTGGTCATCCTACAATGCTGAAACTCGGCGTGGGTCGCCCCATTAGCCTGTGAGATGGCGTCAGTAGCGGACCGATGTGCGAGTAGGCCGAAGGCAGCACAACGCGCCAAGATCCGGATGTCACCGTGGTGGTTTCATAGTTGAGAGGCACTTCATCTGCAGTGGGGCGCCGAGATCCGGATGGCACCGAGGTGATGTCTAGCAAGTTGCTGTACTGGTGTGGCTATCCTACAATGCTGATAGTCGGCGTGGGGCGCCCCGTTGGCCTGTGAGATGGCGTCAGCAGCGGACCGATGTGCGAATGGGGCCAAAGGCAGCGCAACAATATATTCTGAATTGAAGACACCACAAGGCGCTGAGATGCCAAGTTCCAGTTGGCACCGAGGTGGTGTCTAGCAAGTTGTGGCACTGGTGTGGCCATCCTACAATGGTAAAAGTCGGCGTGGGGCGCCCTGTTGGCCTGTGAGATGGTGTCAGTAGCGGACTGATGTGCGAATGGGGCCAAAGGCAGCGCAACAATATTTTCTGACTGACACCACAAGGCGCTGAGATGCCAAGATCCGGATGGCACCGAGGTGATGTCTAAGTTGCGGACCGATGTGCGAATGGGGCCAAAGGCAGCGCAACAATATTTTCTGAAGAGAAGACACCAAAAGGCGCTGACATTCCAAGATCCGGATGGCACCGAGGTGGTGTCTAGCAAGCTATGCAGTTGAGTTGTGTGCGCACTTGCGGCGAATAGGTCGAAGGCAGCATAACAATGTTTTCTGAATAGAAGACACCACAAGGCGTTGAGATTCGGTTACCACCGGGGTGATGTCTAGCAAGTTGCCGCACTGGTGTGGCCATCCTACAATACTGCTCCGAATAACGGCGTGGGGTGCCCGAAGGGGGGGGGGGGAGCCGGCGTGAATGGGCCTTCCTAGGTGAAGGCTCGTCTGCTGTAGTGGGGCGCCCCTTTACCGTTTCAGTTGCCATTCAGCTGAGTTTCGTCTGCTGTTGATGCTACAGCGACAGGCGGCTGCAAGAGGACTCTCAAAATGGCGGCCTGTTCTTTGGATTTGGGCCTGGTCCACTAAAATGGCCCTGGGACACCTTAGAACTCGGACGCTCGATTTTTTTTTCCTTTCCTGTATATGCAAAAAAAGGTAAATGCCCGGTACGTTACACGCTTCATCTGCCACGATGAACTCTCCAGAGGAACCGAAAAAAAATATAGTTGTGGTAACTATACCATGCATCGTCATATGGAGAGGTGGCACCAATTAATTATAGTGCTGCATAAAAGAGAGATTTGGAGGAGAACCCCTGACCTGCTAGTACATTCATCAAAGAAGTGGCACTGAGAGCTTCAGAGGCAAGGGAAACGGTCCCAAATATTTAGAAGAACTTTGGAAAGATTAAAATGACATGTTTAGATTGTGGTAAATTAATTTCATGTGGACAGATGAGTGTTACTCTAATAAATACAGCATATGAACATCATCATAGTCGATGGTTGGTAGAGACATTTTGACTATATCCTGGACCTGCCCGTCCTCGCCCAAAATGGCGCCGGAATAAATGGGACTCGTAACTCCTTGTTGTGTACTGGTTGCAGAACCTTGAAATCACGAGATACGTATGCAGTTTTGAAGCACATGGCGGGCGGGGACGAGAATTGATTGAATATTTCGACATCCCTATTGATATTAAGTTCTGATGTGTTATTGATTACTGTACTGTTGAAAGTTCGAATTAACGTCACCCATGGTACTTGCCCGCAAATGTATATCTAGATAATGTTATTGTAACTGGCCCTGTCGTATTTTAATTATAAAATGTACGTCCACCGATTCCGTAACTGTTAGACACCTTAGTTCTTGCAACCTAATGGCCCACCCGTTACGTTCCTCTACAGTGTAAATGTCTATTCATCATATACGATTACAGTTTGCTCCGTGGCAGGCCCACAAGGTTATAGGCTCGTATTTGTATAATGAAATTTTCACAATAAAGGTTTTTAAAAGAAAACATGGTAGTAGTATATACATTGGTAAAGTTTTTAATAATAGTCACTGTTTTAGAATCATTAAAAGGCAAGTGAAATAAAGCAGACCAATTACATGAAGGGTAAAAGGTATAATACGAAGGAACGCAGTAAAGATAAATGGTCAAGGGCTGTTGTGTTTTCTATTCCTGCAACATAAAGTGATCGATAAGAATCTCATATTCAGGCGTATCGGCGACTAAGACAGCAGGTCGACCCTCTTTTGCTCAACGGCTTCGTCATGGGACGAAGAAACGCTCTTTTTCTCGAAAAAAGAATATATTTTACTTGCAGGACAGTTGTAAAATTTCCGGGAAAGTACATTAGCCTGGAACATTATAACATATATTTAAGAAAAATAATGTTCGGAAGTAATGAAAAGCGTAATTTTTAGGTGATATGACCAAGCCTTTCATCATTACAATAAGAAAAGTAAAATGAACCAATGAAAAGTTTTATTAACAAGTCACATGACTTGTTATGCTTACGTTACGCGCTGCGCGCCCCGGATGACTTCCGGATGCGCTAACGCGGCGCGTCATATGACGCATTACGCGACAACGCAGGTCCAGAATATAGTCAAAATGTCTCCACCAACCAGCGGTCGGAACACAACCCCTTTCAGCAGGCTAAATAGTTCTGTTAAATGACAACACAAGGGACAGGCAACAAGAACCATCAGTCAAAGAGGGGAGGGCTAGTTCTTCTCTACCGGGTTACATTGGGGCGCTACCGTAACTGATCGAATTGGTAGTCTACAGTGTTTCTGGATGTTTCAGACTGAAGCTGCGGTTAGCATGAGAGCAGCACCATTTCGTAGCTCCGTTGTGGCCATTCCGCAATCAATCATGGCAGCCGCTCTTTATCGTTATTTTGGGCGGGGTGGGTGGCGGAGCCGAGCTGTTTTGCAGCCATCATTGTGTGGAGTTCAGTTCATCTCACTAGTTTTGTATTTGTCATGAGGGGTTGTTCCTAATGTTTCTATTTTAGCGAGGTCAAAAAGAGATCCCATTAGTGGCCTACTGATTTTACTCGATTCCTTTTCTTTTTTTTTACACGATTTTTCGTTATCTGCAAAGACTAAACAGAGTATTGCGACTCTGTGTTTGTTTGTAAATAGAGAATGAACCAAAGAGAACTAATTCTAAAACAGTAAATACTTGGATAACAATCAATCAAATGGAGAGAGAAGCAGGCACGACGGATTACAACGGGGGCAAAGGCCTGCGTTAACTACCTTTCACTATCTGCAAAGAGAGAGTACTCCTAATAGAAATGAGGGGGGGGGGCACCATTCAAAGCAGATCAGTGTGCATAAACACGAAAATGTTTTCACTTACCACGTACTTGACATTCGACAGCTTATGATATTTGCTATTAAAAAACCATTGAAATTCACTGAAAAAACCATAGGTTATAGACCATATATAGTTAGGAATTAGCATTTACAAAACCTTGAAAATTCACTGAAAAAACCATAGGTTATAGACCATATATAGTTAGGAATTAGCATTTAAAAAACCTTATTTTACTCACACAAAACCATTGAAATTCCATATATAGTTAGTTGCACTAACTATATATCGCGCACCCGCAATCCACTGCTGATCATGTCACATATTACATCATTCATGACATGGTCAGTGACATCACTGATGACATCACTGATGACATCTCAAATGACATCACTGATGACATCACTGATGACATCTCAAATGACATCACTGATGACATCACTGATGACATCTCAAATGACATCACTGATGACATCACTGATGACATCTCATTTGACATTACTGATCACATCACTGATGACATCATTCATGTGATAATACGATGAACCTCTTCAGACTCTAATATAACCTTAGATACACTCAGTGTAAACAGACACTCACAGACTGTCACTCATCCATGGAGTTACTCACACACCTAGTCAGTCATGCAAAGAATCAATCACACCTCCATTTCCTCAACTATACAGTTATACACACCTTACTTATTCAAACATATACTAACACATATTTACTCTATTATACAATCCCTGGTACAAGTTCACAGTGATCCATACAGCCACTCACACATTCACTGGCTCTTATGCACAGTTATTTATATATGTCAACTCTCACATGTACTGTGTTTTACATATGTACTTACTTTGACATGCAGCACTGAGATATCCATTCACTCACCAATACACTCATGCACACAGTCAACCGCCCATACAGCTGTTTCCACATGCACTTTTGAACCCATACATCTAGTGAATCAACTGCTCACACATCTATGCACAGAGTCATACACCTCCCAGCCACCCACACACACACTCAGTCTCCCATACAAATACTTGGGCAACCAATCAATAACCCATATAGTTACTCATATAGCTACTGATCAACACATGCAGCAGTTTACAGAACAACAGACATAATGATGCACAAATTAAGACAGTTTAGTCACTAACCTATGCACTCAGTAAGACACATTTAATCACTCACTCATACAGTCAGGCATGCACCTACTAAATCCTTCATCCAGACACTTATACATCCACTCATTCTTCAATATGTAAGACATATTTTAACTTTACAGAAACATAGTCACTGGATGTTGTCATCAGTGATGTCATCAGTGATGTCATTTGAGATGTCATCAGTGATGTCATCAGTGATGTCACTGACCATGTCATGAATGATGTAATATGTGACATGATCAGCAGTGGATTGCGGGTGCGCGATATATAGTTAGTGCAACTAACTATATATGGAATTTCAATGGTTTTGTGTGAGTAAAATAAGGTTTTTTAAATGCTAATTCCTAACTATATATGGTCTATAACCTATAGTTTTTTCAGTGAATATATATATATATATATATATATATATATTACCTACTGGCGGTCGCCAGTAGGTATATATAGTTAGGATTTTTTCTCTATGGGATTTTTGAAAATTCTATGTCTAATAACTTTGCCGTTTGTGGACGGAATTGGCTGAAATTTTCAGGAAAATGGCACATTTTGTTTCTGAGCAGCCTTTGAAAATTTGGGGGGGGTTCGTCAAGGGGGGGCCGAGAAAAAAGGGGGTCCCAAAACGCGTTTTTCCCATGTTAATTTCCATAGGGCGGTTGGCCTCACTTTTAGCCCGAACGGCTGAATGGATTTGCACGAAACTTGGCAAAATTGTAGGGACTGGTAGCCCGATGTGCCTTTTGTAGGTCTCAATATATGTGCTCCAGTGGATTTTGAGAAATTAACGTTTAAAAAAAGATATATATCTGTAAGCGCGGACCGGGCAGCGGCCTAGGACGCGTACTTTTCGCGCAACGGAGCTTTGTGAAGCGAAGCTGATTGGTTCTCCGGCGTCTGTCAACATTCCAAACAGTCCGTAGTGGCCGCAAACAGTCCGTAGTGGCCGCCATCTTGTCTCTCGGTAGGATCGAGAGACAAGAGGAGGCCAAAGCGAAGGGGCAAATGACCATAAGGGGGAATAGTAGATCCTCGCTGACCCCCTAGGTTTGATGTGGAGGTTTTAAAAGGGCCCCGCGGGGCAAAAAAAAAAAATTATAATAATAATCTTACGGCTGAATGGATTTGCACGAAACTTGGCAAAATTGTAGGGACTGGTAGCCCGATGTGCCTTTGCTAGGTCTCAATATATGTGCTTCAGTGGATTTTGAGAAATTAACGTTCAAAAAAAGATATATATCTGTAACAGCGGACCGCTTCGCGTACTTTTCGCGTTACGGAGCTTTGCGAAGCGAAGCTGATTGGCTCTCCGGTGTCTGTAAACATTCCAAACAGTCCGTAGCGGCCGCCATCTTGTCTCTCGGTAGGATCGAGAGACAAGAGGAGGCCAAAGCGAAGGGGCAAATGACCATAAGGGGGCATAGTAGATCCTCGCTGATCCCCTAGGTTTGATGTGGAGGTTTTAAAAGGGCCCGCGGGGCAAAAAAAATAAATAATAATAATAATCGAACGGCTGAATGGATTTGCACGAAACTTGGTAAAATATTAGGGACTGGTAGCCCGATGTGCCTTTGCTAGGTCTCAATATATGTGCTTCAGTGCATTTTGAGAAATTAACGTTCAAAAACAAGATATATATCTGTAACAGCGCTCCGCTTCGCGGAGATAAAATTATATCTGTATTACGTAGCTGTTGCTAACACCAGCTAGCGACGGCTAGTAGGAGATAGCGACCATCTTGGGCCCCACTTTGCATGTGAGTGATATTTATCACTAATGACATGCAAAGTTTGCATGCCAAGATGTTAGCGACTGGAAACAGTCGCTAACATCGCTATCTCCTATTATCAACTTTTGGAAATATTCGAGATAAGCGCGAATATCTCCAAAAAGTAACAGCTGCCCTGAGCAGTTCTTAGCCATGTTATCCAATGGGAGGTGGATAACATGGCTAAGAGCATTAGCTCGGTAATGCATGAATATCGCGGAGTTTTCAGCGATATTAATGCATTGCGCTCGTTTTTTATCGTATTTGCGATAAACCTTGATAATAGCAAGGTTTATCTGCGATAATTTCTGACGGTAAAAAAATCTTTGCAATGCATCGTTAGGGATAAATATCGCTTAACTTTGGTAATATGCCCCAACGTCTGTTAACGTTCGATTCGAAGGAAATCAGGAATTGTTGAAAAACATTGTGTGCGCCATCTTGTCTTTTTTCAAATGCCACACTTTTGTCGTGCACGGCAGCCATTTTAGATGCCTTGACCAGATCCACTCTGTGCACGCTGTCGATCCTTAGCATGGCTCCCCACCCTCGCAAGCATCTCCCCCAGGCAGTGGTCACCCCCGCTCTCTGTTTTATGCATGGGTAATAAACCTCCCCCTATCTGCGCTGTTCTTCCCTGAGAATCACACCCTGTGCCCGCCCGACACCTCCCTTTCGCCCTATTCACTACCGCACCCTCTGACACTCCTTTTCCTCTGTGTCCGATTGTCCAGGCTGGTCCTAGGGTATCAGCTAGCCCTGCAGATGTAGTTTATGGCCACAGCTGTAAAGAATCACCCGTCTTCAAAGGAGTTATAGTAGATCAAGGCCCACACTCGATGAGATCCGTCACAGCAGAAGCGTTGCTATTATCTGAAAACCATCCTGTATTGTGATTGGGGAGGGGACCGAGCGTGAAGCGGAAGATTCCAGGGATGACTCTTTGTACATCAAAGTTTTTACAATTATGTGTCACATTAAAAATATATAGCACTCCGACAAAGTAGTAAGATTATAAAACTTTAATAATTTATAAATATATACAAGAAAACAAAAATAGTAATAACATATAAACATTTTTAGAGAAAAACAACGAAGTAGCGGTCGGCTGTGCGAATAGTCCCAACGCAGCACAACGTCCAGATTTCCGGCGTGGGGCGTCGCGGGGGGTGGGTGATCAGTAGCAAACTGTTGTGCGAATAGTTCCAAGGCAGCAGAACGCGCCGAAATCTAGATGACACAAAAGTGATGTCTAGTAAGTTGCCACCCAGCAAATAACGGCGTGGGGCGTCGCGGGGGGTGGGTCATCAGTAGCAAACTGTTGTGCGAATAGTTCCAAGGCAGCAGAACGATGGCACCAAGGTGATGTCCAGTAAGTTGCCGCACTAGTTTTGGTATCCTACAATGCTGCTCCGAATAACGGCGTGGAGCGCCCCGGGGGAGGCGGCGTGAACGGGCCTCTCCAGGTGGAGTCTCGTCTGTTGTAGTGGGGCGCCCCTTTACCGTTTCAGTTGCCATTGCGTCCGCTTTTGGTCCACTGTGTCAAAATCCGCCATTCAGCTGAGTTGCGCCCACTCTTGCGGTGCAGCGATAGGCGGCTGTCACAGGACTCTCAAAATGGCGGCAGGCTGTTTCCTTTTTGGGCCTGGTCCACTGAAATGGCCCTGGGACACCTTGGAAATCGGACGCTTGTCTGCTAGGTCTTGGACCCCATTCTCGAAAGCGTCCCCTCCGCCTTGAGAATTCATCAAAAGTTTTGGGGGCCCCGACTCCTGCAGGCTTCTGGTGGGGAGCGGCTGCCATGATTGCTCGCGGAATGACCACGACGGAGCTACGAGATGGTGGTGCTCTCATGGTGACGCCAGCTTCAGTCTGAAACATCCAGAAACAAGGTGGGGCTTTCATCGTTTGGGGGAAAAAAAAAGTTTTCATCCAATGAAAAGTGTTGTTTTTAGGTCATATGATCAAGCCTTCCATCATTAGGAAACCAAAAGTAAAATGAACCAATGAAAAGTTTTATAAACAAGTCACATGACCTGTTATGCGGCATAGGGTATAAAATGCGGAGAAAATACGTTGGCACGTGAGGCGGCGTCAGTAGCGGACCGATGTGCGAATAGGCCGAAGGCAACACAACGCGCCAAGATCCGGATGGCATCGAGGTGGTGTCATAGTTGAGAGTTCTGAGCAGCGGTTGTAACACTGTCTGAAGCTTATTTGCAGCTGCTGCAGCTTCACTACGCGCCAAGATCCGGATGGCACCGAGGTGGTGTGTAGGAAGTTGCCGCACTGGTGTGGCCATCCTACAATGCTGAAAGTCGGCGTGGGGCGCCCCGTTGGCCTGTGAGTTTGCGTCAGTAGCGGACCGATGTGCGAATAGGCCGAAGGCAGCACAACGCGCCAAGATCCGGATGGCACCGAGGTGGTGTCTAGTAAGTTGTCGCACTTCTGTGGCCATCCTACAATGTTGAAAGTCGGCGTGGGGCGCCCCGTTGGCCTGTGAGATGGTGTCAGTAGCGGACTGATGTGTGAATGGGGCCAAAGGCAGCGCAACAATATTTTCTACTATATTTCCGGTGTAGAAGAGACCACAAGGCGCTGAGATGCCAAGATCCGGATGGCACCGAGGTGGTGTGTAGCAAGTTGCCGCACTGGTGTGGCCATCCTACAATGCTGAAAGTCGGCGTGGGGCGCCCCGTTGGCCTGTGAGATGGCGTCAGTAGCGGACCGATGTGCGAATAGGCCGAAGGCAGCACAACAATATTTTCTGACTGACACCACAAGGCGCTGAGATGCCAAGATCCGGATGGCACCGAGGTGATGTCTAAGTTGCGGACTGATGTGCGAATGGGGCCAAAGGCAGCGTAACAATATTTTTTGTATGGAAGATACCACTAGGCGTTGAGATGCCAAGATTCGGATGGCACTGAGGTGATGTCTAGCAAGTTGGTGTGGTCATCCTACAATGCTGAAACTCGGCGTGGGTCACCCCATTAGCCTGTGAGATGGCGTCAGTAGCGGACCGATGTGCGAATAGGCCGAAGGCAGCACAACGCGCCAAGATCCGGATGTCACCGTGGTGGTTTCATAGTTGAGAGGCACTTCATCTGCAGTGGGGCGCCGAGATCCGGATGGCACCGAGGTGATGTCTAGCAAGTTGCTGTACTGGTGTGGTCATCCTACAATGCTGAAACTCGGCGTGGGTCGCCCCATTAGCCTGTGAGATGGCGTCAGTAGCGGACCGATGTGCGAATAGGCCGAAGGCAGCACAACGCGCCAAGATCCGGATGTCACCGTGGTGGTTTCATAGTTGAGAGGCACTTCATCTGCAGTGGGGCGCCGAGATCCGGATGGCACCGAGGTGATGTCTAGCAAGTTGCTGTACTTGTGTGGTCATCCTACAATGCTGAAACTCGGCGTGGGTCGCCCCATTAGCCTGTGAGAGGGCGTCAGTAGCGGACCGATGTGCGAATAGGCCGAAGGCAGCACAACGCGCCAAGATCCGGATGTCACCGTGGTGGTTTCATAGTTGAGAGGCACTTCATCTGCAGTGGGGCGCCGAGATCCGGATGGCACCGAGGTGATGTCTAGCAAGTTGCTGTACTTGTGTGGTCATCCTACAATGCTGAAACTCGGCGTGGGTCGCCCCATTAGCCTGTGAGATGGCGTCAGTAGCGGACCGATGTGCGAATAGGCCGAAGGCAGCACAACGCGCCAAGATCCGGATGTCACCGTGGTGGTTTCATAGTTGAGAGGCACTTCATCTGCAGTGGGGCGCCGAGATCCGGATGGCACCGAGGTGATGTCTAGCAAGTTGCTGTACTTGTGTGGTCATCCTACAATGCTGAAACTCGGCGTGGGTCGCCCCATTAGCCTGTGAGATAGCTGTTCTTTGGATTTGGGCCTGGCTCGTCTGCTGTAGTGGGGCGCCCCTTTACCGTTTCAGTTGCCATTCAGCTGAGTTTCGGCTGCTCTTGATGCTACAGCGACAGGCGGCTGCAACAGGACTCTCAAAATGGCGGCCTGTTCTTTGGATTTGGGCCTGGTCCACTAAAATGGCCCTGGGACACCTTAGAACTCGGACGCTCGATTTTTTTTTCCTTTCCTGTACATGCAAAAAAAGGTAAATGCCCGGTACGTTACACGCTTCATCTGCCACGATGAACTCTCCAGAGGAACCGAAAAAAAATATAGTTGTGGTAACTATACCATGCATCGTCATATGGAGAGGTGGCACCAATTAATTATAGTGCTGCATAAAAGAGAGATTTGGAGGAGAACCCCTGACCTGCTAGTACATTCATCAAAGAAGTGGCACTGAGAGCTTCAGAGGCAAGGGAAACGGTCCCAAATATTTAGAAGAACTTTGGAAAGATTAAAATGACATGTTTAGATTGTGGCAAATTAATTTCATGTGGACAGATGAGTGTTACTCTAATAAATACAGCATATGAACATCATCATAGTCGATGGTTGGTAGAGACATTTTGACTATATCCTGGACCTGCCCGTCCTCGCCCAAAATGGCGCCAGAATAAATGGGACTCGTAACTCCTTGTTGTGTACTGGTTGCAGAACCTTGAAATCACGAGATACGTATGCAGTTTTGAAGCAAATGGCGGGCGGGGACGAGAATTGATTGAATATTTCGACATCCCTATTGATATTAAGTTCTGATGTGTTATTGATTACTGTACTGTTGAAAGTTCGAATTAACGTCACCCATGGTACTTGCCCGCAAATGTATATCTAGATAATTTTATTGTAACTGGCCCTGTCGTATTTTAATTATAAAATGTACGTCCACCGATTCCGTAACTGTTAGACACCTTAGTTCTTGCAACGTAATGGCCCGCCCGTTACGTTCCTCTACAGTGTAAATGTCTATTCATCATATACGATTACAGTTTGCTCCGTGGCCGGCCCACGTGGTTATAGGCTCGTATTTGTATAATGAAATTTTCACAATAAAGGTTTTTAAAAGAAAACATGGTAGTAGTATATACATTGGTAAAGTTTTTAATAATAGTCACTGTTTTAGAATCATTAAAAGGCAAGTGAAATAAAGCAGACCAATTACATGAAGGGTAAAGGGTATAATACGAAGGAACGCAGTAAAGATAAATGGTCAAGGGCTGTTGTGTTTTCTATTCCTGCAACATAAAGTGATCGATAAGAATCTCATATTCAGGCGTATCGACGACTAAGACAGCAGGTCGACCCTCTTTTGCTCAACGGCTCCGTCATGGGACGAAGAAACGCTCTTTTTCTCGAAAAAAGAATATATTTTACTTGCAGGACAGTTGTAAAATTTCCGGGAAAGTACATTAGCCTGGAACATTATAACATATATTTAAGAAAAAATAATGTTCGGAAGTAATGAAAAGCGTAATTTTTAGGTCATATGACCAAGCCTTTCATCATTACAATAAGAAAAGTAAAATGAACCAATGAAAAGTTTTATTAACAAGTCACATGACTTGTTATGCTTACGTTACGCGCTGCGCGCCCCGGATGACTTCCGGATGCGCTAACGCGGCGCGTCATATGACGCATTACGCGACAACGCAGGTACAGAATATAGTCAAAATGTCTCCACCAACCAGCGGTCGGAACACAACCCCTTTCAGCAGGCTAAATAGTTCTGTTAAATGACAACAGAAGGGACAGGCAACAAGAACCATCAGTCAAAGAGGGGAGGGCTAGTTCTTCTCTACCGGGTTACATTGGAGCGCTACCGGAACTGATCGAATTGGTAGTCTACAGTGTTTCTGGATGTTTCAGACTGAAGCTGGGGTTAGCATGAGAGCAGCACCATTTCGTAGCTCCGTCGTGGTCATTCCGCAACCAATCATGGCAGCCGTTCTTTATCGTTATTTTGGGCGGGGTGGGTGGCGGAGCCGAGCTGTTTTGCAGCCATCATTGTGTGGAGTTCAGTTCATCTCACTAGTTTTGTATTTGTCATGAGGGGTTGTTCCTAATGTTTCTATTTTAGCGAGGTCAAAAAGAGATCCCATTAGTGGCCTACTGATTTTGCTCGATTCCTTTTCTTTTTTTTTACACGATTTTTCGTTATCTGCAAAGACTAAACAGAGTATTGCGACTCTGTGTTTGTTTGTAAATAGAGAATGAACCAAAGAGAACTAATTCTAAAACAGTAAATACTTGGATAACAATGAATCAAATGGAGAGAGAAGCAGGCACGACGGATTACAATGGGGGCAAAGACCTGCGTTAACTACCTTTCACTATCTGCAAAGAGAGAGTACTCCTAATAGAAATGAGGGGGGGGGGGGCACCATTCAAAGCAGATCAGTGTGCATAAACACGAAAATGTTTTCACTTACCACGTACTTGACATTCGACAGCTTATGATATTTGCTATTAAAAAACCATTGAAATTCACTGAAAAAACCATAGGTTATAGACCATATATAGTTAGGAATTAGCATTTACAAAACCTTGAAAATTCACTGAAAAAACCATAGGTTATAGACCATATATAGTTAGGAATTAGCATTTAAAAAACCTTATTTTACTCACACAAAACCATTGAAATTCCATATATAGTTAGTTGCACTAACTATATATCGCGCACCTGCAATCCACTGCTGATGATGTCACATATTACATCATTCATGACATGGTCAGTGACATCACTGATGACATCACTGATGACATCTCAAATGACATCACTGATGACATCACTGATGACAACATCCAGTGACTGTATGTTTCTGTAAAGTTAAAATGTGTCTTACATATTGAAGAATGAGTGGAAGTATAAGTGTCTGGACAAAGGATTTAGTAGGTGCATGACTGAATGCATGAGTGAGTGATTAAATGTGTCTCACTGAGTGCATGGGTTAGTGACTAAAGTGTCTTAATTTGTGCATCATTATGTCTGTTGTTCTGTAAACTGCTGCATGTTTTGATCAGTAGCTATATGATTAACTATATGGGTTACTGATTGATTGTCCAAGTATTTGTATGGGAGACTGAGTGTGTGTGTGGCTGGCTGGGAGGTGTGTGACTCTGTGCAGATCAATGTGTACTTGTATCAATGATTGTATAACAAGGTAAGTATGTGTTAGTATATGTTTGAAAATGTAAGGTGCTCTATGTTTAACTGTATAGACAAGAAAATGGAAGTGTCATTGATTCTTTACAGGACTGACTAGGTGTGTGAGTAACTCCATGGATGAGTGGCAGACTGTGAGTGTCTGTATAGGTGTATGAGTGCATATGATAGTGTTGTAAAGATGAGTGATTGTATGTATGAATGATAGTATGGGTGAATGAGTGAAGGTGTGTGTAGACGTAGGAATCAGTGAGTGCGTATGTAGTAACTAGTATTGGTGTGTCAATGGTTTCAAAAATTATATTCTGTATTTAACACTGGGTGAAACAGAGGTTATATTAAAATGTGAGGAGATGCATTGTATTGTCACATGAATGATATCATCAGTGATGTGGTCATTGATGTCAAATGAGATGTCATCAGTGATGTCATCAGTGATGTCATTTGAGATGTCACCAGTGATGTCATCAGTGATGTCACTGACCATGTCATGAATGATGTAATATGTGACATCATCAGCAGTGGATTGCAGGTGCACGATATATAGTTAGTGCAACTAACTATATATGGAATTTCAATGGTTTTGTGTGAGTAAAATAAGGTTTTTTAAATGCTAATTCCTAACTATATATGGTCTATAACCTATGGTTTTTTCAGTGAATTTTCAAGGTTTTGTAAATGCTAATTCCTAACTATATATGGTCTATAACCTATGGTTTTTTCAGTGAATATATATATATATATGATTGCTTCAGGATGCCAATAAGATGTGTCCTATCCAGAGGTTTGTTTGAGGTGAGGCCTACTCAGGGTTGCAGATGAAATTTAGAGTTGTTGAAGAGTACAGAGGAGATAATACATTTGCAGGCCTACCAATGAAGTGAGTCATGTCCACTGCACTCTTGAACAAAGGCCAAACCTCCTCTGTTTCCCTGGACAGACCTAAACTTGATCTGCACAATGTGATTCGTAATGATAGGAAACACAGGTGATGTAATTGAAATACGTGCAATTTCTTTTGCTCATTTCACAATCACATCACTTGTGTTTCCTTTGCTTAGGTATCTCATTGTGCAGATGTAGTCCAGCATATGAAAGAGTACGCAGAAGTGCATCACTGCATGCAACAACTTTGACACTTACAGAAGCCTCACCTTCTCCATGCCTCCTACACAGTTCTACATATACATCATAAATGCAAACAGTACAGAATTAATTATACATGTTAAATGGTTTATTTTTGCTGTTCTCAGAATGTATCAAATTTCACTAAAACAGTGACTTGAAGGTATTCATCATATAACAGCGGGGAAAAAAAACACAATCAAAATGATTGTGTT
Source organism: Lissotriton helveticus (assembly GCF_964261635.1). Lineage (NCBI taxonomy): Eukaryota > Metazoa > Chordata > Amphibia > Caudata > Salamandridae > Lissotriton > Lissotriton helveticus. Next base: position 1,449,867,305 of record NC_136065.1, read on the forward strand.
TAAAAAACCCATACAACATAACAAATCAGAATTCAGAACTCCTTAAAGTTAACTTACTTTCCATGACGTCAAAGGATGTCCTATGAACAGCTTACACTCTGTTGTGCTGTTATTACTTTCAGCCCGCCACTTTCTGAAAGAAAACCTCCATCGTTTTGAAAAACATGTTACATACAATAAATGACTTCTCGCTCTCTACCACAAGTTTCCACAAGGCCAAATCTTGTCAGAGCCATTTATAACTCTTGGATTTCTTGTAAGGCAATCCCGTCATTTGGCATTTCCGCAACTTTCAGAATTAAAATGTTGAAGATCATTTTCACAATCCTGGACTACTAATATCTTCCCCTTCTTGCTCAGTCATGTTCTACATTTCCTATGACACTGATACTGCTTACTATGAAGCAGACTTACACTACCTCTATGACTACTACAATTATTTAATTCTCTACATCACTTTTAATCACAAAGCAATGTAAAACAGTAGACAGCATTGCAGACTTACATTCCCTCTACTCTATGTTTTGATTGGCTGCTTCAATTAGCTTATAAAAAGAAATAGTTTTTCTGAACTCATTCAAAGTGCACTTATTTCTCCATGACGTCCAGTCTTATGGTTAGAAGTTATGTCTCTGAACTACACTTATCCTCAAGGCCAAATCGTGTAGGAGCCATTAGAACTTCTTGAAATTCCACAGAGCACATCCCGAGATTCTTTCCCTAAAATTTTGGTTTTAAAAACACCAGGTAAGAGTTTTTAAGGTCATACGGCAATTTTTTTGTGAAAATTAAAACAGAATCATTGCAGAATGACCAGCCATTTCTAGACTTTAAATAAGCTGTGTAATGTCCTGATGTTATTGAAGGACCGTCATGATATATAATTGCTGCAGTTACAAAAGTCCTTCCTGATATTGACAACTGCGAAGCTACAACATTTTTAATTAAAGTTGTCAATTTTGTTCCATCAGGCCTACATCGTTGGAACATTAAAATGACATACTGGCCATATGTCCGTATAAATAATGTGGACATCATTTCAGATTTACATTGGCTACACTCCATGTTGTGATCAGCTGCTTTTACTAGCTTATTAAAGGAGACTGATTTACTGTCTGGCAAAGTTAAATATATAAATCTTTCTGAGTCTACACTAGTAGTACTTGATACCATACAGTTCTCGCAGGCATGCTGCCATTGATAAGAAAGCCCAAACAGCTGATCTGCATCTACACCTTCAGCATGCAATACATCAAGCATATACATTAAAAACTCCTGACAATCTTGCTGAATATTTTGAGAGAATTGTGTTTGGCCTGAACATCTGTCTAACAGATTTCGAATTTCAGACACACTTTCTATGTTTCTTCTATCAGTGCTACATTTCTCTAACACAGAATTTAACAAACTGCAAAATCTTTGATCAGAATTGACCACAATCTCTTCTTTTACATTTTCTAGAGTAAACAAAACATTAACTACTACATTAGCATAGCAGTTGACACCAGAACTGTTTTCAAATTGAAAACCAACAACATCTTCAACAGAATCCTTTTTGTTTCTGCTTATAATTTCAGGTTCATCAACTTTTCGTCTTTTTGCTACAACCTCCCCAGTATTGGTCACATTTCTTCGTTTCCGGCCTACCACATGTTTCTCAAACAAAGGATATTGAGGCAAATGTGGCGCATACTCTCTTCTTAACCTATTGTATTCCTTAACACAATCTAGATCCGCACAAATGCTTGTGACATCACACTCAATCAAGTACAATCCCGATAAAGTTCTAACTCGTGACAATGCCACATATGCCATACCCTCCTTGAACACAGAACTGCCAATATTCACCAATGCACTGTCTACACTTAAACCTTGCGATTTATGGATTGTCACCGCATATGCCAAGCAAACAGGAAACTGCTTACGGCGAACATATAAGTCTTTTACAAGCAAAAATCTAGCAGAACAACGACCAATTAGCTGTACTTCCTCAATGCCATCAAATTTAATTTTTAAAAATTCAATTCCATCTCTATTTCTGTATTTTACAAAATCAACAACATTACCCATTGATCCATTTACCAGACCTCTTTCAACATGTAAATTCCTTCTTAAAATTATACGGCAGTTCAAGCACACATTCAGAGTCTTTTCAAAACCTGCAGTTTTAGATATACTCTTCTCTAATGAATCCAATTTTGTTTTCAGATTCTCAGACAAAATAATTGTTGATCCCATATGCTCTACTATGTCAATAGCTTCCAGTTTCACAATCTCTTGCTTTTCTAAATGCAACATTTTGTTGTTGAATTTGGCACATTCTGTAAGAGTTGGCATCAAACATATTCCAGATTTCTTCTCAGTAATTTTCTGAAAAATATTCTCAGGCACAACGTCTTGTTCTGGATATAAATTTGACAGTAATCGTGCATGTAAAGCTTCTTTCCCATGCTCGGTCACTTTTCCAATTCTAACATCTTGTAGAATAGTCTTGTAAACTTCATCCTTCGCCTGACGCATATTTTCATGCAGTTCAGCATAATTGAAGTTTAACCATATATTGACGTTGCCAATGCTGCCTAGGCACTTCCTGGTATCTTCATGCGTGAGCATTTTGAACACAGGTTGCCCTTTCACTGGTGTCAGCTGCAGAAGATCTCCGAAAACAATGATGTGTTTGCCACCAAATAACACATCATACTCTGTTTTAAGAACTTCTTGCATTCTCAAATGCACAAAGGCAAGCATGACATTGGAAACCATGCTTACTTCGTCAATGATAAGAAGTTTCATTTTCCTCAAGACTCTTGAAACTTCAAAACAAGCATCTCCAGATAGCTTGTGATATTGTAATTTGTTGTCATGCTCCACTGGCAGCATCAGTAAACGATGTAAAGTAATCCCTTTAATGTTATGTGCTGCCAGTCCAGTTGGAGCGGTGACAACACAAGACAGCCATGACTCTGTCCTTTCTTGCAAATAACATGAAATTGCTTTAATAAGGAAACTTTTTCCAGTTCCCGCTTCTCCACTCACGTACAGTCGGACAGGCTTGAACGACGTACATGAGCACTCTTTCTTGTCATGACTTAATCCATGATCAATTTGCATGGTAACTTCGTCATATATTTTCCTCTGCTCAACGTTGAGTTGTCTTTCCAACTCTTCTAAGTTAACCACATCCTCCTGAGCATGTGCCATGGCTCTTTCCACTTCATTCATAGCAGTGGCAGCTTCATTTTCGATAACAGGTCCTCCTAGTGGATCCTGACTCAATGAAGCAGAACTCTGACTGTCCTGAGAACTGTCTCTGGCAATCTCGGCTGCAATCATTGCTTCCTGCTCAATTTCCACATTCAACATTTCTACATATTTGGGAAAAGCAGGACATTCTATGGTCTCCTTGGCGGCATTGAAAGAGTCTTCGTAACAGAGAAAATCTCCAATCAGTTCCTCTTCTGCACGCCAAGGTTTGAAAAGTTGCAAAAGTGCTAAATAGAAAAACTCCTTTTTTTCAGGAGATTCGCCACTCAATTTTCGATGGTTTACCAAGTGGCATTTTCTTTGCTTGACCAGACATCCCTCACTTCCTATTACAGCATACACTCCTTTCTCAGTATCTTCTTTGATGTTCCTCTTGAATATGTAATTTTGAAGAACCTCATACAGACAAACATTCTCGAGGTGAATGCTTCGATTTGGATAATATGTATCCAACATGTTGGTCTTCAAAATGTCGGTACTGTTTGGCTCCTTTTCCGCCAAATACTCAATTTCCTGCACAGGTTTGAGAACTCGATTACGCGTTGCAGCAAGACCAAGACTCGCCCAAACGATACTCCTGGACTTGGCATAGAGACTTGCTGAAGACAACCGGTCAGAACATTCGTACGCTCCGATTTCTCGATGCGACAACATCTTCAGACTGAAACTGTACAACTTCTTGCTGAGGCTCTTTTCATGGGAAATGTCCTCCCACATATCCTTCAATTCTGTCTTCTCTTTTTTGGTGATATAAGACGTCACATACCGAGCCACAGCCATACAGTTATCAGCCACAAACTGTATATCCATGTTAGCATTCCACATGGACAAAATCACCGGGTTGTAGTCGTTGATGTACTTGGACTCTTCGTTCCTCTTCAAATTGTATGTGTTTTTAGGTGATTTCTTCATCACATTATGTCGCAGCGAAGACATCAAACTGTTTACTCTTCCTTTAGAAATCACAGGTCGTGGAAAGCCGAAACGACATTTGGTGTAGAACTTGTCCTTGTTTCGGAATTTACGACAACAGTACTTTCCACATCGATGGCTTTGGAAACGCAGAACTTTTTCTCTTAGGCTTTTCTTCTCCTTTGCGTTTGGAACAGCACACGTAGAATACTGTTGTATAAAACTCATCACTGAGTCTTCTGGATCCATTCCAAATTTAGGTGCATCCTTGATCCACAGCAACATATGTATATGAGGAGCACCTCTTGCTTGGTACTCCTTTCTCCAGAAGAAATCCAACACCTCTCCAAGAGGTGGATTCTTCTTATTCATGATGAAAGACATCATAGCTTCAAATCTATGATTGAAGTACCTACATACATTGACTGGATCCAAAGAGCACAGTTCTCCGGGTGTCTTGAATTCGATGTTTTCTACGTTAGCATTTGCCTCTCGTAGAAATTCAAGTAAGTCTTCCCAGCCATACTCGGCACAGCTCAGAGTGAGGAACCATGTGGGAGTACCTAAGTTCCTCAGCATACATTTTAAATCACCATGACGACGGTACCAGTACTCATTAGTACCACGCTGACACGCCATGAGATTAATCAGGTGAGAATCCAAAATACTGTCTTGGACATTGACTTTATCCATAAAGTCACTTGCCGAGATGTTTTGCATGTGTATACCACTTTTCAAGATGTGGTTCACTGCATATGACAGTCCAGACAGATCGCTTTCAAACAGGAGATGAAACAAATAAGGAATGCATTGTCGAAACCTAGCATCTCCTGCATACAATCGCAAAGTCCGGCATTCAGAAGCAGGAATTTGATGAGGTCGCTCATCATATCTTCCTCCCTGACCTGTTGGAAAAAGCTGTGGGAAACACCGAGCTTCCAAACTTTCCTCCCAAACACTAATGGAACTCCCTTTGGCTTGTTTCATTTGAAACAACTCAATAGCATTCCCCATGACTTCCTTGGAATGCAAAGGATGAACACTATAATGTTCAGATATTTCTTCACTAGTAGAGGGTTCTACTTTCTCAATTTGACCAGCACACAAATCGCTATCCTCTTCCTCACTTACTTCCTTTTCTGCAACATATACATTCTTATAGTATTTATTATTTTTTTTCAAATACAATGTTGCCTTTTTAACTTTCCTAACATCTACTAAATCTTGCCATATTTTCTTATTCTTTGTCGGAACCCCATTAACTAAGATAACCAGAGGTTCCTCTTCCACTTTTTTTACTCCAATTGTGTTAATGTTTTTCTTCAAATCTAGAGGCAAATAAACAACTCTTCCCTTTAATCCTCTCTGTAAATCTGATGGAGGCAATTTCCCTGTCTTTGGCTCCATTCTTACAATAGCCTGAAAGGGATGGATACTTTGAATCAAAATAGATTCATAAGTATTTAAATCCTTCAATTCAGAAGGAATCTCAACCAATTCCAGATTATTATGAACTGCTCTAGCAGGCATCTGGTTTTGATTTAATTTGCAACAACAATAAGTACACACACGTTGATCCAATCCCAAATCAAAACAATTTTCTACCATCAAGTATGTTGTGAAATCCTTCCATTCACTATTATTTTCCCTTTCTCTTTTTGCATATAAATCCACTAACTTAGTCTGATTCTTATAATAAGTGCGTCGACAACACACACAAGTGAAATTTGGCCTGTCACTTGATTTGACCTGAAACGTCGCAATTTCCCTCTGGAAATTATCTGTACTGGAAACCTGTACACTATCTTCCACATTACCCGCTTCTTCTTGGTCAATTTCAACATTCTCCTCTTTACTTCCAAAGTAACAAAACTCAATTTCTTCACATATATTCTTCACATCTATTTCAGAACCATGCAAAAGAGCAGCACATAATTGTTTAAGCATAATTGCTGGACTCTTAGCATAATACAACATTCTAACTAATTTCCTCACTTTATTATGATGCACTGCTAGCATCCTGAAATGATGAAAAACACTCTGGCATACTCTCCTGGAAAGACAAGCCAGTGAATGACCATGCAAACCTGTCACTTCTCTCACTCTGCAAGGATCTAATTCTTGCAACAACCTTATTTTCTGCTTCAAACTTTTCTTATTAAATGACCGTACAAAATCACAAAGCAAATTGATGGAATCCTGTCGCACACTGCAAATACTACTACACTTCCAGGTGTACACAGGACCCTTAGCACGTCTTCCTAAAACCTCATTACCTAACACCTCTTCTGCCTCTGTTGTCACAAGTTTTTCTTTTTCAACTGAACAACCATCTTTCACTTGATAAGCACGACCACTGGTGTCAACTGCATGCACCAAATCATTATCCTGGAAATAACTCTCCTCATTAAAAAATGCCTCACAGCTTGAACTATGCATCCATTCTCCAGAAAAAACTTCACAAAAATTACTACGATTAACTATTCTCTTCCATCTACTATTTCTTTTGAAATCATAAATTGCCTTGTTTAGCTTCCTAATTCTATTGATTATCAAAATAAATAACTTACGTTTAATTTCAAATGCCTGATCAATAACTTTCTCAACTATTTTTTTTCTCTTATAAAAAACCACTTTCTGTTGACCTTTCTTAATATTTTTTAACAAATTGCCAATTATCCTGTTGCGGAACATTCGTTTACGAATGTCCCTAAACTGTTGTTTCCTTCTACTATCATGCACAGAGTTATCTCTTGCTCTAGCAGTAACATTTTTGATTGGCCTTTCCTTTCCATTTGAATTGCTTCTCTTTTTCTGGACTGAAACATTTTCTGTAGTAATATTTGTTTTACTACAAATAGTTCTTATGAATGTTTTTGTACTCTTACCCGGTGCTTTCTTGGTGACTTGACAAATCTTTTTGTTAGAGGACTGCTGCTTTTTTTCAATCACCTGCTGTCTTTGACGTTTTGCAGCCTTTCTCAGTCTTTCTTTCGTTGGCATGGTGAAATGTTGAAATGATCTGCAGTTGAATCTGTGGTAAAATATATTAAAAAATGTTATTAACCACTATTACCCAACAGTACATCAATAACAGTAATCAAAATCTTAAAACACTACTTTACATTTTTACATATAAGATTTTTTAGTGCATGGCAATTTTAGAATACAGAAATAGCAGAAAAGAAATTGAATTTATTTTCATGTTACCTGTGCTATTTTATATGTGAATCTGATCTAATTTTATGAGCATATTTTAATATTTTATTGAAGACACTACACATAACCTGTTTTTGAAGGTGTCTTTATTTTTAAATTAAACGGTTTACATTTTTAATTTTTATTTATTATAAATTTTAAAAATAAATGTTTATAGTTCCATAGGATCAAGCAGGTCAGCTTCCCACCCTATGTCATATAATTCGGACAAATCTGCATCCTCATCACGTTCTTCTTCATCCTCAGGATTTAAATCATCCAAGGGATCAACATCCACTGATGTTTCAATTACGAGTTCAATGATGAGGTCAAAATCAACTGATTGCTGATTGTCGCTCATGTTGATGTTGTCTTTATCTTTAAAGAAAGATAACAACAATGAGATGTTGCAGAGTAAGAGACAAATCTCAGAGATTATAATAGTAAAATTGTTTAACAAGAGTAACATTTTGCAGCTAATATTTAGCCATGTCCAGCGATGCTGAGCAGGTGAAGCCTATGTCTAATTTTTCAGTGAACAGGACTCATCTCTTCTTAACCTTGGATAAGCCTCACCGACTCTGTGTCCCCTGCACATACTTAAATGTAAAGGGGCAGATTTATGTTAAATGGCACATCCCCAGGCATGCACCAGTTAACATGCACCGCTGCTCTGCCACCTATGGTGTGCCGCATTTACAATCAGATAGGAGAAAGCTGCGTCAAAACCCTGCGCCTGCTTTAAGCAGGCATAGGTCTTGACGCAACATTGTGGAGATGGGGCACCCCTGAGCCTTGCTGGAGCTGCATCGCACTTGCGATACAACTCCAGCAATGCGCCACCTTTACGGCACAGATGCGTCACGCATCTGTGCCATTTTTGCCCCATGCTGCGCCGCATTGTAAATGCAGCACACCATGGGTGGCGGAACAGCGGCGCAGGATGACTGGCACATCCCTGGTGATGCGCCAGTCATCATAAATGTATCCCTAAGCTTCTTATCTTGTTACAGATGAACCGCCATATGTATCATCAAACTATTTTGCATTTCCTAAATAGCAAATTTTAAGGGATAAATAGCGATTCTTTACCATTCCTAATTTGCGATGAGCAAATTGCTAATTGCAAATTACCCATTCATTTCCATGGGCCACGAGGCCCATAGGAATGAAGGTGCAATTTGCGATAAGCAATTAGCTCATCACAAATTAGGAATTTTTCCAAAGGTGCACGGGTGTCTCAAGAACACCCTGCTGCACCCCTGAAAAAGAAATTTGGGGGCATATGGCGCACATACATGCCCTAAGGGCATGTATGGGCGTCATATGGCACCTTTTGTTTTTTGGAAAAAAAGCTTTTTGAAAAGAATTCGCAAATTACCGCCAACTAGAAGTTGGTGGTAGTTTGCAAATCCTTAATGGCATTTTTTGCATATTTTTTGTTTGATACATTGCATTTAAGGATTAGCAAATTTTGCTATTCCTTATTTTGCATCAAACTTGTTTGATACATACCATTTGTCTAATTAGCATTCGCAAAGGCCGAAATTCGCAGAATTTTGACCTTTGCGAATGCTAATTAGCTTGATACATATGGCCCCAAGTGAGGCCTGTCTTGCAACATGGTGCATCTTTTGCATCACTGCTGCATCGGTTTCATGTGGCACGTTTTTTTTACACCATGACACATCTGCCTAAATGCATCAATTTGTAATTTTTTCGCCTCATTGCAAATCTTTTGCACCTCCGCTACATCAGAAAAGTGACGCACAGTGGCGCAAAAGAGGCATACACCTATCATAAATCTGTCCCTAGCATTTTAAATGATTAATTCAGGATGACGATAAGGTGTGGCCTATCCAGAGGTTTGTTTAAGGTGAGGCCTACTCAGGATTGCAGATTAAAGTTACGCTTGATGAAGAATACAGAGGAGATAATACATGTAAAGGCCTACCAATGAAGTAAGTAATGTCCACTTCATTGCGCCACTCATAATAAATGTATCCCTAAGCTTCTTATCTTGTTACAGATGAACCGCCATATGTATCATCAAACTATTTTGCATTTCCTAAATAGCGAATTTTAAGGAATAAATAGCAATTCTTTACCATTCCTAATTTGCGATGAGCTAATTGCTAATTGCAAATTACCCATTCATTTCCATGGGCCAGGAGGCCCATAGGAATGAAGGTGCAATTTCCGATTAGCAATTAGCTCATCACAAATTAGGAATTTTTCCAAGGGTGCAGGGGTGTCTCAAGAACACCCTGCTGCACCCCTCAAAAAGAAATTTGGGGGCATATGGCGCACATACATGCCCTAAGGGCATGTATGGGCGTCATATGGCATCTTTTGTTTTTTGGAAAAAAAGCTTTTTGAAAAGAATTCGCAAATTACCACCAACTAGAAGTTGGTGGTAATTTGCAAATCCTTAATGGCATTTTTTGCATAATTTTTGTTTGATACATTGCATTTAAGGAATCGCAAAATTTGCAAATCCTTCAATACAATCGCAAAATAAGGAATACCAAATTTTGAATTAAGGACATTTTAAGTCATTTCCCAATGTGCAGTGTTTTCAAATTATGATTTGAAAATCGTTTTTAGGGAAAAGGAATGGTTTGTAAATTTATGACAAGGACATAATGGTGTATGCTTCTTTATAAGGCATTTCAGTGTCTCTGATGTCATTTTTCCCATATTACATTAAAAGACCTTTCCCCGTGGAGCACATTCCTTGTAAATATGCTCCCACCTGTGCATGGTAAATTTAGATTTTGACTGTTTGAGTTACATAGCCATATTAAAAGTGACCCAAAAAAGTTGCAAAGGCTTTAAAAAAACACTTTCATGTGTCTTAAGGACATTTTAAGTCATTTCCCCGTGGGCAGTGTTTTGTAAGTGTCGCAAAAGAGGCATACACCTATCATAAATCTGTCCCTAGCATTTTAAATGATTAATTCAGGATGACGATAAGGTGTGGCCTATCCAGAGGTTTGTTTAAGGTGAGGCCTACTCAGGATTGCAGATTAAAGTTACGCTTGATGAAGAATACAGAGGAGATAATACATGTAAAGGCCTACCAATGAAGTAAGTAATGTCCACTTCATTGCACCAGTCATCATAAATGTATCCCTAAGCTTCTTATCTTGTTACAGATGAACCGCCATATGTATCACCAAACTATTTTGCATTTCCTAAATAGCGAATTTTAAGGAATAAATACCGATTCTTTACCATTCCTAATTTGCAATGAGCAAATTGCTAATTGCAAATTACCCATTCATTTCCATGGGCCAGGACGCCCATAGGAATGAAGGTGCAATTTGCGATTAGCAATTAGCTCATCGCAAATTAGGAATTTTTCCAAGGGTGCATGGTTGTCTCAAGAACACCCTGCTGCACCCCCTGAAAAAGAAATTTGGGGGCATATCGCCCTAAGGGCATGTATGGGCGTCATATGGCACCTTTTGTTTTTTGGAAAAAAAGCTTTTTGAAAAGAATTCGCAAATTACCACCAACTAGAAGTTGGTGGTAATTTGCAAATCCTTAATGGCATTTTTTGCATATTTTTTGTTTGATACATTGCATTTAAGAAATCACAAATTTTGCAAATCCTTCAGTGCAATCGCAAAATAAAGAATAGCAAATTTTGGTATTCCTTATTTTGCATCAAACTTGTTTGATACATACCATTTGTCTAATTAGCATTCGCAAAGGCTGAAATTCACAGAACTTCAGCCTTTGCAAATGCTAATTAGCTTCATACATATGGCCCCAAGTGAGGCCTGTCTTGCAACATGGTGCATCTTTTGCATCACTGCTGCATCAGTTTCATGTGGCACGGTGTTTTTTACACCATGACACATCTGCCTAAATGCATCAATTTGTAATTTTGTCGCCTCATAGCAAATCTTTTGCACCGCCGCTGCATCACAAAAGTGACGCACAGTGGCGCAAAAGAGGCATACACCTATCATAAATCTGTCCCTAGCATTTTAAATGATTAATTCAGGATGACAATAAGGTGTGCCCTATCCAGAGGTTTGTTTAAGGTGAGGCCTACTCAGGATTGCAGATGAAAGTTACGCTTGATGAAGAATACAGAGGAGATAATACATGTAAAGCTCTACCAATGAAGTAAGTGATGTCCACTTCATTGCGCCAGTCATCATAAATGTATCCCTAAGCTTCTTATCTTGTTAGAGATGAACCGCCATATGTATCATCAAACTATATTGCATTTCCAAAATAGCAAATTTTAAGGAATAAATAGCGATTCTTTACCATTCCTACTTTGCAATGAGCAAATTGCTAATTGCAAATTACCCATTCATTTCCATGGGCCAGGAGGCCCATAGGAATGAAGGTGCAATTTGCGATTAGCAATTAGCTCATCGCAAATTAGGAATTTTTCCAAAGGTGCAGGGGTGTCTCAATAACACTCTGCTGCACCCCTGAAAAAGAAATTTGGGGGCATATGGCGCACATAAATTTTAACAACATTTCTTTACATCAAAAACGATTTTCAAGCCATAATTTGAAAACACTGCACCCGGGGGGAAATGACTTAAAATGTCCTTAAGACACATGAAAGTGTTTTTTTAAAGCCTTTGCAACTTTTTTGGGTCACTTTTAACATGGCTATGTAACTCAAACAGTCAAAATCGAAATTTACCATGCACAGGTGGGAGCATATTTACAAGGAATGTGCTCCACGGGGAAAGGTCTTTTAATGTAATATGGGAAAAATGACATCAGAGACACTGAAATGCCTTATAAAAAAGCATACACCATTATGTCCTTGTCATAAATTTACAAACCATTCCTTTTCCCCAAAAACGATTTTCAAATCATAATTTGAAAACACTGCACATGGGGAAATTACTTAAAATGTCCTTAAGACACATGAAAGCTTTTTTTGATTGCCTGTCCAGCATGGTTGGGTCACTTTTAACATGGCTATGTAACACAAACATTCAAAATCTAAATTTGCCATGCACAGGTGGGAGCATATTTACAAGGAATGTGCCCCACGGGGAAAGGTCTTTTAATGTAATATGGGAAAAATGACATCAGAGACACTGAAATGCCTTATAAAGAAGCATACACCATTATATCCTTGTCATAAATTTACAAACCATTCCTTGTCCCCAAAAACGATTTTCAAATCATAATTTGAAAACACTGCACATGGGGAAATTACTTAAAATGTCCTTAAGACACATGAAAGCGTTTTTTGATTGCTTTTCCAGCATGGTTGGGTCACTTTTAACATGGCTATGTAACACAAACATTCAAAATCTAAATTTGCCATGCACAGGTGGGAGCATATTTACAAGGAATGTGCTCCACGGGGAAAGGTCTTTTAATGTAATATGGGAAAAATGACATCAGAGACACTGAAATGCCTTATAAAGAAGCATACACCATTATGTCCTTATCATAAATATTATAACCATTCATTTTCCTCAAAAACGATTTTCAAGTCATAATTTGAAAAGACTCCACAGCTCCTATGCAGAAAAACAACCTGTCAGTACTAATACTTCACATTTTCTCCAATTACATTTTCTCAAAGAAACAAAATCTATTTGTAAAACACTTGAGACAAAGCAACATTTGAAAAACACAACTTTCTTCATAATTTTCTCCTTAAAGCACACTATTCTCTATCTAAATTAAAGAAATATTTTCTCACCTTAGCAAATACTTTGAGTTTCAAAACAGTCTCAGAAACACACCAATATGTCTTCAGCAGAGCAAAAGGTATGCACTCCAGAGTCTGCAGCTATCAAAAGCACAGAAATGCTGTAATTCTTCACACATATCTCTCATGTCACCAATCAAAACTCTTCCCTCACTTTTTTTCAAATGAAAACCCTTCCCCCCTCTTTTCTCTCTGTCTTTTTTGCATGGCAACCACCTCCTGGAAGACCTCTGGTGTTTGCAAGTTCACACAACAATGTTGCAATTGAACTCTGAACTCTCAGTGCACCTGCATATCCAGTGCAATCTTTCATTTAATGATTTTTTATTGACCATTCAAAATACATCTTTCAAAGAACTCATCCATGCACCCTAACTTGCTGTTTTCAGCAATCAAAATCCACCAATCACTGTTACTGCTTCATTAACACAGAAACTCCACAGTTTTTTTCATTTTAAACTCTTATTTTTTCAACTGCCATTTCATTGCCACACTTCATCTGACTGCAGCAGAACCTTCTCTCACCATGTTTTCTGTCTGGATTGTTGGACATAGTTATATCCACTGGGCTCACAGGTATGCTGAGAACAGGAATTTACCTAACCTCAATTTAAAAGATGTGGAAATTAAGTGGTTTGGCCACAGAGGATTAAAATGTCACCAATTGATACCATTGGTGAAAACCTTTATGCATTTGCCAAAACCTGACCTGTTAATTGTGCACTGTGGAGGTAATGATTTGGGCACTTTGACTGGGGTAGGTCTGGAAATGCTTTTAAAGGACACCTTTGAGCAATTGATGGCACTTTTTCCTCAGACTGCCTTGGTATATTCAAATATATGCCAAAGACAGAAATGGAGGTGGTCAAACCAATTTTGTCCACAAATTGAGAAGTCGAGGAAGCATGTAAACAAATCTGTTTCAGCTTACATGAGAGACCATGGAATGGGCTCCGTGTACAACAATAACTTGCGTTACTACATGCAAGATATCTACAGAGGAGATGGAGTTCACTTCTCAGATGAGGGCAACAGAATTTTCATTCTGAATTTAAGACTGTGCATTGGTACCTACTTATAAGTACCTAAATGTACCATAAACCCAAAAGCTCTTCTCAGAGCTACCCTACATATGATCACTCACAATTATTATTTTACTCTAACATTTTTCACAAATTTTCAACAAAGTACGCTCCCTGGGGCGCTACCCGGTACGCGAACCGGGAGCTAACCTCGCGAAATTTTTTAAAAAAATGTTTTTTTTTCGCACATATAAGCCTCCTCAGCCACCCTCAGAAAACCTAGGGGGTCAAGATAAGTCTACCGTGCCCCCTTCTACCCATTCTGAACATTATTTGCCCTCCATCTTGTATCTTAATTCGACCAAAACACAAAATGGTGGACTCCCGTAACGCTTAAGGTCCGCGAACCGGGGCGCTCAACAGTTCGCGTACCGGGTCGCTCCCTGGGAAGCGCACCATCAAAAAAGAGGGAAAGTAGTTTACAGAAAAGCGACTGGAGACAATTTCACCAAATATAGATTAGCTCATACTACATACCAATCCCTACCATTTTCACAAATTTGATTGGAATTCCATTTAACCATTTAGCCTGTAGACGTCTCTGAATACCCTGAGGTAAATTACTTCACAAAACACATCTGAAGTGTTTGAATTGACAACCAATTAAAATGTTACTTTCATTTTCTACTTTTTTTACCTGACATTTGATTGGTTATGTACCTGAATATATATAAAGGAAGAGAGAGAAACACAGCCATTTTGACTACTACTTCCTGAACTACATTGCAAGATCATTTTCACTCACAACCTAAACTTGTTTTTAGAAGGTGAGATATTATTTTATAAATTTGAAAACATTTTCAGATAGTTATATACTATCCCTCTGTAAGAGTTAGACATTGAGAAAGGCTTCTTTATTGTAATTATGGATTGATTTAGGTTTCTGTGGTATAATTATGAATTTACTTAGACTTCTTCACAGGCACTTTTTAATAGTACTACTTCACGCCTGAAACCATACAGTGCCCATAGATTACTTCTCTGTTATAAACTCACAAGTACCTGTCTGAACTTAAACCCAACAGTGCCCTATCTCTACTGATATATTTATTTTTTATGCAAATTACAGCAATAAAATGGAAGGTGAGCAGAATGTTTCCTTTGAAATTGTTCTGGAGAACAACAAAGAAAAAGATATTGAGGACAATGATGACTCAGATTTCATGGATGAATCACGGGACCATGAATTAGTTCAATGTGTAGAATCTGTGGATCATTTACTCCATTATGATGACGGTCAAATGTGGGAACTTATGTTCACTCAACAAGAGGACATATCGGACAGTCAAATGCTAGACGTTCTATTAAATTTTGAGAAACAATCTGAAAAATAAAATTGTATGTAATATTAAAAAATTGTTTGAGTCTTTAATCATTTTTATATGTAATTTATAAACTAGTTAAATGTTAGAAATGTTATTAAATTTTGAAACACTATCACAATAATAAATAATTGCTTAAAAAATAAAAAAATTAAAAAATAATCAACAAAACCAACAATCAATTAACATACAGTATTTGAAAAGTCTATCATTCTTTTTTCCTTATAGTACGCTGCCCAGAACGCTTCCCGGTTCGCGAACCGGGCGCTACCCACGCAAAAAAAACAAAAAAAAATTATGTTTTTTGCCCCGCGGGGCCCTTTTAAAGCCTCCACATTAAACCTAGGGGGTCAGGGAGGATCTACTATGCCCCCTTATGGTCATTTCCCCCTTTGTTTTGGCCTCCTCTTGTCTCTCAATCCTAGTACGCTGCCCAGAACGCTTCCCGGTTCGCGAACCGGGCGCTACCCACGCAAAAAAAACAAATTAATGTTTTTATTTTTTTTGCCCCGCGGGGCCCTTTTAAAGCCTCCACATTAAACGTAGGGGGTCAGGGAGGATCTACTATGCCCCCTTATGGTCATTTCCCCCTTTGTTTTGGCCTCCTCTTGTCTCTCAATCCTAGTACGCTGCCCAGAACGCTTCCCGGTTCGCGAACCGGGCGTTACCCACGCAAAAAAAACAAAAACAAATCATTTTTTTTTTGCCCCGCGGGGCCCTTTTAAAGCCTCCACATTAAACCTAGGGGGTCAGGGAGGATCTACTATGCCCCCTTATGGTCATTTCCCCCTTTGTTTTGGCCTCCTCTTGTCTCTCAATCCTAGTACGCTGCCCAGAACGCTTCCCGGTTCGCGATCCGGGCGCTACCCACGCAAAAAAAAAAAAAAACATTTTTTTATTTTTTTTGCCCCGCGGGGCCCTTTTAAAGCCTCCACATTAAACCTAGGGGGTCAGGGAGGATCTACTATGCCCCCTTATGGTCATTTCCCCCTTTGTTTTGGCCTCCTCTTGTCTCTCAATCCTAGTACGCTGCCCAGAACGCTCCCGGTTCGCGAACCGGGCGCTACCCACGCAAAAACAATTTTTTTTTCTTTCTTTTTTGCCCCGCGGGGCCCTTTTAAAGCCTCCACATTAAACCTAGGGGGTCAGGGAGGATCTACTATGCCCCCTTATGGTCATTTCCCCCTTTGTTTTGGCCTCCTCTTGTCTCTCAATCCTAGTACGCTGCCCAGAACGCTTCCCGGTTCGCGAACCTGGCGTTACCCACGCAAAAAAAACAAAAAAAATATATTTTTTTTTTGCCCCGCGGGGCCCTTTTAAAGCCTCCACATTAAACCTAGGGGGTCAGGGAGGATCTACTATGCCCCCTTATGGTCATTTCCCCCTTTGTTTTGGCCTCCTCTTGTCTCTCAATCCTAGTACGCTGCCCAGAACGCTTCCCGGTTCGCGAACCGGGCGTTACCCACGCAAAAAAAACAACAAAAAAAATTATTTTTTTTGCCCCGCGGGGCCCTTTTAAAGCCTCCACATTAAACCTAGGGGGTCAGGGAGGATCTACTATGCCCCCGTATGGTCATTTCCCCCTTTGTTTTGGCCTCCTCTTGTCTCTCAATCCTAGTACGCTGCCCAGAACGCTTCCCAGTTCGCGAACCGGGCGCTACCCACGCAAAAAAAACAAAAAAATGTTTTTATTTTTTTTGCCCCGCGGGGCCCTTTTAAAGCCTACACATTAAACCTAGGGGGTCAGGGAAGATCTACTATGCCCCCTTATGGTCATTTCCCCCTTTGTTTTGGCCTCCTCTTGTCTCTCAATCCTACCGAGAAACAAGATGGCTGCCGCTCCGGACTGTTTAGAATGTTGACAGACACCGGAGAGCCAATCAGCTTCGCTACGCGAAGTTCCGTTACGCGTAAAGTCCGCGAACCGGAGCGCTGCCCGGTCCGCTGTTACAGATATATATCTTTTTTTGAACGTTAATTTCTCAAAATCCACTGAAGCACATATATTGAGACCTAGCAAAGGCACATCGGGCTACCAGTCCCTACAATTTTGCCAAGTTTAGTGGAAATCCATTCAGCCGTTCGGGCTAAAAGTGAGGCCAACCGCCCTATGGAAAACTCAATGTTAAAAACACGTTTTGGGACCCCCCTTTTTTCTCGGCCCCCCCCTTGACGAACCCCCCCCAAATTTCCAGGGGCTGCTCAGAAACAAAATGTTCCATTTTCCAGAAAATTTCAGCCAATTCCGTCCACAAACGCCAAAGTTATTAGACATAGAATTTTCAAAAATCCCATAGGGAAAAAATCCTAACTATATATACCTACTGGCGACCGCCAGTAGGTAATATATATATATATATATTTGTTCTATACCAATATAAATCACATTATTCCCAAAGTAATTTTGATACCAATGCAAGATCTGAACTGTGTGAGATGTAAATAATAGGTGATCGTTTTATATATTTATTGTACATTATGTAGATATATGAATTTATAGTACTCCTATATATTTTTGTATACAAATGTAATTTGAGATATTCTCTCTTTTATATATATATATATATTTTTTTTTCTTATATATATATATATATGTTTTTTCTAAAAGTATTGATTTTTAGGAATATTTCGGTTCTGCAACATTTTGAATTAGATCTTTCCTTCTTTTTCTACAAAAAAACATTGAAATGATCTATTTAATTCTTATGTAGATTTCAATTACTGTGGTATGATGATGTTGTCTTTACTTTGGGATGTGATTTAGGGATTTTGAAGGGCACTATGCCCTATATAACAATAATGTGATGTATACCCCTTTAAGATTCGAATGAGATTGTTGATTAATCATGTGATCAACTCAGCTATTTAAGTTACTTCCTTTCTTCTTACTGTGACATGTGATCAAGCCTCGGCTGAGGTGAAACGCGTCATGGCGACTGGTGGGCTGTTAATTCTTTATGAATAAAACTCACTGACAGAAGAGCACGTAGTTTGTGGCTTTATTCTAAATCCGTTTACTACTGGGTGTAGTGTGGCTATACTGTGCCCTGTTGTTCCGGACTCTATGCAATATTTAGTACCTAACGAACTTCCGAGGTACGAGTAAAGCCCCTCCTCTAACAGTGGCGAGAAGCGGCAGGAAGTAATTGGCTACGTGACCCGGAGCTGGATTGTTTACTCTGATGAGGAGGAAGCCGTGAGAAGCCCCCGCGTAAGGAACACACACCGAGCTGACTGAAGGAGCCGAATATCTGAACGCTACAGGGATATTTCGACATCCAGGTCAGGAAAACGGTGGTTCGAGAGAACGCGGTGAGGAGTGTGCACTTTTTCAGTTGTGGGGATTGTCTTCTATCGACTGAATCTGTTTGCTGTCAGGAGTCATAACAATCAGCTGTATTCCATCATGTCGGCCGTCGTGTTAAGGAGTAGGGAACAGGCTGCCAAACTGGTATTCGTCACCCCGGCTGGGGGGGCCATAACGTCAACACCAGGGGAAAACACTACAAGCGCTACTAATCCAACGGCGCGCGACTTGTTTCGCAAATTGGAAAAGTTAATGAAAAAAGAAACTGCTAAATGGTGGGAGAATAAATCTTTATCTATGTATCTGGAGGTGGGTCGGATACCACGTGGCCTTCGAATCTCTCTGGCTCCCAGCTATGAGAATCCGGACCCTCGCTTGCTCGAGAGATGGGCGGCGACGAACTTAGACTCCTCGGCTAAATTGCTGGTACTTTTAATAGAATTTGCCGAGAGTGATCGAATGAAATTACAAAGCGAGATTGAGTCTGTTGAAGCAGAATTAGAAAAACTGGGAGAAGATGATGATGATGTTAACATGAAAAAAATGAGGGGTGAGATGGAATTCCGACTACAAAAAGAAGAAGAAATAATCAAAAAACGTAAGGCTTACAAATTTGAAAGGGACAGGTTAGACTACCTCAATGGGCGAATTTTTACTTTTGCGAAAAAGTTTGAGAAAGAAGGAAATAAGGGCCAGCAAGCAGATAATAACCGTGCTGGTGTCTCAAAGGGAAACCCAAGCTCTGCCTCATCAATTAGCTTAAGCTCCACAGAGGGGAGTGAAATAGAGGGTGACTTACCAAGTACTTCATTGGGGTTTACTGCACTAACGCCTGCGCAGGAGATGAGGCGCTTGTGCGAGGCCAGACGCGAAACCCTGAGACCAAGAACAAACCCTACCCAGACAGGAAGAGCGCAAACCGCAAGCGATCAGAGCGACGCAGACGCCACCAAGAAAAGTGGCGCAACCAAGAAGAGAACCAGAGGAAAATGGTCGAACAAGAGACGGGGCAATCAACAGGGAGCCCCTCAGTAGTAAACCTGACCGACATAAAATTAAGTCCAAAAGAGACTAAAATTCTTGGCCTAGGGCTCTCTTACTGTCCCCCACAAACCTTTAACTATGCCAGCACACGTATGGATGCATACAGGTTTGTGAGAAAACTCAAACTCACTAAGTTCTATCGCCTACGCCCAAAAAGCAATAAAGACACTGTGTCAATACCCTTGAGCCCGAACATACTAACAGTTGAAGATGCTCCTTCTTTTGAAGAAATCTGGGATTTACAGACTGAACAAACTGCACAAAACACAGTAAATCCGTGTACAGCGCCAGATAGCGTGATCATCAATGTTGATAAAAATAAGGCAATTACACCATTTAAGCCTAAGTCCACCTTCAATCCGATTTCTACCCACGATAATCTGGATATTTATCAGGAGTTATTGGTGGAAGATCTTAAAAAGCTATATACAACCACTAATAAAAAAAGCCAAGCAATTGCACGACAGAATCAGAACTACAATCTACTGATAAAAAAGTTGAGAACAAATGAAAACCTAGTCGTAAAACAAGCCGACAAGGGAGGTAATGTTGTGCTGTGGGCACGTGATAAATATATAGCGGAAGCAGAGAAACAGTTGGGTGATACTGCCTGCTATCGAAAGACCAACATTGTATCCATCAAAACAGCTTGGAATGAGCTCAACGCTAAACTTATGGGATGGCGCAGTTGTGGTTTGATTTCCATGGACGAATTCAAATTTATCAAAAAGGAATTCCCTGTAATTCCAGTTTTCTATCTGTTGCCAAAGATCCACAAAGATCCACTATCTCCACCAGGGAGACCGATAATATCGGCGATTGATAGCGCAACGGAGAACCTATCAAGATACATAGACTTTTTCTTACAAGAATGGGTCAAAGGACTGAACTCGTACATACGAGACACAACTGACTTCTTGTGCAAACTATCTAAGCAGACTTGGTCTGAAGATTACCTACTTATGACATTGGATATTTGTTCCCTGTATACGTCTATAAGGCATATAGATGGACTGAAGGCAACACAATTCTTTTTGGATAAACGTCCCATACACAATGTACAGCATAACAAAATGCTTATGGGAATGCTTAATATATGTCTACAACAGAACTTTTTTACGTTTGGAGGTCAAGCCTATCAGCAATTGAGAGGGGTAGCCATGGGGTCTTGCTTCTCCCCCAGCTTCGCGTGCTTGCACATGGGGTTGTGGGAGGAGCAGACCCTGATGGGCCAGCACAGAACAACAATGGAACAACATGCTATGCTATACCTCAGATACATTGATGATCTGTTTTTTATCTGGAGGGGTTCGAAGGAAAGTGCCGTTGCATTTGTAGATGGGCTGAATGTTAATAATTTGAATCTTCAATTTACCTCAACGATTAGTGAATTTTCGGTTAATTTTCTGGATGTAGAAGTCTATATTAAGAACAACAGAATAGAAACAAAGTTGCACAGGAAAGCTACCGCTGGCAACACGGTATTACATGCCTCCAGTAGCCATCCTCACCATCTGATTCGCAGCATCCCCTATGGGGAGATGCTGCGAATAAAACGGATCTGTAGTACTGAGGAGGAGTGTAATATTGCTCAACTTCAGTGCAGAAAGCGTTTTTTGGAAAGAGGCTACAGCCATAAAATGCTAGACGAAGCAATGATTAAAACAATGAAACTTAAAAGGGAACAACTAATAGAACCCTATACAATTCCTACCACTGTTATTGAGACTACGAGCTCACCGCCAGACAAAATACAGTGTAGAGCCATTGTCACATATAGTCAGCAACATGCTGAGATTCGCAGGATCTTTTCAAGGAACTGGAATCTCGTACAAGGAGATCAGATAATAGGTGATTTAATCTGTAACAAACCAGAGATTACATTTAGAAAATCACCTTCCTTAAGTAATGCCATTGTAAGTAACACCCTAGAACTCCCAAAAAAGTGGTGGGAACGAATTACAGGTTTTAAGAAATGTCAAGTCTGTAAGGCCTGTAAACATGCCATCAATAAAACCCACTACATAAGTCCTTTCCATGAGAAACCAATTGCCATCAAACAAAAGTTAGGATGTAAGACAGAATATGTGGTATACTTTTTAGTATGCCCATGTGATCTGTATATAGGCAGTACACGCCTTCCAGCACACAAACGCATCCTGCAGCACCTAAGGGCTATCTCTGGAAAGGATCCAGCCTATCCAGTGGCAAGACACTTCGAAAAATGCCACCAGAGCAACCCAGAATTATTAAAATATTATCTGGTTGACTCTGTCTTACCATTGAGGAGGGGAGGAGATAGAGACAGTAAGTTGCGTTTGCTAGAAACCCGATATATCCTCGAGTGTAACAGCAAACAGCCTGGTGGGCTGAATAGTACGGAGGATCTGTACACTTGTCTATGAACTGTAATAACATTCTATGATGGCTCTCACTGGCATTTGTACGTTCAGTATAATACTCTAAAATCTTAATATGTTTGGCAGCCTGTGTAGTTCAAATTTTAACAATTTCACAATTCGCACTATATATGCACAATCACTTGAAATGGAACTTTTGTAAACAACCCTTATGGAAGTAACTAGTTGTATTGCATACGTCACGATATTGGATGGTTCCCATTTATTAACTTAAAAACCCACTGGGGTAATATTTGTTCTATACCAATATAAATCACATTATTCCCAAAGTAATTTTGATACCAATGCAAGATCTGAACTGTGTGAGATGTAAATAATAGGTGATCGTTTTATATATTTATTGTACATTATGTAGATATATGAATTTAGAGTACTCCTATATATTTTTGTATACAAATGTAATTTGAGATATTCTCTCTTTTATATATATATATATATATATATTTTCTTATATATATATATGTTTTTTCTAAAAGTATTGATTTTTAGGAATATTTCGGTTCTGCAACATTTTGAATTAGATCTTTCCTTCTTTTTCTACAAAAAAACATTGAAATGATCTATTTAATTCTTATGTAGATTTCAATTACTGTGGTATGATGATTTTGTCTTTACTTTGGGATGTGATTTAGGGATTTTGAAGGGCACTATGCCCTATATAACAATAATGTGATGTATACCCCTTTAAGATTCGAATGGGATTGTTGATTAATCATGTGATCAACTCAGCTATTTAAGTTACTTCCTTTCTTCTTACTGTGACATGTGATCAAGCCTCGGCTGAGGTGAAACGCGTCATGGCGACTGGTGGGCTGTTAATTCTTTATGAATAAAACTCACTGACAGAAGAGCACGGAGTTTGTGGCTTTATTCTAAATCCGTTTACTACTGGGTGTAGTGTGGCTATACTGTGCCCTGTTGTTCCGGACTCTATGCAATATATATATATATATATATATATATATACGTATATGGTTTCTTAAATGTTTTGTCTCGATTCCTCTCTCCTGAGCTGAGTCCTGCTAAGAGTGAATGCCAGCCACTGTCTTTAAAATAAGAGAGCTGTGATGCTGTCACTAACGATAAACTATTTAATAACAGTAAAATAGTATTTAAAATGTTGCCGACTTGCAAACCATGTTTTCTCAACATTTGTAATTAGTATTTAGCACTGAAATGTTTTATGTGAGCACTCACCTGTTGTGCCCGGAACATAAGTCTGGTGCCAGTGTACTGGGTGCAAGGCACCTGACAACCTGCCTTTACCATCGGGTATGCAGGGATCAGCCGGCCCGTGCCATGCAGAAGAAACAGAGGTAAAACCACAATGCACGGGGGTAGGTGCAGCTGCAGCATGGGGTCCCTCTAGAGTGCGCAGCAATGTGATCGGAGGTGGCCGCTGGCAGCAATATGGGCAGGCAGATCCTGTGTGCTGCGCTCCGTGCACACAGCTCCACTTTAACCACCAGGAGTCCTGTGCAGCAGCAATGTGAGGAGAAAAGGTTGACTCCAGGCTCGGACCGGCCGAATTAACCTACAGTGTTGACTAGGAAGAGAAAAGAAGGCAAGTGCTCGCTAAGCTAAGCCCAAGTGGTAGACTCATCCAGACCGATCAGCTGTCCTGACTCCTGTGAGTCCTGGGCAGTAGCGGGGCCATCCTATGACAGATTGACTAATGAGTATATATATTTGAATTAAGCATGGGAGAGGTAATAAACAGCCGCTGATAGCAGGCAGTTACCCGGGCTGGTGTGAGCTGCAGCAGGCAGCACTGAGAGCAGCAACGTGGCCTGCGCCATGAGTATTTGTAGCACACACGTTTTGTAACTCCCAAAACAAACCCCACGCTCCGGCAGCAGGATGTGACGTTACGTCTCCTGCGATGATGTCAGGCCAATAGTGAGACTAGAGCCGCACCCGGGTACTGGAAAGCGCAATCATGATACTATAGCAAGCAGCTGAGTGTGACTGCCAACAGACTGCTGAAGCAGAATGCGCAAGTCAGAGGCGGTGTGCTGCCACAGGCTCAGCTTTAATCAGGGTTTTTAGTGACACAGCTGACACACAGCATATGGGTGACATTGCATTTCAGTGCGGTTATGCGGAGTACCACATTGAAATATATTAGTGTCACGCCTGATGCGTGACACTTGGCAGGACTGAGGGTGCCCTCAGACAAGTAAGAAACAAAGGCATCTTACAGTCACAGTTTGGTAGCAAAAGGAAGCCATACTTTCGTGAGGTGGGTCTCTCATCGTCCTGTGCCCATTTGAACTGTACCTGCTGCTCTATCAACAGACCACCCTGCATTCAGCTTGGGGAATATTTTCTCAATGCCATCCACATTTCCTCACAAAAGCTAAAATTATATTGTTCTCTATTAAAAACTATGCTGCTTTCTACAATATTTTGAGTGTGCTGCATTATAACTACATGTACGACCATTTCATGCTTGACAATAGCATGTTCTATGGAGTAGGGTAAAATGTAGGGGATAATTGCTTCACCCAACATGGACTGAAGAATCACATGCACAGTCCTCTCCACTGTTAACCTCCTAGATGGACGTGTGTTGTATAATAATTGTGTAAAATAACTTATACCTCTCAACATAGCCGGCCATGCATGACAAAAAAGTACTGCTGCTCCTCCACTAGGGTGGGCTTGAACTCTAACGTTCCCAATAATGCAAAGTTGAGTTCTGCTGGTCAAGCCACCAGATAGTACCATTCAGCCAGGATTTTAGAATATCCACAATGAAAACATCTGAAAAAATGTACCTTGCATACATTTAATTGGAAATAATGTGCATATTTGATAGCTATCCTATAGTAGGATTGTGCGTAACTAACTATTCGCTGGATCAAGAAAACCAACCAGTGCTTAAGTTAATTTGTAAAAAACTGGCAGGGCTCTCGTCAGGAGGCCACTTCAGCTTGCACCACACATTGCCCCTACCATGCTGCCAAATATAGTAACAACAGAACTACTAACCATCACACTCCTCATACAAGTGTGACAATTCAGACTATTACAGGCCTCCAAAGCTTTAACCCCTTCCATGCTGATGACGGCCCCGTCCGTCATGCAATACGGTGGGCTTGTGCTGATGACGGCTGAGGGACGTCATGATCCCGCCCACTCTTTAGAAGTGCCGCACAGGCGCAGAATCGTGGCCGCGCCCAAGGGGTTAAGAATGACTTGAGCGGCAGTTAATAATAGTTTACAACGTATATTGAATTAATAATTAACTATTGTTGTGGTCATCTCTAAATTGGGCAGACACTGCCACATTGTGGCATACTGTCACAAGCGCTGGTGTTGACAAGTGCTGGTGCCAACAGTGGAAACCACCAGCTCAAAGTAAGCACTGAACCCAGCACTTATAAGATGGCAAGCCATCTTTTCCAAGACTCTCCGCTTGGATACGCGGACAAGCGATACACTGTCAGGGATCCAATATGGCTGCCTGCTTTCGAGGAGACCGCAAGGAATATAGTGCCCGATGTAGGTAGGACTTATTTACCGATTCTTAATTACCGAATTTTACCGATTCGGTAATTAAGAATCGGTAAATAAGAAGGGGGACATGTAGGAGCATCCAGATGTTTCTTTTACCGAATCGGTAAAAATCTGTATTTACCGATTCGGTAAATACCGACCGGTAATGCCCATTCATTCCTATGGGCTTTGAAGCCCATAGGAATGAATGGGCATTACCGATTCGGTATTTACCGAATCGGTAAATACCGAATTACACAAGGGTGCAGGGGGTGTCACTTTGACACCCTCTGGCACCCCCAAAAGAGGCTCGGGTGCCATGTGGCAGGCATACCTGCCCTAAGGGCAGGTCTGCCTGTCATATGGCATAGGTGTGCATGCACACATGTCCATGCACACCGGAATCGGTATTTTAACATCAAATTGAATTTGATGGTAAAATACCGATTCTGTAAGGCTTGTGGGACTCAGAAGAGTCCCACCTACATCTCATAATTACCGATTCGGTAGAAATACCGATCGGTAAATTTACCGATCGGTAATTATACCGAATCAGTTACACATGCCCCTACATCCCATTTCTGTAATACCGGTCGGTAACGGCCGAAAATGCCGATTTTCGGCCGTTACCGACCGACCTACATCTGGCCCTTAGTGCGCCCAACAAACCCCTAAAGAGAGCTTTGGAAAAACCCACAACAGCATGCAAATAAACACAGAAGCACCGATGGTCCCATAAACTATGAGAATGTTACTCTCTCACTTGGATCCCTCCTCCTTGCATCTGGATTTACACCTTTGTTTGAAATATCAGCTCTCATATGTGTTGTATAATATGTCACAATTGCTTTAATTTTCAGCGAACCCTACTGTGGAGGGGGCGGCTCTACAGAAAAGTAGGAATTTAACGCACATAAGGACAGCCTTCTATAAATCTACAGACCTTACTTTCTCACCAGATCTGGGATTGTTTGGGTCTCGCCTTCCACACAGCTCAATCTGTCTGGTTGTAAAAAGACCTATGGTAAACTTGTAGTGGTCTTAGACGCTGCCCACTGCTTCCCATTGGTTTGCTTTATTTTCACCACCCCATTTGTACCGTTATTTTCACTATCAGCTTGCCCATTATTAATTTTCTAGTGTGGGCTTACCTTCCTTTCCTGTTTTCCATCCCCCTGGAACATAGCATCTTTACTTCCTTAAACCACCTACTTTTCGGGAACTGAATTTTTCTTTTTGGTTCAGCACTCCATGAGAGTGTTTATGTTTTCCAGCTGACTCCCTCATGTACTTTTCTTCCATATTCTGATATGTTCCATGCTGCCCTCTCTTGCCCATGTGTTTCCTCCCCTTCTACGTGTGTCACACATCTTCATGTGGTACTCCACCACTTTGCTTCTACACTTCTGTTCTTCTGCCATAAGTGATATCTTCCCCAATCGCTCCCCATTGCTTCCCTCCACACTCCTGCTCCCCCTGGCTATCTCTTTCTTCCTGTCTAACTTAAAAGCACTTTTGTGCTACATCTATTCTATTTTTCTCAAATTTACTATTCCATCTGAGATCTGCAAACGTAAAAAATGTTGTAGGCATGCAAGCGCAATGCAACATACTTGTGCCTACAAAATAGCATGACTGCATAATAGTACCTTCCATTGTTTCGCTTTCCATTATGCTCCACAGCATCTTGATGCCGCTGAATAGCATAGCTAAAAGGTTTTGGCAAAGAGGCCGTAAAAACAAGACATATTGGATTTGCCAATGCTTGTTATTATTTTGCTAGTTTTGCTGCAAAGACATTCCAGGCATTTACAACACATTCTGAGCTACTCCTCAACAAAACCTTATCTATAGAATTGCTTCCCCTTGTATATGATGGCCTCTTCAACTGTATTTATACATTGGGTATTTTAACTGTCTACCTCATCTTACTCCTCGCCGCCACAAAATATGTAACAATTTTATGTCTGAACGGGTCCTCCAAAAATTGAAGAAAATGTGAAAAGTAGTGCAGTGCTGGGAAATAATGGGAAGGTGAAACCATTTTAGTTCACGGGGAGTCTAGGGAGCAATTCAGAGTGTATGATGGAAGGAGAGAGTTAAGTGGGACAGATGAGAAAAGATTTTAGTTCCTTTTTGAACTTTGAGAGTGATTTGGTGAGCCTGAAATCCAGAAGGGGTTTTCTTGGAGGTACTGGTGCGTACACTGTCTCCAGTTTTCATTCATGCATTTCTCGATCTGAAGTCTTCCAATTACATGATTTTCAAGCAGGTGAATCAGTGGAGTTGATTTGTAGGTTCAAGCCTTGAAGTCTATGCAGTCTTTGATGGACAGCATTTGCAGATTCATCACTCTTGCTGTGATGTGTTATATCTTTAACCTTGTGATGAGATGGGCGGAGGCATATTGGATGCAATGCCATGGAGCGAATGCGGAGTGCTGGTAGCTGTTGAGTAGGACAATGCAACCACCCAGGTGTGAGAGGGTCAGGCCTTGTGCATTGCTTCTTACTCAGTTAGAACTGTGACTGAGTTCTTTAATGTCTCTCGGGAATTGAAGAATGTATCCAACCAACCACTGTTCCCTGTAAGGTGACCTTACACTGCCGCACACAGAGAAAAACAATTAGAGGGAACATTGGTCGACGCACCCACTTGTGTGGATTGGTTCCTGGCGCGCATAGCCTTGGCTGCAGTGCACAGAGACCTTACACTGCCACACACAGAGGAAAGAAATTAAAGGGAACATTTGTCCCAGATCCCCTTGGCACACTGCAGCACACATACATATTCAAATACAGTACACCCACATTGACGACAACGTGGTACAATACGCATAGCCGTCACTGCAGAACAGGGGACACAACTGGCTCCGCACATCCACAGAAACATGCCTACTACATCTAACAGTGCCAAAAACTGTGAAATGGAAATTTACAGCGTACAACCTCACATCCGTCATGTAGACCAAATGTACACTGTCCCGCAGGAGAATCCAGTACCCCCAAACCGTCAAAAATGTACATTGCCATACAGTCTGCATGCAAACCAGCATACATGTCAACACAATGTCAGCATGCATCTCCCCTTCACATTGCAGAGGGGCACACAACACCTTCAGCAGAGCACAGAATACAACACATCCATGATGCCGAAGAGGACCACCACACTGTTGACACCGACGCACTACAACAGCCCATGGATATCCCATGCAACCCCCCACCAGGACCCGGCTGGCCAAGCTACTCAGAGGAGAACACTGAGCCTGCAACAGGCCACACAGCAGGAAGCACCCGCAAGCACAGCTGGCTCATGACACTTCAACCACCCACACATGACACCCCTATTGCCATGTGTCAGTATGCCAAAAGGAGGTGTCCCAACAGGTGTTGGTTGGGGCCGAACCCATGGAATGCGAACTAGGACACATACATAGGTGTCTATCACCCTTCCGGGCCCACCCACACCCCACCAAGGAGACCCACACTGCCATTGAGACACATGCAGATGCACATTCACAGTTCCGAACCACGGCCAGGGGCGTCCAAATAGCAGTCACACACCCATGTACGACAACCCTGGCCACTATCCTTATGAATTGAGTGGGTGACGACAAAGCTACATATCCAAGCACCAACCCGCTGCCTGCGGTGACATGTTTGCATCCGATGTACACAGCACAATGTAATATCATGGGGCCCAGACTCAGACGCCACCGATTTTCGACCAGTGAGTGTCCATGAATGTTGGGGAACAGACTTAGTGGCACCGGGGCTGAGAGGGGATGCAGTCTGCGATGATGCCCGTTCAATGATATGAACTCCGCCATTGCTAAATCAATTAAATTCATGAAGCTTTATTCGATGCATATACAATGACCATGAAAGCACATATTAAAATACAAAATACGTGAATCAACAATTTATAAAAGAATATCATGGAGTTCAGACCAAACATACTAAAATATCATGCTTTTTCGCACACTGATAGATTTGTTTAAAAACACATCAGTATAAAAACAAATATCAGCCGATTTCATGTTAAAAATAAGACTCATGGCCTCATCAACTGTACGTACCCCATATTTAACAAACATAGGTTTTAAATACATAATACGAAAGTTCAAGTACAGTTTGCATATTAATAAAAAGTGCAAGGTGCTCTGTTTAGATATGCCGTCACAAAAACAAGGACCTTTAGTATGTTGCTTAAGGTTAGGCGAAGCCACCAGGTGATGTACAATTCCAAACCTTAGTCTGGTTAGCACAAACTTGTGCGATTGCCTAGTCACCAAGGCTATATAAGGTGGAAAACCTTCAGTGAGGGAATATCTGCTAAAAAATGTGACAGTTAGCATGGATCCACTGCATGGATCCACTGGCAGAAGCTCTCTTCCTTGCCAGATAATCCAGAAATGTTACTTTCAACTCGGCTTTTGGTATCGTCAGAGCAGCCTTAGGGTCAGTCAGAACATTAAGATTAAATATTTGCAAAAAACAATCAGCAACATATTTTATCCATGGAATATTCCTGTATAAGTCCAAAGAAAGTCCACAGAAAGACAATCCTCAATTATAGATCTATTGAGGGACTTTTCGTCCTGGAACCATATAGAGCGCCATAACATAAGTGGTCTTAAAGATAATAGATCATTCAAAAAAATGATGTCTGATTCCCGATGGATCAGTACAGTGGTGGCAGAGGTAGGTAAACACAAGAGCTTTTTCAGGAAAGAATTTTCCTCCAGCTGTAATTTATGGTCACAGATGTAACCCCAAATAGCCGCCCCCATATAATGCAAAAGTGGCGCATCTAGCTTGATAAATTTGCAACATGTCCCTAGTTCGTCTATCCCCAATTTTTGCTGCAAATCTAAAAATACCATGGGCGCTTTTTGCCATTTTATTACTAATATTATTAAATTCGTTGGTCCATTTTCTGTCATGAGAAAAAGTGATTCCGAGATAGCAAAATGAATCGGCTGGTTGCACCTTGTTGCCATCAATAAAAAAGGCATTAGATTTATTATTATTGACCCCATAAGTCATGGTATGCGTTTTTTCCTTATTGATGAGGTGTTTCCTGTCCTTAATGAACAGAGAAAATCTATCCATCGAGCGCTGGAGACCCAGATGGGTTCTAGAGAGGAGCACGGCGTCATCAGCATATAATAACACCGGCAAGGATATGCCTTTTAACCTAGGGGCATCGGCTTGGACACTCTTTAAAATTCCATCAATTTAATTTATAAATAAAATAAACAATAACGGGGCTAAAACACAGCCTTGTCTAATGCCTCGTCGAACACTAAATTTGGGGGTACATTCTCCCATGGTTCCATAGCGCACACAAGTTTGCAGCTTTTGGTTCAGCCTGGCAAAGAAGTAAATTATACCCTCAGGGGCTCCCATCCGTAACAAGATCGGCCATAAAATTGCGTGATCGACCATGTCGAAGGCGCTGCTTAGATCAGCAAAACATAGATATAATGCACCGCCTTTTGCTTCGACGTATTTACCGATTATGAGGTCAAGATTTAAACATTGGTCTAGTGTGCCCCTTCCCTTCCTAAATCCATACTGGCTATCTGCCAGAATGCCCATTTCATCAACCCAATCCTCGAGCCTGACTAGCATGACTCGGCTCATGATCTTTATAGAGGAGTCAAGGAGGGAAATGGGGCGGTAGTTTTTTACATCAGACCTGCTACCCTTCTTGAAAATCGGGATAATAATGGATTCCCCCCAAGTTTTTGGAGCATCCGAACATGCAGCTGCATTAAAAACATTGGCAAGGAGAGGACTCCGGATCTCCGGGACCGCTTTATAGACATCGATAGGGACCCCATCGGGCCCCTGGGCTTTCCCCCCCCTTGCTGGCATGGATTCCAGACTCGACCTCGGCCACAGTGAAATTCAAAGGTAATACAGGCCAACTGCATGGGGTAGTAACTTAGCCAGGGTCAGAACCAAAAATGTTTGAAAAATGTGTAACCCAGCAATCACTAGGGACATTAGAGCTTAATACCGGGATGTCATCCTCTCTGCGGGCACGCATGGAGCAGGTTCACCTACCTGGGCGAGTCAGTCATTAGAGTCCAAAGAGCTTAAGGCTTGGAATCTATTTTGTGTGGAGACCCCGAACGCCGGATAATAGGTGAGTGGGGAATTTCTGTTTCCATTGTTATGCGGGGGCATTTTAGCTAAATGGCTATAAAATAGCCAAGTGGGCGAACGCATATTCTATCTTCGCTGGGGATTAAAGAAGCTGCCCTTAACAAAACTGTGGCCACATGCTGGGAGTGTTTAAAGTTGTCGATTACACAATCACCCCTGCACGTCTTACTAGAAGTACCTATCCAGTCTGCCCTTCTGGTGGTTAAAATTTGATCGGAATAGGTATTTGGAAATACACAGTGATTATGCAACCATGAAACAGTTTTATTTTTTATCGAATCATGAGATTCCTGCTGAGGCTGAATAGGGTCTTTCTCAAAAGGTGTAACATTGGTTAAAACGACCACATATGGTGCACAGTCTGGGAGCAGATTAATACGGCGTTTTCTCCTAGTTTCAGTAGCTACAGCTGGGTTCGATGAAACCACTGCTGTGGCGGCTAGCTTATTCTGACAGATAGTGGGCGGTGGGTCAGAAAGTGGGGGGACCGATGTAACAGCATCTTTAACTATTATTCCCCTGGTTAGCTGTTTTGGAGCTACTTTGGTGGGTATTAGACCCTTATCGACAGGCCTATGCTTTTCAACCAGAGCGATATGGGAATCAAGGAGACCGCCTAATCTAATTACCTAAGTTGAAATCTGGTCTAATTTTGCCACAAGGGGTTTGATAATCTTATCGACCTTGGCATCTATAATGCTAATTAAAAGATCAAATTGTTCCGTATTCACAATAGTTGTAACATTCTTGGCTGTTAACTCCACGTCCCCTACAGTACATTTAGGTAGAGTTTCACCTTTTCTTTTATTACGAGTACGATTCCCCCCCGATTAGTTGGTGCTTTTCTACATGCTCTTAGCGCTCGTGGTGCCGGTGAGCACTGGACAGGGGACACACTTAGTGCATCAGAAATATCCTGGGTATCTACAGATTGGACATTAATTTCCGTTGAGATATCCGGGTTATCGTTATCATGATGGTCGGCTATTTGTAAGACAGCATGTGAATCGGGCAGAATTGGGTATTTAGGTGGGGAGCTCTCCTTACCTAATGACATCCTTCGCTCCTTATTGATTTTACTGACCACTTTCACCAAATAATTGTCCATAGTGGCCAACACTGTGGGGTTTTTAGTAGCCTTCTGTTTAGACATTATATAACTTATTACAAACGGATAGCCCACGAAACGTGTAAGGTGAATTTGAGTTAAAAACAAAAAGCTTTGATGAATTTGAAATACTGGTAAAGTTAGGCCAGCAAATGAATCGACCTCTATTAATTAAAAACAGACAAAGGTTCACAATAATCAAAAGTCTCACTTTAGTCCGTAAGTCGTATCTTCTGCAACAGCCAACGGAGGAGGCCCAGCCCAGCCTCGTTCAGCCCCGGACTGCCACAGACTGCCCGCCCTTTGCCCGGGCTTGGCCCGGCGCTGTCCCGCGCGCGTCCTGCGATGTGGGAGATGTTCTGCGCTGTAATAGTGCCTGAGGGCGCAGCTGGAGCGTCACGGGAGCGCTGGGGTGCCGGGGCTGCTGGGGGATGTAGTCCCTCCGACGCGGCTGGTCCCGCTGTTGCCGTTCCCCTCACGGCAGAGATGTTCTCGCTGTTGGCCGTTTCCCTCACGACAAGGTAAGGCTACCAGATGATGACCCCAAGGCCAATGCTTCGGGGGCCATCCAAAATCTCAGACGAAGGGGTCCCAGCCTGGACCAGCACAGGGTTAGTGGTCCTGGGTGCACTGCGGGCAGCACAGGCACCCAGCCACGGGACGGTGACTTGCAGTGCAGTCAGATTGGCCATGTGACCTGAGCGGGTCCTCATCAATGTCTGAGGTGTATGTTGAAGAGGGTTGTGGGGGACAGTGGAAGGTGTCCTCCAGGACATGATGCGGAAGGTTTGATTTTACCCGGAAGCAACAAATTATTGGGTGTAAAGCGCAAGCCTCGTTTTCACTCCCAATTCGGTATCAGCTACATGAGGATGAAAACTAGCCCCTAGTCCATAGACTCAGACTCCACCAATTTACGACTAGTGAGTGTCCATGAATGTCGGGGAACAGACTTAGTGGCACCGGGGCTGAGAGGGCATGCAGTCTACGATGATGCCCGTACAATGATATGAACTCCGCCATTGCTAAATCAAGACTCTGTGGCCTAAAGGACTGCAGTGTAGGCTGGAGGCTGCGGTCACCAGTGGCGAACAGCCATGTGCCGTTGGCTCGCAATGCACAGAGTTAATGGCACATGGGCAGTGGTCGGTAGTGTACGATCACCTCCGTAATGATGAGCCTTTTTTCCGCTAAGATGCAACGCGTCATCCTCTTACGCCTCTCCTTGCGTGCAATGAGATGTAATCTGCCTTTGCATACTCGATGTTCCATCCAAATCTGTGACCTACTCGAGCGCAGCCCAGGCCGAGATCAGTGTAGGCCGGAGGCAGAGGTCAGCACTGGCCATTCACAGAGTGTCACCGGCATACGTTGGTGGCCCCCACCGGCCTGAGTAGTTCACGTTCAATGGCACCACATGTTCAGTGACTGTGATCCGGCTTTAGTCCAGACTGAGCTGCATCTTCCTCTTACTCCTCTCTGTGCGACCACTGGTGTGGACTTGTGATTCACGTCTAGGTGCTGGATGTAAGACCTACAGGTCTGCAGGGTAGTCCTGGTCCCTCATCCACATGTTGTTGGCTGGCATTGAACAGGGTTTGTGGCACCACGTGTCGCCGACTGGCATTGAGCAGGGTTTGTGGCACCATGTGTCGCAAGATGCCCATGTGGAACTATGCCTCACTGATCCGCGGTCTGGCCCAGATTTGGGGTCACTGCCATTCAGGTCCCAGGACACAGTTTCACATATGGTACTTACTGGGCTGCAGAGGATGCCGGTGTAGTATGTTAATGAGGAAGGATTAATGTGGGCCAGCGTCGGGGGCCAGCGAATGTCTGAGAGGCTGGCAGGGTCGCAGGCCTCGGGCTTGGAACTTACACAGGCATGTGGTGGGTCTTCCTTGAGACACGTCGGTGTCAGCAGGTGATCAGTGTGGCCTGGCTGCGCATGGGTGGGCCTGACGGGTTCGTGGTCCAGCGGGCAGGGGTACGGCAGGTGCACAGGATCGTAGGCAACTCCGCTCATGAGGACGGCATTGGCCTCCTGGCAGGGTGGGAGGCACCGCCTTGGCAGAGACTTTGGGCTTTCTCGAAGAGGACAACACCCAGGGCTACATGCTTTTAATTCACACCCCTATGCTGGCATGGTTTACACCGGGCCATTGCACTCTGCTCATGCTAATGGGGGACGTACCAGGAAACATTTCTCTGAGGACCCCCACTGTCTGGGGTGACATGGTTGTGTCCACTACACTCCATACACCAGAGGTATATGTTGCCAGTGATATGGGAGTATTCTGCATACTCAGGTCTGTCCAGCACATCGACGCCACTCTTGGCATTGTGTACTTTCCCAAACATGGTTCTACCGCATCCTCCACACATGCCTGGTTCCCACCTCTCCCCACATTTGGCTATGTGACTGAGGTGCTATGGTGTTGATGGCTCATGTCGTGTCTGGGCATGTTGTTGTGCATGTTGGTTGTGATTTTGTGATGTGTGCATTGCCAGAGTTATGGATTGCATGGTTGTGGAGTTGAGGTGAGTGGGGAGTTAATTATGTGCCAGATGTAGGTCAGTCGGTAACGGCCGAAAATCGGTATTTTCGGCAGTTACCGACCGATATGTAAGAATTGGTATGTAGAGGGCATATTTTTACAGAATCGGTAAATTTACCGATTAGGTAAATTTACCGATTCTGTAAAATACAGAATCGGTATTTTTACCGATTCGGTAATTCCCAGATGTAGGTGGGACTCTTCTGAGTCCCAAAGGCCCTACAAATTCGGTATTTTAACACACAATCCAATTGGGTGTTAAAATACCGAATTCAGGTGTGCATGCACATGTGTGCATGCACACCTAGCCATGTGACAGACAGACATGCCCTTAGGGCATGTCTGTGTGCCACATGGCGCACATGCCTATTTTTGGGGTGCCAGAGGGTGTCAAAGTGACACCCCCTGCACCCTTGCCAAATTCGGTATTTACCGATTCTGTAATTACAGAATCGGTATTGCCCATTGATTCCTATGGGCTTCAAGGCCCATAGGAATCAAGGGGCAATACCGATTCGGTATTTACAGATTTGGTAAACACCGAATCTTAAAGATTCGGTATTTACAGAATCTGTAATACCTACATCTCCCCCATCATATTTACCGACTCTTAAATACCAAATCGGTAAAATTCGGTATTTAAGAGTCGGTAAATATGATTTACCTACATCTGGCCCTTAGAACTTGCCAAAGGACTGGGCATTTCCTTTGGTGCCATCCTGGGAATGCTGGTTGCTGATGGACTGTGAGAGGATGAAGGGATCATGCACACTGGCTTTGAATTTGGAGGTGACATTGGTGTAGGTCCCACGGTTTTCTGATGTTGCCTGCACATTGATGTGTGACGTGTGCTTCCTGGTGTGGTGATTGTGTGCTGTGTCACCAGGGGGCACAGTTAGGACATGTGTGCTTTGGATTGCCTCCAACATGGGAGTGCATCCGGCTATGGCCTTTGGTCCTTGCTTGGTCTCCAGCAGATCCTGCACATTGTGTTGGACGTATGGTGATTGGGGTGCCAGGGTAATGTCCAGGTCAGGTGTGTGGGACTTGGATGTGGCTGGCTGTGAGACTCCTTCGACTCTGGCGGTTGTTGGTTGGGGTGTGCCAGGGGCCAAAAGGTGCAGCACAGCTTGGTGTGGGGTGGGATGTTGGTTGTCCGCTGTGTTGATGCCATAGGCCTGTTAGACGATAATGGTCGGGATGCATAGGATGGTGTCCCTTTCAGCCAGTAGTGGACAGTGACTTTGTCAGATGTTGGGTCTGTGAGGCAGATGCATTTCCTGGGGGGCCACTGTCCTTATCTGCGTTGTCTCTGTGGTGGCCCGGGGGGGGGGGTGTTCCAGGTAGGGATTGGGGTCCTGGGGTGGTGGCGGTGGGTGTTGTGGCCCTCTTGGGGGTCCGGGCTGCATGATAAGTGGCTCCATGGCATCTGTTGCCCTTCCAATGACGCTCTGGGCTGGGCTCCCTTTTGTGGTGCAGGCTGCCGTCCGACTTTACACTAGGCTCTGAAGCAGGTGTTAATTTCTTGCTGCTAACACGCCTTATCGTGTTTTTTGCGTTCTTATTGCTGATCTGGCTGGTCGTTGAGAATGTTGAGGTGTCGTGTTGTTGCTGCTTTTTGCACGGGAATGGCTACTCTGCATCTCATTAGCAATAGTTGTGGAGCTCCTCTGTGGCGATGTTTTTTGCGGCTGCTATCGCGGGTTAACTGGTGCTGTGGGCTGTTAACCACAGCTTGTGAACGGGGAGGTAAATTTATCACAACTTTGGCTACGATAAAGTGCAGTTAATTCGGCGGCAGCTCATTGTGAATATGCCCTTTGTGTTTTTTTTTTTAATGGGAAACAGTTGCTGCAGAAGAAAGCGTTTGTTTTTTTTTGCCTGCAAATAGCATCAACAAAGTGGTTGTGATGCTGAAATCACGATCTTCTCAGCTTTCAGGGGCAGGAGGTGTTTTGTCAGAAAACCAAAACTGTCTACACAGTTTTGACATTTTACTGGGACATAGCCTTTTTTGTGCTTTCAACCTCCTTCAAGTTAGTGGCAAAAATGGGTGTGATACCAATAATGTATCCCAGACAGCTATACATTTCTAAAACATAGACAACATTCTGAATTCAGCAAGGGGTCATTTGAGCAGATCCTTTAAGGGTTTTTCATAGAAACAAACAGTTGAAAAGAGAAAATATTGAAATTGATTCGTAAAAGACAGCCATTTGTGCCAACATTTTCACCTGTACCTTCTTCTAAGTAAGATAGATTTTTTAAAGCAATATACCATTACATCTGCTACACCCTTGAGTTTCTGGGGATATATAGGACTTGTAGGTTCACAAAGAACCCGAGGAACCCAGAGCCAATAACTGAGCTGTGTCTTTCAATGTTTTTCTATTGTGAAATAGATATATAGCAATTCATTTGGTAAAAAATAAAGAGTGAAACATAGGTACCAAAGAAACGGATATATTTCTGAAATGGGAAAAATATATAGTTTATAAGCAGTCTTTTTTTGCCCATCTCCAAAATTGTGGGTACCCATACATTCATTTGAATTAGAGGTCATTTTTCACTTAGTTTTTTACAAAATGTCTTACATTTGGAAGGCAGAAATACAAAGAAAGTCAGATGGTAATAACACGTCTTCTACTATTCTGTGTTTCCATTAGTCTCCCGATGAAAATGCTATCTCACTTGTGTGGTCAGGCCTAGTGTCCACGAAAGGAAGTGACCCAAAACGCAACAAGGACCATCACATTCTTCCAGTGAAAACTGACCCTTTTTTTTGCAATGTGCCTAGCTGTGGATTTTGAATCCTAGCTAAGCCGGCACTTAGCAAACCTATTCATGTATGAAAACTAGACACCCTTGGGAAGCCAGGATGGGGTGAATTGTGTGGCTCTCACTAGGTTCTGTTACCCAGAATCGCTTGCAAATTTTAAACTTTGTCAATAAAACACATTTTCCTCACATTTCTGTGAAGGAAAGTTCTGGAATATGCGTGGATCCACAAACGTACATGCACCCAGCATTTCCCGAAGTCTTCCAATAAAAATAGTACCTCACTTGTCTCGGTAGGCCTAGTGTCCACAATAGAAAATGACCCAAAACACAACATGAAAACACCACATTTTTACAATGAAAACAGACCCTTTTTTCGCAAAGTGATTGGCTGTTGATTTTGAACCCTAGCTCAGCCGGCAAATAGGGAGATCCAGCAAACCTATACATTTTTGAAAAATGGAAATCAAGGGAATCCAGGACGGGGTGACTTGTGTGGCTCTCACCAAGTTCTGTTACCCAAAATCCCTTGCAAATCTCAAACTTTGTAAAAAAAAAAAAAAATTCCTTACATTCTGTGATGGAAAGTTTTGGAATCTGCATGGATCCACAAATTTCCACACATCCCACATTCCTCAAAGTCTTGCAATAAACATGGTACCTCACTTGTGTGGCTAAACCTATTGCCCACAGCAGGAAATGGGCAAAAACGCAATGTGGACACACACGTTTTTACAGTGACAATTGACCCTTTTTTTGAAAAGTACCTAGCTGTGGTTTTTGAACACTAGCTCAGCTACATTGGAGGTTTGAAAGATATTGTGGGTAGAAAAATGTTGGGAGATCCATGCAAGTAAGCATGGGCGGATTTTGTGAATTGGCAATCTGCGAAATTGCGTATTTACGGATTCGCAATCCGCAAAATCCGCGAACTCTCGCGAATTTGCGGATTTTTTTTTTATGTGTTTGCAAGGATTTCTGCCAGTTCGCGAGGATTTTGTACCAGTTCGCAAACGCGAACTTACTTTTCGGGTAGCAACGGTCGCGAACATGTTGTTTCTACATCTGGTTCATCACAGCACCCTCTGTTTCACCACTGCCACCCTCTGTTTCACCACTGCCACCCTCTGGCTCACCCATGCCACCCTCTGGCTCACCCATGCCACCCTCTAGTTCATCACTGTAGATTATGGGTGGAAAAGCACACCTGCCCTGCCTCAACTGACATAAATGAATTAGGGGCTGATTAATGTGTTACTGAATTTGAACTTCCTGGCTGGAACCTGCTTCCTTATCTGTAATTGCTTTCTCTGAGCCTGCTGTGAGGGTCAGAGCAGGGTCATAGAATAGTTGCAAGTAGGCAACTGAACTCTGAAGGGGCCCCTCAGGAAGCACTACAGGGAATGGTTACTAATGATAAGATTGAACTTTTGCACCTGCTGAGTGCTTTCAGTTTAGCAAAAATCCAAATATCCAGCAGCATCCACAAAAAGTAATCCTTCCAGGCACTACAGGGAATGGTTACTAATGATAAGATTGAACTTTTGCACCTGCTGAGTGCTTCCAGGTCAAGATCCAAATCAAAGTGACCAGCACATGAAGAAAGCACTGAGAGGAGCCTGCTGGACAGGAACAGGAAGTTGGAGACTGTGGGGCACTTCCTTCCTCCCACCCCCCCCCAAAATAGACTCCTTGCAAAAAAAAAGTGCAGGCAAATGTCAACCTGAGGAGTTATTCTGATAAAAATCATAATTTTCAAGGTTTATGCTGCCTGCTGGTGGATTTCTAGTGCGAAATTGCAAATTTTGCAATCTCGCAATTGCGAGATTGTCGCTGCCCGCCGCATCTACGTTTTCGCAAGTGTTTACTCCCGCGAAATTGTATAGTATTCTAGTTGGCAAGTGCGACCAAGCAAAAAAATCCGCTTCGCACGGATTTACGAATTTTCGGTAAGTTCGCAAGAGTTCGCGGATTGCGAATTTACCGAAAATCCGCAAAATCCGCGAGCGGAACGGATTTTACGCCCATGCTTACATGCAAGCCACCCCTTCATGGACTGCACTGGGTGTCTAGTTTCAGAAGTGTCTTGGTTTGGTAGGTTTCGCTAGATTGCTGCTGAGCCCGGTTCAAAAAACGCAGGTGACCCCCTTGAAACCCTGGTTATTTTGTGATAGATAGTTGGGCACCTGTGATTTTGGTCCTGGGCTTGCTGACATCTAGGAGAACATAAAAAACTAAGCCAATTCTGAAAACTAGGCACCCATGGGAGTCCAAGGATGTGTAGCTTGTGATGATCCCCCAATGTTTTCCTTCCACGAATCTGCTGCAAACCTTCAAATTTAGCTAAAAAGTCACATTTTCCACTAATATCTGTGTGGGAAAGTTGTGGGATCACCGCACAGCACATATTTCCAACCACTCAGTATTCCCCATAGATTCCAGTCAAAAAGTATACCTTACTTGTGTGGATGGCCAAGTGCTTATGACATGGAAAGGCCAAAAACGTGTAGAGATTGAGGGGACCCAAAGTGGGTCCAAAAGGGCAGACTGCTTATATGTGTTTAGGATGACGCTACTTTGAGCACCCACACAAGTGAGGTATCATTTTTCTTGGGAATCCAAGGGGAATGCTGAGTTGTAGGAAATGTGTGCCTGCACAGTGATCCTACAACTTACCCACACAGAAATGTGAGGAAAATTTGACTTTATAAGTAAATTTCAGGTTTGCGTGGATTCTGGGTAAGAAAACGTTGGAGGATCCATTTAAGCCACACTGCCAGCCACGAGTCAGAACATGCACACCACCAGCCAATGGCTATCCACGCACACCACCAGTCAAGCACCATCCCTGCACACCGCCAGCCAAACAGGGCCGGACTGGAAACGGCAACCAGCCCATTCAGATTGATCTGGGATGGGGGCGTGCTATTAAGAAGCACAGCTCCCGCTTTTGTTACTGGGGGACAATATTGCAGCATTGCTGCAGCATTAGCCCCCCAGTGACAAAACTACCACCCTACACCCAGAAAACCAGCCCCCACCCCTCTGGCCCACCGGGAAAAGCCCGGTGCCTGCTATGGCCATTCCGATCCCTCAGTCAAGCACCATCCATGCACAGAGCCAGCCAAGTACTAGTCCACTTACACCACCAGCCAAGCAACACTCCACGCACACCACCAGACAAGCGACAATCTACACACACCACCATCAAGTGCAAGTCCACCCACACCATTAGCCAAGTGCAGGTCCTCGCACACCGCCGGCAAAATGCCAGCCAAAGGTCAGTACACGCAGACTGGCAGCCAAACTCCAGTTCACACACACACACAAACTCTCCCTAGTTTCTAGTGGTTACTTGCACCAGCCTGGGTGCAGATGAGACTAAAAATATCACTGAGACAGCCAAAATGTCTGCCTAAAAAAAGGG
Organism: Lissotriton helveticus; assembly: GCF_964261635.1. Taxonomy (NCBI): domain Eukaryota; kingdom Metazoa; phylum Chordata; class Amphibia; order Caudata; family Salamandridae; genus Lissotriton; species Lissotriton helveticus. The sequence goes on from NC_136065.1 coordinate 1,449,909,112, forward strand.
GAGCACCCTTTCCTATGGGGCTTCTCACTGGCATGCCCATAAACCTATCCCTAGTGCCTGGTGGGCTTTCTGTCCCCCAAGGGAGCAGATAAGGGGCAATTTCTCCGAGCTGCCTTCTGGTGGGGCAGGAAGACTGTGGCTAATTTTTATGGGGTAGTAGGTGCATTGGCATGCCCATTCTGGGCAGCCCCAACCCCTACGTATAAAAATAAATCCCTGGTGCCTAGTGGGCTTTCTTTCCCCCCTAAGGAGCAGATTGGGGACTATTACCCCCATCTACCTCCCCAGAGAGGCAGAAAGACTGTGACTAATTTTTATGGGGGGGTAGGCACATTGACATGCCCATTCTGGGCAGCCTCACCCTTATGTATAATAAAAAAAAACATAATCCCCATTCTGGGCAGTCCCCACTCCTACATATAAAAAAACCAAAAGTCCCTAGTGGGATTTCTACCCCACCTGGGGGCAGATAAGGGACTTTTGCCCTATTTGCCTCTGGGGGAGCAAAAAGGTTCTGTTAAATTTATTTGGGGGTGGGGCATTGGTATGCCCCTTTTGGCCAGTCACCACCCCTATGTATAAAAAACAATCCCTGGTACCTAGTGGGCTTTCTGCTCCCCCTGGGGGGCAGATCAGGGGGTATTGCCACGATCTGCCTCCCAATGGTGCAGAAAGACTGTAGAATGTAGGAAGGGTGGGGTAGTGCCATGCCCATCTCAGCCCCCACCCTTAAATACAATAAGAAAAATAATCCCCTGCATCTAGTGGGCTTTCTGCCGGGGGGGGGCAGATCGGGGGCAATTGCCCCAATGTGCCTCTCAGCTGAGGCATAAAAAATGTGAAACTTTGTGGGGGTGGGGTCAATGCCCATCTCGGACATCTCCCACCCCAAAATACAATAAATAAATTAATCCCTGACATCTAGTGGTCTTTCTGCCCCTGAAGGGGCAGATTGGGGGCTACTCACCCAATATGCCCCCCGGGGGGCAGAAAGATTGAATAACCCAAGAACAATTGGGGGAGCAAAGGTCATTGCCCAAGGGGTCACTCCCACTCCCTGGTGTCCAGTGGGTGGATCCCTGCTTGGGGATCACCCTCCTTAGGCAGTGTTCAAGCAGGGATCCACTTATGAGGGGTACCATTAGAAAGGGGAGATTCTCCCTTTTCAAATGATACCTCTCCTGTCTTTCTACCTGCTCGGGGGCTGAGATAGCCCCCTGAGCAAGTAGAAAGTGAAACTGAAATGAGCCTATTGGCTCATTTCAGTTTCGGTTTCAGTGAAATGACGTCATTCATTGTAACATACGCGCTCATTTCCCAGAAACTAGCAGAACAGCCTCAGGAGTTGGGGAAGCCCTTCCCCAGCTCCCAAGGTTGTTGAAGGCTCAAAGAAATCAGAGGGATTTCCTGTGCCATGTGCCCGATCGGCCGGAAGCCATCGACGCACATGAGCACTGGTGCGTTGGACAGCTCCTGACCGTCTGATGCACCGAAGGGGTTAAACGTATGATCAAGATAATTCCTTTTTTTCCAGGTCTCACATAATACATTTCCCCTTGTCTCAGGCACACTTCAGGTGGTGAGGTTAGTATACAGTTTTTAGCTGCACATGGGAATGTAGCCGGTTAATATGAGTTCAGGAAAAGATTGTATCTTCCTTTTTCTCCCTTCTTATTCGGTAGCAGTGCTGACAAAATCAAAAATGCGTTTTCAATTTGATATAACGTGCATCATGTTGTTGTTTTTGTTTTATCCTTTTTGTTAGAACTGGGGGTCTCTAGTTGGCAGAGGTAGGTACCACTGTCCAAATAGGGACCCTTGCTTCTAGTCAGGGTAAGAAGGAAACCCTCTGAGATAACCCCTGCTCACCCTCTAGGTAGCTTGGCACGAGCAGTCTAGGCTAACCAGAGGCAATGTGTAAAGTATTTGTACCAACACTCACAGTAACACAGTGAAAACACCACAAATTGACTCCACAACAGTTTAGAAAAATAAAGGTATTTAATCTAAACTACACAAGACCAAAACGACAAAAATCCAACATACACAGTTCAAGAATATGGTTTCAAAAGAGTCCTCAAGGTTTGCGATAAAATTCTTCAGGTTGCGATAAAATAATCCACAGATGCGTGAAAAGTTCAAAGTTGCGTCACGTTTACTCACAGTACATTTTAGTTGCGACAAAGTTCCAAAAGCAGAAGCTGGTGCAGTGGAAAACAAGCGATGCGTTGCTCCTGAGACCCTGGGGAGGCGTTTGCGACAGCCCCGCTGCAGCAGCGGCCCTGTTGCCACAAATCCGGTCTGTATGGGGAGGAAGGCCACTTGTATGGATTCCGGTGCGGAGGTTACGTAGGAAGTTTGTTCTCGCAAAAGGCACGATGCGACGATCTTTGGAGTTGCGACGATCTCCGGGGCGACGATGCGCTGACCAGCGGTGATCTTCTCTCTCGCAGCTCTTCGACGCGATGGTTTCTGCGACGACACTCGCAGCGACGTGATGCGGTCCGCAAGCAAGCGGTGCGGCGATCTCACCCAGAGACGACAGGCTCTGCGACGACACTCGTAGCGATGTTAGACTTTCCCGCAACGGTCTGGTGCATTCCGCAAACGAAGGATGTGACGGCTCTGGCAGCGACAACAGGCGCTGCGACGATCTCGGCCTTCGTATCGGTAAGGAATTTCCTCACACTGTCGGGGATGCGCTCCGCAGCGAGCGATGCGATAACTTTTCAATTGTAAAAGTCTCTCAAGCTTAGTTTCAAGCTTCCCAGGACAGGTACAACTTCCAGAGGCCCCACAACTGGATCAAGCCCTCTAGGAAGGACAGAACTCTCCCAGCAGAGTTCAGGGAAGCTGGGGATGAAGTCCTTTTGTTCTTGGGACTTCAGAACAGGGAGCCAGCTCTTCTCAGGCCCTTGGAGAGTCCTTCAAGACAGGGGACACAGCACAACAGCAAAGTCCTTCCCTCTCCTTGGAAGCAAAGCAACAGGTCAGTCCAGCAGAGCAACAGCAGGACAGTCTTCCTTCTTCGGTTTCAGCTTTCTCCTTGGCAGAGGTTGCTTCTTGATTCCAAGATGATCTAATTTTCTGTTGTCAGGGGTCCTGTACTTATACCCCTAAAAGTCTTTGTTCTCTTTGTGCAAGTTGGCCCTGAGCCCGGTCTGAACCAGTTCTGGGTGTCTCCTGAGTACTTTGTTTTCCTGGCTTCTCCTTTCCTTTCAGAGTGAGGGACAGGGGTTGTCAGCCGCCCAGCAGGAGGTGGAGCCAGCATTGTGGCAGGCAGGCACAGCCCTTTTCAGGCCCAGGAGCTAACTCCTTCCACCACTCAGGCTGCAATTGCAGTCATTCAGCCTAGGGCTGACTCAGCCAGCCTCCTGGGGAATCCCCAGCCCCTGTCACTCTCAAACCAGACAGCCAATCCACAAACAGGCCAAGGCACACAGAAAGGTCAGACAAGAGAACAGCAACTTTCTAAAAGTGCTGTTCTCAAACACAGGATATAAAAACAACCTTTCCTAAAAGATGTGTTATTAAAATTTTGAGTTCAGGGATACTAGATACTTATGTACTATCTTGTTTCTATGGGAAGAATTGCTGGAAGCCACTGTAGCCAGCATCCCCCATGTTAATCTATGGAGCAAGATAGCCTTACAATAGTGAAAAACGTAAATGGCTGCCATTCACTATCAGAGCATGTCACCTGCACTAGTACATGCTCTACCTTTTACATACACTGCACCCTGCCCAGGGGGGTACCTTGGGCCTTCCATAGGGGTGACTGATGTGCACAAAAAGGGAAGGGTTAGGCCTGGTCAGTGGGAACACTGACCAGGAGGACATGGCAGTTTCTAAACTGCACATAGGCACTGCAGTGGCAGGCCTGAGACACCATTTTAGAGCTACTCCTGTGGGTGGCACAATCAGTGCTGCAGGCCCACTAGTAGCATTTGCCATCACCAGCCCTGGCACACCCAGTGCACTTTACCATGGTGATACAAATATGCCAAACATGTATATCCAATCAGAATAACACTTTACAAAGGGAGCACTTACACTCTGGCACTGATAAGCAGTGGCAGAGTGTCCAAAGCATGTAAACCAGCAAAAACGAAATCCAGCACAGCATCAAAAATACAGGAGGTAGAGGCAAAAAGATAGGGGGAAACCACACCAAAGATGCCAGGTCTAACACGTGTCCCCTCCAGCTGAAAGTGGGGATAACTACCCACCCTCTTGGGGGTTCTCTTCACTAAGGCGGAAAAACCTGGACAGACCATCAGCGTTGGCGTGCTCTGTACCAGGGCGGTGTTCCACCGTAAAGTCCATTCCCTGTAGGGAAATGCACCACCTCAACAGTTTTGGGTTCTCACACCTCATTCGCATTAACCATCTGAGGGGCCTTTGGTCGGTCTGAACACGGAAGTGAGTCCCAAACAGGTGAGGCCTCAGCTTCTTCAGAGCCCAGACCACAGCAAAAGCTTCCCTTTCAATCGCACTCCACCTCCGTTCCCTGGGGAGTAGCCTCCTACTAATGAAAGCTACGGGCTGTTCTCCATTCTCCTCAGTGACTTGTGAGAGTACTGCTCACACACCATGCTCTGAAGTGTCTGTCTGCACTATGAACTCACTGGAAAAGTTAGGTGCCTTGAGCACCGGTGCTGTGCATATGGCAGTTTTCAGGGTTTCAAAAGCAGTCTGGCAGGCTTCAGTCCAGTCCACTCTTTTGGGCAACTTCCTAGAAGTGAGTTCTGTCGAGGGGGCGACAATGGTGCCATATTCCTTGACAAACCGTCTGTAGTACCCGGTGAGTCCTAAAAAGGCTCTCACCTCTGTCTGGGTCTTGGGGGGCTCCCAAGCCAGAATGGTATCAATCTTTGCCTGTAGGGGCGCCACCTGGTCGCTCCCCACCTGGTGTCCCAAATACACCACAGATCCCTGCCCTATCTGGCACTTGCTGGCCTTGATAGTGAGGCATGCCCTTTGCAGAGCCTTCAACACTTCACAGAGGTGCTGCAAGTGTTCCTCCCACGTGGAGCTGAACACCGCAATGTCATCCAGGTATGCGGCGCTGAATTCCTCCAGCCCGGACAGTACCTGGTTAACCAGTCTCTGGAACGTGGCAGGGGCATTCTTCAACCCAAAGGGCATGACTCGGAACTGGAAGTGCCCCTCTGGCGTTGAAAATGCTGACCTCTCTTTGGCCCCCTCAGTTAAGGCAATCTGCCAGTACCCAGAAGTCAAATCAAATGTACTGAGGTACTGGGCAGCTCTCAACCGATCCACGAGCTCATCAGCTCTGGGGATGGGGTGTGCGTCAGTCTTCGTGACCGCATTGAACCCACGGTAGTCCACGCAAAACCTGAATTCTGGAGTGGCACCTGGCGCAGCAGCTTTTGGTACCAAGACCACTGGGCTAGCCCAGGGGCTGCTGGAGGGCTCAATCACCCCTAGCGCCAACATCTTGGAAACCTCTTCCTTGATGCTGGCCCTGACCTTGTCAGCTACCCTGTAAAAATTTTGTTTCACAGGCAGACTGTCTCCCGTGTCCACATCATGGACGCACCAGTTGGTGACTCCTGGGGTCAGGGAGAACAGGGAGGAGAACTGACCCAATACTTGGCGACAGTCACTCTGCTGCTCTGGGGTCAGGGTGGGCGAGAGGACCACACCATCCACTGACCCATCTTGCTCCTTAACTGCCAGGAGGTCAGGGAGAGGATCACTATCCTCTTCCCTTCCTGCATCTGTAGCCATGAGCAATGTCACTTCAGACCTCTCAAAGTGTGGTTGGAGGCGGTTCACATGCAAGACTCTCAGGGGTTGCCTGGGAGTCATCAGGTTAACCAGGTAGGTTACCTCACTTTTCCTTTCCACCACCTCATATGGCCCAGTCCACTTGTCTTGGAGCGCACAAGGCTCCACTGGCGCCCTCACCCACACTTTCTGCCCAGGTTGAAATTCGACCAGAGTGCTATTCTCGCCATACCATCTTTTAATTTCTTCCTGGCTTGCTTCCAGGTTCACCTGAGCGAGCTTCCTGAAGCATTGTGTCTGGTTGCGGATGGCCAGCACATAGCTGAACACATCCTGGGGGGTTTTCCCACGGGACTTTTCCCAACCCTCCTTCACCAGTGAGAGAGGTCCTCTAACAGGGTGGCCATACAGGAATTCAAAGGGACTGAACCGTAAGGACTTCTGAGGCACCTCCCTGTAGGCAAACAACAGGCATGGTAACAAGACGTCCCACTTCCATCTCATGGGCTCCGCTAGGCCCATAATCATACCTTTTAGGGTCCGGTTGAACCTTTTAACCAACCCATTTCCTTGAGAGTGGTAAGGAGTGGTGAACTTATAAGTTACCCCACACTCCTCCCACAGAGACTTCATGTACTTAGAGATTAAGTTGGTACCCCGGTCGGAGACCACCTCTCTGGGGAACCCTACATGGGAAAAGATCCCCATCAATGCACGGCCCACCACGGGTGCTGTGATTGTCCGGAGAGAGACTGCTTCCGGGTACCGGGTGGCATGGTCCACCAAGACCAGGATGAACCTGTTGCCTAAGGCTGTCTTGGGGTCCAGGGGCCCTACTATGTCTATGCCCACCCACTCGCAAGGGGTGCTCACCACTGGAAAGGGTTGGAGGGGTGCCTTCAACTTCATTCCAGTCTTGCCACTGGCTTGACAGGTTTGGCAAGACCTACAAAAGGAACCAACGTGCTTCTTCATCTGGGGCCAGTGGAAGTGGGTAACAAGCCGGTTTAGGGTCTTGTCTTGCCCCAGATGTCCTGCGAGAGGCACGTCATGAGCCAGACCCATTAGGAAGTTTCTGAAGCGCTCGGGTACCACCAGCACACGGGCTGCACCGGGCTCAGCAAACTTAGGCTCACTATATAATAAGTCATCTTCCCAGTAGATAAAGTGATCTCTGGTTGCTCCACCTGCTGCCTGATCTACAGCCTGTTGCCGCAGACCAATGAGGGAAGGGCAATTTTTCTGCGCCTGGCAGAATTCCCCCCTGGAGGGGCCACCTTCCTGCTGCCAATGGGTCAGCTCGCGGAGGTCCCCCAGTTCGGCCACTTGTTAACCTGTACGTTCCAGGGCATCCCCCTCAGGTTCTGCTTCTTCCTGGACCGTGGGAACTGCTGGGGCGGGTTTCCCGCGCCCCCTGCCTCTTCCTCTCCTGGCAGGCCTCTGGGCCACTGTTTCAGGCTCCAGTTCTGCTGTATCACCCCTTCTGGCTGCCATAGCACGCGTGGTTACACAGATCCACGCAGGCAAACCCAACATCTCCAAGTGAGTTCTATGTTCTACATCCCTCCATGGAGAACTCTCCAGGTCGTTACCTAACAGACAGTCTACAGGCAAGGTATCACTGACAACTACTTCCAAAAGACCAGAGACTCCCCCCCATTCAAAGGGAACACGCGCCAGCTGCCACTACAGGACGGAGTGCATCAGGGATGATTTGCTCTTCAAACACCCACTGACACCTCATGGATGTCACACTGGCTCCTGTGTCTCTCAGAGCCTCAACCTCCCTCCCATTGATGGTCACCTTCTGCCCATACTTCTTAGTGTTAGAGGGCAGTAAGGTTTCCTGGACCATCTCTTGGTCTCCTAGAGAGACAAGGGTCATAACTGCTAGCTCCCCCCATTTAGTAGAAACCAAATCCCCTCCCAAAGCTACACTGGCTAACGCTGGGGCGGGAGCACCAGTGGGTGCTAGCTTCTTCTGGGGACATTTTGGAGCAATGTGGCCCACCTCATTGGAGTGATAGCAGGTAGGGGTACCTTGGTTATCCCTTCTGTCTCTATTGTCCCGTCTGCCCTTAGGGGGCTATGGCTGTCTAGGTTTGGGGGGTTGGGATTCCTTTCCCTGGGAACTATTTTGGGGCCCTTGTGAGAACTCCTTTTGGTTACCCTTGTCCCCCCACTCTTCTGCAGGGGACCCTGCCCACCTTTGTTACCCACAATTCCTCTGTGGACCCTGGTACTGGTCCAGCGGTCCGCCTCCTTAGCAAGCTCAATGGGGTCTGTCAGCTTGCTGTCTAAAAGATACTGGCGCAGCTCAGGAACACAAAGACTACTCAAGTGCTCCCTACTGATTAAATGCAACAACCCCTTAAAATCAGTTACTTTACTGCCCTTCATCCAACCTTCCAGTACACGTGAGTACTGATTCACACATTCCATCCAAGTCTCAGACTCTCTCTTCTTGGAGTTTCTAAACTGCAGTCGATACTGCTCTGGAGTAAGGCCATACCTGAGACATAAGGCCTCCTTCATATTGGAGTAGGTCATGGCACCTGCCATCTCTAAGGGCTCTAGGGCACTTCTCCCAGAAGCCTCAAAATGTTTCCACAGGCCCGCCCCCAATACTGTTCAGGCACACCATTCATCCTCAATGCAATCTCATATGAAGTGAACCAGGCATAGATATCCTCACTCCTATGGTAATTCTGAACCAGGTCTTTGGGAATATATACTTTACCCCCTTGCACTGGCTGTGCACTGCCATCATTCGAACTGGCATCCACCTCCTTGGCTTTAAGATCCAGTTCTCTCATGCTCAACTCAGAGCCAAAAGCAATTTCTTTTCCTCCAAGGCGCGGGCACTTTTGCTCTCCTCCGATGTCTTTTCTCTCTCTTTATCCATTTCCAATTGCTTCATTTTCATTTTCAGGAATTCCAACTCATATTCCCTTACTCTCTGATTTTCTTGTAACTCTTCCGGGGTGAGGCCCCTGCTGGAATGGCTGCTGCCAGCTCCTGAGCCTACTCTGCCCACTGGCAGATCTGTGACTTGAAAACCATTCTCTACGTCCACATCATCATTTCCCTCTTGTGCCTCCCAATGGGTCTTCAAGATTCTCTGCAGCTCCTCCTTCCTGTAGGCGCTCTTTATGGGGCACTCAAATCCAAGGCAGAATTTCCTAAGTTGCTCAACTTTGTATGAATACAAATCTCCAATGACAAACTCCAATTCTACTTCTGCCCACTCACTGAGTGCCTTTCCTTTCACAGACATGATGCTTTGAAGAGTTACTCAAAAATAGAATCAAAAATCAAAAACCAGTAGTATGCAGTGGCGTAGTGGTCTGCACTCACTAGTGATGTACACCAGTTACTGTGGGTCTAGTACAAATACAAGTTCAATCTGCACCGCTGACCAACAATGTTAGAACTGGGGGTCTCTAGTTGGCAGAGGTAGGTACCACTGTCCAAATAGGGACCCTTGCTTCTACTCAGGGTAAGGAGGAAACCCTCTGAGATAACCCCTGCTCACCCTCTAGGTAGCTTGGCACGAGTAGTCTAGGCTAACCAGAGGCAATGTGTAAAGTATTTGTACCAACACTCACAGTAACACAGTGAAAACACCACAAACTGACTCCACAACAGGTTAGAAAAATAAAGGTATTTAATCTAAACTGACCAAAATGACAAAAATCCAACATACATTGTTCAAGAATTTGGTTTCAAAAGAGTTCTTAAGGGTTGCGATAAAATTCTTCAGGTTGCGATAAAATAATCCACAGATGCGTGAACAGTTCAAAGTTGCGTCACGTTTACTCACAGTACCTTTTAGTTATGACAAAGTTCCAAAAGCAGAAGCTGGTGCAGTGGAAAACAAGCGATGCGTTGCTCCTGAGACCCTGGGGAGGCGTTTGCGACAGCCCCGCTGCAGCAGCGGGCGTGTTGCGATGAATCCGGTCTGTATGGGGAGGAAGGCCACTTGTATGGATTCCGGTGCGGAGGTTCGGAGTTGCGACGATCTCCGGGAAGATGATGCGCTGACCAGCGGTGATCTTCTCTCTCACAGCTCCTTGACGCGATGGTTTCTGCGACGACACTCGCAGCGACGTGATGCGGTCCGCAAGCAAGCGGTGCCGCGATCTCACCCAGCGACAACAGGCTCTGCGACGTCACTCGCAGCGATGTTAGACTTTCCCGCACCGGTCTGGTGTGTCCCGCAAACGAAGGATGCGCCGGCTCTGGTAGCGACAACAGGCGCTGCGATGATCTCGGCCTTCGTAGCGGCGGGAATTTCCTCGCACTGTCGGGGATGCGCTCCGGAGCGAGCGATGCGATAACTTTTCAATTGCAAAAGTCTCTCAAGCTTAGTTTCAAGATTCTCAGGACAGGTAAAACTTCCAGAGGCCCCACAACTGGATCAAGCCCTCTAGGAAGGACAGAACTCTCTCAGCAGAGTTCAGGGAAGCTGGGGGTGAAGTCCTTTTGTTCCTGGGACTTCAGAACAGGGAGCCAGCTCTTCTCAGGCCCTTGGAGATTCCTTCAAGACAGGGGAAACAGCACAACAGCAAAGTCCTTCCTCTCTCCTTGGTAGCAAAGCAACAGGTCAGTCCAGCAGAGCAACAGCAGGACAGTCTTCCTTCTTCAGTTTCAGCTTTCTCCTTGGCAGAGGTTCCTTCTTGATTCCAGGATGATCTAATTTTCTGTTGTCAGGGGTCCTGTACTTATACCCCTAAAAATCTTTGTTCTCTTTGTGCAAGTGGGCCCTGAGCCCGGTCTGAACCAGTTCTGGGTGTCTCCTGAGCCAGCATTGTGGAAGGCAGGCACAGCCCTTTTCAGGCCCAGGTGCTAACTCCTCCCACCACTCAGGCTGCAAATGCAGCCATTCAGCCTAGGGCTGACTCAGCCAGCCTCCTGGGGAATCCCCAGCCCCTGTCACTCTCAAACCAGACAGTCAATCCACAAACAGGCCAAGGCACACAGAAAGGTCAGACAAGAGAACAGCAACTTTCTAAAAGTTCTGTTCTCAAACACAGGATTTAAAAACAACCTTTCCTAAAAGATGTATTATTAAATTCTGAGTTCAGGGATACTAGATACTTATGTCCTATTTTGTTTTTATGGGTAGAATTGCTGGAAGCCACTGTAGCCAGCATCCCCCATGTTAATCTAAGGAGCAAGATAGCCTTACAATAGTGAAAAACGAAAATGGCTGCCATTCACTATCAGAGCATGTCACCTGCACTAGTACATGCTCTACCTTTTACATACACTGCACCCTGCCCAGGGGGTACCTTGGGCCTTCCATAGGGGTGACTAATGTGCACAAAAAGGGAAGGGTTAGGCCTGGTCAGTGGGGACACTGACCAGGAGGACATGGCAGTTTCTAAACTGCCCATAGGCACTGCAGTGGCAGGCCTGAGGCACCATTTAGAGCTACTCCTGTGGGTGGCACAATCAGTGCTGCAGGCCCACTAGTAGCATTTGCCATCACCAGCCCTGGCACACCCAGTGCACTTTACTAGGGACTTCATAGTGATACAAATATGCCAAACATGTATATCCAATCAGAATAACACTTTACATAGGGAGTACTTACACTCTGGCACTGATCAGCAGTGGCAGAGTGTCCAAAGCATCTAAACCAGCAAAAACGAAATCCAGCACAGCATCAAAAATACAGGAGGTAGAGGCAAAAAGATAGGGAAAAACCACGCCAAAGATGCCAGGTCTAACACTTTTCTATTTCTTTCTTTTCCTGCTTTTACGTTTATGTTTCCAAAAAACGTCTCCTTTCCTTTTCTTTCTTTCATTTCATTGTGACATTGAAACTTTCATTATAAATCACACTCAGTGTAGTATATTTAACTGTGGGCTGGCCCTGATGAAGTATGTCGGGCCTTTCTTTGTAAAGATTCTACTGTTGAATTAAATAGCATGTCAATCTTCTTTACGACTGAGTAATTACATTTAATTGACCCTATCATCTCAAAAAATCTAGTCTCCACGAATCCACCCATAGTAGACCCCCTTAAAGCAACGTGGCATAAGTAGAGTCTAGCACTTCTTTCTATTTGTTTGAGCTACTTTGCAGCCCAAAACAGGTTTTGCACTGGAAAGTAAATCCCAATTCAATAGTTTACACCAGTGTCCATAACCTTTAGGATGCAAATCACACACAAAGTGTTAGTAAATCTGGGCCTTACTTTTTAACACCTGTACTGCTAAATACAGGTGAACAGGATGTACCCTTTAATTCCAAAAACATTTTATGCCAGAAGAAGAAGCATTATTATGAACCAAAAAAAATGATGTCGACTTATCCAGATTATCTGAAACATACGAGTTATTGGATGCATAAAATGCCACAGAAAGGTCAATACAACTCACCGCCTTCAGGGATTCGACCATGGAACTGGTCTTTAACTGATGCAGGTTTCCCAAGATAGGAAGGGGAACTGGGCCAGGTGGCAGGTGTCCTCGACAGAAGTACAATTTCCAGAAAGAGAAACAGAGGAGGCAGCAGATGCAGCTCAGCAGATAGATAGTCAAATCGCCAGAAAGAATCATTATTAAATCTCACGATCCGTGTGTATTCCAAAATAAAATATATATGTATGTCGTAGTTATACAGCGCAATTCTAGCCAAAAGGCAGCGGAGCACTATATGGGTGAAAGGCAAAGTCAGTGAATGACGGCAGAGGCAGCTGGTTATGTAGTGTTACTCTTGCTAAGTAGGCGGGTCTGCCTGTCCATTATTTTTTTTTTGGCATTTGCTTGTGGGTGCAGTTTAGTTTTCGGTGTTTGTATTTGGCCTACGTTATGCAATCGTGTTATGCTTCTAAAAGGCACATTCCAGAACAGGTTTGAGTACGGCAAAGCTGGATTAGAAGGGCTGCTTGACTTGGCAGGATAGTTGGCCAGAGGCAAACTGTATCTTGAACTCACTCTGAGGTTAAACTTAATCCGAGCTCCCATTGCTGAATCAGTAAAAAACAATATCAACAACGCGTTCACCAACATAACTGAAGATCAAACACATATAAATCTCATAATTTACTTATTAGCATCCCAGTCTGAACATTTGCACTGAGTTATTGGTCCATAAAGGATGTTGTTTGTGCCCTGGCGCATGCCTTCTTATGCATAGCTTGACTGCAGGGCTGTTGAGATACCATATGTTATCAACAAGAAAAGAGCTTTACGAAGTAGTACTGAGAGAGGGTCTTTGAATTCACAAATGTTGATTTCCTTAAATACAGACTTCAATTGGGAAGAAGTGTCTTCCACTGCTAATGCCTGACAGTTCATGCTCAACATAGCCTGGCTCATTTGCTTATGGTGACAAGACATTGCACGCCTGTATACTGAAGGGTGCTTTATAGCAAAGCTTGTGCTCAATACAGTAGGCATACGTTTTTATGTTGGCAATTTAGTAGAAAAAGCTAAAGGTCTGATTAATTGATGGTGACAAGTTGTCTCAGATGCTTTTTATTGTAAACAATTATCGGAAAAGCAGTATGCTTATTTACTGTGAAAAGCATATGGTAGAGAGACCTTTAGAGGTGAATTGTTGTTACACTGTGTCAAAGCCTGTTGACAGATATTGTTTTACATGTATTCTTATGTATTACTGCAAAAGGCAAGTAGTTGGATGTTGGTTAACTATCTGACAAAAACCTGGGAGTATAAGCTATGCAGTGGGAGAATCCTTGTTAGTATCGCTTGGGATTGGTTGTATGTTGTTTTGCTAACTTTAATTTCATACATAATTCTAATTTTATGACTGTATATTTCATGGTTACTTTGGGGCATATTATCAAGGACCGCGTTAAAATTATCACCGGATTAGCGGCAGAAAACTGCCGCTCAAGTGGCGATAATGGACTTGATAATATGCCCTCGAGAATTCCAATAGAATCCCATGTTCACACCAGTACTCCAGCACTTGTCTTTTACTAGGCACCCCCGTGAGACCCCACTGTCATTTCGTCTCTTGTCTTTTCATTGATGAACAAGTTCAGTACTCTTCAGGGGAGGAGGGGTCGGTGCCACACAGGCCTCCTTCAATTCTTTAAATTTTTCAGTTTTAGCAGTCTAGTTACTTAAATATTGGCAGACATTTCTGGAGAGTTTCTCTCTCCACAATTCATGCTCCATGGAATCCATCAAGAAATGCGCAGTCCATACATTTTCAAGTTTAAAGGTGCAGGCTATGTAGCTCTTATGGTCAGTTTTGGTGCATGAACCAAGAGGAAAGCGAGGTGCTGACCATGGGCTCCAACAACCTTTATTTAGAACAAAACATGTTATGGCAGCACACTATTTTGTTGTAATAACATACAGTGCTCGGGTCCTCATGCATAGTTGTCTGTCAGGCCCTTGTAATACACACACATGCATAAAGGAGCTTTCGGTAAGCTGCCTTCTATCTGTTGAAGTGTCATTCACAACCCACCTTTCTGCTTAACACCTTCGATGCTCATGACGAGCTGAGCTCGTCATGAGGCACGGTGCTCCGGTGCTCATGACGAGCTCAGCTCGTCATGAGCCGTGGAACGCTCACACGCGGGGATAATTCCCCTGCTGTGCTGAGCGTTCCACGGGAACAGGTGCAGCTGTGACGAGCTCAGCTCGTCATGATCACCGGAGCGCCGTGCCTCATGACAAGCTGAGCTTGTCATGAGCATGGGGGCGCTGTGCGCGACCCCCCGCCCCCCAGCACAGCGGGAGAATTACCCCCCCCACAGTGAAGGGGTTAAAAGGGCATTGTATGGGAAATGCGTTAGTCCATTTCTGCCATTTGCTCTCCAGCTATTATGTGTATTAGCATGTGTCCTGATCACCTGAAAAGCAGTGGCAAGGATGAGCACTAAACTGCAGTGCTCAATCCTGCAGGAGCATGAAGAACACCAGGTCCTTCTCAGGGCTCACCTCCTCTGCCATAGTGTAGGTAAATGGAAATGGCTCGTGGTCTAGCAGGCGAAAGGGGAATGGAACAAGAGAAAGAGAGATGATGCACCAATTGCAGTGCTTTTAGGGATGTTGGCGGCTTCCAAGTCCTTCTCGCGCTGATTTCACCGAAGCTCCATTCAGCTCAGCTATTTGAATACAAAACATTGGCTACTTGGTGTTCAGGTAAGTCTCACTAACACTTCTACTTTAAAACATTAGCCTGTGAACTTGTCCTTGCATTCCCCCTTTCCTGCTGTGGTTAATGTTCCTTTAGTGACCCTTCTATAATGGAAAACATCCATTACAACGCAGGCATTACATCGTAATGCCTTTACAACGCAAGTTGTTACAACAACACATTGTTACATCGCATGCCATTACAACACAAGTCATTACAATGATTTGTGTAGCGGGCACAAGATGTTGGATTTGTTGGATTTTCAATCCAATACCTTCCTTACTGTTGCACACACTGGAGTTGGAATAGTAAATTATACTATTCCAAACTCCAGCCGCCCCACAGCAAGTCATTGTAACGACTTGCGTTGTAATGGCATGCAATGTAACAACAAGTCATTGTAATGATTTCCATTGTGATGGCATGCGTTGTAAACGTATGCGTTGTAATGAGTGCTATTCTTCTATATCACGTTACATCTCCTGGGAATACAGGCACAGCAGTCTTTCATGTCTCTATTACCTCTCTCAGTAATCTATTGTAACACAACTTCTAGTTTTTCTAACCTGTTCTGCACAGCTCTGGTGTCTTGCATCATCTCAGTTCTATGAACTATACCGTGCAATTAAGGTTACTCACATGGGATGAAAACACATGGGAGGGAGTAAGCAGTGAGGGCTAGAACCGAAAAGTTGTTCTTGGAGTTCAAGGCAAACATTGCTTTGGAGACAGAAAGGCACACCCTGCCACCTTTAACAGCAGGGGTGACAGAAATACACCTTTGGGATGAGCTAATCTGTGATTGATAATGGCTCAATACAAAAAGTAGCTGTGAAAATAACATCCAGTGTTTGAAGGGGCACATGCAAAGCCCACTCATTTCATACTATAGGCTAGAAAGTCTGCATTGACAACCCAGACCTAAATATTCACATTATCATATACAAAGGAACATTCTTAATTGTATTTAAGACACTGAGGTAGATACTATATTTGTGTCAGGGCCGAGGCATATCTGGGAACATTCGTCTCATTTGTCACGGGATTAGCAGAAGACGTCTTGTACTCTAGAACTAGAACTAAGCGTCAGTGGCAGAGGGTTGGTGATGAGGTCTAGACTATTTAAGCTCCAGCTGGCAGCTGAAACAGAAGTGTGGACTCGAAGTTGGAGCAGACGCGTGGTAGCAGCAGTTTTAAGCGTGCTGCAGGCGTTGTGTCCAGTTCTACATGTAGTTTTCAGTGCTATTAAGATGACCAATAGGAGTTCTCTCAGCAATGCTACGCAGCCTGTGATTTTTACCAATGTGAAAGATGTAGATTGTGCGTGTTTCTATAGAGGCTGCTTCTGTCACATCTGCTCTGTCTTCATTGAAGCCAAGGCCTGGTTGCTACATAGCATGGTTTATCTAAAAGGATAATAGAAATGCAGGAAGAAGGGGAATAGTGAAATGGTTCATAAGAAGAAAATTAGACTTTTGCAGGTTCAATAAAATGTTACAATCAAAGGGACGTTCAGAGTCGTACAATAAGCCATTATGGGATTTTTAAATGTATCTTCCCGGCCCCTTCCGAGGCTGCTAGGCATTTGTTTTTTTTCTCACCAAGTCAGTGACCCCAAACTGATGTCGTTGAATAAGAGGTAAAAGAGTATATGTAAGATGTTATTTTATATCGGAAAATGACGTTGGGCTGATTCACAAAGGCAAGTGACTGCTATAGTGACTTTACTACCTTTTAGAATACACAAAGTACTAGTGTAATTTTACTGTTAGTAAAACTACTAGTAGTAAAATTACACTAGTAGCTTATAAGTCCTAAAAAAGTAGTACATTTATTACAAAGTGTAAGTTTACTTTTGTGAACCAAGACCTGTAATTGTAATACTTGTAATTAACATCCATCAAAGAAAGGTTCCAAATGATTCAAACGTATAATACAACATTTCTGTTAGAACTGACATCCTTGCTGTGGTTTGCCCCTAATATTTTGCCTCAGACCTTCTGCTTTTGCTGATTTTGCTTTTGCTGGTCGTAGGACTCTGCGTACTTTACCACGGCTAGCATGTGCTAAAGTGCTTGTGCTCTTTCTCTATGACATGGTATCAATGACTTATGTCCAATTGACATATTTAATTTATTGATATGTCCCTAGTCAAGTGGTACTACATATACCTAGAGCCTGTATATTAAATTCTACCAGTGGACCTACAGCACTGATTGGGCCACCCACTTCAGTAGCCCTTTAAGCATGTCTCAGGCTTGCCATTGCACAGCTTGTGTGCGCAATTTAAACTGCCATTTCGACCTGGCACAATAAAACTTTTGCTAGGTCCAAACCTTTCTTTTTAGTACATATACGTCAACCCTAATGTAAACCCTAGACAGCCCAGTGTGAGGGTGCAATGTATTTAAAAAGTAGGAGATGTTCTTTCATGTTTTACATGTCCTAACAGTGAAAAAACTCTTAAATTCATTTTTCACTACTGAAAGACTGTCTTTTCCATAGGATAACATTTGAGTTACGTTATTGCATTTTATGTGTCATTTCTGAATGGGAAGAGTTTACCAGTTCATGTGCCTTGAAGTCGGATTTTAAATTACAATTCTGAAAATGTCACTTTTAGAAAGATGAAAGCGAATGCAATAATTGATTGCCAGAATGCTGAACAATGCAAACATTCACTCCCAGTCACAAGGATCTGGGTGTAATCCATCATTCTTCTGCTCACACCGTCACCCCAGTTTGGATACAGCCATATGCAAATCATTCTTGCGCCTGTTCCTGCAGTCCGAAATGCCAAGCCAGGTCCTCTCTAGACTAGAAACAAACATCCTGTGATCAGTTTGGGGGCATCACCACTCATCAGCCAGGCTAGCTTGAATCCAGTTGTGCAATGATTTGGGTCCCACATCTAGGCATATCCTTCCCACTTTAGAAACATGTCATTTTCTTGCCTACGTCATTTGGTGCCTGCAGCCTGTCTTTGGATCACGTGAGTGTAGCTGAGAGTTGGGTCTGTGTATTCCTCCTAGATGGGCAAACACAATGGTAGCTTAGATGTGACTGAATGGGCCATCACTGGCAGGATGGAAGGATGGAGCTGGGCACCAAGTAGTGAGGGCCTGATTACAAGCTTGCTATGCCAACGCATTGGCAGCCAGCCATATTACAAGTTAAACTTGTGTTACATGTGGGATTGGCATAAAAGTTCCAGCGCAGCATGGATGGTGACATCCATGCCTTGCTGGCTCTTTGTGGGGTCAAGTGCCCCCCTGAATGTATCCCCATGGGGGGGGCACATGGGGTCCCATAGCGCCATTTTGTTTCTGCACTGCCAGCCCTTTCATGGTGGGGCTCTGCCATGAAATGGCTGGCACTGCAGAAACTCAAAATATGCTGAGCGGGACTGCACCAGTCCCTGCTCAGCGTAATGTGTTGTAGCCCTCCTGTCCCACCGCCAGGGAATTACGGTTCCCTGGCACAGCCTGTTGTCCACCCTGATTCAACTTTTAAGTCATAATCAGCAAAACGGTGGACCGCCACTTCTGCCCTACCGTGAGTCTGCCAGACCACCATACTCGTAATCAGCCTCATAGTCTGGAGCTAGGGCATGGAAAGCAGGGCATTTGTGTACTTCACAGGCATGCCTCTAGAAGTGTCTTCCCACTTCAAAGACACAGCAGTGTATAAAAGAAGGTCATTAGACACCAACTCTTCAGTACACTTCTTGCACTGTGGATATCAGGAAGAAGGACAGCTGTGCTGCTACAAGGACCTCCCCTCTGTTGGACTGCTGCTCTAAAGGTACTGATGTCCTGCTGTGCTGACCTGCTGTCTGCTTCCCTCTTGCCTGGGGAAGAAGAACTGCACCCACAACGTTACCTTGAACCCAGAACTCCAGAATTTCTCAAAGGGCTAGCCTGGTCACCTCCTGATCTGAGCCTCCCCAACCAGCTCCAGGATCCAGCTGTAGTTCGTTCCTGGTCCCCAAGTGGTGCCTCTCAGGTCCTGGACACTTGGTGTGGGTCATGGGGTCTTAAATCAAGCAGAACATCCCAGGACTCCTGTGTTATACACTATCCCTAAGATAAATAAGAGCACCACAAACCCTCCAGGGCATCCCATTTTTTCCGGATGTGGTTCAATTCTTGAACCCATCGGCAAGTACATAGATTTCTTCATAAAGGACTTTGTCCAAAAACAGGAATCGTATGTCCAGGACTCAATGCACATGATCAACCTATTGGAAGGAAGGCCCTACAATATTGAAGAGGATTGTCTTGCACCCTCGACATTACCTCCCTATACACTAACATACCACAGACAGAGTGTATACAGGTCATTGAGGATCTCTTAGACACCAGGCCTAGACCCATACAGGTTCCTACCTCGTTGATTGTATCACTGCTATGCATTGCACTGACCCACAACTAATTTGTCTCAGGAGCCAAATACTATCAGCAACATTCTGGCACCAGTAAGGGAACAATTTTTGCTTCCGATCTGGCAAATATATACATGTATCATGTGGAACACAAATATGTACTTAACAACATGAACATTTACCGCCTAATGATTCCATGTTGGAAACGGCATATCGACGATATCTTCCTCATCTGGTCAGGAAGTAATTCTGAATTTAATGCCTTTGTAGCACATTTAAATCCGGTACAGCCCCATCTCACCTTCACTTCCCCGATACATAAGTCAAGTGTAGCTTTCCTCGATTTGAATATTCAATATGAAGAGGGAAAACTTTACACATCCTTACACAGGAAACCAACAGAACACAACACGTTACTGACATACAACAGCCATTATCCTCAGGCACTCAGAGATGGTTTACCTTATGGGCAATGTTTAGGACTACGCCGCTATTGCAGCAAAAAGGAAGATTACCTAAAGGAAGCAAACACACTAAGAGACAAATTCCGAGCAAGGTGGTACCCTAACAGATTAGTCAAAAACGCCCTGAAAAGAGCATGGTTTTGCTCACGAGAAACACTACTAACTCCCAAAGAAAAATCCAAAAATTAACAGTCTCATCTGCGTCACTACGATTGGCATACACCCCAACAAGTTGCGTAAACTGATCACAAAAAACTGGCACATGATCAAAAGCATAGATCCGAACATCGAAGTGCCTATGTTTGCCTTCAAAAGGGGTAAAAATGTAAAGGACCACCTTATCAGGTCATCTCTAGAGAGTCCAATACAAACCAGTAGATCGTTGCAATCTACATGGGGTCTGCCAGAGGTCAAGGGCCACTAAATGTGGCAACTGTGTGGCGTGTGCATTCACTTCTAACACCAAGACATTTGAACACGGCAATGTCAAATAGAACTTGGAATTCTTTGCCAACTGTAATACCAAAAATGTGGTGTATTGCATCATCTGTCCCTGCGGTCTTCTTTACATAGGACAAACACAACAACAAGTAAAGGCAGGAATAGGACAGCACAGCAGCAGAATGAGAAATACGGTACCAAATGGCCCCCTAGTGAACCAGTATTCTGACAAAAACTTGCACAGCAGACGACATCAGGTGGCAAGTGATAGACAGGGTATTGATTCCACCAAGAGGTGGCGATCTCTCCCAGATTCTACAACAACTTGAGTGTCGCTGGATTGAGCGTGCAAACTCAATCGCGCAGGGAGTGAACTCCGCAGAAGAGTGGTGCGGCTTTGTAACCACACTGAATATCTAATGCCACCACGGCCCGCACAAATGCTACAGTCATACACCATGAGATCCAGGCGTAGAAATTCACCTTGAGCCACACACAGGCAGCCAATGTGTAGTTGGTCCCAAACGACCATATATAAGCGCACACAGATCGCCCAATGGTATCACCACATGAACGCTTTAGAAGATGTGTGGATCTTTAGCTCCTGGCAATTTGCATTAGCTTTAATTACACACTACAAGCACAAGCCATTTAGATGCACACGCTAGTGACACAGACTACATGCATGCGGTTACACTTAGTACCTGTAATCTTTTAGGGACATGACACACTATTGCGGTACAGCATGGAATTAGAAAGGAACTCTGGATCATGCATTTCAGTGCTGGCCTTAACAAATATGTATGCTTTGACACAGACGACATGCATGCGAATACACTTAGTACCCTGTACTCTTCCAGGGACATGATACACTGTTGTGATACAGCATGGAATTAGAAAGGACCTCTGTATCATGTATTTCAGTGCTAGCCTTAACAAATATGTATGTTTTGTTCATTTATATATCAATTATAGAAATGTATGCAGCTTTACCCCCTCCAAGAGATCTGGATCTGCTCCCTGCCTTACTGGATGATACGCAACGTTGGTCCAGCTTTATTCCCTTTGATATTAAAAAACTTATGGTAGATTTAGAAAGGGTTAGATCCGGCTCCCCAGCAGACCCTCTTCCAGTGAGGTTTTATAAGACTCTGGCCTCTACATTGAATCCAGTGTTAAACCTTATTTGAAACCATTCACTTGAAACAGGTATTTATCCTGCTGACTGGAAAAAGGCCCTGGTGAAGCTAATTTAAAAAAAGGAAAATGCAGACCCCACGATCTTAAAAAACAGTCAGGTTTCAGAACTGGTTTCAGTACTGAAACAGCATTGCTAGAAGTGGCAGAGACCTTGTGTGAATCTGTGGATCAGGGACACTGTGCCATGCTTGTGTTGTTAGATCTTTCGGCAGCATTTGACACAGTGTCCCATAAAATACTGTTTGCACTGATTAGAAAGCATCGCAGCGTCAGGCTCCGTTCTGTCATGGTTTCAGTCTTTTCTTGAGGGGCGTTCTCAGCAGGTGGCCTTATACCCCTTTACTTCTGAAACTAAATGGCTGTCATGTGGAGTTCTGCAAGGTTCGGCCCTCAGCCCTACCCTTTTTAATGTTTATTTGACCCCGTTAGCCTCCATACTCGAGAAGTGCGGTCTGCGGATTGTTAATTATGCAGACGACACCCAACTGTTGTTCTCCTTTAAGGAAAAGGAGGGAAGGGATCTTACTGGTTTTAAAAACGGTCTCTTAAATATTGTGTCATGGATGTCGGACAATTGTTTGAGACTCAATATTGAAAAGACTGGCGTGGCTAGCAGCATGGAGGAGTAGGATGTGCCTCGGCTCTGCTCCTGGTGTGCTGAATTAATCCGTCGATCTAATCCTGTCTAAATCTTCCTAATAACCTCAGAACTGCAGTCTGGTAAAGCTCCGACACCACTGCTCCCGAAATTCCTGACATTTTGAGTCATTCTAAGCTGTACTCGGCCGAGAAGGAAAGGCCGCCGGGTCGAGCTAGGTCTCCCAAGATGGCGACCGGACGAGCCGCGTCGGCTCGACTCTGATTCTACCTCGGCCTCGAGGATTGCTGCCTGAGGCGCCTCTAAGACATCGGGACTGGGGGAGAGGTCCGGCCGGCTGTCGGGGGATCGGACGCCCCGCGCCCTTCTCCGGACTCTGCTGGGCACCTGTCCGGGGGGCAGCGAGAGCTGGTGACTGAGGTTACTTGAGAAGAAGCCCGGAAGACCCGGCGCTGGGCTAGGGGACTGCGGCGGCAAGGCAGGACCTGCGGAGGACCCTCTACTGCACGGGGCGAGATACCAGCTGACCCAAGAGGAGGCAAGGGGCTCCGTGACCCGGGAGATCCTGGAGAGGTTCCCCCCCCCTGGATCGAGTGCCTGGACGATCGGCCCGGCTGCACCTTACCCCGGAGAGGCGCGCTGCGGCCTGGCGCGGAGACCGGCGGTTACGGAGGACTCGCCTGCCAGGACGACCGCCGGTGAGTGAGCGCCTGCCCCTCCATCGCCATCCCTTCCCCCCCCCCCACAAGTCCAGGCCATGAACAGACCCGCAGGCCATATCTGAGTGACCGGGGGTCGGGGCGGCACAAGGGGGGGGGCCCCGTCACTCGAGGCGCTCCGGATCGTTGCCCCGAGGAGCCCCAGACTCTGCATTGCCCACAGTGAGGAGGTCCCGGAGGGGGCTACGCGGCGCCATTGCCGGGGGGGCCTGAACGGAAAGCCTCATACTACTGTATGTGCACTGCCCCTGATGGTATTCCTGGAGACCCTCCTATACCGCTTGGGAGTCTTGCTCCCCGACCTGACCCTGCGGATCCTTCTGGGGGCCATCCATTATCATTAAAAAAGGAGGAAGGGGCCCACTGCCCACGAAAAGCACAGACTGGTGGTGTGGCCACAATTTGGAGGCGGCGGTTGACGACGGCAATTGTGCCTGTCCCCGCTGCTTGGTTTACTCTTTGCCCACAAGGATACTGGGATAGGAGTGGACAAGGCGGCCCCACCCGCCCCCCCGGCCGGTCTACGGTCCCAGGAGCCACTGGCTGAGACAGAGGTACACAATGGGAAAGAGAGATCCGCCTGCAAGGCCGGCTCGGCAGGAGACTATCGAGAGCTATGCCACGACGCAGGGGCACAGGGAGGCGACCCAGGGACCACCGGGAACACACACGGATACGGCCATGCTTCTGGAGGCGATCCAGGCCTCCAGATCAGATATTCAGGACTCTAGAACAGCGTTAGAGACTAAAATAGGTGAGGTGGGCTCTGAAGTCCTCTTACTGCGCCAAGACTTCTGAAATCTAAATGAGAGGGTGACAACGGCGGAGACTAGAATTGGCGAAACGGAGGACTCTATTACCACCCTCCGAATGGAGATGGCAGAGCTACAGGCATCCCATAGACAATTGTTATGGAGGGTGGACGATGCCGGAAATAGGGCGAGGCGCAACAACCTCCGCTTCATAGGCTTTAGGGAGGGCATTGAAAAGACCGACGTAGCAACCTTCCTACAGAACTGGCTTCGATCAACGTTCCCGCAGGCTCAGTTTTCGAATTGCTTTGTCATTGAAAGAGCGCACAGGGCGCTGCTGGTGAAACCGCCGGAAGGAGCGCGACCAAGGCCGATAATTGTGCGCTTCCTTAACTATGCGGATAGAGATCTCATTCTCCGGGAAGCCAGAAGGAAAGGAGAACTTAGAATGGAAAACTCAACCATCATGATTTTCCCAGACTATAGCCAGGATGTCCAGAAGCAAAGGCGATCCTATGACTCGGTCAAATCGAAACTCCGAGATCTGCATATATCATACATGCTGCTCTTCCCGGCGAAACTGAAAGTAATGTACAAAGGCAAGTCCCATTTCTTTAGTCGACCGGAGGAGGCATGGCAGTGGCTAGAGGAGCGCCCTCTGCTCCGAGAGGCAGAGGAGGAAGGCCAAAGAATCTGGACAGAAATGGCGACAGCCAACTTTCGGAGGAACTCACCTAGGACACAAAGGTCCCAAATCCCGAGAATGAGACGAAGCTCACACTCATCACCATATCCGGATCATCATGCTACGGCCGGGGAGAGAGGAGGTCGGGATGCACATACAAATGAACTATCGGACGAAGGGCTCGGAGCGGGCAGTCTGGCTCGCCATGTTGGCACAGAGGCGGACAATTCGGAGCATGAACGTATGTCGGATGTGGAAGACCCTGTAGTCCGCTAGCCACACCCCCTGGCGGAAGCAATCCGAGAGATGGAGCAGGGAGCAACGGGCGGAACGGACGATCATGAGATCGAGACACAAGACTCACATTCCTGAGGAAGATTGGAACTGACATCTGTGATGGAAGCACACCACTGCTGAAGTCGCGCAAGTTACAAACACTTTCTTTTGTATTGACTTATATCACAGTCAATGCGCAAGTTATAACCCTTTTCATATTTTATTCTCTTTTCTATTGACCTGAAACATTGCACACGGGGTGATGCTGGTGCCCCTGTGGTCTTGCTTATCTCCGGAGAGGCGGGACACGCTCCACAGGGCGCCTGCAAGGACTGCACCCCTGGGTTGAATCCTGAACGTAGTTTGATCTGGGATCCTGTGGGTGGGCGACAGACCTTCACCATCTGAAAGTCCAATTGGTTGTGAGTTGTGAGAATGGGCTGGAAGGGGGGGAATGATGCGGAGGGGGGAGAATGGGGGGGAACGGTTGAATCAGTTCGGTTGGAGGGAGTTCTGTTGGGGGGAGGGGGAGGGGAAAGTTGGTTAACTGCAGTCAAATTTACTGGTGTCCTATGGTGCGCCCCCGCACCGCAGGTCATCCCCACATGTCCAGAGATGCCCTTGGGTACACCACGACAAACCGCACGACGGCCTGGACCGCTTACCGTGAGGGGGCGGCCCGTCTGACCACTTCGGGTCCGCACCATGCTAGCTAACCACGACACACACCGGGACAGCCGGGGAGGGATTAGTATCTTGTCATGGAATGTGAATGGACTGGGCAGTAAGATTAAGAGGGGACTGGTCAGCTCGTACCTGAAACGTGCAGCCCCGGACATCACGCTCCTGCAGGAGACGCATCTCAAAGGTACTAAATGCGGCTTCCTAGCCAGGGGTAGGTTCAAGCTGTTGGCGCACGCGGGATATACGTCGGACTCCAGAGGAGTCGCCATTATCATGAAAAAAAACACTCTCCGTTTCTTATCACACAAACATGGACAGACCCCAGGGAACATACGTAGCAATCAAGGGCGTGTGGAACAGGAGTGCCTACACCATTGTCTCAGTTTACGCACCACCGAAACTCCAGACCCCCACACTTCAGAAGGTAGCAGATATTCTGCTGGAAACGGCCGACACTATACAGATTGTAGGGGGGACTTTAATGACGTAATGGATGTCTCTAGGGATAGATCAAGCACGGCACAGAGGAAAGGGATGCAGACCCCCTTGTCACAATGGGCGATCAACATGGGTCTCACGGACACGTGGAGGTGGCTACACCCTGAGGCGCGGGCTTACTCGTTCTTCTCGGGCGCCCACCAGGCCTTCTTGAGATTAGATTATATCTTGATGGCCCTGACGATACAAGATGTAGCAGAATATAAGGCCAGGGGGGTCTCGGACCACTCACCACTGCTAGTCAGACTTGGGGCGAAATGCCAGAGAGATAGACGGCTATTATTCTTAACGGCATGGGATTTACAAAACCCGAACGTCATACGGGGACTCAGAGCGGACATTAAAGTCTATATTGCCGAAAACAAGGACTCGGTGACCTCGAAAGTCGTTTTCTGGGAGGTTTTCAAGACAGTTATGAGGGATAGGGCGAAGAATAGGTTGGAAGAGGAGAGAAGAAAGCTCCACTCTGAGGCCGAACTCATTGAACGGGACATACTGGATCTTGAAAGGGAATGCCAGACCTCGAAGGACCCAGTGGCACTCAGGAGACTTACAGATAGACAATCACAATATAGAGAGCTGGTGACAGGTGAGGCAAAAACCCAGGCCCTGGCTACTTTACATCGCCATTACGATGTGGGGGACAAGTCTGGTAAGCTCCTGGCGTGGCTCAGCAAAACAGAACGGGCGGAGAGATGGGTAGAGCAAATTATAGACCCCCAGGGAAAGACACACCAATCAGACATGCACATAGCTGAGGCATTCGCAGACCACTATGAGCACTTCTACGAGTCTAGGGCTCTGGGTACACGGGAGGAAGCGCTACAGTATATGGACCACATTGACCTCCCGACCTTGTCAATTGAGGACACGAAAGCGTTGGATTCTGACTTTGCGCTAGATGACATATCTGATGCACTGGTCAAACTGAGACTGGGGAAAACACCAGGCCCCAACGGCTTCCCGGCCGAATTCTTTAAACGAACGGCTGACCTACTAGTAAAACACCTAAAGGGTCTATACGAGGATGCCCTCCAGGACGGTAGGCTCCCTCCCGACCTGACCATGGCCACTATTGTCCCTATACATAAGGACGGCAAACCGAAAGAGCTCTGCGAGTCCTATCATCCAATTTCATTATTAAATTCCGAAACGAAGCTGTTGGCCACTATCCTGGCGATGAGGGTGAGACGGGTGATATCGCAGCTGATCCATCTTGATCAGACTGGGTTCATACCAGACAGGGCTACCAGATTGAATCTTAGGCGTACACACAATTGGCTGCAGGAGGTTAGGGACAGGGAAGACACGCACTGGTTCCTGTCCCTGGATGCGGAAAAGGCCTTTGATGCGGTGCATTGGCCTTTCCTGGAGGGCGTCCTACAGAAATTCGGATTTGGGCCGAAATTCCAGCAATGGGTGCAGCTGCTGTACACTGAACCGAGGGCCAGGGTGAGAGTGAACGGAGTCCACTCGCGGGAATTTAAAATACGACGAGGGACCAGGCAGGGGTGCCCCCTCTCCCCACTCTTATTCGCTCTAACGATAGAGGTCTTGGCGGCTAGAATTCGCCAGAACCCGACCATTAGGGGAATTCAGCGGACCATAGGGGAAGTAAACGAGGAGAAGATCTTGCTTTATGCGGACGACGTCCTCCTATATGTAACTTCTCCGGAGACGTTGATCCCGCAGCTATTCCATGAACTAGAACTGTATGGTGACCATGCCGGATATAGAATAAATTGGCATAAGTCGGTCCTATACGACCCCGCAGGCAGAGAGGAGTGGTCAGACCTCCCGGGACGGCTGCTTACTACGGCTGAGGGGTTTCAATATCTAGGGGTTTACCTCACCCTGGATACACATATATCATACACCCGTAACGTTGAACGTGTCATGGTTAACTCCCTTGCGGATATGAACCGCTGGAGACTGCTCCCGCTCACCCTCCTAGGCCGAGCGGCCATGTATAAAATGATTATTCTCCCCAAGTACCTATACGCCCTTCAAAATGAGTATTACCCGCTCCCCCCAAAAGTCTTTCCCAAGATACATGCGGACCTCCGTGCCTTTATTTGGCTGGGCAAGCAACCCAGGGTGGCTTTGACCACCTTACAGAGGCACCAGTATAGTGGAGGGATCTCACTCCCGAATCTGAAAGCCTATTATTGGGCGGAACATCTGGCCCCGGTCAACGAATGGTTGCATGCGCAGGCAGACCACCCCTCCTACGCACTAGAGCGCCACAAATTAGCACCCAGACACATCCTTTCCTATTTATACGGAGGACATGGCCGGAAACGTCTTCTACCGGCAACTGAAATCACTATTCATGCCTGGAGGGCGTCCACAAAACGTATGGGGTGGGACGGGAAGCCAACAAAACAAACACCAATCTGGCATTGTACGTGGCTGACTGAGCTTCACAAACTGACGGGATACAGTAGGTGGGACTACATAGGGATCTCCACGCTGGGAGATATCCTTGCCAAAGGGCAACTGAAAACATTCACGGCGTTGGCCACGGAATTCGGCTTACACCCCACACAGAAATACAAATACACTAGATTGCAACACACATGGAGAGCCCAGAATATTGACTCAATAGACCTGGCAGAATTTGCCCCACTTGAAGGCAGGCTCCTACAGGAACATATTCAGCAAAAGGCGGTATCTCTGACCTATAAGACCCTCACGAACAACATGTTGGGGGATCTGGCCAGGCTATGACAACAATGGGAGGCGGACGTGGGAGGCATGGAAGACATCAACTGGGAACTGGTCTTGACACATCCTAGGGAGGTGGCGGTAAAATCTCGACTCCGCCTTATCCAATTTAACGTGCTACATAGAACCTACTTCGATAGGGTGAGGCTTCAGAAAATGGGAAAGACAGATGATGCCACATGCCTGCGTTGTCAGGACCCCAGGGGGGATTTTTTTAATGTTCTGTGGTCGTGCCCCAAAATACAGGGGTACTGGTCGGATGTTTTCACGGAACTGTCTGCAGTATTAGAGATTCCACTACAGGCCGACCCCAAGCTGGCTTTATTGGGCATGACAATCGACGTGGACCTTCCCCGTCCTCACTTGACCTTCCTTGTACTGGCCTTACTGGTGGCTAAAAGGGACATTGCTAAATACTGGGGGGCGCCAGACCTACCAAGCCTCGAGGAATGGAGGGGAGGCCTGGATATGTATATGGCAGCTGAGAGGGTTACATATAAGGCAAGGGGGTGTCCCAGGAAGTTCAGAAAAGTGTGGGAGAAGTTGGCGAAACTACCACGGACTAGATACTGGACTGTAAGAGCTCATTGCGAGAGGTCCATATTGGAGGGCAAAGAGACTTTCTGATAATTGAATTGTTGATGATATTGCGGAGAACCCATCTGGTGCTCACCTTTATATGTGAATTGTGTGCCCTACTGTGGTTGGTGGCTGGGGGGGGCGGGATTGGGGGGAAATGCATAATGCACTATATGGTAGAAATGACTGCACTGTTCAGTTTGGAGAAAATGCCAATAAAAATGTAAAAAAAAAATAAAAAAAATATTGAAAACACTGAGGTCCTCTTTTTTAACAATAAATCTCCCCTGCACTCAGCACTTCGGTGGCCTTCAGATCTAAACCCTCCTCCGGTCCCGGTCAATGCGGTCCGTAAACTAGGCTTTAAATGGACACGACATTGTCGGCAAAGGATCATATTGCGCAACTGTCAGCAGTATGTTTTTGGAAACTAAAAACCTTGCGCAGATTTCTCCATTTTCTTCCTTTGGATTGCCGGCAAGTGGTGGTCCATTCCACCATTACCTCTCGTCTGGACTATGCCAATAACGTATTTATTGGACTACCAGAATATTTGATTTCTAGGCTCTAGTTGATCCAAAATGCGGCAACCAGACTTATCAGAAACATTCCTATAAAACACAGTATATCCCCCCATCTGGCAAGTCTGCATTGGCTGCCCATAAAGAAACGAGTTATTTTCAAGACTATGATCCTGGTCCATCGAGCCCTGCATGATGCTGGCCCTATGTATCTGAGAGACAGGATCCAGAGGTATTCGCAGACTAGGACTTTAAGATCTAACAGTCAAAATTTACTCAAAATACCTAGATTCAACAAGACAAGGATGGGTGGTCGCGCCTTCTCAGTCCGTGCCCCCATGGCCTGGAACTCAATGCCAGAGGAACTTAGGAAAACGGTACAGGAACTGGCCTTTAGAAGGGCACTGAAGACCTGGCTATTTCGGCTGAACTAATCTTTCGCTGCCGGTCTTTGGTTTTACTTTCTGTTGTTTCTATGATCAGGATAATGTGTATCTCGCTAATACCACTTTCCACGAATGCAAGTTAATGTGTACAACTCTAAGACCAATGAGCACACTTAATGTTTCAATTATGCAAGTTTTCTCACATGCTGATGTTAACGCCGATACTGTCATAATTGTGTGGCTGTAAACATTAGACATCCCGATTAAGGCAAAGTGTGAATGTTATGATGATTAGTTCAGTCAGCGAATTTGTTCACAGAGCTCCTACCCGCTCTCCCAATAACTAAACCACAGCAGCACTCTAAAGCGTGTCCACACACGTACGCTATTCATAGTCTGTTGTCTACATCTATCATGGCTGACTGATCCATTGATCACAACAGGGCTCCAGATCAGGCAGCCCAGTCTTGCAGGCCCTCACACTGGCGGGAAGTTGTATATATAGAGCTAAAGATCCACACACACGCTGTCATCGCACCACTACGGAGAAGGACGTTCCTCTCTCTTCACGGCTACCGGGGGAACCAGCGCCGTTATAACGACTTCGCATCCAGGTACGGAGTACTTGCTCTCCGCTTTCAATCATTAGACCTGATACCCGTAATTGTAAGTGGTCTAATGAGAGGCGCGCTTTGTGAATCTTACCCTCTGCAGCGCCCATTGCCGAGACGGATACCACAGAGTCTCCGGCGGCCTTATCTACTAATCACAAGACAACCCCGCTAATATTTCTCCCGTTTACCCAGCGCCACCGCACACTTAACAGTAACCAGATTCTTGTTACAATGGTCTCACACAGACACTCCCTCCGGTCTGCACTGTTTCAATAGCACTATTTTCCGTCCGTATAGTGCCTTGCTATCCTGATCGTATCCTTTGGAAATTACTACCACGAGCCGCTGGTCTGGCTCCACCACAAGTCCTCCCGTAGTAACCACTTCCCTCACACGGGGTAAGTTTTTAAGTTTTTCAGTTTCCACTTCCTATTACCACACGAGGAAGCAGGTTATTGCACACTGTTACATCCTTGTACCTTCGCATTATATTTCCCTTTTAAATTTCTGTTGCCCTTTAATTGTACTGTGTACTTTTAACTTGTAGCACATGCATTGCAGTTGTGATTACATCATATAGAATTATGATGAGACATTCTTCATCTATATCTCTGCAGAAGCAGCAGTACTGTGCTCTTTCCAATAAATTGGACTTTCTATTGCCTGGATTTTGCTTGAATCTTTTATTGATCCTTACAATGACGACAAGGGAACCTGTACCTGCGACTATTTGGAGCACAAGAGCGGTGCTACCTACTTGGGATTTAATTTGTTTTTTATTGTGGAATGTACTGAGTTGGAAAAGGATTTTACTTGGATTTCCTAAGAAAGCAACTTTTATGCTACATTTCCGTATGTTGTTTACATTTTTAAGACATTCCTGGACCTGTGAACTTGTTTTTAAAAGTTTTTTCGACATTTTGTTGGTATCGTGAAAGCTGGCATAATAACGTGCAGGAGCAGAAACCACATTCCTTTTAAACCTATTTATTGCATCTTCTTTTACATCATAACAGCGTCTGACCAACTCTACAAGAAATTTGGTTCAATCTATTACAATTGTAAGACTCGCATCTTACGAATCTTACAAATTTGCCTTTAATTCATTGACAAGTCATAAGACGCACTTGTGTTTAACGAGCGTATTGGAACGTTTGTCTTTTCCTGAAGGAATCCATTCCAAGGTAAAGAAGCGCTGCGTTTCAGCTTAAGGAAGGAAGATCTCTGTCATTTTGCTTGACGTCTGATGCCTATGTGATTACGCCTTGACGTGGCGGCCATATTGGATGGAATTTCTGTAGACAGACTAGTGTCTAAAAGTCACGCCGATGCGCACGGGTGCGCATTGAATTTGTTTACGTTGACATTGGAAGATTAACTGTAGGCATCCTGTGTTTACAAACCACGCCGATGAGCATGGCTGCGCATTGATTCCTTCTCATCACTACGGTGACTGCATGTTTATATTTTAATATTATTAACAAAAACTCTGTAACTGAACAGGGATACCTCTACTAATAAACTAGGAGAATTTATTTGTACACAACGAAGATAACACTGTTACTTCATCGATGTGCATGGCTGCAGTTTGGATAATCACAGCACGGCATAATTTGCTCCACTATTTCACAGTTGCACAGTTGCACATTGAATAATTTCCACTTGTGTATTTGTGTGTTTGGTAATCACACAGTCAAGGTACTTTTCTGCATCCTATTTACTGTCATTGATTACCATTTCTGTTCAGCACTCACTCTTATATTAATATTTCTGTTATTTTACTGTATCTGATCACACATATTTTCAGGTTTGTCTCCCAGTTTTATGCATATTTTTTTTATTTTACTATAAAAATGCAGTCTGATCCACCTACAAAATGTTTACAATCCAAGGGTGAACCTCCAATTCCATGGTCTAGATGGAAGGAAGAATTTATAAGTTACTTAAATGCTATTGATGGGGAGAGAATGGGAAATGAGAGGAAAAAAAGTATTTTGTTGCATTGTTTAGGCTCAGAAGGCCGAGACATTTTTAGAACTTTACCTGTTGCAAGTGGAGATTTAAGCACATTTGAAGAAGCAATGATGCGTATTGAAACTCGTTTTAAACCCACTACTAGTATTGCACTCAACAGGTACAAATTTTATACTAGAGCGCAGAGATAATCAGAAACTTTTGATGACTTCTTAAAAGCTCTTAGGAGTTTGGTAATCTCTTGTAATTTTGGCGATCTTGCTGATGAACTGATTAGATACCAAATAATTGTAAACGTGAGAAGCGAAAAAACTCAAGAACAGTTGTGGATTTTATGGAATCCCTAGCAAAAGCCTTTGAACAATCAGACAAGTGGAGGAAAACTATTGATGATGTTAGTTCCAAGGGTGATGGTTGTAAATGTTTAGATGGAGTTAGTGTGGTTAAAAGAAATGTTACTGCTAAGTCTTTTCATCAAACTAATAGAAATAATAAGAGCATTGTTTGTTTTAGGTGCGGAAGCACCAACCATGTTGCGTCTTTAAAATTTTGCCCTGCTATTGGGAAAGAATGTATCAAGTGTGGACGTATTGGACATTTTGCAAAAGTGTGTAAAGATGACTGTAGGAGAACTTTAGATGTACAAAAAAACATGTCCGGAACGAACAGTGATGTTTCACATGTGAGAGGGGTTATTCAAACCGATGAGGAACAATGTAATGAAAAAGGCTTAGTTGTGTCTATTATTGACGTATGTTCGATAGAAGAAAATTTGTGTTCACCCAAATGTGAGGTCATGTTTTTAAATGAAACACTTGAACTAATGGCAGATTCAGGATCTCCCTGGACAATTATTACTGAAGTTTACTTCCATGAAAAGTTTGGGATGGTCATGTCCTTGAATTATTTAAGTCCTCCAGATATTTTGGCACAGAGTTTTGATGGTTCTGCCATAGACCTAGCAGGTTATGTTTCTTCGGATGTGGTATTCAAAGGAAGAACAGCTTTCATAAAATGGTATGTTGCTAGAAAAGGAGTGAACGTCTTAGGATGGCGTGATCAATGGAAGTTAGGAATAATTCTCAATCCTCGCAACAGAGAACCTGTCATGGTGATTGAAGGTAATGATAACATAACTAAAAATGACAGCTTTGGTATTGTTGCAAGAGAGTTTCAGGAAGTGTTTTCAGACTCGTTGGGAAAGCTCAAAGGTTTCTGTCATGAAATTAAATTAAACAATAATGCCTCTCCTGTAAAACAAAAACTTACAAAAACTTAGAAATGTTCCCATAAACGTGAGGGATGAGTTAGGGAAACATTTGAAAAGCATGCTGCATGAGACTGTGATTGAAGAGGTAGAATCATCGGAGTGGGTTTCTCCAATAGTTTTAGCGCACAAATCAGATAATTCTTTGAGGTTATGTGTTGATCTTCGTGCTCTTAATGCAAATATATGAATTGATTGTCACCCTTTGCCGAATATAAATGAAGTGGTCAGCATGTTGGGAGGTGCCACAGTTTTCTCCACTTCGGACTTTAGGTCAGCTTATCATCAGATTGAATTAACTGCAAATTCCCGTCACATGACAGCATTCACCACATCACATGGTTTATTTCAGTTCAAGAGGATGCCTTTTGGGTTGGCATCCGCAGCCTCGGTTTTTCAGAGATCTACGTGTCATTTGTTCAAATGTTTAGAATTGTGTGTGGAGTGCTTCCAGGATGATATATTAATCTACTCACCTGATAAAACAACACATTTGGAACATCTTAAAAGTATGTGTAAAATTCTCACGATTGTGGTCTTACCCTTAAGAAGAACAAATGTAAATTATTCCAAGAGTCTGTTGAGTATCTAGGACACACTCTCCCTAAAGAGGGTGTTATTCCCAAGAAATCATTGGTTGAGCACCATCTCCTGATTCTAAAGAAACACTTCTTTCATTCTCAGGACTATGTGAGTATTATAGTAAGTTCATTAAAGACTTCGCTGCAAAAATGGAACAGTTGACGGAAGTAACATTGAAGAATGTTGAAATTGTGTGGGGTGAAAAACAGCAAATCACATTGGAGAACATTAAGGCGGATATGTTTGCCGCTCCATCTCTTAAACCATTCTGTATTGGAAAGACCCGTGTTCTCACTGTTGATGCCAGCCTTTATGGGCTTGGGTTTGTTTTGTCCCAGTGTGCTGGTAAAGATGAGTGGACTGTGGCATTCGCATTTCGTACATTGAATGCTACGGAAAGACAATATGCAGTCAAATAAAGAGAATTGTTGGCTTGTGCATGGAGTGTGGAACATTTCAGGAACTATATTTGGGGTGCGCGGTTTGTGTTAAAAACTGATCACAAACCTTTGATTAACATTTTATCTCCTGAAGGAGGACTGAACGCTACAGCTAGAATTGCGAGGTTAATGTCAAGATTGCAAGAATATACTTTTACTGTTGAATATGTTCCAGGAAAGACTAATGTCAAGGCAGATTGTTTATCACGTCTTCCCTGTGATGTTGATGATGTTTCTTGTGCAAAAGAGATTATTGCTAGAAATTTTACCAGAGAAATTTAGTTCCATCTCTAAAGAATTGTGGGAGAAAAGTATGAATAATGATAAGATGTCACAACAAATTATTCAATTTTCCTCTGATCGTTGGGCGCACAAAAGGGAAATTCCTGATGAGTTATTTCCGTTTTGGAAAGTTTCTGAGGCGATTGTTGTGGAGGGTAATTTTGTGTATAGGCAAGGAAAGTGTATTCCTCCTGAATTTTTACGAGAAACTATTTTGTCCTTCAGTCATGAAACTCATTTAGGAATGTCATCCATGAAAAGACTCATCAGATCGACTTTTTGGTGGCCTGGATTGGATAGGTATGTAGACAGAGTGGTAAGGGAGTGTCCTGAATGTGTAAATAGTGAAAAGTCTGTCAGGTGTAATCCTGCTGCTCTTATTCCTGTTAATTGGCCTAGTTTTCCCTGGCAAAAAGGTGGTTTAGATATTGCTGGTCCTTTCAATTTTTTGCCACAAGATTGCAGATTTGCCATAGTGATGGTGGATTACCACACAAAATAGCCTGAAGTTAAGTTGGTCCCACGTGTTGATACAGGCAGTGTTATTTTATTTTTAAAAGAAAGAGATTTTTGCAGAGAGAGGGGACGCCAGAAGTTATTATTTCTAACAATCGAGTACAGCTGAACTCTTAAAATTTCACAATATCAATCACATTACCATGTCCTTTATGAGCCTCAAGGAAAAGGTCAAGTTGAGACATTCAATAGGCTTCTTAAGCAAGACATCATCTGGGCCCGGGGTTTTGGATCAGATTGGAAATATAAATTAAGAGAGAAATTATGGTTGTATCGTATAACTCCTCATTCCACCACAGAAGTCTCACCTTTTCGATTGCTTAAAGGACGTGATCCAGTTTCCAAATATGCCTGTGGTGGTTTAGGAAAATAGTTAAGGTTCAAACTCCAGTACTGAGTAAAGAAGTCATGGCCCATGAAATTGAGGAGAAATAACTAAAAACTAAGAGAATTTATGATGATGGTATGAAGGTTAAGTCACCTGAATTTAAGGTTGGTGAGTTTGTTAGGATACGGAAACCGGATATTCTTCTTAAGAATGACACAAGGTTCAGCAGACCAATAAAAATTGTCAAAGTCAATCATAATAGTGTAGTTGCACAAGATGGTCAAGTTTGGAATGTAAGACGTGTTTCCAAATGTAAAATGTTTTTTCCTTTATGCTTCTAATTTGTTTTTTCAATGTTTCTAAGGGGGAAAATGTGTTACATCCTTGTGCCTTTGCATTATATTTCCCGTTTAAATGTATGTTGCCCTTTTAATTGTACTGTGTACTTTTAACTTGTAGCACATGCATTGCAGTTGTGATTACATCATATAGAATTATGATGAGACATTCTTCATCTGTGTCTCTGCAGATGCAGCAGTACTGTGCTGTTTCCAATAAATTGGACTTTCTATTTCCTGGATTTTGCTTGAATCTTTTATTGATCGTTACACAAACACACTAATGCAATACCAGCAATTTACTGAAAGCATTGTTTTCCTTATCTTTCCCAGAGCACCCGGCCAGGTTCCCTGTGAGTTTTCTTTTCTTTTATTACAAACCACGTAGGGTGTCACTGCGTCTTGTCACCAGGCAGGCTAGGCCCTTCCTTCAGGTATTACTTTGATTGAGCTTTGACAATTCTGTCATTAATAATTTTATTGCGGGCATACGCTTACATACGACTATACTATCTCCCTCAGGTGCGCCTACATTGCCAGGTACTGAAGAGACCCAATACCCTAACTGGGTCGAAACGCCATTGACAATCAAAGAGGCAAACCCAAAGCAGCATTTTTTGATTGTTAAAAGTGTTGGGACGCATGAGACTACAAAAATCCAGGGTCGCCTCATTTGTTTTATGATTGAAACCTTACCCATCTGTCACTTTTTTGAAGTCACTTTGTAGCTTAGGTTCAATTTCACTTCCACTGGGACACCAGACACTACTGTGTAAATGTTTAGTTTTTGTATAAATACAATTCTCCACTGTAAATATGACTGTGTGTATTATACATTCTATGCGATTTCTATATAACTAACTACGCTAGTTTAACACACCTTGCAGTTGTATGGTCAGCTTTCTGTCTGATAGCTCTCAACCCTTTTTTATAGCCATTGTCCGTTAAGTCTACTATAAATTATCTCTTATCAGTCCACAGGAGCCTTGTTTTCTCAAATAGAGTTCACACTTTTTGGCATATTTACAAGCCCCTATCACCACCACAACTTGTTGTGGTGGCGATACGGGCTTCGCCGTATTTACAATTCAGTGTAAATCTACATAACGTGGCTTAATGTTGCCTTGTAAATAAGGCACCATTTCATGCTATAGTTAGCGTAAAAAGGGAGGGTAATGGGTAATTGTTGTGGGCATTCCACCACAACACCCATTGATTTTGATGCTGCCCCATATTTACAAGGGTGCAGTAAATATGGGGCGGTGCCAAAATTAAAAGCAGGGTAAACCTGGTCTAACCCTGTCAAAACGAGGAGAAATTTAGAATTACTACTCAATTTTCTGCTTGCATTTGTGCTGCATTATGCAGCACACATGGAAAAAGCAAAGCGTCTTTGATTGTTTATTCTCAGAAAGGTGTCCTTCCCTGCATATAAACAAATTTACGTTTTGCAACTTCTGTGTGTTGCATTAAGCAGCAAAAATAGAAGTTTTGAATGGCCATTTCAAATTTTCTTTGTGTACGACGGGACACCATCCTGCACATAACAATTACTACTCTCAATGCAAACACCCTTTCTCTATGGTGCAAGTGTGCCTGGATTGGCGTTAGGCAGCTACATTTAGCGCCAGCGCAGGGGGAGACGCACGGCTGCACCATAATCTTGTAAATACGGTTACACCCTGCATTTCTAAAGTGACTGAGGGTGTTGTTAGCCTTCTTGGCTTAACGACATGTGTCACCACTCTTCTTGTGTATTTGCCCCTTTATTCTTTAAAAATTCATATCTTCAGTTCCACTGATTTGAATTATTAATTAAATTAAGCTATTTTTTTTCAAAACTGGTGTGGGATCTTTTTGTGTGGTCTTTTCACTGTTTTGCATGTTTAAAGTGTTGCACAAATATTTTGCACATTGCCTCTAAGTTATGCCTGCCTACTCTGTACCAACATACCTGGGGGGGGGGGGGGGAAGGTGAGCACAGATTAATTTGGGGTTTGCTTGCCTTACCCTGACTTGGATTGTTGTTGCTGCTTGACCAGGGCTCACACAACAGTCAACCAGTAACCCAATTTCTCACAATCTCAATGTGTCTCATAAATTAGTTTGCAGTAGGAGAGACAGCCACATCTTCCATGATGGTACCCTATCCTTGACGGTGCAAGACAGCTATAAGATAACTCAAAAGACTCTGCAGGAGATTGAGTAATTGGCCCAGATGCTTCAAGTGCATAACATCACCCTCCAACTGTTTCCTGCAGCTGAACCGCTGTTAAAATTTGAACAGCTGCAAAACATGATTCTGCTATTGAAAGTGCCACAACACTGTCAGTGTCTAAATCAACTTCATGCTGTAAGAGATAGGTGAACTTGTAACATGAAATCACAAAACATTCTTTTTTTAAACATATTTTATTAGCATTATTTATCAACATACAAACATAGATTTCATGAAGTTTAATAAACCATCATCATCTCCAGCATGAAGTAAGTAAAGCACTCCAAATTACAGTGTACATACGTCAGTTCATCATAGCCCATTGGTGCAAAATTGCGCGGCAGCGCCGGTCTCTTCATTGCCCCCCCGCATTTGCAGTGACGTATATTGGTAGCACATTACCCCTCTTATCCCATCACCACTCATGGGCTATCGTCTGGCGTCCCTGTTGCGTGTGGTGGGTTACAGAGATTCCCCCGGGACTCATTCCATCTCTCCCATATTCTGGACCACTATATAAGACACCCTCTGTGTATATAAACCGCTCTCTCTGCAACCATGGCTGTGTTCATGTCTGCCGCCCATTGCTGCAACGTAGGTGGTGACCCTGAGCCCCAGTGTCTAGCGATGTTTCGTTTTGCGAATGTCATACCCAATGTAGCCCATGTCTGTAATGCTAGGTTGAGCTCTGTGGGTTGCCAAATATTAAGTAGGCAACACCGGGGATCCCGTTGAACTTCCGCCCCTCCCACCTCTGAGATGTCCGTCATTACCTGATCCCAGTATGATTGTATTTTGGGGCAGTCCCATAGTATGTGATAAAATGTTCCGAGTTGCCCACACCCACGAAGACAAAATGGATCTGGTGCATGTCCTAGTTTATGCAAAGTGGTGCGGGGGTAATATACCCGATGTAACACCTTGAGTTGTATCAATTTGAGCCTGGATGGGATTGCCGCCTCCCGAGCGGACGCCAGCGCATCCAACCAATCCGAGTCTTCTATGTCCCCCAGGTCTGCCTGCCATTTGCCTCTCAGAATCAGTGTATGATCAGGTTGATTATTAACCATTTTGCGGTAAGTTTGGGAGATGGCTTTTTTCTCCATGTGGTCTGTGAGTATCCTGTCCTCCAGAGGGGAGGAGTCTGCCAGTTTAGTGCCCCGGGGAATCGCATTTTGGAGTGCATGCCTGTTTTGTATGTAGCGATAATGTTCAGTGCTCCCATGTGATACTTTTCCTGTAGCGCAGCGAAAGTGAGGATCCCCCCCGCACCCATAGATCGCCTATTTTAGTGATCCCTACCAGGTCCCATTGTCTGAATCCTTTGGTGTGTGCTAGTGTGCCCAGACGCCGTGTCTCCCGGAGCGGAGTGGCAAGCGTCAATACTCCCTCCCAGCCCAATGCCCTTTGTGCGGTGTCCCAAATTCTGATCACATGCGCGGTGGGGCCTGTGAGAGTATTTTTCCATTTGTTAGTATGGAGGGCCTTCATCAATTTGACTGCCGGGAGGAGGGTTCTGTCCAGTCGGACCGCAGGCTCATCCTGGGGAACATGTAGCCACTGATTAATTATCATTAGCTGCAAGGCCCAATAGTAGAATTTGACATTCGGTAGGGCAATGCCACCGTCGTACCAGCTATGTACGAATTTATGTTGTGCTATATGGGGTGGTCTACCATCCCATAGTAGTGATGAGATCTCAGCCTCTATTGCTTTAAAGTACGTAAGTGGGACTTTGAAGGCGGTATTTTGTAGGGTGTTGAGGAATCTAGGGAGTGCCAACATTTTAAATAAGGCCACCCTCCCCAGAAGCGTCAGCGGCAGAGACCGCCAGTGCCCAACATCCGCTTTAAGCCGTATAAGGGGTTTCGCCACATTTTCATCCATGAATACATTTTCTAGTGGGGTTACGTAAATTCCTAGATATTTGAAGCCTCTGGACACTATTTGGAGCGTGCAGCTAGGAGGCAACTCCGGTGTTGGACCTTTCAGGACATACAGTAGAGACTTAGTCCAGTTAATGGTGTACCCAGACTTCAGCCCATATGCCGTGAGGACTTCCATCAGGACTTTAAGTGACTCCCCAGGGCATGCCAAGTAGATTAGTGCATCATCGGCATATAAGGAAACCAGGTCCTCCCAATCCGCCTCCCACCAGATCCCACGTATTCTCGGTTCCTGTCGGAGTCAGACGGCCTGAGGTTCCAGTATGAGGGCAAAGAGGAGCGGCGACACCGGGCAGCCTTGTCGCGTCCCCCTCCCTAGTTTGAACACCCTAGAAATATGACCATTAGCCACCAGAGGTGCCAACGGAGCCGTATATAATAGTCTTACCCAGTCTCAGAATTTGGGGCTGAACCCCATCTTTCGGAGGACTGCAATAAGAAATGGCCATTCAACAAGGTCAAAGGCCATCGTAGCGTCTAGTGAAAGGATGGCAGCGTCCTCTTGAATCAAGGGTATTCGGGCCAGGACCCCGTGCAGGTGTCGTAGATTTAGGGAGGTATTACAGCCAGGCATGAATCCAGACTGGTCTGGATGTACTAAGGTCTTGAGGTGTGGCTGCAGCCTAAGTTCCAACGTTTTCGCCAGTATTTTTGCCTCTGCGTTTATTAGCGAGATCGGCCGGTAGGACGACGTCAACGTCGCGGGATTTTCCGGCTTAGGTATTGCCATTATCGTTGCCACCCTCTGATCCTCGGGCAGTAATCCTACTGTCCGGCTGTCATTGTACATTTTCAATAAATGGGAGGTGACGGTTTTTGCCACCTTCTTGTACAATTCCACTGGCAATCCGTTGGGTCCCATGGCCTTTCCCCTGTGGAGGCCGCTAATGCCTCCCCTAGTTCTTTGGCCATGAGATCTACCTCTAAGGATTGCATATCCTCCTCGGGCAGTGAGGGCATGTCTACCGTAGTCAGAAATTCCGCGCAGTCCTCCACTGTGGCTGAGGCGCGTGATGTATAAACCTGCTCGTAATAGGTTGCTAGTTCCTCTACTATACATTGGGGGTCCGCCGTGACGGTGTCATCGGTGAGTTGCAGCTGTGCTATCCATCTTTGAGCTCTCTCTTTTTTCTCTAGCCATGCCAACATCCTCCCCATTTTATCGCCCAGCTCATATACTCTGTGCATTGTGTCGGTGTGTTTCTCTTTTGCCTGTTCCCACGTATGTGATCTAAGCTCGTGTGTTGCAAGCGACAAGGTGTGCGCCGTTGTTTCGGTAGGGTTCTCCGCATGTGCCTCCTCTGCCCTCTGGTCTGCTAGTTCCAGGGCCTCCATGTGTTCCCTGTTTTCCAGTTTGGGTCGTGAAATAGTAGAAATGGCCTGACCACGGATTACTGACTTATAGGCTTCCAACAGGATGTTCGGTGATTCTACTGAATGAGTATTTTCTGCAAAGTATTGTACAGTGGCTTTCGTGAGGGTCTTAGCTATCGTCGGGTTCTGGAGGTAACCCGGGTAGAGTGGATACACCCTCCTCCGACCGGGGAACTCCAGCGTGTACGTAAGCTGAATTGGCGAGTGGTCAGAGATGCCTCGCGGCAGGTGTTCCACCGCCCGCACCCTCTACGGGGTGGTAGTGTGTGTCATCAAGTAGTCTATGCGTGAAAGACTGTTGTGTGCCCCCGAGTGAAAAGTGTATTGGCAATCTGTAGGGTGTTTAAGGCGCCAGAGATCAGTCAGACCCATTGCATTCATGAAGTCTTTGAGGGCTACGTTGTGCCTATTAGTGTCCCGTGGTGGCAGTCTATCCACTTCCACGTCCAACACAGTGTTGAAGTCCCTACCCAGAATCAGCTCACCATCGGGGAGATCTAAGAGTAATTTACCCAGGTCATTGAATGCTGCTTGATGGAGCGCAGGTGGAATATACACTGAGACCATGTTATAGTGACGTCCCTCCCATTGACAGGACATGGCGTTGAAGCGGCCTTGTTCGTCGGACCATGTTTTCTGTACGATCATTGGGGAGCTTTTATGGACAAGGATTCCGACCCGCCAGGACCCGGATGTAAACTCCGCATGAGTAGTCATTTTAAATCACCAGCGGTCCATGGCTTTGCATGTCTTACCCATTAAGTGTGTTTCTTGAAGCAGTGCGACTGTAGGGCCACTGCGTTTGAGGTATTGTAGAACTAGCCCTATTTTTATCTTGTGCCCTAATCCCTTTACATTCCAGGAAATGACTGACAGTGTCGGGTACGAAGTGCTTGAGGTTAGGGAGCCAGACTCCCATTCGTTACGGTGCAACATCACAGGCAGTGTATAGCAGTATCAGGGATATACTGTGCCTTGTGGCACCCGGGCCGGGACATGTGACGCATGTATATATATACTTCGGAGGTGCTGATGACATTTCTGTTTAAGTGCTCGAGGTCTTGCTACAGTGTGATAAAAGTAGACATACATGGAGAGATCGATAACATAGCAGTCGAAAACTAAACCAAAGGAAACTTACAACTTCTAAAACCCTTACACCCTCCCTGCCTCCCTACCCGGCGGATCCAGAACCGTCCACCACCCCAACTGAGCAGAGTGCTTACTTCCCGAAACCAACTGCAGTGTTGTTGAGGGTGAGACTGCTGTGACTTTTCCAAACCCCCCCCCCCTTTTTGTGTCCATGCGGCGCTGCAGTAATGTATTAGATCCTACCTGCAGGAGTCCCCGTCACTTGTCGCAATACCGCGTCTCATAGCATCCTTCTGAGACTGCGGCCAAGGTGATTTCCCGCCTCCCCCCCTCGCCGCCCAACCATAGGCCGTGTCCCGGATATCCGTGCCCCACTTTGCAGAATAAAGTAGGTTGTCCGGTGAAGTTCATAGTTCCAAAGTGTCCTTTTTACACTGTCGCCGTCGATGTAATGTGCCATGGATCTCATCCGCCACTTCCTCTGTTGTTCCGTCGCGTGTCGCGGTGTTTGGGTCCTCCTGCTGGTCTCCAGCCCTCTAGCCAGTCCTGTGCGTCGCCAGGCGATTAAAAAAAACACGTATTTCCCTCCGATTCGACGCGCAGCTTAGCTGGGAAAATCATCGAATATTTCAGTTCCCTGGCTCGGAGCTCTTTCTTTACTTCCGTGAAATTGTGCCGTTGCTGTGCCACCGCTGCCGTGTAATCAGGATAGAAAGCGACTTCAGCATTATCAACTGTGAGCAGTGGGGCAACGCTTGCTGCTTGCAGGATTGCATCCAGATCTCGGAAAGTGAAAATTCTCGCTAATATAGGTAGTGGCGGCGCACCCGGTTTTGGCCTTCCTCCTGGCACTCGGTGGGCCCGCTCCACCGAGAAATAGTTGGATAGCCCTTTCGGTTGTAGCTTGGTTTGTATAAGGTCTTCAATGAAAAGGACCACCTGCGGATTCTGGCACACCCACCAGG
This sequence comes from Lissotriton helveticus, assembly GCF_964261635.1. NCBI lineage: Eukaryota > Metazoa > Chordata > Amphibia > Caudata > Salamandridae > Lissotriton > Lissotriton helveticus. The sequence goes on from NC_136065.1 coordinate 1,449,952,849, forward strand.
CGTACGTTTTTGCGTCTTGAGCGGCCTTCCTGTTCATCGATTTTGGCCTTCAGCAGGAGGTTGTCATCTTCTAGTTGCTTGACTTTCTGCTTTAGGTCTGTGGTGTCACCTGCGAGCCCTGTCGTCGCCCGTTCCACCTCAAACAGACGGTCTGAAAGCTTGGAGAAGTCCGTCCTTATTAGGGAAATATCCGTGGAAATTGTGCCCATGGAAGATTGCATCGTTTTCAACGCCGCCATGACATCTTGCAGGGTAACTTGCTCGGCGTCGTCAGGCAGGTTGGTTGGCCGAGGTGGCGTGCATGGCGCGTCCCCCTTTGGGTTGTCTTGGGGGTCTTTTGTGTATGCATACTTGTCCAGTTGCGGAGGCGGCTTTGTTCTGGGCCCTCTGCCGCTCATCTTGCCTCGTCCCTGGGAGTGTCTCAATTGGTGCGGCCCGTGGAGACCAGGGTATAGTGAACTGGCCAAGGGGTCCCCCACCATCTTTCAGTTCTCCCCCAGGGGGTTAAAATGGCATACTAGGGCAGGAGAGCTCCACTGTCCGGGCTTGCTGTGACGCTGTTGCGGCACCCTTACCACGGGCTGGACTGCTGGGTCACGGTCCCACACCGTTGTGCGCTATGTTGCGGTGGGTGTTGCGTACCTTTGCTGCTTTTAGTCAGCAGGATGCCTCCTCATGCTGTATTGGGGCGCCTGGTGGCACTTCTGTCTCCCGGGGCCCATACCCCTGTCACGGCTTCTTCACTGTTGCGGCAGGTGCACCTCATGGCCTGATGGAGTCTGTATGTGTTCTTGCGCGGGGCCCAGCCTCGGATGCCACAGGGTGCAAAAATTACCGCTGGCGGGTCCAACCGACCACAGGTAGCCTCCGGTGGGGGCCCTTCGGGTCCAGCGGGTGCTGGAGCCGCCCCCGCACCGCCATCAGCCGCAGTGCATGATGTTGGCCCTGGGGCACCCACTGGTGGTCGTCGTCCGCCCGCCCAGCGTACCTCAATGCCGCCGGATCTCCACGGCGCCGGGCCGCCGTATAACTATAGGCCACGGCATCAGCTCTGCTTGTAGGCCCAAGACTGCACCTTGAGCGTGCGATGCGGCTGTGCAGAGCAGAGCCGAGATGAGCTGTGCGGCTGGGATCGGAGGTCCTCCCGCTTCAATTACGGTGTGCCAGCGCCGTCTATGACCAGGATAAGTGGACGGATTGTCGGGGAGAGGGCTTCTCAGTCACGGAGCTCTGCGAATATGCGGCCATCTTGTTTGGTCACTACCAACGCCCCCCCACAAAACATTCTTGAAAGTATAATACGTGAAAAAAATTGAACACCAGGGCAAACCTTACATTCTAAAGTCAGATAAAACACTGGCACTGAAACGGGTTGGAGGAAATAATACCTCTTAACTGCAGTTGCACTGCTCCCGCAAAACATTGTCTTTTTGTTCCTGCATATGGTTATCCATGTTTAATCTAGCATCCGACTAGTCTAGCATCCGTGTTGGTGAACGGCAGCTCAAATTAACACCTGTCCATAGCCTGCTGCTCTCATGAAAAGTTGTACATGCATATTTCAGGCCTGCCCTCATCCCACCCATAACATATGCATGCATATCTGCTCCGTAAGTTCCATAGAGGGTTTCATTTGTGAGCAGTCAGCTGCGAGACTAAGGCATTTGGATTAACTCCTGGTGATGCTCAGACGAGTCCTGGGGAGTCTGATTGGGGCTGTGGTGGATTGAGCAATGAACAGAGTTTCCAGACAACGTTCAGATCACAGCATACAAAGACTACCATGACCGTACCAAGATTATGCCATTATGCCATGCCACGTAATGAGACTCCCATTTACGGGCAAACAATAACACAAGATTTGCAGGCCTCTTGTGTTTGTTATGTGCTTGAAGATCAGAACAGGAGGTCAATCAGCAGACCCTTGGAGTTACTTCAGCCTGGTATGAAGGGTGCATATCTAGTCTTCCTTCTCAGCAAAGCAGCAGGGTGTCCTTCTTTTGTAGTATCCACAGTTCCAGGAGTGTACTGAAGAGTGGTTCTCATACCTGGTGGCCACTTTGAGGTGGTAGAAGCTTTGGGAGTTTCCCTCTACAGAGGTGTATGGAATGTCCTGCCTTCCTGTTCACAGTCTGCCAGGTGGCACATAAAGCTAGTGTGAAGTCATTTGTGTGTGAACTGGGCAAGTGCCTTGGAAGTGCAAGTGGTGTATGTACAGCTCAATCCACCCCATTAAGCCTGGATAGCTCGTCCTGCCAACAGCTATACCCTATTTTGCTATACTGTCTAGGTGGAATAGCCAAAGCCCAACTGCAAACTAAATCTAGTCATGTGACCCAAGAACCGTCTGCAAGTCATTAAACATGATTTTAAAGCACTATTACTCAGACATCAAACATGGCTTTCCCACCTGCTCTAAATCAAACTTTAGCACATTTAAATGTAATAAGGTTACCCAATTGTACCCCATGGGAATGGTATGCCTCACAGGAGCGAACAAAAATGAATTCCTCGAGTTTTTCCCTACCAGGGACACTATTACACACGTTCTGTAGTGTAGTTCCTATATGCCCAATAGGCTCTGCGCATTGGAATAATATATCCTGCAGTTTAGACGTAGGACTGAGGTCGACTAGGTCTCTACCGAATATATTAAACTTAATTGTGAGTGCCAGCTAGCTCAGAGGTCACTAGAAACTTTCTCGAATTCACAAGAAGGGATTAGTTTCTGACAACCGCATAAACATGACAACTTTGTTTCCCAAGAATAAGAAATCAATCTCTAGCATCGCGGAAACAATAGATAGCTATTTTACTCAGTCAATCATGCATGTTTTGTTTCACCAGAGGTGCTGAGAAAATAGAGAGACGGGCGTTTTCAATAAAAAGTATTTATTGAACAGTCTTCTTTCTCAAGCATAAGAAATGTACTGCTACAATCGTAATACTGGTTATAAAGTACAAGGTATATAATACGAAAAGTATTATAAAATAGTACTGTAAAAGCATGGTATGATTTCTAAGACATATAAAATAACAATAATTAAAATACATGCAGTGATGAAGAATGACTAAAAGTACTCAACTGGTGCTTCTAAAATACGCCTACCCCGGTGTACCTAACCTAAGTCTAGTACAAGTGAAGAAGTAAGTGAGGTGTAGCTTAAGTTTTAGTATTCTTTGCCAAGAATCTATTCCAATAATTCTCTACGGGTCTAATCAGCTCCGTACCTTGGTTTTAGAATGAAGGAGGTCTTGTATCTCTCTCTAAGGACTCGATTTCCCAGCAACCCGCAAGGGTAGGCTGGAAACACTGGAGCTGGATTTCTCGGCAAGAGAAAAGACAGCGTCTCTCAGTGCGTCAGCTGGAGAGTCTGCTTCATTCGGCACTTGCTGCAGCAGGGCGCGTCGGGCTAGTAGATAGTCGAACTGCTCCAAACCACCATGTGTTTGTCTGGGCAAATGTAGGCATATTTATACCTTGAAGGCGCCGAGTTTGACGTATGATTGGACATAATACCGTCATCAAAGACTCAGTTCTTTTAAAACTCCATGATTTCCTAAATAAATTAGTATTCAGGCAAGGGGAAGTCCCTAGCTGCTGAAGGCGGGTTTTTCTAAGAAATCGTTGTTGATTCTCAGACCTTAGTGGTAGCCATGGTGTATTTGGGCTCCATAGGCTCAGTCTAAATATGGTAATGATTTCTATGCCTATATAAGGATTGGGTGATTTATACATATATATGGGCATGAATCTGGAAAATGACACTAGGGTCCTAGATTCCAACACAACACCCACTCCACGATATTAAGTTCTAAATGTATAAGCACGGAACATATCTAAGGCAAGTGTTTACAATACCACCCAAAATACAAATTGCATTTGAAAGGTTTGTTCACATGAAATGAGTATAAACTGTAGGAGAAAAATAGGTCTCAACCGATATGAAGCATAGTATGAGAGCATAAATTCTAACATTCATGAAAGACGAAATTACATTTATGAAATGTCTCTTTAAGGTACAGAAAAAAGAATTCAAGACTATCCCATAGCATAATATTTAAACTGTTTCGTTTTTTAGTACAGTGCCAAATATTGTCATTAGGAAGTTTTCAAAAGAAATCTTGTTCTCTAAGAATAGTTCTACTTTAAGCAGATTATTCTGTGCCAACAAGTTCTATTTTGGAAAAAGTTCAAATATGTTAGACGGTTTGTTCTGAAAAAATGAAGGCCGAATTTCAGAGTTCAGGGAACGCTGTGTGAATTATTCAAAAGTTATTCTCGGTGTCAGGAGAAAACATCAGATCGTCTAGGCTGGCAAAGAAACCGTCTACCATAGTAGGCGAAAGTGGAACCCCTTCAGTTAGCAGGTCAAATGTGCATAGATGAGGATCTTCGCCGTCAGCGTTTGATGCATTAGCAATGTCCGCAGTAGGTGGTACCAGTGTGCCAGTAGTATCACGTATCTCACCCTCAGTTAGACTTGCCGGTGAGACCTCAATGAATGCCGTCATCAGAATGGGCAGCCGTTGGGGGCAACACATTGCATGAGTCGTTACCGGTCCTAGCAAAGCGTCAACATCCGATGGCAGGACCGATGGGACTGTAAGACAAACTTCCAACACGCATTCTTCTCCGCAAAGCAGGCATCGCAGAACTGGTAAGATGCAATCTTGCCAGATTGGTCTGAACGAAAGGAACCAAGTTGCGTTCAGATCCCTTAAACGAGCCAAGCCAAGAATCTGTGTGATTCTCTCACGATACCTCATGGCAAGGATGGCTTCTTCCATGGTAGTATGGGTATTGCTGGCTACTGGACTTGCCATATCGGAGCAGAAGGAATAAAAACAGAATTCCTGCTACGAGTCCCAAGATGAGAGGCAGGCCAAAATTTGGAAAAATGGCGAGGACTGCTTCAAATGGTGCTAACAGTCCCGAAAAAAGCGTCTTAAATACATGTGCGATGCCACTGGTATCAGACATATTTAAGATTTGACTTAGCATTTCTGCGAAATGTACTTGGCAGTTTGTTGATAATAATGCATGTATCTCTGCAGAAGTCCTTGCAACTTGCAGATCATACGTTTTTTATAGACGAGATCAATAGCAAATTTTTTTGTAAAAGAATGACTTTCATTCTGCTTGAAGTATCAATTCGTATAGAAGATATAATCAGTGAAGGCCATAACGCCGTCTCCCTTTCTGTCTTACTTTTTGGATGCAATACTTGCATACAACAAGTGACTCTGGATGACACACTAACTAGATACGCTTTTCCTGGCAACATGCCACAACATTTCAAAACAATAGAGGAAGTGTAGAGGTATTGACAGAATCACCCTCCAATTCGATATGCATAAACAAAGAGATTCTATCAATGTGTGGTGGTTTAAATTTTTATTTTTGTTTTAACATTTGGGTGGTGAAAAAGATAAACTCTCTCTTCGGGTGGTAAAGATGAGAGCACAATGTGCTTGTTAAAATACCCCTCACACACTAAAAAAATCCTTTAGTGTCATGCTTCATCATTGGGGTCTTCCCGTCCCTCTACGGGGCGGGGCGTGCTACGACCTGACGAACTACGCGGGAGCACTTTTAAGGTGACGGAGGCTATGTGACAGTGCAAGGTGAGTGGTGTCAGTGAAGTGTAGGGACCTATATATGTGTGGGTATTAAAAAGCTAAAAATCCTCTGGCTAGTGGAAAAAAAAATGTATTCACTTCCCTAGCTGGGGACGTTAAGAAGGGGGTTTTGAGGTAGAGCAATTAGCTAGCTACCTGGTCTACATGTTTCGTAAGCAGTCCCCTACTGCTTACTCATCAGGACCTTCTAATGGCCCCTACTAGGAAATGCTCGGTTTCTAAGTATAATATGCCTACAGTCCTAAAAACTAGCAGTAAAAATCCACTGGTAGTTTTAGCTTCAGGGCATGAGCTGGCCCAAGGGAAGCAAGATAACATTTATCAAAAAAGTTGACCTACATGTGGTCTCTGTAAAGAAAAAGGGAAAAAAAGGGGAGAGAGAAAAGCACCAGATTTATACAATTGTATCTATAATTTGTCTTTCAGCACACATTATTATCAGTGCCACTAGTCCCACTTATCATTCATATTAGCCCAACTGATAAAGAATATACTTAAGACTTTATGAGCAGAGAGACGGTTCAATTTGCCATCCCCTGGATGTTCGTTATTACTTGCTGGCCGAACATCATGTAGCCCCATATGATTAGGGCTGGTTTCATATCAACACACGCACACTCATAACTCGATGCACACAATAGCACCACACAGGGTTAAAAAACGAGGGGCCCGATTTTTGTTCGAGAAATTCAATTCAAGAAGTGTTGTTAAAAATAGTCATTAAAATCCCCATAGGGCACACCCAGGTTTTTGATAGATTGAGATACATACTGCTGTGGCGCATGTGGTATGCCCCATGAGCTGACTCTCTGCTCATAAAGTCTTAAATATATTCTTTATCAGTTGGGCTAATATGAATGATAAGTGGGACTAGTGGCACTGATAATAATGTGTGCTGAAAGACAAATTATAGATACAATTGTATAAATCTGGTGCTTTTCTCTCTCCCCTTTTTTTTCCTTTTTCTTTACAGAGACCACATGTAGGTCAACTTTTTTGATAAATTTTATCTTGCTTCCCTTGGGCCAGCTCATGCCCTGAAGCTAAAACTACCAGTGGATTTTTACTGCTAGTTTTTAGGACTGTAGGCATATTATACTTAGAAACCGAGCATTTCCTAGTAGGGGCCATTAGAAGGTCCTGATGAGTAAGCAGTAGGGGACTGCTTACGAAACATGTAGACCAGGTAGCTAGCTAATTGCTCTACCTCAAAACCCCCTTCTTAACGTCCCCAGCTAGGGAAGGGAATAAACTGTTTTTTTCCACTAGCCAGAGGATTTTTAGCTTTTTAATACCCACACATATATAGGTTCCTACACTTCACTGACACCACTCACCTTGCACTGTCACATAGCCTCCGTCACCTTAAAAGTGCTCCCGCGTAGTTCGTCAGGTCGTAGCACGCCCCGCCCCATAGAGGGACGGGAAGACCCCAATGATGAAGCATGACACTAAAGGATTTTTTTAGTGTGTGAGGGGTATTTTAACAAGCACATTGTGCTCTCATCTTTAACACCCGAAGAGAGAGTTTATCTTTTTCACCACCCACATGTTAAAACAAAAATAAAAATTTAAACCACCACACATTGATAGAATTTCTTTGTTTATGCAACATGCCACAACAGCTATGATCATTGAGCATAACGTAGCTTCCATTGGTTAGCTGCCTGAAAATTGGTTCTATCACTGTGGAGGGTGAACCGTGCAGGTGGCAAGAAAGGTTATTTGCAGAACCTTCGCAGGCTCCGTGTAAATTAATACCTTGGCACAAAAGTGTACCACTTAGTGAGTTCTTACAATTTTTACCACTAAGGAATACCTCCTTTCCCCCATTCCAACATTTGTGTGTGTATGGTAAATTCCAGGTCGACTTAATGTATTCTTTACCCAACCTTTCATACAGGCCCGCTGGTATATGCTTTAGACAATACTGAAATTGGAAAGTCGTCACTGGTATCGTGATGGTGCCATGTATTATCCATTCAATGACAGGCTTCTCAGAAACTGTCAATGGTAATCTTTCCAGTTTCTCAATGCTCAGCACCGTATAGTCTTCTCCTCTTTGTGCCAAAGAGATTTGTTTATCTTTAAGGTTAAACACAGTAAATAATGACGTGGTGTTGATTAGACGCCATGGCACGTAGCCTGAACGGAGATTTTGTAACGTCCAGCCGAGCAGCATTATAGAACGTAATTGAGACTGGCCATGTTGTAACACTAGCAAGTCTTGCTCTATTATGTCAATTGCAGATGATACGATGCTGTCCAAAGAATAAATTCTGGAGGACAGATTCGTTAACCCATTGTCCACTACAGAGAGGCTTTTCTCTAAATGAATACGATACATTTCTCGTATTCTTTATGCAGTTTCCATTTGCGTTATTTTCCATGCTTCATTGTAAGCAGTGTATTTACCGGCGTATATGAAACGTTTTTGACGTGGTTTGCGAGGCCCCATTAAGAAATCTCGCAAATCATTGCCTTCTTTAAGTAAAGATAAGTGTTGTTTGATTTCTGGAAGGGTAGATTTATGTAGCCACTCAAGGCATAGCTTTCCTACACTATAAGTAGTTACTAGCCCTGGATGTTGTCTCTGGGATATCTTGGATCTGGCCTGTTTACTTTGAACCCCTGTGTTTTGTTCAGGAATCTATCTTGACAGTTATTTGTGTCTGTGAGCCAGATTAATCATTTTTTCCAACCAGATCAGTTCTGTTTTGTTTAAAAATATATGGTATGTCTACCTCCTCTTCTGTAGTGTCATTACTGTCAGATGTGGGCTTAGGTATAGACGGTTTGTTTAAATCTTTTATCTTAGCCACAAGACAAGGCGGTTCTTGAACAGTGTCATTTGATGCAGGCTCTGAATAAGGCTTCTAAACCTTGCACCTGCCAATCTTTTGTGCCCCAGACAGTTTTTGTCTCTATGTTGTCTTTCTAAAAGTTAAACCCTAATGTAGACAGCTGATCATAAAATTGTGCAGAATAAATTTGTTGAGTATTGTCAACATTGTTTTCATTCCTGTCTTATTTATAGTTTTAAAATAAAATGTTTCTGGATTTGTAACATTAAACCCTGAGAAGTACGGAAATTTTTCATAAAATGTTTTTGAGCTACCCCTTGGTGGCACGTGACAATGTTCCCATTGAATATAAGTAAAAACTTTCTAGGGTTTGCCGATTTATGCAAATAATGGTGACCATAATGATTAAAACAATACATTTGTTCATAATCTGATGAACCTTCCAGGTATTCATGTTCTGTAAATTTAGCTGACATTTCTAAATCTGTCATCATGTTGTTAACAGTTTCAAAGTCCCAATCATCAGAAAATGTGCGGGGTGCAACAGCGTCACTTAAAGAAACCTTGAACTGGTGTAGAATCTTCAGCAGTTCCACCGGGCCATAAATGTCATAATCAGTTCTGTCCCCTGCTATACCACCAGGTATAGGAACGGATGTGATGTTTACTGATGACAGGTCTCTTCTTTCACAATGAGATGATTTGTGAGGTTTCAGGGCCAAGTTGATTTTCTTACTTGCTGTGTCCATTAAACTGTATTTTCCATCTATCATCCTTCCCAAACTTAACACCAGTATGAGCCAGAGCAGGAGGAAAAGTACACCTAACACACTCCAAAATTCAAACCATGGTGAAACCAGATATGTTTTTTCAAGTTTATGAAAGAGTTCTGTTATTTTTTATATGAAACTTTTATTTGCTGGCATATTTTCAGGTTCTCTGGGATCCTCAGAAAATGGATAAAAGTTGATGAAATAGCCAGAGGCAGTTCTGTAAATTGTTGGAATTGCATCCGGATTACTTGAAATCGCTGGAGCTGTTTCTTCTCTTGCCATGTTGGTATAGTCAGATGCTATATCATTGTAGACAGGTGTTTCTTGACAAACTGTTATTTGCGTATCCAGAGGCACAAGTTCAGTGGCTTTGTTGCATAGTCCTTCATTTCTTACTGCAGGTTTATCAAAGGTGATAAGTCTTTCAGTTTGAACCTCTTGGATTGTAGCAAGATTTGGACGTCTGCTACTTCTTGGGAGTGTACTGGGCCTACTACTTATTATCGGCCAAATGATGCGATTTGACCAGGTCGATGGACACAACTCTGTTCTCCTTTTTATCAGCAAGCGGCGGTAGTAATACTGATCTTGTTCCGTGGATAGCTAAGACAGGTATTGCTTTCCTGTAAGAAGGCTCAAATTCCTTCTTTACCGCGATCTTTTCCCTGACTAGATCCCCAATCTTTGGAATCCAGACAGGTCTTGCTGGGACAGGTGGTTTTTCTTCAGTGGTCGTTTGCTTCTGTATTGTGTTACTCAGACTTTTTCTTGTTTCATTTAAGACCTGTAAAACAGCCAAACGATCTTTGACATCAAAGGGTTTTTGTTCCACCACTGAATTTTGACAATCGAGGTCTTCGATTATCATTCTAGTACCAAACAGTAATTCATATGGAGTGATTCCACCCAGAGAATTTCTTGGCAGATTATTAAGACTATGTTGGACACTTATTAAATGTTTGACCCACCCATCACCTGAACCTAATACCTTAGCTGTTATGGATTGCTTTATGTTACAGTTTTTTCTTTCCACTACCGCATTACCCTCAGGATGGAAGGGACTAGAATACCGCAATTCAACGCCCAAGTTAGCCATGGCCTCTTTGTAAGCTCGAGAGCTAAACGCAGAATGTAGTGTGCCGATTGAGTATGTGCTGATAAAGTCTCGCAAGTCCTTTATAACAGTTCTGGCGTCAGCCGAGCGCTGGGGCCACATCCAAATAAATCTTGTCCTAGTAGTTGTGGGATCGCATCTGTCCATGGTGACGTCTACGTGTAGATAGTCTAATGCTGTCTAACAATGGTGTCTGAACTGGGCTGGCTACACTGTAGTCAGGTACCTGGTGGTTTTCAAAGCTATGATCTCAGTAACAGGTATCACAGTAAATTCCGAATTATTAAACATCGACGCTCATTCCCTGCTAAGTACATCTCTTCTAATTCTATTAGAGATTTTAAGATCCCTTGATGTGTCAGACCCTCTCCCATATGTGCTTCGTGAACCAAAGCACCTCTCCGGTTCCTGCTTGGAATTACTCTGTCCCCCACTCCAGGGATTCGAGCAAAAGGAACGGAGTTTGCATCAATCATGTATGTATATGTGAGTGGATAGTTTAGAGGTAATACTGCATAGTCGCCTTCCATTGAGGCTTTTACTCCTAGTAACGTTTCACCGTCTATTACTTTTTTCGAGTCAGCGATTGTAGCTACGGAAGTCGTTTGCACAGCTGCCTTTGCGGCTTCATCAGCCAATGAATTCCCCGCAACGTGAACGCCATCACGCTGATGACTCAGTGTATGAATCACATGAGTCTTTTGTAGTTCTTTCTGTAATAGAACTACTCGTTCCCAAAGCATTTTATGCTTAATCGTGCTACCTTTTGCATTTTTGAAACCGTTTCAATCCCAGTTCTTCAAGTGCTCATTGTAAGATTCAACGCAGAAGTACGAATCGCACACTATGAGTGTGGGGAATTCGCGATCGGTATTTTCAAGCACCATCTTGAAAGCCTGTAGTTCAGCTCGCTGAGCTGTAATTCTCCGAGTGATTGAGTGTTAGTGACCCTAGGTCGAAATTTGCCTTCGCGCCAGCGACCTTTAACAATCGCGCACGCAGCACTATAGGCTTGTTTACCCCCAATTGCGGGCTGTGCTGATTGTCTGTATAGATTATACATCCATAATGTTCTAGAGGCAGAATTTCGGTCGGCAGAGGACATTCGTGTTCGTATTGTAGGAATTCTTGTGTCTTCAAGTAGGGATCAAAAACGTATTCAACATCTGTTGCAGCAAGAGAATGAACCCATTGTGTCCATCTCGTATGTAAAGCCAATTTGTTGGTTTGAAATCAGGTTTGATTAGTTCGTAGAGAGGTTTAACCCTTTCTGCATAATTCAGAACATGAGTTCTTCCGAAATTCAGGAAACGTAGAATTGACTGTAAGTTTTTCAGCGTTTTCGGAGGTTGGAGCAACGCACATTTCTATAGAAAGTTTGCTGCCAGGCTTTTGCCTTCACTTGATGACTCGTATCCTAAGAATAGGATGTTGAGGTGGGCAATTCGTGATTTCTTGAAATTGAATTTATACCCTTCAGAAGCAAACCCAAGTATTATGGTGTTCACTCTTTTCAAGTGCACGTCCAAATCATCGTCTGTAAGATAAATGTCATCGATGTAAGATAATGCCTCATCATCGTACATTTGTAATAACTCTGTTACTCTGGTTGAAAATAACCCTGGACTATTCTTGAATCCCTGAGGGAGATGGCAAATTTGTTGCTGTGTCCCCATGATTTAGAAAGCGGTCAAGTGCCTGCTTTCAGGTGCAATGTTTTTACAGAAAAACCCTTTTGAAATATCTAATGTGGTTTTATATTTTTTACGCACGATGTTATTCAGCAGTGCTGCACTGTGAGCGTTTTGTACTGCAAACGTTTTGCAGCAAGAGTATGAGTGTCTGTAGTCCAAAACTAGACGATATGTATTGTCTGGTTTGGAGACAGGAATCAAAGGATTGTTCATTGATGAGGTGCATGTTTCAATCACCCCTTGGTATTCAAGTTGATTTAAAATCTCCCTGACTTGTTTTTTAGCTTCCTGTTTTACAGGATACTGCCATTGCATTGTTGGTTGATTTTTTAACTGGATTTTAGGGTGAGGAGAATCCTCATCCCATCCTACGTGATTTTTATATAATGCTGGAGCCTGAGCTACTGCCCATTTCCTGGCATATGTGTATTTTTTAAGAATTGGAATGTGATTTGAGAAGGCTGGCATAATTATCTCTTCGCCATGTGGGCACTCCCTGACAAATTCAGGTTGCCAGTCTTGTTCAGCTAGAAGAATGTCATAACCCTTGGAAAGCTTATCCCAAAAGAGAGCGTATATTTTCCTAGTTATGTCCCCCTCCATCCGGAGTGTTACTTCATATAATTTGTGGGGTACACTAACCCTGGTGTCGGCAGTTTCAACTTGAATGCATTCATTGAAGTCCACTGTCTCCAGATGATCCTTCAGGATCTTGCGAACTATGGTTACTTCTGCTGCGCTGTCTAGCAATGTTTGGGCCCACTCCCCGTTCTTGAGTTGTGTCCTCAAGATCCTCGGCATGTCTGATCTTTATACTTGCTACCTTCTTCTTGGTGAATTGAGTTTTCTTATTTTTTGGAACGTGCTGTTCATCTTAGACTTCACCCGTTCTTCTTTTTGTTCTGATCGTCCTCTTCTTTCTGATTTCTGCGAGGAAGTCTGAAAGGTACGAGAGGAACGTCTATCAGTATCTTGATATCTATCAGGCTTTTTTAAGTTATCCCTATTTCTGAGGTTGTACCTTTTTTTGGAGGGCTCCCGTTGGGGGGACCTACCTCCCCGTTGGGAGATGTTAGACCTGTTAGACCTGGCATCTTTGGCGTGGTTTCCCCTGTCTTTTTGGCCTCTACCTCCTGTATTTTTTATGCTGTGCTGGATTTCGTTTTTTGCTGGTTTAGATGCTATGGACACTCTGCCACTGCTGATCAGTGTCAGCGTGTAAGTGCTCCCTGTGTAAATTGCTATTATGATTGGATATACATGATTGGCATATTTGTATCTCCATGAAGTCCCTAGTAAAGTGCACTGGGTGTGCCAGGGCTGGTGATGACAAATGCTACTAGTGGGCCTGCAGCACTGATTGTGCCACCCACATGAGTAGCCCTAAAATGGTGTCTCAGGCCTGCCACCGCGGTGCCTGTGTGCAGTATGTGAACTGCCATGTCCTCCTGGTCCGTGTCCCCACTGATCAGGCCTAACCCTTCCCTTTTTGTGCATATTGGTCACCCCTATGGAAGGCCCAAGGTACTCCCCTGGGCAGGGTACAGAGTATGTGAAAGGTAGAGCATGTACTGGTGCAGGTGACATGCTCTGGTAGTGAATTACAGCCATTTTTGTTTTTCACTGCTGCAAGGTTATCTTGCTCCATAGGCTATCATGGGGGATGCTGGCTACAGTGACTACCAGCTTATCTTCCCATAGGAGCAAGATAGGACATAAAAGTCTGGTATCCCTGAACTCAGAATGTAATAAGACATCTTATAAGAAAGGTGGTTTTTAACTCCTGTGTTTGAGAACAGCACTTTTAGATAGTTGCTGCTCTCTTGTCTGACCTTTCTGTGTGCCTTGGCCTGTTTGTGGATTGACTGTCTGGTTTGAGAGTGACAGGGGCTGGGGATTCCCCAGGAGGGTGGCTGAGTCAGCCCTAGGCTGAATGACTGCATTTGCAACTTGAGTGGTGGGAGGAGATAGCACCTGGGCCCGAATAGGGCTGTGCCTGCCTCCCACAATGCTGGCTCCACCTCCTGCTGGGCGGCTGACGACCCTGCCCCTCACTCTGAATGGTACTGAGAGAAAGAGGGTCCCAGTGGCAAACATTCAATTCATAAACATGAGAACAATTAAAGAAACAATAAATGAAAGATAAGCTTACACTGTATTTATTCACAGTGTAAGTGCGTATTCAATATCATATCATTGAATGAACAATTATGAAATGTACAGTGCCCCAGGGGGAAAGGGAAGTGATAAGGTGAGGATGGTGTGAATAGGGAATAGTGACTATAAAATACAACCAACTGGCGTGTCCGCAATTATATGTCAATTTAGATATAAACCAAACAGGACCATGGGTTCAGTGCATCATTTGATTAATTTCATACTTCACAAAAACAACAATGTGTATCAATCATGGGGTGAAGCTGAAGAACAAGAGACAGTTGTCGACGTTTTGACCCTCTAAATTTGCAGGATTTAGTTGTACCCTTGCTGCGGGGTCTTCATCAGGACGGGATGGGGGCAGGTGAGCAGTTCAAGAGCAAGGATTCACTCTTCCTCCGATGCTGCATTAGTGCGGTGTTTCTCGATGGTATACACGAACAGGGATTTACCAAGGTAAAATCTACATACGGACGCCCCGGCAACAGCCAGTCCTTGGGACACAACGTGATTGCTTAATCTTTCTACTTGTGGGCCACACAGCACCGACACACCATGATTTGAAGTTTAAACATCTCCCGATGTATCCCACTATGTTTCCCATCAATCTGACGACGAGCAACAATTAATCTGGTTTCATGATATGATATTGAATACGTACTTACATTGTGAATAAATACAGTGTAAGCTTTTCTTTCATTTATTGTTTCTTTAATTGTTCTCATGTTTATGAATTGAATGTTCGCCACTGGGACCCTCTTTATCTCAGTACTGTTACTACCCAGGTCCCAGTGACTATGGTTGGGTGAACCCCCTTTTGTCATACCCTCACTCTGAATGGACAGGAGAAGCCAGGAAAACAAAGTGCTCAAGGAACACCCAGAACTGGTTCAGACCGGGTTAAGAGCCCTCCTGCACAAAGGGAACAAAGACTTTTAGGGGTATAAGTACAGCACCTCTGACAACAGAAAATTCGATCATCCTGGAATTAAGAAGGAACCTCTGCCAAGGAGAATGCTGAAACTGAAGAAGGAAGATTGTCCTGCTGTTGCTATGCTGTATTGCCCTACTGTTGCTTTGCTGCCAAGGACAGGGGAAGGACTTGGCTGTGTGCTGTGTCCCCTTGCTTGAAGGAATCTCCAAGGGCCTGAGAAGAGCTGGCTCCCTGTTTTGAAGTCCCAATAACAAAAGGACTTCACCCCCAGCTTCCCCTGAGGTCTACTGAGAGAGTCTGTCCTTCCTGGAGTGCGTGGCCCATGTGTGGTGCCCCTGGAAGTTGTACCTGTGTTGGGGAGCTGGAAATCAACCTTTAAAGACTTTGCTACAGAACTCTTTTGCAACCATATTCTTGAACTGTGTATGTTGGATTTTTGTCGTTGTGTAGTTTAGATTAAATACCTTTATTTTTCTAAACTGTTGTGGAGTCAGTTTGTGGTGTTTTCACTGTGTTACTGTGAGTGTTGGTACAAATACTTTACACATTGCCTTCTGATTAGCCTTGACTGCTCGTGCCGGGCTACCTAGAGGGTGAGCAGGGGTTATCTCAGAGGGTTTCCTCCTTACCCTGACTAGAAGCAAGGGTCCCTATTTGGACAGTGGTACCTACCTCTGCCAACTAGAGACCCCCAGTTCTAACTTTGGTGGTCAGCGGTGGGGATTTGAACTTGTATTTGTACTAGACCCACAGTGATTGGTGTACATTACTAGTGAGTGCAGACCACTACGCCACTGCATACTACTGTTTTTTTGATTTTTGGTTCTATTTTTGAGTAACTCTTCAAAACATCATGTCTCCGAATGGAAAGGCACTCAGTGAGGAGGCAGAAGTAGAATTGGAGTTTGTCTTTAAGGATTTGTATTCCTACAAAGCAAAAGATCTTAAAAGATTCTGCCGAGAGTTTGGGTGCCCCACAAAAAGCGGAGCCAGGAAAGAGGAGCTGCAGAGAATCTTGAAGGCCCATTGGGAGGCACAAGAGTGAAATGATGCAAGTGCAGGGAATGGTTTTCAAATCACAGATCTGCCTGTGAGCAGAGTAGGCTCAAGGCCTGGCAGCAATCATTCCGGTAGAGGTTTCACTCAGGAAGAGTTAGAGGAGAACCAAAGAGTGAGAGAACATGACTTAGAAGTCCTGAAGTTGAAAATGAAGCAATTGGAAATGGAGAAAGAAAGGGCTGTGGAGGAAAATGAAAATGCCCGTGCCCTGGAGGAAAAGAAATTGCTTTTGGCTCATGAGTTGAGCATGAGAGAACGGGATCTTAAAGCCAAGGAGGTGGAGGCCAGTTCAAATGGTGGCAGCGCGCACCAGTGCATGGGGTAAAGTATATATTCCCAAGGATCTGGTACAGAATTACAATAGGAGTGAGGATATTTATGCCTGGTTTACTTCTTATGAGATTGCATTGAGAATGCATGGTGTGTCTGAACAGCATTGGGGGGAGGGCCTGTGGAAACATTTTGAGGCTTCTGGGAGGAGTGCTTTAGACCCCTTAGAATTAGCAGGTGCCATGACCTACTCCAATATGAAGGAGGCCCTATGTCTCAGGTATGGACTTACTCCAGAGCAGTACAGACTGCAGTTTAGAAACTCTAAGAAGAAAGAGTCTGAGACTTGGATGGAGTGTGTGAATTCCTACTCACGTGCACTGGAAGGTTGGATGAAGGGCAGTAAAGTAACTGATTACAAGGGGTTGAGGCATTTAATTAGTTGGGAGCGCTTGAGTAGTTTTTGCGTTCCAGAGCTGTGCCAGCATCTTTTAGACAGCAAGCTGACAGACCCCATTGAGCTTGCTAAGGAGGCGGACTGCTGGACTAGTACCAGGGTCCACAGAGGAATTGTGGGTACCACAGCCAAAGGTGGGCAGGGTCCTCAGCAGAAGAGTGGGGGGGAAAAGGGTAACCAGAAGGAATTCTCGCAAGGGCCCCAAAATAGTTCCCAGGAGAAGGAATCCCAAACCCCCAGACCTAGATAGCCATGGCCGCCCCCTCAGGACAGGCGGGACAACCAAGACCCCAGGGACAACCGAGGTCCCCCTACCTGCTTTCACTGCAACGATGTGGGCCACATAGCTCCTAAATGTCCCAAAAAGAATCCAGCACCCACTGGTGCTCCAGCCCCAGGGTTAGCAAGTGTAGCTTTGGGCGGGGATTTGATTTCCAATGGGGAGGAGGGTTTAGCAGTTATGTCCCTTGTCTCTTTAGGAGACCAAGAGATGGTCCAGGAAACCTTACTGCCCCTTAACACTAAGAAATATGGGCAGAAGGTGACCATCAATGGGAGGGAGATAGAGGCTCTGAGAGACACAGGAGCCAGCGTGACATCCGTGAGGTGTCAGTGGATGTCTGAAGAGCAGGTCATCCCTGATGTACTCCGCCCTGTAGTGGCAGCTGATAGCTCAGTGCGCCTCTGCAAGTTGGCGCGTGTTCCCTTTGAGAGGGGGGTGAGTCTCTGGTCTTTTGGAAGTTGTTGTCAGTGTGCCTTGCCTGTAGACTGTCTGCTAGGTAATGACCTGGAGAGTTCACCATGGAAGGATGTAGAACACAGAACTCATTTGGAGATGTTGGGTTTGCCTGCGTGGATCTGTGTGACCGCGCGTGCTATGGCAGCCAGTAGGGGTGATTCATCAGAACTGGAGACTGAAACAGTGGCCCAGAGACCTGCCAGGAGAGGAAAGGGCAGATGGCGCTGGAATCCAGCCCCAGCTGTTCCCATGGTCCAGGAGGAAGCAGACCCTGAGGGGGATGCCCCGGAACCTACAGGGGAACAGGTAGCCGAACTGGGCGACCTACCTGAGCTGACCCATTGGCAGCAAGAAGGTGGGCCCTCCAGGGAGGAATTCTGCAAAGAGTAGAAAGAGTGCCCTTCTCTCGTTGGTATGCGGCAACAGGCTGCAGACCAGGAAGAAGTGGAGCGGATGTGTTCAGCTATGTGTTGGCCATCCGCAACCAGACACAATGCTTCAGGAAGCTCGCTCCGGAGAACCTGGAAGCTAGCCAGGAACAAATGAAAAGATGGTATGACCAGAATACCACTCTGGTCGAATTTCAACCTGGGCAGAAAGTGTGGGTGATGGTGCCAGTGAAGCCTTGTGCGCTCCAAGACAAGTGGACTGGGCCATATGAGGAGGTGGAATGAAAGAGCGAAGTAACCTACCTGGTTAACTTAAAGACCCCCAGGCAACCCCTGGGAGTCTAGCATGTGAACCGCCTCAAACCACACTTTGAGAGGTCTGAAGGGACAATGCTCATGCCTACAGATGCTGGAGGGAAATAGGATAGTGATCCTCTCCCTGACATCCTGACAGCCAAGGAGCAAGACGGGCCAGTGGATGGTGTGGTCCTCTCACCCACTCTGACCCCAGAACAGCAGAGGGACTGTCGCCAAGTGCTGGGTCAGTTTGCCTCCCTGTTCCCCCTGACCCCAGGCATCACCAATTGGTGCGTCCATGATGTGGACACTGGAGATAGTTTACCTGTGAAACAGAAATTTTTCAGGATAGCTGACAAGGTCAGGGCTAGCATCAAGGAAGAGGTTTCCAAGATTTTGGCGCTAGGGGTCATTGAGCCATCCAGCAAACCCTGGGCGAGCCCAGTGGTCTTAGTGCCAAAAGCTGCTGCCCCCGGTGCCACTACAGAACTCAGGTTTTGCGTGGACTACCGTGGGCACAATGCAGTCACGAAGACTGACGCACACCCCATCCCCAGAGCTGATGAGCTCGTGGATCGGTTGGGAGATGCCCAGTACCTCAGTACGTTTGATTTAACATCTGAGTACTGGAAGGTTGCCTTAACTGATGTGGCCAAAGAGAGGTCTGCATTCTCAACACCAGAGGGGCCCTTCCAGTTCCGAGGCATGCCCGTTGGGTTGAAGAAGGCCCCGACCACCTTCCATAGGCTGGTTTACCAGGTACTGACCGGGCTGGAGGAATTCAGCGCCGCCTACCTGGATGACATTGCGGTGTTCAGCTCCACGTGGGAGGAACACTTGCAACACCTCTGTGAAGTGTCGCAGGCTATGCAGGCCTCACTATCAAGGCCAGCAAGTGCCAGATAGGGCAGGGATCTGTGGTGTATTTGGGACACCAGGTGGGGAGCAGCCAGGTGGCGCCCGACAGGCAAAGATAGATACCATTATGGCTTGGAAGTCCCCCAAGACCCAGACAGAGGTGAGAGCCTTCTTAGGTCCCACCGGATATTACAGATGGTTTGTCAAGGGATATGGCACCATCGTTGCCCCCATGACAGAACTGACTTCCAAGAAGCAGCCCAGAAAAGTGAACTGGACCGAAGCCTCCCAGACTGCTTTTGATACCCTGAAGACTGCAATGTGCACAACACCGGTGCTCAAGGCCCCTGATTTCTCCAGTGAGTTCATAGTGCAGACAGATGCTTCAGAGCATGGTGTGGGAGCAGTACTCTCACAGATCACTGAGGAGGGCTGGGACCATCCTGTAGCTTTCATTAGTAGGAGGCTACTCCCCCGGGAACAGAGGTGGAGTGCAATTGAAAGGGAAGCTTTTGCTGTGGTCTTGGGCCTGAAGAAGCTTAGGCCCTACCTGTTTGGGACTCACTTCCGTGTTCAGACAGACCACAGGCCCCTCAGATGGTTGATGCAGATGAGGGGTGCGAACCCAAAACTGTGAATGTGGTCCATCTCCCTACAGGGAAACTACTTTACGGTGGAACACCACCCTGGTACAGAACACGCCATCGCTGATGGTCTATCCAGATTTCTCCGCCTTAGTGAAGAGAGTTCCCAAGAGGGTGGGCAGTTCTCCCCACTTTCAGCTGGAGGGGACACGTGTTAGACCTGGCATCTTTGGCGTGGTTTCCCCTGTCTTTTTGGCCTCTACCTCCTATATTTTTGATGCTGTGCTGGATTTTGTTTTTTGCTGGTTTAGATGCTTTGGACACTCTGCCACTGCTGATCAGTGTCAGAGTGTAAGTGCTCCCTGTGTAAATTGTTATTATGATTGGATATACATGATTGGCATATTTGTACCACCATGAAGTCCCTAGTAAAGTGCACTGGGTGTGCCAGGGCTTGTGATGACAAATGCTACTAGTGGGCATGCAGCACTGATTGTGCCACACACATGAGTAGCCCTAAAATGGTGTCTCAGGCCTGCCACCGCGGTGCCTGTGTGCAGTCTGTGAACGGCCATGTCCTCCTGGTCCGTGTCCCCAATGACCAGGCCGAACCCTTCCCTTTTTGTGCACATTGGTCACCCCTATGAAAGGCCCAAGGTACCCCCCTGGGCAGGGTGCAGTGTATGTGAAAGGTAGAGCATGTACTGGTGCAGGTGACATACTCTGGTAGTGAATTACAGCCATTTTTGTTTTTCACTGCTGCAAGCTTATCTTGCTCCATAGGCTATCATGAGGGATGCTGGCTACAGTGGCTACCAGCATATCTTCCCATAGGAGCAAGATAGGACATACAAGTCTGGTATCCCTGAACTCAGAATTTAATAACATCTTTTAGAGAAGGTGGTGTTTAACTTCTGTGTTTGAGAACAGCACTTTCAGAAAGTTGCTGTTCTCTTGCCTGCCTTCCACAATGCTGGCTCCACCTCCTGCTGGGCGGCTGATGACCCTGCCCCTCACTCTGAAAGGAAAGGAGAAGCCAGGAAAAAAAAGTGCTCAAGGAGCACCCAGAACTGGTTCCGACTGGGCTCAGAGCCCTCCTGCACAAAGGGAACAAAGACTTTTAGGGGTATAAGTACAGGACCCCTGACAACAGAAAATTCGATCATCCTGGAATCGAGAAGGAACCTCTGCAAAGGAGAATGCTGAAACTGAAGAAGGAAGATTGTCCTGCTGTTGCTATGCTGGATTGCCCTACTGTTGATTTGCTGACAAGGAGAGGGAAAGGACTTTGCGGTGTGCTGTGTCCTCTTGCTTGAAGGAATCTCCAAGGGCCTGAGTAGAGCTGGCTCCCTGTTTTGAAGTCCCATGAACAAAAGGACTTCACACCCAGCTTCCCCTGATCTCTACTGAGAGTGTTCTGTCCTTCCTTGAGTGCGTGGCCCATGTGTGGTGCTTCTGGAAGTTGTACCTGTGTTGGGGAGCTGAAAATCAAGCTTTAAAGACTTTGCTACAGAAAATCTATTGCAAACCCGGCCGAGCATGAAATTTCCCGCAGCTACGAAGATCGAGATCACCGCAGCGCCTGCCGCGCTGCCCAAAGACGCCGCATCCTTCGTTAGCGGGAAGATTTCTGCCGCTGCGAACATCATCGCAGAGCCTGCTGCTGCTGGGTGAAACCATTGCATTACGTCACTGCGAGAATGGTCGCAGAGCCATCGCGACGAGGAGCTGCGAGAGAAAGATCGCCGCAGGACCGCGCATCGTCGCCCCGGAGATCGTTGCAACACACGAGAATTGTCGCATTGTGCCTTTGCGGGAGAAAACTTCCTACAGAACCTACACACCGGAATCCATACAAGTGGCCTTCCTCCCCATATCGACCGGATTCGTCGCCACACGCCCGCTGCTGCAGCGGGGCTGTCGCTAACGCCTCCCCAGGGTCTCAGGAGCAACGCATCCCTTGTTTTTCACCGCTGCAGCTTCTGTGCTTGGAATTTTGTATCTCTAACAAAAGTACTGTGGCTAAAACGTGACGCAACTTTGGATGAAGTTATCGCTAACATTAAGAACTTTAAGAACTCTTTTGCAACCATATTCTTGAACTGTGTATGTTGGATTTTTGTCGTTTTGGTCTTGTGTAGTTTAGATTAAATACCATTATTTTTCTAAACTGTTGTGGAGTCAGTTTGTGGTGTTTTCACTGTGTTACTGTGAGTGTTGGTACAAATACTTTACACATTGCCTTCTGATTAGCCTTGACTGCTCGTGCCAAACTACCTAGAGGGTGAGCAGGGGTTATCTCAGAGGGTTTCCTCCTTACCCTGATTAGAAGCAAGGTTCCCTATTTGGACAGTGGTACCTACCTCTGCCAACTAGAGACCCCCAGTTCTAACAAGAGGTATTCTATTCATGGGTTACATTCTGTTGGAAGCCGTAATCCCAGTCCCGCACCACTGTCACCAAGTGCGCGACCCGCTGCTCACCACTCAACATTAGGCCAAGTAAGGACACTGTTTGAGATAGCCCTGCTCACCCCCTTAGGAGCTTGGAATGAGAAGCCAGGCCCATCTCCAAGGCACACGTGTTCTGTATGTGCAACCATGCCCACAGCAACCCCACAATACATAAGGCCACATAGAGTAAAGGGCATTATTCGTTCCGGCTGGCTGGTAGGTTTTAATGCCAACCACCGCTTTCTACATGCTATGCTGGTCGTAATGCAAGAATCACACACGTTGCGATAGACAAACAATAGTACATTGCGTAACAAAACAATCCTGTGCTGGGTAAAGGAGAAATAATACAATGCGTAACGATGCACCCCGGTACCTGCAATGGGAGAAATACTGCAATGCGTACCGCTACATTCATGTGCTGCGCAATGAAGGAATAATGCAATGCGTCACACCCCAATCACATACTTTGCAATTAATAAATAATCCAACGCTGGCCGCTACAATTATGTACTTTGCAATCAAGGACTAATGCAATGAGTCACGACAATTGTGTACTTTGCAATAAAGAAATAATGCAATATGCGCCGCTAGACTCCAGTACTTGGCAAGAGAAAAATAATGCAGTGCGTAGAGCTACAATCATGTACTTCATTAGGCAATAAAAATATCAGACGTCCTAAGACAGTCCGGCAGTTCGTTAGCTGCAATGTTGGCAATGTGTATTACGACAATTCAGCCTCTTCGATAACAGTTGCACCCCACACGGTTCAACAATGACACAGAGTAGAGTTTCTTACTCTGGCCCCCATACTGCTACTCTTTTCATCAGTAGGGGCCCCACTCTGAGCCGAAGCAAAGGCTCACTTCGTCAGAAGGACTGAGAGGCAGAGAGAGTGTCCCTCCGAGCCCTCACCCCGCCCAGGTAGTAATCCACTTTACCTGAGAGCGCGACCCCACTCACCTCCTTCCTCGAATATGGCCTTCTATGCAGAACTCTCTCAACGGGCCTCAGTGGCTCGGCCTGGCAGCTCAGCTCCTCAGCTCCTTTGGGGCTGCCGGTCCTGGCCGGTCCTGGGCACGACTGTTAGGAAGGTCTCATGCGGCTGGTGGGCACACATACCCCACGCCCCTGAGATTACTTTTACTCTGGGTGCACATTCACCAGCGCACCCTCTGGATCTCTTCTGGCACAAAGCCAAGCACACAACACTGATGGGACTTCACGTTGTCTCTGAGAGCATGCTCACCAGGCACTCCTTTCTGCGGTCTCAGTTGGCACCAAGACACGCACACCTCGCTGCAGAGACTCACTTTATTCCGGTGCACATGATGATCAGCCAATCACCTCCACAGTCCCAGGTTGCACAAAGCATGCACACTGCTTTACTGAGTATTACTGAGACTTACTCCAACTCCAGTGCCCCAGTGGGTCAGTTTGCCTCCCTGTTCCCCCTGACCCCAAGCATCACCAATTGGTGCGTCCATGATGTGGACACTGGAGATAGTTTACCTGTGAAACAGAAATTTTTCAGGGTAGCTGACAATGTCAGGGCTAGCATCAAGGAAGAGGTTTCCAAGATGTTGGCGCTAGGGGTGATTGAGCCATCCAGAAAACCCTGGGCGAGCCCAGTGGTCTTAGTGCCAAAAGCTGCTGCCCCCGGTGCCACTACAGAACTCAGGTTTAGCGTGGACTACCGTGGGCACAATGCAGTCACGAAGACTGACGCACACTCCATTCCCAGAGCTGATGAGCTCGTGGATCGGTTGGGAGATGCCCAGTGCCTTAGTACGTTTGATTTAACATCTGAGTACTGGCAGATTGCCTTAACTGATGTGGCCAAAGAGAGGTCTGCATTCCAAACACCAGAGGGGCCCTTCCAGTTTCGAGGCATGCCCTTTGGGTTGAAGAATGCCCGACCACCTTCCATAGGCTGGTTAACCAGGTACTGACCGGGCTGGAGGAATTCAGCGCCGCCTACCTGGATGACATTGCGGTGTTCAGCTCCACGTGGGAGGAACACTTGCAACACCTCTGTGAAGTGTCGCAGGCTCTGCAGAGGGCAGGCCTCACTATCAGGCCAGCAAGTGCCAGATAGGGCAGGGATCTGTTGTGTATTTGGGACACCAGGTGGGGAGCAGCCAGGTGGCGCCCCTACAGGCAAAGATAGATACCATTATGGCTTGGAAGTCCCCCAAGACCCAGACAGAGGTGAGAGCCTTCTTAGGTCTCACCGGGTATTACAGATGGTTTGTCAAGGGATATGGCACCATCGTTGCCCCCATGACAGAACTGACTTCCAAGAAGCAGCCCAGAAAAGTGAACTGGACCGAAGCCTCCCAGACTGCTTTTGATACCCTGAAGACTGCAATGTGCACAACACCGGTGCTCAAGGCCCCTGATTTCTCCAGTGAGTTCATAGTGCAGACAGCCGCTTCAGAGCATGGTGTGGGAGCAGTACTCTCACAGATCACTGAGGAGGGCTGGGACCAGCCTGTAGCTTTCATTAGTAGGAGGCTACTCCCCCGGGAACAGAGGTGGAGTGCAATTGAAAGGGAAGCTTTTGCTGTGGTCTTGGCCCTGAAGAAGCTTAGGCCCTACCTGTTTGGGACTCACTTCCGTGTTCAGACAGACCACAGGCCCCTCAGATGGTTGATGCAGATGTGGGGTGCGAACCCAAAACTGTTAATGTGGTCCATCTCCCTACAGGGAAACTACTTTACGGTGGAACACCGCCCTGGTACAGAACACGCCAACGCTGATGGTCTGTCCAGATTTTTCCGCCTTAGTGAA
Organism: Lissotriton helveticus; assembly: GCF_964261635.1. NCBI lineage: Eukaryota > Metazoa > Chordata > Amphibia > Caudata > Salamandridae > Lissotriton > Lissotriton helveticus. The sequence continues at coordinate 1,449,977,868 of NC_136065.1, forward strand.
GAGAGTTCCCAAGAGGGTGGGCAGTTCTCCCAACTTTCAGCTGGAGGGGACACGTGTTAGACCTGGCATCTTTGGCGTGGTTTCCCCTGTCTTTTTGGCCTCTACCTCCTGTATTTTTGATACTGTGCTGGAGTTCGTTTTTTGCTGGTTTAGATGCTTTGGACACTCTGCCACTGCTGATCAGTGTCAGAGTGTAAGTGCTCCCTGTGCAAATTGTTATTATGATTGGATATACATGATTGGCATATTTGTATCACCATGAAGTCCCTAGTAAAGTGCACTGGGTGTGCCAGGGCTGGTGATGACAAATGCTACTAGTGGGCATGCAGCACTGATTGCACCACACATATGAGTAGCCCTAAAATGGTGTCTCAGGCCTGCCACCGCGTGCCTGTGTGCAGTCTGTGAACTCTGCCATGTGCTCCTGGTCCGTGTCCCCAATGACCAGGCCTAACCCTTCCCTTTTTGTGCACATTGGTCACCCCTATGAAAGGCCCAAGGTACCCCCCTGGGCAGGGTGCAGTGTATGTGAAAGGTAGAGCATGTACTGGTGCAGGTGACATACTCTGGTAGTGAATTACAGCCATTTTTTTTCACTGCAGCAAGGTTATCTTGCTCCATAGGCTATCATGAGGGATGCTGGCTACAGTGGCTACCAGCATATCTTCCCATAGGAGCAAGATAGGACATACAAGTCTGGTATCCCTGAACTCAGAATTTAATAACAACTTTTGGAGAAGGTGGTTTTTAACTTCTGTGTTTGAGAACAGCACTTTCAGAAAGTTGCTGTTCTCTTGTCTGACCTTTCTGTGTGCCTTGGCCTGTTTGTGGATTGACTGTCTGGTTTGAGAGTGACAGGGGCTGGGGATTCCCCAGAAGGCTGGCTGAGTCAGCCTTAGGCTGAATGACTGCATTTGCAACTTGTGTGGTTGGAGGAGATTGCACCTGGGCCTGAATAGGGCTGTGCCTGCCTTCCACAATGCTGGCTCCACCTCCTGCTGGACAGCTGATGACCCTGCCCCTCACTCTGAAAGGAAAGGAGAAGCCAGGAAAACAAAGTGCTCAAGGAACACCCAGAACTGGTTCAGACCGGGCTCAGAGCCCTCCTGCACAAAGGGAACAAAGACTTTTAGGGGTATAAGTACAGGACCCCTGACAACAGAAAAATCGATCATCCTGGAATCGAGAAGGAACCTCTGCAAAGGAGAATGCTGAAACTGAAGAAGGAAGATTGTCCTGCTGTTGCTATGCTGGATTGCCCTACTGTTGATTTGATGACAAGGAGAGGGAAAGGACTTTGCTGTGTGCTGTGTCCTCTTGCTTGAAGGAATCTCCAAGGGCCTGAGTAGAGCTGGCTCCCTGTTTTGAAGTCCCATGAACAAAAGGACTTCACCCCCAGCTTCCCCTGATCTCTACTGAGAGTGTTCTGTCCTTCCTTGAGTGCGTGGCCCATGTGTGCTGCTCCTGGAAGTTGTACCTGTGTTGGGGAGCTGGAAATCAAGCTTTAAAGACTTTGCTACAGAAAATCTATTGCAAACCCGGGCGAGCATGAAATTTCCCGCAGCTACGAAGATCGAGATCACCGCAGCGCCTGCCGCGCTGCCCAAAGACGCCGCATCCTTCGTTAGCAGGAAGATTTCTGCCGCTGCGAACATCATCGCAGAGCCTGGTGCTGCTGGGTGAAACCATTGCATTACGTCACTGCGAGAATGGTCGCAGAGCCATCGCGACGAGGACCTGCGAGAGAAAGATCGCCGCTGGACCGCGCATCGTCGCCCCGGAGATCGTTGCAACACACGAGAATTGTCGCATCGTGCCTTCGCGGGAAAAAACTTCCTACAGAACCTACACACCGGAATCCATACAAGTGGCCTTCCTCCCCATATCGACTGGATTCGTCGCCACACGCCCGCTGCTGCATCGGGGCTGTCGCTAACGCCTCCCCAGGGTCTCAGGAGCAACGCATCCCTTGTTTTTCACCGCTGCAGCTTCTGTGCTTGGAATTTTGTATCTCTAACAAAAGTACTGTGGCTAAAACGTGACGCAACTTTGGATGAAGTTATCGCTAACATTAAGAACTTTAAGAACTCTTTTGCAACCATATTCTTGAACTGTGTATGTTGGATTTTTGTTGTTTTGGTCTTGTGTAGTTTAGATTAAATACCATTATTTTTCTAAACTGTTGTGGAGTCAGTTTGTGGTGTTTTCACTGTGTTACTGTGAGTGTTGGTACAAATACTTTACACATTGCCTTCTGATTAGCCTTGACTGCTCGTGCCAAACTACCTAGAGGGTGAGCAGGGGTTATCTCAGAGGGTTTCCTCCTTACCCTGATTAGAAGCAAGGGTCCCTATTTGGACAGTGGTACCTACCTCTGCCAACTAGAGACCCCCAGTTCTAACAAGAGGTATTCTATTCATGGGTTACATTCTGTTGGAAGCGGTAATCCAAGTCCCGCACCACTGTCACCAAGTGCGCGACCCGCTGCTCACCAATCAACATTAGGCCAAGTAAGGACACTGTTTGAGATAGCCCTGCTCACCCCCTTAGGAGCTTTGAATGAGAAGCCAGGCCCATCTCCAAGGCACAAGTGTTCTGTATGTGCAACCATGCCCACAGCAACCCCACAATACATAAGGCCACATAGAGTGAAGGGCAATATTCGTTCCGGCTGGCTGGTAGGTTTTAATGCCAACCACCGCTTTCTACATGCTATGCTGGTCGTAATGCAAGAATCACACACGTTGCGATAGACAAACAATAGTACATTGCGTAACAAAACAATCCTGTGCTGGGTAAAGGAGAAATAATACAATGCGTAACGATGCACCCCGGTACCTGCAATGGGAGAAATACTGCAATGCGTACCGCTACATTCATGTGCTGCGCAATGAAGGAATAATGCAATGTGTCACACCCCAATCACATACTTTGCAATGAATAAATAATCCAACGCTGGCCGCTACAATTATGTACTTTGCAATCAAGGACTAATGCAATGAGTCACGACAATTGTGTACTTTGCAATAAAGAAATAATGCAATATGCGCCGCTAGACTCCAGTACTTGGCAAGAGAAAAATAATGCTGTGCGTAGAGCTACAATCATGTACTTCATTAGGCAATAAAAATATCAGACGTCCTAAGACAGTCCGGCAGTTCGTTAGCTGCAATGTTGGCAATGTGTATTACGACAATTCAGCCTCTTCGATAACAGTTGCACCCCACACGGTTCAACAATGACACAGAGTAGAGTTTCTTAATCTGGCCCCCATACTGCTACTCTTTTCATCAGTAGGGGCCCCACTCTGAGCCGAAGCAAAGGCTCACTTCGTCAGAAGGACTGAGAGGCCGAGAGAGTGTCCCTCCGAGCCCTCACCCCGCCCAGGTAGTAATCCACTTTACCTGAGAGCGCGACCCCACTCTCCTCCTTCCTCGAATATGGCCTTCTATGCAGAACTCTCTCAACGGGCCTCAGTGGCTCGGCCTGGCAGCTCAGCTCCTTAGCTCCTTTGGGGCTGCCGGTCCTGGCCGGTCCTGGCCACGACTGTTAGGAAGGTCTCATGTGGCTGGTGGGCACACATACCCCACGCCCCTGAGATTACTTTTACTCTGGGTGCACATTCACCAGCGCACCCTCTGGATCTCTTCTGGCACAAAGCCAAGCACACAACACTGATGGGACTTCACGTTGTCTCTGAGAGCATGCTCACCAGGCACTCCTTTCTGCGGTCTCAGTTGACACCAAGACATGCACACCTCGCTGCAGAGACTCACTTTATCCCGGTGCACACGATGATCAGCCAATCACCTCCACAGTCCCAGGTTGCACAAAGCATGCACACTGCTTTACTGAGTATTACTGAGACTTACTCCAACTCCAGTGCCTCAGTGGGTCAGTTTGCATCCCTGTTCCCCCTGACCCCAAGCATCACCAATTGGTGCGTCCATGATGTGGACACTGGAGATAGTTTACCTGTGAAACAGAAATTTTTCAGGGTAGCTGACAAGGTCAGGGCTAGCATCAAGAAAGAGGTTTCCAAGATGTTGGCGCTAGGGGTGATTGAGCCATCCAGAAAACCCTGGGCGAGCCCAGTGGTCTTAGTGCCAAAAGCTGCTGCCCCCGGAGCCACTACAGAACTCAGGTTTTGCATGGACTACCGTGGGCACAATGCAGTCACGAAGACTGACGCACACCCCATTCCCAGAGCTGATGAGCTCGTGGATCGGTTGGGAGATGCCCAGTGCCTTAGTACGTTTGATTTAACATCTGAGTACTGGCAGATTGCCTTAACTTATGTGGCCAAAGAGAGGTCTGCATTCCAAACACCAGAGGGGCCCTTCCAGTTCCGAGGCATGCCCTTTGGGTTGAAGAATGCCCCGACCACCTTCCATAGGCTGGTTATTCAGGTACTGACCGGGCTGGAGGAATTCAGCGCCGCCTACCTGGATGACATTGCGGTGTTCAGCTCCACGTGGGAGGAACACTTGCAACACCTCTGTGAAGTGTCGCAGGCTCTGCAGAGGGCAGGCCTCACTATCAAGGCCAGCAAGTGCCAGATAGGGCAGGGATCTGTTGTGTATTTGGGACACCAGGTGGGGAGCAGCCAGGTGGCGCCCCTAAAGGCAAAGATAGATACCATTATGGCTTGGAAGTCCCCCAAGACCCAGACAGAGGTGAGAGCCTTCTTAGGTCTCACCGGGTATTACAGATGGTTTGTCAAGGGATATGGCACCATCGTTGCCCCCATGACAGAACTGACTTCCAAGAAGCAGCCCAGAAAAGTGAACTGGACCGAAGCCTCCCAGACTGCTTTTGATACACTGAAGACTGCAATGTGCACAACACCGGTGCTCAAGGCCCCAGATTTCTCCAGTGAGTTCATAGTGCAGACAGCCGCTTCAGAGCATGGTGTGGGAGCAGTACTCTCACAGATCACTGAGGAGGGCTGGGACCAGCCTGTAGCTTTCATTAGTAGGAGGCTACTCCCCCGGGAACAGAGGTGGAGTGCAATTGAAAGGGAAGCTTTTGCTGTGGTCTTGGCCCTAAAGAAGCTTAGGCCCTACCTGTTTGGGACTCACTTCCGTGTTCAGACAGACCACAGGCCCCTCAGATGGTTGATGCAGATGAGGGGTGCGAACCCAAAACTGTTAATGTGGTCCATCTCCCTACAGGGAAACTACTTTACGGTGGAACACCGCCCTGGTACAGAACACGCCAACGCTGATGGTCTGTCCAGATTTTTCCGCCTTAGTGAAGAGAGTTCCCAAGAGGGTGGGCAGTTCTCCCCACTTTCAGCTGGAGGGGACACGTGTTAGACCTGGCATCTTTGGCGTGGTTTCCCCTGTCTTTTTGGCCTCTACCTCCTGTATTTTTTATGCTGTGCGGGATTTCGTTTTTTGCTGGTTTAGATGCTTTGGACACTCTGCCACTGCTGATCAGTGTCAGAGTGTAAGTGCTCCCTGTGTAAATTGTTATTATGATTGGATATACATGATTGGCATATTTGTATCACCATGAATTCCCTAGTAAAGTGCACTGGGTGTGCCAGGGCTGGTGATGACAAATGCTACTAGTGGGCATGCAGCACTGATTGTGCCACACACATGAGTAGCCCTAAAATGGTGTCTCAGGCCTGCCACAGCGGTACCTGTGTGCAGTCTGTGAACTGCCATGTGCTCCTGGTCCGTGTCCCCAATGACCAGGCCTAACCCTTCCCTTTTTGTGCACATTGGTCACCCCTATGAAAGGCCCAAGGTACCCCCCTGGGCAGGGTGCAGTGTATGTGAAAGGTAGAGCATGTACTGGTGCAGGTGACATACTCTGGTAGTGAATTACAGCCATTTTTGTTGTTCACTGCTGCAAGGTTATCTTGCTCCATAGGCTATCATGAGGGATGCTGGCTACAGTGGCTACCAGCATATCTTCCCATAGGAGCAAGATAGGACATACAAGTCTAGTATCCCTGAACTCAGAATGTAATAACATCTTTTAGAGAAGATGGTTTTTAACTTCGTGGTTGAGAACAGCACTTTCAGAAAGTTGCTGTTCTCTTGTCTGACCTTTCTGTGTGCCTTGGCCTGTTTGTGGATTGACTGTCTGGTTTGAGAGTGACAGGGGCTGGGGATTCCCCAGAAGGCTGGCTGAGTCAGCCTTAGGCTGAATGACTGCATTTGCAACTTGTGTGGTTGGAGGAGATTGCACCTGGGCCTGAATAGGGCTGTGCCTGCCTTCCACAATGCTGGCTCCACCTCCTGCTGGGCAGCTGATGACCCTGCCCCTCACTCTGAAAGGAAAGGAGAAGCCAGGAAAACAAAGTGCTCAAGGAACACCCAGAACTGGTTCAGACCGGGCTCAGAGCACTCCTGCACAAAGGGAACAAAGACTTTTAGGGGTAAAAGTACAGGACCCCTGACAACAGAAAATTTGATCATCCTGGAATCAAGAAGGAACCTCTGCAAAGGAGAATGCTGAAACTGAAGAAGTAAGATTGTCCTGCTGTTGCTATGCTGGATTGCCCTACTGTTGATTTGCTGACAAGGAGAGGGAAAGGACTTTGCTGTGTGCTGTGTCCTCTTGCTTGAAGGAATCTCCAAGGGCCTGAGTAGAGCTGGCTCCTGTTTTGAAGTCCCAGGAACAAAAGGACTTCACCCCCAGCTTCCCCTAATCTCTACTGAGAGAGTTCTGTCCTTCCTTGAGTGCGTGGCCCATGTGTTGTGCTCCTGGAAGTTGTACCTGTGTTGGGGACCTGGAAATCAAGCTTTAAAGACTTTGCTACTGAAAATCTATTGCAAACCTGGCCGAGCATGAAATTTCCCGCAGCTACGAAGATCGAGATCACCGCAGCGCCTGCCGCGCTGCCCAAAGACGCCACATCCTTCGTTAGCGGGAAGATTTCTGCCGCTGCTACATCATTGCAGAGCCGGCTGCTGCTGGGTGAAACTATTGCATTACGTCACTGCGAGAATGGTCGCAGAGCCATCGCGACGAGGAGCTGCGAGAGAAAGATCGCCGCTGGACCGCGCATCGTCACCCCGGAGATCGTTGCAACGCACGAGTATCGTCCCATCGTGCCTTTGTGGGAGAAAACTTCCTACAGAACCTACACACCGGAATCCATACAAGTGGCCTTCCTCCCCATATCGACCGGATTCGTCGCCACACGCCCGCTGCTGCAGCGGGGCTGTCGCTAACGCCTCCCCAGGGTCTCAGGAGCAACGCATCCCTTGTTTTTCACCGCTGCAGCTTCTGTGCTTGGAATTTTGTATCTCTAACAAAGGTACTGTGGCTAAAACGTGACGCAACTTTGGATGAAGTTATCGCTAACATTAATAACTTTAAGAACTCTTTTGCAACCATATTCTTGAACTGTGTATGTTGGATTTTTGTCGTTTTGGTCTTGTGTAGTTTAGATTAAATACCATTATTTTTCTAAACTGTTGTGGAGTCAGTTTGTGGTGTTTTCACTGTGTTACTGGGAGTGTTGGTACAAATACTTTACACATTGCCTTCTGATTAGCCTTGACTGCTCGTGCCAAGCTACCTAGAGGGTGAGCAGGGGTTATCTCAGAGGGTTTCCTCCTTACCCTGTTTAGAAGCAAGGGTCCCTATTTGGACAGTGGTACCTACCTCTGCCAACTAGAGACCTCCAGTTCTAACAAGAGGTATTCTATTTATGGGTTACATTCTGTTGGAAGCCGTAATCCCAGTCCCGCACCACTGTCACCAAGTGCGCGACCCGCTGCTCACCACTCAACATTAGGCCAAGTAAGGACACTGTTTGAGATAGCCCTGCTCATCTCCTTAGGAGCTTGGAATGAGCAGCCAGGCCAAACTCCAAGGCACAAGTGTTCTGTATGTGCAACCATGCCCACAGCAACCCCACAATACATAAGGCCACATAGAGTAAAGGGCATTATTCGTTCCGGCTGGCTGGTAGGTTTTAATGCCAACCACCGCTTTCTACATGCTATGCTGGTCGTAATGCAAGAATCACACACGTTGCGATAGACAAACAATAGTACACTGCGTAACAAAACAATCCTGTGCTGGGTAAAGGAGAAATAATACAATGCGTAACGATGCACCCCGGTACCTGCAATGGGAGAAATACTGCAATGCGTACCGCTACATTCATGTGCTGCTCAATGAAGGAATAATGCAATGCGTCACACCCCAATCACATACTTTGCAATGAATAAATAATCCAACGCTGGCCGCTACAATTATGTACTTTGCAATCAAGGACTAAGGCAATGAGTCACGACAATTGTGTACTTTGCAATAAAGAAATAATGCAATATGCGCCGCTAGACTCCAGTACTTGGCAAGAGAAAAATAATGCAGTGCGTAGAGCTACAATCATGTACTTCATTAGGCAATAAAAATATCAGACGTCCTAAGACAGTCCGGCAGTTCGTTAGCTGCAATGTTGGCAATGTGTATTACGACAATTCAGCCTCTTCGATAACAGTTGCACCCCACACGGTTCAACAATGACACAGAGTAGAGTTTCTTACTCTGGCCCCCATACTGCTACTCTTTTCATCAGTAGGGGCCCCACTCTGAGCCGAAGCAAAGGCTCACTTCGTCAGAAGGACTGAGAGGCCGAGAGAGTGTCCCTCCGAGCCCTCACCCCGCCCAGGTAGTAATCCACTTTACCTGAGAGCGCGACCCCACTCTCCTCCTTCCTCGAATATGGCCTTCTATGCAGAACTCTCTCAACGGGCCTCAGTGGCTCGGCCTGGCAGCTCAGCTCCTCAGCTCCTTTGGGGCTGCCGGTCCTGGCCGGTCCTGGCCACGACTGTTAGGAAGGTCTCATGCGGCTGGTGGGCACACATACCCCACGCCCCTGAGATTACTTTTACTCTGGGTGCACATTCACCAGCGCACCCTCTGGATCTCTTCTGGCACAAAGCCAAGCACACAACACTGATGGGACTTCACGTTGTCTCTGAGAGCATGCTCACCAGGCACTCCTTTCTGCGGTCTCAGTTGGCACCAAGACACGCACACCTCGCTGCAGAGACTCACTTTATTCCGGTGCACACGATGATCAGCCAATCACCTCCACAGTCCCAGGTTGCACAAAGCATGCACACTGCTTTACTGAGTATTACTGAGACTTACTCCAACTCCAGTGCCCCAGTGGGTCAGTTTGCATCCCTGTTCCCCCTGACCCCAGGCATCACCAATTGGTGCGTCCATGATGTGGACACTGGAGATAGTTTACCTGTGAAACAGAAATTGTTCAGGGTAGCTGACAAGGTCAGGGCTAGCATCAAGGAAGAGGTTTCCAAGATGTTGGCGCTAGGGGTGATTGAGCCATCCAGCAAACCCTGGGCGAGCCCAGTGGTCTTAGTGCCAAAAGCTGCTGCCCCCGGTGCCACTACAGAACTCAGGTTTTGCGTGGACTACCGTGGGCACAATGCAGTCACGAAGACTGACGCACACCCCATCCCCAGAGCTGATGAGCTCGTGGATCGGTTGGGAGATGCCCAGTGCCTTAGTACGTTTGATTTAACATCTGAGTACTGGCAGATTGCCTTAACTGATGTGGCCAAAGAGAGGTCTGCATTCCAAACACCAGAGGGGCCCTTCCAGTTCCGAGGCATGCCCTTTGGGTTGAAGGATGCCCCGACCACCTTCCATAGGCTGGTTAACCAGGTACTGACCGGTCTGGAGGAATTCAGCGCCGCCTACCTGGATGACATTGCGGTGTCCAGCTCCACGTGGGAGGAACACTTGCAACACCTCTGTGAAGTGTCGCAGGCTCTGCAGAGGGCAGGCCTCACTATCAAGGCCAGCAAGTGCCAGATAGGGCAGGGATCTGTTGTGTATTTGGGACACCAGGTGGGGAGCAGCCAGGTGGCGCCCCTACAGGCAAAGATAGATACCATTATGGCTTGGAAGTCCCCCAAGACCCAGACAGAGGTGAGAGCCTTCTTAGGTCTCACCGGGTATTACAGATGGTTTGTCAAGGGATATGGCACCATCGTTGCCCCCATGACAGAACTGACTTCCAAGAAGCAGCCCAGAAAAGTGAACTGGACCGAAGCCTCCCAGACTGCTTTTGATACCCTGAAGACTGCAATGTGCACAACACCGGTGCTCAAGGCCCCTGATTTCTCCAGTGAGTTCATAGTGCAGACAGCCCCTTCAGAGCATGGTGTGGGAGCAGTACTCTCACAGATCACTGAGGAGGGCTGGGACCAGCCTGTAGCTTTCATTAGTAGGAGGCTACTCCCCCGGGAACAGAGGTGGAGTGCAATTGAAAGGGAAGCTTTTGCTGTGGTCTTGGCCCTGAAGAAGCTTAGGCCCTGCCTGTTTGGGACTCACTTCCGTGTTCAGACAGACCACAGGCCCCTCAGATGGTTGATGCAGATGAGGGGTGCGAACCCAAAACTGTTAATGTGGTCCATCTCCCTACAGGGAAACTACTTTACGGTGGAACACCGCCCTGGTACAGAACACGCCAACGCTGATGGTCTGTCCAGATTTTTCCGCCTTAGTGAAGAGAGTTCCCAAGAGGGTGGGCAGTTCGCCCCACTTTCAGCTGGAGGGGACACGTGTTAGACCTGGCATCTTTGGCGTGGTTTCCCCTGTCTTTTTGGCCTCTACCTCCTGTATTTTTGATGCTGTGCTGGATTTCGTTTTTTGCTGGTTTACATGCTTTGGACACTCTGCCACTGCTGATCAGTGTCAGAGTGTAAGTGCTCCCTGTGTAAATTGTTATTATGATTGGATATACATGATTGGCATATTTGTATCACCATGAAGTCCCTAGTAAAGTGCACTGGGTGTGCCAGGGCTGGTGATGACAAATGCTACTAGTGGGCATGCAGCACTGATTGTGCCACACACATGAGTAGCCCTAAAATGGTGTCTCAGGCCTGCCACCACGGTGCCTGTGTGCTGTCTGTGAACTGCCATGTGCTCCTGGTCCGTGTCCCAAATGACCAGGCCTAACCCTTCCCTTTTTGTGCACATTGGTCACCCCTATGAAAGGCCCAAGGTACCCCCCTGGGCAGGGTGCAGTGTATGTGAAAGGTAGAGCATGTACTGGTGCAGGTGACATACTCTGGTAGTGAATTACAGCCATTTTTGTTTTTCACTGCTGCAAGGTTATCTTGCTCCATAGGCTATCATGAGGGATGCTGGCTACAGTGGCTACCAGCATATCTTCCCATAGGAGCAGATTGGACATACAAGTCTGGTATCCCTGAACTCAGAATTTAATAACATCTTTTAGAGAAGGTGGTTTTTAACTTCTGTGTTTGAGAACAGCACTTTCAGAAAGTTGCTGTTCTCTTGTCTGACCTTTCTGTGTGCCTTGGCCTGTTTGTGGATTGACTGTCTGGTTTGAGAGTGACAGGGGCTGGGGATTCCCCAGAAGGCTGGCTGAGTCAGCCTTAGGCTGAATGACTGCATTTGCAACTTGTGTGGTTGGAGGAGATTGCACCTGGGCCTGAATAGGGCTGTGCCTGCCTTCCACAATGCTGGCTCCACCTCCTGCTGGGCAGCTGATGACCCTGCCCCTCACTCTGAAAGGAAAGGAGAAGCCAGGAAAACAAAGTGCTCAAGGAACACCCAGAACTGGTTCAGACCGGGCTCAGAGCCCTCCTGCACAAAAGGAACAAAGACTTTTAGGGGTATAAGTACAGGACCCCTGACAACAGAAAATTTGATCATCCTGGAATCAAGAAGGGACCTCTGCAAAGGAGAATGCTGAAACTGAAGAAGTAAGAGTGTCCTGCTGTTGCTATGCTGGATTGCCCTACTGTTGATTTGCTGACAAGGAGAGGGAAAGGATTTTGCTGTGTGCTGTGTCCTCTTGCTTGAAGGAATCTCCAAGGGCCTGAGTAGAGCTGGCTCCTGTTTTGAAGTCCCAGGAACAAAAGGACTTCACCACCAGCTTCCCCTGATCTCTACTGAGAGAGTTATGTCCTTCCTTGAGTGTGTGGCCCATGTGTGGTGCTCCTGGAAGTTGTACCTGTGTTGGGGACCTGGAAATCAACCTTTAAAGACTTTGCTACAGAAAATCTATTGCAAAGCCGGCCGAGCATGAAATTTCCCGCAGCTACGAAGATCGAGATCACCGCAGCGCCTGCCGCGCTGCCCAAAGACGCCACATCCTTCGTTAGCGGGAAGATTTCTGCCGCTGCTACATCATCGCAGAGCCTGCTGCCGCTGGGTGAAACCATTGCATTACGTCACTGCGAGAATGGTCGCAGAGCCTTCGCGACGAGGAGCTGCGAGAGAAAGATCGCCGCTGGACCGCGCATCGTCGCCCCGGAGATCGTTGCAACACACGAGAATCGTCCCATCGTGCCTTTGCGGGAGAAAACTTCCTACAGAACCTACACACCGGAATCCATACAAGTGGCCTTCCTCCCCATATCGACCGGATTCGTCGCCACACGCCCGCTGCTGCAGCGGGGCTGTCGCTAACGCCTCCCCAGGGTCTCAGGAGCAACGCATCCCTTGTTTTTCACCGCTGCAGCTTCTGTGCTTGGAATTTTGTATCTCTAACAAAGGTACTGTGGCTAAAACGTGACGCAACTTTGGATGAAGTTATCGCTAACATTAATAACTTTAAGAACTCTTTTGCAACCATATTCTTGAACTGTGTATGTTGGATTTTTGTCGTTTTGGTCTTGTGTAGTTTAGATTAAATACCATTATTTTTCTAAACTGTTGTGGAGTCAGTTTGTGGTGTTTTCACTGTGTTACTGTGAGTGTTGGTACAAATACTTTACACATTGCCTTCTGATTAGCCTTGACTGCTCGTGCCAAGCTACCTAGAGGGTGAGCAGGGGTTATCTCAGAGGGTTTCCTCCTTACCCTGATTAGAAGCAAGTTTCTCTATTTGGACAGTGGTACCTACCTCTGCCAACTAGAGACCCCCAGTTCTAACAAGAGGTATTCTATTCATGGGTTACATTCTGTTGGAAGCCGTAATCCCAGTCCCGCACCACTGTCACCAAGTGCGCGACCCGCTGCTCACCACTCAACATTAGGCCAAGTAAGGACACTGTTTGAGATAGCCCTGCTCACCCCCTTAGGAGCTTGGAATGAGCAGCCAGGCCCATCTCCAAGGCACAATTGTTCTGTATGTGCAACCATGCCCACAGCAACCCCACAATACATAAAGCCACATAGAGTAAAGGGCATTATTCGTTCCGGCTGGCTGGTAGGTTTTAATGCCAACCACCGCTTTCTACATGCTATGCTGGTCGTAATGCAAGAATCACACACGTTGCGATAGACAAACAATAGTACACTGCGTAACAAAACAATCCTGTGCTGGGTAAAGGAGAAATAATACAATGCGTAACAATGCACCCCGGTACCTGCAATGGGAGAAATACTGCAATGCGTACCGCTACATTCATGTGCTGCGCAATGAAGGAATAATGCAATGCGTCACACCCCAATCACATACTTTGCAATGAATAAATAATCCAACGCTGGCCGCTACAATTATGTACTTTGAAATCAAGGACTAATGCAATGAGTCACGACAATTGTGTACTTTGCAATAAAGAAATAATGCAATATGCGCCGCTAGACTCCAGTACTTAGCAAGAGAAAAATAATGCAGTGCGTAGAGCTACAATCATGTACTTCATTAGGCAATACAAATATATGACGTCCTAAGACAGTCCGGCAGTTCGTTAGCTGCAATGTTGGCAATGTGTATTACGACAATTCAGCCTCTTCGATAACAGTTGCACCCCACACGGTTCAACAATGACACAGAGTAGAGTTTCTTACTCTGGCCCCCATACTGCTACTCTTTTCATCAGTAGGGGTCCCACTCTGAGCCGAAGCAAAGGCTCACTTCATCAGAAGGACTGAGAGGCCGAGAGAGTGTCCCTCCGAGCCCTCACCCGGCCCAGGTAGTAATCTACTTTACCTGAGAGCGCGACCCCACTCTCCTCCTTCCTCGAATATGGCCTTCTATGCAGAACTCTCTCAACGGGCCTCAGTGGCTCGGCCTGGCAGCTCAGCTCCTCAGCTCCTTTGGGGCTGCCGGTCCTGGCCGGCCCTGGCCACGACTGTTAGGAAGGTCTCATGCGGCTGGTGGGCACACATACCCCACGCCCCTGAGATTACTTTTACTCTGGGTGCACATTCACCAGCGCACTCTCTGGATCTCTTCTGGCACAAAGCCAAGCACACAACACTGATGGGACTTCACGTTGTCTCTGAGAGCATGCTCACCAGGCACTCCTTTCTGCGGTCTCAGTTGACACCAAGACACGCACACCTCGCTGCAGAGACTCACTTTATTCAGGTGCACACGATGATCAGCCAATCACCTCCACAGTCCCAGGTTGCACAAAGCATGCACACTGCTTTACTGAGTATTACTGAGACTTACTCCAACTCCAGAGCCCCAGTGGGTCAGTTTGCCTCCCTGTTCCCCCTGACTCCAGGCATCACCAATTGGTGCGTCCATGATGTGGACACTGGAGATAGTTTACCTGTGAAACAGAAATTGTTCAGGGTAGCTGACAAGGTCAGGGCTAGCATCAAGGAAGAGGTTTCCAAGATGTTGGCGCTAGGGGTGATTGAGCCATCCAGCAAACCCTGGGCAAGCCCAGTGGTCTTAGTGCCAAAAGCTGCTGCCCCCGGTGCCACTACAGAACTCAGGTTTTGCGTGGACTACCGTGGGCACAATGCAGTCACGAAGACTGATGCACACCCTATCCCCAGAGCTGATGAGCTTGTGGATCTGTTGGGAGATGCCCAGTGCCTTAGTACGTTTGATTTAACATTTGAGTACTGGCAGATTGCCTTAACTGATGTGGCCAAAGAGAGGTCTGCATTCCAAACACCAGAGGGGCCCTTCCAGTTCCGAGGCATGCCCTTTGGGTTGAAGAATGCCCCGACCACCTTCCATAGGCTGGTTAACCAGGTACTGACCGGGCTGGAGGAATTCAGCGCCGCCTACCTGGATGACATTGCGGTGTTCAGCTCCACGTGGGAGGAACACTTGCAACACCTCTGTGAAGTGTCGCAGGCTCTGCAGAGGGCAGGCCTCACTATCAAGGCCAGCAAGTGCCAGATAGGGCAGGGATCTGTTGTGTATTTGGGACACCAGGTGGGGAGCAGCCAGGTGGCGCCCCTACAGGCAAAGATAGATACCATTATGGCTTGGAAGTCCCCCAAGACCCAGACAGAGGTGAGAGCCTTCTTAGGTCTCACCGGGTATTACAGATGGTTTGTCAAGGGATATGGCACCATCGTTGCCCCCATGACAGAACTGACTTCCAAGAAGCAGCCCAGAAAAGTGAACTGGACCGAAGCCTCCCAGACTGCTTTTGATACCCTGAAGACTGCAATGTGCACAACACCGGTGCTCAAGGCCCCTGATTTCTCCAGTGAGTTCATAGTGCAGACAGCCGCTTCAGAGCATGGTGTGGGAGCAGTACTCTCACAGATCACTGAGGAGGGCTGGGACCAGCCTGTAGCTTTCATTAGTAGGAGGCTACTCCCCCGGGAACAGAGGTGGAGTGCAATTGAAAGGGAAGCTTTTGCTGTGGGCTGAGGCCCTACCTGTTTGGGACTCACTTCCATGTTCAGAGAGACCACAGGCCCCTCAGATGGTTGATGCAGATGAGGGGTGCGAACCCAAAACTGTTAATGTGGTCCATCTCCCTACAGGGAAACTACTTTACGGTGGAACACCGCCCTGGTACAGAACACGCCAACGCTGATGGTCTGTCCAGATTTTTCCGCCTTAGTGAAGAGAGTTCCCAAGAGGGTGGGCAGTTCTCCACACTTTCAGCTGGAGGGGACACGTGTTAGACCTGGCATCTTTGGCGTGGTTTCCCCTGTCTTTTTGGCCTCTACCTCCTGTATTTTTGATGCTGTGCTGGATTTTGTTTTTTGCTGGTTTAGATGCTTTGGACACTCTGCCACTGCTGATCAGTGTCAGAGTGTAAGTGCTCCCTGTGTAAATTGTTATTATGATTGGATATACATGATTGGCATATTTGTATCACCATGAAGTCCCTAGTAAAGTGCACTGGGTGTGCCAGGGCTGGTGATGACAAATGCTACTAGTGGGCATGCAGCACTGATTGTGCCACACACATGAGTAGCCCTAAAATGGTGTCTCAGGCCTGCCACCGCGGTGCCTGTGTGCTGTCTGTGAACTGCCATGTGCTCCTGGTCCGTGTCCCAAATGACCAGGCCTAACCCTTCCCTTTTTGTGCACATTGGTCACCCCTATGAAAGGCCCAAGGTACCCCCCTGGGCAGGGTGCAGTGTATGTGAAAGGTAGAGCATGTACTGGTGCAGGTGACATACTCTGGTAGTGAATTACAGCCATTTTTGTTTTTCACTGCTGCAAGGTTATCTTGCTCCATAGGCTATCATGAGGGATGCTGGCTACAGTGGCTACCAGCATATCTTCCCATAGGAGCAAGATAGGACATACAAGTCTGGTATCCCTGAACTCAGAATTTAATAACATATTTTAGAGAAGGTGGTTTTTAACTTCTGTGTTTGAGAACAGCACTTTCAGAAAGTTGCTGTTCTCTTGTCTGACCTTTCTGTGTGCCTTGGCCTGTTTGTGGATTGACTGTCTGGTTTGAGAGTGACAGGGGCTGGGGATTCCCCAGAAGGCTGGCTGAGTCAGCCTTAGGCTGAATGACTGCATTTGCAACTTGTGTGGTTGGAGGAGATTGCACCTGGGCCTGAATAGGGCTGTGCCTGCCTTCCACAATGCTGGCTCCACCTCCTGCTGGGCAGCTGATGACCCTGCCCCTCACTCTGAAAGGAAAGGAGAAGCCAGGAAAACAAAGTGCTCAAGGAACACCCAGAACTGGTTCAGACCGGGCTCAGAGCCCTCCTGCACAAAGGGAACAAAGACTTTTAGGGGTAAAAGTACAGGACCCCTGACAACAGAAAATTTGATCATCCTGGAATCAAGAAGGAACCTCTGCAAAGGAGAATGCTGAAACTGAAGAAGTAAGATTGTCCTGCTGTTGCTATGCTGGATTGCCCTACTGTTGATTTGATGACAAGGAGAGGGAAAGGACTTTGCTGTGTGCTGTGTCCTCTTGCTTGAAGGAATCTCCAAGGGCCTGAGTAGAGCTGGCTCCTGTTTTGAAGTCCCAGGAACAAAAGGACTTCACCCCCAGCTTCCCCTGATCTCTACTGAGAGAGTTATGTCCTTCCCTGAGTGCGTGGCCCATGTGTGGTGCTCCTGGAAGTTGTACCTGTGTTGGGGACCTGGAAATCAACCTTTAAAGACTTTGCTACAGAAAATCTATTGCAAACCCGGCCGAGCATGAAATTTCCCGCAGCTACGAAGATCGAGATCACCGCAGCGCCTGCCGCGCTGCCCAAAGACGCCACATCCTTCGTTAGCGGGAAGATTTCTGCCGCTGCTACATCATCGCAGAGCCTGCTGCTGCTGGGTGAAACCATTGCATTACGTCACTGCGAGAATGGTCGCAGAGCCTTCGCGACGAGGAGCTGCGAGAGAAGGATCGCCGCTGGACCGCGCATCGTCGCCCCGGAGATCGTTGCAACACACGAGAATCGTCCCATCGTGCCTTTGCGGGAGAAAACTTCCTACAGAACCTACACACCGGAATCCATACAAGTGGCCTTCCTCCCCATATCGACCGGATTCGTCGCCACACGCCCGCTGCTGCAGCGGGGCTGTCGCTAACGCCTCCCCAGGGTCTCAGGAGCAACGCATCCCTTGTTTTTCACCGCTGCAGCTTCTGTGCTTGGAATTTTGTATCTCTAACAAAGGTACTGTGGCTAAAACGTGACGCAACTTTGGATGAAGTTATCGCTAACATTAATAACTTTAAGAACTCTTTTGCAACCATATTCTTGAACTGTGTATGTTGGATTTTTGTCGTTTTGGTCTTGTGTAGTTTAGATTAAATACCATTATTTTTCTAAACTGTTGTGGAGTCAGTTTGTGGTGTTTTCACTGTGTTACTGTGAGTGTTGGTACAAATACTTTACACATTGCCTTCTGATTAGCCTTGACTGCTCGTGCCAAGCTACCTAGAGGGTGAGCAGGGGTTATCTCAGAGGGTTTCCTCCTTACCCTGATTAGAAGCAAGTTTCTCTATTTGGACAGTGGTACCTACCTCTGCCAACTAGAGACCCCCAGTTCTAACAAGAGGTATTCTATTCATGGGTTACATTCTGTTGGAAGCCGTAATCCCAGTCCCGCACCACTGTCACCAAGTGCGCGACCCGCTGCTCACCACTCAACATTAGGCCAAGTAAGGACACTGTTTGAGATAGCCCTGCTCACCCCCTTAGGAGCTTGGAATGAGCAGCCAGGCCCATCTCCAAGGCACAATTGTTCTGTATGTGCAACCATGCCCACAGCAACCCCACAATACATAAATCCACATAGAGTAAAGGGCATTATTCGTTCCGGCTGGCTGGGAGGTTTTAATGCCAACCACCGCTTTCTACATGCTATGCTGGTCGTAATGCAAGAATCACACACGTTGCGATAGACAAACAATAGTACACTGCGTAACAAAACAATCCTGTGCTGGGTAAAGGAGAAATAATACAATGCGTAACAATGCACCCCGGTACCTGCAATGGGAGAAATACTGCAATGCGTACCGCTACATTCATGTGCTGCGCAATGAAGGAATAATGCAATGCGTCACACCCCAATCACATACTTTGCAATGAATAAATAATCCAACGCTGGCCGCTACAATTATGTACTTTGAAATCAAGGACTAATGCAATGAGTCACGACAATTGTGTACTTTGCAATAAAGAAATAATGCAATATGCGCCGCTAGACTCCAGTACTTAGCAAGAGAAAAATAATGCAGTGCGTAGAGCTACAACCATGTACTTCATTAGGCAATACAAATATATGACGTCCTAAGACAGTCCGGCAGTTCGTTAGCTGCAATGTTGGCAATGTGTATTACGACAATTCAGCCTCTTCGATAACAGTTGCACCCCACACGGTTCAACAATGACACAGAGTAGAGTTTCTTACTCTGGCCCCCATACTGCTACTCTTTTCATCAGTAGGGGTCCCACTCTGAGCCGAAGCAAAGGCTCACTTCATCAGAAGGACTGAGAGGCCGAGAGAGTGTCCCTCCGAGCCCTCACCCGGCCCAGGTAGTAATCTACTTTACCTGAGAGCGCTACCCCACTCTCCTCCTTCCTCGAATATGGCCTTCTATGCAGAACTCTCTCAACGGGCCTCAGTGGCTCGGCCTGGCAGCTCAGCTCCTCAGCTCCTTTGGGGCTGCCGGTCCTGGCCGGCCCTGGCCACGACTGTTAGGAAGGTCTCATGCGGCTGGTGGGCACACATACCCCACGCCCCTGAGATTACTTTTACTCTGGGTGCACATTCACCAGCGCACTCTCTGGATCTCTTCTGGCACAAAGCCAAGCACACAACACTGATGGGACTTCACGTTGTCTCTGAGAGCATGCTCACCAGGCACTCCTTTCTGCGGTCTCAGTTGGCACCAAGACACGCACACCTCGCTGCAGAGACTCACTTTATTCAGGTGCACACGATGATCAGCCAATCACCTCCACAGTCCCAGGTTGCACAAAGCATGCACACTGCTTTACTGAGTATTACTGAGACTTACTCCAACTCCAGAGCCCCAGTGGGTCAGTTTGCCTCCCTGTTCCCCCTGACTCCAGGCATCACCAATTGGTGCGTCCATGATGTGGACACTGGAGATAGTTTACCTGTGAAACAGAAATTGTTCAGGGTAGCTGACAAGGTCAGGGCTAGCATCAAGGAAGAGGTTTCCAAGATGTTGGCGCTAGGGGTGATTGAGCCATCCAGCAAACCCTGGGCAAGCCCAGTGGTCTTAGTGCCAAAAGCTGCTGCCCCCGGTGCCACTACAGAACTCAGGTTTTGCGTGGACTACCGTGGGCACAATGCAGTCACGAAGACTGATGCACACCCTATCCCCAGAGCTGATGAGCTTGTGGATCTGTTGGGAGATGCCCAGTGCCTTAGTACGTTTGATTTAACATTTGAGTACTGGCAGATTGCCTTAACTGATGTGGCCAAAGAGAGGTCTGCATTCCAAACACCAGAGGGGCCCTTCCAGTTCCGAGGCATGCCCTTTGGGTTGAAGAATGCCCGACCACCTTCCATAGGCTGGTTAACCAGGTACTGACCGGGCTGGAGGAATTCAGCGCCGCCTACCTGGATGACATTGCGGTGTTCAGCTCCACGTGGGAGGAACACTTGCAACACCTCTGTGAAGTGTCGCAGGCTCTGCAGAGGGCAGGCCTCACTATCAAGGCCAGCAAGTGCCAGATAGGGCAGGGATCTGTTGTGTATTTGGGACACCAGGTGGGGAGCAGCCAGGTGGCGCCCCTACAGGCAAAGATAGATACCATTATGGCTTGGAAGTCCCCCAAGACACAGACAGAGGTGAGAGCCTTCTTAGGTCTCACCGGGTATTACAGATGGTTTGTCAAGGGATATGGCACCATCGTTGCCCCCATGACAGAACTGACTTCCAAGAAGCAGCCCAGAAAAGTGAACTGGACCGAAGCCTCCCAGACTGCTTTTGATACCCTGAAGACTGCAATGTGCACAACACCGGTGCTCAAGGCCCCTGATTTCTCCAGTGAGTTCATAGTGCAGACAGCCGCTTCAGAGCATGGTGTGGGAGCAGTACTCTCACAGATCACTGAGGAGGGCTGGGACCAGCCTGTAGCTTTCATTAGTAGGAGGCTACTCCCCCGGGAACAGAGGTGGAGTGCAATTGAAAGGGAAGCTTTTGCTGTGGGCTGAGGCCCTACCTGTTTGGGACTCACTTCCATGTTCAGAGAGACCACAGGCCCCTCAGATGGTTGATGCAGATGAGGGGTGCGAACCCAAAACTGTTAATGTGGTCCATCTCCCTACAGGGAAACTACTTTACGGTGGAACACCGCCCTGGTACAGAACACGCCAACGCTGATGGTCTGTCCAGATTTTTCCGCCTTAGTGAAGAGAGTTCCCAAGAGGGTGGGCAGTTCTCCACACTTTCAGCTGGAGGGGACACGTGTTAGACCTGGCATCTTTGGCGTGGTTTCCCCTGTCTTTTTGGCCTCTACCTCCTGTATTTTTGATGCTGTGCTGGATTTCGTTTTTTGCTGGTTTAGATGCTTTGGACACTCTGCCACTGCTGATCAGTGTCAGAGTGTAAGTGCTCCCTGTGTAAATTGTTATTATGATTGGATATACATGATTGGCATATTTGTATCACCATGAAGTCCCTAGTAAAGTGCACTGGGTGTGCCAGGGCTGGTGATGACAAATGCTACTAGTGGGCATGCAGCACTGATTGTGCCACACACATGAGTAGCCCTAAAATGGTGTCTCAGGCCTGCCACCGCGGTGCCTGTGTGCTGTCTGTGAACTGCCATGTGCTCCTGGTCCGTGTCCCAAATGACCAGGCCTAACCCTTCCCTTTTTGTGCACATTGGTCACCCCTATGAAAGGCCCAAGGTACCCCCCTGGGCAGGGTGCAGTGTATGTGAAAGGTAGAGCATGTACTGGTGCAGGTGACATACTCTGGTAGTGAATTACAGCCATTTTTGTTTTTCACTGCTGCAAGGTTATCTTGCTCCATAGGCTATCATGAGGGATGCTGGCTACAGTGGCTACCAGCATATCTTCCCATAGGAGCAAGATAGGACATACAAGTCTGGTATCCCTGAACTCAGAATTTAATAACATCTTTTAGAGAAGGTGGTTTTTAACTTCTGTGTTTGAGAACAGCACTTTCAGAAAGTTGCTGTTCTCTTGTCTGACCTTTCTGTGTGCCTTGGCCTGTTTGTGGATTGACTGTCTGGTTTGAGAGTGACAGGGGCTGGGGATTCCCCAGAAGGCTGGCTGAGTCAGCCTTAGGCTGAATGACTGCATTTGCAACTTGTGTGGTTGGAGGAGATTGCACCTGGGCCTGAATAGGGCTGTGCCTGCCTTCCACAATGCTGGCTCCACCTCCTGCTGGGCAGCTGATGACCCTGCCCCTCACTCTGAAAGGAAAGGAGAAGCCAGGAAAACAAAGTGCTCAAGGAACACCCAGAACTGGTTCAGACCGGGCTCAGAGCCCTCCTGCACAAAGGGAACAAAGACTTTTAGGGGTAAAAGTACAGGACCCCTGACAACAGAAAATTTGATCATCCTGGAATCAAGAAGGAACCTCTGCAAAGGAGAATGCTGAAACTGAAGAAGTAAGATTGTCCTGCTGTTGCTATGCTGGATTGCCCTACTGTTGATTTGATGACAAGGAGAGGGAAAGGACTTTGCTGTGTGCTGTGTCCTCTTGCTTGAAGGAATCTCCAAGGGCCTGAGTAGAGCTGGCTCCTGTTTTGAAGTCCCAGGAACAAAAGGACTTCACCCCCAGCTTCCCCTGATCTCTACTGAGAGAGTTATGTCCTTCCCTGAGTGCGTGGCCCATGTGTGGTGCTCCTGGAAGTTGTACCTGTGTTGGGGACCTGGAAATCAACCTTTAAAGACTTTGCTACAGAAAATCTATTGCAAACCCGGCCGAGCATGAAATTTCCCGCAGCTACGAAGATCGAGATCACCGCAGCGCCTGCCGCGCTGCCCAAAGACGCCACATCCTTCGTTAGCGGGAAGATTTCTGCCGCTGTTACATCATCGCAGAGCCTGCTGCTGCTGGGTGAAACCATTGCATTACGTCACGGCGAGAATGGTCGCAGAGCCTTCGCGACGAGGAGCTGCGAGAGAAAGATCGCCGCTGGACCGCGCATCGTCGCCCCGGAGATCGTTGCAACACACGAGAATCGTCCCATCGTGCCTTTGCGGGAGAAAACTTCCTACAGAACTTACACACCCGAATCCATACAAGTGGCCTTCCTCCCCATATCGACCGGATTCGTCGCCACACGCCCGCTGCTGCAGCGGGGCTGTCGCTAACGCCTCCCCAGGGTCTCAGAAGCAACGCATCCCTTGTTTTTCACCGCTGCAGCTTCTGTGCTTGGAATTTTGTATCTCTAACAAAAGTACTGTGGCTAAAACGTGACGCAACTTTGGATGAAGTTATCGCTAACATTAATAACTTTAAGAACTCTTTTGCAACCATATTCTTGAACTGTGTATGTTGGATTTTTGTCGTTTTGGTCTTGTGTAGTTTAGATTAAATACCATTATTTTTCTAAACTGTTGTGGAGTCAGTTTGTGGTGTTTTCACTGTGTTACTGTGAGTGTTGGTACAAATACTTTACACATTGCCTTCTGATTAGCCTTGACTGCTCGTGCCAAGCTACCTAGAGGGTGAGCAGGGGTTATCTCAGAGGGTTTCCTCCTTACCCTGATTAGAAGCAAGTTTCTCTATTTGGACAGTGGTACCTACCTCTGCCAACTAGAGACCCCCAGTTCTAACAAGAGGTATTCTATTCATGGGTTACATTCTGTTGGAAGCCGTAATCCCAGTCCCGCACCACTGTCACCAAGTGCGCGACCCGCTGCTCACCACTCAACATTAGGCCAAGTAAGGACACTGTTTGAGATAGCCCTGCTCACCCCCTTAGGAGCTTGGAATGAGCAGCCAGGCCCATCTCCAAGGCACAATTGTTCTGTATGTACAACCATGCCCACAGCAACCCCACAATACATAAAGCCACATAGAGTAAAGGGCATTATTCGTTCCGGCTGGCTGGGAGGTTTTAATGCCAACCACCGCTTTCTACATGCTATGCTGGTCGTAATGCAAGAATCACACACGTTGCGATAGACAAACAATAGTACACTGCGTAACAAAACAATCCTGTGCTGGGTAAAGGAGAAATAATACAATGCGTAACAATGCACCCCGGTACCTGCAATGGGAGAAATACTGCAATGCGTACCGCTACATTCATGTGCTGCGCAATGAAGGAATAATGCAATGCGTCACACCCCAATCACATACTTTGCAATGAATAAATAATCCAACGCTGGCCGCTACAATTATGTACTTTGAAATCAAGGACTAATGCAATGAGTCACGACAATTGTGTACTTTGCAATAAAGAAATAATGCAATATGCGCCGCTAGACTCCAGTACTTAGCAAGAGAAAAATAATGCAGTGCGTAGAGCTACAATCATGTACTTCATTAGGCAATACAAATATATGACGTCCTAAGACAGTCCGGCAGTTCGTTAGCTGCAATGTTGGCAATGTGTATTACGACAATTCAGCCTCTTCGATAACAGTTGCACCCCACACGGTTCAACAATGACACAGAGTAGAGTTTCTTACTCTGGCCCCCATACTGCTACTCTTTTCATCAGTAGGGGTCCCACTCTGAGCCGAAGCAAAGGCTCACTTCATCAGAAGGACTGAGAGGCCGAGAGAGTGTCCCTCCGAGCCCTCACCCGGCCCAGGTAGTAATCTACTTTACCTGAGAGCGCGACCCCACTCTCCTCCTTCCTCGAATATGGCCTTCTATGCAGAACTCTCTCAACGGGCCTCAGTGGCTCGGCCTGGCAGCTCAGCTCCTCAGCTCCTTTGGGGCTGCCGGTCCTGGCCGGCCCTGGCCACGACTGTTAGGAAGGTCTCATGCGGCTGGTGGGCACACATACCCCACGCCCCTGAGATTACTTTTACTCTGGGTGCACATTCACAAGCGCACCCTCTGGATCTCTTCTGGCACAAAGCCAAGCACACAACACTGATGGGACTTCACGTTGTCTCTGAGAGCATGCTCACCAGGCACTCCTTTCTGCGGTCTCAGTTGGCACCAAGACACGCACACCTCGCTGCAGAGACTCACTTTATTCAGGTGCACACGATGATCAGCCAATCACCTCCACAGTCCCAGGTTGCACAAAGCATGCACACTGCTTTACTGAGTATTACTGAGACTTACTCCAACTCCAGAGCCCCAGTGGGTCAGTTTGCCTCCCTGTTCCCCCTGACTCCAGGCATCACCAATTGGTGCGTCCATGATGTGGACACTGGAGATAGTTTACCTGTGAAACAGAAATTGTTCAGGGTAGCTGACAAGGTCAGGGCTAGCATCAAGGAAGAGGTGTCCAAGATGTTGGCGCTAGGGGTGATTGAGCCATCCAGCAAACCCTGGGCAAGCCCAGTGGTCTTAGTGCCAAAAGCTGCTGCCCCCGGTGCCACTACAGAACTCAGGTTTTGCGTGGACTACCGTGGGCACAATGCAGTCACGAAGACTGATGCACACCCTATCCCCAGAGCTGATGAGCTTGTGGATCTGTTGGGAGATGCCCAGTGCCTTAGTACGTTTGATTTAACATTTGAGTACTGGCAGATTGCCTTAACTGATGTGGCCAAAGAGAGGTCTGCATTCCAAACACCAGAGGGGCCCTTCCAGTTCCGAGGCATGCCCTTTGGGTTGAAGAATGCCCCGACCACCTTCCATAGGCTGGTTAACCAGGTACTGACCGGGCTGGAGGAATTCAGCGCCGCCTACCTGGATGACATTGCGGTGTTCAGCTCCACGTGGGAGGAACACTTGCAACACCTCTGTGAAGTGTCGCAGGCTCTGCAGAGGGCAGGCCTCACTATCAAGGCCAGCAAGTGCCAGATAGGGCAGGGATCTGTTGTGTATTTGGGACACCAGGTGGGGAGCAGCCAGGTGGCGCCCCTACAGGCAAAGATAGATACCATTATGGCTTGGAAGTCCCCCAAGACCCAGACAGAGGTGAGAGCCTTCTTAGGTCTCACCGGGTATTACAGATGGTTTGTCAAGGGATATGGCACCATCGTTGCCCCCATGACAGAACTGACTTCCAAGAAGCAGCCCAGAAAAGTGAACTGGACCGAAGCCTCCCAGACTGCTTTTGATACCCTGAAGACTGCAATGTGCACAACACCGGTGCTCAAGGCCCCTGATTTCTCCAGTGAGTTCATAGTGCAGACAGCCGCTTCAGAGCATGGTGTGGGAGCAGTACTCTCACAGATCACTGAGGAGGGCTGGGACCAGCCTGTAGCTTTCATTAGTAGGAGGCTGCTCCCCCGGGAACAGAGGTGGAGTGCAATTGAAAGGGAAGCTTTTGCTGTGGGCTGAGGCCCTACCTGTTTGGGACTCACTTCCATGTTCAGAGAGACCACAGGCCCCTCAGATGGTTGATGCAGATGAGGGGTGCGAACCCAAAACTGTTAATGTGGTCCATCTCCCTACAGGGAAACTACTTTACGGTGGAACACCGCCCTGGTAGAGAACACGCCAACGCTGATGGTCTGTCCAGATTTTTCCGCCTTAGTGAAGAGAGTTCCCAAGAGGGTGGGCAGTTCTCCACACTTTCAGCTGGAGGGGACACGTGTTAGACCTGGCATCTTTGGCGTGGTTTCCCCTGTCTTTTTGGCCTCTACCTCCTGTATTTTTGATGCTGTGCTGGATTTCGTTTTTTGCTGGTTTAGATGCTTTGGACACTCTGCCACTGCTGATCAGTGTCAGAGTGTAAGTGCTCCCTGTTTAAATTGTTATTATGATTGGATATACATGATTGGCATATTTGTATCACCATGAAGTCCCTAGTAAAGTGCACTGGGTGTGCCAGGGCTGGTGATGACAAATGCTACTAGTGGGCATGCAGCACTGATTGTGCCACACACATGAGTAGCCCTAAAATGGTGTCTCAGGCCTGCCACCGCGGTGCCTGTGTGCTGTCTGTGAACTGCCATGTGCTCCTGGTCCGTGTCCCAAATGACCAGGCCTAACCCTTCCCTTTTTGTGCACATTGGTCACCCCTATGAAAGGCCCAAGGTACCCCCCTGGGCAGGGTGCAGTGTATGTGAAAGGTAGAGCATGTACTGGTGCAGGTGACATACTCTGGTAGTGAATTACAGCCATTTTTGTTTTTCACTGCTGCAAGGTTATCTTGCTCCATAGGCTATCATGAGGGATGCTGGCTACAGTGGCTACCAGCATATCTTCCCATAGGAGCAAGATAGGACATACAAGTCTGGTATCCCTGAACTCAGAATTTAATAACATCTTTTAGAGAAGGTGGTTTTTAACTTCTGTGTTTGAGAACAGCACTTTCAGAAAGTTGCTGTTCTCTTGTCTGACCTTTCTGTGTGCCTTGGCCTGTTTGTGGATTGACTGTCTGGTTTGAGAGTGACAGGGGCTGGGGATTCCCCAGAAGGCTGGCTGAGTCAGCCTTAGGCTGAATGACTGCATTTGCAACTTGTGTGGTTGGAGGAGATTGCACCTGGGCCTGAATAGGGCTGTGCCTGCCTTCCACAATGCTGGCTCCACCTCCTGCTGGGCAGCTGATGACCCTGCCCCTCACTCTGAAAGGAAAGGAGAAGCCAGGAAAACAAAGTGCTCAAGGAACACCCAGAACTGGTTCAGACCGGGCTCAGAGCCCTCCTGCACAAAGGGAACAAAGACTTTTAGGGGTAAAAGTACAGGACCCCTGACAACAGAAAATTTGATCATCCTGGAATCAAGAAGGAACCTCTGCAAAGGAGAATGCTGAAACTGAAGAAGTAAGATTGTCCTGCTGTTGCTATGCTGGATTGCCCTACTGTTGATTTGATGACAAGGAGAGGGAAAGGACTTTGCTGTGTGCTGTGTCCTCTTGCTTGAAGGAATCTCCAAGGGCCTGAGTAGAGCTGGCTCCTGTTTTGAAGTCCCAGGAACAAAAGGACTTCACCCCCAGCTTCCCCTGATCTCTACTGAGAGAGTTATGTCCTTCCCTGAGTGCGTGGCCCATGTGTGGTGCTCCTGGAAGTTGTACCTGTGTTGGTGAGCTGGAAATCAAGCTTTAAAGACTTTGCTACAGAAAATCTATTGCAAACCCGGCCGAGCATGAAATTTCCCGCAGCTACGAAGATCGAGATCACCGCAGCGCCTGCCGCGCTGCCCAAAGACGCCACATCCTTCGTTAGCGGGAAGATTTCTGCCGCTGCTACATCATCGCAGAGCCTGCTGCTGCTGGGTGAAACCATTGCATTACGTCACTGCGAGAATGGTCGCAGAGCCATCGCGACGAGGAGCTGCGAGAGAAAGATCGCCGCTGGACCGCGCATCGTCGCCCCGGTGATCGTTGCAACACACGAGAATCGGCGCATCGTGCCTTTGCGGGAGAAAACTTCTAACGCCTCCCCAGGGTCTCAGGAGCAACGCATCCCTTGTTTTTCACTGCTGCAGCTTCTGTGCTTGGAATTTTGTATCTCTAACAAAGGTACTGTGGCTAAAACGTGACGCAACTTTGGATGAAGTTATCGCTAACATTAAGAACTTTAAGAACTCTTTTGCAACCATATTCTTGAACTGTGTATGTTGGATTTTTGTTGTTTTGGTCTTGTGTAGTTTAGATTAAATACCATTATTTTTCTAAACTGTTGTGGAGTCAGTTTGTGGCGTTTTCACTGTGTTACTGTGAGCGTTGGTACAAATACTTTACACATTGCCTTCTGATTAGCCTTGACTGCTCGTGCCAAGCTACCTAGAGGGTGAGCAGGGGTTTTCTCAGAGGGTTTCCTCCTTACCCTGACTAGAAGCAAGGGTCCCTATTTGGACAGTGGTACCTACCTCTGCCAACTAGAGACCCCCAGTTCTAACAAGAGGTATTCTATTCATGGGTTACA
Organism: Lissotriton helveticus; assembly: GCF_964261635.1. Classification (NCBI taxonomy): domain Eukaryota; kingdom Metazoa; phylum Chordata; class Amphibia; order Caudata; family Salamandridae; genus Lissotriton; species Lissotriton helveticus. Next base: position 1,450,006,438 of record NC_136065.1, read on the forward strand.
TTCTGTTGGAAGCCGTAATCCCAGTCCCGCACCACTGTCACCAAGTGCGCGACCCGCTGCTCACCACTCAACGTTAGGCCACGTAAGGACACTGTTTGAGATAGCCCTGCTCACCCCCTTAGGAGCTTGGAATGAGCAGCCAGGCCCATCTCCAAGGCACAAGTGTTCTGTATGTGCAACCACGCCCACAGCAACCCCACAATACATAAGGCCACATAGAGTAAAGGGCATTATTCGTTCCGGCTGTCTGGTAGGCTATAGTGCCAACCACCGCTTTCTACATGCTATGCTGGTCGTAATGCAAGAATCACACACGTTGCGATAGACAAACAATAGTACACTGCGTAACAAAACAATCCGGTGCTGGGTAAAGGAGAAATAATACAATGCGTAACGATGCACCCCGGTACCTGCAATGGGGGAAATACTGCAATGCGTACCGCTACATTCATGTGCTGCGCAATGAAGGAATAATGCAATGCGTCACACCCCAATCACATACTTTGCAATGAATAAATAATCCAACGCTGGGCGCTACAATTATGTACTTTGCAATCAAGGACTAATGCAATGAGTCACGACAATTGTGTACTTTGCAATAAAGAAATAATGCAATATGCGCCGCTAGACTCCAGTACTTGGCAAGAGAAAAATAATGCAGTGCGTAGAGCTACAATCATGTACTTCATTAGGCAATAAAAATATCAGACGTCCTAAGACAGTCCGTCAGTTCGTTAGCTGCAATGTTGGCAATGTGTATTACGACAATTCAGCCTCTTCGATAACAGTTGCACCCCACACGTTTCAACAATGACACAGAGTAGAGTTTCTTACTCTGGCCCCCATACTGCTACTCTTTTCGTCAGTAGGGGTCCCACTCTGAGCCGAAGCAAAGGCTCACTTCGTCAGAAAGACTGAGAGGCCGAGAGAGTGTCCCTCCGAGCCCTCACCCCGCCCAGGTAGTAATCCACTTTACCTGAGAGCGCGACCCCACTCTCCTCCTTCCTCGAATATGGCCTTGTATGCAGAACTCTCTCAACGGGCCTCAGTGGCTCGGCCTGGCAGCTCAGCTCCATTGGGGCTGCCGGTCCTGGCCACGACTGTTAGGAAGGTCTCATGCGGCTGGTGGGCACACATACCCCACGCCCCTGAGATTACTTTTACTCTGGGTGCACATTCACCAGCGCACCCTCTGGATCTCTTCTGGCACAAAGCCAAGCACACAACACTGATGGGACTTCACGTTGTCTCTGAGAGCATGCTCACCAGGCACTCCTTTCTGCGGTCTCAGTTGGCACCAAGACACGCACACCTCGCTGCAGAGACTCACTTTATTCCGGTGCACACGATGATCAGCCAATCACCTCCACAGTCCCAGGTTGCACAAAGCATGCACACTGCTTTACTGAGTATTACTGAGACTTACTCCAACTCCAGTGCCCCGATATTCAGGTGCTGTTCACCAATGCCTTCGGCCGCACTATGATACGCTCACCGTGTCCGAGCCTCACTTCTCATTCTGTGCACTTGATTGCCAGGTGCACCTCACCAACACCTTTGATGCACCTCGACATGCAACCTGCACATCCGAGACTCACTCTACTTCCAATGCACATGTTGATCAGGCTCTCCTCACCAATGCTTCCCGCTCATCATGACACGCACCCTGTGTCCGAGACTCACCACTCCTCCAGTGCACATGCCGACCAGGGGCTACTCTCCAGCGCCTACGGTGCACCACAACATGCACCATGCACATCCGAGTCTCACTTCAGCTTCGGTGCACATGCTGACCAGGCGGTCTAAATTAACTCCGGGGATGCACCACGACACGCACTCTGCACGTCCGAGACTCACTCCACCTGCGATGCCTGTGTTGGCAATGCGCTCTTCACCTGTGCTTCCTGTGCACCACGGCACGCACCCAGCACGTCCGAGTCTCACTCTCCCTTCGTGTATCTAAGATCACAGGGCACACCTTTCGAGGGTATCATGCTGCAACAACACACGCCCACTGAGTCGCTTGAAACTTTCCGGAAACTTTGATGTTCCTGTGTTTCCAAGCAGGGAGCCAGCTCACCTCGGGCCCTTGGGGTTACAAGACACAGCAAAAAGCACAGTCTCTGTCAAGCAGGGGGACCCAACACCTCCAAGCACAGTCCCAACAGACTCTTCCTTGGTTAGAACAGCAAACTGCAGACCAGCCCCAGATCACGAAGCAAGGGGTTGTCTTTCCACAGCAGTCTCTTCAGTTGCTTCTTCTTCACAAGAGGTTCCTCTTGACCATGAAATGGGTCCAAGCCTTTTCAGTCTCGATCCATTTCTGTTTTGTTCCAATGTTTAGGGGTTTTAGCTCTCATACTTATACCCCTCAACCCCTTCGCTGCTAGGCCTTTTCCCCCCATGTGCAAAGCCTTTTTTTGGCTTTTTGGGTTAGTTCACGCTTAGGCCCCTGTAACTTTTTAACCCCATAAGGTATCAACGCCAAATTTGCGTCCTCTTTTTCCAACACCATGAGGATTCTAAAGGTACCCAGGGTTTGTGGATTTCCTAGGAGGAGACCCAGAAATTAGGCAAAACACAGCTACATTTTTGTTTTTTGGGGAAAAATGGGAATAAAGTGCTGCAAATGAAAGTTTCTGTTTTTTCCCCGCAAATGGTATCAAAAAATGAATTTGTGGAGCTGAAATCACCATTTTTCCAGCTTTTAGTAAATGATAGACTTTTATTAGAAAAACAAAATTTTGTACACAGTTTTGGCATTTTTCTGGGAAATAGCCTATTTTTGCAAATTTTTGTGCTTTCAACCTCCTTCCAGTTAATGGTAGTAATGGGTATGAAAGCAATAATGGATCCTGGAAAGCTATACACTTTAGAAAAATAGATACAATTCTAAATTCAGAAAGGGGTCATTTGTGTAGATCCTCGAGGTTCCTTTATAGAAACTAACAGTTCAATAAAGGAAAAAATTTAAATTAGTTGAAAAAAACAGCCATTTGTGTCAACGTTTTTACCTGTAACTTCTTCTAATTATGACAGTTCTTTGAAAGCGAGATACTGTTACATCACTTTACTGGTGGTGGAGATATATAACACTTGAAGGTTCACCAAGAACTCGACGAACCCAGAGCCAAAAACTGAGCAGCGACTGGCAATGGTTTTTTATTATGTACGGGGAATATAACAATTATTCTGCGAAATTTTATACCTGGAAAAATTGGTATGAAAGACACCTATGTATTTCTGAAATGGGAACTAAACATAGAGTTTAGAAACAGTATATATTTGAACATTTCTGAAATTGGGAATACTCATACTAGCATGAGAATTATCGGTCATTTTTCAAAATGACTTCTTTTTTACGTATTGTCTTTCATTTGGAAGGTCGAAATGCATCAAAAATCAATAGGTAATAACAGTTGCTTTACATATATGAATTATATGAAGTCTCCCGATAAAAATGGTACCTCATTTGTGTGGGTAGGCATAGTGTCCACAACAGGAAATGGCTCAAAAAGCAACATGAACACACCACATTTTGACAATGAAAAATTACCTTTTTCTTGCAAAGAGACTAGCTGTAGTTTTTGAACCCAAGCTCTGCCGGCACCTAGGGAAACCTAGCAAATCTATACATTTTTGAAACCTAGACAATCAGGATAATCCAGGATAAGGTGACTTCCCTGTCTCTCACCAGGTTCTGTTACCCAGAATCCCTTGTAATTTTAATTTTTTTTCAAAAAAAACAAATTTTCCTCACATTTCTATGGTAGAAAGTTCTGTAATCTGCATGCCTCCACACATTTCCCCCACCCCGCATTCCCCAAAGTCTTCCCAGAACAATGGCACCTCACTTGTGCGGTTAGGTCTAGTGCTCGTGGCAGGTAATGGCTCAAAACGCAACATGGACACACCACAATTTCACAGTGAAAAATGACTCCTTTTTTGGAAAAGTGCCTAGCTGTAGTTTTTTAACCCTAGCTCTGCCGGCACCTAGGGAAACCTACAAAACCCATACATTTTTTAAATCTAGACACCCAGGGGAATCCAGGATGGGGTAACTTGACTGCCTTTCACCAGGTTCTAAAACCCAGAATCCCTTGCAAACCTAAAAGATTATCCGAAAAAACATATTTTACTCACATTTATTTTGTGGAAAGTTCTGGAATCTGCGCGGATCCACAAATTTCCACCAACCCCGCCTTCCCCAAAGTCTTCAGAGAAAAATGGTACCTCAAATGCGTGGGTGGGTCAAGGACCCGCAACAGGCAAGGGCCTGTCGCGTTATCATTATCATTTTACTCAGGAGACTCAGGGGAACGCTGTAGGATACAACATTTGTGCTGGCACGGTGATTCCACACAAAAATATGTGGAAGATGTTTTTTTTCAACTAAATTTGAGGTTTGCATGGCATTCAGGGTAGGAAAACGTGATCCACGCAAGACATACTCAATGAATTCCCCCGGGTGTCTAGTTTTCAGAAATGTTTGGTATTTACCCAAAAAGGCTGCCTAACCCGTGGCCAAAACCCGAGGTCCCCACCCCAAAACCAGGTAGTTTTGTTATAGGTAATCTCCACAGTACGATTTGGGCCATTTCCTATTGCGGACACTATGCCTACCCATACAAGTGTACAGAAATTTTAGAAAAATGTAATTTTTTTCAGCGAAATTTGAGGTTTGCCGGGGATTCTGGGTTGGAGAATCTTCGGGGACCCACGCAAGCCATACCTTGCTGGACTGTCCCGGGTGTCTAGTTTCTAGAAATGTGTGGGTCAAGTACCAGCGACAGGCAAGGGCCCAAAACATTTTGAGGAGACATCAAAATGACCTATCACAATACAACCTGGTTTTGCAAGGGGGGTCCCCCAAAGCTTCCTACCCAGAATGCCCTGCAAACCTCAAATTTAGCTGAAAAAAACAGTTTTTTTCCTAAATTTCTGTGTGGGAAAGTTCTGGAATCTACGTGGATCTAAAAATTTCCTACCACCCAGTGTTTCCCCAGGTCTCCCAATAAAAATTATAACTCACTCGCGTGGGTGGGTCAAGTACCCACGACAGGCAAGGACCCAAAACATATTGAGGAGACATCAAAATGACCTATCACAAAACAACCTGGTTTTGCAAGAGGGGTCACCTGGGATTTCGGCCCCAGGCTCAGCAGCCATCTTGGAAAACTGCCAAACCAACACATTTCTGAAAACTAGACACCAAGGAGAGTCCAACGAGATATGGCTTGCGTGGATCCCCCAACGTTTTCCTTACCAGAATGCCCTGCAAACCTCAAATTTAGCTGAAAAAAACACATTTTCCACATATTATTATGTGAAATAACTGTGGCGGCACACATGTCCTACCCCACAGCATTATCCTTAGTGTCCCGAGTCCAGACTTTGGGGAATGCAGAGGTGGGTGGAATTTTGTGGATTCAAGCAGATTCCAGAACTTTCCACCACATAAATGTGAGGAAAATTTGTTTTTTTTTTACAGATTTTAAGGTTTGCAAGCGATTCTGTTTAACATAACCTGGTGAGAGCAAGACAAGTCACACTATCCTGGATTTCCCTGGGTGTATAGGTTTGCTAGGTGTCCCTAGGTGCCGGCAGAGCTAGGGTTCAAAAGCTAGGCACTTTGCAAAATAGTGTCAGTTTTCACTGTGAATTATGGTGTGTCCATTTTGCCTTTTGGGCCGTTTCCTGTCACAGGCACTAGGCCTACCCACACAGGTGTGGTATCATTGTTCTCAGAAGACTTTGGGGAATGCGGGGTGGGTAGAATTTTGTGGATCCACGCAGATTCCAGAACTTTCCACCACAGAAATGTGAGGAAAATTAGTTTTTTTCGACACATTTTGGCGTTTGCAAGGGATGCTGGGTAACCAAACCTAGTGCGAGCCAGTCAAGTCACCCCATCCTAGATTTCCCTCAGTGTCTAGTTTTCAAAAATGTATAGTTTTGCTGGGTTTCCCTAGGTGCAGGCAGAGTAAGGGTTCAGAATCTACAGCTAGGCACTTTGCAAAAAAAAGGGTCAGTTTAAACTGGGAAAATGTGGTATGTCCATTTTGTGCTTGGGCCACTTTCTGTCGCGGGCACTAGGTCTACCCACAAAAGTGAGGTACCATTTTTTTCAGAAGACTTTGGGGAACACGGGGTGTGTGGAATTTTGTGGATCCACGCAGATTCCAGAACTTTCCATCACAGAAATGTGAGGAAAGTGTGTTTTTTCTTTAACAAATTTGTAGGTTTGCAAGGGATTCTGGGTAACATAACCTGGTGAGAGGCCGTTGTCACCCCATCCTGGATTCCCCTGGGTGTCTAGTTTTCATAAATGTATAGGTTTACTAGGTTTTTCTAGGTGCTGCCAGAGTTAGGGCTCAAAATCTAGAGGTAGGCACTTTACAAAAAAAGGGTCAGTTTTCACTGTGAAAATGTGGTGCGCCCACGTTGCGTTTTGGGCCATTTCCTGTCGCAGGCCTTAGGCCTACCCTTACAAGCGAGGTACCATTTTTCTCAGTTGACATTGGGGAACATGGGGGTGGAATTTCGTGAATCCTCGCAGATTCCAGAACTTTCCACCACAGAAAGGTGGGGAAAATGTGTATTTTTAGACAAATCTTTAGGTTTGCAAGTGGTTCTGGGTATCAGAACCTGGTGAAAGCCAGTCACGTCACCCCAGCCTGGATTCCCCTGGGTGTCTACTTTTCAAAAATGTATAGGTTTGCTAGGTTTCCCTAGGTGCTGGTAGAGTTAGGGTTGAAACTTTAGAGCTAGGTACATTGCTAAAAAAAAAAGTTGGTGCCTAGTGGGCTTTCTGTCGCCCTGGGGGAAATCGGGGGGAGGGAAGCGGGGAGGGGGTTGCCCGATAGGCCCCCAAGGGGGGCAGAAAGACTGTGGCTAATTTTTGTGGGGGTGGGGCATTGGTATGCCCATTCTGGGCAGCCCCCACACATAAAAAAAGGCAGCGTAATCTCTGGCGACTTGTGGGCTTTCTGCCCCCACCCTCTCTGAGGGTGGGTGGGGGTATTTTCATGCCCATTTTCGGAAGCCCCTTCCCCATCACAAATAAAAAAAATCCCTGGTTTCTAGTCTAGTGTTGTGGGGGTGGGAGCATTGGCATGCCTGTTTTGGGCAGCACCCACGCAAATTCAACTTGCCTCCCAAAAAATCCCTGGCATCTTGTGGGTCTTTTGCCCCCAGTGGCTGCCCCATCTGCCCCCAGGGGGGGCAGATAGACTGTAATTGTGGCGGAGGATGGGGGCATTGGCATTCCCATTCTGGGCAGCCCCTACCCTAAATAAATTGCTCCTAAAAAAATCCCTGTTGTCTAGTGGGCTTTCTGCCCCCCCCCCCCCGGGTCAGATTGGGGGCTACTGCCCCGATATTCCCCCCGAGGGGGACAGAAAGTCTGTAAATGTGGTGGGGGCAGGGGGCATTGGCATGACCATTGTGGTCCGTCCCCACCCTAATTAAAATGTCCCATCAAAAATCCCTGGAGTCTAGTGGGCTTTCTGCTCCCGGGGGGCCAATTGGGAACTACTGTCCCATCTGAAGGCTGTCATTGTGGCATGGGGGGAGGGGGCATTGGTGTGTTGGGCAGCCCCCACCCTATAAATAAGAGCAAGGATAACCTTCCTGGACAGAAACAATTATAAGAGGCTTTTCTTCTTTCTATGTGTGCTCCAGAATGTTTCAGAATGCAGCACACATAGAAAGAGGAAAAATTAGGATAAATAAACATATTTCTCCTCGTTGTGCCTCACTTACACCTCCCATGGGGAAGTGTAAGTTTTTGGCACTGATTTTGACTTACAATTTCTTGGCAGTGTAAAAAAGCCATAGAAGTTAGTGGGAACGCCCCCAGCAACATCTATTAAATGTCCCTTTTACCAGGTTTCTGTGAGAAAGGGGCATATATTTATAGGGCCATGAAAAGCCACACAAAGTAGTTTTATGTGGCCTTATAAATATGCCAGTGGTGCATTGCACCACCGTAACGTAAAAAAAGTGACAATCCGGTGGCACAAAAGTGCCAGTAGGGCCTCATATATGAGGTTGAAATGGTTGTCATGCCCATTTTAGGAATAACATGAAGGGCTTTAGAATAAACTGACCAGACCCATATTACATGCAGACACAACACTCAGGAGTAGTAGCATATACCGTGGGACGATTGAGCCTTGAATGGCTAGAACATTCCATGTTAGATGAGATGAAAGAACACTTGCCTCTCCTTTCTGATCACATGGATTTACAGGATTTTTTGTAGGTCGTAGAAGGCCCCATCAAAGAACTTTTTGTATATAATATACAATTAATTGTACAAGGTTTCACAGCAGGAAGCTGCTGAGCTAATTCCTGAAATTGACATAGTAAATTTAGAAAAGGCTCTAGTAGTTATTGATAATGGTATGACTATGTTATCCACTATAATTTATTTTTTGAGTAATATTGTATTGTCAGCAATTAACATAATACAGCATGACATGTCCCTCTCACAGTTTGTAAAGAGTCAGCTTACATCCATCATTTTTAGAGTTGGACTTTACAGACTCTGCACAATGGCAGCGCCCCCTGGAAGTATTTAAATGCAACAAAATATTCTTGCCATACAATTTAACAAGAGAACAGAAGATTATGGCTAGGTAGGATGCGACATACAAAATGTTAAATATAGAACCTCTAGAGAAATTACACTTCAATTGGGCAGAAAAACGGTAAGCCTTTGGATAATTCATGGGTTTATATCTCTGCTAATTTGCACATTCCACTTTACGAACTGCTTACAACACTATCAAGTAGGCAAATACCTGTTACATGCTTCTGCACTTTGCCTCAAATCTTGCCAGACCATCCTCCCGCGCAGCCGATTTAAACGCTGCTGCGGGGCCGCTCCTAAGATTGACGCCATTCTGGGGAAGCCCCGCTGGTCAGGCCACGCCCCTCTGCGCTAGGCCACGCCCCCTTGCCTTTATAGCACGCTCTAAACAACGCGCAGCTAGACAGTCCGAACTCTTGGGGCGGAAAGCCGGGAGCAACGAGCGTTTTTTAATTGTATTCTTGTGTTTTTACCTGTTACCTGCTTCTGCACTTTGCCTCAAATCTTGCCAGACCATCCTCCCACCCTGGTCAGGCCATGCCCCCTCTGCGCTAGGCTACGCCCCTTCCATTCCCTACTTAAATCATGTGCCTTTCCCGGCCGCACCGGCGGCGCGCCAAAGGCAAGCCCGTCTGCGCCAGTCCGGGCCCAGGGGCCAGGCATAATGCTCCTTGTATTACACACTCTGCCTGAGCTCTATAACTTACAACACGATGGCCCCATTAACTTTCTGGACAGGCAGGCTGCACTGACTTCGGATATTTATGTCCCCAAACATACCGGGTCTAAATGTCAGATAAGTTCAACCCCTACTAGGTCTCCCGGGATCCATCACGGTTCCCGCATATCTACCACCACGGTCCTAGCCCCTCTAACTGTTACCTATTTAAACACACGCTCGATGGTGAAACACCGATTGGAGATATTTCAATTACTCGATGCTGGTACCACGGCTATTCTTCTCCTGACAGAAACCTGGTTGACGGACGACTCCGCACCTGACATCCTTGCCGCAATCCCTAATGGTTATTATTTACTCCACTCGATACGCCCTCAAGGCAAAACCGGTGGCCGAGTCGCAGCTATTATACACCACAAGCATAAATTTACCACCTTAGAAAGGGTTAGTATCCCTGGTGTTGATAGCCTTATACTCCAATTCACCTCTCCTAAATTCGCCTTTACTTGTGCCCTTTTCTATCTACCCTTTGGAGAACAAATATCTCAATTGGCTCTTAATCATGCCAGAATCATTGTTGTCGGTGATTTTAACTACTGGCCTCTAGATCCTGGCGAAAGCAATCTCTCGGTAGAATTCTCTGATCTATTGACTGGCTTAAACTTTACCCAAAATATTGATAAGGCCACTCACATCAGGGGGCACATTCTAGACCAAGTCTGGACCTCCAATATTACCATCACTCCCCCTATCATTTCCCCATGCCCCTGGTCTGATCATTTCCTTATTTCCTTTGTTATTACTCAGATTCCCTATGTCCCCCTAATTCCTGCCAATAATTTCTTGGCTCGAAATTGGACCCGAGTTGACCAGAGCGAATTCCATAGTCTTTTGATCTCCTCTGCCCCCAAGGAACTGTCTTCCATCTCCGCCCAAGCTTCTAGCATTGTTAACTGGCCAGAAACAGCATGTGATAAAGTCGCTCCCATGAAAAAAATTTAAATTAAGCATCCTCATGACGCTCAGCGTTGGTTCTCAGAGGATCTTCAAAAGGAGAAACTAGCCCTGCGGCAGGCTGAACGCTGCTGGCGGCGCCACTATACTCCTGAGGAGAAAACTACCTACATCTCCCTACTAAAACAATATAAAAATTCTATCTTACAAACCAAACGTACATATTTCTCTCAAAAAATTATTAATTCCTCGTCCAAATCTAAAGATGTTTTCTCCATTGTCAACGAGCTCACTCTACCAGACAGGGTATTAGCTAAGCCGGTCCCCTCTCAGGCACTGTGTGACTCTCTAAACACCTTTTTTATTGAAAAAATTGCACTTATTAAAAACAATATTCCGCCTTCTGTTCCTTGTCTGGTCCCCATTAACATTAACAGGAATCCAAGGGAATTAGATCATATTCCTCTAATTTCCATGCCTGAGTTTTTGGCTCTTTTAAATAGAGTCAATTCTGGCTCCCCAAATGATTGTTGCCCCCCTGAGGTCCTAAAAGAAGCTTCTTGAGCTTGCCCCGCTCCTCCACTCCAACTACTTAACAGTTCCTTGATCACCGGCACCGTTCCTGATTTCTTTAAATGTGCCGCTGTGGTGACCATTCTTAAAAAGCTCAATGCTGATCTCTTAGTATTGAGTAACTTCCGCCCCATTTCCCTTCTCCCTTTCCTCAGTAAGATTCTAGAGGCCCATGTGACTAACTGTCTCAGCTCTTTCATCGAGTCTTCCCAATTCTTGGACCCCCAGCAGGCGGGTTTTCGGTCGGGGCACTCTACTGAGGCTGTCATTATGGCTGTGATGGATGAGCTCAGGAAGAGAGCTGATCTCAACATCCCCCAGGCTCTTGTGCTACTGGATCTGTGGGCTGCTTTCGACATGGTCGATCACACTCTTCTGATCGACTGTGTCGGCAGCGCCGGCATCCGGGGCACAGCGCTAGAGTGGATCAAATCCTTCCTACTTCATCGCTCACAGGCCGTCCATCTATCCTCTTTCTCTGCCACCCCTAACTTGTGGAGTTCCAGAGGGGTCGGCCCTATCACCACTTCTATTCAACCTATATATGCAACATCTGATTCACTCCCTACACAATTACCCCGTCAGCATCCATCGCCGATTTTCAATCTACTATGACTTTTATATGACTTTTATTGGCGAATGGATGAGTCAAAGCCAATTGAAATTGAATCCCAATAAAACGGAGCTGGTCCTAACAGGAGGCCCTCTTAATCCATGGAACTCCAACTTCTGGCCACCGTCTTGGGGCCTTGCTCCTCCCCCCTCCGACTCTGTGAAGAGCTTAGGGGTTATTATCAGCAAATATCTTTCCCTCACACCCCAGATCAAGGCAGTTACCTCGTCATGTTTTTTCCATCTACGGCGAATTCGAAAGATTTCTAGGTGCCTGACCACCGAGGCTCTGGTTTTAGTCATCATGGCATTGGTCATCGCCCGTCTTGATTATGCCAACGTTCTTTACGTTGGCATCCCCGCTTACCAACTTCGCCAATTACAACTTGTGCAGAATCAAGCGGCGAGACTTGTCTTCGGCCAACCCAGACATCAACATGTCTCCCCCTTATTGAAAAAGCTTCATTGGCCGCCAGTGGTGAAACGGGGCATTTTTAAACTTGGCTGTACCACCTTCAAATCATTGACCGGGCTGGGCCCTGCCTTTGTAACATCAAGGCTTCATCGTTACGTTCCGTCTCGTAACCTGCGCTCCTCGCATCACAACCTTCTTTCCGTCCCCTCCTTTAAGCGGAAGAAACACGGCGGCCTTGGGTTTTCTTTTCTTGCTCCCAAGACTTGGAACTCTCGCCCCTTAGAACTACGGTCAACCTCCTGCTTCACTTCCTTTAGAAAACTATTAAAAACTCATCTGTTCCGCCAAGCATATGATGATTAACTCTGTTCCCCTGCTTTCACCTCCGTTCATCTGTACTAAAGCGCCATAAAAACCAGTGGTGACCGAGCGCTCTACAAATAATTTTTACATTACATTACATTACATTACATTACAAATATGAAGCCTTGGGGGAGAGATTTGTACACAATACATGGGTTCTAACTTTCAAGGTCTGGTGTGGGAATGGGGTAACTGAAGTCTTTCTTAGCATTAATAATATTAATAATAAAGGGTATTTATAGAGCTCACACCTACCTCAAGCGAGGTTTCCCATCCCCAGGGTGGAGAGCATTAGAGAAGAGGAACCGGACCTCTAATCATTTATCTTAAAGAGCCAGGTTTTAAGTGACCTTCTAAACTCCTGTTCCTAATTCAACAGCATAGGCGGAGAGGTAAGTCATTCCACTGTTTGGAGGTTCCTACTGAGAAAGATCTGCCCCCCCCGCCAGCATTGGAAAAGCAAGGGATAGTGAGGTAGCATTTATGGCTGGATCTTAAGGATCGAACCTGGATGTATGGGTGCAGTCTCTTCCTCAGATAGCTAGGGACCCTGCACTGGTAGGCTCAGACACGATTTTTAAGGCCTTGAATTCAACTCTCCTGGTGACTGGTAGCCAGTGGAGCTGTTTGAGGAGAGGAGAGATGTGATGGCACAGAGGAACCTTATGGACTAGCCTCGCTGCCGCACTCTGCACTATTTGCAGCCTTCTGATCAGAAACCTGGCAAGCCTAGATAGAGGCTGTTGGCATAGTCAAGTTGAGAGGTCACAAGGGCATGAACCACTGTTCTATGCTTTCATCTGGCAAAAAATCTAGAAATCTTCAGATGGTTCTCATTTCTCCAAAACAGGCAGCAGAGACTTGACGGACTTGGGCCGATAGGATCAGACCTTTGTCCCAACTGACACCAAGGTTTTTAACCGAGTCCTTCAGCATAGGTGGTGTATCGTGTTCTCCAGGCCACCATAGGCCTGCGGGGGGGGGGCTTGGTTAAGAAATAGAACTTCCGTTTTATCTGTGTTAAGCTTCAGGAAGAATCAAAAGCTGAAGCGGATTCATCTCTAAAGGAAAACATCAGCTGTGTGTCGCCTGTGAAGGATATCACCTTGACCCACTCTTGGCGATTAGAGCTGCCAGTAGTGTCAAGTAAATGTTGAAAAGTAGAGGGCTCAAGGCGTGATTTTACAGTGGAGGTGTACAGGCGGAGAAGAACTTGTTGATCACAGCCGTGGAGGTAAGAGGATACCTATCTGTTTCAGTCTGTCTAGCAGGATTGAATGTGATCCAGTATCCAATGCTGCTGACAGGTTGAGGAGCACTAACATGGCCGATGAGCCTCTGTCAACAGACAGGCGGATGGAATCTGCTACTTCGGTCAGTGCAGTTTCTGTGCTGTGCCCTGTACGGAAGCCCGATTCAGAATCATGTAGCAACTTATTGGCTTCCACAAAGTCCGCAAGTGGAAAATAGACCAATTCCTCCGGTATTTTGGCAAGAGCTGAAAGTAAGGAGATGAGCCTAAAATTACTGGCTACTTCCGGGTCAACAGTGGGTTTCTTCAGGATAGGTACTAGATAGGCATGTTTCCAAGCCACAGGGACAAACTCCAGCCTAAGTGAAGAAATCCACATGGGATTGAGGAACGGGTTAAGCCAGTCGGCTAATGGCCGGAACTGCCAAGTTGGGCAAGTGTCCCCCGTAGACCCGGATTTGCATTTCCGCAGTTCAGCCAGAGACACCTCTGCGGGAATAAAGGAAAAAAAAAGCAAACACTGGCTGGTTGTTGGTGGGGCCATGGGTGCCCCCCACTACTCTAGAGTCAGGAGGAGAGGAGAAGGAGGCCTAGATATGCAAAATTTTGTCTTCGAAGTAATTTGTGAGGCTAGTGCACAGGTCCTGGGATGGTCGAACGTCATGCACCAGTACTTTGGGATTGGTGAAAGCTTTCACAATCTTGAACACTTCCTTGGAGGAGCTTTTTGCACCGGCAATACGATCAGCCAGGAAGTCCCTTCTTTTGATATTAAGGAATATATGGTATTTTTTCAGGGCATTTTTATATTTGATTTTGGCCTCTTGAGCCTATGACTTTCTCCGCTCCCGGTCCAGTCTTTTGCATTCACTTTTTTTGCGTCTAATTTGCTCTGAGAACCAAGGTGCAGATGACATAACTGTAGTAGAGCCAACAGATCTTAGGGGGGCTAGATTATCCAATGCAGCCGTCAGCCAAGTATTCAGGTTCACAGTATTGTGGTCGGGGTTGTCCTTGAGGATAGGCCTTGAAGAACCATCCACTAAAGAGCATAGTATCTCCGGGGTGAGCCTGTTCCCGTTCCTCCTCACTTTCTTAGAATGGGCTGCGGCCCTAGGGGTGGCCATCGAGGGGAGCCGTAATGAGAAAAGGTAGTGGTTTGACCAGATAATCTGCATCGGCTTGTCGACCTTCGTCTCCAGCATATTAGAGCTGATGAGGTCAAGCATGCGTCCGGCTTTATGGCTGGGGGAGGAGACCAATTGGACAAGATTAAAACCAGCAAGGGTCGATGAAATATTTGCTCTATGAGTACAAAAAGGGTCACCGCCATGGAGGTTAAGGTCACCTAGTAGAGTGAAGTTTGCAAACCAGGTGGAAGCCTGGGCGTTATAGACTGCAAGAACAATTTCGGCTATTCTTTAGTTTGCAGTAAAGTTACATTTCACTGAGCGTATAATGTGTCCAAGTCAAAAATAGCCTGTTGTAATTCATCCGACATTTAGGTTACTTTCGCATGGAAGTTATTAGATATTGAATGACCAAGGTTGCTGTGGTATGAAACTGGGAGTTCCCTACGGAATAACGGTTTCCATACCATTGGAGAAGCGATGATTTGGGCTACAATTTCTATCTTAAACATGAATTTTGTTCTGAGCAGACTGAAAGCCTTTTTTTCGATAGGCAGTTTCCTTAACATCTGCAAGGGAGACGTTGATCTTCAAGTTGCAACGTCTTCTTCTTAAATCCAGTCGCAACTATGCAGTAATTTCACACAACACTTTGAAGAACTTGTGCACTGCATTTTTAACACATCAACAACTACAGGAGTATTACATTATTTTAAAGTGATTGGGTCTGGATTTGTTAGCAGTTTCCAGAATGTCTATGGACTGATTTCCTCCTCATACATGGCCTGGTCTCCAGCATTTACTGAGGCAAATACCTAATCTTGTTTCTGATTGTCAGGATATTGATTATTTTTTTGCTGCTCCACAATGGATATTTCATCACAACGCCGCATGGGAAACTTATAATGCAGTATTTTGGATCATCCTTATTTCAGTAGTAGAGTCCTTCGACCTATATGGCTACATTACATACAGCCCTTGTTCCACTGTCTGCAGTGCACTTTCAGGTATACTTCGGATAGATGCCTTAGGATGCCAATGGTCCAATCTATGGCTATGGAAATGCTGATGGTCCATTAAGGATCCACCTGCAAAGATGTCCTGAGAGATTGTAATGGCTTTGGGATGCATATTATGAGCTGGAAGCCTGGGCTTCTAGATTTTTGGATCCAGCTTGTATTCTGTAGAAAGACTACTGGTTGTCATACCTTCAGCGGCTGCTGATTGGGTTGAAAATTACCATGTTTTTTCTTTGGAACTTATCGGTTGCCAACAAAAACATCCCCAGTGTAAGCTGGAAACAACAGCTCATGTAACATTTAAAAACAAGTCCAGATTTGAGAAGACACATTTTTTTAATTCAGCTAATGTTTATGAGAAAAATTTCTTATTCAATATATGAAGATATTAATTGAACAATTGTTTACAATGTACTTTTATTTTCAGTTTAGCTTGCTTTGTGCTTTTATTTTTAAAGTGCATAATACTTTTAAAACCTTTTAGGTTTCATGTGCAAGTCACGCTTTTAGGCGAAGGTATAAGTTTAATATGAATCTTTTTAGTCACCTACCAGAAAAGATGTGGCTGTTGTATGGTTACATAGGCCAAGGGGTACACACACTTTCATTTTGCTAGCTCACGTTTAAAGTTTTTACACAATACCTTTTAACACATATTTGCTTGTGCAGCCTCATAAGATAAAGTACTCAGCAATGTACACTTCTTCACACATTATCAGACCTTAGAATATTCTGCACAAGGACTTAGTACACTTAGCAAAATGTAGGTTGTTGTTGTGCATTCCGCAACAGCTCTGGATGGATAGAATCAACCATGACAATAGGGCCAGGACTCAGGAACTGAACAAATGAGCGCAGTTTATAATATGTAAGACAATGCGCCTCTGTTTAAGCAGAGGAGCATCCCAATGTATTGTCGAAGGTCACCCCATGTCTGATCAGCTGAATTACAACACTTTCCTGAAGAGGACAGCGTCCTGTTCTACACCAAGGCTGGATGCTTGATGACACAATCACAGGTAAATAGGGAGTTAGACCACTCTTAGGTATTCTGGCATTCCCACACACCCTATGCTTTATAGGATACGCAGCACTCTGTAGGAGTGCAATTATATGTATGCATATAATCTAATACAAAGGCACAATGGTTGAAATATTAATTCTGTTCACCATTCTTGAAATTGTGGTAATATTGTTTTGCACCATTCTGTTAATCAGTGCAGCACAAATATTTCATAAAGGAGCGCAATTGCTCCAATAAATGTTTGAAATGCCAATTTGCGTACTTCTTGTGTCTCCCTTTGGGCATGCCTGAGTTCGGTGATCTGTTAGTTCAGGGGCTCAGATGGCGCATCGTGAGGTTGCCAGGAATTATTTCAATGTATTCTAATGGTATGCACAGACTTAGTCCCACATTGTTTGTACGCTTATGTTGCCCAAACGTAGAGTCTTACTGAGGAAGTAGGAAGCGTACGACACCGTTACATACATATAACTCAATAACTATACCTTTGCCTTTGATCAAGTGCGATGTTCTGCTGCCTTTTAGTTATGTCTGCACTATAAAAATACTACCTACATACCTTTTAGTGCTGCTGTGTGCACAAAATAATGGTTTTTTTGGAAATGGTGGTTCGTTGGTTTGTACCTTTGAAAAATAAACATGCCTTCATCTTAAAGTCAGTTTGCATTGAATCTCTCAACACCAAATCAAGCGTCCTTTCTTCTGAGTTCTATTAATTGAGTACTATTCCATTTAGGAAGCATAATGGATTTACTTTTTGTTTCCTACTTCATTAATGATCTCCACGAAATGTGATTGTTTAATTTAGATGCACAATTTGACCTTTTGCCACACTCCATTCTTTCTACACTTTGTCTTTTAGGAGTTGAAGCATGGAGGTATATTGGTTTCGCTGGTATATATCAGACGGCACTTTTCTATGCCTTAGCAAGGTTCATCTTCATCCATAAATAGTTCCCATTGTACACGTTGTTCTCATTCCCAAAGATTCTGTTCATCTGCTCCATCTATATTTTGCAAAGTTTGCTTTATATTTCTATTTCCTTTTTTCTATCATTTGGACCCAAAGCTAAAATTGAAGTCATTGCCTCTCAAATTTCGTTTTATTTTCATTACTTTTCTGTTGCCGCCATACTTGATTTTCAGCTTGTCATTTCGTTATAACACAGTAGGTGGCTTAAAGAATTCTTAAACTCGCACCTTCGAAAACAGAGGATTCGTGTTTTTTTTCTACTTCAGATACTATAGCTTCTTCTCTCACCTTCTATTTAATTTATCTCAGTTTTCTTTGTATTCATGTGTAGGTTGTGATGGTTTTATCTTCATCACTAATCCACTTTGAACATATTTCCTCAGTAATTAAGGTTTTTTGGTTCACGTCTATAACAACGTAGTCATTTGTTCTTCGCGTTCCATCTTCGCCTCTTTAATGGTTGCAAACTCTTGTGTTTCCTTATCTAAAGTTACTGTTCTCTCAATGGGGCATATTACCAACAACTAGCGATAATTATCGCTGTGTTAGCTTCGCCGCAATATTATTATCGCCGAGCTCCGCCGATTTTTATCGTAGATAAACCTTGCTATTATCAAGGTTTATCTCAAAAGCGATAAAAATCGGCCGTAATACATGAATATCGCTGAAAAGTCAGCGATATTCATGCATTACCGAGCTAATGCTCTTAGCCATGGTATCCACCTACCATTGGATAACATGGCTAAGAACTGCTCTGGGCAGGCGTTATCTTTTGGAGATATTTGCGCTTAGCGCGAATATTTCCAAAAGTACGCCTTTGTAGGTAATAGGAGATAGCGATGTTAGCGAGTCGCTAACATCTTGGCACACCCACTTTGCATGTCATTAGCGATAATTATCGCTGAAATGCAAAGTGGGCCCCAAGATGATCGCTATCTCCTACTAGCTGTCGCTAACTGGTGTTAGCGACAGCTCGGTCATAGGGCGATAAAATTATCACCGCTTTAGCAGGAAAAATTCCTGCTAAAGCGGCGATAAGGCCCTTGGTAATATGCCCCTATGTCTTGTAAACAAATCAAGGACTCCTTCATCGCTTACTCTAAATAAGGGGTTTCCAACCGTTTCTGTACTGAGAGCTACTTATGTTTAGCTTTGTTTTAGACAATTCTCAGTTCCAATCACCAATCATGAATTTGCATCACAAATCTATATATTTGTCAATTATTTGAAGTGTGTGTATTATTTTCCTCTGTATACATCATCTTGAATAAAAGTGACAAAATACATTTATGTTAGTGAAAAAATATTAAAACTCAAAACATTTTTTTCTTCAACAGAATTTCCTCACAGCATGAGACTTTGAATGAAAGCTGCTATGATGACTGTTAAGTGCACCTCTGGTATGCAAGTAGTTATTGTTCAAGAACAAATGAGGAAGTAAATAAAAAGTACCATATAAAAACAAGAAATAAAAATATAGTTGTAGGTTATGGTTTAGGAATGTGTTAAGAGTCACAGATTACTTTCCTATGGTGTTTCTTCTTGAGGTTCAGACACAGCCACCTGCCCTAGCGGAGAATTGCTAGAACCTTATAATTTACTGGGATGCCTATCAAACCACTCAGTCTTGGCTTGATGTCAATTTCATTTGGATCACAGGAAAACTTAAGTTGGAAGTTCTGAAGGACCGCGGTAATGTATATAAACAGTTCATTCCTGGCCAATCCTTCTCCAATACATATCCGTTTCCCTGTAGTGAGAAAAGCCAGAAGAAAATGAAAGCTGTAGTCCATTGTAGAAAATATTAACTATACATTTTAATAGCAATTCATTAGCACACATTGAGGTAACTGCATTGTAGGTAAGCATGCTCAAGTATGACGGCACAATATGTTAATATAAAAGTCTGTCCTGCAGATGTGTATATTAGAAAATGAGAGCAAACAGGCACATTTATAAGGATTCATGAGGGTGCAGATGACCAGATAGAGCTCTAACAGAGACCCGGTTAAGGTTCCAGTTTTATGCTGCTTGAGAGGAGAACAACCAGGGGGTGCTAGCAACTTTAAAAATTGGTGAGGCGTGACAGACAGTAAAACTCACCGATATGTTGCCTTTCTCCTCTCCGGACGACGATGAGCAGGAAATAAAGGTGGTTTAGTTCCTGTATGCAATTCCAACCAATCCTGGGGCTGCTCACATGCTGTTAGCAGCTCTAGGATTGGTTGGAGTAGGCTAACCCAGCATTATTTTTTAGGCTGGGGCACTGTGCCTGCAATCTCTTGGCTATTTCACAGCACTGGGATTGCAGGCTCGGCAGTGCGCATGACAGATGGGCTGGAGGTAACCAGCTGGCCAGCCTGTTATGCACGCTGAGCAGTTGAATCAGTCTTCCTGCAATAGGAAGGAGTGTGTCTGCACCGCCCCCACCATCACGCTTGCAATAGCGCAGCCAGAGGCATACAGAATATTAAAATGGTAATTACCATTTTATTATTCTGTGTGTACCCGCTGCACTCGCAGCAGGCAGGACGAAGTTGCTCTTGGGTATTGGCAATAGATAGAGATGAGAGGAAAAGAGGTGACAGCTTAGGTGTTGGGATGAAGGAAATTCTTAAAGTACATGGGGCTAGTTTTGTAGCAGGCCTGAAGGCAGGTGTAGAGGGCTTTAAACAGGACCATTTGCTTGATAGGCAAACAGCAAAATCTGGGCAAGAGATGGTATAATGGTAATTGCTTAAGTACATTGCACAAAACACTGGGAGCAGTATTTTTGGTTACTTAAAGATGATCAAGTGAATTGTCCAATGGTATTTGATTCCATATATGTTGGAAATCCCTCCCTATGCTTTGTAGCACTAAGCTAAACATGATCAATGTTTCTTAAATGGGTTGTATATATCAATTAAACATAACAAATATGTTAGGCCATTGCCTTGGGTCTTCAGACCAGGTTTTCAGACTTTCTTTCTCTTTAGATGAAGGATGATACCCTTCCCCATAAAATTGCAAATTCACTTTAAATACAATCTTGAAATGTCAACTATTTTAATGTATGAAGCAAAGTAATGCCAAATGAATGTGCAAACAGATTTAAAACCTAAAACATATCATTCAAACCAAACTAATACTAAACTGTCATACTAAAAGGCACTCTAAATGAATATCCAACGGACTATCCATATATTGTAAGATAAATATTATTATTATTATTATTATTATTATTATTATTTTATTTATTGAATTTGTATTGCGCTCAGCTACCCGTAATGGGTTTCCCGGCGCCAGGGACAGACTAGAGAAGAAAGACAGGTAATTGCTGAAGCGAGGAATGAGCAGAAACAGTGACCAACTAAAACAAAAAAGTTTTCAACTTCTTGCGAAAAGCAAAAAGATTGGTCTCCGTTTTTAGAGCCAACGGAAGAGCATTCCACATCTTCGGCCCCAAATGGGCAAATGAGCGGCCTCCCATTTTTGCCAAGCGGACTTATATATCTGTGAATAAATTAATAAAATGAAAGCAATGGGGGAGCAAAAATGGCAGACATAAACAAGTAAGTTCCTTGGATGCTGAAAATGCTGGATGTGAGTGGGAAAACATATGCCTGAGAACATGAGGCCATCTGGGCCAATATCACCTCTTTGGAGTGGCCAAAAAGGTTAAAGGTATGTAAAAAAAACACGTTATTGCTGTATGTTATTCCGAGTGTGTGGATTGTTTACTCAGTGAGTGTGGGTTTTCAGTATCAACTTTTTATCTCAGATTCTCACAGTCCTAATGACTCCCTATTCTTGCTTCTCCTTGTCCCAATTTAAATTGTCAATTTGAAGGAACAAATAATATAGACAAGTGTACATATTTCAAAGTTTTTTTTGTAATTCATGGGAAGTAGTACTGATAAGAAATATGTGGTAGTCAGTGTAGTGACATGATGGTGCCTACCACCACCAGTGGCAATCTTAATTTGGTTGTAAAAGTGACGGACCATTATGGTCTCACTATATGTCAAGAATATAGTTCTTCTTCATGATGTGATATCATTGTTTCTACAAACAGTTTGTGTGGTACCAACCAGATGTATGCAGAGTTGCACTTGGTTAGGCGGTGAAATTTGATAGGGTATGATATGGTTCTTAAAAGATTCCATTTTGAAGGCTTCCAGGCAAGTGGCAGCTCTAAATATAAAAACAAAGACCACAATTTGGATGATGTGTATATGGTGTTGTAGGTGCTGAGAATATTGGTACTGCTCAAAGTCAAAGAGGACTATGATGACAGAACTATAGACTACAGAACAATACCACTTTGGGGTGTCCCTCAGGAAAGAGCCAGCATTGAGACAGCACCAAGATTATACATATTATAATTGTAAACACACTTGCTTTTCCTCCTCTGACCTTTTCTGACAAGTACTGATGTTCTTTGTTTTTCGTGAAGCAAAACCTACAGAAGGAGGCGGTAGTGTCAGCCCTTTGGCAGGGATAGTTATGCTTATAGAAATTATGTGTGTGTTATGTGTTCACTGTTGACACAGACACATGAAAAATGGTGTGCAAGATAGGTATGTATTTGTATTCAAGACGCTTGTAAATTACCTAAATAGGCTTGTGGTGGATGCAATGAAAGTGCGCACGTCCAGTTTCAGAGTTCTCACAATACATTGAACTCAAAACTCATCTCAGGGGAGAAAATTACTCCGCCAGCACTGACATAAGAAAAAAGGGAAACCATGCATTCCGTGGGTATCAAAATAATTTGCATCTACACTAAATTTATGTGGCATTTTCTCAATGTTTTTATGATCAATGAAACCTTGTACATATTTGTTGGGGCTGGCAATCAGGTTGCCCAGAATAAGATGTGAGAATGAAAGTGTGTTGGATGAAATTAGATAGTTCACTGTCAAAGGTATTATTTATGGCAGCCCCACTACTTTATGATATACCTGATGGAAAGAGGAGCTCAGTCCAGCATTTATCCCAGTGGAGGCAGTACGAAACCATGGCTTCATTCAGGGGTTAGGATTCCTAACTTTACTACTCCTGAATACCGAAAGTCGTAAAGTTAGGATTTTGTCTCAGCTTAGGAGTAGTAAAGTTAGGAATACTAACTTTACTATTCCTAAATGCGTTTTGTGCATAACGAAAGTCATAGTTAGGATTTTGTCTCAGATTACATTGATGAATCAGGCCCTGTGTTTATCCCTAAGCAGATTGTGTTTCTTAAATTCATAAAATTCCATAACCAAATTAATACCACACTTTCTAACAACTTTTTGGTAAAAAGTGAGTTGAGCACTGAATGAGCGCAGTTGTTGCAATAGGAATTGATCTGAGTAGTCATCATGCCAAGGGATAACAGGTACACTCCGAATTCTGTACTTCAACTTTTGCCAGCTAAGTTGCATTTCACTAAGAAATATTTCCATAGCACTGTCACAATGCCTATGGAATTACACAACTATCTCAATTAAATTAGGTAGAGTTAAGTGTGTACGGATATTTTTTAAATATACTTCACATCACCAGTGCTGGGATATCTACCTGCTGAAAAAGGCATGAAAGCATCAGACTTCTTGAAGTTGCCACGTTCGTCCAAGAAGCGTCCAGGATTAAAGGTGTCTGGATCTGTGAACTGTGTGGGATCCCGAAGCACAGATGATATTATGGGATACACTTCTGTACCCTAGAAAAAATGACAAAGCAGTATTTCTTTCTCAAATAATGAATCAACGTTTACTTCATCTTTACACAACTGACAGGTAGTCGTTAAAACTCATCTGTACCATGTAAGTTACAACGTGTTCAAAAATGACCTTACATGGTCCTCGTTATGTGTAAACCTTGGTAGTGGAGCAGGATGACATTTTTACTGCTAATTTAGCTTAAGTAGCCATTAGGGGGCCATGAATTGACGATTCCAGCAGCTCGAGGGTGGGTGAGTGGCACTGGGCAGTTCTGCTATGTGAAGTGTTTATATTAATGTTCGCAATACCTTTGACTGCAATTGAAGATACAGGTCTCCAAAAAGAAGCACTTAGATGGATGATTATTAGATGGAAAGAAGGATGGAGGAAGGGATGGAGATTAGAAGTGATGTATGAAGAGAGGGACATTTGAAGGGTGGATGGTGATAAGGATGGATGAGCGTGTGGATGGATGCAGAGATGAGAGGATGGATAGAGAGAAGGATGACTGGATGAGAGATGAATATAGGTATAGACAGATGGATAAAGATGGAGAAAAAGATGGGTGGATGATAAAGAGAAAGATGGACATGGAGAAGGATGGAGTTTGAGTTTGACAGAGGGAAGAAAGGATGGAGAGATGATGCAGTAAAGAAAGGAAGAATGAATGTTGGTTGAATGGATAATAGGAAGGTGGGACAGATAGATGAAAAAGGGAAAAAAAGAAATTGAGAAATGTAAGAAAGAAAAGAATGATGGTAACCCCTTTACAAATTAGTGCTTTGCTCACTCGTATCACTTACTTGCACATTGGTATTTCAGATATGGGTCAAACTGGGTAGTGTTTAAGGCTACTCCTTGGTAATCATCAAGTTTTTTGCAGTGATCTTCAATCTGACTTTCCTGTATAGGTCTCTACTCTTTGTCAGATGTTACAACTATTCTCCTTATTTTGGAGAAGTCCACATTCAAAGTAGGAGGCAAAATGTATCTGCGATTTTTAACTTTAAATGAGAGACACACACCTGGCCCCCGTGTTGTGGAACTCACTTCTATTTTTACTTCGGCATGAAACCAATCACAAAAGTTTCCGCAAAACCCTTAAGACCTGGCTATTTAATTAGTAAATCTGGTCTTTCTGTTGTGTTGTCCTTGGCGCCGGGAAACCTCCGGGTAGCTTTGCGCCCTACAAATTAAATTTAATAATAATAATAATAATAATAATGTCTACCAAGTAGGGAAGATCCAAATAGAGGCATACTCTCAAAGAAGTGTGACAAACAGGAGGGTAACTTCACTAAGTGTAGGAACATAGCAGGGGCAATTAGAAGGGACACAGATAGGAATGCATGAGTGTAATTTGATAAAAGAGTAACACTGAGAGTCAAGACCAGTAAAGTAATCACAAAGAGGGCCCCATATAGTCAATACACATAGAAATAGTGTGGAAACAAGATGACCAAAGAATTAAAAGAAACTGAACATATGAAAATAGCATGAACAGTGGGAGCAGGGAAATGGCCCGACTACAGTAGCAAGGTGACATGTTTAAACAGCTGGGGCAATCACTGGTACTCATTATCAAAAGCACTTTCGTGGTACTCACTCCCATAGTCATTCAAGACAAGAGAGACATGTCCCTTTGCTCCTTTGCAACATTGTGAGACTTGCAATCTTTATTTTGAAGTTATCCAGAGGCCGCTAAGTGAATCTGGGCTACTTGGGTCATGCATGAGAGGCCTTGGTTGAAGGCAGTTTGGACACCGGGGTCCTTGCAGAGTGTTATTGAAGCAGTGTATCCAAAGCCATTTTTATTAAAGGGTTGTGTTAATTTTGCAACATGGAATGAGGTGCAACCCTCAAATGCCATGCAAGGCGACTGTGAGTGGCTTGATAAACCCAGAAAAAAATTGCTAATCACTGTGTTGCATTACTCTGCCCTGGGAAGCATTCCATGTGTGGTGTGTGGGTTTTCCCATGCAACACTCAAGGGTTTTGATGCATTCCCAGATTTACCATAAGTGGGAGACCAGGGAACAGCCCATATTCCTGATGGCACTGGTGAATGTAAGGATTTTAACTGTTTCCTACTCTTTGTACTGAATGCGCAGTCAGCTGCAAGAGGGGATAATTGTGAACACCCTAGCTTAGACATTCTTAAAATGTTTCTACAAGCTACCATTGGTAAACATAGTTACTACTAGACCATGGATTAGTTATCCGGCCTTCTACTGAGTGGGTGTAAGTAGCTGTAAGGACCATACAGAAAGTCAGTTTCTTTGAAAATACAACAGTGACCAGTGTTCAGTTCACAGGGGATGGAGTTTATATCCTTTGTGGCTTTGTTCCAGAAATTCTACTCAGAACATCAGATCTTGTTAATATTGTTCTGCATAGCAACCACAGAACTGTTGGTATGTATGATCTTTGCCCAGTTAAACTTATTCATGAGGTTTTGACTTCCTGTATCTATCCTATATATCTACAGCATAGTCCTAAGAGTGGTATATTTGAATCTAGTTTGTAACTTTTAAAGTTGATTACCAATTATTGGTCCTCTTCGTGTAGCTAACAGTCGAGGCCCTAAATCACCCCCATAAATGGGATGAGCAAAGTCCATCGGAGAATCAATGCCTCTATGGTTGTGTTTAGGTATTGGGATGTAGAGTAAGTTATAATATTTTGTGATTCGGCCTAGATAAAACGCTGGAACACCATTATCTTTTTGGGTGCCATGAGCCATACAAAGAACTGCCCTTGCTTAAAGCCAATGTGACAAAGAAACTTTATCCTGGTTGGATTGCAGGTCTAGGGCTTCTCAAAAGTCCTAACAAAGCTACATGGAGCTTTGTAACAACATTCGAATGGACGGAAACTATACTGGATGGTCTATAAGAGTGCTCTTTGACCTTCTGTAAGATATCCTTGATCAAATTGCTTACTGTCCATTGCACATGTGGATTTCCTAGATGTCTGATGTGAGATAGACATGCTGTGGGGACAAACGTCATTTTGGTGCTATGAAAGTTGTTTCACCCTCCCCTGTGTTTCTGTACTGAAATGATTTCTTTTCACGAAGTAGGCTCTGATTGACTAACTGCAATTAATATAGCACATACTACCTAATGGAGTCTTGACACTAGGAGACCACTTTCCTGATAGCAGGTCTCTGTCTCTCACAGTTCATTGACCCTCTTAAATGTGTTCTTTGTTTTATAGAAAACAGAAAGTCATGGTTGAGGGTGTTTGGTTACAATATGATTTCCTTTGGTTTCTTCCTAATATCCCTCACTTGCATTGTGGAAATCCTTGAAAGAGGCGCACGTTGCTGGTAAAAGCACTACTTAAAATGTTAAATAAGCTGGTACTCCCATCCTTATACAATTACCTCATTAGGCTGGCATCCAAGGTCTGCACTTCACTAGAGTTGCTTCTTACATACAAGCTGCACCCAGTTGGTTAGCCTGACCTCCTTCCACTGCAACACCATCAACGTCATCTGTGGAATCCCACAAGAATTCCCACCCGGCCCCCCCCTGCTCAACGCCTACATGACCCCACTCATAAGTGACATGCACACCCACTGAATCAATCTTATCAAATCTATGCTGACTGCACTCCTATTCTCCCTCTCTGACAAGACTCAAAACACTCAGACCAATATCTGCAGGACCATAGTCACCAGAAGGATGAAAAGTACCTGACCTAAACCCAACATGGACAAGAGGGAAGTAGTAATTTTTGGCAAAGTCAGCTCGCTCGAGGTCTCCACCTGGTGACCCACACCCCTCCCGGCAACCTACACCAAGAGCCTCAGAGTAGTAATCAACAGCCAACTCACGATGACAGGCCAAGTTACTGTAGCCTCCGCCTCCTGCTTCCACACTCTTAAGATGCTTAAGAAGATCTTCAGATTACCCCACACCACCACATGCAGAATCATCACCGAAGCCCTCATCACCAGCAAGCCGGACTATGGTAATACATTCTATGGTGGAATCATCCCTTTACTGACCAGAAACATCCAAACCATACAGAACTTAGGGGTCAGATCACCCTCCCCCTCCCGCCTCACACTTACAATAACCTGCATCTGAAAAAGAGCTCCACTTATTTATTTATTTTAAAAGGTTTACATGGGGCAAACGAGACTGCATGGGCTATCAGGGCACTTTACAGATTGGCAGTTAGAAAGGTACATGAAGTGGAAACCATGGCACAACCAGACAAGAAACAGGGATAACAGATCAGAACAATTGTAAACGAGTCCAAGGGTGATTGGGATCTAGCCCAGACATTTCTACAGCAGCATTTCTATAAATTCCCATTGGAAGGAAGCCGTGGAATTATTCAGTCTTATTTTATGGGGAAAGAGTTTCAAATTCTTGGTGAAATACCAGAGAATGGTAAATTGTAGGTTTTCTTTTTATGACATTTTGGGTGCTTGAGCAGTAAATGGCTGGAGCCCCTAGAGGATCTAGAGCCCCCAGAAAGCCCTAGTTTTTACAAAAGATCTAATAGGGTGTTAAATGTAAAGCTTTGCAGGTCATGAATGCAATTTTTAGATGTATCCTTGCTACATACGGGGCCATTTTAATGATTTCATTACAAGAGAAGGAGGCTACATTATGCATTAATCCTTTAATGCAACTCACAACAGCCGCTAACATCATAAAGGAACAATAAGAAGAATCAGATGACATCACAGCATCAATATAAGCCATGAGCAGGAGTAGAGCTGCCTCTTTTAAATGCGGCTCACAACAGATAAGTTGTCTCTCTACTCTTGTTATCGATATTGTTGCTAATTATTGAATTTTATCATATATGCTATTTAGCCCTATTGTTTAATGAGTTAC
The DNA here is from genome assembly GCF_964261635.1 of Lissotriton helveticus. NCBI lineage: Eukaryota > Metazoa > Chordata > Amphibia > Caudata > Salamandridae > Lissotriton > Lissotriton helveticus. The sequence goes on from NC_136065.1 coordinate 1,450,034,574, forward strand.
TAGCATTGTTTTCATGCTCTTAATGTGACAGTAGGATCGTCTACATGCTCTTTGTCTGACAGCTTTCACCCTGTCCTTCTACCCTTCATACCCCTCGACTTCCAATCTATGGTTGTCTCCTTTCCCCACCCTACGTTCCCCTCCCCTCACCGTTAGGAGTTCGTGCGATGTTCTTATGACGCGATCTTGGCGCATTCGCGACTCTCCCCGATTCACACTGTCCTCTCGCATTGTGATCTCTAAATTCATTTCAGCCCCATAAAATGCTTTTCCGGCCTTCTCTTTGTCGGACTCCGATGATTCTTGCCAGCGCGAGCTCGTCTATTCACACCAGAGGAATGGGCAACGCTGCGCCCCATGCCTGCTAAGGGCCTTTCCTCCACGCTCATGATTCAGCTGGCTCGAGCGCGTCGGTTGCCCTTCGAGGCTTTTACCGACTGCTCTTCTCTCCTCGACCAGCTGTTCCTGCCTCGTACACGCCTTTGATAGTTTGCCAAAGCCTTTCAGGGTCTGATTCTACCTTTTACTCGTAAAATACATGAAAAAAAAAAGATCCTCTTACTCTAACTTTCTACCTTAAAAAATATTTTTAAAAAAAAGGATCCCCTTTCACAATATTAATATTAAGGGATATAGTCTAGTTATCTAATAACCAGTAAATAAGCCCCTCTATACCAAACACCTTACTTTAATCAGCCTACTGCCATGTCCGACATGGAAACAGACGACGCAGTCGCTAGCTCGCCTAATCACAATAGCGATGCAATCAAATCCCTCCTACAAAAGGAAATGAGGACCTGAATGTTAGATACCTTGAGAGAGGTCATGTCCAATAAAAGATCCCTTTTACTTGATGACACTCCTAGTGATCCCGAATACTCTAAGCCCCAGAAAAAAGCAAAGACTGCCTAAGCACTGATGGAGGTGGCGATACCTCACATGACATGGGAGGTCCAAGCACCTCACAAGGTATGGGAGGCCCTAGCGCCTCAAAAGGTAAGGATGCCCCTGGCGGCACATTCAGGTTGGGTGTCCCTAGTGGCAAAAACTTGGCGGGTGCCCTCAGCGGCACATGTATCGACATTGCACGTGTTGATCCTAGCTCTGATGAAGACGAGTTCTTCAATGACCCCGACGATGAATTCGTCCTCAACCTCGATGAGGAAGACATAGACGACTTGGATCTTAACACTTTTTCAGAGGCAGATTCGTCCTCCTCTTCAAAGGACACGATCCTTGACCCTCTTGGTGGAGAAATGTTCTCCCCGAACAATATCTCCCACCCTAACAGCTCAAGGTGGTATCCACACGACCACGTCGCTAAGTTTGTGACTAAATGGCTCAGGAACTCTCTCTCTCTCTCTCTCTCTCTCTCTCTCTCTCTCTAGAGAGAGAGAGAGAGAGAGAGAGAATCACGCAACACTATGAGGTCTGAGTGTCCTAGACCATACATAGAAGATAAAGTTTGCCAAACACCTAACCTAGACCCGACCTCATAAAGTTCTTATTCAAATTGGCCAAGGATCCAAGAAAGGGCCTCCAAAGGGCTCTTAAAGCCTGTCAGGATCGCCTTCTTGACCTAATAGGCCCCCTTACTAAAATCCTCGACCTAGCTGAGGAATCCCACACTTCTAACTCACCCCTTGATACCAATTTAATAAGGGGATGGAGCCGAAGAGCAATAGTACTTCTTGGTAACGCTAATTCCTCGCTTAACATTGAGAGAAGGAAGACTGTCCTTAATAGAATCAACCCAAAACTCAGGGATCTTGCCGAGAAAGAACGTTCGAGTAAGCCCAATGGCCTCCTCTTTGGAGAGGATATGATAAAAACGATTGGTAAATATGCTGCAACTTTTACCGCTTTGGACAAAGCTCAAAATAACATGAAACGAGTTTTTCCTACAAACCTTTTTGGTCAGGCCGGAAGAAGGGGCCGTTCTTCCGGCCGCGGAAATTTCCGGCACTTCTCATCAGGAAGTGGAAGAGGTTCTATGGGTAGAGGCTTCTACCCCTCCAACAACAGACAATACTACCCACAGAGAGGAAGAGGTTCACGTGGAAGAGGCTTTCCCACCCGTGGTGCTTCCAACAACAATACTCAAAGTAAGTGCTTCTCTTTCTTCTTTCCCTCCAATGGTCGGGGGCAGGCTCAAACATTTCTTTCACGTTTGGCAGTCCTTGACACAAGACCCCTGGGTTCTCGAGACAATCCAGGGTTTCAAAATAGATTTCAGAGAGATCCCATATCAATCTTTTACTCCCAAACCTCTGGTTCTTCCTTAGAACACCTAGAAATCGTCAAAGAAGAGGTTTCTTCTATGTTGAAGAAGGGCGCTATAATCGAGGTACCTTGGTCTCAAAAAAATTTGTAAGCACCCTCTTCTTAGTCGAGAAGAAGGACAAGGGTTGGCGTCCGGTAATAAATCTTCGGGAGGTAAACAAATACCTTGTTTATCGACATTTCAAGATGGAAGGCATCCATCTGCTCAGGGACCTTCTCCTCCAAGAAGATTGGTTGGTCAAATTGGACTTAAAAGATGCCTATTTCACCATACCCATGGCAATAGAACATCAACCCTTTCTCCAATATATTTGGGACAATCGCCTCTTTCAGTTTCAGGCCCTTCCTTTCGGCCTTTCATCCGCCCCTTGGTGTTTCACCAAGGTCATGAGAACAATCGTATCCATCCTGAGAGCCACAGGTATTTGTCTCATCATCTACTTAGACGACATCTTTCTCATGTCCCAATCTCATGCACAGATATTAGAAGACCTCCAAACCTCCATGAACCTCATAGAGGATCTTGGATTCATTATAAACAGGGAAAAATCCATTCTTTCACCCTCCAAATCTCTGGAGTTCCTAGGCTTCACAGTGGACAACTCCAACTGTCTTCTCTTACTCCCAAAAAAGAAAATTGCCAAAATTCGCAAAGAGATCAGGTTTGTTCTGAGGCAACAGTCTCTCTCCCTCCGAGAATTAGCCAGACTCCTCGGTCTCCTTTCTTCCTCGATCCAAGCTATCTTCCCAGGTCCGCTGAACTACCGTGCTCTTCAGAGAGTGAAAGTCAATGCTCTCAGATCCGGCCTTTGGTACGGAGACCACGTTTTTCTGGACAAACAAGCCAGACTGGAACTCTCTTGGTGGCTGGAAAATTTGGACGCTTGGAATGGGAATGGCTATCTTCGGTTCGACTCCGGACTTCGTTTTAGAGTCGGATGCCAGCACGTCTCCTCGACCAGGACACTGGTGGTGTCTGGACCCCTTCAGAGTCATCCCACCATATAAATTTCCTAGAAATGACGGCCGGTCTCTATGCATTTATGAGTTTCAGACACTCTCTTCAGGGCAGATCCGTTCTCCTGAAGATGGACAACGTATCAGCAGTCTCCTATATCAACCGTCTCGGTGGTATGAGGTCTGCCGACCTATCAGACCTGGCAAGGAAACTTTGGATGTTCTGTTTGGAACACAAGATTTCACTGAGGGCAGAATACCTTCCAGGGAAATCCAATCTCTCAGCGGATTGTAACTCGAGATTCCTTCTAGATTTCAGCGATTGGAAACTCGATACGACCGTTTTCAATTCCCTGGTTCACTTCTGGGGTCCTTTCGATGTGGACCTTTTTGCAAGCCGTTTGACCTTCCAACTCCCTCAGTATTTCAGTTGGATGCCAGACCCGGGCGCTCTAGGTGTGAATGCTTTCCTTCCAACCATGGGCTCCTCTCCGCCCCTACGCCTTTCCACCATTCGCCATGATCCAAAGGGTTCTGCAGAAAGTGAGACAGGAACAGTGCTCTCTAGCCCTGATATCCCCTTTCTGGCCGTCTCAAGCATGGTTCCCACCAGTTCTGGAACTTTCCTGCGACGTTCCCTCCCTGATCCCTGCAACTCAAGGGCTCCTTCTAAACGCAAACGGAGAAGATCACCACCTGGTTCTATCAGGGAGTTTGAACCTTCTTGCTTGGAAAGTGTCAGGCAATCTAACCAATTGTCTGGACTTTCGTCATCTGCTCTCACTCTCCTTGGAGAATCTTGGGCACCTGGAACACACTACAGATATAATAACATCTGGAAAAAATTGACTAGTTGGTGCTTGGAAAGTGACTTGGATACCGTAAAACCCTTTAAACCCATCTCTTCCTGCTCTATCGTTAGGTGGGTTAAATTGGCTATGAACTTTGCTGGTATTGACCTTTCTAAATTTCAAGCTCACTTCCTCCGAAGTGCTATGGCCAGCAAATCATTCTGGTCTGGTGGTAAGTTGGATGTTATCCTTAAGTGTGCAGATTGGTCTAACGCTTCTACATTTGCTCATCATTACTGCAAACCTATTGAACATGTTTCTGATGCTGTTATTCAAGGCTACCAACATGCATAATGTAGCCTCCTTGTCTTGTAATGAAATTGCGATTCTCCTATTAACATGACCAGAGAATCTGGATTTCATTAACCCCTTCAGCGCTGATGACAAAGCCAGCTTGTCATGGGCGTTACCTGCGCTACGCGCATGACGAGCTGGCTTTGTCACAAACCGCGCGATTTTCAAATTTCAGCGCACAGCGGGAAAACCCGCTAGCGGGGTAGAGGTTAAAGACACGGAGGCTAACATTATCTCTCCCATCCCTCCCCTTGGACGGAGTATCTATTCATGATTTTGACCCAAATAGACATTATTTACATTCAATGTTTTTGTTAAGCATTTGATTATCAACTTTTATTGATTGTTTACTTTGAATGTTATTACTACTTTCTCTATTTCCTCCATTGACAACTCCGTTCAAATATTTGATGTTCTTCATTTTAATTCGAACTAATGGATTTCCATGGTTTTATCCTCGCTCCCTTCCTTGGATTTCAACCTGTTCAGCATCCTTCTCCCAAGTTGCAGCTTGAGCAGACTTCTCATCGTTCGTTCGCATTTAAAAGAGGCAGCTCTACTCCTGCTCATGGCTTATATTGATGCTGTGATGTCATCTGATTCTTCTTATTGTTCCTTTATGATGTAAGCGGCTGTTGTGAGTTGCATTAAAGGATTAATGCATAATGTTAGCCTCAGTCTCTTTAATGAAATCCAGATTCTCTGGTCATGTTAATAGGAGAATCGCAATTTAAACTCAGGCGTGATGTAATGATAACATTTTGAGCCTATAATGAGCGTTTCAGAAGAGTTGAGAGAGACCCTAAATGGTGCCGCCGTCGATCTAGAAAGGCCACTGAGGGTTGCACTGCCATAATCTAGTTTAGAGATCACTAGGGCTTGCACCGTAATCTTCGAGTCGTTGTGGGATAGGAACGTTTTTATTTTCATATGGTTTTATATTCAGGATCCACTGTTGGAAGTTTGCTCCTTTGATGAGACCACTAATGTGCTTCTGCATGTTCAGATGCTTATCTAGCAATACTCCCAGAGAGCTTGTGTAATTAATGATGTTTGGAGTGCAGTTGAGAGCTTCTAGTTGATGCATCCGTTCTTCAATGACTGGAGACTGATATCCTTTGGGGAGGAGACTTTTAAGTACAGTTTACTGTCATCGGCATACATGTGATAATGTATGTTGGACAATTTCAGGATTTCTGTTAGAGGCTCCATCAACAGGTTGAAGAGGGTGGGTGAAATCGTGGACCCCTGTTGCACCCCCAGAGTAAACAAAGAGGGGTTAGACAAAGACTGATTCACCTTGAGTCTTTTTGTTCTATTGTGTAGGAATGGGGAGAACCAATTTAGCACAGTCCCTGAGTGCCCCATTACATGCTCCAGTAGATCGATATGGGAATAATGTTTGACCGTGTCAAAAGCTGACAATAGGTTTAGGAAGATAAAAAGGCATGATTCATTTAGATCCAGCATTCGTGGATCATCATCAACAATGTGGGTAAGAGCAGGTTCTGTGCTATGACCCTGATGGAAGCCAGATTGGAATTGGTCCAGCAAGTGGAATTGTTCTATGTGGCTACATAGCTGGGCGTGTACATATTTCTCTAGGAGATTTCCCAGAGTAGGAAAGTTGGAAATTGGGCAAAAATTTGGAAGGGTATTATGGTCTGACATCAGTTTTTTAATGATGGGGTGACCTCCCACAATTTTAGGCAATCCGGAATGGTACCATAAAAGCAGAGAGGAATTAACTATATTCATCCAAATAGGGAGTATGATTGATCTGATGTCATCAAGAGGTTCGATGGCAAGGTATCACTTGAGTGGTTGGATGGTTACAGAGTCATCAAAGTGTTGGGAATGGTGCTTTTTTCCAAGGTTTGTAATATGCTTCAAGAAGCATTGTTTTTGGGGGGTGAACCAAAATGGGTGGGGGCCCCCCAACCCAGAGGGAGGATAGGTGGAAGGTAGATTCTCCAAAGCTGCCCGTATTTCCAGTTTGATCTTTGTTATCTTTTCATGGAAGAAGGCGTCAAATTACTCACAATTAGGCTGCACACAGAGTTCCATGGGCTCCCAAACTACAACTGGGAACTCATCAACTCCTCACACACACATAGAAAATCTTATACAACATTGGCACCACATACCTCTACGGCTGCATAAAATTTCACATACCTACCAGACTCCCCCACCCAGCCGAACTTCTTGCACGCACCCCCTGCATACAAAGAACCAGATCCGGTGGTCATGCCTTCTTCTACCTCACTCCTAAAACCTTGAACGATCTGCCCCTGTGCATCAGCGCCTCCTACTTAGTTCTTGAATTCTGCAGAAAGCTGAAGACCGAGCTCATCACTTAGCCCTTACCATGGCTTGACACACATAGATTTCATACTCTGGATTTCCATCAGTCCCCACTCCCAGTTTCCCAAATGAGAATTATTAATAAATTCATCCAACCATTAATTGTGCTTTTTCATTGTTCTAAGGGAGCATCTTTGCTTCAGACCAATTCGACATTTGCCAGAGGTAAGACCCTAATAATTGTTGCACTCCACAAAGCCAGGAATTTCCCTAGTATTCTATGGATAGTCCACTGCTGAAGCCTGCCTCAGAGGAAGAGGAAGCACTGCTGCCTATTGTGTGGAGTGAAGCAATGACCTGATGAAAAGGACAATAAGCAAGGTCCAGCAAACTGGAGCTTGAGTTCTGGGCATCTTGAATAATGAATATGTCACAAGGCCTTTACGTCCAGGAAGCAGCCACTAATGTTTGAAGCATTCTGTTATAAGAGAATTGATGGTGAGTAAAGAATATTTCAGGACCATGCATATATAATTATCCCAAGCTGCCCGTTACCATCCTTTACTGTGTGGCTGCATGTCTGCCACTTTCTAGCCATGATATATTACAGCAATTGTCTCCTGTCATCTGATGAGTTATCCTGTTTCAGCAAGAATAGTTTCCTACTGTGAATATGTACTACCAAACTTCCACCAGCCGTATAAATTGTAAATTGATAACTGTGTAAACAGGGCAAGTGCTAGTATCATTTTCAGCCTTAGAAGCTGTGTGAAAGAATGAATGAATGAATGAAACCCGATTTATATAGCGCTACTTAGCCCAATGGGTGTCAAGGCGCCTAAACCAAATGCTTGTAGTATCCCCAAAGCAAGCTTACTGGTAGGCTTTGATATAGCATCCAAGCCTTTTTTTGTTTTGGCTGGTTGGTTTTTTGCACTACTTGCATTTCGATTCAGTGTGGTTTAGTTTTATTGTTATCAATTTGTAAAGCGCATGGTTACACTAATGGTGTGTCCCCGCTCTATTGTGGACTTCTAAGTAGAGCAAGTGGGGAATCTGCACTAACTATGAGTACCCGCAACATAAAGAGCCTCTAAGAGTAGTGGACTCTCAGCTATCCTGGGTTCCTACCAAATTAGTTGTTCAGTCTTGCACTCAAAACAACTTCTAAACTAGGGCAGATGGCAAATAGCTCAAAAACAAGTGATACATTGTAGCATTCAATCTAACATTTGTGTAAATTGTTAAACAATTACTTTGGGCAGCGTGAATCCTCTGAAGTTGGTGTCTCGCATCACTATGTGTGGTACTCCTAGTGGAACAATGTCACTGAATCGCTGGATCTCGTGGATCACTGCATCTGTGTATGGCATCTTGATCCTGTCCTCAATAGAGGAAATGCGGATCCGGCCAATCACGCTATCAATCTCCGCAATGACCTTATCTGTAATAAGAAATATATAATAAGCAAAAAGGGTTTGGCATTTTTTTCTTTCCAGTGTTGCTTATAATTTACAAATTGTTTGGCAATACTGAAATTTGAACATGTTACAGTTTCATATATGCATAAATATATAGTGGCTGTATTTCTCCCATGGATATCAAATGACATCAAAGAGTCAATGAGAGCAAAGCTTGGTGTCTATGATGTCACTTAGAACCCCAAGGAGTAATACCCCTTCTGTAACCAGTTATCCATCTACGATTTCATGATGTATATGGGTTGCTTCTACAAATTATGTGTTAGGGTTTTGTAATGCTAGCATTGTGTCATGTGACTCTGTGCCTCATGATGGTGATGTCCAGAGATGGACTTCTGTGAGTGTATGCATTTGTGTTTAAAGGGTGAACAGTCGCCCAGCCAGGAGAAGGTTTGGAGACCAGCAGTAGTGAAGAGTCACTGTGCAAGTCTTGAATAAAAGTGTTGCATTTCCACTTAACCGTGTCTACCTCTTCCTGATAGCATGGTTTCCTGACCACCCCAGAAAAAAATGCAGGGGCAGAGGAGTCATAGATAAGCCAAACAATATAGCTTTCATATCCCCACTACCATCTCGCTCCCTTACTTCTTAACACCTCCACAGAGTAGCTCCCCACCGACTACATTGAAAAACATCTGGCATCCTACCACCCAGCAGACTCCTTCCTTCCCTAGCCCAAATAACTAAAATAAAAGCATTAAAAGCTAACTTATGTTTTTACCTCTGTGATGCAATGGATACTTGGATGCCGATTTCAGACTGATACATGGACATGAACATTTTGTATTAAATGGTTCGCAATGGACAACATTGCTAGACACACAGCCAAATAAAGCTCTAGAGCTGATACAATGACTGAAGAGAACATTGCAGGTGAAATAAAGGGTGTTAAAAGCACATCTAAATGAAGTGACCAAGGAGTGGCCATGCCTGCAGGCATGCAAAATGGCCACACAGCAGGCAAGTTATGGAGCCATACACCTGAATAAGACATTTTTTGCAACAGTATCCAAGACCCTCCTCATGTATAAGCAGGCCATGTGACATGGCCATAACCAAAGCAACAGATCAACCAGATTGCCACATGATGGATGCCAGATTGCACGGATAAGTTGTGGCCAGTGGACTACTGCAGTCAAGCGCACTCTTCGGAGGCCCTAGTAGCAACAGTGGCCGTGGGTGAACCCGAGGATCGGGGCTGGGAAGCCCCACTGTGTCGCTTGCCTGCCTACATACCTGCCCTGTGGGGACCACTACATGGGCAGAAGATATCCTTGCACATGAGACCTGAGGCTGATGTCAAGTATGGGCCCATCCCACTATTCACCTCGCCAGCTTTATGCGTCTCTTCCCATGTATGGGTGATACTCCTCTGGTGCCTCTGGAGCCACAAAACCCTCTCACCTGATTACTCTGCTGATAGGAAGACTATTCCAAGGTTGGGGTGAGTTCCTGCATGTCTGCCCCTTCCCAAAGCAGCCAGAGGAGGACCAGCCTTCTGATCCTCCACTCAGTCCCTGGATAATGCTATCACACCCTTTGTCCGCATGGGACTCTGGATCTAGAGGGACTGGCAATCTTTCTTCGCTCTGTCTTCCCTTCTGCCTGGCACTTGTTGACTGTAAAGCATGATCTGCCTGTCACATAGTACATCCTGGGGGTTCCCCCTAAAGACATTGAAACTTACTGCTAAAGCATGTCTTTCTAGCAGGGCTTCCACCATACACTTTGTAGCCTTCTTACATACCCTTCTTGCCAGTCAAATACACCTGGACTCTGTGCTCAGCACCTACATATAACGGATCCCTGCCATGCTTCATGTTTTCTGTGACTGGATGCCCCTAGCATCGATATTAGCCATGGGCGCACAGGGCCCTTCCCAGCCCATGCTCTGCTTTCATCATGGGCAGCAGCGATCAGAAATACAATAAGCTCTCCTTCGAGCAGCCCAGAAGTGCAAGGTGCCAACATTCTCTTTCTGACACCAAAGAGGCTCCACCCAAGGATTGTGCAATGGCGCCCATAGATGGCAATGTGGCCATTGTGGCAGAACTTCGATCACGCTTTGATACCCTCACAAGTTAGTTTGTTTCGTATGGTCGAGCACTGCGATCGCCATACAGTCAGATTTGATGGCACGGAGCGTCGGATCTCCAAAATGGAAGTTGACACCCCAATTTGACAAAGCATTTGGAGAAGGTTAAATAATTGCACAAACACACAGTAGCCAAGAACAAAGATCTTGAAGTGAGGTCCCACCGCAACAACCTTCGGATCATGGGGGTGGCAGAATCTGCAAATATGGGCCATCCTGACATTTTTGTCAAGCGTCCACTCACCAAACTTTTCACCCGGCATGATACATTGGTCATAAAACAGCAGACAGATCACTTAGTGCACTGCCCTTGCCCAGAGCACCTCTCTGCCCGATAATAGCCCTTGTACTAAACTATATGGATCGAGCAAAGGCGTTGCTTCTGGATCAGCAACCGGGCCCACTACAATACCAAGGCTCTTCCTTTTCCCTGTTTCTTGACTTTACAATCATTGTACAGAAGGCAAGGCACAAGTTCTCAGATGTCAAAAACACCTTGCAGAAAAAGGGACTTGCTGTACCCAGATCATCTTCGTGTGTAAGTCAATTGATAGTTTGGGATTCAAAGGCACCCCTGCTGATGCCATTGTATTCTGCAATGACCGCGGCACAGAGGATGCGTCCTCCTGACATTCCACCCCCACCAATCACCTAACACTGCTGTTGCATATTTCAATCATGGCCCCCCAGATGAAGTCACTTGTGCCACTATTAATCTGATTTATCGCTGTCTAATTCCACTGTCCATGCTGTTGTTCTCAGAACTGATGCTAAGGGAATTTGGGAGCGCTGCGGTTACAGGCCGCCTCGCAGGAATAATGAGTTTTTCATTTAATCGATGGTGTTAGAGGATTGTTTCTTGTCCATTGTACGAGAAGGTCAAATACAGGTTTTTGTGGGTTTGACTCTATCACCTGAGAAGTCACTTCTGATTCTGAAAATATATCCGCTGTACCTTGGATATTTTAGACGTTTTTGCTGTCCAATTCCCCAGTACACCAATGAAAACGTTCCAGCACTTACAAATAACGAACAGAATAGTTACAGTTGAAGCCTCGAGAAAGTTGTCTACATGACAAAACACATGTTGGCTGTCTATGCCCATGTTCTACCTACGTGTCAACCAATTAACAAATTATTCAAATATTGTGTTTATATGAGGACTCTATCACACTGTCCAAATTTATTTTTCATGGAGTGTGGTTTAAATTCAAATCAAACTGACAACCGAGTCGGTTCCAAACTATCTTGGTGCTATGGTCTGAATCATATTTTCTGTTGTTCTTATTGTTAGATGTTTTTGCCTGTTTTTTTACCATGACACGTATGTCTTTCTCTGTACGGGACCCAACCTTTTTACACACGTCTCAGTGCCATAGAACCTCTATGGTGTATACAATTTGGATTAGGACTGGATTTTGTTTTGTATGTTTGGGATTCACCAGTTGTATTTGACACTGGTGTGGGTAGAGGGATGGTTTAGTTTGACCTAAATTTGTTGTATTTGATTGCCATATCATGTCACTGGTGCAACACCTTCTACAACTGTCATTAGTTCTTTACTGGCCTAGTGGGGTCCCAGACTAGAAGGGCAAGGGTGACCTGCATGTCATAGAACATCTGAGATCTTAACAACCCACGCAAGGGTGGACAAGTGCTCTCCTACTTGGCCTGCCATGGGGTTGATTTAGTGTTCATTCAAGAGACACACCTAGCCCCCAAAGACACAAACATATAAGCCTTTACAAGGAGGGCAATCAATATTTTGTCTATATTGGCTCATAATCCCACGGGCTTTGTACCCTGATATATAAAAGAATCCCCTTCACATACCGCAACAGCTTTCTAAATGAAGAGGGGAGATCCATATTTGTCTCTGGCATACTGGCGGGCAAGTCTACCCTTTTAGTTAATGTTTATGCTCCCAATCAGGACTCTCCATCCTTCTATCATGAGCTCTCAGGTCGTGCAGGATAGTTAGAGGCAGATCTGATATTCCTGGACGGTGACTTAATTAAGGCTTACAACCCAGTGTTCGACTCCATGGGCTTTACTGTCAGCGCAAGCCTCATGCTCTGCACATATTACAGGACATTGTTGATGCGTTCCAGCTCACTGATGCATGGATGTCACTTCATGCTCCCATCCCAGAACACACATTTTATTCTGCACCCCATGCTGTCTGGACTTGCATCGATTATTGCCGTGTGTCTAGAGAGGCAACTCCATGGCCATCAAACATATCACACCACCCCACTCTTTATTCAACTATGCATACTTAAGAAGGTGCTGAAACTTCCATGTGGAGCAGCATTGTCACGACAGTGGGGAGTCCCTGACAACGCCCTCCACAATACGGTAATTTGCTTGGAGCTATGTGATTCCATAATGGACTACTTTGCTCTCAACACCGGGTTGATGGACAAATAGGCCACTGTTTGGAGGGCCTTTAAGGCTTATGTTCACAGTCTCTGCATAGTCAAACATATTATATACTTAAAAGCATCAGATATGACCTGGGCTGCATGCAACTTGAGTTGCTAAAGATAGACAATGAATCAGTGTTATATGGACACAATGCATGAGGTGTCATATCTGAGGAATATGCCCTGGCACGCAGATATGGCAGGGGTGAACTACCGGGACTCAAGCTAGCATGCCTACTACTCCCTAATCCACAACGTAAACATGTACCCACACTTGTGGCCACTGAAATTGTGAAAGCGGTTGATAACGATAGCATCACCAAAAAATGTCTGCAATACTACCAGCGGCTGTACACAACATGCATGGAAAACTTGGATTTTTAACCTTCCGGATGACTACACCAAGGCAGCCATATAATTCCCACAGCCACTACGAAATGTTTCGATCCCCTACCTGGAAATCCAGCGCCATGATGCTCCTTCCGGAGCGAACGCTGCGCTTTATAAATACCCCTACAAATTACAAATTACAAATTGCATGGTAGAGCATGCTGCAAAGATCACAGAACACCTGTCAGAGCTAGCAATGGTCAGGATGACAGAAGGCCAGCAGCAAATCCTGGTGACACCCATCTCCAGTAAAGCAATTATTCAGGCGACTGATGCCCTAAACAGTCCCAAGGCCCTGGGACAGTATGGTCATCAGGCAGCTTTTACAAGGCACAAAAACATGTGCTTGTCACCCATCTTTTTCAGGTATTTGCAGAGTCCCTCCAAACTGACATACTTGCCCCCAGTCTAAGGGTTTGTGCAGCAATGTTATCACAAACTCTTTGTGATAACATTGCTGCACAATCCCGTTAAAGATACCCACCTCTCAATGTCATGTAGGCCACTTCTTAACCATGACAATAAGATCCTTGCCAAAGTCATCATTATGCGTCTTGTGCTTTTGATGGAACAAATTAAATCATCAATACAAACTGGCTTTGCCCCAAGCAGATCCACCATACTCAACCTCCGTACCATCTTCCCTGTGCTGAATCACATCTCTGCTGACCTGTCTGCGGCTGTCGCCCTTTTTTTTGCTGCCCAATGTCACTTCTCGTATTACTGATGGATGTATGACGTTACAACGCATGCTTTTACCACGCATGCCTTTACAGCGCAGGTTTTACAACGTAAGTCGTTACAACGACTTGCGTTGGGGGCGCTGGATAGTGAATAGTTTAATTTACTATTCCAACTCCAGTCCCCGTGGATAGTATGGAAGGTGTTGGATAGTAAATTAAACTATTCCCTATCCTAGAGCGTCCCCCAGTGCAATGCGTTGTAATAACTTGTGTTGTAAAAGTTGCGTCGTAATGGTAGTGTGTTGTAAAAGTTGCGTTGTAAAGGATGTTCCCCATTACTGATACCACCCTGATGTTCACTTAACGTACCTGAAGACGGAAAAAGACCAGGCTGGGCAGATCCCACTCTCCTCTATATTGCCATTGGGTGTCCGGAGAGATCCTTCTAAAATTCTAACACTGTTGCTCCATTCCCAAAATCCACCTCTAACCCACAACGTTTGGCTACCCTTAATAGATGGAAAACTAGTACATTGCTCGCTACCAAAACATGAATTGCATACCATGGGTGATCACTCCCAGATGTAGCACACTATTAGACATGATGCATTTACTACTGCTGGGGTCTTTATACTTATGGACCACTTCATACTCCAACCCTCACATAACACAGTATGCAACAGAATTCCCTTGTACCCAGTGGTGCCAGAGGAGTTCCCCCACTTACATTGATTATCCCCACCCCTGAGAGGTCCTGCCTACTCTCTAGGCTACATCAAACTTTTTTGGCCTTGAAATTTAGCAATGTGAAGGCCCGGGCAGCATGAGAATGTGATCTAGGTCACCCATTACCTGACAAGACATGTTTTGTTTGTTGTACACAAACTGAGCTTATATCACCCAATGCAGAAATTGGGCAGAAATGAAACTCCCACCAAGTATGAATGGCTCCATGGTATATTGCGACACCACCAGTGAGATATACGCTACACTCTAACACTCAACCTCCATGTCCAACGACATTTCGCAATTGATGTCCCAGATAGTGCCACCGTTTATAATGTTCCATTTTGACTCACACAGAAGGCCCTTTTTATGTGTGTGCACTCCACAACATTGCGCCACCCTCCCACTCCCACTCTTTGTGATAACATTGCTGCACAATCCCGTTAAAGATACCCACCTCTCAATGTCATGTAGGCCACTTCTTAACCATGACAATAAGATCCTTGCCAAAGTCATCATTATGCGTCTTGTGCTTTTGATGGAACAAATTAAATCATCAATACAAACTGGCTTTGCCCAACACAGATCCACCATACTCCACCTCCGTACCATCTTCCCTGTGCTGAATCACATCTCTGCTGACCTGTCTGCGGCTGTCGCCCTTTTTTTTTGCTGCCCAATGTCACTTCTCGTATTACTGATGGATGGATGACGTTACAACGCATGCTTTTACCACGCATGCCTTTACAGCGCAGGTTTTACAACGTAAGTCGTTACAACGACTTGCGTTGGGGGTGCTGGATAGTGAATAGTTTAATACACTATTCCAACTCCAGTCCCCGTGGATAGTATGGAAGGTGTTGGATAGTAAATTAAACTATTCCCTATCCTAGAGCGTCCCCCAGCGCAATGCGTTGTAATAACTTGTGTTGTAAAAGTTGCGTCGTAATGGTAGTGCGTTGTAAAAGTTGCGTTGTAAAGGATGTTCCCCATTACTGATACCACCCTGATGTTCACTTAACGTACCTGAAGACGGAAAAAGACCAGGCTGGGCAGATCCCACTCTCCTCTATATTGCCATTGGGTGTCCGGAGAGATCCTTCTAAAATTCTAACACTGTTGCTCCATTCCCAAAATCCACCTCTAACCCACAACGTTTGGCTACCCTTAATAGATGGAAAACTAGTACATTGCTCGCTACCAAAACATGAATTGCATACCATGGGTGATCACTCCCAGATGTAGCACACTATTAGACATGATGCATTTACTACTACTGGGGTCTTTATACTTATGGACCACTTCATACTCCAACCCTCACATAACACAGTATGCAACAGAATTCCCTCGTACCCAGTGGCGCCAGAGGAGTTCCCCCACTTACATTGATTATCCCCACCCCTGAGAGGTCCTGCCTACTCTCTAGGCTACATCAAACTTTCTTGGCCTTGAAATTTAGCAATGTGAAGGCCCGGGCAGCATGAGAATGTGAATGGTCACCCATTACCTGACAAGACATGTTTTGTTTGTTGTACACAAACTGAGCTTATATCACCCAATGCCAGGCATAAATTGCTTCATATCAAAGTCCTCCATCGTGCCTACACCACCCAGCAGGGATTAGCGAAACTTGATGCCACACAATCGCATCAATGCCCATAAAATACAGCGCTAATAACGTAGACTTTATGCACCTCCTCTGTAATACAACAAAGTGGCTCCAAATCGTAGCTTCGATTTCTGCTATAACTGGACACCAGATGCAGCCAGACCCCTCCTTTACGCTATTATGTTACGTCAATCCCCTTCAGCCCGGCTCCCTATGCTTCCCCCCTATGGCGCTGCTGCTGGCCAACTATCAAATAACTATATCTTAGGGCAGAAATCAAACTCCCACCAAGTATGAATGGCTCTATGGTATATTGCGACACCACCAGTGAGATATACGCTACACTCTAACACTCAACCTCCATGTTCAACGACATTTGGCAATTGATGTCCCAGATAGTGCCACCGTTTATAATGTTCCATTTTGACTCACACAGAAGGCCCTTTTTATGTGTGTGCACTCCACAACCTTGCGCCACCCTCCCACCCTGTGGTCCGCCCTCAGCTCCTTCTCCCTGATACCACTCTGTGCTCCCTATGAAATTTCTTACTTTTATCTATGGCAAATCTTTTGTTTATGCTATGTTTAACCACAGGTGTTCAATGTGTGACCTATAACTGATGTGTTCTTCCCATAAGTTAGTGAGTCGACATTAATGGCCCCCAAACAAATGTACTGCTTACTTTGAGGATGTTGATCTTCGGATAACTGATGAACGGAGGGCTAGACAGGGCTGATGAGGTGAGGCAGCTGCTCCATTTGCCTCAGAAACTGCTGCAAGAGTGAGAAGGATGAGAGCGAGCCCCACAATACTGATTGATGGAACCCTGGAAATATGGGGGTGGGTGAGGCTGAGATGTTTTACTGAACTTTTTCATACTTTGCCAAACTTTGGAGTTTCTCGGGCCAGTGGCAGCTGCACGGCAGGAAGGCGGAGCGGGAGTTTTGTACGGAGTGAGAGAGGACTCATACCTGGGCCCACTGACTTCCCACTCCTATTGCACTGTCTGCCCTTGCCTCTATTAGACTAGATTTGCTACTTTGTCACCTGAGCAGCAATGATTAAAAGTATTTTTTTAATACAATATAGCTAAGTGGAGGATGACTGCCACCGATCCTCCCCGATCCAAGATGCCTCTTGGATCGGGGAGGATGAAGATGTTCTCCCCCAGCCCCCTATAAACAGTGATAATTTACAAATTTGTTGTAATGAGATGGCGGATTTCTTTTATAATAAAGTAGATCTTATTTATTCCTCTTTTCCAACAACTCATTCAGCCACTCCTGTGTACTCCAAACACGACACAATAGATAATGTGTAACCTGTGTTGGAGAACTTCCCTTTGCTCCACTTGGACTTATTGGCTACCTTGATGGTTCAGGTTAAATCCGTCTCTCCCAGCGATCCCGCCCCTCCGAGCTTCTTAAAGACTGTTAGCCACACCATCCTTCCGGTCATACTGAAGGTACTTAATGCCTCAATCTCCACCAACACAGTTCCATCTGTGTGGAAAAAGGCTAGAGTGAGAGCACTTGTTAAGAAGCCCAATATGGATATTAACAACTTCAGTAATTATCGTCCAATTTCTCTGCTTCCCTGGGCCAGTAAGTTACTGGAAAAATATATTAATAGCCTCCTGACCAATTTTTTAGAGGAAAACAATCTGCTTGATCCCTCGCAAACCGGCTTCCGCCCCAAGCATGGGACGGAATCCGCCTTATTGGCGGTCCTGGAGGAAACAAGAGGCATCTTGGATCGGGGAGGATCGGTGGCAGTCATCCTCCTCGATCTAAGTGCCGCTTTTGACACTGTGAACCATAAAATCTTATTGCAGTGTCTCCAGGACATTGGGATTCAAGGAGGAGCGTTGGAGTGGATCAGCTCATTTTTAACCAATAGAAATTTTCAGGTTTTTGAGGGAACCACCACCTCTACCAGCAGGCCCCTGGACTGTGGAGTTCTGCAGGGTTCTTCACTCAGCCCGACGTTATTTAATGTATACATGAGGCCGCTAGCTGGTATTGTCCGTCCATATGGCATTAAGATTGTGACCTATGCGGACGATACCCAGCTGGTGGTCTCTTTGACGCGGGCTGAAGACCCTGCAGGTACGGTGGATCTGGTAGGCTGCCTGAGTGAAGTCAGCAGCTGGATGACCCTGTCTTGCCTCAAACTTAATGGGGACAAGACAGAGGTAATGCTATTAGGCCATTCGGCACCATCGGCGGTCGACCAGATCTGGCCAGCTTGTTTGGGCCCTCCTCCAGTCCCTAAGGATGTTATTAAGAACTCGGGTATTTGGTTGGATAAGTCCCTAACGCTTGACCATCAAGCTGTCGTACTGTCTGCCACCTGTTTTGGCCTCATTAGAATGTTGAGAAAGATCCTCCCCTTGCTACCTTTTGAGGCCAAACAAATCGTTGTTCAGGGACTGATTCTCTCCAGATTAGATTTTGGGAACGCACTCTATCTTGGAGCCCCAGACCTCACATTGAAGAAGCTACAGGTGATCCAAAACTGTGCGGCCCGGACCCTGCTTCAAATTCCCCGCAGGATCTCTGTCAAACCTGGATTAACAAGACTGCACTGGCTCCCTGTAAGGGATAGGATTAGTTTTAAATCTCTATGTGTTGCTCATCAGTCTTTTTGGGAAACTGGCCCAGCGATTAGTCGCCCCTTAATCACCCCTTACCTTCCTAGCAGACAGCTACGGTCTACCAATGCTTTTCTTGCTGTCGTGCCAAAGGTCAAACGGTCCAGATCAGGTGGTCGTTCCTTTTCCCTGAATGCGGCTAGGCTATGGAACAGTATACCCCTGTATCTAAGGTCAAACTCAGATCTTACCTCTTTTAGGAAGCACCTGAAAACTTTTTTGTTTAATAAATAAACCTGTTTTTTTCTGCTCACTTGCTCAGCTGTCTAGACACCGTTAGCCATAGTGCTTGGACACCTCTGGGCAACTATTTGCGCTCTACAAAACACATTTTCATTTCATTTCATTTCAAGTGCGTCATACAGAGCAGCACAGACATCCAGGCACCAACTCTGTATCTGTAGTTGTGCAATATTATCCAAGACTCTATGAAGGTGGCATCAAGGAGGCAGAGGAAAGGCAGAGGAGAAAGGAGCAGGATCTTATTCCTGCTAGTGACACCTGGAGCAGGATCCTGTAGTTTTGGCATAAGGAAGAAGTAAGAATTATAAGAGATATGAACCATATAAAATGGAGACTCGAAGACTGGAAGGCTGGGTAATGGGGAAGAGACAGGGTGGCACATCAAAATTAAGATCACCACTGACAGCCAGGCTAAATGTAGTACCCAAATGTCAAATGGAGGAGGGAAACGCTATTGACTGCATGAACCCTGGTGCCAATATTGATATCTACAGGAAGCTATTAGGAGCTAAGAACCGATCACTGACATAATATCGACTAAAAAAATATAGGCATTTAAAATATCGACTTCAAAATATCGACTACAAAAATATCGAAGTCCTATCTACAAACAGGTAAGTACAAAAATATCGAATCAAAAAATCGTTTAAAAATATGTACTTTGTAAAAATATCGAATTTATTAAAATTAATGTAAAATTAATAAAATATTAAAAATAAATAACTAAAATATACTTAAAAACGACTTAAATAACCTTAAAATTATTAAATAATTAATTTAAGTTATAAAAAAAATACAATTTTATTTGTTAAAACATATATATATATTAACATAATATTATTAAAAAATATACAATATTATTACTGTAGCATAGCAAGAGTGTTAAAATTACTATTCCCACTCCAATGAGTGCAACAGTAGGGAAAGCGTTGGATAGCGTAGCGGTAAAAATTACTATTACGACTCCAAAGAGTTCTACAGTAGGGAAAGCGTTGGATAGCGTAGGGGTAAAAATAACTATTCCCACTCCAAAGAGTGCAACAGTAGGGAAAGCGTTGGATAGCGTAGGGGTAAAAATTACTATTCCCACTCCAGTGAGTGCAACAGTAGGGAAAGCGTTGGATAGCGTAGCGGTAAAATTACTATTCCCATTCCAAAGAGTGCAACAGTAGGGAAAGCGTTGGATAGCGTAAGGGTAAAAAGTACTATTCACACTCCAGTGAGTGCAACAGTAGGGAAAGCGTTGGATAGCGTAGGGGTAAAAATTACTATTCCCACTCCAGTGGGTGCAACAGTAGGGAAAGCGTTGGATAGCGTAGGGGTAAAAATTACTATTCCAACTCCAAAGAGTGCAACAGTAGGGAAAGTGTTAGATAGCGTAGGGGTAAAAATTACTATTCCCACTCCAAAGAGTGCAACAGTAGGGAAAGCGTTGGATAGCGTAGGGGTTAAAATTACTGTTCCCACTCCAAAGAGTGCAACAGTAGGGAAAGCGTTGGATAGCGTAGGGGTAAAAATTACTATTCCCACTCCAGTGGGTGCAACAGTAGAGAAAGCGTTGGATAGCGTAGGGGTATAAATTACTATTCGCACTCCAGTGAGTGCAACAGTAGGGAAAGCGTTGGATAGCGTAGAGGTAAAAATTACTATTCCCACTCCAGTGAGTGCAACAGTAGGGAAAGCGTTGGATAGCGTAGGGGTATAAATTACTGTTCCCACCCCAGTGGGTGCAACAGTAGGGAAAGCGTTGGATAGCGTAGGGGTAAAAATTACTATTCCAACTCCAAAGAGTGCAACAGTAGGGAAAGCGTTGGATAGCGTAGGGGTAAAAATTACTATTCCCACTTCAGTAGGTGCAACAGTAGGGAAAGCGTTGGATAGCGTAGGGGTAAAAATTACTATTCCCACTCCAGTGAGTGCAACAGTAGGGAAAGCGTTGAATAGCGTAGAGGTAAAAATTACAATTCCCACTCCAGTGGGTGCAACAGTAGGGAAAGCGTTGGATAGCCTAGGGGTAAAAATTACTATTCCCACTCCAGTGAATGCAACAGTAGGGAAAGCGTTGGAGAGCGTAGGGGTAAAAGTTACTATTCCCACTCCAAAGAGTGCAACAGTAGGGAAAGCGTTGGATAGCGTAGGGGTTAAAATTACTATTCCCACTCCAAAGAGTGCAACATTAGGGAAAGCGTTGGATAGCGTAGGGGTTAAATTACTATTCCCACTCCAAAGAGTGCAACAGTAGGGAAAGCGTTGGATAGCGTAGGGGTAAAAATTACTATTCCCACGCCAGAGAGTGCAACAGTAGGGAAAGTAAATACTTCATATATTATTTAAAAAACATATACATTAATAACTATCAAACATTAATTAAAAGTAATTACCAATTTAATATAATATAATAATTAATCAATTAAAATTACAAATTAAAATAAATTATTACAATTAGTTACCTAATACAAATTAATTACAAATTAACAATGAATTAATTAACAATTAAAAATTAATTAACAATTAATTCAAATTAAATACAATTAAATACATTGAATTATTTAATTAATTCTAAATAAATTACTTCCCACCCTATTCCCCTATAAACCCACAACCCGCTACAGAAAATAAATTTGTAAAATTAACATACTTAGCAATTAATGAATTAAATAAAATTAATTGCCAATTAAAATTTAATTAATTACCCTTAAAAAAATAATTAACAATTAATTCTAAATAAATACCAATAAATAATTTTACATATTTAATCAATTTTACATAAATTACTTCCCACCCAATTCCCCTATAAACCCACAACCCGCTACAGAAAATAAATTAGTAAAATTAACATAATTATCAATTAATCAATTAATTAAAATTATTGCCAATTAAAATTTAATTAATTACCAAATAGAAATTAATTAACAATTAATTAAAAATGAATACCAATAAATAAATGTACATATTCAATTAATTATAATTAAATTACTTCCCACCCTATTCCCCTATAAACCCACCACCCTCTACAGAATTAAAATTAAACAAACAAAATTCATTAATTAAAATAAATTATAACATAAATATACACTTTTCACACATATAATAACATAAAAAACGCTATAAAAAATTTGATATTATTAGAAATTCGATAATTTTAATAACCTATATTATATACTTCGATATTTTAACTTTCTATATTTTTAACATTTGATATTACATTACTTACCTTAAAAACGATATTTTTGATGTCTATATTCTGTCCATTTGATATTTTGTCCATTCTATATTTTAAACTCGATATTATGTCCATTCGATAATTTTTTACTCAATATTTTGACTGTTTACCCCCCGGCTCATCTTGTTGCTCCTACTTCAATAATATCAGGTAATATGATGGCTGATGTCTCCCAGATGCCTTCTACAATGCTGACTCTAACCCATGGGTACTCACAAACTTTCTCTCGGGGGCCAAATTTACAGTGTGGTTTGTGTCCGAGGGCCACACCGGTGGGGGCGGGGTCAGTGGGGAAGGGGGCGGGGCTAGAGCAAAGAAAAAAACAGACCATTAGTTTGGACACAGGTCCCTGCAGTGGACGCCTTCATCCACTGAGCCACCAGACCCGGCATACACACATCTCTCTCTCTATCTCTCTCTCGGTCTCCCTCCCTCCAACTCTCTATCTATCTCTCCCTCTATCTCGGTCTCCCTCCCTCTCTCTATCTCCCTCCCTCCATCCCTCTCTCTCCCTTTCTCCCTGTCTCCCTCTGTCTCCCTCACTCTGACTGTCTCACTCCCTCTCTCTGTCTCCCTCTCTCCTTCCTTCTCCATCTCTCCCTCTCTCTCCCTCACTCTCCCTCACTCTGACTGTCTCACTCCTTCTCTCTCTGTCTCCCTCTCTCTCCTCACCCCTCCCCCTCACTCCCCTTCCCCCTCTACCTCCCTCACTCCCCTTCCCTCCCTCCCTCTCTCCCCTTTCCTCTCTCCCTCACTCCCCTTCCCTTACACCCTTACTCCCTCCCCTCACTCCCCTTCCCTCACCCTCACTCCCCTTCACACGGAGCCCCCTTCCCTGTCCCTCACTCCCCTTCCCATTCTCCCTCCCCACTCCCCTTCCTTCCCTCACTCCCTCCCATTCCCTCACTCCCTCCCCTTCCCTCACTCCCTCCCTTACTCCCCTTCCCTCACTCCCTCCCTCACTCCCCTTCCCCGCTCCCCCCTTCCCTCTCTCCCTCCCCCACTCCCCTCTCTCCCTCCCCCACTCCCCTTCCCTCTCTCTCTTCCTCCCTCACTCCCTCCCCTTCCCTCACTCCCTCCCTCCCCTTGCCTCACTCCCTCCCTCCCTCACTCCTCTTCCCTCTCCCTTTCCCTCCCTCCCTCCCTCTCCCTCTGTCTCCCTCCCTTTCCTTCCCTCTCCCTCCATCCCTCTACCTCCCACTGTCACCCTCTGTCATTTATTTATTTATTATTATTTTTTGTTTATGCATTTTATAACTTAGTTCTGAAAGTGTCTTTGGAATAGAAGAGATTTGAGGTCTGCTTTGAAGATCTGGGTGGAAATGGTGAAACGGAGCGATGGAGGAAGCGATTTCCAGATTCCAGATTTGGATGCCTAGAGGGTGCAAAAAGCAAGTGAAAAATATCCACTGTGTACCCATGGAACTTCAATAACCCAATTTCCGTTCTCAATTATACACAACCACCATAAGTCTCTAAAAAACGGTATTAGATGTCATCAATACCTCCCACAACAAAGGATAACGAGCTGGGCCTCAGGAATCAATAGATTTGAATGCTAGAAACAAAACAATTCCTTCCAATAATGGCAAAACCGAAGCAAATCATTCATTTTCTGTTTTGTTGGCGATGAAAATCTTACGGCTGGCAGGGTGCACACAAACTTGTTTTTGGTTGATGGGAACAAAACACTGTAAACGTTTAAGAGAGATTATGGTATGCCTCTGCGTTTAAACGGGCTGACCAAAATAATACAAAACGAGACTACTTTTACAACGTCCTCATTTCAAGAAGGATTGCCAGAAGAGACATGCTTGCAGACCAGTGAATACAAAAACAGCTAACCCCTTTTAAAATAAATCATCTGTTACAAACCATAAACAACACACCGACCTATCCTGTCCATAAGAGGTAAACTATCTTTGCACATTTCTCATCCCTTCACTGCATTTTTCATCGATTGGCCATTCCTCTAAATGTGGTCATTGCTTCCATATTGTAAAGAATGACTGTTTTTGATACAGAGCCAATGCTTCCGTTTTTACACTTACCCCTCTTCTGCACCCAGCCTTCCTTGAAAATTGTAATGTCAGTCATGGTAGCTCCCCTCTGTGCCCCCAACTTGAGGAATTTCTTGCAGCTGACTTCGGAGCTTTGGGACTGCAGTCCTTTTCCCTCTGCTAGACTGATGCTGCGAGCCCTAGGTTCAGCGATGAGTCAGCCTGCGACAGGAACGGCATCTCACCCTGTGTGTCTGCCCGGCTGAGACAGCGTCCGGGCACACACACACAAAGCCGCACCCGAGCACTTAACAGGTCTTTAAAAGACCATTTGCATTTTAATGGGGCTTTATTGTATTTCACCTCTTAGGCCCCTGCAGCTCCGCTCTGCCTATCACCTGAATGAATCACCCGTCTGACCCCCACAGAGCAGCAGAGTCTCGCTCCGATTGCAGACACTTAAAAATGTGTTTTTAAAACACTGCTACGATGTCTGCCAGGTCCGCGGGCCGCCACCGGCCCACGGGCCGTACTATGAGTACCCATGCTCTAACCCTATCCCCAACCCTAATGGAAACTGGCACCAATTTCATACTTCTGCTTTGTAACAACCTTCAAGACCATCCTATTTGAGAGTAGTCATCTCTGGAGGAGCAGTCATACAATCTAGTAACACACGGGGGATCACCGATTAGTCCCAAAATAAGGAGCTCAAAAACAACTAGTATATCAGAGAAGAAATAAATCACAGAGCTCGAATGCCAACTCTAATACGAAACCTCTGACAAGTCTGGCACCATGGTAATTGAACACCCTTCAGGACCTGCAGGGTCAACCAATTAGTAAATCGGATGTGGGAGATAAGAGACATGAACATCACCTCAATCTTTTTAGTTACTAATCCCACTTAATTTGAAGCTGAGAGATTTTAATAAGACCACTCATCCAAAATTGTTGATTGGAGTCAGCCTTCCCAAAATAGAGGACCCATTTGCCAAATCTACTCCTGACAAGAACAGATTGCTAAATTTGAGAACACTAAGAGCTCACAATATCATTTCCAAGACTAAAGCACAATAACTAAATGTACTGACGCATTGCAGACAGAAGGACAGCTTATATTTAGGCATCACAAATAGCTATACTACATATAACTCACAATCAGTGTTTCTTCATAAGGACTTGAAAGGGGACCGCCCTGGGAAAACACTAGTGAGCTTCCTCCATAAACCACATGCCTCCTCCATCGAACTACTGGATGACCATGACTGCATCCAAAACACTCCCTCATGAACTCTAAAAACAATGTTCACCTTCTATGCTCAGTTCTATACTGCAACCCCGACCCAAGACATGGGTGAATTGACAGCATACTTTGACATGATTCATCTTCTCTGGCTCAAAAATGCACATAGAGAATACCTCGATTACCCTATCATGGTAGAAGAAATCCTTCAAACCATAGACTTACTCCAGGGTAATAAGGCTCCTGGCCTCAATTGATTTGCCACCTCCCTTTATAAGGAATATGCAGACATTTTAGCCCCCCATTTTTGCCCAGGTTTGAGAACTCCTTAAAGGTGGTAGCCTACCCCTTTCACTTAGAGAGGCCGTAATTGTTTCACACATTAAGCCTGACAAACCTGCCCCACGTATGACTCACATAGGCCACTATCGCTGATTAACGTTGATAATAAGACATTTCCAAAAATTCTGGTGAATCAACTGCTCCCCCTATTGCCTAATATCGTGAGACTGGACCAATCTGGATTCATCCCTATTTGCTGAAATGCACCACCTTAATCTGCAAGTACAGGCAGTGGCCACCCTACTCAATGCTACTAAGGAATTGTAATCGCTGGCATATGACTATCATTTCCATCTACCCCACTGACTAGGACTTTATCTGCTATTTCCAACTCTTATATATCCAACAGCGCAAGTCTGCCTGAATGGACTAATCTCAGATCCCATATCAATCACCCGTGACACACGACGGGTATGCCCACTTTCGCCACTATTATTCGCCATAGTGATGGAGTAGCTGGCTGCCAGGCTCGGGCAACCTCATATACATCGCCGTATCGGTATTACTGTGCGTGGCTGATCCTCTCATTGTATGTAGACAACATCATATTAAATATATGTGATCCATCTGTAAACCTACATGCGATCCATGTGTAAATCTGGTGCAGATAACATGGTAAGTGTTTCGCTTTGTGGGCCTCTCCAGTATACATATAAACTTGGCAAAATCAACACTTTCCCCCTCACAGATTACGCACATCGATTCAGCACCAAATACCCTTTGAAGTGAGCAGAAGGTCCAGTGTGGTATTTTGGTATATAGCTCATTCGTGACACACAGAGGACTGTGGACAGTCAATTTTGGCAGCGGAATCGAATGGCTTGAAGACAGGATTCCCATATGGCCTGTACTGCCTCTTTTGCTGACGGGCCGCATTGCCATCGCCAACATGGTGGTGCTCCCTACATTTTATATTTATTTCTCAATGTCTTCTTACCACTCACAAGCACCTTTCTGCAGTGTCTTAGATTTAATTTAATCACTCTGGCATGGGCGGGTGGACAACTCAGCTTTTCTTGGGAAATATTCACACTGCCTCACGCTCAAGGAGGGATGGGGGCACCAGAATTGGCCCTTTAAGCATTTATTTATTTATTTATTTATTTATTCAAAGTTTTATATAGCGCGAACAGGATCCTTACAGATATCAGAGCGCTTCACAAAGACAGGGTAGGGGCAGTAGGAGTCAACAGAGATACTGGGAACAGTATAAAAGTCAATAACATGGTAATAACATGGATAAAACAACAATAACATGGTAACAATAACAATAACAATAACATGGTAATAACATGGATAATAAAAAACATACATAAAACCAATCCATATACAATCAGGTAAGGAAGTAATATAGGACAGCACAACTCATTGATCCCAATACAGAGGTGTTCAGGTGGATCAGTAAACCAACGTGTATCATATCTTGGTCGGTAGTAAGAGAGTAGCGTAGTAGTGCCACTCTACAGGTAAAGTGTAGTGCCAAGGGATAGGGTGAGCAGTGATACAATGCAGAGTCTCTGAACCAACATCTATAGCGATCAGGAGACCTTGGCCAGAAGGATGGTTTTCACCTCTTTCTTGAAGAGTGCCGTGGAGGAGATCAGCCTGGTTTCAGGAGGGAGCGCATTCCAGATCCTGGGTGCCATTCCTGAGAAGGAGCGCTTGTAGGTTTTCGCTTTCCGGAATCTACGAGGTTTCAGGAGTAGATTTTTTGTACTCCTATTGGTTCTCGAACCTCCTGATATAGACAGCTTTTGAGCGAGGTAGTTGGGTGCCTTGTGGTGCACGGCCGCGTGTGTCATAACTGCAATTTTTAGCTGTATTCTGGCTTCAAAAGGCAGCCATTTTAGAGACTTTAAGTCTGGGGATATGTGCGAATGCTTTCTAGAGCCAGTAATGAGTCTCGCGGCAGCGTTAAGGGAGGCTCTTAAGGGTGCTGTTGTGGATAGCGGGAGACCGCTGAGGGCCGCAATTCCGTAGTCAATTCGAGGGATGACTAAAGCTTGTACAGCAGTTTGGAAGTCTTTGGCCGGGAGGAAGGGTTTAATTTTCCTCAGCGTGTTAATTTGGAAATTAGCTGCTTTTGTGGCTTTGCTGACGTGCTGCTGCATGTTGAGCTTGGCGTCGAGTGTGATGCCTAGGGATTTCGCCGAGTCCACGATGGTAGGTTGGACATTGAGTGCTGTTAGGTTGTTGAGCCAGGTTTGGGTGGAGGAGGTTTTCGCCGGGGGTGAGATGAGTAGGAACTCAGTTTTCAGAGCATTTAGTTTGAGGTGATTATTGGCCAGCCAAGATTGGGTATTAATAAGCGTGGAATTCAGATGTTTGATATCTTCCGGGGATTGTAACTTTAGATAGAGTTGTGTGTCATCGGCGTACATATGGAATTGAACATTGGATGCTTGAAGCAAGGTGGCGAGCGGTTCCATAACGAGGTTGAACAGTTTAGGGGAGAGGGTGGATCCTTGTGGAACACCTAGATTTGCAGGCATAGGTGTAGATAGCACATTGTCGATCTTGAACCTCTGAGACCGATTGTGAAGGAAGGACGAAAACCACTTGAGAACAGTTCCCGATAGCCCCATTCGAGTATTTAGCAGCTCCAGCAAGTTCTCATGTTTGACCGTGTCAAATGCTGACGAGAGGTCAAGAAGGATGAGGAGGCAGGACTCATTGCGATCCAGAATTTGGAGGGCGTCATCAATTATGTGTGTCATAGCTGTTTCCGTGCTATGTTTCGCTCTGAAGCCTGATTGATGAGGGTTGAGGAGGTCAAATTGATCAATGTGTTTTGTTAGTTGGAGTTGGACACATTTCTCCAGCAGTTTGGCCAGGGTGGGGATATTGGTGATGGGCCGATAGTTGTTTAGGTCAGACGGATCAGCAGTAGGTTTCTTGAGTATAGGCGTGACTTGCCCCACCTTAAGGGAGTCTGGAATGTGGCCTTGCTGCAAAGAGCTGTTGATGATCTTGGTCCAGAGAGGGAGGAGCAAGGGGGTAAAGTCTTTTACAGCATTAGCAGGTAGAGGGTCTGTGAGGTGATTAGAGGGCTTCAAGGTGCAGAGCAGTTTGTGTATTGCTTCTTCCGAATAGGTATCGTAGTACTGCCAGGATGCCTTGTTTTTAGGTTGAGTGTCTGCCATTCTGGTGTGGTTGGGGTATCGGCTTACATCCATGATGAGGTCATTTCTTATGTTGTCAGTCTTTAGTTTAAAGAAAGCAGAGAAGGCTTCACAGTGTGGGGTGCCATTTGTTGTGCTGTTTGATTGTGTGGGTTGTGCCTTTGTTTGGGTCTGGATTAGCTCGAACAGTTTTCTTGGCCTGTTCTTCGCTTGGTCCAACTGGCGGCTGAAGAAGTCCGACTTTGTGCGCTTTATTTTCCTAAAGTAGGCATTTCTCTTGTTCTTAAGCTTTTTGAGATGCAGTGCTGAAGGATCCGATCTCCAGGTGCGCTCTGCCATTCGCATATTACGCCTTTCGTCATTGGGTCTGTCATCATACCAGGGGTTAGAAATTTTGGTGGAGACTCTCTTCAGTTGCATAGGGGCGACTTCATTGACTATTGTATTCATAGAGTCAAGGTAGTGGTCAGTTAGTGATTGAACATCTGAGGCACCTGAAGGGGGAAGGAGGAGGTTGCCGATGTGGGGAGGTAGGGTAGAGGGGTTAAGATTCTTCAGATCCCTTTTCCATGTTTTGGATTTGATTGGTTGAGTAGGGTTAGGTTTAACTTTTTCGTTGATAAAGAAGGTGATAATGTGGTGATCTGACCAATCGCAGGGTAGAATCGCCTCTAGTTGAATAGCGTTCTCTTTGGCAATGATGAGATCGAGAATCGCGCCTTTGTCGTGTGTTGGTTTATCGCATAATTGGCTGAGGTCAAGCGCATTGAGGAAAGATTTGAGACTATTCACCACGGTGTCTTTCTGATCGTTCCAGTGGAGATTGAAGTCCCCCTGGTAGACTTGAGTGGTCTGCCGACCGGCATTGGAAGTGATCATGTCCATGAGTTGTTGGGTGAATATGAGATTGTCACCAGGCGGGTGATAGATGAGATGTAAAGCACAGACTTGTTTGCCCTCACTGGTGATGTCGAGGCAGAGGAGTTCACAGGAGGAAAGGGAAGGGGAGGTGACTTGAGTAACGGAGAGGTTGCTCCTAAAGATGCATGCAATTCCCCCGCCCGTCTTGCCAGGAGACCTGTCCAGCCTAATGATGTGATAATTGGGGGGGACTAGTATGTCCATAATCGGGGTAGAGGCTTCAGTGAGCCACGTTTCCGTTAGAATGGCTAGGTCCAGATCCCTTTCTGAGACGAGATCCGCGATGTCGGAGGAATGTCTCTGGGCCGATCTGCAGTTTAGTAGGATGCATTTGAGTTTGGGAGAGAGTAGGGTGGTCGAGCTATCTAATGTGAGGGGAACCTTTCTGAGGTTGTTAGGGACGGAGCCTCTGTTGTTGAGTGTTGGGAGCCTCCGAGGGTTTGTAAGAATTGTGGGTATGGTGATGTGTGAGTTGGAAAAGTCTTTTACCGGACCTGGGCCATAAGAGTGAAGGAGAGAGCATAGGTCGCGGTCCGACAAGGGGTTGAGAACACGACGGGGGCGGTGGGAGTTATTGCGAACGGGGATAGTAGGCCATCGCTGGTGTCGTCGGGGGCGAGGGTATGTAGGGAGGGTGCGTCGTTTGTAGGGTAGTGGGATGGTGCGAGGTAGACTGGGCTGTGAGGAGAGGAGGTCTTTGATAGCGTGGACTTCTTTTTTGATTTGTAAGATTTCCTCTTTGACTTGTTGGAGGGTGGATAAAGTCAGGTCAGGGGGGTCATTGGGGAAGGTGTTGGTGGAGAGAGCCGTTGGTGAGTGATTGAGTGGTGATCTGGGGAGCAGGCAGGGTATCAGGGGGGGGTATACTGGCGTTGTTGAGTGCTAAAGGGTGGGATGGTATTCAAAGTGTGGACGTGTTTGTGGGCGAGGGGTGTGGGTGATGTAGGTGAGACAGGCGGTGGGTGGGAAGCATTAAGCGCTCAGGTGCAATTTGTACACTTCTGGATCCACCAAACTCCACGCTGCAGTGGAAAGAGACTGTGCGGATCCCTGGCCCTTGACCACAGCACTGTATATTGCATACAAGACACCTAGAATGGAAATAGACATGGTGGAATATGTCCGTTGGGGATGGGATGGCCTACCGAAGAGGGCAGGGCTCCCTCACTTATATGCTCCATTGATTCAGCTGTGCAATAACGTCCTGGTGCCACCAAAGGTGCCAAGCACAGGACCTGCTGACTAAACGGCCTTACTTTTCAGATCTAGACCCTGGGGGCACGTTCCTGCAATCAATTACCACTGATCCCTCTCACCCACTCTCCACACTAGACCTCTTCCTATATTACCAAATCAGGGCCATCTGTTGCACTACTCATGAAACCTTTCCAGCACAGCCTACGACACTTCAAGCACTCAAACATATTCTCACCATGCCCTCCGTCGTAAACTGATAGCGCACTTATACACCATTGTTCAGCAATATTCTCCAGTGACAACCCCTGTGCTAGAACATTCCGCTGCGGGCAACTGGAAATGATTTCACCTAAATATAGATCACGGCTGATACACTTCAAATTCTCACACCGTATATATTTTACCCCAACACAGCTGCATAAGCTGGGCCGGGCCTGCGACCCTAGATGTCCCCCGTGCGCAGACCCACGGGCCATTTTTTCTCCATCTAGCATGGGAATGCCCAACAGTAGCCAATTTTTTTTAAAGAAGTAGTATTGGCAATACAGTCAATAATGAACTTGCAAATTGATTACCCCCACTAGTAGGCTTTTTGGACTTTGTCAAAGTCATTCCGGGTGATAATTGCAGGCTCATGGCTATGATGCTTCTTTTAGCCAAGCATGGAGTAGCCATGAACTGGGGAAGATGCCCAGCACCGAAGGGTGAGGACTGATTGCGGTATGCTGCGTACTGCTCCAAACAACTGTCACACTTCTGGGAATTGATGCCACCACCGTCCTAAAGATATTTTGGAACCCTAACTTGCTTATTTGAGGTCCGGGGACACTGATGCTTCATAAACACTGTCAAACCACCTTGGTGTGCTGCACTGCCAAGACAATACACATAACCTCCTCCTCTAAAACCGGATGGGGCCGCCCTGTCCTTTAACCATCACTCGATAAACTTATCTTATTGTGTTGTTGGTAAACGTGACAAAGATGATGGGTGTCTACTTATACAGGCATGCATTATAAATTACTACCAATGTGACTCTATTAAATATGTGTGGTTGTGTGACCCAGGATTCTAGTCTAATGCATAATGACGTATGTACTTTCTCATCGCTGTTTCTTTTCTGTTTATCTCGGTTGCTCCCTCTTCTCTCTTCTTTCTCATGTTTTCTAGTTTCATATGAATGATATTGACTGTAACTGACCACGACATCTCATGTAATGTCATAAAATGTAAGGAAAAATAAAGGAATTAAAAAGAAATGTTTTAAAACATCTTGAAAAATGTTTGCCATATCAAAGCTATCAAATAGCCCAGTCGGCCCAAAAAGAAAACCCAATACAGAAGGTATTTTCAGTTGAGTAACAGCTCTCTGGCTTTATCGAGAATAGCAAAACTATCAAAGTTAAAATCTAAGGCTTGCAGACTGCTTCCACTGAGCAACAACAAAAGCACAAAACCTTGAGTCTTCAAATGAAAAGCGTATCACTCAAATGCAGGGATTTGGAAAATCGCTCTAAAAGATCTACCCTTCTAATTGCTGTGATACTGGGAGGCTCCAATAACTTTGATGGAGCAGAGTCGACTTTGGTTGATTGGGATGCCAAACCTATTTTCAAGCATGTTCCTTAAGTTTAAGTTTAAGTTTAAAATATTTATACAGCGCAACGTACACCTGGGCGGTTTCTTGGCGCTAAAATAGCAGGCAGCCCGCTGAGCAAGAACAGTCGCTAGAACGTCAGCTGAGAAGGCAGGCAGGACTTACGAAAGAAGAGCCTGAGAAAATAAAAAGGTCTACCATTCTAAGGAGGACAACTAAAGAACTACACCTTCACTCTCTATTTCTCAAGCATACAGAGCACTACCAGGAACTGTAAAGCCAGGGAGCAAGCCACGTACCACCAAGGAGCACTACCCGGACTTTACTACAACGGAGAAGATGCTATGGATTGCTCGCAAATGTAGAAGCGTCACGACACAAAAAGGGGTTTCCTTTTCCACTTTTCAGGACTTATCCTGGGAAACTCTTCTTCATTGCAAGAACTGAATCTACCTATTCCTAGATTCGAAGCTTTCACTCATAGACTGATCACCACCTAAGAATAACTGGCAAAGTTCCTTCACTATTATTTTTTATCCCTGAGAGGGCCATACAGTTTCAAGCAGAGAGACATTTACTAGTTTAACATATGTAATAAGAATGTGAAAATTGCTCCCCTTTTTTTCTTTTACTCTGGGAACATCAGCTAAGGAAGGAATGAATCACTCTTAATTTTGCAGAGATGTCAAGATTGCATCTAAGCAGCTATGGGCCCTTCTAACCAGCGGCACTGCCGAGCCAGGGTATAGCAGAAGGCATGAGAGGGAAGACTCTGGGTGGGGGAGGGAGAAGGAGAGATACAGGGTTATCAGGAACCAAATAAGAAAAAGGGGTCATTTGAAGTAAGAACAATTTTATGGATATATAATAGAAGGGGTATGGTTAAGATTCTTTCATGGAATATTAATGGTAACAAGGGAAAAAACAAGAGATTTCTCTGAAACATGTCAGCAGAAGTCAGATATTCTGGCTTGAAAGGATACCCATCTTACTGAATCTGAGGCCACGATTCATAATGTAAAAAGATGCGGTAAAGGCTGTAAAGGCTATACTATGCCAAGAATCTATGACGCAGTTAGTTCTACATATCTGTCAAGACAGAGAGGAGATTCTATGATCATTTTTATTTATATATTTAAAATTATGAATTTGAAGGCAGGCCTAGCTGGATGATAGGTAATAGGGGAGATATATAATTGAGGAAATAATAATCAATTTATGTTACTTGACCTGTGTTAGAAATGTGTTTACTGGTTGACTGGGGGAGGAGTGCTGGTCAAGCAGCAACCACAATCCTAATCAGCCAGAAAAATCCTCAATTAACCTGTGTTCAACCTCTAGGAGCTTGGCACAGAAAAGTCAGGCTTAACTTAGAAGCAGTATTAGTGCCATACTGAAAACACTAAAACAATGAAAACACAACACAAAAAGATCCAACTCCAAATTAGAAAAATAGATTTGACTTTAATAAATAAAACAAAAAGAACATGAACAAATCCCATTTGTAGAACCAGAGATATTTATTTTAAAATGTTATAGTGAAAAATAGTGGCAAAAGCACAAAACCCTATTAGAGATATCTCGTTGTGTGGGTCTGGGACAATGTCACAAGTTGAGGCCGACCGTGATGGCGTGTAGGCCAGCTACAGGAATCCAGTTAGGTCTGCTGAACAGAGTACCTTTAATCTCGGTTGTGGAGTGTTGGGTGAATCCATTTCAAAGATGTGTTGTGCCACAGAGGCAATGCATCGTTTGCAATGTACGGCGAGGCTGCAGTGTGAGGTCCTGATGTGTCAACGTTGAGGATCCTGTCAAATGGGCTTGCAATGCAAAGTCAAGTTTTGAGGATGCGAGGCACAGCCGAGGTGATGCGTTGGATCTTATGAGGGGGGAAACTGCGATCCAGAGTTTCGTCATCAACCTCGAGGCTGCCGTTGATGAGGGATGCTAGGACTTTGTGCCGTAAAAATTGTTGCACAGTGCAGGTTCCGAAACCAATGCTTTGGTCTCTAGATGCAGGAGAAGGGGATGATGCAAGTCTTCTGTGACAGGTCCAATCAACGCATCAGCAGTGATGTGTGGGTACTGCACGGGGATTCACCACTCAAGAGAGGATATGCCTCAGTTGTGCTAGGAGTTGCATCTCTCTGCATAGAAGATGCATTGATTCGGCTGGGCCCCTTAGGCCTGCTTCTAAGGTTTCAGGACTGGTGTGGCACCACTTGGCAGGGTAGACTCACAGATGGCAGAGTCCAGTTGCATGGGTTGGAAGTCTGTTATGTTCCTCCGGCTTCTGATCAGGAGGACAGCCAAATAGCTGTTGGAGTCATCCTGGGTTGTGGGGTCAGCAGATGCAGGTCAGATCCTTCTCACCCAGGCAAGAGGTAAGCAGGCAGCAGTTCAGCACAGCAAAGCCAATCAGGAATCCAGTGGAGTTCAGTCCAGCAGAGTGTATCAGTCCTTCTTCATGGCAGAGTATCTACATGTCCTGGAGTGTACTGATGTGGAGGGAGACTTCAAAGTCATGCCTTTGAAGTTCAACTGTCACCCACCAGAGACGTGTATTGGAGGCACACTGCAGGCACACAGGGCTAAGAGCACGACAATGGCATCTCTCTAAAAGTGGCATTTCTAAATGGGTAGTGATAAATTCATTGCTACCAGTGAAGAGAATTTATCATTATCATTCCAATGATATGAAACTTGATAGAGCTACTCCTTTTCAATCAGGATTTACAACTTAGAAGTGTAATATGTCTTTTGATGATACAAATCCTACTATCAATACAACTGTTTTCCTGTTTTGGGAATCATCAAATGTGCAAGATCCCAGTGTTAAGTACTCCCTGACTGTATCCTACCATGCTTTGAACTATGCCACTGTGCTTCTTCTGTTTATCCAAGTAAACACACAAATGTCTGAAAGCAACCACGTTTTGTAAACAAAATATTTAAAGCCCTGATTCTTTTTGAGGTGTATTGCCTTTGTGTTTAGTTAATTGTCCTTCTTTCCAGAACTGCGTTGGTGTTGGACTGTCTGCTTAACTCTTTTGTGTACTTTATGGACAACCTTGACTGAGTAAACATTTTTTTTAAATCACATGTTATGGTGATTGAGCCAGGTTCACTAAACCTAGAACGTTTCAGATCAAAGAAAATATTGTTAGCCGTGATGCTACTTTATCTTATTTAGGAGTTATTTTCGATACATCTATGACCTGGTCCTCTCTAGTCCCTTCCAGATGCCTTATGCTTACTAGGAGAATTGCTTCCGTCCTTGATTTTTCAAACACATTTGGGCACAAATCCATCAATGGCATGCTTGATATTTATGAAGCAAAGTGTGTTCCTATTGCTGCCTATTTGTGTTTTTTCTAACTTCTCTGGATCAAATGTAATAGAAAACAGATTTTTAAGAAACTTTTATGTCATCCCCAAAGCTCCTCATCCTTGAAGGATTGTTTGGCCCTCGATCGTGTGCCCAGCATAGCTTGGTGAAATTATGTAAGAGATTGTTTTAGCAAACTGGGCCAACCAGACATTTTTAATAATCTGGACTTAACAGTCACAGGTGATATTGCTTTAACTAAGGTGGCTTTTTAGGCCTTGGATGAAACCGCTGCAATAACCAATTTCCCATTACAAACTCCTCTTTTATTGAGCTGATTTAACTCTTGATATGTCAAAGCACCACGGCTTTCTTATGACACGTTTTGGAATAAATATTATTCATCACCTGTTGGCCATCTCTCACGGTAGCTCATTTGACTTTGTTTTTATCCCATGCAGGTGTGAGGGTGTTTCCACCCAGGACACTGTGCACTTTATAATGTTTTGTTCTTTTTATAAGAAACTTTTATTATTACTTTGCTAGCTAGTAACCATTTCATTCAAGTACGATCTGCTTTGTTTTATTTAATGTTGTTACCTGATGTGCAGTCATATTTTTATTTGACTATTTTTTATCAGGTGTTGTCTGTTTATGGAAAACTCTATCTCAATTATGATGTTTCCAAAAATGTTATGGTGTTGTCTTTTATGATTTTATTTGCAAACCGAGTAATGGTTACAATGATGATTATGACAACTATCATTTTGGCAGGTATAGGTCCCCCAGGATAGCAGAGGTATTGTACTCCACCACCCTGATGGAGTTAACTCCATCTCCGAACTCCAAGCCCATAGTTTTTCCTCCCCTTGTTATGAGATTGGAAGGAAGCCTTTCAAATATATTGTGTTGGTGACTTCATAAGGGGTCCCATGCAATTGTCTCTATTTTGATAAGAACGCTCTATATATTAGACTGCACTATGTCACTGGGATACAATGTTTGTAGTTCTAGTGTTTGCTTTTACAAATCATTGTTTTCAGGTGAATTAGTCTGAATTGTTTAATTAAACTAAATCAGAAGTATTAATCCAAGTATGCATTGATATGATGCCTTTTAGTAATTCTATATCTGGCCCAGGTACATTCCAAAGGCATTGTGAGCAAAAGCAAGTACATCGCTGTGGAAGACAAAACAGCATCAACCAATCTTGTAAAGGTTCTAATCATCTTTATCATTAGCCACCTCTGCAGGTAAACCTGAAGGAGAGGGAGCATGTGTGGAGAACAAGACAGCAATGAAACTTGCTTTATCTTGGACAAAGTGTAATGGAGTGGCATTCTGTGCCATGTCTGTCAAAATAACTTGGAAACATTCATTCACACATTGGGACCTTTAGACATATTAGTATGAGTGGGTATAACTTATGTAGCATCATTATTCAGAGTTTCAGCTAAATTACATGGAACTAAGCAAGGAGGGTAACCCAGCATTCAGCAATATTTTAGTAGGGAAAAATGCACCCTTGTAGCCAAAAACCTGAGGATGCAAAAAATAGCAAAATGCAACATAACAGAAACACCAGCAGCTGCTTACACATTCTCAGTTTGCTGTTCCTGTGCTCCTGCAGTAGGACTTTGCCCCAAATGACTCTTAATTAAGTGAACAGGCGTAATTGTATAATTTCTGGTAATTATGCATCATAAAAGTAATGTGGAATTATTGTTTACCCTGGCATAATTTAATTTTCGCCCTGGCCTACCTATTAGTTAAAGGTTGCATCTAAGACAGGTTTAGCAGTAAGGGACTCTTGTCGCAAAATCACAGGGTTTGTGACCACAAAAGTGCTTATTACTATGCACAAAACCCAATTTACAGGTTGGACAATCATTTGAATTGTAAAAAGACTATTGCAGTTGTTTCTGAATTGCAAACAGGAGTAGTCATGAATCACAAAAAGAGTTCAACCCTTCCCTTACCAATTTGTAAAGGAATTTATAGTTCACAACCA
This sequence comes from Lissotriton helveticus, assembly GCF_964261635.1. NCBI lineage: Eukaryota > Metazoa > Chordata > Amphibia > Caudata > Salamandridae > Lissotriton > Lissotriton helveticus. Next base: position 1,450,072,557 of record NC_136065.1, read on the forward strand.
CCTTGGTGTGCTGCACTGCCAAGACAATACACATAACCTCCTCCTCTAAAACCGGATGGGGCCGCCCTGTCCTTTAACCATCACTCGATAAACTTATCTTATTGTGTTGTTGGTAAACGTGACAAAGATGATGGGTGTCTACTTATACAGGCATGCATAATAAATTACTACCAATGTGACTCTATTAAATATGTGTGGTTGTGTGACCCAGGATTCTAGTCTAATGCATAATGACGTATGTACTTTCTCATTGCTGTTTCTCTTTTGTTTATCTCGGTTGCTCCCTCTTCTCTCTTCTTTCTCATGTTTTCTAGTTTCATATGAATGATATTGACTGTAACTGACCACGACATCTCATGTAATGTCATAAAATGTAAGGAAAAATAAAGGAATTAAAAATAAATGTTTTAAAACATCTTGAAAAATGTTTGCCATATCAAAGCTATCAAATAGCCCAGTCGGCCCAAAAAGAAAACCCAATACAGAAGGTATTTTCAATTGAGTAACAGCTCTCTGGCTTTATCGAGAATAGCAAAACTATCAAAGTTAAAATCTAAGGCTTGCAGACTGCTTCCACTGAGCAACAACAAAAGCACAAAACCTTGAGTCTTCAAATGAAAAGCGTATCACTCAAATGCAAGGATTTGGAAAATCGCTCTAAAAGATCTACCCTTCTAATTGTTGTGATACTGGGAGGCTCCAATAACTTTGATGGAGCAGAGGCGACTTTGGTTGATTGGGATGCCAAACCTATTTTCAAGCATGTTCCTTACCATTCTAAGGAGGACAACTAAAGAACTACACCTTCACTCTCTATTTCTCAAGCATACAGAGCACTACCAGGAATTGTAAAGCCAGGGAGCAAGCCACGTACCACCAAGGCGCACTACCCGGACTTTACTACAATGGAGAAGATGCTGTGGATTGCTCGCAAATGTAGAAGCGTCACGACACAAAAAGGGGTTTCCTTTTCCACTTTTCAGGACTTATCCTCTGAAACTCTTCTTGATTGCAAGAACTGAATCTACCTATTCCTAGATTCGAAGCTTTCACTCATAGACTGATCACCACCTAAGAATAACTGGCAAAGTTCCTTCACTATTATTTTTTAACCCTGAGAGGGCCATACAGTTTCAAGCAGAGAGACATTTACTAGTTTAACATATGTAATAAGAATGTGAAAATTGCTCCCCTTTTTCTTTTACTCTGGGAACATCAGCTAAGGAAGGAATGAATCACTCTTAATTTTGCAGAGATGTCAAGATTGCATCTAAGCAGCTATGGGCCCTTCTAACCAGCGGCACTGCCGAGCCAGGGTATAGCAGAAGGCATGAGAGGGAAGACTCTGGGTGGGGGAGGGAGAAGGAGAGATACAGGGTTATCAGGAACCAAATAAGAAAAAGGGGTCATTTGAAGTAAGAACAATTTTATGGATATATAATAGAAGGGGTATGGTTAAGATTCTGTCATGGAATATTAATGGTAAAAAGGGAAAAAACAAGAGTTTTCTCTGAAACATGTCAGCAGAAGTCAGTTATTCTGGCTTGAAAGGATACCCATCTTACTGAATCTGAGGCCACGATTCATAATGTAAAAAGATGCGGTAAAGGCTGTAAAGGCTATACTATGCCAAGAATCTATGACGTAGTTAGTTCTACATATCTGTCAAGACAGAGAGGAGATTCTATGATCATTTTTATTTATATATTTAAAATTATGAATTTGAAGGCAGGCCTAGCTGGATGATAGGTAATAGGGGAGATATATAATTGAGGAAATAATAATCAATTTATGTTACTTGACCTGTGTTAGAAATGTGTTTACTGGTTCACTGGGGGAGGAGTGCTGGTCAAGCAGCAACCACAATCCTAATCAGCCAGAAAAATCCTCAATTAACCTGTGTTCAACCTCTAGGAGCTTGGCACAGAAAAGTCAGGCTGAACCTAGAGGCAGTATTAGTGCCATACTGAAAACACTAAAACAATGAAAACACAACACAAAAAGATCCAACTCCAAATTAGAAAAATAGATTTGACTTTAATAAATAAAACAAAAAGAACATGAACAAATCCCATTTGTAGAACCAGAGATATTTATTTTAAAATGTTATAGTGAAAAATAGTGCCAAAAGCACAAAACCCTATTAGAGATATCTCGTTGTGTGGGTCTGGGACAATGTCACAAGTTGAGGCCGACCGTGATGGCGTGTAGGCCAGCTACAGGAATCCAGTTAGGTCTGCTGAACAGAGTACCTTTAATCTCGGTTGTGGAGTGTTGGGTGAATCCATTTCAAAGATGTGTTGTGCCACAGAGGCAATGCATCGTTTGCAATGTACGGCGAGGCTGCAGTGTGAGGTCCTGATGTGTCAGCGTTGATGATCCTGTCAAATGGGCTTGCAATGCAAAGTCAAGTTTTGAGGATGCGAGGCACAGCCGAGGTGATGCGTTGGATCTTATGAGGGGGGAAACTGCGATCCAGAGTTTCGTCATCAACCTCGAGGCTGCTGTTGATGAGGGATGCTAGGACTTTGTGCCGTAAAAGTTGTTCCACAGTGCAGGTTCCGAAACCAATGCTTTGGTCTCTAGATGCAGGAGAAGGGGATGATGCAAGTCTTCTATGACAGGTCCAATCAACGCATCAGCAGTGATGTGTGGGTACTGCACGGGGATTCACCACTCAAGAGAGGATATGCCTCAGTTGTGCTAGGAGTTGCATCTCTCTGCAAAGAAGATGCATTGATTCGGCTGGGCCCCTTAGGCCTGCTTCTAAGGTTTCAGGACTGGTGTGGCACCACTTGGCAGGGTAGACTCACAGATGGCAGAGTCCAGTTGCATGGGTTGGAAGTCTGTTATGTTCCTCCGGCTTCTGATCAGGAGGACAGCCAAATAGCTGTTGGAGTCATCCTGGGTTGTGGGGTCAGCAGATGCAGGTCAGATCCTTCTCACCCAGGCAAGAGGTAAGCAGGCAGCAGTTCAGCACAGCAAAGCCAATCAGGAATCCAGTGGAGTTCAGTCCAGCAGAGTAGCAGTCCTTCTTCATGGCAGAGTATCTACAGGTCCTGGAGTGTACTGAAGTGGTTTATACCCAGTGGTGCCTTAGATGTGGAGGGAGACTTCAAAGTCATGCCTTTGAAGTTCAACTGTCACCCACCAGAGACGTGTATTGGAGGCACACTGCAGGCACACAGGGCTAAGAGCACGACAATGGCATCTCTCTAAAAGTGGCATTTCTAAATGGGTAGTGATAAATTCATTGCTACCAGTGAAGAGAATTTATCATTATCATTCCAATGATATGAAACTTGATAGAGCTACTCCTTTTCAATCAGGATTTACAACTTGGAAGTGTAATATGTCTTTTGATGATACAAATCCTACTATCAATACAACTGTTTTCCTGTTTGGGAATCATCAACTGTGCAAGATCCCAGTGTTAAGTACTCCCTGACTGTATCCTACCATGCTTTGAACTATGCCACTGTGCTTCTTCTGTTTATCCAAGTAAACACACAAATGTCTGAAAGCAACCACGTTTTGTAAAAAAAATATTTAAAGCCCTGATTCTTTTTGAGGTGTATTGCCTTTGTGTTTAGTTAATTGTCCTTCTTTCCAGAACTGCGTTGGTGTTGGACTGTCTGCTTAACTCTTTTGTGTACTTTATGGACAACCTTGACTGAGTAAACATTTTTTTTAAATCACATGTTATGGTGATTGAGCCAGGTTCACTAAACCTAGAACTTTTCAGATCAAAGAAAATATTGTTAGCCGTGATGCTACTTTATCTTATTTAGGAGTTATTTTCGATTCATCTATGACCTGGTCCTCTCTAGTCCCTTCCAGATGCCTTATGGAGTGGAGAAGCGTGGCTCAGTGGTTAGAGGCAGCAGACCCGGAAGCTGAGATCAGCCGTGGACCTGGGTTCGATTCCCCGCCTCGGCGGGTCTCGGGCTCCAAAATTCCACGGTCTCGACAATTCTCGCTCCGGTGCCTACTCGACTCACAGGATCACACTCTGCGACTCTGGGCAATAGCTTGCTTAATCTCCACTACGGCCCCTCGCGGCGGGATGCCTGGCTTTCACCTTGTGAATACCCTGCCGGGGTATCTCACAGGGGAATACCAGGACGGGTTCCCTAAGCAAGCGCCTTGAGACCCCTGGGTGATTAGTGCGCTATATATAAATCGAAATACATTTACATTTATGCTTACTAGGAGAATTGCTTCCGTCCTTGATTTTTCAAACACATTTGGGCACAAATCCATAAATGGCATGCTTGATATTTATGAAGCAAAGTGTGTTCCTATTGCTGCCTATTTGTGTTTTTTCTAACTTCTCTGGATCAAATGTAATAGAAAACAGATTTTTAAGAAACTTTTATGTCATCCCCAAAGCTCCTCATCCTTGAAAGATTGTTTGGCCCTCGATCGTGTGCCCAGCATAGCTTGGTGAAATTATGTAAGAGATTGTTTTAGCAAACTGGGCCAACAAGACATTTTTAATAATCTGGACTTAACAGTCACAGGTGATATTGCTTTAACTAAGGTGGCTTTTGAGGCCTTGGATGAAACCGCTGCAATAACAAATTTCCCATTACAAACTCCTCTTTTATTGAGCTGATTTAACTCTTGATATGTCAAAGCACCACGGCTTTCTTATGACACGTTTTGGAATAAATATTATTCATCACCTGTTGGCCATCTCTCACGGTAGCTCATTTGACTTTGTTTTTATCCCATGCAGGTGTGAGGGTGTTTCCACCCAGGACACTGTGCACTTTATAATGTTTTGTTCTTTTTATAAAAAAACTTTTGAAACTTTTATTATTACTTTGCTAGCTAGTTACCATTTCATTCAAGTACGATCTGCTTTGTTTTATTTAATGTTGTTACCTGATGTGCAGTCATATTTTTATTTGACTATTTTTTATCAGGTGTTGTCTGTTTATGGAAAACTCTATCTCAATTATGATGTTTCCAAAAATGTTATGGTGTTGTCTTTTATGATTTTATTTGCAAACCGAGTAATGGTTATAATGATGATTATGACAACTATCATTTTGGCAGGTATAGGTCCCTCAGGATAGCAGAGGTATTGTACTCCACCACCCTGATGGAGTTAACTCCATCTCCGAACTCCAAGCCCATAGTTTTTCCTCCCTTTGTTATGAGATTGGAAGGAAGCCTTTCAATTATACTGTGTTGGTGACTTCATAAGGGGTCCCATGCAATTGTCTCTGTTTTGTTAAGAACGCTCTATATATTAGACTGCACTATGTCACTGGGATACAATGTTTGTAGTTCTAGTGTTTGCTTTTTACAAATCAATGTTTTCAGGTGAATTAGTCTGAATTGTTTAATTAAACTAAATCAGAATTATTAATCCAAGAATGCATTGATATGATGCAAAAAAGAGGTATCTTATGATATGAAGCCTTTTAGTAATTCTATATCTGGCCCAGGTACATTCCAAAGGCATTGTGAGCAAAAGCAAGGACATAGCTGTGGAAGACAAAACAGCATCAACCAATCTTGCAAAGGTTCTAATCATCTTTATCATTAGCCACCTCTGCAGGTAAACCTGAAGGAGAGGGAGCATGTGTGGAGAACAAGACAGCAATGAAACTTGCTGTATCTTGGACCAACGTGTAATGGCGTGGCATTCTGTGCCATGTCTGTCAAAATAACTTGGAAACATTCACACAAAGGGACCTTTAGACATATTAGTATAAGTGGGTATAACTTATGTAGCATAATTATTCAGAGTTTCAGCTAAATTATATGGAACTAAGCAAGGAGGGTAACCCAGCATTCAGCAATATTTTAGTAGGGAAAAATGCACCCTCGTAAACAAAAACCTGAGGATGCAAAAAATAGCAAAATGCAACATAACTGAAACACCAGCAGCTGCTTACACATTCTCAGTTTGCTGTTCCTGTGCTCCTGCAGTAGGACTTTGCCCCAAATGACTCTTAATTAAGTGAACCGGCGTAATTGTATAATTTTGGCTCTGATACTGGAAATCCTCCCTGTGACCATTTTCTTGATGATCGGCCATGTTCTACCATTATAGAATCCCCCACACATTCCCCTAGTACCGCCCCCGGTTCCCATGTATTAAAAATCCTTTCTTGGAATATAGCGGGCCTATGTAATAAATTGGCCTGCCCTGACAGGGGTCATACATAGACTCAAATGACATCTGTTTATTCCAGGAAACATGGGCACGGGAGCACCAACATCGCTTAGGATTCGCTTCATTTTCAGTTGCTGCTAAATGGGCGGGACAAGGTCGCCCGTCTGGGGGGTTAACGATTTGGGTAGCAACTCATTTGGGCTGCAGTGTTAAAACTATGGATACAGCCTCAGATGATGTCCAGTGTGTAATTTTAGAGTGGCTGAATGGTTTCAGATTGGCAGTGGTCAATATCTACTCAAGACCTGTGAATGTCACATCTGTGTCTGAAACCATTGAAGAACTATCCTCCTTTCTAACTAATATTCCCGAGGGTGCCACGTTTGTGGTGGGAGGTGACTTCTACTTCCAATTTGAACCACTGGACGGCTTGCTAGACGCCGTAAATCAGGAGGAGGATGACGTCTGGAAAATCCCTCAAGTGTCAGGTCCTCCGGCAAGAGCATGGACCCCTTTACCTGTACAAATCACTTCATTGACGTTGACCCACTCGATTAGGGCATGTAATGGGCGCATAACGTCTGATAATCCCCCTGCCTTTGCTTTTTATCAGTCAGGGAGGAGGGCACACCTTGACTATTTTTTGTGTGGAGTGTAGGGTTTGGAATAGAATAGTAGACTTTAGGGTCACACATAGGGGGGAGAGTGATCATAATCCGCTAATTTTAGATTTTAAAATTCCCGGTACCCATAAGGGCATTGTATCACCGCAACCTGCTATACCTAATATGGCTACCCTGTCAAGTAACAGACGTAGGGTAAGATGGGACAAGCTGGCCAAGAATCCTAATGGGTTAGCCAAACTGTACACCCAGGTAATCCCAGTATTGGAGGATGTAGCTGCCCTTATTGAACAGCATCCTGTGAATTATTTCCATGAAAGGTTGGGAAAGCTTCACAATGTATTAATAAGCACCCTCACAGAAATCTTAAATCCCTCAGGTCTAAGTACAGGAGGGGTCCTAAGGAAGCCTTCCTGGTATAACAAGGCATGTAGACAGGCGAAAAGTGAGCTGCTTGTGGCACTAAAGCAGAACAACAATAGGGGTCTCATAAAAGCCAAGAGGCTAGTATACCGTAACCTCATACGCCATGCTAAGATTGAATGCGAGAATGAGAATTGGGTAAACTTAACACTAGCTCTTGCGACTAAAGACGCGCGTAAGTTCTGGCAAATTGTGAGCACTGGCTCACTCGAGCCAGAGCAGGCAGTAGCACCTAATATTGCTGCTGAGGTATGGGAAGAACACTTTGCTGGACTGTACACGGAGGATATTCCTAGTGTGAATGTCCCCTTGTCTGATGTAGCAAGTACTCTAGTCTCCGACTCGTTGGAGCTTAGGTTCACCTTAGCTGAGGTCCGGGCGGCTATAGCTAAGCTCCCCGCGGGAAAAGCCCCAGGGCTTCACAAGGTTCCGGGGGACCTCTATAAACAGGAACCCGAGATATGGGCCCCCTAAAATTTTTTAATGCAGTTCTCAGGGGAATGGCACCTCCAAACACTTGGCTGGGAGCTGAGTTGGTCCCTATCTTCAAGAAGGGGTCACCTCTGCTCCCAGCCAACTACAGGCCAATCAGCCTAATAGATGTATCTCAGAAACTTTTTAGCAGGCTGATTTTGGATCGCCTTTTGGATTGGGTTGAGGACTCAGAAATTTTAAGTGATTATCAAGCAGGCTTCAGAAGGAATGTATCCACCACCGAGCAGATTTTCAGATTAAACATGTGTAGTAAAGAACCACTACATTTAAGGGTTTCCAAGTACAACTTTATTCAGTCATAGGTAACAGGTGCTTCCAGCTTGGCGGCAGTAGCTCACTTCAACATTCTAACCCACACTCCAGGATGTGGGGTGGGTCATACCAAGGGGTCGGGTGAAGGAGGGGTGGACAGGGAGATGGAGACGCGGGGAGCAAGATTACAACACACCTCCCTCCCATAGAAAAGTGGAGAGAGGATGAACAGGGAGAAGGGGCGCAAGGAAGGCTGGGAAGGGGAAAAATATGAGTAAGGTCCCAAAACACGATACGTATCAATGGGGTAGGGGTCCCTGCTTTCATATGCAAATGCAGGGATGTGGTAAGACTATATGAAACATTAATCAGGAAATAGGAAGCGTTAACAGGTTGCAATTCTTATATTAATCAACTGTAACTGTAAGAGAATCTAAAACGGTTGCGAGGTTGCATTTCCAGCGATAAACAACCGTGATAAGTCTGGTGCCTATAAAAGTTCAGGACAGGAGAGAAGAGGCTATGTGGTTACTTTGTCAAACATTAAGCAACTGAAGCAGTCTGGAACCAACAGGGAGTGCCACACATGACAATAGAAGAAGATAAACCATGTGTGCGTTACGTAACATTACGGGCCTCCTCATGTTGGTGAAATAAGGCATGACAACCTTTTCCCATTCAGCTCTCCCATGTCCCAGCTACTACTCCGTCTATTTCTCCCTGGGATTCCGAACTAACTGCTGGAATCCCATCTCTTACCAGAAGATTTAGCATGGCTGTACTATCCTTTTCTCTGGGTGGTAGCTTATGCCAGGACGCACCCCTGAGGTTACCACTGATGACACCAACTTCCATTTCCATGTACTTATCAATACCGGGACGGGGCCTCCTTCTGCTCCCCTTTCCTTGGTCATGACTATAGTTGCCATTTTTGTCGCATTTAGTTTTAGGCGCCCCCCCGATCATTTGCATGAGTATCTTCAAGCTTGAATGTGTCCTGCTGTTCCCTCTTGGGTTTGCCATACACGAAATCCTGCGTGTCTACTGAGACCTTGCACTTCGGCTTCTTCCACATACCTTATAATGGACACCATTATCATAGGGTGGACCATATTTCCCCAACCAAACCTTTAATGGGAAATCTTTTCGTACTTTCTACATTTCCGTACTCTCACTTTCCAACTTGTCACTATTGTTCATTTGGAAAGGTTTTCCTTTTTTCTCACTCTTGGATTCAATCAAACTATACTCCATTTCTCCTTCCTGTTCACATTTGTCTTCATACTCCTCCATCGCCTTAGACCAGGACTTGTCCAGTGTGGCTCTTTGCCACGTTTCCTTACAATCAAATTGATTACTCATACTTTTTATCTTTTGCCGCTCATTGGCTGTTGTACTTATGCATGCTCCCTTACTATCGAATGCTTCTTTTCTTCCAACTCTACCTTTACTGCCTTCTCTCTCCTGTTTCTTGCGTACTTCTCTTTCATCCACCCAACCTTGGACAGTCTCTCGTTTTCTCTTTAGTTTGTCCTTATCTATTTCCTTTACACTCACATCGTTTGTTGCTACTCCTTTCAAAACTACAGAACCCCTTGTATGCGGCTCCCGAGCCTTCTGTGCTTTACTCTTAGTTCTCTGCATGCTTCTGATCCGTGCCTGCATACTCATGTTTTCTTTTCTTCTACCTTTACGTGAAACTCTCCATTTCTTTTGATCCTTTTCCCCTTGCATGGTGAGTCCACATTCCGTTGTATGTATAGTACACCAAGTATTGTTTCTCTTGTGCATTGACTCCATAACTTCGTACCCTTTTACACCGATGTCCTTCCCTGTATATGTTTTTAGGGACGTATTAGCCTCTTTAAATTTTTCTACATATTTTTTAGTTGCTTCTCTATTCCCTATACGCTTGCTTGCCGTACTGTGCCGTGATCCTGAGTCTGAGATCATATCTGTCTTTACTCCACCTTGGAAGATGGTGCCCACTGGGTTTATTCTATTAGCATTATCTTCCTCTTTGCTCACTTTTCTTTCCTTGATCTCGTCTTTCCTTTGTTCCTTTTTTAACGAGACTTGTTTTTTGTATTCATCCACCACATTCAAAATGTCCTCATAAAAATCTCTGTCTGACCCTTCCGTCAATATTTTTTCCCTTTCGTGGTACCTTTTCTTTCCTCCAGTTCCTAAACTGTGGAGCCATTTTTCTGCCTTTTTCTCAAGTAGCAGAGATACTTTCTCTTCCTCAAATACAGTTATGTACTTCTCAACATTTTCCTTCCGCACACCCCATTCTGCAGTGATCTTCATATTCTGGCCCCACTCCATGTCATACGCGCAGCTATAAACTAGAGATTCACGTGAAGATGTAATCACAGCCTGCAGATAGATAAATGGCAGTACGAGTGCACTTTGTAGGATTCGCTTGCGCCCCAAGCTGGTTAAACGAAATGCGCAGTCTGTTGCTACTAAGATTCTTTCTTTAAAGGTCACGTCACCTTCTGCGCTTACAATTACTCTGCAGAGTATCTCTGAAATCCCTGAATATGCCTTGCTCCCTTCGTCTGTGGATCTGTGACTCTCATTAATTCACAAACAATAATGGACCGAGAAAAATCTCTCTCAAGAGTGCTGCCCCCACTCTGTATTAACTCCGTCACAAGGATTCCTTGCACTCTCTGCCCCTCTGAGGGTTTCCTCGATCTGCAACAACTTGCTGCTGCGATGCAGTTTTCTTACACTGAACCCTGAGATTTACCACACTCCTGACATATCCACACAACAGCTCCAAGCGCCGCCTCAGTTCCGAAACTTCCTCACACTGTTTCACCGCGCTGACGCGGTTTCATTTACCACGCTCCCTCCGTTCTTTTGGAATCTCCACACGTCGCTTCCCAATACTCTGCCTCAGTACTGATATTTCCTTACGCTGCTTCTACGAGCTGTTTCAGTTTAGTTTACTACATCTTTGCAATCTCCACACGCAGCTTCAAATCGCTGCCTCAGTGCCTGTAACCTCAGAGGTTCACCATTTTTCTGATCCTCTAAGACGTTTCAAATCCTCTTAAGACACTACTTCAGTGAATTTATTTATTTATTTACCACGTTATGACTCACTGCCTAGATCGGTTTCAGCGGTTTTGTGTTTACCATGTTCCCCGCACCACTCTTCACATTTTTTCCACAGGCTCACTATAATTGAGAGTTATCAAAATTGGGTCCCCTTCAGTTAATCTTCCTGACCTTTGTCTAAACAAAACTCCCGAATACTGGTAAATTATTACTCACTCGACTCAGACCATTCGTCGAGTTTGGAGAGTCCCGCTTCACGATGCTGCCACTCTCTCTTACCTCGAGCGCCAGACACGCCGCCTCAGTTCAGTTTCTTGTGCAGAGACAGAAGCGGCTCTTTTCCCCGCTCCACTCCTTTCTCCTCACGCAGTGTCATGCGCTCCCCTCATAGACTGGTGAGAATCCCTCATAATCCTTCATGGGTAATGTTTTCCTGCACCCAAAACAATTTAACGGGAACACTATACGTAGCCTGAGTAAGCCTTAACCTTCCTTCCTTTTCATCAATATTCATACAGGAAAATAATGTTGACCGCGAAGTCCTCTTTCTTTTTCCACGGTTGAAGCACTGGAACTTCCCGTCGACAACTCTGCAGTTACTTGGAGCAAGACCCGCTACGTCTTCTCCCTCATGAGTTTCGACTGTCTCTCACGTCCCGCTTGCCAGTCCACACAAACTTTGGAGGGGACTTGAAACACTCACCCTCGGCTTCTTCTCCTGCTGAGATAACCGATCACTGCCACGGGCGGAACAGCTCTCACACCGTCACGCTGTGCTCACTCCGCCGACGCTGCCTACAGCCGTCTCACTTCACTGAAACCTTCAATTACCGCTGGACTCACACAAAGATGCCAGCTGGAGGATCCACCAACTCCTGTCAAACTTGACACGGAAGAACGAAATTCCTCTGTTTCACACGGCACGAGCTCACCTTCATCGAGACCACACACCTTGCTTCAGATGTGCGTACTTCACGTTTTACAACCTCGATGAGTTCAGCTTTCATCAATACATCCGCTGTTCCTGTGATCTTCCTTCTTACACTGGGTAAGCCTTCATTTCAAATGGTAATATCCGCTCAAGCATCAAGTTGCTCCAGGGGGAAACCTTACGCTGACCCTGGCTCAGATACTCTGCTCAGCCTTGGCTCCCGGACGGTAACCAGTCTGGGTGAAGCCTGCCCCCTTCAGTCACCGGGAAGGCTTAGTCAAAGAGCGCTGCTACAGTCGAAATCCGTTTTCGACCACTCAGACATCGCAGACAAAGTATGCCTGCACAGCGCTGCCCCCAGCAGTCCCGCTTCCAACCAACAGCAACCGAGCCTCCTCACTTGCTCTCCTCCAGAGTCGGCTTTCACTGTTGTGGGAAATCCGTGTTCCGCTGCCTGACCATTAATTCACCTTCACTTCACAACCAGCTGTTTCTACTCTTGTTGCGCTGGTTACCACTATGCCGCTTCCTCCTCCACGGAATGCTCCCAGGGAGCTCTGGTTACCAGATCCACAGACATAAGTCAGACCTCAGTCAGTCAGTCAGAGCGTTTCTCTGCTCAACACGGTACCCTCACACCCTCACCGAGGCTTCACACCCGACTTCCTTTCCTTTACTTAGTCGAGAGATATCACGTCCCCCCACGGGAACACCTCGATGACACAGCCTGGGTTACCAGTAAGCTCCACACGGTACCCTTTCACCTTCAACGAGGCTTCACATCCGACTCCCTTTTCCTCACTTAGTCGGGAAATTTCACGTCCCGCCACGGGAACACCTCGATGACTCAGCCTGGGTTACCGGTTTGTCTGTTGTCCTGTGATCCGCAAATCCACTGGTGAGTACTTCATCAATATTCAAAATTCCGCACAAGCATCAACTTTTCCAGGGAGGAAAGCACCCAACTGACCCTGGCTCAGCTCCTCGCCCTCGTCGCCAAGAAATGTAGTAAAGAACCACTACATTTAAGGGTTTCCAAGTACAACTTTATTCAGTCATAGGTAACAGGTGCTTCCAGCTTGGCGGCAGTAGCTCACTTCAACATTCTAACCCACACTCCAGGATGTGGGGTGGGTCATACCAAGGGGTCGGGTGAAGGAGGGGTGGACAGGGAGATGGAGACGCGGGGAGCAAGATTACAACAACATGCTTTTCTGGAAAACTGTCAAAGTTCAGGGCGGTTCGCTTTACACTGTTTTGTCGACCTTCGTGCGGACTTTGATTTGGTCCCACGAAGGAAACTCTGGAGTGTATTGAGGGACTTAGGCATCCCAACCCCTTTTTAAATATCTTAATACGCCTCCACTCGCAGAATTTCACAAGGGTCAGGTGTGGGAGACAAGGCAATTTGTCATCTAGCTTCTCCGTTGGCAGAGGGGTAAGGCAGGGTTGCGTTTTGGCGCCAACCCTGTTTTGCCTCTATGTCAACGGAGTAATCACCCACCTGAATACGGTCCCCAACAGAGACGCCCCAAGGCTTGCTGGTGCAGGAATCTCTGCGATTATGTTTGCAGATGATACCCTGTTGCTGGCAAAGACTCCAATGGGCATACAGCGAGTCTTGGATGCCTTTGTCCCATTTTGTCATGATCGGGGACTAGAAATAAATACATCCAAAACGAAATTCATGATCTTTAATCCACCGAAAACATCTCGCCCTAACCCTGCTATAGGTGGTGTTCATTTGGAAAGAGTGCAAACGTTCGAATATTTGGGATTAACTCTTAACGAGAATATGACTTGGGCACAACATCAGACTAAAACCCAATTAAAGCTCTCGCAAAAAGCAGGGGGGATCCTCAAACTCTCAAAACAAACTACCTCAAAACCTATTTGTCCACCTCTTGAAATCTATAAAATGCAGGCACGGGGAGCGGTGATCTATGGTGGAGAACTGTGGGGCCACAGTTGTCACCCAGAAATCACCGCTACGGAAAATAGGTTTCTTAGGCAGTTGGTAAACCTGCCCGCTAGTACGCCCCTACTTCCCCTTAGGTTGGACTTGGGACTGAGATCACTCAAGGAAGAACTAGGACTTAAGCCTCTTACTTTCTGGAGGCGTCTCTGGGTAACCCCTGAACTTGCCAGCTACAGGCGCGAGCTTGTAGAATTGTTAAAAGCCCCAAACGTTTGGAATTTCCCCTGGCCGAAATATATCAGGCAGGAATTTGACAGGTTGGGTTGCCCTTCATTATGGACTAACCCTGAAAAAGCGTGCAGGGGTATATCCCGTAGGGAGCTAGTTAGTCTGTATTATGATCAAAATGTGTCCGCCTGCCTAACTAGTGCCCAAACTGGGACAATGACGAGAACATTCCTGGGTCTAAAAGATCACTACAAACTTGAGTCTGCTTTTGATATCATCAGCCCTAATGGTCACAGGAAGTTGTACCTCCAATGGAGATATGACTCCCTACCAATAAGAGCCCTGACCACCCGTTGGCACCCCAATGCTCCCAGAAACTTCCCTGCGTGCATTGCGGAATTGGAGACTGAGTTACACATGGTTTTCTTCTGCCCTTCCTATAAGATTCCTAGGAAGAAGTGGATCATCCCTATCTGCAAAAACCTGGCCATTAGGCAGTGTTTCCACTCCTATCGAATATTGAAAACAGATTTATCGCCAACAATTGTTTTTGCGGTTACGAAATTCCTGGCTGTCATGTGGAATATCAGAAGAAAGTATGTGACAAAATGAGACGAAATGTAATCACAAATTTGCTCGGGTGTTTCGAGGGTTGTGGTGACCAGAGGTTCTCCTGGCTGATTGGCCTTTTAACTTTAATTTTAATTTTAGAAAATGTTACTATCCAGAATGAATGTTATGGTATTTTGCACTCCTGTACTTTTTTTTAACAATTTTAATGATGTATGATGCATTTTACTGTGTATTCTTTTATGACATCTTTTTTGTCGAAATAAAGATGAAATGAAATGAGTATAATTTTTGGTAATTATGCATCATAAAAGTAATGTGGAATTATTGATTACCCTGGCATAATTTAATTTTCGCCCTGGCCTACCTATTATTTAAAGGTTGCATCTAAGACAGGTTTAGCAGTAAGGGCCTCTTGTCACAAAATCACAGGGTTTGTGACCACAAAAGTGCTTATTACTATGTACAAAACCCAATTTACAGGTTGGACAATCATTTGAATTGTAAAAAGACTATTGCAGGTGTTTCTGAATTGCAAACAGGAGTAGTCATGAATCACAAAAAGAGTTCAACCCTTCCCTTACCAATTTTTAAAGGAATTTATAGTTCACAACTGCAATTGCTGTCCCAAACCATTTGTGAGAAATGCACCCCTGTGTTGGGGTGCTAACTAATTTGCAAAGGGGAAGTCGTCCCCTTAGGAGCCTTTTATCTTTTCGAATCATGCTGGAAGCTTCACGGGGAGGCTGTTTTAAACAAAAAACGTATTTCATTTTGGTATGCACTCATAATAATGGTGGTGTGATGTCACTTGCAGGCCACCATTCCTGTGATTACAGCCAATGACAGAGTGTCATGCATTGACACCTGCGTACTGGATATTAATTAAGCAGGTGATCCTGCAACCCCCTGCCAATCAGTATTTTGGGACAGGCCTAGAAGTATATTGGATAATTTTGTAAATTATTATTCGATTTGCAAAAAGTATGTGTGCAATTAGCTACCACATTTTGCAAATAAAATATTACATCAGGACTCTAACTTTCATAAGAAGATGAATGCCAAACATATTCTCGCCTTGTTTGCAATTCTACCTGGTTGTAAGTACCTGTTGACATTTTTATGAGGCACAGTAATACAACATTAAAGCTGTTTATATAGCAGTTGGGCAGCTAGTGAAATTCATCAGCTATTTGCATACCTACCAGCTAAACTGTGTATACAGTCTGCTGTTTAGCAAGCCACCAGGTAACTAATGGAGTTTCCTTTTATTTGCAAGGCCACTGGTCAGGCAGTACATCTTTTCTGCTATTTCAGCTGGGGAAATAAATATTGACATTTCTTTGCAATTTGACAAGCTACCGGTAAAATAACAAAGCATTTCTGTTATTCAAGAAATAGCCAGGAAAATAATTTAGTTTATTTGCTATTTCCATTGCTGCTGACCATATTGTAAATAATGTCCACTGTTTTGCCAGCAGCAAAGTAGTGAGTGAACTTTCTTTGCTGTTTGTTGACTGCTGGCCAAGTAATACATACATAACCTCAGGTATGTAGCCAGTGGGCAGCTTAATAGTGAAGTGTCCTTTCGATTTGCATGGCCACCAGCCAACCAGTGAATAATCTACTACTTAGGCAGCAGCTGTGACTTTCTGCTTTTTATACAGCCACGATATAAATAGTGCAGAATCTCTATCTCTATTATTTAGCCAACTGGCGAGTAGATAGTGTGGTTGCTCTGCTTTTTTCAAGACTGACTATTATAAAGTGCATAATTTCTACTATTTACCCAGCTGAGAAAGTAAATAGCAGAGAAAAGCCACTATTTACCTTGCAGCCAGATAAATAGCCGCTACATTTTTAGCAGAGGTGTTATCCTCCATTTTAACTGTCTCGAGAGCAGAGCAAAAAGTAGAGGTTGCACTTGTCTGTAAAAAAAAGAAATCACCTGCCCAGCTGACTTTTGGCAACAGACATGAAACCAGGAATGCTAATTTTCAATGTGTTTTAAAGTTGCAGAATAGTTCAAGGACATCTCAAAATACTTTGCATGCGCAATTTGTCAAAATGGCACCCTGAGAGTGAGATACCTCTTGGCTGACAGTGGCTTGCTGCAGTGCCACAATGCACTGTGAAAGGGACATATCAAACTGGGGTATTGTTATCAAGATATCCTTGGTGCGAAATGCATTCAAGGCAATTACTATTTTCATATTTATGCTCATGGAATATGATTCCCAATTGATAAGTATGGGCTGCCTAGTCTCCTAGTGCAGACTGCATTTTCCCTGTATGCATTGCTTTGGTCAGCAGATAGTGCCCAATCGATTAATGTATTCTAAAAGTTTGTTTTCAAGTGTAGCATTTGCAAATTTCAAATATGGTCACTGGCAGATGGATTGTTTCCATTTACATTTTTTGGTTCCTGATCTTAGCAAAGTGTAGGAGTTAATGGAATGGACAACACGTTGTGTCATCTAACATTGTTTAATAATTTTGGAGTTAGCCAAGAGTTTTTGAGTTTACAAAAATTCAATTTATAATACACTTACTTAAAGAGCTTTCAACTACCTCTCTTCATTCATTGTTCTGGTTTTCACATTTTGCTTCTGCCCACTACAGCATGCAGCATGGGGCAATAGATCAGCCTAATTACTGGTTAACTTTACTTTGAGTGACTGAATTTTGCTCTCTCACAAAGAGAACATCAACACAGGAGGTAGTTCCCTTCAGTTTCAGAGTTTTTTCTCTTTGCTTCATAATTACTTTAGTTTTGCCTTTGTCTATAGAACCCAAGTTGAAAGCAGGACCATTCTACCGAATGTGAGCACAGGCCACATTCCATGTTTATCAGCTCATGTCAATGGAGTTGTAGTTTCCTTTTGAAGTGTCCTTTGTTATCCCACTGCTGGTATTTCCCAGCATAACATTGTGTCCATTTGAAACTGTTCTGTATTAACTTCTTTTTATTTTACTAGGCATACAGTGCACTAACTGAAAGATTCAAAATTCAACATATGAATTCATAACTTGAGAATACTTCGGGAACATGTTTATTCAGGACTCAATTTCAGTTATGGTTCTAATATAAACTTTGCCTAGGAAGAAAATTATCCTTTAATATGTTTAAATTGCAGAACTTGTGACACTATTTTATGTATTTCTTTCTTCCTCGTTTCTTTGTTTCATTCCTTCTTTCTTTTGAATACTGACAGAATATCAGGACCAAAAATATATTGTGGACAGAAAATCATGTAAAAAATATCAAGGGCCAACATATCAAGAGCCAAGAGCAAATAGGTAAGTATAGATTTCAATCAATCAATCATAGCATTTGTATAGCGTGCTACTCACCCGGAAGGGTCTCAAGGCGCTGGGGGGAGAGGAGTCCGTTACTGCTCGAACAGCCAGGTGTTGAGTTACTTCCTGAAGGAGAGCTGGTCCTGGGTCAGCCGAAGGTGGATGGGGAGGGAGTTCCAATTCTTGGCTGCCAGGTAGGAGAAGGGCTGCCAGGTAGGAGAAGATTTACTATTCTTAACTCCACATCTATGTATCTTGTAGATATATATATAACATAGGTGTTCCAGGGGCGGGGTCCCTCTAAAAGAGGTTTTATAAACCCTCGTGAGTGAAAGCTGCTCATTTTATTTTTGCCAAGTGTAGAACATTAACGGCAAATTCGAGGTTGGTGCTGTGGGCACTGTGAAATAATAACCAACATTATTTTAGCATATTCGAAACCAACAGGTCTCCCCTAGGGGTCCCAGGGGTGGGGAGGGTATCCTGTAATTATGAGCCTGGGCTTTATAAAATAGGTTTCATGAATCCTGGTGAGGAAGAAACTGAACAATTCATTTTTTCCCCAATGAAGATAGTTGGCCTCATAGGCTAACATGGCAATATGTTCTGGACGCTTAACTATTGCTAGGAGATTGAAAAAATAGACTGAACAGAATGATATTGATAAATCCAGCAACTGGGCATTGTTTCATTTATCATAACATGTACAGAAGTATAAGACTTTCTTTTCTGTTACCAAAGTCCAGGCTCCATCACTCTTCCCTGATTGGTCAGCCCTGATGGGATCAGCGACACTGCCTTGGTTAGGTGATAAGTGGCCAGGCAGGGCAGAGGTTATTTTATGGCAAGAGCTCTGGGGGCACAGAAATGCCAGTGCGGGGGTTGGGCCATGAAGCATCAGCTTCAAAGGAAGAACAGGTCAAACAAGCCTGTCCGCCAGGGCCACCCACTCTCCCTGCCAGATGGGAGGCTTAAGGAATGCATTCACAGATATGCGGGGGGAGTTTATGAAAATTAAGCCACACTCTGAGTTTGGTTCAGTTAGCTCCTGCTGCTTTTCTGAAATTTCAGCAATGATGGATTTTGAGAGAGGAGTGCCTTTTGGAACAAGACTATGCCACACTATGGAGCAATTTGTCATGCTTTGGGATGTTGCCTTGCACCTCATTGGACAGGGGTGCTCCCATACGTCTAGACAGAGAACACTGAATAAATATGTGAGAGCCGCAGAGCCCCTCAGTTCTGCTGCCTGAATCTTCATGAAGAAGAAGGATTGTCCTGCTGGAATCCTGATCTACACCCAATGGTCGGCCTGGTGAAGGCTGAGCTTGCTGCCCTATCAGGCACTACAGCTCTGATGAATTTGCCTTGCTTCAAGAAGAAGTAAAGAATGGATTCCCTGAAGCTACAGGCTACCAGAGCTTGTCGAACAAAGAAACAAGCAAACAAGTACACACTGGTCTGTAAATTCAAAGTCCAACTCGTCTCGAGTCAATCAATTGTTGTGTAAAGAACCAATCCAATCCACTGTTGTTATTGCCTATCTTTGGATGTATGACGTTACAACGCATACTGTTACAACGCCTACCTTTACATCGCAGTTTTTACAACGCATGCTGTTACAACGCATAGCGCTAAGGGGTGCTGGATAGTGAATAGTTTAATTTACTATTCCAAGTCCAGTCCCCGTGGATAGTAGGGAAGGTGTTGGATAGTCAATTAAATCTATTCCCTATCCTAGGCGCCCCCCAGCGCAATGCGTTGTAATGACATGCGTTGTAAAAGTTGCGTCGTAAGGGTAATGCGTTGTAAAAGTTGCGTTGTAAAGGATGTTCCCCCCTATCTTTACTTCACAATGACAGTCACTGGTGTAGACATCCAAAACACTGCAGCCAGGTTACCAGAGCTTAACTGGCCCTTCTCCAGCTGGAGTCTCCCTCCTGGATGCATCCAGTGGATGTTTTAAGGGGTTGACCAAGTGCATTGGTTGAAGTTAAGTCCATAGCTACCAAGGACCAACTATGAGATTCCAGACCCTTGGATTTGTGTTTTCGTCACATGGACCCCACTAGGAGACCTTCTGGAAGGACCTCTAGAAGTTTGGGAAAGTTTGGTAAACTTTATGGAAAAGGCTTCAATAAGTGACTGACCTGACCACTAGACAAAGCCGACCATCTTCGTCTGCTACCTGGACTAAATTCCAGGTTTTTCCAGCTGAAGAGCTACAGAGGTCCTACTTTCAGAGTTTGACTGGGAGCTCCCTAAAATTCAAACCGGCGAACCCTCTGCAGAACCCTCTGCAAATCCGGACTGGTGGAGAGCAATGAGGGCTCTCGATAGAAAAATCTCAAGAAAAGTTTCCAAGTCTGAATGTAAAAGTTTAAACGTGGCGACCATGTGGGGCGTATTGGTTTCTAAGCACTAGAAATTGTTTACTCTTTAAAAAGTAATACCTCTGATTCCCTACATTGGATTTTCATTGTTTTGGGGTCATTTGAAAGATGCTAATGTTTCCTATTTTTATGAATTGGTGGTGGATTTATATTGTGTGCTGTGTCTTACCTATTTCACTGTATTGGTGTTTTTAAATGCTTTACATGTGTCTCTCCTGAGTAAACCCTTATTACTCGGTGTCAGCTACCAAGTGTTGAGAACGGGACTAATTTATAGAGACCCTAATTAGTACCCAGTACCGTGTTGGTGACCTTGCTGGTGGTGTTAGGTGGCTACCTACCATTCCCTATAACTCACCTTCCACAAACCGACATCCCTCTACGGGCTGATTCTGCAGATGAGTAACCTCACTGGCTAACCCCAGGATAGCGGAGTTTACTAACCTTTCTTCCCCCAAACATAGTGCATTTCTCAATGAGAATGACAGAGGCATCATAATGCAGCCAGATGACAGAGACAGCATAATGCAGCAGATTCAAGAAAACAGCATCCCTCTTATGTCTGTTATTTAACCCATTTGCATTATGACAAACTACAGTAAAAAACATTTTCTAGTATGTATTTGTATGTGTGTATAAATGAACTAAAGACCTGCTACAAACCACAAACCGTGGTGTCCGTTTTCCCATTTTTTGTGGCATTTCCGGCTGGAGTGCAGGAGAGTGACTGGGATAACACAAGCAAATATATGGTAGAACATATGGGACTACTTACTGACCAGTGGCAGCGAACTTTGTTTGATGGCAGGCATCTGAGGAAGTCATTGAAGACGAAACGCTTCATGCCTAAACTCTTTTGATAATAAAGCACCTACCTGGATCCCCTCTGTGTCCCTCCGATTCTTTCCTACGGTTTGAATCCTTGTTTGCATATTCAGCGCGCCGGCCCGTGACGTGCTAGAGGGAACCGCCTTGTCAAGTGGACAGAGACAATCAGGGCACCCTGCACCTTTGCACTCTGCGTATCCAGGCTACTGGAAGTTCTCTGTTCCACGTCACCCGCATTGAAGACCAGCTCCGCTGCAGCAAGCAGTCCGTGTAATCACACGGAAAACCAAGGGTCACGGTATCCGAAGTTCCAGGACTGCCCCAGTGTGGATACCTGTGGTTAAGGCGTCTTGGGGACCCAGCTGGTGATTTTTATCTACAAGCCGAGTGTGCCACTGACTCAGTGCCGTGTTCATAATGATGTCCAGGACCCAATATTTGGAAACAAGGGTACGAGAACGGAACTTCATCCGGCAAGGTGTGAGAGGGGCATGCTGGGATTTGTAGTTTGCCGACGCTACTGCATTTCTTGAGTGACTCTGTTCCGCACTACCTAGGACAACCACCAATGGTAGAACATATGGGACTACTTACTGACCAGTGGCAGCGAACTTTGTTTGATGGCAGGCATCTGAGGAAGTCATTGAAGATGAAACGCGTCATGCCTAAGCTCTTTTGATAATAAAGCACCTACCTGGATCCCCGCTGTGTCCCTCCGATTCTTTCTTACGTTTGAATCCTTGTTTGCATATTCAGCGCGCCGGCCCATGACGTACTAGAGGGAACCGCCTTGTCAAGTGGACAGAGACAATCAGGGCACCCTGCACCTTTGCACTCTGTGTATCCAGGCTACTGGAAGTTCTCTGTTCCACCACACCCGCATTGAGGACCAGCTCCGCTGCAGCAAGCAGTCCGTGTAATCACACGGAGAAACCAAGGGTCACGGTATCCGAAGTTCCAGGAGTGCCCTAGTGTGGATACTTGTGGTTAAGGCGTCTTGGGGACGCAGCTGGTGATTTTTATCTACAAGCCGAGTGTGCCACTGACCCAGTGCCGTGTTCATAATGATGTCCAGGACCCAATATTTGGAAACAAGGGTACGAGAACAGAACTTCACCCGGCAAGCTGTGAGAGGGGCATGCTGGGATTTGTAGTTTGCCGACGCTACTGCATTTCTTGAGTGACTCTGTTCCGCCCTACCTAGGACAACCGCCAATGGTAGAACATATGGGACTACTTACTGACCAGTGGCAGCGAACTTTGTTTGATGGCAGGCATCTGAGGAAGTCATTGAAGACGAAACGCGTCATGCCTAAGCTCTTTTGATAATAAAGCACCTACCTGGATACCCGCTGTGTCCCTCCGATTCTTTCTTACGGTTTGAATCCTTGTTTGCATATTCAGCGCGCCGGCCCGTGACGTACTAGAGGGAACCGCCTTGTCAAGTGGACAGAGACAATCAGGGCACCCTGCACCTTTGCACTCTGCGTATCCAGGCTACTGGAAGTTCTCTGTTCCACCACACCCGCATTGAGGACCAGCTCCGCTGCAGCAAGCAGTCCGTGTAATCACACGGAGAAATCAAGAGTCACGGTGTCCGAAGTTCCAGGTCTGCACCAGTGTGGATTCTTGTGGTTAAGGCGCCTTGGGGACCCAGCTGGTGATTTTTGTCTACAAGCCGAGTGTGCCACTGACCCAGTGCCGTGTTCATAATGATGTCCAGGACCCAATATTTGGAAACAAGGGTACGAGAACGGAACTTCACCCGGCAAGCTGTGAGAGGGGCATGCTGGGATTTGTAGTTTGCCGACGCTACTGCATTTCTTGAGTGACTCTGTTCCGCCCTACCTAGGACAACCACCAATGGTAGAACATATGGGACTACTTACTGACCAGTGGCAGCAAACTTTGTTTGATGGCAGGCATCTGAGGAAGTCATTGAAGACGAAACGCGTCATGCCTAAGCTCTTTTGATAATAAAGCACCTACCTGGATCCCCGCTGTGTCCCTCCGATTCTTTCTTACGGTTTGAATCCTTGTTTGCATATTCAGCGCTCCGGCCCGTGACGTACTAGAGGGTACCGCCTTGTCAAGT
Source organism: Lissotriton helveticus (assembly GCF_964261635.1). Lineage (NCBI taxonomy): Eukaryota > Metazoa > Chordata > Amphibia > Caudata > Salamandridae > Lissotriton > Lissotriton helveticus. Next base: position 1,450,095,818 of record NC_136065.1, read on the forward strand.
GGACAGAGACAATTAGGGCACCCTGCACCTTTGCACTCTGCGTATCCAGGCTACTGGAAGTTCTCTGTTCCACCACACCCGCATTGAGGACCAGCTCCGCTGCAGCAAGCAGTCCGTGTAATCACACGGAGAAACCAAGGGTCACGGTATCCGAAGTTCCAGGAGTGCCCTAGTGTGGATACTTGTGGTTAAGGCGTCTTGGGGACCCAGCTGATGATTTTTATCTACAAGCCGAGTGTGCCACTGACCCAGTGCCATGTTCATAATGATGTCCAGGACCCAATATTTGGAAACAAGGGTACGAGAACGGAACTTCACCCGGCAAGCTGTGAGAGGGGCATGCTGGGATTTGTAGTTTGCCGACGCTACTGCATTTCTTGAGTGACTCTGTTCCGCCCTACCTAGGACAACCACCAATAGTAGAACATATGGGACTACTTACTGACCAGTGGCAGTGAACTTTGTTTGATGGCAGGCATCTGAGGAAGTCATTGAAGACGAAACGCGTCATGCCTAGGCTCTTTTGATAATAAAGCACCTACCTGGATCCCCGCTGTGTCCCTCCGATTCTTTCCTACAGTTTGAATCCTTGTTTGCATATATATATATATATATCTATATATGTATTACCTACTGGCGGTCGCCAGTAGGTATATATAGTTAGGATTTTTTCTCTATGGGTTTTTTGAAAATTCTATGTCTAATAACTTTGGCGTTTGTGGACGGAATTGGCTGAAATTTTCAGGAAAATGGCACATTTTGTTTCTGAGCAGCCCCTGAAAATTGGGGGGGGTTCGTCCAGGGGGGGTCGAGAAAAAAGGGGGGTCCCAAAACGTGTTTTTAACATTGAGTTTTCCATAGGGCGGTTGGCCTCACTTTTAGCCCGAACGGCTGAATGGATTTGCACGGAACTTGGCAAAATTGTAGGGACTGGTAGCCCGATGTGCCTTTTGTAGGTCTCAATATATGTGCTACAGTGGATTTTGAGAAATTTACGTTTAAAAAAAGATATATATCTGTAACAGCGGACCGGGCAGCGCTCCAGGACGTGTACTTTTCGCGCAACGGAGCTTTGTGAAGCGAAGCTGATTGGTTCTCCGGCGTCTGTCAACATTCCAAACAGTCCGTAGCGGCCGCCATCTTGTCTCTCGGTAGGATCGAGAGACAAGAGGAGGCCAAAGCGAAGGGGCAAATGACCATAAGGGGGAATAGTAGATCCTCGCTGACCCCCTAGGTTTGATGTGGAGGTTTTAAAAGGGCCCCGCGGGGCAAAAAAAAAAAATAATAATAATAATCGAACGGCTGAATGGATTTGCACGAAACTTGGCAAAATTGTAGGGACTGGTAGCCCGATGTGCCTTTGCTAGGTCTCAATATATGTGCTTCAGTGGATTTTGAGAAATTAACGTTCAAAAAAAGATATATATCTGTAACAGCGCACCGCTTCGCGTACTTTTCGCGTTACGGAGCTTTGCGAAGCTGATTGGCTCTCCGGTGTCTGTAAACATTCCAAACAGTACGTAGCGGCCGCCATCTTGTCTCTCGGTAGGATCGAGAGACAAGAGGAGGCCAAAGCGAAGGGGCAAATGACCATAAGGGGGCATAGTAGATCCTCGCTGACCCCCTAGGTTTGATGTGGAGGCTTTGAAAGGGTCTCGCAGGGCAAAAAAAAAATATACCGTTTTTTTAGTTTTTTTGCGTGGAGTGCGCCCGGTTCGCGAACCGGGAAGCGTTCTGGGGAGCGTACTTTCTTGAAAATTAGTGAAAAAAGTTAGAGTAAAATAATAATTGTGAGTGATCAGATGTAGGGTAGCTCTGAGAAGAGCTTTTGGGTTTATGGTACATTTAGGTACTTATAAGTAGGTACCAATGCACAGTCTTAAATTCAGAGTGAAAACTCTGTTGCCCTCATCTGAGAAGTGAACTCCATCTCCTCTGTAGATATCTTGCATGTAGTAACGCAAGTTATTGTTGTACAGGGAGCCCATTCCATGGTCTCTCATGTAAGCTGAAACAGATTTGTTTACATGCTTCCTCGATTTCTCAATTTGTGGACAAAATTGGTTCGACCACCTCCATTTCTGTCTTTGGCATATATTTGAATATACCAAGGCAGTCTGAGGAAAAAGTGCCATCAATTGCTCAAAGGTGTCCTTTAAAAGCATTTCCAGACCTACCCCAGTCAAAGTGCCCAAATCATTACCTCCACAGTGCACAATTAACAGGTCAGGTTTTGGCAAATGCATAAAGGTTTTCACCAATGGTATCAATTGGTGACATTTTAATCCTCTGTGGCCAAACCACTTAATTTCCACATCTTGTAAATTGAGGTTAGGTAAATTCCTGTTTTCAGCGTACCTTTGAGCCCAATAGATGTAACTATGTCCAACAATCCAGACAGAAAACATGGTGAGAGAAGGTTCTGCTGCAGTCAGATGAAGTGTGGCAATGAAATGGCAGTTGAAAAAATGAGAGTGTAAAATGAAAAAAACTGAGGAGTTTCTGTGTTAATGAAGCAGTAAGAGTGATTGGTGGATTTTGATTGCTGAAAACAGAAAGTTAGTGTGCATGGATGAGTTCGTTGAAAGATGTATTTTGAGTGGCGAAGAAAAAATCATTAAATGAAAGAATGCTCTGGATATGCAGGTGCACTGAGAGTTCAGAGTTCAATTGCAACATTGTTGTGTGAGAGGTCTTGCAAGAGGTGGTTGCTATGCAGAAAAAGCAGAGAGGGGGCAGAGGGGGGAAGGGTTTTGCTTTGAAAAAAAGTGAGGGAAGAGTTTTGATTGGGTGACATGAGAGATATGTGTGAGGAATTACAGCACTTCTGTGCTTTTGATAGCTGCAGACTCTGCAGTGCATACCTTTTGCTCTGCTGAAGACAAATTGGTGTGTTTCTGAGACTGTTTTGAAACTCAAAGTATTTGCTAAGGTGAGAAAAGATTTCTTTAATTTAGATAGAAAATAGTGTGCTTTAAGGAGAAAATTATGAAGAAAGTTGTGTTTTTCAAATGTTGCTTTGTCTCAAGTGTTTCACAAATAGATTTTGTTTCTTTGAGAAATTGTAATTGGAGAAAATGTGAAGTATTAGTACTGACAGGGCTTTTATGTGCATAGGAGCTGTGGAGTGTTTTCAAATTATGACTTGTAAATCGTTTTTGAGAAAAAGCAATGGTTTTAATATTGATGAGAAGGACATAATGGTGTCTGCTTCTTTATAAGGTAATTGAGAGTCTCTGATGTTATTTTTCCCATTTCAATGTAAGAAGTTTGTCTGTGGAGCAAATTGCTTGTAAATATGCTCCCACCTGTGCATGGCAAATTTAGATTTTGAATGTTTCCGTTACATAGGCATGTTAAAGGTGACTGAAACATGCTGCAAAGGCAATCAAAAAATGCTTTTATGTGTCTTAAGGACATTTTAAGTCATTTCCCCATGTGCAGTGTTTTCAAATTATGAGTTGAAAATCGTTTTTGAGGTAAAGGAATGTTTTCAAAATGTATGTGCGCCATATGACCCCAAATTTCTTTTTCAGGGGTGCAGCAGGGTGTTCTTGAGACACCCCTGCACCGTCGGAAAAATTCGTAATTTGCTATGAGGTAATTGCTAATCGCAAATTGCACCTTCATTCCTATGGGCCTCCTGCTGCATGGAAATGAATGGGTAATTTGTAATTAGCAAATAGGTCATCGCAAACTAGGAATGGTAAAGAATCGCTATTTATTCCTTAAAGTTCGCTATTTAGGAAATGGAAAAAACTTTGATGATACATATGGCGGTTCATCTCTAACAAGATAAGAAGCATAGGGATAGATTTATGATGACTGGCGCATCACCAGGGATGTGTTAGTCATTCTGTGCCGCTGTTCCGTCACCTATGGTGTGCTGCATTTACAATGCGGCGCATCATGGGGCAAAAACAGCACAGATGCGTGACGTATTTGTGCCGTAAAGTTGGCGCATTGCTGGAGTTGTATCGCAAGTGTGATGAAGCTCCAGCAAGGCTGAGGGGTGCCCCTGTCGCAGGGTTTCTGTTCTCACACAGAACTGTGGACAGAGGATTGGAACCTCGGCGAATTAGGGTGTCCCAAAACTCACCTTAGTAATCAAAACCCCTTAGCAAGCTAGGTACAGTGTCACATTGGATATAACAAACTCTCAATGTTTAGACAATCCAGAATATGAACTTATAGTACCTCAGGATACGTGGAACTCATGAACAGTCGGTCGTTATATATTTCTTAGAAACCAGAACATGGAGTTAAGAAGAACACATGTGTATTTGAAATGTTTATTTACTAATGCCGTCTTCTCAGGCGTAGTATCTTAGATTATACAAGTACACATATTATCAGTAGCAAAATTACCAGCATAGTCAGTAGTACATAAAAAGCGAATGGTGACAGTATGTTAACATGCTGTAAATGAATAAGAGTTAGCAACACTTATAAGCAGCCGCGGGCCGTGGAGGGAGTTACGGTGGGGCAGGGAGGCGGGGAGGGGGAGGGGCAGGGTGGAGAGGGCTCCACCCTGCCCCTCCCCCTCCCCGCCTCCCTGCCCCACCGTAACTCCCTCCACGGCCCGCGGCTGCTTATATCTCACCCTCCCTAATACACATAATATATTATTTGCTAAGAAGGTCTCTTTGTGTTGGTTTAGGGCGTGCTGATACTTTAGTGTCTTAGATTTGAAGGAATCACATCAGCATACACCAGCTCTCTCTTCATGTGAACCGCATCAAGTGTTGTGTATGTGTGTTCGGCAAAGCAATATAAAACCCGCCTCATGCCCAGAATTGGGAGAAGCTGCACTTATGTTATGAGTATGAAGTCGTGGAGATCAGACCTCATAACAATTCTGTATCGTGTTGTTCTTGAAACTTCAGCACTCGCTGTACAGATATAGTTTAAGAAGTAAAGCAGATAGTAGAGCAATAACATATTATTCTCATGTAAATCACGATGAACTATTAGGTTGAAAGCTAAAGCAACAACTAAGTGTCGTGTGCAGAAGTTGCAAAAAAGGAAAAAATGGCGTTTAAACCGGTAATGAGTCCATGCTAACTTAACACGGTGTAAAGATATCCAGGACCTAGATGACACCTCCCCATGATCCGGAAACGAACTGAATAAGATAATAGAAGTGCCATCTCATGAGAGCAGATTGCAACTTTATATGTGGACGGTCCGCAAGGTAAAACATTAAAAACTAGGAAAATTTAATGCTAAAGAAAAATAAAACAGCCAAGTACTTTATCGAGTCTTAAGCCAATAGGCAAGCTAAATAATAAAAACTTGACAAATAAGTCAATGAATTGTAAATGAAATGCTAGTACTCAGCATATCAAACATGAAAAAGGTCTATGACATAACTGTGTATGCAAAATAAGCTGCAACAGCCTCCAATAGGAAGTCACCGTCTTCATCCGAAAAGAGTTCAGCCATCCAATTTAAAAGCGGAAAAGAACATACGTGCTCTCCCAGCACCGGGTCCTCTATCAACATCAGAGGACAGCTCGGTGGGTTTTCAAGAAAGCTCTGTTCCAAGAAAGACTGTGTTGCCGCCAGTAAATTCCAGGGACCAATTAGTCCATGCATCAATGCCACAGCCATAATCCTTTCGCCAGGACAAACCAACTCGTGAGTAATGATAGGAGTCATCAGCTGATTAAAGTCGACGTCAGGAGAAACCGGTCCGCAGAGACACAAATCAATGGCCCAATCGAAATCACAGGTCAGGCAGTGAAATACAGGCTGGACACAGGTGAAGTAGGAGAATCGAAAAGATAATCCATATGCCGTGCTTAATATCGCCAACGGCATTGTGCCATAATATTCTAGCATGCGATTGCGGAACAGTGTCAGCAGCTGCAGGGCGGGAGCTTGCACAGGAGGGACATCCATATTTAAAAATGTAAAAAAGCACAAGAGCGTCCGCTGGTAATGCAAGTAAAAATGGGAATCCACGAAGCAGAGTGGAAAAAATAGAATGAAAGAAAGCAGGGATGACTCCAAAGATTTTCTCAAATGAAGTCACGAGACCACTGGTAACAACTTTAAAAAAGTGCGCCAGGCCCTTTGTGGAGGACGCGTTAGAGATAGTCCGAACCATCTTGCTGAAATGGAAAGGCGAATCTGTATTTAAAAGGGTCTGCACCTCTGTACGGGTGTTCGCTATGTGAAGCACGAAAGTTTCACGGGCCGAAGTCAAGGCCACCTCTCTTTGAGACAAAAGAGCTCTTATTCTTGTCATGCCGTTGAAATGTGCTCCCAAGGTTGGTATTTGTGGCCAGATTGAAAACTCCCTATGTTCATGTGTGGGAGGAAATAGAACATTTCTGCAGCAAATAACCCGTTCATTTACTGTTACGATAAAATGAATACTTTTAATTAACCCAGAACAATCTTCATTATTGAGCATCAAATAACTACCATTTTCCAAGAACTTGAACGTGGGGATGATAGCAGGAACTGGTGTGCCTTGCAACACGCAAGCCATATTTGGTCGGTGTTTGTTGCATGAACCGTGTAACTGTATGTGCCTACACATTAGTGAATCATCTGGCGTCTCAGTGCATTCCTCTCCATTCAGATAAAGTTCTTGATCATCTTTGAAAATCTGTATGTGTATGGAAGCGACCAGACCTCATGAAGAAAACCACTACCTAAAGGTTAATAACGACCTATTGGTATATATGTCATACAATTTGAAAACTTATATAAAGCAAAAGGCAGCGTTATTAAACCGTGGATAAGGCACGTTGCCAAAGCAGTCAACCTTTTGGATTTATACTGGAAATGTTAAAGGAAGAATTACGGAGTAGGGCCTGTAAATCTTTAATGGACAACGAGTAAAATTACTCCAACCATCATATTCCTCTAACTCCGGGATAGTAGGGGTGTTTAATTTTTTAGAAGTAGCCAATCCAAAGCATTTGGTCTGGGAAATTGTTTCATTCACAAACAACATATGATTTGGGATGAGACATGCACGGTGGAAAGCCTCAGTGCCTTGTACCTGCCAGGTTTGTGAACCCCAAACTGATGTAGATCCTGGATATTTTTACTCTGTGTTACGTTAGCATGGTCTCATTACTGGTTTAAACGCCATTTTTCCTTTTCTGTAACTTCTGCACACGACACTTAGTTGTTGCTTTAGCTTTCAGCCTACCTGCGTCAAGATCTATGCCTGCTTCAAGCAGGCGCAGGGTTTTGATGTAGCTTTGTCCTATCTGATTGTAAATGCGGCACACCGTGGGTGGCAGAGCAGCGGTGCACGTTAACTGGTGCATCCCTGGGGATGTGCTAGTTAATATAAATCTGCCCCTTTACATTTAATTATGTGCAGGGGACACAGAGTAGGTGAGGTTTATCCAAGGTTAAGAAGAGATGAGTCCTGTTCAGTGAAAAATTGGAGATAGGCTTCAGTATATTATATACTTAAGTAGTGTGTTAAGTTTTTGATGACTGTTATTAATTTACTGTTGGGTAATAGTGGTTAATAACATTTTTTATTATATTTTACCACAGATTCAACTGCAGATTATTTCAAGATTTTAGGACGCCTAGCAAAGAAAGAGTGAGAAAGGCTGCAAAACGTCAAAGACAGCAGGACCATGGAATAATGCAGTAGTCCTCTAACAAAAAGATTTGTCAAGTCACCAAGAAAGCACCGGGTAAGAGTCCAAAAACAGTCATAAGAAATTTGTGTAGTAAAAAAAATATTACTACAGAAAATGTTTCAGTCCAGAAAAGGAGAAACAATTCAAATGGTAAGGAAAGGCCAATGAGAAATGTTACTGCTAGAGTAAGAGATAACTCTATGCATGAAAGTAGAAGGAAACAACAGTTTAGGGATATTCGTAAACGAATGTTCCGCAACAGGATAATTGGGAATTTGTTAAAAAATATTAAGAAAGGTCAACAGAAAGTGTTTTTTTATAAGAGAAAAAAATAGTTGAGAAAGTTATTGATCAGGCATTTGAAATTAAACGTAAGTTATTTATTTTGACAATCAATAGAATTAGGAAGCTAAACAAGGTAATTTATGATTTCAAAAGAAATAGTAGATGGAAGAGAATAGTTAATCGTAGTAATTTTTGTGAAGTTTTTTCTGGAGAATGGATGCATAGTTCAAGCTCTGAGGCATTTTTTAATGAGGAGAGTTATTTCCAGGATAATGATTTGGTGCATGCAGTTGACACCAGTGGTCGAGCTTATGAAGTGAAAGATGGTTGTCCAGTTGAAAAAAAAAAAGTTGTGAGAACAGAGATAGAAGAGGTGTTAGGTAATGAGGTTTTAGGGAGACGTCCTAAGGGTCCTGTGTACACCTGGAAGTGTAGTAGTATTTGCAGTGTACGACAGGATTCCATCAATTTGCTTTGTGATTTTATACGGTCATTTAATAAGAAAAGTTTGAAGCAGAAAATGAAGTTGTTGCAAGAATTAGATCCTTGCAGAGTGAGAGAAGTGATAGGTTTGCATGGTCATTCACTGGCTTGTCTTTCCAGGAGAGTATGCCAGAGTGTTTTTCATCATTTCAGGATGCTAGCAGTGCATCATAATAAAGTGAGGAAATTAGTTAGAATGTTGTATTATGCTAAGAGTCCAGCAATTATGCTTAAACAATTATGCGCTGCTCTTTTGCATGGTTCTGAAATAGATGTGAAGAATATATGTGAAGAAATTGAGTTTTGTTACTTTGGAAGTAAAGAGGAGAATGTTGAAATTGACCAAGAAGAAGAGAGTAATGTGGAAGATAGTGTACAGGTTTCCAGTACAGATAATTTCCAGAGGAAAATTGCGACGTTTGAGGTGAAATCAAGTGAGAGGCCAAATTTCACTTGTGTGTGTTGTCGACGCACTTATTATAAGAATCAGACTAAGTTAGTGGATTTATATGGAAAAAGTGAAAGGGAAAATAATAGTGAATGGAAGGATTTTACAACATACTTGATGGTAGAAAATTGTTTTGATTTGGGATTGGATCAACGTGTGTGTACTTATTGTTGTAACAAATTAAATCAAAACCAGATGCCTGCTAGAGCAGTTCATAATAATCTGGAATTGGTTGAGATTCCTTCTGAATTGAAGGATTTAAATACTTATGAATCTATTTTGATTCAAAGTATCCATCCCTTTCAGGCTATTGTAAGAATGGAGCCAAAGACAGGGAAATTGCCTCCATCAGATTTACAGAGAGGATTAAAGGGAAGAGTTGTTTATTTGCCTCTAGATTTGAAGAAAAACATTAACACAATTGGAGTAGAAAAAGTGGAAGAGGAACCTCTTGTTATCTTAGTTAATGGGGTTCCGACAAAGAATAAGAAAATATGGCAAGATTTAGTAGATGTTAGGAAAGTCAAAAGGGCAACATTGTATTTGAAAAAATATAATAAATACTATAAAAATGTATATGTTGCAGAAGAGGAAGTAAGTGAGGAAGAGGATAGCGATTTGTGTGCTGGTCAAATTGAGAAAGTAGAACCCTGTGCTAGTGAAGAAATATATGAACATTATAGTGTTCATCCTTTGCATTCCAAGGAAGTCATGGGGAATGCTATTGAGTTGTTTCAAATGAAACAAGCGAAAGGGAGTCCCATTAGTGTTTGGGAGGAAAGTTTGGAAGCTCGGTGTTTCCCACAGCTTTTACCAACAGGTCAGGGAGGAAGATATGATGAGCGACCTCATCAAATTCCTGCTTCTGAATACCGGACTTTGCGATTGTATGCAGGAGATCCTAGGTTTCGACAATGCATTCCTTATTTGTTTCATCTCCTGTTTGAAAGCGATCTGTCTGGACTGTCATATGCAGTGAACCACATCTTGAAAAGTGGTATACACATGCAAAACATCTCGGCAAGTGACTTTATGGATAAAGTCAATGTCCAAGACAGTATTTTGGATTCTCACCTGATTAATCTCATGGCGTGTCAGCGTGGTACTAATGAGTACTGGTACCGTCGTCATGGTGATTTAAAATGTATGCTGAGGAACTTAGGAACTCCCACATGGTTCCTCACTTTGAGCTGTGCTGAGTATGGCTGGAAGACTTACTTGAATTTCTACGAGAGGCAAATGCTAACGTAGAAAACATCGAATTCAAGACACCCGGAGAACTGTGCTCTTTGGATCCAGTCAATGTATGTAGGTACTTCAATCATAGATTTGAAGGTATGATGTCTTTCATCATGAATAAGAAGAATCCACCTCTTGGAGAGGTTTTGGATTTCTTCTGGAGGAAGGAGTACCAAGCAAGAGGTGCTCCTCATATACATATGTTGCTGTGGATCAAGGATGCACCTAAATTTGGAACGGATGCAGAAGACTCAGTGATGAGTTTCATAGAACAGTATTCTACGTGTGCTGTTCCAAACGCAAAGGAGAAAAAAAGCCTAAGAGAAAAAGTTCTACGTTTCCAAAGCCATCGATGTGGAAAGTACTGTCGTCGTAAATTCCGGAACAAGGACAAGTTCTACACCAAATGTCGTTTCGGCTTTCCATGACCGGTGATTTCTAAAGGAAGAGTGAACAGTTTGATGTCTTCGCTGCGACATAATGTGATGAAGAAATCACCTAAAAACACATACAATTTGAAGAGGAACGAAGAGTCTAAGTACATCAACGACTACAACCCGGTGATTTTGTCCATGTGGAATGCTAACATGGATATACAGTTTGTGGCTGATAACTGTATGGCTGTGGCTCGGTATGTGACATCTTACATCACCAAAAAAGAGAAGACAGAATTGAAGGATATGTGGGAGGACATTTCCCATGAAAAGAGCCTCAGCAAGAAGTTGTACAGTTTCAGTTTGAAGATGTTGTCGCATCGAGAAATCGGAGCTTACGAATGTTCTGACCGGTTGTCTTCAGCAAGTCTCTATGCCAAGTCCAGGAGTATCGTTTGGGCGAGTGTTGGTCTTGCTGCAACGCGTAATCGAGTTCTGAAACCTGTGCGGGAAATTGAGTATTTGGCGGAAAAGGAGCCAAACAGTACCGACATTTTGAAGAGCAACATGTTGGATACATATTATCCAAATCGAAGCAGTCACCTCGAGAATGTTTGTCTGTATGAGGTTCTGCAAAATTACATATTCAAGAGGAACATCAAAGAAGATACTGAGAAAGGAGTGTATGCTGTAATAGGAAGTGAGGGATGTCTGGTCAAGCAAAGAAAATGCCACTTGATAAACCATCGAAAATTGAGTGGCGAATCTCCTGAAAAAAAGGAGTTTTTCTATTTAGCACTTTTGCAACTTTTTAAGCCTTGGCGTGCAGAAGAGGAACTGCTTGGAGATTTCCTTTGTTACGAAGACTCATTCAATGCTGCCAAGGAGACCATAGAATGTCCTGCTTTTCCCAAATATGTAGAAATGTTGAATGTGGAAATTGAGCAGGAAGCAACGATTGCAGCCGAGATTGCCAGAGGCAGTTCTCAGGACAGTCAGAGTTCTGCTTCATTGAGTCAGGATCCACTAGGAGGACCTCTTATCGAAAATGAAGCTGCCACTGCTATGAATGAAGTGGAAAGAGCCATGGCACATGCTCAGGAGGATGCGGTTAACTTAGAAGAGTTGGAAAGACAACTCAACGTTGAGCAGAGGAAAATATATGACGAACTTACCATGCAAATTGATCATGGATTAAGTCATGACAAGAAAGAGTGCTCATGTACGTCGTTGAGGCCTGTCCGACTGTACGTGAGTGGAGAAGCGGGAACTGGAAAAAGTTTCCTTATTAAAGCAATTTCATGTTATTTGCAGGAAAGGACAGAGTCATCGCTGTCTTGTGTTGTCACCGCTCCAACTGGACTGGCAGCACATAACATTAAAGGGATTACTTTACATCGTTTACTGATGCTGCCAGTGGAGCATGACAACAAATTAGAATATCACAAGCTATCTGGAGATGCTTGTTTTGAAGTTTCAAGAGTCTTGAGGAAAATGAAACTTCTTATCATTGACGAAGTAAGCATGGTTTCCAATGTCATGCTTGCCTTTGTGCATTTGAGAATGCAAGAAGTTCTCAAAACAGAGTATGATGTGTTATTTGGTGGCAAACACATCATTGTTTTCGGAGATCTTCTGCAGCTGACACCAGTGAAAGGGCAACCTGTGTTCAAAATGCTCACGCATGAAGATACCAGGAAGTGCTTAGGGAGCATTGGCAACGTCAATATATGGTTAAACTTCAATTATGCTGAACTGCATGAAAATATGCGTCAGGCAAAGGATGAAGTTTACAAGACTATTCTACAAGATGTTAGAATTGGAAAAGTGACCGAGCATGGGAAAGAAGCTTTACATGCACGATTACTGACAAATTTATATCCAGACAAAGATGTTGTGCCTGAGAATATTGTTCAGAAAGTTACTGAGAAAAAATCTGGAATATGTTTGATGCCAACTCTTGCAGAATGTGCCAAATTCAACAACAAAATGTTGCATTTAGAAAAGCAAGAGATTGTGAAACTGGAAGCTATTGACAGAGTAGAGCTTATGGGATCAACAATTATTTTGTCTGAGAATCTGAAAACAAAATTGGATTCATTAGAGAAGAGTATATCTAAAACTGCGGGTTTTGAAAAGACTCTGAATGTGTGCTTGAACTGCCGTATAATTTTAAGAAGGAATTTACATGTTGAAAGAGGTCTGGTAAATGGATCAATGTGTAATGTTGTTGATTTTGTGAAATACAGAAATAGAGATGGAATTGAATTTTTAAAAATTAAATTTGATGGCATTGAGGAAGTACAGCTAATTGCTCGTTGTTCTGCTAGATTTTTGGTTGTAAAAGACTTATATGTTCGTCGTAAGCAGTTTCCTGTTTGCTTGGCATATGCGGTGACAATCCATAAATCGCAAGGTTTAAGTGTAGACTGTGCATTGGTGAATATTGGCAGTTCTGTGTTCAAGGAGGGTATGGCATATGTGGCATTGTCACGAGTTAGGACTTTATCGGGATTGTACTTGATTGAGTGTGATGTCACAAACATTTGTGCGGATCTAGATTGTGTTAAGGAATACAATAGGTTGAGAAGAGAGTATGCACCACATTTGCCTCAGTATCCTTTGTTTGAGAAACGTGTGGTAGGCCGGAAACGAAGAAATGTGACCAATACTGGGGAGGTTGTAGCAAAAAGACGAAAAGTCAATGAACTTGAAATTATAAGCAGAAACAAAAAGGATTCTGTTGAAGATGTTGTTGGTTTTCAATTTGAAAACAGTTCTGGTGTCAACTGCTATGCTAATGTAGTGGTTAATGTTTTGTTTTCTCTAGAAAATGTAAAAGAAGAGATTGTGGTCAATTCTGATCAAAGATTTTGCAGTTTGTTAAATTCTGTGTTAGAGAAATGTAGCACTGATAGAACAAACATGGAAAGTGTGTCTGAAATTCGAAATCTGTTAGACAGCTGTTCAGGCCAAACACAATTCTCTCAAAATAGTCAGCAAGATTGTCAGGAGTTGTTAATGTATATGCTTGATGTATTGCATGATGAAGGTGTAGATGTAGATCACCTGTTTGGGCTTTCTTATCAATGGCAGCATGACTGCGAGAACTGTAGGGTATCAAGTACTACTAGTGTAGACTCAGAAAGATGTATATATTTAACTTTGCCAGACAGTAAATCAGTCTCTTTTAATAAGCTAGTAAAAGCAGCTGATCACAACATGGAGTGTAGCCAATGTAAATCTGAAATGATGTCCACATTATTTATACGAACATATGGCCAGTATGTCATTTTAATGTTCCAACGATGTAGGCCTGATGGAACAAAATTGACAACTTTAATTAAAAATTTTGTGGCTTCACAGTTGTCAATATCAGGAAGGACTTTTGTAACTGTAGCAATTATATATCATGATGGTCCTTCAATAACATCAGGACATTATACAGCTTATTTAAAGTGTAGAAATGGCTGGTCATTCTGCAATGATTCTGTTTTAATTTTCAAAAAAAAATTGCCATATGACCTTAAAAACTCTTACCTGGTGTTTTTAAAACCAAAATTTTAGGGAAAGAATCTCGGGATGTGCTCTGAGGAATTTCAAGAAGTTCTCATGGCTCCTACACTATTTGGCCTTGAGGATAAGTGTAGTACAGAGACATAACTTCTTACCATAACACTGGACGTCATGGAGAAATACGTGCACTTTGAATGAGTTCAGAAAAACTATTTCTTTTTATAAGCTAATTGAAGCAGCCAATCAAAACATGGAGTAGAGGGAATGTAAGTCTGCAATGCTGTCTAATGTTTTACATTGCTTTGTGATTAAAAGTGATGTAGAGAATTAAATAATTGTACTAGTCATAAAGGTAGTGTAAGTCTGCTTCATAGTAAGCAGTATCAGTGTGATAGGAAATGTAGAACATGATTGAGCAAGAAGGGGAAGATATTACTAGTCCAGGATTGTGTAAATGATCTTCAACATTTTAATTCTGAAAGTTGCGGAAATGCGAAAAGACGGGATTGGCTTACAAGAAATCCAAGAGTTATAAATGGGTCTGACAAGATTTGGCCTTGTGGAAACTTGTGGTAGAGAGCAAGAAGTCATTTATTGTATGTAACATGTTTTTGAAAACGATGGAGGTTTTCTTTCAGAAAGTGGCGGGTTGAAAGTAATAACAGCACAACAGAGTGTAAGCTGTTCATAGGACATCCTTGGCCGTCATGGAAAGTAAGTTAACTTTAAGGAGTTCTGAATTCTGATTTGTTATGTTGTATGGGTTTTTTAAACACAATCATTTTGATTGTGTTTTTTTTTCCCCGCTGTTATATGATGAATACCTTCAAGTCACTGTTTTTAGTGAAATTTGATACATTCTGAGAACAGCAAAAATAAACCATTTAACATGTATAATTAATTCTGTTCTGTTTGCATTTATGATGTACATGTAGAACTGTGTAGGAGGCATGGAGAAGGTGAGGCTTCTGTAAGTGTCAAAGTTGTTGCATACAGTGAACACATTCACACATCGGTCCACTCTTCCTTGGATGTGGTGGAGGTGGTGGGGAAGCAACAGCTGAAGCTACTAAAGAAGCCATTGCTCACTGGTAACAAAGGGTCTTTCTCTCACAATGATGAAAGTCAGAGTGAGGAAAGAAAGAGGGATTTTCATCATTTGGGAAAAACAATAGTTCTCAACCAATGAAAAGTGTTCATTTTAGATTATATGACCTAGTCTTACATCATTAGGAAACCAAAAGTGAAATGAACCAATGAAAAGTGTTATTACCAAGTCACATGACCTGCTGTGTTTACGTTACACGCTTTGCAGGGCCTCCCGGTTTGCTTCCAGAAACCTGTGCTTTGCGACTCGGTAAGCGTACCAGTTCGCTAACGTAGTACGTCATATGACGTATCACGCGACAACGCGAAACGTCATGCGGACGGGAGGCGTCACGATGTTGTTTTCTAACGCGGCAGTTGCGGTAAAGAAACGTTTACCGGCTCGCGGTCTATTTCGCGGCATCAAGGTCAGCTAACGGGAAGCTTCCCGGTTCGCGGACCGGGAGCGAAACAAAAAAAATATTTAAAAAAAAAAAAGTTATTAATAAACATATAAAATATATTTTGGGATTTAAAGAAGAATACATTTTACAGCTACAGATATTTGCTATTAAAAAACCATTGAAATTCACTGAAAAAACCATAGGTTATAGATTATATATAGTTAGGAATTAGCATTTACAAAACCTTGAAAATTCACTGAAAAAACCATAGGTTATAGACCATATATAGTTAGGAATTAGCATTTAAAAAACCTTATTTTACTCACACAAAACCATTGAAATTCCATATATAGTTAGTTGCACTAACTATATATCACGCACCCGCAATCCACTGCTGATGATGTCACATATTACATCATTCATGACATGGTCAGTGACATCACTGATGACATCACTGATGACATCTCAAATGACATCACTGATGACATCACTGATAACAACATCCAGTGATTTTTTGTTTCTGTAAAGTTTAAATATGTCTTACATATTGAAGAATGAGTGGATGTATAAGTGTCTGGACGAAGGATTTAGTAGGTGCATGACTGACTGTATGTGTGAGTGATTAAATGTGTCTCACTGAGTGCACGGGTTAGTGACTAAACTGTCTTAATTTGTGCATCATTATGTTTGTTGTTCTGTAAACTGCTGCATGTGTTGATCAGTAGCTATATGAGTAAGTATATGGGTTATTGATTGGTTGCTCAAGTATTTGTATGGGAGACTGAGTGTGTGTGTGGGTGCCTGGGAGGTGTATGACTCTGTGCATAGATGTGTGAGCAGTTGATTCACTAGATGTATGGGTTCAAAGGTGCATGTGGAAACAGCTGTATGGGTGGTTGACTGTGTGCATGAGTGCATTGGTGAGTGAATGGATATCTCAGTGCTACATGTCAAAGTAAGTACATATGTAAAACACAGTACATGTGAGAGTTGGCATATATAAATAACTGTGCATGAGAGCCACTGAATGTGTGAGTAGCTGTATGGATCATTGTGAACTTGTATCAGAGAGTAAATATGTGTTAGTATATGCTTGAATAAGTAAGGTGTGTATAACTGTATAGTTGAGGAAATGGAGGTGAGATTGTTTCTTTGCATGACTGACTAGGTGTGTGAGTAACTCCATGGATGAGTGACAGTGTGTGAGTTTCTGTATACACTGAGTGTATCTAAGGTTATATTAGAGTCTGAAGAGGTTTATCGTATTAGCACAAGAATGATGTCAAATGAGATGTCATCAGTGATGTCATTTGAGATGTCATCAGTGATGTCATCAGTGATGTCACTGACCATGTCATGAATGATGTAATATGTGACATCATCAGCAGTGGATTGCGGGTGCGTGATATATAGTTAGTGCAACTAACTATATATGGAAGTTCACTGGTTTTGTGTGAGTAAAATAAGGTTTTTTAAATGCTAATTCCTAACTATATATGGTCTATAACCTATGGTGTTTTCAGTGAATATATATATATATATATATATATATATATATATATATATATATATATATATATATATATATATATATGAACCATGAGATTCAAAATTCCTTGTAGAATTAAAGCATTCGTTCTATGTTTATATGATCGACTAATGAAAAATGAATGCGCTTGTCACTTAATAAACAAAAAAATGTATTTAAACGAACCTCGCACCGTGTAGCGCGTCATGTGATCAAGATCCCTTAGGGATCGAAATGCGTCCTGCTGATGGAGTTGTGTGTACAAGCAGAATAAAACTTTGAAGTTTCACGCATCTGTGGTCCGTACTTTATTTTTGTGTTCAGAGGGCAAGCAACTGCGAGAAGGAGATTACTATATATATATATGTATTAATGTTACAGTGTTGTGTGATGTATTCCTATAGGTTCTGAATCGATCCCCCTATTCCTGACCCTATTCTGGTTAAGAAAACTAACAAGTTAACTAAGTAATCAGCCCATGAGGCAGAAAAACCCCATGATGCAGATACCGTTATCTGACGCAGTCACACTACGGCACAGGAACGTGCTATCTGATTAGGTCATAACGCTTGCGATCTAATTAGACAAGCGATATTCCTCCAGCCCCTGATAAGGCATACGGAGTTCTCATAACAAATCAAACCTATGACAACCTGGGCAAAACCCTGCGGCCATTGTTTTGATTTCACCGAGAACTTCAGTAAAAGAATGTGCTAACGAGCAAGTCGTATGACATCCTTATTGACGTATCTATGTCCATCCTTACGTCAATCTCGGCACCTTAAAGGTATAAATATTACCGATCTTGCCCTATGCAAACACACGCGTGGTGACGAGACGGAGCAGCCATACTTGCCGAAGCGAAGAGCAGAGCAGACCCCGCTGGCGCAGCCCCGCCTTCCTGACGCGCTGAGAGAAGCTGTTTTCTCCTGCCGAGAAATCCAGCACCGGCGTTTCTGGGTAGCCCTCGCAGGCAGCCTGGAATATCGAGACCAGAGACGAGAGATACCATCCCTCATTCAACCTAGATTCCAGGTACAGAACTGAATAACCCCTCACAGAGAATTCCTTAGTTATTCACTTGGCAAAAACAAACTTAACTTAAACTGTAACTTTCTATTCCCGCCCACGTATTAGACTTAGGTCAGGTACACGGGGTAGGCGTATTTAGAAACACCAGTTGAGTACGTTTAGTCAAATATATATGTGTATGTAATATATTTTATTCATTTTAAACATCTTATGGCTTAGAAACCATATCAATGTTTTTACAGTATTATTTTATACTATTGCTTTTAATGTATGCACTTTACTGAACTATAAGTATTGCAATAATATCGATCCATTTCTCTTGTATGAGAAAAGAGACTGATCAATAAATAACACCTTTTTATTGAACACGCCCGTCTCTTCCTTTTCTCTACAATCTGATGAGACTAAGAATGCACGTACTGACTGAGTAAAATAAATTGCCTTTTGTTCACACGACTCTCGAGATATACTCTTGATTAGGGGAGAGCAAAGTTGTCATGTTCTATGGTTGTCAGAAACTAAATCCCTTCTTGTCTAATCAGGGAAGTTAAGTCCTCCTTGAACATTCGAGAAAGTTTCTAGTGAACTCTGAGCTAAGCTGGCAAACCCAAAACTTTAAGTCTAGTATCGACAGTAGTAGACCTAGTTAACGTCTGGTCTAGGCCTTTACTGCTGTAGGTATTATTCCAATGCGCAGAGCCTATTGGGATGATAGGAACTACACTACATGGCGCCCAACGCGTTTGGAAAGGGCAATAAAACTAACGTAAGACATTTAGAGTAACTCAGTCGTGCTTTCTCACTCAGACCCCTTTTCCCACAATACTCCAAAGACGTCTGGAGTGGGTGAAAGGTAATATCCGCCAAACCTCGCAGGAGGAAACTCCTATGTATGGTACTTGGTTTAGTCAACGTTGAAGGATAAAAACAGTTCCAAAATATTGTGCATCTAATCTTTGTTTCCATAAGAAACCTGATCTGCAAACAAAAGAAATAACCTTTTGGACAGTAAAATGTCAGACAATGAGGATGAAGGAGAGGCAGTTAGATTAGCAACTGAACTCGCAGCAGCTGATGCTACCATGCAGGCAGCAGACGAGGATATAATACTCATCCCGGTCATCAAAAGGAGATCTATAACTCTAAAACTTATAGAAAATGGACTGACACCTAGAGGTGGCACAGTCATATTCGTAATTGAGGCACACGAATATCGGCAGACAGAGGTATACTATTCATGGATACATTTTCCAGCAGCAAATGCTGTAACAAAGTACTTCCACTATTACAAAATAGAGGAACCTCCTAATGAGTACACTCCTTTCGAGGAGGTGGAAGTACCACTCAAATTTCAAGAGCATTTGCTCTTATTTGATGGCGCCCTAAAACATAACAATCACATCACCAGGCTCGGTCCTTTAGGTAGACCAGGAGCAACGTGGCCGGTCCTAGCCGGATACACACCACATCCAGACATCGATGGGATGTCTGCACCAAACCTTTTAACACAGCTAAAACAACTAATAAAAATACACAGACAATTAGTCCAATATGTGATGCGGACTTCAACAATTCAGCCAGCGATTAAACTTCCACAGCTGACCCCTCACCAGGGGAACACAAATAAAATTACACCACAGAACATCCAGTCCTGCCTAGGTAAAGTACCGGCTAAACGGGAACAAATACCATTCTGGCTAGCGCAGAAAATCACCCAAATAGAGGCGGTGTTTCCAGACACCACCCCGCTAGAAAAGCACAGGATTCTGACTATCTGTCTCCCAATGGGAATCGCACCACACATAGAGGACTGTGACACTTGGGGTACAGTCTTTGCTTCCATCTACACAAAAACGCACGGTGTTCCATCCATTTCGGTAATACCAGATGTGCTAAAACAAATTCAAGATGAATATGGTCCTGAACCCGCTTTAACTCTTGGTATGAAATTACTAAAAGACTTCAAGCAGGTCTCGGCTATACTATTAGCCAACATAAAAGGAGAAGCAGCAAACGTGGCGATCCGCCAGAGGTTAAAAGAGACAGATATAGCAGACCAACCAGCTGAAATTGCCAGAATCATAGAAAAATCCTATGAGGAACTAGGTAGAGATAGTTTAGGTGGAATACCAGTAAAACCGCAACTGATTGAAAGTCCTGAAAAAATATTTTTTAATAATAATTCTACATCACCAAAAAAGAACTGGGATGGAAACAAACAATCCAATCCTAAAGAAAAGAAATTCCAGTCCAGAGGAAGGTCTCCAAGGCGAAGAGAAAAATCTCCGAACCAAAGACAGAGGTCACCGCAGAGTGACCCCTCTGAGAAAAGATATAACCTTAGAAATAGGGATAATATAAAAAAGCCTGATAGATATCAAGACATTGATACCCGTCCCTCTCAATCTTTTCAGACTTCCTCGCAGAAATCGGAAAGAAGAGGACGATCAGAACAAAGAGAAGAGCACGCCAAGTCCAAAGACAAGGAACCTGCTCAGCTAAAAAAGAAATTACAATTTCCAAAAAAGAAGGTAGCCAGTATCAAGGTAGTTAACAATGCCGAGAATACTGAGGACACAACTGAAAAACGGGGACTGGGCTCAGACAATGCTAGACAGCGCAGAAGAAGTGAGCATAGCTCGCAAAGTCCTTATGAATCATCTGGAGACAGTGGACACGAATGAATATCTTCAAGTGGAAACTGCGGACACCAGAGTTAGCAAACCTCACGAAATATACGAAATAACATTACGTATAGAGGGAGATAAGACTAGGAAAATAAGGGGACTATTTTGGGATAATCTCTCCAAGGGCTATGATATCCTTCTAGCTGAAAAAGACTGGCCACCAGAGTTTGTCAGGGAGTGCCCTCATGGCGAAGAAATAATTATGCCTGCCTTCTCAAATCAAATTCCAATTCATAAAAAATACACACTTGCCAGAAAGTGGGCAGTGGCTCTAGCTCCTGCTTTATATAAAAATCACGTGGGATGGGATGAGGACTCTCCTCCTCACAAAATCCAGTTAAAATCACAACCTACTGCACAAAGGCAGTACCCAATTAAGCAAGAGGCTAAAAAACAGGTAAATGAAATACTTGATCAGCTAGAATACCAGGGGGTGATTGAAACTTGCACCTCACAAATGAACAACCCTTTGTTTCCGGTCTCCAAACCAGACAATTCATATCGTCTAGTTTTGGATTACCGACACCTTAACACATGTTGCAAAACTTTTGCAGTGCAAAACTCACACAGTGCTGCACTAATGAATAACATAGTGCGCAAAAAATACAAAACAACCTTAGACATCTCTAATGGATTCTTTTGTCAAAACATAGCACCAGAGAGCAGATATTTAACAGCATTCTCAATAAATGGCACTCAAAAACAATTCTGTCGGTTAGCCCAGGGGTACAAAAACAGCCCGGGAGTATTCTCAGCGAGAGTAACAGAATTACTACAACTATATGATGATGAAGCATTATCTTATGTCGATGACATTTACTTAACAGATGATGACTTGGATACTCACTTGAAAAGAGTGAACACCATAATACTTGGGTTCGCAGCAGAGGGTTACAAATTCAACTTTAAAAAATCCAGAATTGCCCATCTGACAGTCCTGTTCGTAGGATATGAATTATCAAGTGTAGCCTGGCTTACAATCTTCTAGAACTAGGAGAAATGGAAAATTTAGTATATGAAAAAACATATCCTCTGCCAATCGACTTTCTGCCTTTACGACATTACGCCTGTGTAATCTATACAGACGGACATGCTCAACCCCCCATTTGGGGAGAACAGGCATACAACCCCACATGTGGGATTACAAAAGAAGTGTGGCGCGGAGGTAAACTAAAACCTCTATTAACAAAAACACACTCAGTAGAAACTAATTCAGAACAACAAACTGAAATACTAGCATTGAAAATGGCGGTAGATAATGCGGATCGCGAATTCCCGACACTTATAGTGTCAGATTCATATTACTGCGTCAAATCATATAACAAGGATTTGCAGACATGGATTCAAAACGGTTACAAAGATGACACAGATGCACCAATAAAGCAGAAAATGCTCTGGGAACAAATAGCTCTTTTACAAAAAGAGCTACCAAAGACTCACGTGACACACTCACTGAGTCATCAGCGTGATGGCGTTCACGTTGCAGGGAATTCATTGGCTGAGACAGCCACAGCGGCAGCCACGAAATCGGCTCCCGTAGTTCGAAAAAAGCGTACATTAAAATACATTGACGGTGAAACAGTGCTGGCGGTGAACACGTCATCAAAAGGCGACTGCTCAGCGTTACCGATCAACTATCCACTCAATTATACATACATAATCGATGCAAACTCCGTCCCTTTTGCTCGAATCCCTGGAGTGGGGGATAGAGTGATTCCAAACATGGACAGGAGAAACTTGTTAATCGCAGACGCACATATGGGCGAGGGTCTCAGACACCACAAACTAAAAGATTCTCTGGAAGAATTACAATCACGGTACTGGTGGCCAGGCATGAGCCTGCGTCACAACATGTTTGTAAAAAACTGCCCAAACTGCAACAGAGATCGCAGTGGGGAGAGAAACAGTTTAATACCTCGTCGGTTTACTCCAGGAAAAATCAAGAGTAAAAAGGAAGGCTTGCGATTAACATATACAGGCTAGTTTCCACTTATAATGTAGATCACCAGCACTCGGCTGACGTCCGGACTGTTATACAAAGATTTGCGAGTCTAAATGGCATATACGCTAAGAGCATGCTACGTTTGATCATTGTCTTCACTCTAGCCCAACAGCCTGAGGGGAAACATGACCAAATGAGCATAGCCCAGCGGGAATCTTCTCACTTCCTTCCTGAGGGTACGGGATGGTGTAAAGAAAAAACCAAGGCATAAAGCAATCTATAGCGGAAAGGATATTAGGTTCGGGAGCTGGGTGGGTCAAACATCTAATAAGTGTCCAACGTAGTCTCAATAACTTGCCAAGAAATTCTCTGAAGGGATTCAGTGCGTACGAATTATTATTTGGAACTAGGATGTTGATCTCTGACATTGATAGTCAGACTTCAGTGGTAGAAGAAAAAAGCTTTGATATCAAAGACCGTTTGGCTATTTTGCAGGACTTAAACAAAACAAGAAAAGACCTGAGCAACATAAAGTTGAAACAACAGCCAACGACCACTGAAGAACCACCACCTGTCCCAGCAAGACCTGTCTGGATTCCAAAAGTCGGGGATCTAGTCAGGGAAAAGATCGCGGTAAAGAAGGAATTTGGGCCTTCTTACAGAAAAGCAGTTCCTGTCTTGTCTGTCAACGGGACAAGATCAGTTGTACTACCGCCACTTGCTGGTAAAAAGGAGAACCGAGTTGTATCCATCGACCTGGTAAAACCACAACATGTGGCCGATAACAAACAGTAGGCCAAGTGGACTCCCAATAAGTAGCAGAACACCAAGGTTTGCTACCAGTACAGAGGTCCTAACGAAGAGGCTCATCACATTCGAAAAGCCTACAGAAGAACAACAAGGACTATGCAACAATGCAATAGAACTCAGACCTCTGAAAACCCAAATAAAAACATTTAGCAGAGACACACCAATCTATAATGAAGTACCAAGTGAAAATGCAAGAAACAAAAATCCTGAACCAATTGGAACAATTGACAGAACTGCATCTGGCTACTTCATAAACTTCGATGATTCCTCTGAAGGCTTCAGTGAATCAAAAACACAGCCATCATCAAAAACCTTTAAAGATAAAGCTAAAGAACTTTTGAAACAACTGAAAGAAACATATCTGATTTCTCCATGGATTGAATTTTGGGTGGGTTTTGGTGCATTTATCCTCATACTTTGGCTCATCATGATACTAACTTTGGGACGCTTCATTGAGGGAAAATATGCTAAAATGGACACAGCAAGTCAGAAAATCAACTTGATCCTCAAACCACACACATCTTCACACGTCGAGAAAAGAGAACTTTCATCAGTCAACTTCACAGCCAATCCTATACCGGGTGGGGTAGCCTGGGACAACACTGACTATGAAATTTATGGTCCGGTCGAAATCCTGAAATATCCACACCAAATTAAGATCTCATTGAGTGACTTTGCAAAACCGAACTCATTTGCTGATGATTGGGACTTCGAAAGCATTAATAATATGATGTCTGACTTAGTAATGTCTGCTAAATTTACCAAACATGATTATTTGCAGGGTTCTACAAATTATGATAGTATGTACTGTTATAACCACTATGGTAACCATTTTTTACATAAATCTGCACAACCTAGAAATGTTTTAAATTATAATCAATGGGAACATTGTGCAACACCTCCAAAAGGAAGCTCAAGAACCTTCTATGACAAATATTCATACTTTTCAGGTTTTAACACAAGTAATGCTGAAACATTCTATTTTAAATTGTCAAACAAGACAGGAATTAAGACCATGATAACCAACACAAAATTGATATATTCAGACTCATTCTTTGAAAAAATGAATACTTTTGGTTTTGATTATTGGGACAAAAATGTTGAATTGAAAAGTGTTTGGGGTACAAAAGATTGGCAAGTACAGGGTATAGAAGCTTTGTTTAGAGCCTGCATGATCCCAGAACAAATGATATTTTTAAATGACACTGTTCAACAAACCACCTGTCTTGGCCTAGCCAAAATCAAAGATTTAAATAAACCATCTATTCCAAAGCCAACAATGTTTAGCAACACTTCTACAGATGAAGAGATAGACGTAAACCATATGTTAAACCAAAACAGAACACATCCTGATTGGAAACAGTGGTTGATCTGGCCCACAGATACTAATAACTGTCAAGACAGATTCCTGAACAAAACACAGGGGTTCAAAATGACCAGGCCAGACCCTAGATATCCTCAAAGACATCACCCAGGGATAATAACCACCTACAGTGTGGGCAAATTATGCCTTCAATGGCTACAGACCTCCACACTGGCAGAAATTAAGCAACACCTAACTTTACTTACTGATGGTGCTGACTTGCGTGATTTCACTATGGGACCACGCAAACAGCGTCAAAAGCGTTTCATAGCAGCCTCTGTATATGCAGCATACAATGAGGCCTGGAAGGTTACTCAAATTGAAACAGCAGAGAGAATACGGGAAATTGACCGTATTAATTTGGAAAAATCACTTTCTGTAGTGGACAATGGGTTAATGACTCTGTCCTCCAGAATTTTTTCTTTGGACAGCATTGTGTCTTCAGCAATCGACATATTATCGCAGGACTTACTGTTATTACAACACGGTCAGTCACAATTGCGTTCTATTGTACAGCTTGGCTGGACGTTACAAAATCTGCGTTCAGGCTATGTGCCTTGGCGTTTAATCAACACAACGTCACTATTCCAAATCTTTAACCTTACTGATAGACAAATCAGTATGGCACAAAAGGGTGCTGATTATACAATCCTGAGCATTGAGAAACTCGAAAGATTACCAGTGACAATGTCAGAACGACCTGTCAGTGAATGGATAATACATGGGATAATAAATATTCCAATCTCAACCTTCAGGTTTCAATACTGCCAAAAATATATACAGGCTGGCATGTACGAGAAATTGGGAAAGGGGTGCATTAAAACAACATGGAACCTGCCCTATTCACATGCATGTGTCAGTAATAAAGGACAGAAAGTGTTTCTTAGTGGCAACAATTGTGCGATGTCACTAAGTGGCACACTTCTGTGTAACGAAATTAGTTTGCATGGAGCCTGTGAAGGGAATTCATACAACCTTTCATGTCACCAGCAAGGCGCACCTGCAACAGAAATAGAACCATTCTTTCAAAGACTCTATAATGGGAGTTACATTCTAATTGTGGACCGCAGATGTTGTAGTCTTATGCCCGGGACTCCTTATCTAGTAACTACGACTGCGAAGGTCAAGTGCTGTGGACGCTCATTGTTCCCCAGCTCCTTTCCAGACAGGGAGGCAAGGGCATGGCCCAATTTGAAAAATGACTTCTATTCGAATAGATACTTTAAGCAGAATGAAAACAGTGCTTCTTCAGACGCCTACCAGGCTCTCGTCATCAAAAGAAACATATGATCTACAAGTCGCAAGGACGACTGCAGAGATACATTCATTGTTATCAACTAATTCCCCCATACATTTCGCGGAAATCCTTAATGAAATCTTAAATATTTCTGATACCAATGGGGTCTCAAAGGTATTTAAGACAGTATTTTCGATGGCATTAACACCATTCAAAGCCATACTGGGTATTTTTCCAGATTTCGTCCATTCGATTTTTGGCGGACTTCCCCTGATCTTGGGACTAATTGCAGGAATCCTATTCTTGGTCCTTATTTTTCGTTATGGCAACCCATGTCACAGACAAAACTCTTGCGACAAGGGAAGAAACAATCCTAGCCATTGGATACCGGGACCGGATATCAAAAATCCTGGGACTCTCCCGGCTTAGAGACCTGAACATGGCTTGGTTTCTATCATTTCGACCAATGTGGCAAAGATGTGTTTTACCTGTATTAAGGTGTCTGCTATGCGGAGAAGAATGCGTGTTAGACACCTGTCTGACGCTACAATCGGATGCGCCAATGGATGCAGAAACATTGTTGAGCCCGATCAAGGTTCACGCTTTGTGCTGCCCTCAAAGGCTACCAATCCTGATGACGGCATTCGTGGAAGCTTCACCACTACGATTGATGGGTAGTGAAGTTCAAGATGAAAGCAGCATCGACCAGGTACGACCTTCTGTCAGCAATGCGAATCAGAATGTCAATGGAGACAATCATGCACATGAATGCATGATTACACCTATTTCCGAGTTAGTGGAACTTTCCCAGGAAGCTGTTGACAGTTTTTTCGAAAGCCTAAATGATATGATGTTCTCTCCAGAGAAGAAATAGAGACTTTTGAACAAGCTCGCACACGGCGTTCCCTGAATTCGGCCTTCAACTTTAAAAATAAAGTCACATGAACAATTTTCCCTCCAGTTCACGGACAGCAATTTTTTCAGCAGCCCCAAATTATTTTTGCATATTTTTCGGGACACTATCTTCTGCTTAAAGTAAGAACTATTCTTAGAGAACTAAGGTTTCTGAAATTTTAGATAGCTTATAGACATTAGCTGCCCGCTGGTATGTTCATTGTTATTTTATTCTGTGATGGAATGGTCTCTAACTTTTTTCTGTATTAAGAGCCATTTCATGTGTAATTCTCATATACCAAATAGCAATAATGTATACTAATGCGATTACTTTGGCGTTATTCTACAGCTTGAGTGCATACAATACATATGTCTGCAACTTTTCAGTATATTTGAAAATTTCAAAATGCATTTATGTATTTTGGGGTGGTAAGGTATACACAATACTCTATAGTATGTTGTATTATGTTTTACTATGCATAGATTAGTAAATATGACCATAGTTAGCGTGGAGTGGGTGTGATGTGTTCCTATAGGTTCTGAATCGATCCCCCTATTCCTGACCCTATTCTGGTTAAGCAAACTAACAAGTTAACTAAGTAATCAGCCCATGAGGCAGAAAAACCCCATGATGCAGATACCGTTATCTGACGCAGTCACACTACGGCACAGGAACGTGTTATCTGATTAGGTCATAACGCTTGCGATCTAATTAGACAAGCGATATTCCTCCAGCCCCTGATAAGGCATACGGAGTTCTCATAACAAATCAAACCTATGACAACCTGGGCAAAACCCTGCGGCCATTGTTTTGATTTCACCGAGAACTTCAGTAAAAGAATGTGCTAACGAGCAAGTCGTATGACATCCTTATTGACGTATCTATGTCCATCCTTACGTCAATCTCGGCACCTTAAAGGTATAAATATTACCGATCTTGCCCTATGCAAACACACGCGTGGTGACGAGACGGAGCAGCCATACTTGCCGAAGCGAAGAGCAGAGCAGACCCCGCTGGCGCAGCCCCGCCTTCCTGACGCGCTGAGAGAAGCTGTTTTCTCCTGCCGAGAAATCCAGCACCGGCGTTTCTGGGTAGCCCTCGCAGGCAGCCTGGAATATCGAGACCAGAGACGAGAGATACCATCCCTCATTCAACCTAGATTCCAGGTACAGAACTGAATAACCCCTCACAGAGAATTCCTTAGTTATTCACTTGGCAAAAACAAACTTAACTTAAACTGTAACTTTCTATTCCCGCCCACGTATTAGACTTAGGTCAGGTACACGGGGTAGGCGTATTTAGAAACACCAGTTGAGTACGTTTAGTCAAATATATATGTGTATGTAATATATTTTATTCATTTTAAACATCTTATGGCTTAGAAACCATATCAATGTTTTTACAGTATTATTTTATACTATTGCTTTTAATGTATGCACTTTACTTAACTATAAGTATTGCAATAATATCGATCCATTTCTCTTGTATGAGAAAAGAGACTGATCAATAAATAACACCTTTTTATTGAACACGCCCGTCTCTTCCTTTTCTCTACAATCTGATGAGACTAAGAATGCACGTACTGACTGAGTAAAATAAATTGCCTTTTGTTCACACGACTCTCGAGATATACTCTTGATTAGGGGAGAGCAAAGTTTTCATGTTCTATGGTTGTCAGAAACTAAATCCCTTCTTGTCTAATCAGGGAAGTTAAGTCCTCCTTGAACATTCGAGAAAGTTTCTAGTGAACTCTGAGCTAAGCTGGCAAACCCAAAACTTTAAGTCTAGTATCGACAGTAGTAGACCTAGTTAACGTCTGGTCTAGGCCTTTACTGCTGTAGGTATTATTCCAATGCGCAGAGCCTATTGGGATGATAGGAACTACACTACAGTTGCACATAAGAATTGACATTGACAAAGGGGCTCTCCCGAAACGCGTCTGTGTGAAAGTTATTAAAAGTGAATTCCAATTACGAACCTTCCAGTGAGTGCTGTTTTTCCTTCCTTCCCGGCGGGGAGAGGGAGGTTCTGGAGCTTCATATGTTACACGGAGCATCACCGTGAATACGGCACCCGCCATTTGTGCTTCGCTGGTTTTTGATGTGCAAGGAGCGTGAAACGTGGTTGACGTTTTCTCAGCGAAGCACCACCGAAATTTCCGAGGGAACTGTCCTGCCAACACATTAGGAGTCTCCTTAGTGACCCCCAGTTTTCTCTTCAGTCTCCCTAAGTGTGTCTGCCACTTCGCAGAATGAATCTGAAAGACTTTTGCGCCTCAAAAAAAAGCAGATTAGGACCGATTTGCACGGCCACTTCCTTCTACAACACCTGAGAGAAGGGACTATCCCGAGTGGCCTCCAAATAAAATAAAAAAAACGTAATCTTCACAGAGGACCCTATTTTCAAAAAAGGTTTTTCCTTTATTGAAACAAAATGCAGTAGGGACCTTATGGTCCTTACTATTGAAACCGCTGCTAGACTCTCCAAACTTGAATTGGAAGAAATAGCTAAACTAGAAGCAGAAATTAGCACTAATCCTACAATATCGGATGCTAAAATACTCTTGGAGAAAGTGGAGAAGGAAATCCAAGAGTTTAAGGATTACACCGTTTCACAAAAAACCTATCAATTCGAGAAGGACAAGAAGAATTTCTCATTGGATAATACATATCCCTATTTGCAGCCTGATTTTTACACCAAACAGGAATCTAGAAGGTACCTATCAGACAACCAGGGTAGATCCAGAAAACAGTTTATTTCTTTTGGTGAGACCTCTTCGTCCTCAGGTAACGATAGTGACACCAATGGTAATACCAATCAGCCAAATAGAAACAGAAACTGGAACCCCAATCAACTTTGGAGAAGTGTGGCTCAGGGGTTAGAGGCAGCAGACCCGGAAGCTGAGATCGGTCCTGGACCAGGGTTCAATTCCCCGCCTCGGCGGGTCTTGGGCTAAAAATTCCACGGACTCGATAATTCTCGCCCCGGTGCCTCCTCGACTCACGGGTTCACACTCTGCGACTCTGGGCAATAGCTTGCTTAATCTCCACAATGGCCCCTCGCGGCGGGATGCCTGACTTTCACCTTGTGGATACCCTGCTATCTCACAGGGGAATACCAGGAAGGGTTCCCTAAGCAAGCGCCGGGACACCCACTGCGGGTAGCTGTGCGCTATATAAGCTCAACTACATTTACATTTACATTTACATTTACATTTACAAAATCGAGGTCAGGGCCAGAATTCTTTTTTAGGCAGAGGCCAAACGAGACCCAGAGCCCGAGTGAGATACACGACACCATGGGAAATGAAGACCCGTCGACAGCACTACAAAAACTGAAAACATCCCCAATCTTCAACCTCTCTCAGAAAACATTAACTATAGCTGAGGAGGGGATTCTGTCTAAGGGACTATCGTTTGTCCCATCGAAAAGAACGGATTTTGTGCGTATGAAAACAGAATTCTGCAGAAAACTTAGACTCACAATGTTTTTTCTGGAGAATCCTATACCACGCGCCACTGAGGTAACAGGCTTACGTAACAAATCTACGTTCTGCCCCTCCGGCAACATGGTTCCGAAAGAACTAATAATCTTTGAAAAGAGTGTAATCTCTGCTATTTCGAATATGGAAAAAGAAAAAAAGTTTGTTAAATACAACACCACGAGAGAAGAAATGTCAGCCTTAGCAGCCCTAAAAAATGATCCAACGATTGTAATAAAACAAGCCGATAAGGGCGGCTCCATAGTATTATGGGATACTGTAGAATACACCAACAAGATAAAAAGGCAGCATGACGATCCCATCTGCTACCGTAAAATTGATAAAGACCCTACCACTGAGTTACAAAACCAACTCTTTAAGATTATTCAGGAAGGCTTCGATCAAGGCTTTGTAGGCAAAAAAGAATGTGAGTACCTACAAATTAAACACCCTAAGGTACCCCTTTTTTATGTACTACCAAAAGTACATAAGAATCAGAGTAAACCTCCAGGGAGACCCATCGTGGCAGGATGTGGTTCTCTCCTGGAACCTATTGCGAAGTACGTGGATTGTTTCCTAAAACAATTTATGAGTAAAGTTGTGTCATACCTGCAGGACACAACTGATTTCATAAACAAGCTGGAAACTGTAACCTTCCGTGAAGGGATAGATTTGCTTGTCACTCTTGACGTGACGTCATTATATACGCAAATCCCCCAGGACGAGGCAGTGGCAGTCCTCTCCTTCTTCTTAGATTCACGTCCCAGACCTATGCAAGTCCCTACGAAATTCTTGGTAGACTTGGCCTCATTCGCCTTGAAGAAAAATTATTTTTGTTTCAACAAAGAATTTTTCTACCAAATAAAGGGGGTGGCAATGGGGTGTCCTTTTGCCCCAGAGTTGGCAGTTTTGTTTATGTCGATGTACGAGGACACGTACATACATAACAACAACCCGTATGGAGCTCATATCTGCAAATGGTATCGATTTATCGATGACGTTTTCATGGTATGGACTGGAGGAATCGACAAACTGACCCAATTCCACCAATGGCTCAATAACAGAACACCTGACATCCAATTCAGCCTTTCCCACTCTGAAACGAAAATTCCTTTTTTAGATGTGGAAGTGTTTCCAAGGGCTGGTAAGTTGGCTACGACCTTGTTTATTAAATCCACAGATCGTAATAAGGCGTTACTGTTTCAAAGCAATCATCCGAGAAGCCTGAAGGAAAACCTATCCTATGGGCAGTTTTTGCGCGTGCGCAGAAACTGCACATATGAGGATGACTTCTCGGACCATGCTAATAAACTCGTTTCCAAACTTTGTGATAGGGGGTACCCCAAAAAATTGGTGAAGGATTGCATGAAACGAGCTAGGTGGACCCCGCGCGAAACACTACTGGAACGTAAAAAGAAACCTGAACAGAAGCGCCAGGTCTGTGTGACCACCTTCTGCCCGAATGCCAACCAGCTGAAACGAGTCATTGGTCAAAACTGGCATCTGGTGCAAAATCTAGATGAAAGCCTGAAAGACCCACCGCTGTTCGCATTTAAACGGGAGAACAGTGTCGCTAACCATGTGGTAAGAGCTTTCATGCCAACCCAAAATCAACCATCCCTCCGTCAAATGATGGGTCTGGCACCTGTGCTAGGTCATCACAAATGCGGTACTTGCCTCTGCTGTGAAGCCACCATACAGGGCTCCGTCTTCCAACATAAGGGCATATTCTGGAAGCATGAGGTATTCAGTAACTGCAAATCAAAATTTGTAGTGTACGGCATCAAATGCCCATGCGATTGCCTGTATATTGGTAAAACGGAGCAGGAAGTGCGACAACGCATATCTCAACACAAATCGAGACTGAAGAGAAATGTTGAAAGTGCGCCGCTAGTAAACCATTGGAACAGAATGCAACATGGACTCAATGATTTTAAATGGACGGTCATCTCCAGGATAGAAAGGAACCCCCGAGGAGGCGATATGAGCCTCCTATTATCCAAAAGGGAAGCAATGTTAATTGTTAAATTTGACACGGCAGTGTCAGGTTTAAATGAACTTTCAGAAATTTTTAAGCTATGAATTCCTGTCTGCAACCTCCTGATTACCCTGTATTGAGCCTCATCCAATCTCCTTTTCTAGAGATCTCAGTTACCACAATTTATACATATACCATCTTATTTTTTCATTTTTTAATTCGGTTGGCATGCATGCATTCGACTTCTCATTTGTTGCAGGCCCCGTTGAGCGGTGCTGTCCTAGCCAGTATTTGCCTACTTAATCGTTTTCCCACTGATGACGCGGCGCGTAATCTACTATAAAACGTGAAGTGCCCCGTGGTAGGGTAACGCGCATGCGCGAGGGACTAGTGCTCGTCGCGACGCCGACCGGTTAGACTGCCCCGAAGAATAACTCGTATTTCTGGTAAGAGCAAGCTTTGATCCCCGCCGTGTCTCTTTGCCTGTTGGCCAAGTTAGAAAGAGCTTTTTGTATGACCGCCCTGTCAAGCCTTTTTTCTGACCGGCTCTCTTCGCATTTCTTGTTTATATAGCACACGCGATTCTTGCCTGCTTGTGCTGATGCTGCCACCCTTCCCCGGCCCTGCGTGATTGAAACGGGCTGAAGTGCGAATATCAAACCGCTCCATAAAGGTGATACCAACCCTATTCTTTAGTTGATACTTAATTCTTTCCCTGTCGTGCTCCCCACTAAAGGCCTTTTTCTGGTCTAAACAGGACCCCGAGCCTGCATTGTTATTCGAACAAGACACGCCGACATGTAAAATTTTCCGGCCTCTATGGTCCTTCCGGCTGTGGCTTATTCCACCCCAGAGTGCATCTGTGAACCCCTCTTCTTGCCGTTCGGGCACGTCGATCGTTTATGACTGGTAAGAGACCCCCACAGGCCGTAAAGCTTCATTTTTCCTTTCAATCGCAGCTGTATACTGACGCATCATACGTTGGTATTTATTCACAGATTTAGTTTTCATGCAATATCCCCCTGTTTCCGACCACCACAAGTTTCCGTCAAAGCAACCTTGGTGGTAAGTTCCCTCCCTAACTTCTTATGTAGTTAACCTTTTTCAAGTGAAATACAGGGTCTCGAGTGCCATTCTGTGACCAACCGCTTCCTGAGAGCACCTCTTTTGAGCACCCTGAACCAGGTTCTCAATGCTGGGGGCCCACTAATTTTAGAGACTCTGATAAGGGCGATTCTCCTTGTAGGATCTGCTCTAGCTAGTGTAAATTAGACACGTGTACCTCTGTTTTTGCACTGTTGTTGTCCTCACTTGTCACTATTTGTCTTTAAGAAAAATATATGTTTTTTCTTTCTTTGCTCAGTTGCCTGAGGCCCTGATGAGAATCTCCGAGGAATTAAAGGGGATTCGAAACGCGTAGGCCCATCCTTCTACTGGTCTGCCCTTGTGCCTAGGAGCCACGTCCATCCACTGATTTGTTGTCATCTGTTGTGCATTACTGATTTATATTTATTTGCAATCATTATTTGAAATTGTATAATCTCCTGGTTTTGTACTATTCTTTCAACCAAGTACCCCGAACGTTTTGTTTAACTAAGGCAGTTCCAGTTCTGTTTCTTTCCCTTGTAGATAATGAACATTTGGTATGTCTGAGTCAAGTTTGCATGTGTCGAATGTGAGGCGAATGTGATATGATTGTAGTTGTGAATGGTGGATCGTTTTAAGTGACTGTAATCTTTTGAGCCCGTTCTCATCTTGATTTTTTCTATTGTTTTTTCCTTAATTGTAAATATGAATTTTATAAAAACATTGTTGATTTTTCAAAAATAAAATTGCGATTAATAAGCAATCCCTTTCTGGAATTTGACCTTCTGTTTGTGGAGGATTAATCACAGTCCTAAGTTATGTTTATCAGCACTGGCATCTCTTGTTGTTATTTAAGATGAGCAGCGGCCGCAATGGAGCCTGACTCCCAGGTGAAGCGACCGAGCATTGGAAAAGGTCTCCATGAAAACCGGGTAAGCAGCACGCTTCTTGAAGATAAACTTAAAAACGGACGTTACACGGACTGATTAAAGGCGAGGCATAAAGGGGAGGTTTGATCGGCTGATAATTCACACGGATACCGGGCTCTGTACCGAAACATAACACTGTGAAAATGTTCAGTGATGCGGCGCGTGAGGAAGCTGCTGTAGGGATGTTTAAGAAGAAACGAAATGAAAACATTACAACTGAATCCAGCACTAAAAAGACTCCAGGCGCCTTACTTGTTAAATACCAAAAACTTGAAAGGTTACATGAGAGAGAAATTGGGAAGTGGTGGGAGGCGACCTCTCTCCAAAATTATATCGAAGTGGAGAGGGTCCCCCGTGGGCTGCGCGTGTATACCATCCCCGCCTACGAGAACCCAGACCCACAGCTTCTAGAAGAATGGAAGGTCCACACTGCATCCTTTTGTGAAGGGAGCTTGAGGCTACTGGTCAGATTCGCTTGGAGCGATAGAGATAAAGTGCTTCAAGAAATCAAAGTATTGGATGAAGAGCTGGCTAACAACCCTGACAAAAAAGAACATGATGAAATCAGGGAAGAAATGCAAAAAAGACTGCAAAAATATGAACTGAAAATTCGGCAGAGAAAGGAAGAAAAATTCGATAGGGATGAGAGAGATTACGCTATGGGACGCACTCTGACCTTCGCCAGAAATTCGACGCGCCTCGCAAAGAAATGATTCGTAAGAAATTGAATCCCTCACAGCCTTCTGAAACAGTAGAAACTTCAGAGTCAGACATAACAGCATCGGAGCATTCAGGGGATGAAACAGCTGGACCATCCAGGCCCCTTAAGAAGACTCCTTTTCACGAGGAGTTCGACCTGATAAGAGCTACATGGCTGCGAGGAGGCAAGACCAAACCCCCAGAACAAACCACAGAAGAACTAGGAGGGGGGCAGGAAGAGGAAAGGGCAAAGGCAGAGGTGCAGCGCCAAACCAATCGACCTTGAAAAAGAAAAAGAGAGGGGGAAGGTGGTAGAAGCGGCTAACAATCTAACAATAGTCAATCTGACAGATAGAGTCCTGACTACAGATGAAGAGTCTGTTCTAAAATTGGGATTCTCATTCTGCCCACCTGCCAATCTTGAATTTATGCAAACGAGAATTGATCTCTTTAAATTCGTGCTCAAATTAAAACTGCACAAATACTACAAATTGAAACCCACTGTGAATGAAACCAGATTCCTACGGAATAAGATCAGGGACACAGACATCATACAATTGGATGATCTAACAACACTTGAAGCCCTGGAAGAACTCAGAACCGAAACTTGTAGTGAGACCAGAGAATCCGATACTTGGACACAGAGGAGTAGAACCTTGGGGATAGGACAGGAGGCACCACAAACTGACTTTAAACCTCTCTCCCAGTTTCTTGCCCAAACACCACAAGATGCCATTGACACCTTCAGTGATGCAGTTTTGAAAGACCTTAATGAATTCCGCAGCAAAGTCACACGCAAATGGAAAAGAAATCCATTGACTAAAGGACAGACGTTGGCCCTGAAGAAATTACAGGAGGAACCAAACATAATCTGTAAACCCTCCGACAAGGGCGGCAAAGTCGTACTACTAACCAGGGACCAATATGTTGGTGAAGCTATGAGGCAACTGGACAACAATGATCATTACGAACGGACGACGCCGAGAAAATATCAAGAAAGCATTGAACAATATGACAAACTAATTTTGAAATGGCACAACAAACATATATATATATACACACACGCACACACACACACACACACACACACACACACACATGTATATATATTTAATACTCTATTTGGCCCTGTTAAGATTCCAGACAATGCTTGTCCACTGTTCCAAAGCAAAATCGTTTCCCCATGCAGTAACCCCCCACCACTAAACATTATGCTCCCCAAGCATTGACCCCCCACCATTGCAGTGAACCCCACAACCCCCTTTTTCCCTCCCCTACCTGAACATCGACCCAGCCTCTTAGCTCCCAGCATGCAAGCACCCAGAAGCCGGGAACTAACAACATAATTAACATATGATGAGTTTCATCCTGCACCGGTGACAACCTGAAGGGCATCCTGATTACATTTTGGAGTTCCTTACCCCCATATGTGACAACACTTTCTCTACAACTGCAGGTGTGGTAAACATGTGGAACCGCCCACCCCACAAAATCTTTAATTGAGCCAGATACAACAAATGTGTATTGGTCCTCTTGGAACTCATCATCTCTGACAAGGATTTCAATTCCCAGCATTGCCTGGAGGTTTTGTAAGCCATATCCAAAAAAAGATCTTAAATGTAAATTAATCATCCCCCGCTTTTTAAGATTTCAGCTGAATTAGCTTTTTTGAGTATGTCCTCCCTCAATCTGAAGTCTTGAAACCAAATGTCAATAGTATGTGGTCTGAGGGCATCCTTAGGAGATGTGGTGGGAACTCCATGGGCCCTTGCAATAGAAAGATCTATTTCTGAGTCAGAAAAGAAAGTAGCCCAGTAATTTCATTGTGTGAGTATTGATTCAGGCTGAAATTTTTCAGGACCCAAAAAAGTCTGAGGTTCAATCAGCTGGATCTCTTTTCCAAGTTCTCTACTTTATCCTTCACATCTGCATGTCTCTGACAAGTTTGGTTGTAGTCTCTGAGTGCAATTGTTGCGCACCCTCCAGGTTAGATATCCTTTCCTTGGCTTCCGAGCACCTTGTACTCAATTTTTGCAGACACTGATTTGTAAGATCTACACTCCTCTCTATGTTCCCTGTCATCTCTTTGTATATATCTCTCTTATATTGTTCCTCTACCAGCAACTGTTTGAGGAGGGCAGAAAAAAAAGCATTCAAATGTTTGAGATTTCCGTTATTTTGTTCAGTTGCTCCACTCACCACCAGGGACATGAAAAGATTATCACAGCGAGGTACATGATTATGCATACCATCTATATTTCTGCCTGACTGGATTGAGGAGGCTACTTCCTTTACCTAAAGATTCTTACTGCTCTCATCCACACCATCCAAATCTGCAAGAGAAAGAGCTGTGCTCATGTTTGCCACCTGTGAATCACTAGTCAAGGTTCTGGTTAAAATCGGATACTGAAATGCACATAATGAGTGGCCCATAAGTCTATTTTCATAAGGGTTCATTGTAGGAACAATTATGTTCAGTTTTATCGCGCTGACTGTGGCAATATTCTCTGTACTTTTAGCACAGGGCTCAATTCTGAGTAAATTTGAGGTATGAATTCAGCTTGGGGGACTTAATTGTGACAATTGTGTGTGCCCATATGCCCTTGCTGTGCGTAATGCAAAAAAAATAATATGAATAAAACTAAGGGTGATATTTTCCATTTTTCTATAGATTTGTGATCTATAAACTGTCCTTGATAGAGGACACACTGAAATGGGCTCATGACCACTCTATGATAAAGAACCAATTCGGTAAGATAACTTTAATGACTGTTATTCTCTCTAGTAACCCTTTAAGATCTTAACTGCATGTGGAATGAAGAAAAACCAAAAAGAAAGAAGAAAAAAATGATTAAATACAAAATAGGCCCTAGTGTGTTTTTGAAGTTTTCTTGTTACTTACAAAAGGTCATAAATGTGTGAAGTCAAATGATGCAGAATCAGTTAAGGAATTCATCAGATTAGGTGTTTTAGATTACATGATTACTGTAAATATTGTACAAATTGTATATATTGAGGACATGATTGTAAAACTGTATGGAATTGAAAACTGTTTTTATTGTAAAAATTGTATCACTATTTTGGATAATAATTTTGTATGTATGTGTTATTTGTAGCCCTGAAGAAGTCCGTGAAGGACGAAACGTGTTGGCTATGGCTACAGACTTTTAAACTGAAGATTTAATAAAGAATGAGCTTCCACAAGACCACTGATTCTGCCTGTGAATGATTATTATGTATATATAAAGCTTGGTTATTTTCTGTATAAGTGTACTGGACCACCTTTTGTATTGAGCTTATATGTAAGGACAGTTCTCTGCCTTGGGAGATTTAGGGGACTTTGAATTCCCGGTCTGTGGCACCAAACAATCTGTACAATACAGGACGTAAGATAGGTGCAATCATCTATAACCCCATTCCCCTGAAGCGCTTATCCAAATTGTAATTCTGGGTTTGATTGGCACTATCTCCTATTACTCAATAAACAATAGCTATGGATTTTGATGACAAACGTGAGGAAATGTTGGGGGACCTATTTAAATCTAAAGGTACCAACTCTAATATTTCAAAAAGTATAACTCCAAAAAATGAGGGCCTAAAAGAAAAGTTTTATAAACTTGAGAAATTGAAAAAACAGGAGCTCGCCAAATGGTGGGACCGGGCAACATTGCGCAAGCATATTGAAAATAAAAAGATCCCACGTGGGGTACGAATTCTAATATTTCACAACTACAAGGACTTAGAACAGGACCTACTAGATGATTGGGAGTAGGGTCTGTATGATGCATCGTATCGTATGATGCGGATACTGATTACAAACTCTGAAAGAAAAGTTAGCAAGATAAAAGAGGAAATTTTGAAACTTGAGAAAGAGATTGTTGAGATGAACTTAAAAGATGCGACCTTAAAGAACTATGAGATCTTAAAGAAAGAACTAGCTGCTTACCAAGTGTATTTGAAAGATAAAAAACGAAAGAAAATAATAAGAGATGAGAAGGACTACGCTAATGGTCGCATCTTTACCTTCTCTAAGAAATACGATGATATAACCCCGAAACAGGTGCCTGGTCAGGGAGAATTTGAGAAACCCATAAGTGTATCTTCCAGTAGCACCTCTCTTTCTTCAATTGAAAGCGATCCAGACGAGGGGACTAGCAATTTACAAACATAGACATCTTCCCTTTTTTTAAAAGAGGTTCAACGCTACAGGCTGGGCAACAAAAAGAAAAATCAAAATTCAGAATAGAAGGGGAGGGAAGAAGCATAAAGCCAGGCGTCCAAACCAGATTACAGAGCAAGACACAAATGAGAAAATAATTGATGATACTGATAACGATCTCACTGACAATGCATTGAATATTGTGAATCTTTCTGATAAAAACTTGACTGTTCAAGAAGAAACCTTGTTGCGAAAGGGGTTGAATTTTTGTGTTACAAAGACTTGTAATTTTGTGCATTTACATATCGATCTTTTTAAGTTTGTCAGAAAATTGAGATTAAAAACATTTTTTGATGATCATACTGTTGTACGGAATGATCCCTTGAGCCTGCCTAAAACATCTGAAATGTCCATTGCTGATCTAAATGTAGCCCACCTGCTTTGTACATTGGATGAGGAGGATGGAATTGTTGATATTACTGACACTGCCAGATCATTAGATATGTTGAGGACATATCAGCAGATAGTGGTCTAAGAATGCCATCCAAGTTTCTACCACTCAGACCCCCAAGATGCTTTCATTGATGAGTTCTATGATAATGTAACACAGCAACTACATCAGCTAGAAGATAAACATATGCGAAATTCCCACTGCAGACATAATCATAACATCTCTAGGAAGGATAGGGAAACATTAAGTGCTCTACGAGATGACCCCGAAATAGTTATTCGGGAGGCTGACAAAGGGGGAAATATTGTAATAATGAATCGATCAGACTATTTACAAGAAATTGCGAGACAGTTGGGTAAAACCAAGTTAAAAGAAAACCCGACAAAACAGGTTGAACGCAATATCAATTCATGCTTGAGAGATTGGCATGAATCATGCCTTCTTTCTAATACGGAGTATAAGTTCCTACAAGTGGGGGATTCCCGCCACCCGTGCATATATATCCTCCCCAAAATTCATAAAGCGGGGGAGAGCTTTCCACCAGGTAGGCCAATTATATCTGGTAATGGCGGACTAACTGAACGCCTTTCACAATTTGTGGATAGATACCTCCAGCCCTTTGTCAAAAACTTACCTTCCTATCTTAGAGATAGTAGAGACATGTTGTGTAAATTGGAAGATTTCGCTTGGGATAGCCCTAATTTGCTCTTTGTAACATTAGATGTGGAGAGCCTATATACATGCATAAAAACTGACTGTGGGCTAGATGCATTAAAATACTTTTTATATAAGCGTGATGCCAGCAATCTGGAACACACGCTTATGCTGTTAGAAATTACTAGAATGATCCTTGACATGAATGCCTTTCTGCACAATGGGGACTGGTTTTTGCAAAGACAAGGGACAGCGATGGGATCCTGGTTTGCTCCGTCTTACGCAAACCTTTTTATGGGTTTCTATGAGACGGAGCATGCCTGGGGACATGGGTCTCAACAGTAGACTGATAACATCATTTTCTATGGTAGATACATAGACAATGTCCCAATGATTTGGAATGGGGGAGTAACTGAATTACTCTCCTATCATGATTATTTAAATCAAAATAGATTTAATGTGAAGATGACTATGAACTATTCAGGTGAAACCATTGATTTTTTGGATCTGAGACTGTATGTAAGGAATAATAAGATCCACAGTGACATTTTCAAAAAAGTAACAGCATGTAACAGTGTTTTGCATGCTGAAAGTGCACATCCCAAGGGTACAATAAATGCTATACCGTATGGGGAGATGATAAGGGCCCGTCGCAATTGTAGCGAAGAGCCAAATTTTCTGAAACATATCAAAACCATGAAAAATGATTTTAGAAAAAAGAGGATACACAAAAGAATGTCTAGAGAAAGCTGAATCAAGGGCAATAAAAGTGTATCGGAAGTCCACACTACAGACCAACCCTGACAAACATATCAGGAATAGGAACAACAAAAGAGATGAGGTCCTGTTTATAACGGAATATAATGTACATAGCAACCATGTATATAACATCCTACGTAAAAATTGGTATTTGCTTGCTTCCGGCCAAATGCCCTTAGGTACGGTATCTGAGAAACCAAGGGTTGTGTACAGGAGGGGGGAAAACCTCAAAAAAAATGTATGCCCTAGCCATGTTAAGGAACAGAAAAAAGAGAAAAGTGGAATATCATGGTTAACCAAAAAAACTGCAGTTTTTTTTATGTTTGTGGTTCATGTGTGACATGCCAATTTGGTGTGAACAAAAAAATGAAATTTAAGTACAATATTGAAAAAGAGTTGGTCATCCGGACATTTATCAATTGTAACACCACCTACACAGTCTATGTATTGGGATGTGCATGTAATAAGATCTACATAGGAAGTAGCACTAGATGTTCGAAAATTAGAATGCAGGAGCATATCAGGGCGATTAGGAATAATGATGCAAAATACCCTGTGGCGTCTCATATACAAAAAAGTCATCCCTGGGAAAGAAATGTCTGGTTTCACGCATTAGAACACGTAGAAATGCCACCCAGGGGAGGGGATCGTGAGCTAGCTCTAAGAAAGGCAGCGGCAGGATGGATCTGACGATTGAGGACTACAGCCTTGGGGCTTAACACATGTAATGAATTACACCATTTTTTGTAAAAACAGATAGCAGATGTTAATACAGTGTATTAGGTCCCTGATTATGCGATATGAGTAAAGAAAAAGAAAAAATTCAATGGTTTAAAGAATGTGTTATAATAAGCTATTGTTCATACTGTAATGACAGACTACTCTTATGTATGTACATGAGCAGTAGACAATATAGTTACATAAGCACTAGCAAAAGTAGAAATTGGTGTTCTACTTGCAATGTATCTAAGTGTGCCAAGCTGTATCTGAATAATGACACCTCTTTAATCTTTTGGATGCATTGGAATCACTGTATTCTGTCTAGAGACAAATAATTGGTGCCCTACTCGCCTTGTATCCAATTGTGCCAAAGTTGTATCAGAATAATGCCACCCCTTTTTTTAATCTTTAGGATGTATTTGAATCACTTTATTCTGTCTTGAAATGAGTATTTTTAAGGGAATATGCGATTGAACACGTACATGGGACACTGAAACAAATATTACACTCTTGGTTCAATATGCTAGGTAAAGCTGATTATAATCCATCAAATCTAAACTAACTATCATATGACACGCATAATGTATGTATTAGGAGGAGCCTTTACTATATTGAGTTGGCTACTAACTTTCAGAGCGTACTTAGTTTTGAGATACACCCTGAAAACATGATAGCTGCAATTGAGGGGTGCATTTAGGGATAAAGTGGACATCGCAAGATGGCGCATGCTCAGGCTGTGGTAATTCTGGTTATGATATGGGCATTTGAGTTTTACATCAATCTCGAAAGAGAAGGGAGCGCGACGTAGGAATTGAACTCCGCTGCATTTGTGAACACAAGTTTACTATAACTTAGTTATACGTTTGAAAGAAAAAGAAAGGAAAAGAAACAAAGATGAAAATAGAATACAATACATAATACTTGGCTTAAAAAATAAAAAAATAAACTGGACCGTTATTACCATTACGAATTTAAATAAATTTAAAAACAAAAAATCGCGGCAAATTGATAGCAAATTGATAAAAAATAGTGACTTTTTTATAGAACTCGTTTATATTATAGCCATTCAAACATGGCGCCGTCGCTTAACCTTATAGATCGGCCCCTGTTACGGTCGAAAAGCCAGGTGCACTGCATTAATCACTTGTTCGAGTCCTATAAAATAGCGGCCGTGAGCTTTAATTTTGTATGCGATTACAGAGGACGCCACGCCATGGAGCCGGCTGATATCTGAACTAGAAGTAAGTCCGACTGGGGTATTCGTGCTGTTTTCATTCTGCATGGGGTCTGAGAAATATTGTCATGCAATAGGGAGATCGGGTAATTCAATGGGGGAGGCTATGCCGCTTCGGGAAGCAGGCGCCGCTGTTATAAAATTGCGCGCCTTTCCTGTTCTACATTTCTGTTTAGGACGCCAAGAATCCCGTATTATCAGCACATGACCGAATAACAGATATGTGGAACATTCTAAATACACTTTGGATGTTCCAAGATGGCGCAGCTTTAATCGGCTAAATACAAACTCGACTCCAGGGTTTTAGAGATGTGTGAATTGACATGTTTTAAAATCATGTCAAAATAATATTATCTTATTTGTAACAAAACCTGCGCGTCTCGTTACCATAGGTTTTTGCCCATAGCGCTAGGAATTCCTTCCTAAATCCGCTAGTCTGTAAAATAAGAGGAGTTTAGAACACATTAAAGGTTAAAATAGACGCAACAAGATGGCGCAGCTTAGA
The DNA here is from genome assembly GCF_964261635.1 of Lissotriton helveticus. Lineage (NCBI taxonomy): Eukaryota > Metazoa > Chordata > Amphibia > Caudata > Salamandridae > Lissotriton > Lissotriton helveticus. The sequence goes on from NC_136065.1 coordinate 1,450,139,424, forward strand.
AACGCCGATTTTTTACCGAGGTTTCTAGAATGATGTCAATACCCCTCCTTGGCCTATAAACGTATAAAATATATGTTATGATGCTCCCTCGTTAATAAGTGCTTTTTCCAAAACCTTTAGAATTATAGTAAATATTTTATATGGAACATTGATGACATAAACAAACATAACAAACCATACTATATAGTAAGATGTAACCAGAATAGAAAGGATGAATCTAAAAAAAACAATCTCAAATATCCTTTGCCTTCCCTCTTATAGTGACCTACTAAAGGAATTACTGCTTTTCAAGTTATCCACCAACGTGAAAACGAGCTACCACCTTTTAGAGGAAGCGTTATCATTAGAAGGACCTGAAAACTTTTTTGAGGTATGAATTCAGCTTGGGGGACTTAATTGTGACAATTGTGTGTGCCCATATGCCCTTGCTGTGCGTAATGCAAAAAATAATATGAATAAAACTAATGGTGATATTTTCCATTTTTCTAAAGATTTGTGATCTATAAACTGTCCTTGATAGAGGACACACTTAGATTGGCTCATGACCACTCTATGATAAAGAGTCAATTCCGTAAGCTAACTTTAATGAGTATTATTCTCTCTAGTAACCCTTTAAGATCTTAACTGCATGTGGAATGAAGAAAAACCCAAAATAAAGAAGAAAAAAATGATTAAAAACAAAATAGGCCCTAGTGTGTTTTTGAAGTTTTCTTGTTACTTACAAAAGGTCATAAATGTGTGAAGTCAAATGATGCAGAACCAGTTAAGGAATTCATCAAATTACGTGTTTTAGATTACTGTAAATATTGTACAAATTGTATATATTGAGGACATGATTGTAAAAATGTATGGAATTGAAAACTGTTTTTATTGTAAAAATTGTATCACTATTTTGGATAATAATTTTGTATGTTTGTAGCCCTGAAGAAGTCCGTGAAGGACGAAACGCGTTGGCTATGGCTACAGACTTTTAAACTGAAGATTTAATAAAGAATGAGCTTCCACAAGACCACTGATTCTGCCTGTGAATGATTAATATGTATATATAAAGCTTGGTTATTTTCTGTTTAAGTGTGCTGGACCACCTTTTGTATTGAGCTTATATGTAAGGACAGTTTTCTGCCTTGGGAGATTTAGGGGACTTTGAATTCCCGGTCCGTGGCACCAAACAATCTGTTCAATACAGGACGTAAGATAGGTGCAATCATCTATAACCCCATTCCCCTGAAGCGCTTATCCAAATTAATTCTGAGTAATCTCGATCCCAATTTACTTGTAAGATTTTCTGAAATTTGCACCTGAATGCTTCTGCTAGCTCTTAACTCTGCAACTCCAAGCCAAGAGCGCTCTTGCTGGGGCTGCATAGTCTGTTAGATATAAATCAATACTCCGTTCTGCTCTATATGTGCTACATAAGAGCCTGGGGATTCACATACCTTTTCCCAATCATTTCTAAAAAACATGGGGTAATGCATCTCTTCGTATTGAGTCAGCAGAAAACTTAAATGTCATCTTCAGTACCATTTTGTTCTTTCCTGAATACATTTGCAAAATTAATGCAAACTGATTCTTTCTTCTTAGGGTGATGAAAACAATTCTGCCTTTATCTCATTACATTACAAGCAAAAAATTATTTGAGTCGCTATTGTGGCCAGATTGGACGATTGCAATTCCATGTTTCTTGATTTTCCAAGAAAGCTGATTCTTTGGCTTCAGATGATTCCAAATCAAACAAAAGAATGATGGACGGAATGCTGAACAATGCTAACATTCACCACAGTCACAAGGATCTGGGTTTAATCCATCCTTCTTTTCCTGACAATGCCACCCCAGTTTGGACCCAGCCATATGCAAATCAGTCTTGACCCTCTATCTCATGGGAATGGTCCAGCCTTAACTGCCAAGGCAGGTGCTCACTGGAATGGACACAAGCATCCTGGGACTAGTTTAGGGGCATCATCCCTCATCAGCCAGGCTAGCTTGAATCCAGTGGCACAGTGAGCACAGGATCCACGAATGGGGATACCCATCCCAATTCGGGCAAAGAAAGCAAAAGGAGAAAATGATAGAACAGTGCTTATCTTGTGAGATATTTTTGAACTGCGTTATTGATTTTTGGGGTTATGAAGATAAAGAAGGATGCATCACGGATGGTTCAAGGTTTTGCCTCTGGCTATATTGTCTGCCTATGCTGGCAGGCAGTAAAAAAAAAACATGGACTACTTTGTCTGAATGCTAGTGGTTTACAGTTGAACAACGGATTTCAATATGTTCACAACACCCTCCTGATTACAGGTTATAAAAGTGTTGAGTCCTTGTTGCCCTGCATGCTACCTGAATAACAAGTACTCTTCTTGGTCTCTTTGTAGCCCGTAGGATGGTTCTGCCAGTTTCTGGTGCCCTCGTGTTGAGTACCTACTTCACTTCTGTGGACTCTATAACCTATGTGATCACAAAGCCCTTGCATATAGTGGGGCATATTCTCAAGGAGCTATCGCCGAGTTAACAACACTTTATCACAGCCAAAGTCATGATAAATGTATCGCCCCATTCACAAGCTGGTGCTAATAGCCCATAGCACCAGTTTACCTGTGATAGCAGCCGCAAAAAACATCGCCACAGATCACCCCCTTCAACTATCGCTAATAAGATGCAGAGTAGACATTCCCGAGCAAAAAGGCGCAACAACACCAGTCCGCAACGTTCTCAATGACCAGCCAGATCGGCGATAAGATGTAAAGTCGGACCACAGCCTGCACCATAAAGGGGAGCCAAGGCCAGAGCCACACATGAAGAACAACAGATGCCATGGAGCCACTGAACATGCGGCCCAGACACCCAAGAGGGTAACAACACCCACCAGCCCCAGAACCATCCCCCGGACCGCCACCACCCCCAAGACCGCCCCTCTCCCCCCCGGAACCCAACCGCCCCAACCAACAACAAGGCAGCACAGACAAAGTCAACGATCCTTCAAAAATGCACCAACCTCACAGACCCAACACCAGAGAATGTCATAGCCCACCACATGTTCATCACCACCCCCTTTTCTGTATCGTTTTTGGCCACTATAGGTGTGGCAGGGTATGCTCAGACATGAGTCCCTTTCTCACTGCTCCATCAGGATTCAAGCAAGCCGGGCCGAAGAGGCTGAAATGCCAGAAACCGGTCCCCGGTAGCTTGTCTCCTTTCTGGTGAAGAATTGGCTTGGTAGTTTGGTCTGCCCTGTTCCCATGATGCACTGGGCCAGGGACAGACTAATTTGCATATAGCCAGGTTCTGAGCTGGGATGGGGCAGTGAGATAAATAACGGTGATGGATCAAGCCCTGATCTTTGGACTGGGTAAGAGTGGTCTGCTTAATTCAGACACTCTGTTCATCACCACCCCCTTTTCTTTATCATAGCCCACCACAGGCACAAAAGATCACCCATCCTCCGCATCCTGACCACCATTGCACACTGGCTGATGGTACCAATACAGCGGACGACCAACATCCCACCTCAGACAAAGATGCGGGCCATGATGCACCTGTTGGCCACTGGTAGTCTCCTACCAACATCCACACGAGTCGGAGGAGTCACACAGCCAGCCCAATCCAAGTCCCTCACAATGGTCATGGATGACACCATCAGCTTGGTACCCCACTATCTATACTCCTCACACACTGTGCAGGAACTGCTGGAGACTAAGCAAGGCATCTACGCCACAGCAGTCTTCCCGCACGTGTCAGCGGGCAATTGACTGCACACATGTCCTACTTGTGCCCCCTGGCAACACTGCAGACAATAAGCACAACAGAAAGTGAATGTATCCGACCAATGTGCAGGCACTAGTGGACCTGCGGGGAATCCCCACCAACATAGCCACCAACACCCAGGCAGTGTGCCTGAGCCCTACACTTTCCGACAGTCCATCATCAACCTGCGCTACTAGGATGGCACCCATGGAAATGCACAGCTCGTTGACCAATACCAAATGAGCACACCACACACCTCAACTCCACAACCATGAAACTCACAACACAGAAAATACACACTTCACAAGCTCACATACAACATGCACACCCACCAGACACAACAGAACAACGTACTGTGGGAACCTGGGCCAGCCATGCACATTAGCCATCAACTGCATGGCACCTCAGCCACAATATAGCAGGATGTGGGAAGAGGTGGGGACCAGGCATGTGTGAAGGAGGCAAGTGACCCAGGAATGAGAATGTACACAATGCCAAGTGTGGCTTGTGTGTGCTAGACAGACCGCGGTATGCAGACCACCCACATATACATGTAGACACACACTGCTTGCGTTTGGAGTGCAGTGGACAGTGGATGCAACCATGTCACCCCAGCCAGAAATGTAGCTTGTTGCGTCCCCCCCGTAAGCATGAGTGGAGTGGGCTGGCCCAGCGTAGGGGTGTGAATAAAAGGCATGTAGCTCTGGTCGTGGTTCTCTTCCAACGTCTCTGCCAGGGTGGCACCTCTCAGCCTGCCATGAGGCCAACGCCGTCGCATTGAGCGGAGCTGCCTGCGATCATGTGTGCCTGCTGCACCCCGGGATGCTGGTCCCCAAACCAGGCCTGCCCACCCCTGCGCACCAAGGCCTCAATGCTTACGTGCCGACACCAGCGTGTGTAGAAGCGGGCCCACCACATGCCACTGCAAGCTCCAGACCTGAGGCACCCGACCCTGGCAACCTGCTAGGACCATCACGGCATCTGCAACTGGCCCGCAGTACTCCTTTCTCATTGACATACTCTACCGGCATACACAGCGTGCTAGGAGGTCACACATTTGGAACTGAGTCTTGATTACATCATGGCAGAGAAAATTAATTATGGCAGAGTTTAAATCACTATATTCCCTTTGATGTGGTGCTACCAAGTGTGTGCATAGCATTACAATCCCACATGTCTGTGGGCCCACGCAGGCTACTACTCCAGGGCCACACTAAGCTCAAGTAGGTCACACACTTGGAACTGAGTCTTGATCATGCAATGGCCGGGTGCACATGGCAATGCAGACTTTACGTCACTATACTCCCTTCAATGTGGTGACACCATGTCTATGTATAGCATCACAACCACACGTTTCTGTGGCCCCTTGCTGGAAATGTCTACCGCCTACACTGCGGTCGAGTTGGTTGCACAATTGGAACTGAGCATTGATTTTTCAATGGCACATATTGCACACAAGGAGAGGTGTAAGAGGATGACACGTTGCAGTCTGGAGCAAAAAAGGATCATCGTTACGGAGGTGATCGAACACTACCAACAACTGCCCTGGTGTCACTAACTCTGTGCATCACAAGCCAACAACACGTGGCTGTGGGCCCCTGTGACCGCTGCCTCTGGCCTACACTGCAGTCCAGTAGGTCACACATTAAGTCTGTTCCCCGACATTCATGGACACTCACTAGTCGTACATTGGTGGTGTCTGAGTCTATGTACTAGGGGGTAGTTTCATAATAATGTAGCTGATACCGAATAGATTTTGGCAACAAGGCTGTCACTTTCTGCCCCACCATTTGCTGCTTACAGATAAGATCCGCATCATGCCCCAGAGAACACGTTTCACTGTCCCCCACAACCCTCCACCACATTCACATTCGAAGTTGATGAGGACCCACCCAGTCCGCGTGGCCCTACCTCAGAGCACCGCAAGTCACTGTCCCTTGGCAGGGTGCCTGTGCCGTAGGCTGTGCATCCGGGGCCAGTAACTCTGTGCAGCTCAAGTCAGGGAGCCTGTTTGATTCAATATTTGATGGCCTCTGAGACGATGGCCTTGGGGACGTCAACGCCATGTGTCTGTGGCCCTGTGTTGCTCGCCTCAACTGCGGTCCACCAGGGCTCACACATCAAATCTCGTCCTGATCGGCCCAGACGTGGCATCACCGCAGGAGGCACACGCCACCATCACTAGGACCACCTCCAACCGCCATCTGCAAGAGTCTAAATAGTGGTCCTGAGAGACTAACGGAGTTGCTCGCACCTGTCGTGGATGCCATCATCTGAATGTAACCCTGCTCAGCATTCCAGGTGCCACTAACTCAGTGCACCGCAACCCATGGACTGTGACTGGTTGAGTTTTGTGCTGTGGAGAGTTTGCGCAGCAATGTCACCTCAGGCAGTGTGGGAGACCTGGGATGTTGATGTGGAAGATGATGCAGGTCTAACACACCCCACTGCGTCTGCATCAGGAATGTCCCTAAGGGAAACAATACAAGACATTTTCTTCACATGGGCACTCTCAGCTCTATTGCTCAGTGCACTGCAACTCACGGACACTTCTGTTTGTATGTTCGGTGACCTCTGTACTTGGTCCGCTCCCTCCATGTTGCTCAGCAGTTGCCTCTGTTATGCAGGTTTCTATGTTTCCGTCGCACTGGTGTCCACTTTTCAGGTTGTTGCCTGCACCGAATACTCCATGCAGGCTGGCTTACACTCACCCCACACACATCCAGCACAGGCGTCACTGTACATGTTGCCCTGCCAATAAAGGGGCCAGGCACATGTACCCGTAGCCATTTTGACATGATATCTGCGTGTGTCTCTGTGGTCTTGTTGGATGAATGAGGGCCCCGGGCCCTACAACATTACTATGTGCTGTGTACAGCGGATGCAACCATGTCACCACACGCAGTGAGTAGGAGCTTGGAGATGTAGCTTTTTTGATAACCACTCAAATCGTAAGGGGAGTGGACTGGGCCGTTGTACACAGAGCCAACCTGGGTTTGTGACTGATGTTTGCGTGCCCATGGGCATGGTTATGTACTGGATATGTGCATCTGCATGTGTCAATGGCAATGTGGTTCTCCTCTGTGGGGTGTAGGTGGTCCCTGAAGAATAATGGACACCCACGTCTCTGATCTAGTTCGCCTTCCATGGGTTTGGACCCCACCCGTACCTGTTTGGCCACCTCCTTTTGGCGTTCTCACACCTGGCATTGGAGTGCCGTATGAGGCTCGGTGAAGTGTTGTGAGCCAGCTGTGCTTGAGGGTGCTTCCTGCTGTGTGGTCTGTTGCAGGGTCTGTTTTTTCATCTGTGTAGCTTGGCTGCCCTGGTCCTGGTGGTGGGTTGCGTGGGATGTCTATGGGCTGTTGCAAGGTGTTGGTGTCAAAGGTGTGGTGGTCCTTTCCAGCATCACTGATGTGTGGTCTTGTGTGCTCTGCTGGTCGTGTTGTGGGTCCTTCTGCAATGTGAAGGGGAGATGCATGTTGGCATTGTGTTCACATGTATGTTGGCGCATTGTTCTTGTTTACAGGCATACTGTATGACAATGTACATTGTGACTGTTTGGGAGGTGCAGGATTTGGATGCGGGACCATATATATTTAGGCTACATGACGGATGTGAGGTTGTGCGCGTACATTTCCATTTCACAATTTCCAGCTCTGTCAGATGTAGTAGATCTCTTTCTACGCGTGTGCGTTCCAGTTGTGTCCTCTATTATGCACAGTCATGTTTGCGCAATGTACCACATTGTCGTCAATGTGGGTGTGCTGTTTATGCTATATGTGTGTGTGCTGAGTGTGCTGTGGGGAACATGGACATGATCCTGGGTCATTGTGGGTGTGCAGTGTGCTAGACCTCGTTTTGCATGTGTGCCATTGTCCCCATCTCCCCCCATCCTCCAAGTCCCTGGTCGTTATTCACCCTGTGGATGTTGTTTCAGGTCCTCCCGAGCTGTGTCCGCACTCCTTGCACCATCTCCACACTGATGACTGTTACCTCCGTTTTCTCCTGTGGCGCAGGACTCCCGCCACCTGTCACCATTGCTGCCTTCCTGTTGGCAGCGGCGTTGTGCCTGGTTTAGATTTTCATATCATGTCAATGCCTCAGCTGCCTCCTCCATTGGCCTCCTCGACACTCTGACTGCATTCCCGGTAGTCTAATTGTGGGCCAGTTGATGGTAGATTTCTGTCACCTCTGTGACGCTGATCTGGTTTTCCTGCGGACTGCACCCCGTCTTCCTCTCCCTCTTCTCCCTAGCCTTCCCCAACCCAGTTGTTCCTTACTGGTGGTCTGAGGGGGTTGTGGGGTTCGCGTCAGACTCTGTGCTAGGTCAGGGTGCATCCATGTTAAGATAAATGCTGCCAGAAGGTCTTCGGAGTCAGTCATGCTGTGTTCCTGACTATTGTTGTTAAATTTTTAATTTCTGCACTACGTTGTGTATTCTAGAGGATTGTCGATTTTAAATTTGTGGCAGTTAGACAGCATAAAGATTGTATTCACTTCAGTACTATAAGGGTTGGGCTTACTGCTGAAATGCATTATTACCTGTCTAGCTCTTGTTGCTTGAGTCTTCTTGCTACTCTGTGTTTGTTCCCAGGTCCACCACAGTTTCTGCTGATTGCGCCAGATTTGCCCTCACTTCTGCCAGGACTTTTGATGGATGCCATCTTGTGTGGGAGACGATCTAGTCTCTCCACAAGCACACCGGCAGCTCATCTATAAAAACAGCTGATGGTGCCGACGCGCAGAGGATGCGTGAAGCAGGCGTGCCAGCGGCGCGCCAAAGGCAAGCCCGTCTGCGCCCATCCGCTTCTGGAACGCGTCCAGCGCCAGCCATGCTGCCGGTTCACAATCAGATAAGGTATTTTCTTCCATCTCTTTAAGACAATTAAATACTAAAAATCAGTGTGGACATCACTTGGATGTGGACAAAATCAGAGGCCCTATTACTTGCAGGGAATGTTGTGTACAGCTATCACCTATGAAATGTAATCATGTAATGACAAAAAACAAAATGGCCAATCATGAAACGGTAATTAAGGGGGGCTTACTTAATGCAACGCTCCCAGGTCAAACATTCTCTTTACATAAGGGAACTAATCATTGGAAATTACTTAGATTTTTTATGTATTACCGAAAGATGGCTAAAAGAAGACTGAAGTCCAGATATTGTAGTTGCCTTCCCCCTAATTACACCATCTGTAGGAAAGACAGAGAGGATGGTAGGGGAGGAAGGGTGGCTATCATTCACAGAGATACTCTACAGTGGAAGAACTTTACTCTACATGAGCTGGAGGGGTGGCTATCATTCACAGAGATACTCTACAGTGGAAGAACTTTACTCTACATGAGCTCAAGGGAGCTGAAAGCCTTGGCTTCTGCTGTGCCGTAAATGGCTCAACCTCATTCGTTGGAGCCTTAATCTATCGCTCTCCAGGCAATAGCGGTACTTTTCAGACTCATTAGGGGAAAGTCTTAGCCAAACTCTGCTTAGATATGCCAACTTTACATTGCTTGGGGACATAAACCTTCCTTTAGAATGTGGTAATAACCCTGGGGTCAACACATTCCTGGAAATGGGCCCTCCCCTTGGTTTGAATCAACTAGTCCAGGAGCTGACACATAGGGCAGGTCATACATTGGAACGTGTTTATTCCAACTCTCCTTCAATCCGGATAGAGGCATCTATTCCACAGGCTTGGTCCGATCATCATTTTATCCCCTTGGCTATCCCAATATCTAAGGTGATACAAGCAGCCAAGAATAGCTCTATGGGGGTGCCAAAACGGAAATGGCATCTGCTAGCTACTAATCCTAGCTTGGCCAAAATTGCTAAAAAAAAATTCAGAGACTGACTGGAGAGCCAACAATGGTCTCCCATCGCTTCCACACTGGGATGACGCCCATAGGTGATGATCTAATGCCGTTAAAACATTCCTCTAGAAGAGGCAAAATGAAATCACATAATGATCCATGGTTCACTAAAGATCTAGCTAAACACCATCTACACTGCAAACAACTCGAACATAGATGGAGAAGGGGCTATGAGATAGCAAATCTGCAGATCTTTAAATCATATAGGAAGCAATACCACACAGTTATCAAACTATTAAAAAAGAGCACTTTGGGAATAGAATAGCCATGGCAAAGCAAAATCAAAAAGAGATATTTGCTATTGTGAATTATTTTATGGATCCTAAAGCCCTACATTCAGAAATTCCCCCTCCCAATCTCTCTGTAATGACATTGCAACATTCTTTGAGGAAAAAATCACTAATATCCCAAAAGACTTTGGAGCATTAAGATCAGAAAAATCGGTGAACGACCTGGAGTCAAATCATAGGCAGGATAGACCCGTCCTTCATGCCTTTCGAACGGTTACTCTATCTCAGACACATGAAGCTATCCTAGCATGTAAATCAGGCTCCCCACTGGATGAATGTCCTCCAATGATATTGCATCATATTATGGACATAGTGAATCTCGTGATTAATGGTATTGTGAATTCTTCGCTGTCCTCTGGCATAGTGCCTAATGAGTGGAAATTTGCGATAGTGAAACCCCTAAAGAAAAAACAAAATATTGACCCTTCTAATCTCTCCAACTATAGGCCCATATCTTTACTGCCAATCTCGGGTAAGATTACAGAAAAAATGGTCTATAAGGAACTCTCTAATTTTGTCCTGAATCACATCCTTCCTGTCAAATCAGAGGCAGGCAGTCTCCCTAGGCACCGTTCTTTCCTCAGAACGTACTACCACTACAGGAGTCCCACATGGTGCATCCCTTAGTTCACTCTTGATCAATATAAACATGGCCCAGCTTATTTCCCTCATATTGGCCCACGGGATTGAAACAACATCCTACGCTGACGACACTCAGCTGATCTTGTCCCTTGAGAAATATTCCACAGAGGCTGAAGAAAATCTTAAAGCCTGTCTCACGGCGGTCATCACATGAATGAAAAACAACCATCTCCGTTGTAATACGGACAAGACAGAAATCCTGTTGATCAGGAAAGATAATCCCTTTCAACCGAAGGATTGGTGGCCAGAAGAGGCAACACCTCCCCCAGCCACTGTGGAGATGGCCAAAAATCTGGGGGTGTGGTTTGACTCCTCTCTTTCTTTCAAACACTATATCCTTAAGGTGGTGGGCACTTGCTCTGGCCTAATTGAAACCATGAAAACATTATTTGATTTGATCCCACTCACTGCAAGGAAAACAGTGGCTGTGGCGTTAATACTCACATGCCCAGACTACTGTAGCAGGGGTTAATAAATCAACTTTGAAGAGACTACAGGTAGGACAAGACGCAGCTGCTAGACTGGTTTTGAAACTTCCACGCGGGTCATCAGCTTCAGAGGCTCTGAAAACTCTTCATTGGCTCCGGCTACACAAGAGAATTCTATTCAAACTCTTGGTCATTACCTTCAGAGCTACCTGCCAAATTGGACCAGACTATCTCTCTACGAGATTCACACCATACACCACAATGAGGAAACCAGGGAAGGGAAGACTGCTACAGTTTTAGGTGCTAAAGATTGGAACTTTATGGGTCACACAAAGGGAAGTAGCCCCCTTGGTCTGTAAGTCTCTACTCATTCATACATTTAAAACATGGCTTGATGTGGATGGCAGAAATGTCTTCGTCAAGTTGAAATTACAGGACCTCTCATTATAGGTAATGGCCATGCCCAGGTTAGGCCAAAAACTGATTTTCTTCTGGACCTTTGTAGACTCCTTGCTTCTTTTTGCAAACCCCTTAATTGGAGGGGACTGGAATATGGTCCTAGATCCCTCTTTTGGTTAGGTTGGGACTGTATATCTACTACGGTCTGAGATGCCAAAATACTTCAAAATGTCATGTCTGCTTACTTATTTGTAAACTTATGGCACTTCCCTTTCCCTGATGACAGGAAATACATGTTCACATCAGAGGTTCATTGGTCCAGATCCAGGATTGATTTCTTCTTCCATTCAAATACTCTAATTAGAGTGCTGTCTGTGACCTACATATCTCTGAATGGAATATCTGAGCATGAGCTGATAGGAATCAGTCTTGAATTGGTTATACTGGCACCTCTGCCTCCCACATGGCGAATGCACATGGCTGGCTATAGAACTCCTGTGGAGAAAGACCGTTTATGATGTTTTTTCAAGGCTTACCTGACACGCAATGAAGGCTGGTAAACCATATGTGCGAGGTGAGATGATGAGAGACTTTACAATTACTAAACATAAATTGCAGTAGAGGGGGAAAAGCCTGGAGATAGAGGTAGAAAGAAAGATTGCATTATACAATTCCCACCCCAGACCTGAGAATTTAAAGTTATTACCCTGCACCAAATGCAAATTGAATCAGTCTTTCACTACACATGCAGAAACTGCTTTTTCAAGATCCGACAGCATAGTTATGAAAGGGATCAGAAAACTGGATGCCTGTCCGTAGCACAACAGAAACAGCAAAAGGCCAAGAGAATGATACCAGAACTTGTAAACATAATTAGCACACTGCTTTCCAACCTGGTAGCTTTGGCCTGGGAATTTGCCTCCTACTATGTGATGGTATATGATTCTACCCCTACAACCTCGAAGGATGTGATTGCAGACTTCCTATAAAAACTCCCTCTACCTTGACTGGAAGACTTGCATAGGGAGAAATTAGGCCAGTACATCGCAGTTGATGAGATGGCTCAGGATGGCCTCTCTCAGGAAGTCAGAGGAAGATGGACTCACGCTAGAGTTGTATAAGATCCAAAAAGATCTGGTCACCCCACTGCTTTGTAAAATGTATAAAGACATCGGTCAAAGAGGACCTCTCCATCGCAAATTTAGATCCACTAATCCCCAAGGATGACAAAAATCCATTGAAATGTGCTTGTTATAGATAAATATTGCTACTGAATTACGATATGAAGATCTATGCAAAAATATTGGTGAATGAGCTCAGAAGAATTTTACTTCACCTTGTACATCCATAAGATGTAGGTTTTGTCCCTGGTGGACCCTCTGCGAATAACTTGAGGACACTTCTACATCTTCTGCGGCACAACTGAGATAGTACGGGTGATCAGTTGGTGACATCTTAGATGTGAAAAAACATTTGACAGCGTTGAATGATCCTAAATATTTTCAGTACAAGGAAGGTTCTGCCTGGGCTGAGCATTTATCTGTAAGGTAGGACTGCTCTATACCAATTCCACAGCCATTGTCAACTGTGGTGGTTACCTGTCACTGGAGGTAGTTATACATAGAGGAACCTGCCAGAGATGTCCCTGTCCTCTCTGCTATTTATATTGCTGTTTGAACCATTGGTGGCAGCCATTAGAAAGGTTCAAGTGTATCTGTGGTTCCCTCCTTGGTGGGAGAATATACAGAACTGTACTATACTGATGAAATTTTAGTGACCATCTACTGTCCGGCAACATCCATTTCGGCATTCATTTCCCCTTTAGACTCGTGTTCTGGGTATAACATGAATTGGCTCAATTCAAGGTTAGCACAAGCTGCCTAACTCGGGACAGTATTCAGTTGTCATGGAATTGTTTTTGTATTTACATCAATAATGGACTTGTTAACGCGGTGAACGAGAACAAAAAGCTCCTTATTGATAAAATGGCAACAGATTTGAGTCTCTTTTTCAATGTGATATACAATGAAGCCTTAGTAGTTGCTTATTTATGTTACGCAACTAATAACCGCTGACAAAGCCAACAGTACTTGCTTGTTGAAGATGTAAAGCTACTTGGTATATTGTATATCTGGCTGCAAGGACAGAAGCAGCACAATTCCAGTCAGACAGCACTCTATTTTATGCACAAATTATTAGCTGATGTGTTTTTAAGCCTTACTTACTTTGAGAGATCCCCCAGTTTTTTCATCCCACGTTTAGCCCTGGGTACACCATACTCTGATGCTCCACTAGGCTGTTCTAGGACTGGAAAACTTAATGTATGGGATGCCAGGGGGTGAAGCTGAGATGGTGGAGATTTGTGTTTGGCTGGACTGGAACCAAGGTGGTGGTGTGACTTACGTTGCTGTGTTTAGAGGTATGGGAACCTAAAGGCGCTTAGTTTTTCTTTGTTGCAGTTACAATTTCAGGCTAAGATGTTGTAATCATTCTGCCAGTTCTTTATCAGTGATTGCAAAACATCTGTAATTTGTTACTTTTGCACAAATAACATTGTTTACTAAAACAAAAAGGCTGGACGATGGGTTAAGCATTGCAAGCATTTTTAGGCTTTTTCAAAAGAGAAACTTAAAAATGATCTCCTTTACCACAATCCTATAATAGCATATGACATCACAGCGACACCAGAGAAACAACATATTATGCAATATTAAAGCCTTCCTGCCATATGTGCTTCTGAAATGGAGAACAGCGTGATATATTATTTTCATATATGTTCAATGAATAAAAAGGATTTGAAGTACTAATTTAATTGTATTGATCCACATTTTAATGAATTCTCGGTACTGAGAAAACTGTCATTTCATCACATAAGTAATGTTAAGAGGAAGGGGTTTGTTAGTATTGTGTAAATAGGCCCATTAGTAACTGAGCTGTGAACACCAACTAATTTTAGTTTGAGAGTACAATATAATGATGTGTGATAACAGTGAACCGAGATCTAAAGGAATACACAAGGGTAACATCTCTTTAAGCATGTAATATAAACAAAGATTGCAATTGATGTGTAATATTCAGCCTTAAATATAGTACCTTTGATTTCAGGATACTTGAGAAGAAGAAGAAAGGCATATCTTAAAGTTGTGCTGATTGTTTCCGTGCCTGCTAAAAACAGACTCAGTACACTCTTGACCAATTGTGACATGTGGAATTCTGTTTCAGGGTTATCCTTTTCCTTGGGTTGAAAAAACACAAACATCAAAATGCATGACCTAAACCTTGAAACTGGCAATAAAGCACACGTTCAACAAGATTAGAATGCCTTATATATTTGTCCTTAAAGCCTCTTAGGAGCCCCCCTTAAGCATGTCTTTGCTTAGTTGTTTATTGTGCAACAGTGGTGTGTTACATTCATAATACATTTTGATAGTATGCTTATATTTCATATATTCATGTGTTCATTAGAATAGCTGGTATATAATAAAAAGCATCATAGCTTTAGGCTTTGACATAGTTTGTAAGAGATTTCTCAAGTTTCTTTCCTACCTTAAGCCATGGTCACAAGATTTATGTTCCCCAAAATAAATGATTTGGGTGGCATAAATGAGCTGTTCACAGGACTCTCCATTATAGAGACTGGGAGCTCTGAAGCATTTTCATTACTTGTGGGCGTAGTTCGCGAAGTAGCGCTACGCGAAGCTACGCGAAGTGCACTTCGCACTACGCGAACTTCACGTAGCACTATGCGAGCTGCGTAGTAGCATGTTCGCACTGTGCAAGATGAATTTTCAATGATTGCACAGTGCGAACAAGCATCCGGCACTGTGAAATCATTGAAAATGGCATCCTGCACAGTGCGAGCTGTAGTTTTCTGCCGCTCGAGTAGATTTTTACTCGAGCAGCAGCTTTCTCAATGCGAACTGGTAGTTTCTCATCACGAGCGGTCGCGAGCATGCACGACCACTCACTATGAAAAAACTGACCTCCCTGCATAGAGAATCTCGCCTGGATATCATTTTGCTTGCTCGGTTCGCGAACATGACGTTGAGGACCGCGAACAAGCAAAAAATGACCGCTACGCTGCGCTACGCGTGTTCGCATTGTACTACGTGTAGCTCGCGTGGTTGCGAAGTTGCGCAAACTTTGCAAACTGTGCGAGCGTAGCGTAGTGCTTCGCCCAGGGTTAATTTCCATACAGCAGAGCAATGTCGCTCCAAGCAAAGCCATACCAAGTTCATGATTTCATAAACTGCCCTTTTTTTGCAAGCATAATTCATTCTAGTCTTGTAGATGAGTCTCTGACTGGAAACCTAGGTGGCAGCTGTCATCTGCACATATAAGTGACAGACGTCAGCTACACGCCTGTTCAAAAGTAATACTGAGCCCTCATTACTACAAACCTTTGGCGCTAAAGATTTGGCATGTATGTCTCCTTAAAAAATAACTATGTAAAATCTTATCTCATTTCATATTATTTACATTCTGTGCTTTTCCATTCTCTACAATATTATTATTTGCTGGACCCAGGCCATTGGAGGTTTTGCAGGTGCTGGGTCATGTGCTCAAGTCATGGGGTTCTGAAGAAGAGTCTGGTTGCGGTTTTTTGGATGGTCTGGAGTTTGTGTAGCAGGGATTTGTTGATTCCAGCGTAGAGGGTGTTGCCATAGTCCAGTCTGCTGGTCATGAGTGCATGGGTGACAGCCTTTCAGGCTTCGGGGGGATCCATTTGAAGGTCTTGCAGAGAATGCGGTGGGAGTTGAAGCTGGTGGAGGAGAAGGCATAGATCTGGTGAGTCATGGTGAGGGAGGAGTCTGGAATGATGCTGAGGTTCCGGACATGGTCTGTCGGGGTGGGTGGTTGGGTTTCCGAGGGCGGAGGTCCACCAGATGTAGTTTCAAGCGGTGGGGGAAGGTCTAAGGACGAGGACTTCTGTTTTCTCCGCGTTGAGTTTTAGGCAGCTGTTGCTCATCCAGGCTGCAACGTCTTTCATTGCTTCCTCGAAGCTGAGTCTGGTGTCTTCGGGGTTCTGAATGAATGCAGTTTTGTGAAACATTGCAATAACAGGTTCTTATATATGATTGCTAAAAAATATATTCCTTGTGGAACATAATGTAACCATGTTTCATAAAATGTTTTGAAATAGTGTCAAATAAATAATTTATCTTTAGCAAAAGCCAGATGATAAGTTTGTTTTACTGTAGTGTCCCAAATTTGTATATATATATATTTTGTTATAAATATTTTTATTTGCATTTTATCATAGTACAACATTACACTCGTACCATCTTCGGTCTCTATTCCCATCCCCTCAAACCCCCATCCCCCAGTTTCTCAGCAGAAATTTCCTCCAGTTCAACCCCCTTATAGAATGTCTGGTTGGATCCGTGGCGGTTTGCTTGTCTCAGTTCCCGGTTCTCCTCAAGTGGGATCAGTGTTCCCTTGTATTTCTGTCCATCTTCAGTCCCCTCCTACAGCCCCCCATCCAGCCCATGGAATTTTCTCCACTTCCCCCATACTCTGCTAAATTTCTTGGGGCAACCTCTTGCCTTGTATGTAACCCTTTCCGCAGCCATTTAGACATCTAGCCCTCGTCTCCACTCCCCCAGTTGTGGCGGAGTGTCCATTCCCCAGTCCTTAGCCACGTCCCTTTTTGCTATTACCAACGCTAGGACCAGAAAGATCAACAGGGGACGGGCAAGGTCCACATCATTTGTCATTCCTAGAAGGACCATTTTAGGATCCGGTTGCAATGGGTCCTCAAGAACCTCACCCAACTCCTTCAACACTTCTTGCCAATATCTCTGTATTGTAGGGCATGACCAAATGATGTGGTAGAAGTCTCCTTCAGCACAGCCACATCTCAGGCATCTCATGTCTCCAATCCTACCCATCTTGTGTAGTCTCACCCTTTCGTAGTACGTTCTGTGTAGCACATTATATTGTATAAGCCGTAGCCTGGACTTTATAGCTACTTCTCTAGGATGCATTAGTACTATGTCCCAGTCTACTGTGTCCATTTCTCCCACTTCAGTCTCCCACTTCCTCCTAAGGTCGCCCAGGTTGTCTGCCATGTTATTCATCAATGTTTTATACGTGAGGGAGACTACCTTTTCTTGGATTTGTTCCTGCAGTAGTCTGCCCTCCAAGGGACCGTATTCTGGGAGTGTGTCCAATTGGATTTTTCTGCATGCATGAGTGTCATAGTTTTGTATATTAAAAAATCTGCGTGTTGTGTAGGCCAAAGTCCAGTTTCAGTGCAGCGAAGAATTTCAACTACCCCTTCGCTATTATGTCGCCTATATTTGGGATCCCAATATCATCCCATCTCTGGAAGCCCTTTAATTTATGTAGTTCTGTCAACCACGTACACTGCCAGATCGGGGTCTGGCGGGTAGGTTTTTTCTTCCATCCCGTGCGTGCCGACGCATTGTTCCACATCGCCAGGGTAAGCCCCGTAGCCGAAATAAGTTTTGTCCTTCCCTTTCCCCCATTTAGATAATAAATATACGGCCGGGCGTCCATTCGGTATCGTTCGAGGGCATACGTGGGGTAACCAGCCGATGCCGATGCATGTAGCCAGTCATTAATTGGGGCTAAATGTTCTGCCCAGTAATAGGCTTCCAAATTTGGGAGAGATATCCCTCCACTATATGGGTGACGTTGGAGAGTGCTCAGCACAACCCTCGGTTGTTTACCCAGCCAAAGGAAGGCCCTAAGTTCCGCATTTATTCTCTCGAACACCTTTCGTGGCAGGGGGTAGTACTCGTTTTGGAGTGCGTATAAGAATTTTGGTAGCGTTATCATTTTAAACATGGCTGCTCGCCCTAGTATGGTAAGAGGGAGCTGTTGCCATCTATGCACGTTCTCCATAAAGTTCTGTATTATGCGTTCTACATTCTTGTCGTAGGACTGTTTTTTATCTAGTGTCACATGGATTCCGAGGTACTGAAACCCTTCAGTTGTCATCAACAACCTACCGGGCAGTTCCGTCCAGCTACCGCGCCCGCTGGGGTCGTAAAGGACCGACTCGTGCCAGTTTATCTGGTATCCCCCGTGCTCTCCATAGCGTAACAGTACCATAAAGAGCTCCGGGATCGTGGTTTCCAGCTTTGCAATGTAGAGGAGGACGTCATCCGCGTAAAGCGAGATTTTCTCTTAGGCTGGGTCTGCCTCTCCTTTCCTAAAGCCCCTAACATCGTCATTTTGGCAAATTCTACCCGCCAGCACCTCTATTGTGAGTGCAAAAAGGAGGGGGGACAGTGGACACCCCTGTCGTCGTCCCTCTCCGGACCGGGAAGTCACGAGATGTGGTACCGTTTATCCTAACGCTGGCTCTGGGCTCCATGTATAACAGGAATATCCATGTCTTAAATTTAGGGCCAAAGCCGAACTTAGTCAGTACACACTCAAGGAAAGGCCAATGCATGGCATCAAACGCTTTTTCGGCGTCCAATGACAAAAACCAATGGGGCTCTTCCCTGTGGCTCACCTCTTGTAGCCAGTTATAAGTGCGTCTGAGGTTTAGGCGGGTGGCCCTATCTGGAAGAATGATTCAGAAAAGGGGGTGGTGATGGACAGAGCATCTGAATTAAACAGAACACTCATACCCAGTCAAAAGATCAGGGCTTGATCCATCACCGTTTTTAGCTCACTACACCATCCCAGTTCAGAACCTGGCTACATGCAAATTAGTCTGTCCCTGGCCCAGTGCATCATGGGAACAGGGCAGGCCAAACTACCAAGCCAATTCTTTACTGGAAAGGAAACAAGCTTCCGGGGACCGGTTTCTGGCCTGGCAGCCGTCTTCGGCCCGGCTTGCTTGAATCCTGATGGTGCAGTGAGCAAGGGACTCATGTCTGAGCATACCCTGCCACTCCTATAGTGGCCAAAACGATTCAGAAAAGGGGGTGGTGATGGACAGAGCATCTGAATTAAACAGAACACTCATACCCAGTCAAAAGATCAGGGCTTGATCCATCACCGTTTTTTAGCTCACTGCACCATCCCAGTTCAGAACCTGGCTACATGCAAATTAGTCTGTCCCTGGCCCAGTGCATCATGGGAACAGGGCAGACCAAACTACCAAGCCAATTCTTTACTGGAAAGGAAACAAGCTTCCGGGGACCGGTTTCTGGCATTGCAGCCGTCTTCGGCCTGGCTTGCTTGAATCCTGATGGTGCAGTGAGCAAGGGACTCATGTCTGAGCATACCCTGCCACTCCTATAGTGGCCAAAACGATTCAGAAAAGCTTCTGAACTGGGATGGTGCAGTGAGCTAAAAAACGGTGATGGATCAAGCCCTGATCTTTTGATTGGGTATGAGTGTTCTGTTTAATTCAGATGCTCTGTCCATCACCACCCCCTTTGTTCCACAAGTGAATATAATCAAAAAGTGATGTGAATGAAATTTTGATTCTACAAATTACATGTAAAGATTTACATTTACACGTATATTTGTTCTGATGTGGTTTATTTTGGATATAGTGTCTTTAAATTGTACTAAATGACCTGGAGGGTCACCTCATGACCACGTGTGAACAGTGTGCAGTGTTGCGACCGCCCTGGAAGCATTTATCTTTTTTGTGTACTGGCCCTTGTTAGACAGCGAGGGTTGCACTGCTGCACCATTGTGTTGAGATTTTTCATTTTGTTGTAAATACTCTATTACTTTGCCAAAACAAAGGTGTGCGCTTCCAACCCCATTACATGTTCTTCTTGGGGTATGGCGTCATCTGCCCTCTCCTATTTCCCTTCATTCCACGGTTCCTTTGCGTTTTCACCATCTCCCACTGACCTCCTGCGGCAGAACCCCTCGCCCCTGTGTTTCGCTCGCCCTCTGCTCGCCTCCGGAGGGGCGGTCTCTCTTCTAGCCATTGCCATGCATCTTCTGGGTGGGTGAAAAAGTGAGTTTTCTCCTTATAAATGACTTTGAGTTTGGCTGGAAAGAGCAGCATATATTGGATCTTCAGCTCACGTAACTTCGCCTTCACTGCGTCAAAAGAGCGTCTCATTTTCTGAACCTCTTGGCTGTAATCTGGAAAGATCATTATTTGCGTGTTGTCAACCCGGATCTCCCCCAGCTTCCTGGCTTCTCCTGGATTGTATCTCTGTCAGCAAAATTTAGGAACCTCGCGATAACCGGTCGGGGTCGTGCTCCCTCTGGCGGTTTCGCAAACAGGGCCCTGTGCACCCTTTCTATGATGATGCAATTGGAGAACTCCGCTTGGGGCATCGTTTTAAGTATCCATGCGCGCAGGAACCCCGCCATGTTAGACTCCTCAATTCCCTCCCTAAAGCCAACAAACCGCAGGTTATTGCGTATTGCCCGGTTTTCCGCGTCATCCACCTTCCATTGCAACTACGTGTGTGCGTCCTTGAGTTCTTTCACATCCCTCTGGAGGTAGTGTATAGTGTCCTCCGCTTCACCCAATCTTGTTTCTGCTGGCGCCACTCGCTCTGAGAGGTTGCGGAAGTCCTGTCTCAATAGCGTGACTTCTGTCCCCACTTCCCCTATCTCTACCTCCAAGGCCCCGCCTGAGGCTTGGATGTCTTCTTTGGATGCCTATATAACCCCCATGAGAAGGGCCAAGTCCGAGCTTGCCCAGGTGTTCCCTGCCCGGGCATCTGTGGCGTTGTCGCAAATTTATCTATGGTTCCTTGCCGTGGAGTCCTGGGCACCGCTTCCCGTTTCCCCATAGTACGTCGGGTTTTGGTAGTCCCCCCGAGGAGCAGTCCGTTTGATTATGGGTTGCGGGGGGAAGGATGGGGAGAAAGATTTGTGTAGTTCCCTCCCTCCACCTAGTCGGGTCCAAGCCGGTTCTCAGCTTGCCATGACCATAAGGGGGTAGAACGCTGTCTGGAGAATACTTCGGGGGCTCGGAGACTGCTCCTCCCAGGGCATCCCTCGTGCTTTTACTTCTGGCAGCGTATAGTGTCCACTCGCTCGAGGTACAGCCCCAAATTGTGTAATTTCGGGGTCGGGCCCCGCGTCCGTGTGCTGTAGCAGGGATGGCCTGTGGAGTCCCTAGTTCCGCCTCCCCACACCTTCCGCATGTGTCTCCTCCGCAGTAACGCTCCTGGTCCCCAGTCACCTCCTCTCGTGCTTGGCTGTCCTAGCTGCGGCGGCGTTACCAGGTGCTCGGGGGAGGGGTTGGGGGGAGCCCGTACCTGTGTCTGGCTGTTGGCCTGCGTGACTGCTGTCCTGTCGGGGCCCTCGCGTCACGGCTCCCGGCACCTCGCCCTCTGCTTCACCGGTTCTCCCCCGTAGACGTTGGGGTGCCGCCGGACGGGAGATGAGCACGCGGCGGTGAGAAAGGGAGGTGGGGAAGGGGAGGAGGGGACGGCTCTCAGAGGTCCGGATCTCCCTGCGCTGTTCTCCACCTCCCGGGGGACGACCGGGCGCGCACCTTCTCTCTGGCGGGGACCGTGCATCGTCGGCCCCTTCCGTGCTGCCCGTCCTGCCACTGCTGACCCAAGACTCCGTGCACACCACAGTGCAGCTCTTGCAGTCCGCCCCCCCTGTTGGTGCTGTTCCGACGTATCGCCACACACACTCTGATCTCCCGGGCTCGTGCTCCTGTCGCTTGGCTGCAGTCTTACCTCCGCTGCTCCGCTCGTAAAGATCAGGGCACCGCCATCTTGGACCCCCGTCCTTCACCGGAGCTCTTGCCTCTTTCAGCGATTTCCACTCCTTTCCGCTCCTCCAACCCGGCACTAGTCGCTTCCTCCGTGCATCCGCCCTTGTTGTACACAGTTTGGGGTTTGTAGGTGCCACCTGGATGGGGAATTCTCAACGGATCAAGTCGGCTCGCCGGAGCTGCGGCGGTTTGCGACTTACTCGGCCATGTTGCTGGCCACGCCCCCCCAAATTTATATTTTTGTTCGTAAGTCATACAAGTAATTGATGACCTTGAGTTCACCTGGTGCTGGGCAATTTTCTCCCTAACTTGTCTCAAAAATTGATAATATAACGCTAACAGTTTCTGAAAGAATTATTGGCTTACCATGGTTTTCATAAAGTTGTCTTAGTGATATACATCCACCTCATTTTTTAGCATAGCGTGAAATGTAAACTGCAATAACTATATAAGCAAGTCGTATTATTTCTATAACTTTTAAACCTGGAGGCCAAATGTTATAGAAGTCACAGCCTAGGATACTCTCCAACTTATCTTATGCCATACATTTCTGATTGGCTAAACTTATTGTACTGCAAGAAAGTAAATTGCTGATTAAGACAAAAATAACTGACTAGGGTATCCGCGACAGTGCATAGGTGAACTAGGGTGTTTGATTTACAATTATCTCTTCAATGTTATGTGCTGCTTCTAATGATATCCACTATCTGCATTATAGCTTGAAGAGATAATGATCATAACACCAGGTTTGATAACCTCTTTTACAGTTCCAAATGCTTCTATTTGGAAAATACATTTTTAAACAAGAATCCTATTTTAGGAGTTGGAAAAATGTTACTGACTCCTAAAATGGGATTGCAAATGGATACATATTCTCATTTTGGGAGGGACATGCTTGTAGGTGTCTCATTCAAATTGTGAATTGGCACCTTACTTATCAATTGCTTAAGACCAGAAAAGCTATGTGGTAGTTGAGTTAGTAACAGATTCACATAAGGGAAGAGATCACTTAATCTTAGTTCAGGTACCATCTAATGGAACTGAAAAAGTAAAAAATAGTACATAACTTGTATTTCAGTCACCATATAGTGGGTTAAGTTTCGACTTAAACCAAATACTCCTGACTTTGAAGCCAACATGTTTAGCTCATTAATCTTTACTTCCTTCAGATGTAAGTAGGCTCCTGCAGAACATTACACAGTTATTAAAACTGGATGTTACTCCATATAAGCAAGTTTCTTACTAGCTCATTCCTGTGCTCACAAGGGATACATTTAAACAAACAAACACTTTAACATGTCTAGGACAAAGTCAGGCAAGAGGCGTGATTAAGATCCACAACCTGTTTGAAATGGAGCAGTGATCGTAAGGTGTCCTCTTTTAATACTTCCCACATGAGACAGAATACATCATGATTCAGCACACATCATTCTTAGGGTCTCAGTATCATTAACTGGTGATAAAAAATAAATTGCAGAGAAGTTAAAACAAAAAGCTTGTTTGAATATAGCAGTTACGAATATCGTTGTCAAGAAGGTGTAATTATTGTCGGTGGTCACAGCTAACCCATTGCCCCAAGTGCTACTAGACCTATTGGTCACCTTTGACAAAGTATCACAATCCATCATTCTGCCCAGACTGTAAGAGGCTGGTATTGGTGGGTCTGACTCATATCTACGGATAGGTGTCAAGCTGTGTTCCTTCCACATTTCATGTAAGATTTTAAAATTAGGGAGTCCCTCGGGGGTCTGTGCCATGTTGTTTTAACATCTATATTAGTTCTATAACGAATGTATTTAGATATTTTAGCTGTATTAATTATGCTGACTACACTGAAATAATACTTGCCATGGACTAATACATTTATTCAGTCATTGAATCCTTCCATCTATGCTTGTCCCAGTCTCTTCCTGGTGGGGCACTAATGCTTTAAAGTTTAATTCTGGTGGGAGTGGACCTCACTGCTGAGGGAACTGGCGGCGCCGTAGTAGAACTCTGTCAAATCAGCCTTTGTACTGGCACTCAATAGACCCACCAGGAGCAAGGAGATGCCTTCTATGCCTCAGTATTGAGAAACAATATCCCCGAGTATTGTGAGGTGGGGTACAGCTACTGGACTAACTACCACCTGACAGGTGGGCGCCCACAGCTATCGGGCGACCCACTCTTCTGAGATTTGGTAGCAGGGCAAGGCAAGTGTGCATGTCAGGACTGTGCTCCCCCTTCAACTTCTCTGCACCCTAGGGACTCCTGTCCCGTGACTGTCAATCAATCAATCAATCAATCAATCAATCAATCAAAGCACTTGTAAAGTGTGCTACTTACCCATGAGGGTCTCAAGGCGCTGGGGGGGGGGAGCTGCTACTGTTCGAAGAGCCAGGTCTTGAGGAGTCTTCTGAATGCGATTAGGTCTTAGGTCTGTTGAATGTGAGTAGGTGTTCCAGGTCTTTGCGGGGAGCTAGGAGAAGGATCTGCCCCCGGAGGTAGTGCGAAGGATGCGGGGGACGGCGGCGAAAGTGAGGCTGGAGGATCGGAGCTGGTGGGTGGGGGTGTGGAAGCTGAGTCTGCTGTTCAAGTAGGCTGGTCCGGAGTGATATGTGTGCGTTTGTGAGGAGCTTGAAGGTGATTCTCTTGTTGATGGAGAGCCAGTGTAGGTTTCTCAGGTGGGGGGTGATGTGGTTGCGGCGGGGGACATTGACGCGGAGGCATTTTGGATGCGTTGTAGTCGGTGTAGATGTTTGACTGGGATCCTGGGTAGAGTGCATTGCCATAGTCCAGTCTGCTGCTGACGAGGGCATGTGTAACTGTTCTTCTTTTTTCGGTCAGGATCCACTTGTAGATCCTGCGGAGCATGCGGAGGGTGTTGTAGCAGGAGGAGGAGACGACTTTGATCTGTTTTGACATGGAGAGGGGGAGGGAGGAGTCGAGGATGAAGCCTAGGTTGTGTGCATGGTCGGTGGGTGTTGGTGCTGTTCCCATTGTGGTCGGCCACCAGGAGTCGTCCCAGGCTGAGGGGGTGGGTCTGAGGACGAGGACCTCCATCTTGTCCGAGATCAGCTTCAGCCGGCTGTTCCTCATCCAGTCTGCGACGGCATTCATTCCGTTGTGGAGGTAGGTTTTGTCAGTGAGTGGGTCCTTGGTGAGGAAGAGGATGAGTTGGGTGGATCACTGAAATAATATCGACGGACAGAATATCGACTAGCAAAAATATTGATGCCAAAATATAGACAGACAGAATATCGAGTTTGTATCTACAAACAGGTAAGTACAAAAATATCGAGTCCAAAATATCGTTTACAAAAATATAGTTTATTAAAATATCGACTTTATTAAAAACAGTGTTAAAATAAATTAATAGTTAAAATTATTACTAAAATATACTTAAAAATACTTAAATTAACTTATAATAATTAAATAATTAATGAAACTTATAAAAAAATATTCAATCATATTTGTTAAAACATATATATATAGTAACATAATATAATTAAATAATATCCAATATTATTACAGTACGATAGCAGAAGTGTAAAAAATACTATTCCCACTCCAGAGAGTGCAACAGTATGGAAAGCGTTGGATAGCGTAGGGGTAAAAATTACTATTCCCACTCCAAATAGTGCAACAGTAGGGAAAGCGTTGGATAGCGTAGGGGTTAAAATTACTATTCCCACTCCAGGGAGTGCAACAGTAGGGAAAGCGTTGGATAGCGTAGGGGTAAAAATTACTATTCCCACTCCAAATAGTGCAACAGTAGGGAAAGCGTTGGATAGCGTAGGGGTTAAAATTACTATTCCCACTCCAGTGGGTGCAACAGTAGGGAAAGCGTTGGATAGTGTAGGGGTAAAAATTACTATTCCAACTCCAAAGATTGCAACAGTAGGGAAAGCGTTGGATAGCGTAGGGGTTAAAATTACTATTCCCACTCCAGTCAGTGCAACAGTAGGGAAAGCGTTGGATAGCGTAGGGGTAAAAATTACTATTCCCACTCCAGTGGGTGCAACAGTAGGTAAAGCGTTGGAGAGCGTAGGGGTAAAAATTACTATTCCAACTCCAAAGAGTGCAACAGTAGGGAAAGCGTTGGATAGCGTAGGGGTAAAAATTACTATTCCCACTCCAGTGAGTGCAACAGTAGGGAAAGCGTTGGATAGCGTAGGGGTAAAAATTACTATTCCCACTCCAATGAGTGCAACAGTAGGGAAAGCGTTGGATAGCATAGTGGTAAAAATTACTATTCCCACTCCAGAGAGTGCAATAGTAGGGAAATTAAATACTTCATATATTATTTCAATAAATATAAATTAATATCTATAAAAAATTAATTAAAAGTAATTACCAATTTAATATAATATACTAATTAATCAATTAAAATTAAAAATTAAAAATAATTATTACAATTATTTACCTATTAATACAAATTAATTACAAATTAACAATTAATAATTTAACATCTAAAAATTAATTAACAATTAATCCAAATTAAATACAATTAAATAAATTGATTTATTAAATTTAATATAAATAAATAACGTCCCACCCTATTCCCCTATAAACCCACAACCCGCTAGTGAAAATATATTAGTAAAATTAACATAATTAGCAATTAATCAATTAATTAAAATTGATTGCCAATTAAAATTGTATTAATTACCAAATGTAAATTAATTAACAATTAATTAAAATGAATACCAATAAATACATTTACATATTTCATTAATTATAATTAAATTACTTCCCACCCTATTCCCCTATACACCCACAACCCGCTACTGAAAATATATTAGTAAAATTAACATAATTAGCAATTAATCAATTAATTAAAATTAATTGGCAATTGAAATTTAATTAATTACCAGATATAAATTAATTAACAATTAATTAAAATGAATACCAATAAATACATTTACATATTTAATTAATTATAATAAAATTACTTCCCACCCTATTCCCCTATAAACCCACAACCCGCTACAGAATGAATTACGCAAAAATTAAAAAAACAAATTTCATTAATTAAAATAAATTATAACATAAATACAAACTTTTCACACATATAATAACATAAAAACACTATAAAAATTAGATATTATTAAAAATTCGATAATTTTAATAACCTATATTATATACTTCGATATTTTAACTGTCTATATTTTTAACATTCGATATTACATTATTTACCTTAAAAACGATATTTTTGATGTCTATATTCTGTCCAATCGATATTTTGTCCAATCTATATTTAAAACTCGATATTATGTCCATTCGATATTTTGTAGTCGATATTTTGACTGTTTACCGAGTTGGGTGTCGTCAGCGTAGGAAATGATGTTGAGGTTGTGATGGCGGGCCACTTGTATGAGGGGGGCCATGTAGATGTTGAACAGCGTCAGGCTGAGGGATGAGCCCTGGGGGATGCCGCAGATGATGTTGGTGGCTTCGGAACGGAAGGGTGGGAGGCGGACTCTCTGGGTTCTGCCGGAGAGGAAGGACGTGGTCCATTCCAGGGCTTTCTCTTGGATTCCGGCTTCTAGGAGGCGTGTTTTAGGAGTGCGATGGCAGACCGTGTCGAAGGTGGCCGACAGGTCCAGGAGGATGAAGGCTGATGTTTCGCCGTTGTGTAGTTGGCGTCTGATGTCATCTGTGGCGGTGATGACGGCTGTCTCGGTTCTGTGGTTGCGTCTGAATCCGGAATGGGGGGTCAGTTGCATGTTGACGATTTTCTCAACGACCTTTGCCGGGAACGGGAGCAGGGAGATGGGCCTGAAGTTCTTGAGGTCCTTGGGGTCCGCCTTGGGCTTCTTGAGGAGGGCGTTGATTTCGGTGTGCTTCCAGCAAGACTGTCACTCTTGCTGTGGCCGCACTCTCCCGCAGGCACCGGGAACAGTTATAATTGCATTCAGGATGAAGCATGGATATTGGCAGTAAAAAGAGGACTACTAGAGCCAAAATAGGGATGCAACAGAAGCCTTGGGCACAACGAGTTTAGATCTCAATCGCCAATAAATCGACACCACTCAGATAGTACTCCCCTCATCATGGAGTGCAGGTTTGAAAGGAATGTGATTCTTCACAGTTCCTCTACAGTAAACATTAGCTTTAGATGGCTACATGGACCCCTATCTAAACTGATGGTTACAAGCCCTTCAATGCAAGGTAAACCAAGACCTTCAGGCCCAGAACGAGGTGGTAGTGCTTTTCTGAAAACCCAGCGCCTGAATGATTAGTGATACCCCTGAGGGATTTGAACTTAAGGGACCCAGAGATACTGGAGGCCTTTCACTAAAACTCTGCAGAAATGTACAGCAACTTTCCCCTTTTAGATCCTTGACAACTACAACACCTCTGCAACTTCACAATCTGCAGATACCACTGCAACCCCCGGGAGTAAGGAAGCAGGTAACATATTAAGGTGGAAACAGAATATAAGGCTAGGAAAAACCTGTAAAGCTAAAAAGGTAAACAACCTTCCCTTATGTCAAAATCACATCGTCTGCTTCTTTTCACTAAAGCTGTCCCAGCGATGGTGTCCAAAATACCCAAAATTCAAGACAAATAGTCACAGTACTCCACCCTATTCTCTATTCTCAAAAATCTAGCGGCCCTCCAAACTACAATCACTTCCAATGATGTTAGCACTACCAAGACCTCACAGTAAATTACTTTGATGAGAACGGCACTGGTGACTTTTAACTCCAGACTTCTTGCCATGGAAGATAGGATGACCGGCCAGCAACAGAAAATTACAGAGACTACAGAATGGGAACAAGACCATTGGCATATGATGGAAAAGATAACCGAGTTGATGGATCGAACCAGGAGAGATTATCTACACTTTTCAGGCATCCGGAGCAAACAGAGGAAGATGATATGCTGCTCTTCATGACCAAATTGATTCCCTCCCTCATCAAACAGGACTTTCACCCTACTGGAACTGCAGAGGGCCCACAGAATCTGGAACCGGACAGTAAAAGGCGGCGATACTCCACATTAAGTGATAGTCTGCTTTCTAGGCTACCAACAGACAAAAGCAGTGATCCAATTGACCATAAAAAAAGACCCTTTCCCTTGGCAAAAAACCCACAAGATTTGCTCTTTGTCTCATACACCCCGACTGCAATAGTTGGATATTCACTTTGGCCTCCTAGACCCGGCGAATGCTCATCATCATGGATTGCTGTACAAACTAATTTATGGATCTGGGACAGCTAGAGGCATCCCTTGAATTTTTAACTATGGAAGACATGGAGACTAAACAGTCACTGAGTCAAGAGACCTCTCCCAAGCCCTGATTGAAGATGCAACTGAGGACTCTGAGCAGTTGGAGTGCTAAAGTCTTGGGGTGCTTATAAAAAGTAGTCTTTAGCCCTGAAACACAAATCCAAGTGCCGGCCATAGTCCTCAAAAGATAAGTCCAGATCTCCTTTCAAGAAAGATTGATATGTCTGTAGTATGCTTCACTAGTCTTGCTTTGCCTGTGGAGGGTGAGATGTGGTACTGCTTGCCAACTCCTTCTGTTCTTCGGCATGAGGGATCAGGGAGAAGACCCATACCAAAAGATAATATGAGGGGAATGATTTGTTTAAGGGCAACCTGCTGATATATCCTGTCATCCTTGGACAGGATGGGGACTGTTACTTCTTGCTCTCCCTGGGTTTCATAAACCGGGTACTACTGAGCAACATTGGACTGTGATTCCCGTACATTGACATCCTTCTTTGCCATGCACTATTTTTGACTCTTCACACAATCCAGAATCATTACATTCTCCTCCCTCCTGTTACTCAGTAATATGACCCTACATAAGTAGCAGTGATGTGCTACCAACTGCTCCCTTGCTGGCTACCTCCACATATAGGAGCAGAGGGCTGACTCCCATTATTTCCCCACTTAGCACAATCTGCTACATTTCTTACAATTTTTCTTAGCTTCTGCCTCCCCAGTTGCAGGCATCAGTCTAAGACCAGTTCTCACTTCTTCCATCAGGGATCCCATGCGCTTTCACCCATCTCTCTATTCTAGTAGTTGCAACACTTAAGAGTTTATTTGACAGGGCCCAGGTTGATTATTGACACCCCTCCCCACCTTTCCCAGGTAAGTTCCTCTGACACCTGTGAATCCTAATGGAATGATATGCTTTGGGGCCAGCAGCCCACTATCCTCATAAATCCCCATATCCATTCTGAGACTGATCTCTTTCAATGTTAACAGCCTCACCCACTACATTTAGAAAAAGAATATACTCTCTTTCCCCCACACACTCTGTCCAGATGTTACATTTATTCAGGAAATATACCTCTCCCAAGAAGAAAGCTCAAAACTCTACCATGTTTGAGCAGGGCAAGAATATCACTCCTGTGGGGATGGGACATGAGAGTGACATGCTCCCCCACCAGACACCAGATCTTACCGTAAAGGTAGGGTTGCCATATCAAACTATAAAGGACTCATGTTGAGAATGTATAAGCCATGTACTGACCCAAAGAGGCACTATGTCTTCATTAGAGCCACCATACATTATCAGACTCTGACTATTGGCTCTGTTAATGTACCATCTGGGTACAAAAAGAGAATTCTTGAAGATGTTGAGGTGTATCTGCTTCCTAGACTAAGGTCTTGCTGAGGGGTAAGTAGAAGCTGGTATTAGACCTGATCTTAGACAAATCTGACCACCACAACACTCTCTCTCACAGGGTCAAACTCATTCTTGCTGATCTAATGTCTGACAGCTCTCTTATAGACCCCTCAAGACTGACTAATCCTGCTGACTGTGATTATACTTTCACTTAATGCATGCATGGTACTAAAACCAGAATGTATAACGTTCTCCTGATACCTAACCTGTTACCCTTCATTGTTCAGGTGAATGTAATCAGTCCGACCAAAACACAGTACAGCTTGACGGCAGACATGCACACTCCATTGGGTCAATGGCACTTTAGTACCTTTGAGGTTTCAGACCCCTGAGGTAAACTGGAAGGTACCAAAAATTTCCACATTGAGTAGAATTAACATTTGGTTGCTTCTCCCCATGTACTATGGGAAGCAAGTAAGAGACTATCAGAGGGAATAAGATTTGTCACTCAAAAAGAAGGGAGGTGCTTGCTAGTCGAAAGACACTAGAATCACAAATAGCCCACCTAACACCATGATACAACACAATACACTCCCAACCCATATCAAGGGACCTATTGAGGAAGAAATCAGAACTCAATGAATTGTTCAACTCCCAAGCAGAAAAATCTCTCCTTACCCAGAAGCAGAGACAATACGAATGGGGAGGAAAGCTGTACATCTCCTAGCCTATCAACTACATCAGCAGGTAGCCTTATGAATGATCCCTACCATCAAAAATACCTCTGGTGGGAATAGATATTACCACTCAAGCAGATATTGTCTAGACATTCTGATCATTTTCTGAAGAACTCTGTAGGGCCGATGGGATGGATATGTGGTAGGAGGAAGAAAGCTTCCTCTCTGCGCTCTTGCTGCCTGAATTATTGTTGAAAGGGTCAAACCAACTTGCAAAAGACATAACAGAAGATAAGGTGTGCTAGGCCATTGATAGCCTCTCCCACTTATAACTTCCCTTGGATAAATGGTTATCCTACTGAATTTTACAACAAGGACCTGTGAGTCCTCCTGCTGTTTAATGCTATGGAAGAAGGGTCTCCCACACTCACTGAGGGTAATATGACTAGAATTATTGTTTTGTTGGAATTGGAACAAGATCCACTTGATTGCACCAGGTACTGACCAATCTTGTTGATCAGTACTGAGTCTATTTGCTAGCAAAAAGTACTAGCAAATAGACTGAAAGATTTCCTCTGTTAATAATACACTCTGACCAGGTGGGCTTTATGCCCCCTTGCTCCTTGGTTACTCACCTTTGGACACAGATGCACGTCCTCTGGCAGGAACGGGACAAGCTGGATAAGAAACTGCTTATATTTCTGGATGCCGAGAAGACCTTAGACACAGTGGGGTAGGGGGGATTGTTCTGGTTATTAGGACTCATGGGTTTTGGTCCAGAATTTCCGACTAAGATTAAATGGTTATGTGCGAACTCCACTGCTGTGGTCTACAGCAATGGGCACATCTCTTAACCCCTTCCAATCCTGAGGGAATAGACTGGGAAACTCACTCTCCCCTTTACTCTTCATGCTGGTAGACAAGCCTCTGGCAGTAGCCATTTCTCTGCACCCTGAATCCATGGCAATCCTACCTCTACTGGGAACTTAAGGCATTATTATATGCTGAGGATATCTAGTTGATGCTGTCATCCCCCTCTACCTCCTTATCACATCTTACTGAACTAATCTCTGGCTGCTCCACGTTCATGGGCTATCACATTTACTAGGAGAAATGTGAGGCAATTCCCTGGACCTGCACCACCACAATAACTGCACTAGGGCCTTACCTTTTCCACAGGCAACCCTCCAAACCCAGGTACATGTGCATTCTTTTGAATCCCAGTTTAGCTAATTTGGGGAGGATAGCATTTGAACAAATTGTTGGCCTTAAATCTTTCCCTTTGGTTAAGGTGCAGGTGCATAAAATGAATGTTGCCCCAAGGATCAACTATAAATTCACTATGACCCCCCTACTGTTATTTAAATCAATCCTCACAGATCTTACCCTCATGATCAAGCTGTATCTCTGGAGGCGGAGAAAACCCAGACTGAAACTGCACAAACTCTATGCTAGTATGGAAATCAGTGGCCTTTAGATACTCAAACCTGACATTTCCTGAATATTGTTCCATCTTGCATAGCTCCAAAACTTATTTCATGCATCATTAAAACATCAAGCTGGGTGCCCATTGAAAAATTCTTGTTGGGTAAAACAGGATGTTTTGTGGCCCTTTATTTGAAGGAAGAACAGCAGCTGGTCAATGCCCACACTGTCCTCAAGGCACTTCCTCTTTGTAGCTTTAGACTCATAGCTTAATGAGAGTAGTCATGGGACTCAATGCTGGGGTGCACTTATGAGGCAATGGCAAAGTTCAGAAGGCCTCCTAAGAACCCATGTGGAAAGACTTCATTAGTCGTGGAGTACACCACATTGATAATTTATTCAATGAAGGCAGAATATTTTTGTTTGTGGATGCACATACATGTCAGTCATGTAGATACTGTCACTTGTCCCACTTTTTACATGCATCGCTAGTAGGCCCAACCATTGTTCTGCTGACATCCCCTGTAAATCTAACCTTCGACAATGGGGACCCTACATGTGGGAGGTCTCTGGCCTGTATGGAATTCTAACCAGCTCAACACTCTCTGTCCAAATGCATACCCATTTAAAGAGTGGTGGTCTATAATCCTTTCGCTGGAATTCATAGAAGAAAACTGGTCCACCCTCCTCATGCAGCATAACAATTATTCACTGAAGGCTAGATTAAAATTAGAATACTGCAAGATCTTGCATAGGTGGCATTGGTCCACACAAAGATTACACGAGGAACAGATCTTCATTGATCCATCTTGTTGGAAATGCAAGGCAGCAGATGGTGACATTGGGCATACAATCTAGGAATGCCCATTACTGAACGGAGTGAAACTCGATTTTGGAGGCGCTGTGCACAGACGTGGGGATTGAGGGGACCTGAATGGTGCAACTGAGCTGCCTAATGATGTCACCTTCTACCTAGAAATGATTCCACAACTGCACCGTTGGTGCAAAACAGCACTGACGGATGTTAAACAATGCCTTCTCTGAAATTGGAAGGCAACTCCTTACAATTGGCTCAAGGAAAAGTCCCTTGTTGCCACTTATGAATGAATTGACTATAAATTAGAGGATTGTCTCCAACTCTGCGATAAGATCCAGAGTAACTTCCTATGACCTGGCACTGAATGCATGTAGTTTTACAAGGGAGCTCTAACACCAGTTCATAGGGCAGGGTATGACTTGGTAGTTAAAGGATGAGTATGGCCTACCCTGAAAGGATCGACCATAGCGCACAACAGAATGGATCCCAGGGTAGGTAGGAGTTTTGTCTTTTACTCTTTTTATCTTCATGATATTTGTTTTTGTTCATTTCCATTCAATACGGAGGGAGTGAGTGGAGAGAGGAAGTGGGTGGGGATAGGGACAGGAGGGACAGAAGAGAATTTCAGGTTTGCAAGTCATAGTACATAAAGCCCTCGTTACAGCTTTGAGTGCTATTTATGGTCACTTCAATGTTGGATACCCTGTGGGTGAATTGTCTGAACGTTGTTTTACTGATGTATGTACCAGCTTGTTTTGGATAGAAAGCAATACAAATTATTAATAGCAAAAACAGTTTAATTCTGACAAATTGAGATTCTCTGGATTTACCCTAACCAACTTTTTCAACCCCCTTCCATCCAATCTCCTGCCTGAATACTGCTCTGAGCCTCCTGATTCAGAGAAATCTGTCAAAACTGTGGGCTGCTACTTTGAGGTGGATCTTTCCTTGGAAAGACAAGTTAATTATCTATGTTCCACATGCATCCTGTTGATACAGGTTTTACTGTTCCCATGATGCACAGGGTCAAGACTGGGATGGCTTGGTGAGCAAAATAACGATGGATAAAACCCATGTCTGTGACTGAGGGTGAATGTTTTGCCATTGTGCAACATTCCATCCTTCATCTTGTGTGTTTTGCTGTTCACCCTATGTGGGAATGGTATGCCCTGACGTGTGTCCCGTGCTCACTACGCCACTGGAGTCAAGCTATCCTGGATTATGTAGGCTGATAGCAAGAAACCAGTCCTAGGATGCTTGATTCCGGTCCAGGGAAGACATGGCTCGGCAGTTCGGGCTGGACTGTTCCCATGAGGCACAGGGTCAAGACTGATTTGCATATGATCATGTCTGAACTGGGGTGGCTTGGTGAGCAAAAATAACGATGGATTAAATCCAGATCTGTGACTGGGGGTGAATGTTTTTCCATTGTGCAACATTCCGTCCATCATCTTGTGTGTTTTGCCACTCCTTCCAATGGCAGCTCACCAAGTTGTGGTACCGGTCACCATTCTGTGTCATCTGAGCAACTTGATTCTCTCTTCCTGGGTCTATCATTGAGCCTGCTGAAAATACTTCAAAGCATCCATAATGCTGCAGCTAGATTTACTCCAGGTCTTCCTTGGCGCACCTCTTCTTCAAATGCATATGATCAATTGCATTGCAACCTAGAGGTGAAGATAATTTTTTTAAAAGCCTCAACCACATTCATTGAGCACTTTATCACTCCGGTATCTCAGGAACAAGATCACCTGCTGTGTTCTGGGCCTCACCCTCCGCTCCACCAATGGATAGTTCTGTCTGTACCCAGGTTCAACTGGGTTCGGTGGCAGGCTTTGTTGGTGGGGATGATCAAACTGTGGAAAGACCTTCTGGGAAGTCTGCCTAGGACGTAGGTTATGCTGCTTTTTAGTAAAGGTTCGAAGACTTGGCCCTATGGCCAGCACTGTTATTTCTGTGGCATAATCAGTTTTGTCTCCTAATGTTCGTATAACCGCATAGTTAACAGTGCGCTTAACAAAATGAATACCATAGAGTTGGCTAATGGCATTGAACTATGCACTTGCAGCATAAGTATAAGGTTTAGGCCTACCAAGAGATTTGAAACTAAAAAAGGACAGGAAGAATGTTATATGTTTTACTTTGAGTAATGTGTTTGCAATACATGTGTTATCCTGTTATCTTCACTCTCATTTCATGCTTTATTATTATTCCCCTATAAATGCAAACTACATAGCCTTCTTACCTCTTCCATTTTTATGAGAAAGCAGTCAATATAGTCACGCGGAGAATTTGGATCCAATGTTTCTTTATTCATTTTCACTCTTCTTTCAACAAACTTTTCAAGACAACACAATAATCCATGTATCTTCTTGTGTGGTCCAGGTAAATA
This sequence comes from Lissotriton helveticus, assembly GCF_964261635.1. Classification (NCBI taxonomy): domain Eukaryota; kingdom Metazoa; phylum Chordata; class Amphibia; order Caudata; family Salamandridae; genus Lissotriton; species Lissotriton helveticus. Next base: position 1,450,175,311 of record NC_136065.1, read on the forward strand.
TTCCAAGATATCTGTGTACATGCTGTACAGCTATAAAGAAGTTAGAAACAATTGATTAACACTGACATTGCAATTGAAAATAATCTCTCTCCATGTGCTTATGTGTGTGTGTGTATATATCTCTCTGTTGCATGACACATAGGTTGTGAGGAGCTATTGGCCTTTCTACTGAGACCTCACACTTAAATGACATGTGTCCACAATCTCTGCTAAGAGCTCTCTCAGAGGTGACAGGTGGACATACGAGGGAGAGTAGAAAGGCTTCCTTCTCCAATAAGTCCTCTCTCTGGGATAACAGGTATCCATAGTAGGGTGTGAACAGAGACTGCCCTCTCCACTGAGACCTCTCTCTTTGATCACAGATTAATATAGTAGAGTGTTAATTGACAGGTGAGCATACTAGGGTATGAGGAGGGACTAGGCTCTTTTGCTAATACCTCTTTCTTCGATAGAAAATGTCTGTAATAGGTTGTAGAAAACAACAGACATCTCCCCTAAGACATCTCTCTGGTATCACAGATGTGCATAGAAGTGTAGGAAGAGGGACTGGTCTCTCCACTGATAGCTACCATCAGCTGGATATGTGCATGTAGTAGGGGGTGGGGAGGGACTGGCCTTTCCAGTGACAACCCTTCACTGGATCACAAATGAGCATAGTAGAGTGTAATGATGAGCTACCTTTGCAATGAGGCTCCTCCCTAAGGTTACAGAGGTGCATAGTAGAGCTAGAAGAGATTTTTTCAAACCCCTCCCTATTTTTTGGGTACAATCCTGCAAGAGTCTTAGGGGATTCAAACATTTTGATAAAAATAATTGATCAATATTACCATGTTTTCTTCATTCTCACAACACCCTTAATTTTAAATATTAAACAGTAATAGGCGCCATTTCATTTAATTTCTAAACCTCCAACAGTCAGCCAATCGAAGCACCCACTCCCACGCGACTCGTAGAACCATCTTGCTCTTAGAGGAGCAAGATGTCTAATGTAAAAAGAGGGTTCTCCACCAATCATAGACTTCCATTTATTAATTGGTGCTCTTGAGGTACACTCGAGAACCCAATTCTCCAGACATACACATTTTCTAACCCTAATTTCTCAAAAACTACTCAAAAGATGTACACTAAATTCCAAAACGCACATTTTATGGATCAAGATCTGGCTTCTGGCCAAATTTGGTGTGATTCCGTGAAACAGTTTTTGCAGTAGCGCTGTCTAAAAATTGTGATTGGTAGCGCTGCCTAAAGATTGTGGTTTGCATTCAAATATATAGGCATTTGTGTTTATCTTCCCTCCATGCAAAGTGATGTAAAGCAGCACAAAAGGGTTTTGTGGTGAGAAAAAGTCATCTTTTCAAGGAAAACAGTTTTGCAATGAATATTAAATGTCCTTGCAAGACTTTGTGTCACTTGTCATCACTTTACATAAATGTTAATGCTAATGCTTTAGTGAATGTTGGCCTTTAATTCCACCTAATACAATGAATGAAAATAACAACCATTGCTACTTCAGTCAAATGTCATAAATAAAGGCTATGCATTCAGTTTCATTTTCCAGCGTATTTATGTTTGACAATATGCCAATATAGACAAAACAAAGATAAAAAATATAAAGCAAGAAATTCATTGACATACACAAATACATCCTGATAAACACATTTCCAAGATGAATTTAACCCCTTCAGTGCTAATGACAAGGGTAACTCGTCATGGAGTTTCCATTGATTTCAATGGAAATTACATGAAGAAGAGCAAATACCCTTAGCATCCAAGTGGTTAAGATACTTCACAAATAATCTTGAATGAATAAATAGATTTTTAACAAAATAGTGCAACAGCAGATCAATAGTTGTTAAAACATGTATTGGAGTATATAATCAATGTGCAAATAGATTGTATACAAAAAGTGTGGTGCTTAGTGCAACTTATAATGCTAGCAAATATCTCAATTTTAAAAGGCCCAAAATGTGTTATTTCAAATTCAAAGTCTACATAAAATTTATAACAGACACAATTGGGCACTATATTATCCAAACAAGCTGGCAACAAGACAGTATACTTATTTATCACACTTCCATTATTGTGCATGAAGCAAATTAGTCTTAATCTTGCTCTTCCGAAGAATTGCCCAAGTAACATAACTGAACATTATCACTCTTCATTAGGCAAATTAACAACCCATAAGCTTTGTTCAGTCATTTATTTTATAAACATCATTAAAATCTCTTTCTATCCAATAAAAATACATATAAAGAAAAAAAGAAATGCACAAGTGCGTTCACAACCTCTTTACATAAGGGACATAATTATATGTTGCCTGGGTTGGATCCAATAGCGCTCTTAGGAAATTTCCAAAATATTAAAGAAGGCACTTGGCACACATGCAACTTCAGTGTCCACCATCAAGCATTTTTGTCCTTTTTATCATTACACAATAACTGTATACTTCTGGTATATTCAGCCTTACTCATTTGATTTAGGTTTTTATTATTCTAGCAGTTTTCTATGTATTTTTTTGTTGCTCAACTCTTTCACCACCTTTGTAAATAACTTCTTCCTAGATAACTAAGTACTCAGCTGGGTCTATGGAGCCAAGTGTGTCAAACTGGGATGTAATTCTCTCAAATGTAACATCCAAGGTATACTTTTTTTAGACAGGAGATAATTTTTAATACTGTTCCTTAGAGTATCTTTTGTGGATGATACCAATAATTCCTTATTCTTGGATTTTGTATTGAACAATGTGAGCTCCAACAATATAGTGCCATTCAATTACCCTTTCGGGAGGCCAATCAATCTTTTCCATATATCTTCTCAGTTTGCTCTACACATTTCATCTGCTTATTTTCTATTCACTCACACCCTTAAAGTAATAAACTAAATAGACTCTCTAAGAATCTCTGCAGATTTATGGCCAAGTTCCTGGACTAGTAGAACCAGAGCCCCAGCCACAGCTGTGCCTCTTTTTTCTGTAACTCAAAATGCCTTTTACTGGAAAGGGTGATTCTGTAAATAATTCCCAGATACTCAGACACAGTTTTTTCTTCTTGACTATCTAAACACCATTTCAGTCTGATCCTTCTCAATAATTTTGAACAAAACATTGCTTTTGTTTTTTTCACATTTATTTATCATTTATTAGTGACACCATAATTAGCAAGGTAATTCAAACGTCACTGTAAACTAACTAGGGACAGATCAAGTAAAAAAGTATAACCTGCATAAAATATAAGGGACAGATGTTCCTCTCCCAGTTTCCGTGGTATGTTCTGGCCTTTTCCCAATATTTCAGGGCATGTGCAATCTATGTGGAAAACAAAAGAGGTGCCAATATGCATTGTGAACTAAGCCCATGTGGTGTTTCTATTTTTCCTAATGGTGAGCCATTATTCCCCAATTCAATCTGGGTTTATGAGCCTTGATACAGATTGATAATCAAGTTTAATAACCCACAGGTGCAATACCCCATCTATTAATTTGTTCCCATAGATGACCCTAGTTTACTGTATTAGACGCAGTGGGTAGATTAATGTATGTAACATACAGTTGATGATTCTTAATTAAGACATATTTCTTGGTTAGAGGTTTTAGTAAAATAACTTCTATCAATAGTGAACTATCCATTCTCTAAGAAGAGGAAATATCATAGACATTGAAGTGATATCAATAAAGTGCACATTTTTTGCATCAAACTTTGATTTAGTTTTTCTTCTGTAATGCTCTTAGCCTTGCAATTTAAAGTGTGCTTTGTTTTTTTAGTTTCAAAAGGTGATGCATATTTTAAATAACAATCATATGTTTATTATTGTTTACACACTTTTCAATGAAGTCACTAAACATCTAACCATTATAAAGTAATTTACATGATAAATAAGTCACATGTTTAGTAACCTGGGGACATAATAGCTTCCAATCAACCTGTGTTTAATGTTTTTGACAGTGTTTAAACTTGTAGGTGGCAAGTGTTTCATAATTATGTTTCTTTTCTTTGTCTAACAATGAGAATGGCCCCTGACGTGAGTATCCTAGGAGATTTATGGATCTACTTATCGGAGCAATCTGCTTTGAGCATAACTTCATTGCAGATTTGGGTTGTGCCAGAATGAAATTAAAATGATTTCTATTTCATGGTATGGGGTAGTGTTTAGTGCTTCCAACATTACAATGTATGTCCAGGCAGCACCAACCTTGTTCAATTATTTTACGTGCATGTGGTGTTGTGCTGGAACATATTACAAGTTCATAGCTTTGTTTTATAATAAAGATCTTGCCTCTTACGTGCCATGTAGCTAAAGGCACACTTTGAGCTAAGTATACTCATGGTTTGCACTGGACAAAGTCACGCATAGTGACCCAAAGCAACACAATCTCTTTTCAGAACAAAAAGTAGTCACAAAAGGTGTTTTGAGCTGAAAAGGTGCATATTTCAAAGTGGAAATAACACTTTGCATTTCATTGTGCCACTTTGGCTGTAACTTGAGTAGATTCGTTTTTGATGCAAAGCCCAATCTACTATGACAGCAACACTTGGCTTTGTATAAAAAAAGATCACCATCTTGAAGCAGGTGCCAACAAGGAGAGACAGTTTAATTTTGCCAAACAGCCCACAAATTGCACACGTGCTTTGCTGCACTTCACAGTACACATACAGGCCTAGATATACAAATATTTTGCGCAGAGTTTGTGTCACAAAGTGACACAAGCCCACACAAAATGTTTTTTTAAATTTAAACGCAGTTACCTTAAAGTAATGTAAAGCAGCGTAAAGCACTGCTTTTCATTACTTTGCTTCGAGGGGGCATTCCATGGATTTTTCAAGGGTGCCCCCATGCAACCAACCATATTTTGTATGGAAAACCCCATCTACTAACAATAGTAGAAAGTGTTTGCCCCAAAACCCTTAAAGCAAGTTTGAAGCAGGTGTTAGGAAGGAGAAATGCTTTTATTTCTCCTGATGTTTCCCATTTGCATGTGTGCTGCACTGTACCGCACACATCCAAAGTGGATAACTAGTGCTTTCCTGTTCTCTCCCTCTCAACGCACTGTAGCAACATTGGTTGCTTCTCCCCGTTTCACAACATCTTTGTCAATCTGTACCAATCTGTGGAATGTTTAAAGCTTGCCAAGGCATAGAATGTTGTACTGGAAGGGTATGATTCAAGTACAAATGGTATGCTAGATAGCAAACGCACACCTCTGTACCAAAATGCAAAGGTTTTACATGGTGCTAGACAGCTTGTATGTCCACTAGTGTAAATGTACTGAGCAGCACCAGGAAATTTTTATTAAATATTGCTCTGCATTGCTTTCACATCTTTGCACAATGCAGTAACGTTATTAACATTACTTTACAAAACACATACTTCTGCTCACACACTGCTTACGTCCAAACGGGCTTTCTCTCTATTGACTTTAATGCAAAGATGAAGAATGCAGGACACATCTGCAATTTTGTTATGTTTGCACATTTCGGCTATTACCAGTTTGGCTGTATTTACCATAACAGTTTAGGGTATGACAATCCAGATTTTTATTATAGAGGAGGTGTCAATTTTACTAAAGTTAGTCCAGCTGTCTATCTACATAATGTGCAAAGTGCTGTCAGAAATACCTTTTAATTACATATTGCACAATCACCCTCCCAGACCTCCTACCTAGCTGACTACCATACAGCCTAGCCAACCTGAGCCGAAAACTTCTCTGATGCTTAACTGCATCTAACTAAGTGTTTTTGATGCTATATTTATATCTTACCTACGAAATTTGAATATGTAAGGTAAGAATTTAAAAGCAACATCTAACAAACGTAAGCAAACAAGCAGCAAGAGAGGTCCTGACTTTAATGGTTAATAGAAATAACATTTTCATACATCAAGACTTTGCTAAGGAGACTGTTAAAATTTGCGAAGAATTCACGTAACTTAGACCTCGGCTAAGAAGCTGTATTTATAAATGTGGCCTTTGTGATCCTTCTGCTATGAGAATTTGGAAGGATGATTTCAAAATGATCTCACTGCTCTGATGATCTTCGTTCTTTTTAGATAAACATTCTCTGCTCTGGCTCCATTTTAAGGGCTTTTCTGTCAAGCTGTCTCCCTGCATCGAGCTGACCTGTGTGGAGCTGCTAAAACTTCCTGTCAGAGAGGGGGAATCTTTCTCAGGAAAGGACGTGGCTGGGGTCTAACCACACCGACAGCTGGTTATAGGTGCTGCACAGTTGCTTACTCTGGTGATATTTTATGTATTTTCATTTTCTTTGCTTTTAAAAGTGTGTGTGACGCTATTTTTATATCTTGTCAACTACATTGGAATATGAAGAGTAAGAATTTTAATGGAACATCTAAGAAACGCAAGCAAACAATTTTTCCTCCATCAGTAAAACCCAAAATTGTGGATTCTAATGAGCCTTCATTAACAACTTTGTTAGAAGACTTGCAAGCAGTAAGTTCTTACACTGATAACATTGGTTTATAAATAAAAAATGTTTGCACAGATATAGCTGGCCTTTCAATGAAAGTCACTGACAATGCAATAAAGATCCAGGATAATAAGGTTAGAATTGACAGTGTATTGCTCCTCACCATGAAAATTGTGCCAATGAATGCTTTAGTACTCGAGTTAGAAAACTGTAAGGCAGTATAACCTGCATATTTTTAATTTGCTGGAAGCAGTTGAAGGCAATGGCTGCAAGCAATACTTGGAATACTTGATACCTGGTCTTTTTTACAGTTAAACTTTTTCCGGAAAAATTTGAAATTGATAAAGCTCACAGAATTCCTTCTCATTGTAATCCAATCAATGTTCAGCCACGTCAGGTGATTTTAAAGTCTTGTGTCACCATCATTTGGTATTGATCCGGAAAGCAGCATTAGAGATCCCAACTTTAATAGTTAATGGAAATAACATTTTCGTACATCAACACGTTGCCAAGGAGACTGTTAAAATTTGCTAAGAATTCACTGAACTTAGACCACGACTAAGAAGCCGTAGTTTTAAATATGGCCTTGTTGATCCTTATGTTATAAGAATTTGGAAGGATGGTATCTCAAAATCTTGTCACCACAGTGAGGATCTTCGTGCGTTTTTTGATCAACATTTTCTGCTCTCCATGGAACTAATGATAGTCCAGCATGATTCATCCATTCCAATGCCCTTTCATTGTAGCCTATTTATCAATATATTTTGTTGGAGGCATTGTCTAGGCAAGGTCAATCTTATATATGTGCGTGTGCGATTCTGACACCTAATTTATGTTTCTAAGTTATCTTTTTTATGTTTGTCCTTGTCTTTACTTTTTCTCTTAGCTTGTACATCTGGAACCACTCTCTACTTATTTAAGCTACATTTTTTCTTTCTTTGTTCTTTCTTTTTTTCTGCTAATTATGGATAATATTAATGGAAATAAAGTTGTTTTGTTCAATGTCAAAGGTTGAAGACATCCTGTTAAACAAACTTTTATTTTAGTTTATTTAGCCAGATATAAAGCTGACATTTGTTTACTTCAGTAAACTCAAAAAGATGATACAGTTTTTTCATCAATGAATAAACGTTGGCTTGGTCACATTAATTCCTCTCCTGCAGTTCAGAGAACGAATGTTGTCACTATCCTTTTTGCAAAAAAGTTTATTATTCAAATATCATTCACATTTTCAGATGGAGAAGGTCGTTATATTATAGCAAAAGTTAGAGTTGATAATACTTTTTTTCATATAATTAATGTTTATGGTCCAACAAATATCCCATATATTGGTCTCTTTTTACCTCTGAAGTGATTAAATTAGGTACTGTTCCACTTATTGTTAGTTGCGACTTTAACCTGATCCATGACATATTGATGGATAGATATTATCAAACCAAATATCGTCCCCCCCACCCCCCGGCCTATTTTCTTTTAAAATCCTTTTTTAAATCAACCTAATTGGTGAACATGGCCCAAAAGAAAAGCAGGTTACCTTTTTCTCTAACCCTCATAATTTTTATTCTCATTCTGATTACTTTGCTGTTGATTAATTCATAATACTGATATTTCTGACCATGCACTTATTTCTGGTGTTATACAACTTAACACAACTCAAAAATCCCACTCTCAATGGCATATGAATATTGCTCTTAATGACAATAATAAATCTAAACTCTTGTCAGGATTAAATTACCATTTCTTGTTTAATCCAGAAGCATCTACTTTAATCGATGGCATGCATTTCAGGCTCGTATCAGAGGAGTAACAATATCAGTTATGGCACACAATACCAAAGCTTTCACCACTGAACTTAAAGATTTTGATAAACAAATAGCAAAATATGAACGCCTCTTTATTTCATCTAATGATAATAAGTACACAACGCAATTACAGAAACTATGGGGCTCATTACGATGGTGGGCGGATTGCCACAGCTGGACCGGTGGTGGTGATCCGCCCTCCATCAAAAGGTGATTTACCCACCGCCATATTAGGGTGGCGGTGGGAATCACTATTTTTCAGTGGCGGTCGGAAAGACCGACCCCCGCGGTTCTGCAAGGTGGTCCTTTTCCGCCCACATTGCGGAACACGGAACCAGGCAATCATTGTGGCAGTGCCGTGTAGGCACCGCCGTTGTGATTACAACGGGCCTCTCTACATGTCTTTTTGCGGTGGAGAAGGCAGGCAGAGACTGGTTATGGGGGCCTGTTGTGGGTCCCTAGGGGGGTCAGCTGTGCACTGTGGGGATACACTCTATTTCCATGCACTAAGTGGCAGGCACAGCAATGCACAACATGGCAGTTACACATTGCAGCGGGTGCTGCAGGCTGTAGCACCCTTGGCAATGTTAAATAGCCAGATGCGACTGTCGCAGTGGCGGTTGCATCATAATTAGGGTGGCAGGACAGGTGCATGGCTGGTGGGCGGTCCCGTTGCTACTAGGGTGGCGGGTGGACTAAAGTCTGCCCGCCATCCTGATGACCCCCTAAGATATGAGTTAAACTCTATGTTCAGTAGAAGAGTTGGTATACAAATTTCAAATAACAAGGTTAAATGTAATTTCAAAACTAATAGATCTGGGTGACTTTTGGCAATTTTTTTGTGTATTAAAAATGATAAAATCCAAATTGATGCAATACATGGCTCAAATTGTAAACTAGCACTATCACACAAAGAATGTGTTAATGAATTTTTGGTCGACTGTTAAAATCTATACAGTAATTCCTCAGCGGTAGATATTTAGTATTGATATTTTTTTACAATCCTGTGGCCTGCCCAAAATTACCCTATCACTGAGGAAAAACTTGGATTTACCAATTTTATGAGAAGAAATTAGTTCTGCTATTAAATCACTTGAGCTGGTACATCAACAGGGCCAGACGGTTTACCTGCTGAATTTTATAAATAATTCTCTCCTTATATCATGTCTCATTTACTTAAAATATTTACTCACTTTAGTTTATCAGAATCTACTTCAGGATCCTTTACTGAGGCTTTGATTATAGTTCTTCCAAAACCAATTAAAGATCCCAGTATTGTATCAAATACCACGTATTTCCTCAAGTAATCATGGCTGTAAACTTTATGCAAAAAATATTGCTACCAGATTGACTGCTAAACTTGACACTATTGTTCATATTGATCAAACTGGTTTCAAGAAAAATAGACATTCAGTGAACAATACTAGGTTATTATTTCATGCAATTGAAGCTGTGTCATCTCTATCCCTTCCTGCTGGTGTTCGGTCATTAGATGCTGAAAAAGTATTTGACAAAGTACATTGGCAGTATCTATTTAGGACTTTAGTAGCTTTTAATATTTGGTAGTTCCTTAATGCACATGATTTCAGCCTTTATTCTGGCCCATCAGCTGGAGTTTTAATAATGGTCTGTTCTCTAATAAATGTTCCCTTTTTAGAGGCACCCGCCAAGGCTGTCCCTTATCTCCTTTATTTTCTCCCCTTGCCCTTGAACCCTTACTCCTTTCTATCAGACAATCCACCAAAATAAAAGGTACTTCTATTCATGAGGGTACTATAAGAAGTTCAGCTTATGCTGATGATGTATTATTATATATTAGTAATCCTGATATCTCTATTTCACCCCATTCAAGATTATTTATCTATTTTCTCAAATTTCAGGTTACATTTCAAACACAAATGAGACAGAATGTTTTCCCTTATAAATGTACAGTACCCTGGATATGCTTCTAAAAGATGAATTAATATGTCAAAAAGAAAAATGTACATATCTTGGGATCCTTTTCTTTCATACCATTAAACAATCGATTACTCTGAATTGTAGCCCTATTCTTAATACTATTAAAGACACAATTTATAAGTGGGCTGTTTTACATTTATCTTGGTGGGGAAAAGTTGATTATGTTAAAATGGTTATTGCTATAAAATATTCTATCTATTATATATGATACCTACCCAACTTCACCTAAAGATTTATCCATCTTTAGACACAATAAACTACAAATGCATTTGGAATAATAAAGCACCTATATAAGTAAAAAAAAAAAGAAAATTACAAAATGTAATGGTGTTTTAGGCTTACCAGATTTTTTAAAGTTCCATAAGTGTTTATTTTAAAAAATTATCACCTTTTGGTTCACCGACACAGATTTTAATATTGCTCCTTCATGGCTTCACATTGAAAAAAGTTTGGTATCACCATTTCAGTTACTTACTTTACTTTCTATGTCTGCTTCTAGTTCCTTATTACGAAGATCTGCAATATTTAAATCTACTAAATTAATATTACAGGATGTAATTTCTCAATTTCAAATACCAATTTCTTGCACCTTATGGTATAGTCCTATTATAAAGCTAAACCGAAACATACAATGTTGGCTGTCTTGGATAAATGCGGGTATCTTTTACTTAAAAGATATATATCATGAAATCTCTTTTTTATTTTTTGAAGAACTGCAACAGAAGTTTCTTTTGTCCCACTCAGATATTCCTAAATACAAGTTTTTACGTAATTCTATCCTGGATTCATTTCCCAGAAATGTTCCAATGGAAAGTGTATCTGATTTAGAAACATATATTCGAGCAATTGCTTCTTCATATCATGATGTGTCAATGTTTTATAAAACAATGTAGTAATTTTGATGAGACTAACATTAATTTTATCTCTTCTTTTTGGAACAATGAACTCAATCTTTCTTTTTCTCAAGACTTATGGAAAAGAATTTGGATGAACAATATCTCTGGATGGTTACGAGTATCCTTATATCAAACTAATTATTTCATATTATTTTATTGTGTATCGACCCCGTTAAAAATGTTTGAGTCAAAACTACCAAATTCTCCCACTTGTTGGCACTGTATTTTGGCTCCAGTTTCACTTAAAAACATATATTTTTTAATGTAATATTGTCTTTAAGTTTGGGAATGAGGTTTGTGATGTTATTCTAAAACAGATTTAGTTAATAAGCTCTTTAACTTCTTAATATCTGCTGCTCTCAAATCCATTACTACCAATTGGAAAGATGGTTCAATATTATCAGTACATGCATGGTGTTCATAGACAATTCTTACCAGAAAGGGAGCTGAGTTGACTATGGTGGATGTTGTCCATAATACATCACTTACCATTTGTTTTGGAATCCAATTGAGTGCTATATAGAATTATACTATTATTGCTTTACATTATACATCAAGTTCAGTTTGTTAGATTATAATATATGGCTCCATTATATAATACTTATTACCAGTAGTTATTCCTCCCCCCTCCTTTTTTATTTAAACGTGTTTGTTTCTATCACAATGCAATGCTCAATGTATAGATGTAATTTTATCAAATGAATTATTGCAAGTTTAATGTTACTTCATCAGTGATTAATTAATATTTGGTCTATGCCTTATTATAAACTCAATAAAATATTTTGAACATAAAAAGAAAATCAATAACTAGTACTACAATTTGTTCAAATTTCAAAAACTTTAGACAAAATTGAATAAGAGACAGAATAATGAAGCAAAGAAGAAAATGACTGAAGCAGAAAAAGAAGTGGGTGCAAGTGAACCTTAATCGGGTTAGCCTGAATATCCATTTATTCAATTTCAGGGCTGAGAGCTTGGCAGAACCCCTTGCATTTACAATGAATTTTCCAAAGCTTATGGAAGATCCAGATGAATGGTATATGGAGGTAGCGAGACTAACAACAATTTTAAGAGTGATTTGGGTGTATATATTGTTAGAGATTATTGTTCCTGAAGATTTGTGGGCTCAATGCAAAGCAGGAGTAACATGGCCAACAGAAGAGCTTCTAAGAGTACCTCCTCATAATGGTCCGGCTGTTGTCATTATGGAAAAATGCAAAGCAGAGATTGGGCATTTGAAACAAAATTTTTCAGAGAAAGAGGTGAACTTGTCAAAGATAATGAGGTCTACTCAGCAGCCAAAGGAATCAGTGCATAGTTACTATGGGAAACCTATACAGATCAATAGATATTATAATAGAGTTGAAGATCCATCAAAGAAGACATTTTGATTGTTTAGATCCAGAGCTTATTTGACACATATTGCAAATTGTGATGTGGAAGTTTATAGGCATTAATGAAATACCTAAATATGCAAATTACTGTAGTGATTGTTTTGATGCGAAGCGGAGGCAGGTGAAGGAGAAACCAATAATTGGAATTGGTTAGCACACCTGACTCGGGTAGGTGACCAAGTTTACTGGCTTCTGTGCAAATCAGAAGCAATGCACTGTAAATCTGCCTGTAACTCCAATGAAACAGCAAAACCTAATAAATAAGATGAGTGTCTTTCAGCAAAATCCTTAAATGATTAATAATGAATTTCTTCAGGTTTCAAGAATTCTAATAAAATCTCAATGACGGTGCCTGGGGGGGAAAAGGGATTGCATGCTCACTGCAGTACTAGAAATAGACTAGATTGACCCATTATGTAAATGGTGAGATCAACAGCCACCCAGAATCATTTCTGCTCGATACTGGTGCCACTCGCTCAAAGGTTGATCTTGCTGAGATTCCAAATCTACCCCTCATGGGAAAACAAATCTAAGGGCCCGATTCTGATCTCGTTCTGAGAGCATACCAATCAAATTGGTTTCAGAATGCTTTCCGTACGACTCAGATCTAGATAGTCCGACCGAGCGAGTCTGATGCATCCGTTTACATCCGGATTCAATATGACACCCTGTGGCAGGTACCCCATGGTGCTTGGCACACTGTGCAGGGTTGGGAAGGGGGCCCCACGGGTCCAATTTGGACTTTGGAGAGCCCCGGGTGAAGGGTGGCCTGCTATAGGCCCCCAAAGGCTGATTCTTTCACCCTTTTTGTTCTGGGCAAGCCAAATCGGAAATGCTGTTCATATTGTTCATCGTACTCGCTAATTTGGAAACCAAGTCCATAGAGCTGTACTAATTGGTTCCGGAAAGGCCCGACCTCTCAGAATATCTGTTGGAACTGATTTTGTCATCCCTTATGGTTTCCAGGCATTGTACTTGGTTGTACTTGGTCATTCGGAACTGGGAACGAGTCAATCAGAACAAGGGCTCCGGAGTAGTTTAGGCAAACACAAATCTGATTTTGAGCCCTCCCGACCTACACCAGAATCAACCCCTAAGTTGTTAGTATCAGTAACAAACGAATCACAAATCATCTCCCACCAAATGTTCCTGTTACAATTGACCCACAGAGAACTACCATGATTTTATAATATGCAACATGATTACTGTTAGCCTTTTAGATGGAGGCGTTCTTTGCTAAATAAATTGCTTGATTTACTACACAGCAGACGGTGTAGCAATTTCGATGCAACATGAAAACTTTAAAATAAGATTACAAGAATCAAAATATTTATTCCCAGTTCTCACGAAAGATGATTTGTCTCCTGAAGACAGACTCTAAAAGAGGAGATAGTATAGGATATCACAGTTAAAGAAATAGGCTTTGTTAACAGGTGCAGAACTAGTTAAAATTACAGTGAAGTTAGCTGTAGAGAGAGAGGCCCCCGAGAGCTTGTTGTTTCTTTGCAGCTTAAACGGGGCTTCAGACAACTGACACTTGAAGTCGCTTCAGAGGTGCTCAGATAAAGGCAAGCAGGTCCAGTCATCATTCAGGATCATCGGAGAGCAGAGCAGGCTTTCTTCTGTTTCTTCAAAGGTCTTGCAATTTTCTGAGGAGAGGTCAGTGGGGTCCACTTTTATGCCTAGTTCCAAGGGAGCTCCTCCCCTCTCTCTGATTTTGGAGCCAGCCTCACTAGAGAGAAAAACGAGAGGTTTGCCTAGGTGTGGGCTTCATCTGCCAGTGACAAGGTAGGCATAATTTGAAGCACATGAAGGGGCTGGCCACAGCCTCTAGGCCATTCTGTAGACAGGCATGATTCAGTGCAAGATTAATGCTATGTGCTGATGTTTGCCAGCTAATTTACAATTTAAAATAATTTGGAGCAGTCTTTCCCAAATTGTGGGTCGCAATCCACTAGTGGGTCATGACCTGATATTTGGGGGGTTAGGGAAAGTCAGAGCAATAAACAAAATGCATTTAAATTGTCAGGCTGTCTTCTGAGAAATGGCTGATGATTCATTTAACATGGGATTGGTGTTCACTTTTCTTTTGCTAACTGCAAAGTCAGAGGAGTTTATAAAGTGAATTATGTGACAATCTTTATGGAGTACAGGCACTGTAGGATGGTTTTTTTGTTGCAGCACACAACAAAATGTTAATACCTGTAAATGAACTGCATGCATTCTGCCATTAGAAAAGCAAAAATGAAACACCTTTTAAAATTTTGAAGCATGCTGGAAACAGATTTTAATAGGATCAATATAAATCAAGACACTTTGCTTGGTGATATACACTTTATAAATATTCACAGAAACCTGAGTTCCACACATTATCATTTGAGTGCTATTTAGTTTTATCAGTAAAAACGCATGTCTGTGCAAAGATAGTAACCATTTCAATAGAAAATGTGCTGTCTGTAAAATACAGTATGCTACCTTGTGATGCTTTAATTACATTAAAAAAAATACCTGACTCATAATCATTAAATGTAGGTGCGGTGTGAAGGGTTGTTGTTATCAAAAGTGGGTGGTGGATCTAAAACGTTTAGGAATCACTGATGTAGAGGCATTTCAAAGAGGATTTTCACAGTTTAATGGGTGGGATGGAGATCCTTGGTGTTTTAATAAGATCATTCAGAACAGGGCTTGACCAAAGTGTTTGAGGAATTGGGCTTTAAGAAGCTGTAATGGTAGGATTATGGCCCCAATTATGATGTCAGGTGGATCGCCTCATCCAAAATCTGATGCTGCAGTCCAACCCAACACGTAATGATGTGTACGGTCAGAGCGCTGCAGCCAGATGGGCCTACCAATGTCTCCAACAGGCTCAAGGAGCCCGACAGACCGTCAGTTGGAGTGTAATCCCTACAATGGAGACAGTACCTGCGGAGACACTGGCCTGGGGATTTGGATGACCCTTTTCTCTCTGCCTTTACATGGTTGTCTGACCGCTATGTGAATGAAAACATAATTCATAATTCAATACATTCATGCAACATGCACCAGGAACCACATAGTGCTTGGCACACAGTGCATGGATGTTTACAAACAATCCTTTTTCAATTGTGGCTTATGCTGTTGCCCTTTTCCTGGCCGCAGCACTAGTCGTAATTGAAAAAGGCATATTTACGACCGCTTTCATGGCAGCTGCATCCTAATAAGGCAGGTGGAGCTGCTGACTACATATTGGTTGGTTTCCATCCCGATAAGATGGCAGCTGGACACTCGGCCAACCATCATCATAATGAGGCCCTATGTGAGGTGCCGAGATGAGGTTCGAAAAAGAGGGTGCGTGGCTAAAGAGCCAAAGAGGACGGACGCGTGAGCCCGGAGCTCTAGAGCAACCCCACCACTTATCCTGTGCTGAGAGCCAGTGACTGCTGTCTGAAGACCTGGGACCACACTCACTGGCCCTGGGAGTTGTAGGCCGCGGTCCTGAAAGAGTTTGAGTCCCCACTGTGGGGTGGAGACTGAGTGAAGCGGAGGGCTCGGCACCCACATTGACAAGTTGGCGCCGGTTGCGGCTGATCAGCGCTTGTAGGACAGCCGGAGGACAGAATGGAGCGGAGTCTTGAAGGCCGATGGGGGCTCTTAAGAGCGTAACTGACTGCACCCGCCATCATTTTCAGCGTGGTCCCTAAGGCACTGATTGAGCGGGGCTGCAGAGCCGCGATTGCAGTATGGGCTGCCCTGGCTGTGGCGATGCCTGAAAGTGCGGTGGATTACGAAATAATGGAGAGCGGGTGAAGGGGCGGCCCACGACAGCCCCTGTGAGTGGAGAACTGGGGGTGGGGCATTGCGGAGCTTCTTCTCTGTGGGGAAGCCAGTAAATGTGGTGGCTCATGGAATAGAGAAGAGCGGGCAGAGGAGTAGCCTGCGACAGCCCTGGTGAGCGGGGATCTGGAGGGGGCCTTGCGGAGCCCCTCCTGATCGTGGCCCAGCCTGGGGCCTCTGCTTGCATTGTGGGGCGCGGGCCTGGCTGCCATTTTGGTTGCGCTGAAGGATGGAGGACTTTGTAGCTGGAGGACAGTGGCAGCATACCCCCAGTGGCAACAGAGTTGGCACTCCAGGATCCACACAGACAGAGGGGCATTCGCAGCTGATGTGGAGGGATAAAGAGTGGATCGCTGCAAATCCCCTACCGCTGCAGGATATTTTGGCTATTTTTGGGTTACAAGGTGAGTGGCAGTCCAGGGCAGAACTCTAGTTAAAAACACTGCCGCCAAGAATGAGGCCGTCTTATCCTGAATAATCGGAGGTGAAGAGTGACACCCTGGAAGGGCAATAGATACCTGAAGGGGCTCCATAGCTGGCTCGCGCATTAGGGATCTGTGTGAACAGCCTGGATTGCTGAGAATACAGGGGGCCAGTGATCATCTAGAAGAGGCAGATGGGTCGTGTGGTCAACACGTTCTTGATGGGCAGCCAGCTAGTAGCGCTGAGCGGGACAGGGCTCACACATTGCGGGCACACTCCGAAGATCAAGCCTCACTCTGCCAGAACATAGGGATCATGGAGGGGTTGAGCTGGTGTCCCGGAGTACCGATAACCATGGGAAAACCACAGGGGAAGCAAGGGGGAGTACCCCGGACCCAGAGGATTTGGCGACAGATCACAGACAGCAGGATGCCGTGGAATCGCAAACCGAGGCGCTGATGCAGCAGCAAGTGGACCAAATACTGAAGGCCATCACCACGATGCTCTACAACAGGACATTGTGCATGTGGCACTCTTCCTGGGCCTCCTTTGAACAGAACATGCTAAACTGACTGATCGGGGGAATATGTGAGCAGTTCCCACTTTATGCACTCCGATAAAGGAGAGGTACTAAATAATATTATGGCAAATTTTGACCTTGGCTTTGCAAACCTAATGTGTACACCCAAGGTAGAATTTAGTGCTACGTTTTTAGCAAGAGGATGTCACTCCATTATTGTGCCAAATAGTTTCACACACTGTGTAAAAAACTTTGAGATACCAATTATTGGTATAAGTGACCACCTTCCCCCTAGTTTGATCATAACCACGGAAGAGCTAATCAGTACCACTCCAATTGAGTCACTTACTTGGACTCAAAACATTACCATAGCTCGCTACAATGGGTTAAAACTCAAATGGAGCACTTTAGACTGGGTCAATAAATTTAAAGAAATAATAACCTTAGCCCTCACAGATATATTGGTATGTCTGGATGAGAATTCTCGAGAAGAACGTACCGTGGAAGCCTTTGGCAAAATCACAAGGCTTATCCAAGATAATCTAACCAGGATGCAGAGAGATAAGCCCAACAAAGGGGTGGGCTGGTTTGATTCTGGGTGTACTAAGGCGTATACCGCTCTTAAGAACGCCTTGAGTCAAAAACCAAGGGATCACGAGGCAATAAGACATTGCAGGAAGGTATATACAAAGGCAAGGCGTCAGCGGAAAAAAGAAATCAAGGACCTAGCGTGGCAGAACCTATTGACTGCCTCACAGGGTAGAGATCCCAGGGCCTTTTGGGAGGCAGTCAATGCACCATTCTTTAGCAAAAAGGAGGTAGAAAGGCTGGAAATTGCCATAGATGAGAAAACCTGGATTGATTTCTTCTCAAAGGTCTATGAAAACAAACAGGGGCTCCCTATGATAGATGAAAAACGAATAGGTTCCCTGCTGACAAGGGGCAATTGTCATCCTATTACTATGGGGATCACCCTGCAGGAAGTTCAGATGGCTATACAAGCCAGTAAAAATAATAAAGCCCCGGGACCGGATGGGATCCCCAATGACATTTTTAAATTTAATATAGATCTATGGGCCCCTCTTTGTACCCGGGTTCTTCAGGCCTGCTGTGCAATAGGTTTTATTGGTACCTGGTCAGAATCGGTTATTATACCAATATATAAAAAGGGGGACAGGGAGTCCCCATCTAATTATAGACCGATCTCTTTACTAGATTCCCTCATGAAAATGGCGGGGAGGGTGGTCTTAAATAAGTTACAACTATGGGCGGATGAACACGATATTTTGAGCCCTGTACAGTATGGCTTTCGTGAAGGGATGGGTACAGTAGAGCAGGTTCTAAACCTCGTTTTGTTACAAGCCAAATACACTCGGGCTAAAGAAGGTCAACTATATGCCATCTTTGTTGACCTATCCGCAGCTTTTGACTGCGTGATACATTCCAAGATGTGGCAAACTCTCGAGGAAATGGAAGTTGAGCCTGCCATTGTACTCTTCCTAAGGCAGCTGTATACAGGGCAACTGCCAAGGTTAGATACGGACTGAGGGGAGAGTGCACTGGGTCCTTCAGTATAGAAAAAGGGGTAAGACAAGGGTGCGTATTGGCCCCCTTTCTCTTTACCCTTTATACGAACAAACTTGAGGAAGAACTGGGTGCTTGCAAAATAGACTCCCCCTACTGTACGCAGACGATGCGGTATTGATGGCGAGAACTAAGGTGGGAGCGCAGAAAGCCCTAACAAAATATCTTGAATTCATGAAAGAAAGGGGCCTCAAGATAAATGCTAAAAAATCATACGTGATGCGGAGTGGGAAGGGACGTGCAAGTTGTAAAAACCTTAAGGCATCGGGACTTGTAATTGAGCATACTAAAACTTTCCCATACTTAGGGGTCATAATTGAGGGCTCTGGCTCCTGGGGGCCCGAGATCAAGAATAGGACCCTATCTTTTAAGCGCACTATTGGAGCGCTAAGACATTTTGCGGCCAAGTTGGGCAAAAAAAAACCTGAAATCATGTCAAAGATTTATATATCTAAATGCAGAAGTGTTGCATTGCATGGGGCAGGGATCTGGGGCTATCAGGACACATCGGCGATTCAAGTGGAAGAAAACAACTTCCTTAGACACCTTTTAGCTCTCCCGATAGGTACCTCAGTGTTTAATTGCCATCAGGAAATGGGGTTGGACTATATATCCGATTTGATTAAACTACAACCGGTTCTACTCTGGCGCAGAGTATGGGCCTCAGAGGCCCTCGTTCTAAACCAGGATATAATAAAGGATGTCATGGCCCTTGAAAATGTAAAGCGCATAGCCTGGCTTGAGTATATCAGGAAAATATTTATAGATATACAACGTCCTGAATACTATAGCAATCCAGTCTCTATCGTGAACATCTCGAAGTCTGAACTGAAAAGGCTATGAATGGCTCATTTTGAACTCTTAAGGTGTGTAGGAGAGATGAGGAAGAAAACGGTTAGTGAGCATCAACTATCGCTGACTACCTACACAATCCAGCCATATTTGACCTTATGTAACTTGGGCTTTGATCGAGTCATTTTAACTAGATTTAGGTTTAATTTATTTCACCGGTTAGTTACATTCCCAAGTAAAAATGATTGGTCATGAACCCTAGCTCCTTGCCCATGTGACTGTATATCGGTGCAATCCACCTTTCATATAGTATTGTTTTGTAAACTATATGAGAGTGAGCGTAAAAGGTGGATCAAACAGTATTTGAAACAAGGTGCCTGTCGGCAATGTCGCCCTGCGTTTCTTAGCCTGCAGCAACTGGGAAACGCTACTTGTACCATAGTGATGACTGGATTTTTAAAAAATGTTTTAAGAACACGGAATATAATGATTAGCGAATGTTCCTTAAACTGATTTAATACTGTTTTAAAAAGGTCTTATTATGTATGAACTGTATGTATATATATGAAATGTTGCTTTTATGATTTTATGAAACAAAAATCGAATAAAGCTAATCTGAATCTGAATCTGACTGATCGGGTGAAGCAGAAGGAAACGACACTGGAGGTTCTGGAGCCAATGCAGAAGACACTGGTGGCCCAGATGGGGGATGTCATGCATCGGCTGCAGGCCTTGGAACGGGGAGCTGAGGATGCCGAAGGCCACTACCACAGGAACAAGATAAGGGTAGTGGGGCTGCCGGAAGGAGTAGAAGGGGCCAACATGGTGGATTATTTGGAAGACCTCAGCCGGTGGTTGCGCGTCTGCTCCATTATAAAGACAGAGACCTGCTGCTGCACTAAGTTCGGTTATCAGGCTCCTATAAGGTGGAAAATAGTAATGTGTCACTGTTTCCAGACTATACCCTTGAGTGCAGCGCCGTCGAGCTTCGTTCCTGGTGGTCAATAAAGCACTGCGAGATGAAGAATTACAATACTCACTGATGTTCCCCGCATGGCTGCAAATAATTTTGGATGATAAAACACACTTTAGCAATAGTCCTGAAGAGGCATGGACCTGGCTGGAGTCTTATTGAGCAGGTATGGGAGAGGCAGGGCGCAGTATGAGGCCGACTATGAAAGGACTGCGCCCTCGTAAATCGCAGCGTGTCAGACGGTGTCGCCATGGCTTAAGGGGGCCCACGGTAACCCAAACCGAGATGGAGAGATCAGCAGCGCTGCAGGTCATGTCAGAAATTTCCCAGGAAAGGCTGTCTCCATCAGTGATGAACACGGAATCGGAGAAGGGCTCCGCGGACTCTGATTTGGATGGGACTGAGACGGGAAGCGTTTCTCTGCCGCATGTCACACCTGGGACAGCCGACGAGATTGCTGATGCTTAATGCTGTAAGATGTTGATTTGGATTATTTAAGTGGGACTATGTTTTATTTGCTCCCATCTCCATCTTGGACTAAATTTGCAATTGTATTACAGGGGTGGTGGGTTCCTGTGCTATCAGAGATCTGAAATGTGAAGGCTTTCTCGGAGCTGTGAGCCCCATGAAAAACTGTGGCCTAGTTGTTAATGGGGGCAAGGCGCCAGATAGTGGCGGCACTATAGGTCTGATCTTCTTTGCTCTAGGGCGCATCCCCTGTCTTTTGGGTTTGTTGTTCCTCAGTAGCTACTAGAGGACACAGTTTCTATGTCAGTTTCGATGGGAACTAGAGTTTTAGTGCCTGTACTGGGGTGGGGATGTTGGGGGTGTTATTGGGGGTTATGTTGGGGTAGCTGGGACCTGCGGTGTGTCCAGATGGAGAGGGCAGTCAAGAGTAGGATTCCAACTGCAACATGGGTGCATTACCTGAAATAAAATGCATAACATGGAATGTTAGGGGGTGTCAAATACGAATAACTAGCATTTGAATCCTTTGATGATCGAATATATTAAAGTGAACCATAGTTTACAAAAATGTCTGTACTTCATCTGCTTGCAAATAAAAAGTGCTTACTCCTCAAGTACAGTTCCATGATACACAGATGGTTAAACTAAACTGTCTGAAATTCAGTAAGCAACAGATGGATTGAAAATGTACGATATACGTGTCTGTTGCTGAGGGGGCCTTGTTTAACTTCTGAGAAATGGCTCACTAGCCTTCACCTGTATACAGAAGCCAGTTCAGTAAGTTGATTCTCAGAAATAGCTTGATGACCTAGAAACACCTTGATCTGCCCCGCTCCTGCTTGGGTAAATGCTCATTCATGGTAAATAGCATGTATGGAAATTTTGCTCAGGAAAGCTGAAAGCATAGATATCTGCAGAGTATGTCAAACAGTGCATGTTTGACAAAGACAAGATAACAGACTCAAACTATAGGTCAGGAAGCAGTAACGCAATGATTTGGTCGACATCAGCATGGTCATGTGGTTCACTTACAAAACAAATGTACACGTGGACATATTTATGTAAAGCTCACACCATGGACATCAATGATGTTGATGATTAACATGTCTGAAGGTGTTTAAATTGTATATAAGCCTTGAGTTTTCCTGCTGTAATCAGATCTCTTTGCAGTCCTACTTGCAAATTGTCTCAGCTGCAGCTTATTGGCAATAATCCCATTTTTTAAGCCTTTGTGTGTGCTCTTCTTGTCCCCACTTACAGATTTTATGCTTTTACAGGGGTTGCATACAATGCTGAGATGCCATAGGGTGCACGCCTATTTAGTGAGGAGAGGGATCCAGATTGCTTTTCTCCAAAAAACACATATTAGCCGTGTGGAAGTGTTGGCACTGCAGAGCAGGTAGAGGGGACACATTTTTTGCACAACATACTCTGCATTTGCATGGGGCGTGCTGATATGAATTGGGGCAGGGATCCCCTTTCAGCCAACACAGCACTTAGTGGACCCAGAGGGGAGATTTGTGGCAGTAGCAGGTCACCTTAATGGTAAAGATGTGACGCTATGTAGTGTATATGCTCCTAACGTGGATCACGCAGCCTTTTTTAACCACCTCTTGGGGAAGCTGGCACCATATTTGACTGACCCGGTAATTATGGGTGGGAATTTTAATGCTATAACGGACACAGTCATGGATAGGACTCACCCCCTGAGGTGCCCACACACAGAATTTCCAAAACTAGACGGGACTGGCAGACTAGATGGGGGCTGATAGATACATGGCGAGCGCACCGCCCAGGGGAACGAGATTATTCCTATTCCTCGGCGCTGCATCAACCAATCAATCAATCAATACATTTATAGAGCGCACTACTCACCCGTAGGGTCTCAAGGCGCTAGGAGGGGGGGTGCCTTTACTGCTCGAACAGCCAGGTCTTGAGCTTCTTCCTGAAGGAGAGGTGGTCTTGGGTCAGGCGCAGGTCGATCGGGAGGGAGTTCCAGGTCTTGGCGGCCAGGTAGGAGAAGGACCTTCCTCCTGTTGTCGCTCTTCGGATGCGCGGGACGGCGGCGAGGGCGTGGCTGGTTGATCTGAGGTGGCGCTTGGGAGCGTAGAAGTCGATTCGGTTGTTGAGGTAGCTCGGGCCTTGGTCGTGTAGGGCTTTGTGTGCGTGGGTGAGGAGGCGGAAGGTGATTCTTTTGTTGACGGGGAGCCAGTGCAGGTCTCTCAGGTGTCCGGAGATGTGGCTGTTTCGTGGGATGTCGAGGATGAGTCTGGCTGAGGCGTTCTGGATCCGCTGGAGTCTCTTCTGGAGCTTGGCGGTGGTTCCGGCGTAGAGGGCGTTGCCGTAGTCCAGTCGGCTGGTGACGAGGGCCTGGGTGACAGTCTTCCTGGTCTCGGTGGGGATCCACCAGAAGATCTTCCGTAGCATGCGCAGGATGTTGAAGCACGACGAGGAGACGGCGTTGACTTGTCTGGTCATGGAGAGGGAGGAGTCCAGGATGAAGCCCAGGTTGCGTGCGTGGTCCGTTGGTTTGGGTGCGGTGCCCAGGGCGGGGGACCACCAGGAGTCGTCCCAGGCGGAGGGCGAGGAGCCCAGGATGAGGACCTCCGTCTTGTCTGAGTTCAGTTTCAGGCGGCTGGTCGTCATCCACTCGGCTACATCTCTCATCCCTTCGTGTAGGTTGGCTCTGGCGGCGGCGGGGTCGTTGGTCAGGGAGAGGATCAGTTGGGTGTCGTCGGCATAGGAGATTATGTTGAGGTTGTGTTGGCGTGCGATGGCCACGAGGGGGCTCATGTAGACGTTGAAGAGGGTGGGACTCAGCGAGGATCCTTGAGGGACGCCGCAGATGACTTCGGTGGCCTCTGACTTGTACGGTGGTAGGCGGACTCTCTGTGTTCTTCCGTTGAGGAAGGAGGTGATCCATTCCAGTGCCTTCTCCTGGATTCCGATGTTGCCAAGGCGCTGCACTAGGGTGCGGTGGCAGACAGTGTAGAATGCCGCGGAGAGGTCCAGGAGGATGAGGGCCGCTGTTTCTCCGTTGTCCATCAGGGTTCGGATGTCATCGGTGGCAGCGATGAGGGCGGTCTCGGTGCTGTGGTTGGCTCAGAAGCCAGACTGTGAGGGGTCGAGCGATCCATTCGTCTCGAGGAAGGCGGCCAGCTGTTTGTTGACGTTCTTTTCGATGACTTTGGCTGGGAACGGGAGGAGCGAGATGGGACGGTAATTTTTGAGTTCGGTGGGGTCCGCTGTAGGTTTCTTGAGTAGAGCGCTGAGTTCGGCGTGCTTCCAGCTCTCCGGGAAGGTGGCGGTGTCGAAGGAGGTGTTGATAATGTCCCGCAGGTGGGGTGCGATGACAACGTCGGCCTTGTTGAAGACGTGGTGAGGGCAGGGGTCGGTCGGAGATCCGGAGTGGATGGAGTTCATCGTGCGGATGGTGTCTTCGGTGCTGATCGGAGTCCAGGCGCGGAGGGTGGTGGTGGGTGGCGTTGCTGCGGTTGTGGCGTGCGTCGGTTGGCTGCTGAAGCTGTTGTGTATGTCCGCGATCTTGTTGTGGAAGTAGGAGGCGAGGGAGTTGCAGAGGTCTTGCGATGGGGTGATGTCGTTGTTTCCGGCGTTGGGGTTGGAGAGCTCTTTCACGATGTTGAAGAGTTCCTTGCAGTTGTGTGCGTTGTTGTCCAGCCGGTCCTTGTATGCATTTTTCTTGGTGGCGCGGATCAGTTGGTGGTGTTTCCGGGTGGCGAGCTTGAGGGTGGTCATGTTGTCCATTGTTGGTTCCCTTCTCCATACTTTCTCGAGGGCTCGGCAGTTCTTCTTGGAGCTCTTGAGTTCGTCGGTGAACCATGGGGCTTTTCTGCTGCCGGGTCTGCTGGGCGGGGTCCTCAGAGGGGCGAGTTCGTCCGCGCAGTTGCTGATCCACTTCGTGAGGTTGTCGGCGGCCTGGCTGGGGTTCGTTGAGCCGGCCGGAGGGTGCTGGCTCAGGGAAGCGGCGAGCTGGTCGGCTGTGATCTTGTTCCAGCTTCTTCGGGCAACCTGTTGCTGGTGGTGGTGGATCGTCGTTCTTTTGAAGGTGAAGTGGACGCAGCTGTGGTCCGTCCAGTGGAGTCCTGTTGCGTGGCTGAAGGCGATGTCTTTGCTGGATGAGAAGACGGGGTCGAGTGTGTGTCCGGCGAGGTGGGTGGGGGTGGATACCAGCTGCTTGAGTCCGAGGTTGGCCAGGTTGTCGAGCAGGGTGCTGGTGTTGCGGTCGCTGTTGTTCTCCAGGTGGAAGTTGAGGTCCCCCAGGAGGATGTAGTCGGCGGAGGCGAGGGCGTGTGGGCTGATGAAGTCGGCGATGTCCTCGCTGAATCGTGTGCGTGGACCCGGGGGTCGGTAGATCAGGGTGCCTCTGAGGGTGGTCTTCGGGTCGGTGTGGATCTGGAAGTGCAGGTGTTCGGCGGTGGTTAGTGTGTCGTCGGTGTTGGTCGTGATGCGGATGGTGTCCCTGTGGATGATGGCGATGCCTCCTCCCATCTGGTTGGCGGTGCGGTCCCTCCGGGTGATCTTGTAGCCCTCTGGGATGGCGATGGCGATGTCGGGCGCTGAGGAGGCGTTCATCCAGGTCTCCGTGAGGAAGGCGACGTCAGGGGCTGTGGTGTCGAGGAGGTTCCAAAGTTCGACGGCGTGTCTGTGGACGGAGCGGGTGTTGAGCAGGATGCACTTCAGGTGGTTGTTGCTGGTGTTCGGCTTGGTGAGTGCTGGTGCAGGGTAGTTCCGGATGCAGGTGAATTTGCAGGCGTGGCAGCTGAAGGGTCCGTGGGTGTGCTTCGGGGTGGCTCGGTGGCATCCCGGGATGCCGCCGGTGTTGAGTGCGATGAGTTCGGCTGCGTTGTAGGTTCGTCGGGTCGGCTTCCGTCGGTGGGGGCCAGGGGTCCTGGCACTGGGCGCGGTCCAGGCGCGGACGGGCGCAGACGGGCTTACCTTTGGCGCGCCTTCGGCGCACAATCGGCACGCCCGCTGCGCGTCAACGCTGCGCGTTCGCACGGTCGCCATATATGGCGAAGTGCGCGGGGGGCGGAGCAGCTGGGAGGCGGGAGCGGGGAGGGTAGAGAAGGCAAAAGGGGCGGGGTTAGCGGCGGTGGCGGGAAGCGGGGAGCGGGGAGGGGGGACGAAGGGGCTGGTGCAACAGGCAAAACAGAAGGAAAAAAACACCAAATTACAGGGAGACAGGCAACAATAACAGCAAACAGTAATCACAGCAAAACGACGGGGGCAGGTCGCGGACCACGCTGCAAGAAGGCAGGGGGCGTGGCCACGCGGCGGAGCTCGGCTAGCGAGGCAGCAGGCAGGGAACACGCACACAGCAGCTGGTGGCCGTGCGGCGCGGGGGTGTCCTAGAGCTAGGTCACGCATGATTTGCATGTGCACCTGGACACAATATTGTACACTGCAGACGTGCACGCGATGGTAAGACATAGTGAATATCTTACAAGATTGCTTTCGGATCATAATCCGCTATTGTTGAGACTCCAGTGGGTGCAGGAGCGACCTGTGGTTCCGACCTGGAGATAGCGCCCGGAGGCCCTAGAAGACCAGGTCTTTCGGGTAGAGATCGGGACACGAATCACTCAATATTCTACAGAAAATGAGGGAACGGCGTCGTCGACGGCAATAGAATGGGACGCTTTTAATGTGGTAGTGAGAGGACTGTGTATAACTAAGATGATGGGTGTATGGAAGATGTTGTTACAGGACATAGATACTGCAGAACAACACTTGCGAGCAGCAGAAATGGCCCCCCAGTGCCCTGAGGAGCAGGCAGAGGTGTCAGATGCCAGGGAGGCTGTGGCAGTACAGGTAGAGAGGCTGCTTTGTTTCGACCATGAAAAATACTTGCCGCGTGTGCACGTGGAACAAGACAAATCAAGTACACACTGCTGGCCTGGTTGGCCAACCCGGCCCCGAGGCTCACCCATACTAGAACTGGATTCCCCGACGCGGACCCCAATGTGTACGCAACAAGGGATCAATGGACTGTTTTTGGAATACTACACAGAGTTATATAGGAGCAAGCTACGGGTTCTTGGAAACCCCATAGGGGATTTTCCTGATGGATATAGGACTACCGCAGCTAGAAAAGACGCAGGCTGACCTGTTAGAACAGGAGATTACATAGGGTGAAATTCGGAGCGTGATTAAAAATATCGCGCGGAACAAAAAGCCGGGAACGTACGGGTTGCCAATAGAGTTCTACTCCACTTATGTTGACCTGCTGGCCCCTAAATTATTGGCAGTCTTTACTTAGGCGAAAAAGGTCGGAGTACTACCAACATCTATCCATGAGGCGGTTATTATTCTGTTGCTGAAACCCAGAAGAGCCCCTCAGGTGAAACAGCTTATTGCCCCTTACCTATGCTCACAACTGATTATAAGATTCTGAGTAGAATTCCTTCCACTCGCCTGCTCCCCCATATGGTGCAACTGGTCCACTGAGATCAGGCGGGATTTATTCCAACTCGGAATACTGACAACAGGGGACGGCGCCTGCTCCATATATTGGGGAAGACTTGTGTGCTACTGCCTATTCTGCCATCTTATCAATAGATATAGAGAAGGCGTTTGATAGCCTGGAATGGCCATACCTGTTCCAAGTTATGCGCATGTTCGGCCTCGGAGACGCCTTCATGGAGTCGACGGAAATTCTATACAAATCGGCAATGGCTCGGGTTCGGATGTCGACCTGGATATCCTCCTCATATGGTACTGCGCAGGTAACGACAGGGGTGTCCGCTATCCCCATTGTTATTTGCACTGGCCATAGAGCCACTAGCAGCACATGCCAGACTGGCTAATACAACGGATGCATTGGATGGTGCGACGACTCTCCTTTGCGAGTTTGGTAGGGTCTCGGGACTGGGAGTGAACTGGGGGAAGACTTGTCTGTGTCCGGCAGCCCCGTCGGATGCCGGCCCCTCTCACACCAATGACATACGTGGGAATCCTGATGCTAAACTTACCTGGGCACCAACATCTACCATGCACCCGCAGACTTATTGGATGGTAATATCAGGAGAGCTGTGCAAGGGCTTCAAGGTAGCCTGGCATTTTGGGGCACCTTGCCACTCTCGGTGGCTGGACGAGTGGCGCTATTGAAGATGGTAGCACCTTCTCGCTTGTTGTATTATTTAAGGACACTGCCAATTTGGATCCCGCTTGATGGGCAGGGGGTTTCTGTGAGTGACTGGTAGAAGGCGTGTTGCACTAGGCACGATGATGCGCCCGAGGGTTGATGGGGAACTAGCAGTGCCAGACTTCGAATTATATTACTTAGCGGTCCAACTTCAGTGGCTTACACAGGCAGTGGCACAGGAGTTTCAGGGTTCACACAGCTCTGTGCGACGCTGGATCACACGACACGTATTGTTAGCCATTGTCCTTCAGAAACAGCTACATATTGGAGTGCTATCTGGTGAGGAGCGGACAATGAGACTGTGCTGGAACAGGAGTCACCGCAGAGCTGGATTTACCCGCCCATAGGCCCCGAAGATACCCTTGGCTATGTGTGCTGCTCTTTTGCACGGGGGATTGGACCGCGCTGACTGAGTGGGAGACATTGGGGATACAAGTAGTGGTGGACTTATATAAAGACGGAGCCCTATTACCCTTTCAGGCTTTGAAGGATAGGTATGGCCTCCCCAGGGGGGACTTTTTGCTTAATTCAGCCGTAGTTTCAGCGATACAGAAACATTGGAGGGAGGGACTATCGGAACTAAGGACGGCCATGGTGTGTCAGTATGTAGTAGTGGCGGCAGGGACATTCAAAGCAATGACATTCTTATGCAGGTGCATGATAGGTGAGGGAATGGAACCGTTGTGGGACCTGCAACAAAAGTGGGAGGGGGATCTGGGAAAGGAGATTCCTGAACAGGCATGGGCTCAGCTGGTTAGAAAGGCATGGGAAAGTACCAGAAATGTCAGATTTCAACTGGTTCACTTCTTTATACTACATAGGGCGTATCTCACTCCTGCCAAAATTAATAAGTATTTTAAAATAGACACAGCAAAGTGCCCACACTGTAACATAGAGGGGGCGGAGTTCAATCACATGCTGTGGAATTGCCTGCAGTTAGGAACATACTGGGAAGAAGTGGTCAAGCTGCTATGTAGGTCACGGAACGACGAATAGATCCTGACATGGGTACCTGTTTACTTCATTAGTTTCCCCACACGAACAAAACTAAGGTAACAAGCATGTTTTTGAATTTGGGATTGTTGTTGGCCAAAAGGGATATTACAGCACATTGGAAGGCTGCACGAGGTCACAGCGTCAAGAGGTGGAAAACCGTCTTTACTAAATGGATAACGAGCAAAAGCACAGTTCGGCTTCAAGTTACCAAGTGGACAAACAATGAGAAGCACTGGAGACCGCAATGGCCTGGGAGGCCCTAGTTGTATTGCTGCAAGCCCCTGTGTGAGGGTTCTGATGTAAGCTCGATCTTGCATGTATAAGCGGGGGCGTTCTAAACCTCAGGGACACTATGAGATTAACTGCAAATATTGTTAAATGTTTATTGAAGCAGATTGATTCGGGGATAGTTTGTACCGGTCTAGCATTTTCTTGTCCAGCAATGCTGAGTAAATTGTTGCACTGGATCTTATAGAATAGCCTATAGTTGGACACACTGGGGGACGTGGGGGGGGATGGGAGAGGGATGGGGAATGGGATGGCTTATTTTTTTGTTATATAACTCGGTTCAAGGTTGCCATCATGCTTTGGGTATTGGTCAATGCTGAACCTCTACTGAACCGTAAGTCACAATAACGGAATATGACTAGCTGGTATTATTCTAGTGAATGTTTAAACAGGTTCGACTGGTTTATGATGATTATGTATAATAGAACCACAAGCTAATGAGGGCTGTTGACATGTTGGCTACTGAGCATTTGTTATGGTGTATTAACTGCTTGCTGTTGTTGTAAAAACGTAATAAAAACATTAAAAACAAAATGAGGTGTAATATTAGAAAGATAGACTCATTTATATTTCTTTCATGACAAGGACTACTAATGTTACCTGGCTTAGTTTGATGGTTTACATTGTTGGAAGCAGACAGGTATCAGATTTAAAAGTGCTTTTTAGCAGTGGCATGCTGTTGTTTATTGTACAGTAATCTAATTTAAGTGTTTAAAACATGCTCAAAGT
Organism: Lissotriton helveticus; assembly: GCF_964261635.1. NCBI lineage: Eukaryota > Metazoa > Chordata > Amphibia > Caudata > Salamandridae > Lissotriton > Lissotriton helveticus. The sequence goes on from NC_136065.1 coordinate 1,450,205,531, forward strand.
AGCAGAGTTGAGGGTAAGATTGGTAAAGGAGCATTCAGCTGTACAAGTAAAGGAATTGATGATGTCTGGTTAAGAAAAACATAAGAAGGTCAAATAGATACAAAGGGCTAGAAGTAGGTAATGGAAATTTACAGATTCTAAAATGCTATGTAGATAAAAATTCGGTAAGTATTACCGAGTCGGTACGTTTTTGGTATTTACCGAATCGGTATTTCACCTTCATTCCTATGGGCCTATGTGCTCTAAGGATTCATTATTTACCACCAACTATTAGCTGGTGGTAAATACCGAATACCTTTGAAAATGCAAATCTGTGCATTTTCAACAGTGCCATGTGGCAGACATACATGCCCTTAGGACATGTATGTGTGCCACATGTGCACACAAGCACTATTCAGGGGTGCAACAGGGTGTCTGGAGGCCCATAGGAATGAATGTGAATTACCGAATCGGTAAATACCGATTCAGGAAAATAGGGAAACATTCAAGGGTGGCAGGGTGTTACATTGACACCCTGTTGCACCCCTGAATAGTGCTTGTGTGCACATGTGGCACACATACATGTCCTAAGGGCATGTATGTCTGCCACATGGCACTGTTGAAAATGCACAGATTTGCATTTTCAAAGGTATTCGGTATTTACCACCAGCTAATAGTTGGTGGTAAATAATGAATCCTTAGAGCACATAAGCACTCTTAAAAGTGCTTCCTAAATGCCATTTACCAATTCGGTAAATACCGAATCAGTAAATAATGATTCGGTAAATACTGAATCGGTAAATACCAATTCGGTATTTACCGAATCATCACCTACATAGCAAATGGCTCAATACCGGTCGGTAAGCCTGAAATTTACCGAATTTCGGGTTTACCGACCGGTAATAAGCCACCTACATCGGGCCCACAGTAAAGTGAACTATTTGTCCAAGTCTGATTTGAGCAGATATTTGGAATTCAATTTGAGATTCACTGAAATATTTATACACAGTTGCACTCAAGGAAATCTGCAAGTGTAACTACATCTGAAATTCTTCGAGAATCACAAATTCTGAAATTTGCTCCATGCATAGTAGTAACCATAAGAGGTTGATGGTATACTTTTAATTCACTTTTGATAAATGTGCCCTGGGTGAAAAAGTAGAGAAAATAACTAATAGCACCATCTGTTGAGTTGAGTTCAGAGCTAGTACTTGCATAAAAAGTGTTAGGAGTACTGCGGCAACCAAACTCTGACATGGCTGCCCTATGATGAAAGCAGTACTGAAATGCCCAACATAGACAGCTTTATACCATTTGCCAGTAGTCAGCTCCTACAACTTTTGTAAGGAAACATTCCTTTACCTGGCCACTTAATGAACTTGCGAGTGCAGCTGCTTCATTGATCATTTTAAGTAAATCAAGAAAATCTGTGTCTTGATAGTCAAACCGTTTCCCAAAGATGACAGAACAGGTGACATTGGAAGCTGAGTTGCTTAAATGAAGTGTTGGGTCAAAGGGCAACCCTGTGAAAAATAGAAAAGCAGCAGATTATTGTCATGTGCGGAAATATGACACTACAGCATGGTATTGAAGGGATGCTCAGCCTCACACAGTAAAATCAAAACAAGCTGCGCAACGGTCTTGAACAAAATATCCGACATCGCCGGCATGGCAAAAGTAAATGTTGTTAATAAATTATAAAGCAACAATGTGCCATATTACCGTATATGCAATTCAATGACGTGGTGCTCATTTCCATTCATAGATCGCCCCATCAAAGCTCAACTAAGCTTCCATTTACCGCCAACAAGCATAACTACTGCATTGGTAGAAGTATAGCCCGATTGGCGCAAGTAAGTGCCCCGTCTTTTTTCCTTCCAGCCGTAAAATAATGAAAACCACTAAAACCCAACATGTGACTGATGGTAGATCCCTTATTATTTTAGGTTACGATACTTACATTTTACCTTGCATCTTTTCGCCTGCAACACACAAATTGCTTACTCAAATCGATCAGGTACCTATGAAGCATTATTTTGTAGTTTGAGTACATTGGAAGTGCAGAGCCCCTTCACAGGTTCAACTTATGCCCCCTCTGTTTTTTAGATAAACCACTCCACGCCCTGAAGAGAATCCCATAAGCCACCCTAGGAATCGAAACGCATCGGCATTACACAACACAGGGACTGTTGTATTTGATTACATTTTTTCGCCCAGTGGAAATGTTTTTTGAATTGTCTCACTACTGGGATTTGATTGTTTTGTTCCCCGTGATAGCAGCTACTTGACCCAGTTATACAATGTAGATGTTAAAGAATATCCAAGTTGCTGCTTTGTATGCAAATTAAGACTGGTGACATAATGTTTGTATAATTTGTTGGTTTGTATCCCTTGTTCATGTATTGTTTTTTACATCACACTACTTCACCACATAGTTTGTATATTTTTGTTTGATCTGTGGCATAACTAAGTGTAATTTGTTCTAGACTGAAACGTATCTAACTTCTCTGGCCCACGATTCAAATGTGGAGTAAAGTACATAGAAATGAGCAGCAAATAAATGTCTCAAGCCAATATCAATTGAATTGTTGGCTCATAGTCTGTTACATTAAAGTAGCAGCATTTGAAAGGTGATGGCTAGGACTAGTCTTGATCTTAGTTTAATACGGCCCGTCCAGCTGCCTAGGGCCAACCCCCTTGTTGTTATTACCTATTTGAAAGTTAACATTTTCTTACTTAATCATTCTGTGCCTCTGCCTGCCTGCTGAATACGTATCTAGGTCAGGATGACAGTGGGTTGTTTGAGCTTTAACTTAGACAGTTGCACACAGAGGGAGCTGAGGTGTGCCCTGCATATCCTGAAGGCCCATCACCAGGCTGATGGGCCTTCCTGAGCTAGAGTGATGGGAGGAGTTAACACTGACACCTGAATAGGGCTGTGCCTGTCCTTACACAGAGCCTTCTCCATCCCCCTGTAGTGTGTCAAGAGCCAGTACAGGGAAAGGTAGGGTCTTATCATCTACAAATACTTTCCTTTGATGTTTGCCTACTTCAAAGGCTGACATTGGTATAAGTACTGGGCCTGTTACACTATATCCTCAGAACACTTCGGAGCTGAGCACATTCTGCCAAGAAAAAGAGCTGTATAGCTGTCAGGAGGGACTGCCACTTTGCTGTTTGCTTTGCTGTGTTGCCCTGCTGCTTTGATGCTTCATTCCTGGGACCTGGACTTTGCCTTTACATCCTGGTTCCAAGGTCCTCCAAGGGCTTGAGTTGAGCTTACCTTCTGTTAATAAGTCTCAGGGCCACCAAATACTACACCTGTTTTTTCTTATAGTACTTGGGCTCTTCTGCTGACAGCCCTGTATTGCCAAGTGGTGCCAAATCCAGTTCCTGGGCCCCTGGAATCAAGTGGTTTGTGCTACAACTCAAGAAAAGCACTTCCGATGCGGCCTTGGATGCAGCTAAATGCACCTGGGCCAAGGGCACTGCTTGTGAAGAGCATGACACACTACCCTGACTAGCACCACAACTCTGGTTGCTGACAACACCAACTTATCAACTCCAATATCATCATCAAGGACACTGCTTGCACTGGAGCCGAGAGCACTGCTTGTGAAAAGCATGACGCACCACCCAAACTTGCACCGTAGCCCCGGCCCAACCGGCGCCAGCTCTTCTTTATTGTCAATGTGGAACTGACGCCTTGCGGCTTGACCTTAGACCCCTAATTGATGCTGCTCCACAGTAAGGACCTGAGGTACTGCACTGGCCACTTTAGCCTCACCTCTTCTGCAGCAATAAGGAACTGCCGCATCACCTCAGCAGTAAGGAACCTACGCCTCTCCATCCCTGCAACAGTAAGGAACCAAAGCTGCACCGGCCTTAGTAACCTCTCACCTCCTCGGTGCTTTGAATCACCTTTGTTTTGCACAACATCGCAAAGATACTGTACTGGGTTTGCTCAACTCTGTAACCTTCCCTCACTCCATCAGATTCAGACTGTCTTTGGTTGTGTGAAGTTTACCGTGTCAAATAGCCTTGGTTAGAGCTATTTTTGATTTCATAAAGATGCACTTGATTGAATCTTTAAACAGTGATATCTTGAGTTGTGTATGTTGGATTTTTGTTGTTTTGTTCTTGTTGTATTAAGATAAATATTGGCTATTTTTCTATCTGGAGTACATTTGTGGTGTTTTTTACTGTGTTACTGTGTGTGTGTCTGTCTGTACAAATACTTTAGACATTGTCACTGGGATGAGCATGACTGCTCTGTGCCACACAACCAAGGGGGTGAGCATGGATTATCTTCAGCCGTGGTCGGTAGGGGAGTACCTGCCGGGGCGGTGACGTGGGGAGGGGGAGGGTCAGGGGGGGTTAGTAATGTATGGATAATGGAGGTTTGCAGGTAAGTAAACATTTAAATAAATCAAATGAATTTCGTTGCACGCACTGCATTGCATTTGGGGATGCAGTGCATGCAACAAAATTTGTTTAATTTATTTAAATGTTTACTTACCTGCAAACCTCCATTATCCATACATTACTAACCCCCACCCTGCCCCTCCCCCTCCCCACGTCACCGCCCCGGCAGGTACTCCCCTACCGAACACGGCTGATTGTCTTAGGTGTGTAACCTACTTACCCTGACTAAAATGGTAGATTCTGCCTGGCTTAGGTGCATTCCCTAGCCAATTAGAACCCCCCATTTCTAACAGTCAGAAACCAAGTCTGTTGGCATTACCCCTGAGAAAAACTGTTGTGAAAGTGGTTAGGTTTTCAATGAATTTTATTTCTAGTGCCTATAACATGCAGGCAAACACCACCTAGAATGTTAAGGAGATTGGTAAGAATGGTGAAGTGTAATATCACTGGTGATGGTTTCAATTATGTCATTTCTGATGTCATCTGTGACATAATTTGTGAGGCCATGACATGAGCAGGGCATTGAGAATGAGATAGGGTGAACCCTAAATTCAAATATTCAGTTGCTGTTTAAATGAAATAACACTATATTATGTTAACCCCTTCCGCGCTCATGACGAGCTGAGCTCGTCATGAGTTGCACAGCTCGCATGCTCATGACGAGCTCAGCTCGTCATGTAACGCGGCTTTTTCAAAAACGCAGCGCGCAGCGGGAAAACCGCTAGCGCGCATGCGGTTAAAGGTGCTTATATTTAGTGAATATATATATGTTGCTCTATATCTTTATTTTAACTGCGCTTATGTTCAATGAACATCTATCTATCACTCTATCTACCTACCTATCTATTTAATATCTATCGCTATGGGAAAACATCAGCTTGGAGTTGGCAAGGACCTAGGTGCAAATTCAGGCCAACAGTGATAAAACAGAGGCTGAATTTATGAGACAAGACATTCAGATGTTAACATAGGACTAAGGTCCTTTCTTAGAATTTGTCAGACAAGATACTCCATACCAAACATGGCAGATGTCTCACCGGGCATTTTGCAGGTGCCTTATAGCCTCTGGCACTTGTAATTCAGGGACTAGATGTCTGCCTTGTTTTGATGGGGTAGCCTGTCTGCCTGGCTATAAATAGAGATACATTGTCATAAAGGGTACACAGTAGCATTTGTGATAGATTACACTGTATGCCATACTCTATATCAGGCCCTGGGTCAATTTATTTTCATTCACCAGAGGGACAAAACTGTAAATTATAACCAGGCAGGGCACGGGTACCCTTACCATATGGACTTGTGGAAGTTATTGTGAGCAGGGCACAAAGTCCAGAGTACAAAGAACCCAGGGCCATATTATCAAGAACGGTGATAAAATTATCTCCGCTTTAGCGGCAGGAAACTGCTGCTAAAGCAGCGATAAAGGGCTTGATAATATGCCCTTGTGAATTCCCATAGAAGCCCAGGTTCTGGTGTGAACCTGGGCTTCTATGAGAATTCACAAGGGCATATTATTATCAAGCCCCTTATCCCCGCTTTAGCGGCAGTTTCCTGCCGCTAATGTGGCGATAATGTTACCGCCGTTCTTGATAATATGGCCCCTTGTTCCTTTCCCACTTTGAAGATCTAGGAAAGCCCCTCGCACGGTCCTCCACTTTTCTCCAACTGCTGAGAAAGTTTGTTCTGGCCAGTCCCTCACCTTAGGTTCCTAATGGCAGGCTTCTAGTCATTCGGTCTCTCTCCAGCCAGGTCTTTGGCTGAGGTCAGTCTGTCGTAATTGGCATGGCCGCGTTAGCGATTAGCTGAAACTACACGCTGTCTTCCTTAACTTGGCTATGTATGAAAACGCCATTTTGAATGTTGCGGCGGCCATCTTAGACCATAAGCGGCCTCGTGGCCGGCGTGCCCCTTTAGTCCGTTGTCCGTTCCACTGACCACTTCAGTCTGCCCAGCAACAGGCTATTGTTAGTACTGGTCAAGCTTGCACATGCGCAGTCCAAACTGACCAGTAAGCCTTCAGGAATGTGCGCCAAACTAACCAGCGGAGTTGTGCCCCCTCCAATGAGCTGGCAGCGTTCCAAAACATGACCATATATGTATATAAATGTGTCCTAACTTGTGCCGCCTACCTTTTATTGCCCCAAAACTGTATATAAATCGGGGTCACACCGGTGTTCGGTGTGATACCTCTTGCATTACCGAAGGGTGCTGTTTGAGTGTACCACCACCCCATGGGGTCTTAATAAACCTGTTCTTTGCCTTTTACAGTTTCCGTGCCAACAGTTCTTGAGTGTAAGTGGGTTATCTTCGGTGCATGTAGGCCTTGGGAACCCTGATTACTACAAATTGGCGACCACGAAGGGGCTCATCGGTGACTCGGATGCCCGAAGGAGAGGTCGTGACGAAGGCTTGGAAACTCGCCATGGACGCGCGCTGCCACGAGTGACCCGAGTCTTGGCTCCCACGGTGTTTCTTCCTTTCCTTCCGATCTGACCTTCCAGGTGGCGCCGGTCCCCGACTGAGTTTTCGATCGTCTGTGTTGCCGGGAAAGTGCCGTTTGGCTGATTTGATCACAAGACCTTGGCAGTTGGAATCTGGACATTTGAGAGTTTGGGTAAGAGTTGTGTTCGGTAAGGTAGTCTTCGGACGCTTACTGAAGTTCTATGATTTGTGTTCGGTAAGGTAGTCCTCGGGCGCTTGCCGAAGTCCTACGATCTGTGATTTGACTTGAGTTAGCTAACGTTTGTGAATTTGTGATCTTTGAACTTATATGTGTAGTGCACTTCACATAGGCAGGCATGTAGAGATGTTTCTCTAACTTTGTTTTTTTCCTCTGAGCGGCACAGTTGTGTGAAGTACTGTAAGTGCCATTTTGTACGGTGTCATGCTTTCGTGATACTTTTTGAACATGCCTGTTTTTAGCACACTCCGAGGGATGTGCTGTCTTGGAGAGGGTACCACAATTAGGTTAGCGGAAGCACAGCCGGCTCCCCCAGAGGGAACACCAAATCGCGAGATGTACATCAAACTTGGCCTTCCCCCTATTATGTACAGTAAATTATGGCATAAGTACACAAAGGCCGATCCTGAATTGCAATGGCCTCTACATGGGTCATTCGATTTACGTAAAGTACAGTTTGTAGAGCAATGTTTGTTTCAACGCAGGTCTAGACAAAACATGTTTGATTGTGTGCGAATGTGGGAGAAAGCGGTGCGTGAGCGTATGAAGCGTGAAGTTGCCTTGGCGGACAAAGAGCAGCGTAAGGCTGCTCGGGATAAGGCTTTGCAGCTTGAGGAAAAGGAGGCTCAGGAGAAGAAAGAGAGGGAGGAACGGGAACATAAATTACAAACGACTGGTCAATTTCCTATTCGCCGACCGCTTTATCCTGTCCTTAATAATGAATTTGATGATTTTTCATTGCTAGATCGGTCACCGCCTCCGTACGTTTCGCCGACGGCTCCAGCTGAAGACCCGGGAGATGATGGGCAGGATAAGTCGGAAAAGAAAGGTGTATCCGCTCTCAGGTTTACTGCGGAGAGGTCCGCACATTTACGTAGTTGGGCTCGTAAAGTGAATAAGAACTGTGTTTCTCAGTCTGAGGTGATTGCAGAGAGGGGTAAATGGTCGGAACTTGAATTAATGTACTTTTTGTCTAGTTTGGCGGATGAAGTTGTTGCCGCGTATCGTGATCTTTCAGATACGTTAGAACCTAAAGCTTTGTCAGTGCATCGTGAGAATTTGGATAAAGGTTTATTTGATCTTGCAGATGTCGATGACCTATTCAAGCAATTGATCCAATTACGAGATGAAACGACCAGATTACGGGAGGAGCGGAAAAGGAGGCAAAAGGAGGCCGAATCGGCGCCTGATGAGCAGATTAAGGAGTGTTCTCTCCGGGGTTCAGATAAGAGTTCTGCGTTGCATGTTATGCCTATGCATGAAGCCGCGCCCTTGTATGTTCCACCCAAAGGGGAAGGTACAGATGATGATAAATTGTCAAAGGATGCGAAAGGGTATTTTGTATATAATTGGGTATACACGCCTTGGAATAGAGCAGATGTTATGGCATTGAAAAATTCTCTACCTGATCTTCGAAAAAATCCGGCGGCATTTTATGAAGGGGTGGAAGGGGCTATTTCGTCTTGTGTGATGACTCTTGTGGATATAGATTTGTTCTTCGGGTTAATTTTACCACCTGATATGTGGAGGCAGATTCGTAAAAATAATGATGAAACAATATTGGGGGGCACATGGAAAGAAATAAATGCTGCCGATTTAGATAGGGAACCGGCATGTAAGCCTTGTCAGTTAATTCTAGATCTTCCGGCAGCTATTTTGATTAAATTAAAGACGCTTGTTCCCTCTAAAAAGATCGATTGGACTATGCTAACGTCGTGTAAACAGAAACCCGATGAAACGGTTTCAGATTTCTTTACACGTTTTGAGGAGGCATTCCATGATTACAGTGGTCAATCTTTAACAGACGATACGGGTCGACATCTGTTTGTAGATAAGTATGTGGCTAATCTCCTACCGGAGATTGCCAAACGATTGAAGTCGAGTGAAAGTTCCTGGGCCACGGCGACCCCAGCGTCTTTGTTAACTATGGCTCAGTACTATGAGCGGCAGGAATTGGAGGCTAAAGAAAGTGTAGAGAAAAAGGCGAAGGAACTGAAAACGAAGGTGATGTTGGCGCAGGTTCGGGGAACACAGGGTAGAGGGAATGATAGAGGTAGACGAGGTGAAGGAAATACGTCGTATGGTCGTACGGACATAGCGGGGGATCAGTGCGCTTATTGTAAGGAGTTTGGGCATTGGGCCGAAGATTGTCCGGTACTTCGCGAACAGCGTAGTCAGCGTGGTCGAGGAGGCGGAAGGTCGAGAGGAGGTTATGCGGGAGTGAGAGGTGGCGGAAGTGATCGTGGAAGGGTTGAGGAGAGGGGCCGTGGCCAGGATGAACGTAACACGTTTGATAGGCGGAATCAATATCAGATTTCGGAGGGTGAGAATGTGGAGCATCAGGATTATGTGCATGCATAGGACTGCGTAGGATGGGGTAAGGAATCAGTTGAAGTGCCGGTAGATCAGCAGGGTCCGTATGTAACAGCGGGTATTCTGGGTTCTACTGATCAATTTCTAGTTGACACAGGAGCTACACGTAGCGCTTTGTCGAAAAACTTGGTTCCGAGGGCTCCCCTGTCTGGCGAAATGATTACATGTGTAGGGTTTGATGGCACACCCTCCCCCAGCCCATTGTCCAAGCCCCTTGCACTATGTCTTGACAAATACTTTAGTTTTGGTCAATTTTTGTTATCACCCCATACACCAGATAATATCCTGGGTATTGATTTGCTTAAATATTTTCGAGCAACGATACGTTGCGCTCCTGAGGGAGTGAGGGTTATCCTGAATGACAATTATCCTGACCCCGACAGGTTTTACGCCATCTCAGATATTCCAGCCTTGGCCTCTCTGCCGCATACGTTATGGGCGACCTCAGATACGGATGTGGGGGAAATGCGTATTCCCCCAATACACATTACTGTTAAGGAGGGGGCCCCTCTACCACGAGTACCACAGTATAAGATCTCGAGAGAAGGTGAACTTGCATTGACACATATTGTTCAGGATTTGATTTCTGCAGGGGTTGTGGAGGAGGTCCCTTATAATGTTTGCAACAGTCCTATTCTTCCGATCCTTAAACGAGATACTGACGACAAAGTCTATCGCTTTATTATTGACTTGCGAGAGATCAATAAAATTGTCATTCCCCAATACCCGGTGGTGTCCGATATTACGACTCTGCTTACGCTGGTCCCACCCACGGCCACCACGTTTAGCGTAATTGATTTAAAGAATGCGTTCTTTTCCATTCCTGTTCATTCTGATAGCAGATACTTGTTTGGCTTCACGTTAAATAATAAATCGTATAGATTTTGTCGTGTTCCCCAAGGTTATACTGAAAGCCCTAGCATCTACAGCCAGGCTTTGAAAAGGCAGCTAGATTCGTTTAAATTGCAGTCTGGCGTTGCTCTCATCCAGTACGTGGATGACCTTCTGCTTGCTGCTGACACTTATGCACAATGTGAGGAAAGTACACTTGCGTTGCTTTCCTTTTTGGCACAAACCAACCATAAGGTTTCGAAAAAGAAACTACAATATTGTAGACCTCAGGTGACCTACCTCGGTCATCTGTTGTCTAAGGAGGGGCGTGCATTAACATCTGATCGAATTCAAGCAATTTTAGATACACCAGTCCCCCGCACGCAGAGAGATGTACGTGCCTTCATAGGATTGACGTCTTTTTGTAGACAGTGGATTATGGGTTTTTCACACATCATAAAACCCTTGCTAGCATTATTGTCCAAAGCTACACCAATGCCTCTAGAATGGACAGATGATTGTCAGAAGGCTTTTGAACAGTTGAGACAGGCCCTTTGTTCTGCACCCGTGTTAGGCACACCAGACTACACGAAACTTTTCACATTGTACGTGCACGAGAATGATGGGTGCGCGTTGTCAGTGTTAGTGCAACTACACGGGGATAAGCAGAGACCATGTGCATACTTCTCTGCCATTTTGGATCCTGTAGCACGAGGGTTGCCTGGGTGTTTTCGAGCGGTAGCAGCAACGGCAGTGGCCATACGACAGAGTGAGGGAATAGTGTTATCACATAAGCTGCTGGTGTTAGTTCCTCACGCAGTAGATGCTCTGCTAAACCAAACAAAGACCCAATACCTCACGAGTGCACGGCTAACGGGATACGAGCTGACACTTTTGGCGCCACATATTACACTAAAAAGATGCGCTACCCTGAACCCTGCCACTTTATTGCCCTATCCGGCCGAGGAGGGTCAGGAAGAAAAACATCATGATTGTGTTTTCCTGACCGAGGAACAGACAAAGGGTCGTGTTGACTTACAGGATGCGCCACTTCCAGATGTGGATGGGGAACTGTGGGTTGATGGATCGTGTTTAAGGCTGCCAGATGGCACGACTTCCGCAGCTTATGCGATCACGACACTTAAGTTAAGACAGTGGTAGAAACAGCTAGGATACCACAGAAATCGGCTCAGGCAGCAGAGCTGATAGCTTTGACAAGAGCCTGCGAATTGAGTGCTGGCCTATGTGTGAACATATACACAGACAGCCGGTACGCCTTCGGAGTAGCACATGACTTCGGGCTACTCTGGAGGGAGCGTGGGTTTCTGACATCACATGGAGAACACATTATGCACGGAGAGCTAGTGCGTGATCTCCTAAATGCGTTGCTTGGCCCAAAGAAAGTAGCGATAGTAAAATGCAGTGCTCATAAAAGGATCACGGATAAAGTGGGCCAAGGAAATGCCTTTGCAGATAGCATAGCTAGACAAACGATTATGTCCCGAACTAGCTCCCCCATGTATGTGATACAATCGCAGGCTGAGCGATGGAGTGATGCTAGAGCAGAAATATTGGACATTCAAAAATCAGCTACTGAATCTGAACTTGCGGCATGGGCAGCAGATGGGGTACTAGATGACGAGGGTTGTTGGAGAAGCAAAGACATGGAGAAATGGAAATTGCCTGCGGCTTACTTGCAGGCGATGGTCCAGATGACACATGGACTGGCGCATGTCGGAGCTCTTGCAATTACTCGGCTGTTAACACGAGCTTGGGAACATCCTGAGATCGCTAATACTGCGAAGAGAGTAGTGCAGACCTGCCTGGTTTGTTTACAACACAATCCCGGAAAGGGGACCCATACTCCGAAAGGAGGGTTCGTTCCACCTTCTGCACCATTTGAGGTACTCCAAATGGATTACATCCAACTCGAGCGCTGCAACAACCTGAAGTATGTCCTAGTGGTGGTATGTGCCTTTAGTAAATGGGTTGAGGCCTTCCCCACGAAAGACAATACGGCTTTGACAACAGCCAAGGTGTTGCTTAAGGAATTCTTTCCTCGCTTTGGAGTTTGCAAATTTCTGTGGAGCGATAATGGGCCTCATTTTGTCGGAAAGATTGTGGAGTATGTACTGAAGGGGTTAGGGATTCAGCAGAAGTTCCACGCTGTATTCCACCCGCAGTCGGCAGGTCTGGTTGAGCGGTACAATGCTACGTTGAAACTTAAGCTGGCCAAAATGGTGGCATCTACATCGTTGAAGTGGCCAGACGCTTTGCCGCTAGCACTGCTCTCTCTTAGATCAGTACCCCATTCACGAACTGGCCTTACCCCCTATGAGGTGGTGTTTGGGCGCCCCATGAATATCTGGGGGGTGCCTAAGCCGCGATTAATACATGATGTGCCTTGTGTTATGATGAACGACTATTTGGCACGATTAACAAATGATTTACTCTCTATTCATCAACAGGTTCGAGAAGCGCTCCCTGACAACTCTACTGGAGAGGGCCATGATCTCCGTCCTGGGGATCACGTCATGATTCGGTTGTTTGAGAGAGCAAGCAGTTTGGAGCCCAGGTGGAAAGGCCCCGAACAGGTCCTCCTTGCAACCCGAACAGCTGTACGAGTGACCAACAGGAAGCGGTGGGTGCATTCGACACATTGCCGCCGTGTCTCTCCGGACCTGGTGACCCCTGCTGTGCTGACCGACTACAAGGAGATTTTGGAGAAAGAAAAGAGCCCAGCTGTGACGTCGGCCGAAGTTGAGGGAGCCTTCCCGGATCACGCTGTTGCCGGACGAGAGCGCTACAACTTGCGTCCTCGATAAGAAGATTTTTTGTATTTTTAATGACTGGTTGGTTACCGCTCCAGGGTTATGAAACGGAAACCGGGAATTCCAAGGGGGGGGGATCAGTTCTGCCAGTGTAGCGACACCCGTCTTGGCCCGGAGAAGAAAACAACGGCTACCTCGGAGTTCAGCACCGCATTTTTCTTTTTTTAGGTATACACGTACGTGTATCTGAGGCTCTGTGAACAATTTGTGCTATTTGAGACTTTTGCACAAGTATTCCTGAACTATGGAATCAACGGCATCACGAGATAAACGAATATTGGGTGCCTTTCTCTTTGTTCTGACTATTGTGGTGATAGCTGTAATAGCCTGGGTAGTTGAACTTGTGGTGCCTGTACGTGAACATTTGCTGCCGACTACCCCGGCTCCATCTGAACATTTTCACTTTACATTACCCTATCACGAAGAACGACATCGGCAAACCTATCTGAATAACAGTTTTATTCAGATTCTTCATCACACACATAATATGACTAATACCTCAAATTGCTGGGTGTGTGGGATGTTGCCAGGGCACCAGAAAAGAGGGGGCACCCCACTCATTCCACTCCCGTTTTCGCACAATGGATCATGTAACGCCTGGTACACCCTCCTCTTTACCTTGAGATGGCCAACCAAAGGGGGGGTGCTTTTCCGTTTGAACAAAGTATGCACCCATGACAAGGATGGGTTTCCGCGGGCTGAGGGTACTCGATTTGAATGGGAGGAGTACAGGCCTGATAATATGTCTGCCCCACGTGTGTACAGCAACCAGAGAAATGTAAATGTATCCAGCGCACATGTTATTAATGTTATTGCCACTAAAGCCGATTTGTGTATTAGGAATAAGGGTTCGATTGCAGTGGGGAAAAGCGAATGTAACACTACCCTTACTTTTGATAGTCCGAATGGCATCTCATTTGTAGCATCACGAAACACGTACTTCATTTGTGGAACGAAGGGTTACCATCAGCTTCCATTGGGATGGTTGGGCACTTGCTATGTATCGTTTGTGCTACCTCCTGTATTCATTGCCCCACCAATGTATCACAATGATTATACTTTGTATCATGATTTCGTCCTGAATAGGGTTAAACGGACTGTTGTTTTGGATGACATAGACCAAACCGATACTGCTTTGCAACAGTATGTGGACTTCAATTTGGGACTATTTTCTTCGTGGGGGCTGCACTGAACAGCCGGAAAATAAGACGACTGACACGTGTTGTTGAGGCTGTAGCGAATGACACTGCCAGTGCCTTGGGAAACATCACTGAAGAACTACAGATTTCTAGAATTGTTACGCTCCAAAATAGGATGGTGTTGGATGTAGTTCTGGCCGATCGTGGGGGGGCATGTAGAATCATCGGAAGCAGCTGCTGTGTATACATTCCGGACAATTCTCCATCTGTTTATGATGCCATATCCAAGCTCCACAAGATCGCAGCTGAGATACATCCGGACAATGGAACTTGGACACTTTCAGGATGGTTCTGGTCCATGCTTGCTACCTGGGGCTGGAAACTGTTGACGATTCTATGTATAATCGTGGGAGCAATGTTTTTCATATGCCTATGTATTCAATGTGGCCCAGCCTTATGTTCTATGTGTCTATCAGCTTGCATACCATCAAGACGAGCTCTTGCTCATGACAAAATGATGCTTCATAAGAAAGTAACACAAATAATGTTAATAGACATCGAGGACGAACATCCTGATTATGTTCACTATGAGGTAGATTCAGCTAAACGCTAAAAGGGTCGTCTGTCGTAATTGGCATGGCCGCGTTAGCGATTAGCTGAAACTACACGCTGTCTTCCTTAACTTGGCTATGTATGAAAACGCCATTTTGAATGTTGCGGCGGCCATCTTAGACCATAAGCGGCCTCGTGGCCGGCGTGCCCCTTTAGTCCGTTGTCCGTTCCACTGACCACTTCAGTCTGCCCAGCAACAGGCTATTGTTAGTACTGGTCAAGCTTGCACATGCGCAGTCCAAACTGACCAGTAAGCCTTCAGGAATGTGCGCCAAACTAACCAGCGGAGTTGTGCCCCCTCCAATGAGCTGGCAGCGTTCCAAAACATGACCATATATGTATATAAATGTGTCCTAACTTGTGCCGCCTACCTTTTATTGCCCCAAAACTGTATATAAATCGGGGTCACACCGGTGTTCGGTGTGATACCTCTTGCATTACCGAAGGGTGATGTTTGAGTGTACCACCACCCCATGGGGTCTTAATAAACCTGTTCTTTGCCTTTTACAGTTTCCGTGCCAACAGTTCTTGAGTGTAAGTGGGTTATCTTCGGTGCATGTAGGCCTTGGGAACCCTGATTACTACAAGTCCTCTGTGGTTAGCGTGCCCCCTATAAAGTCAGGATTCTTTTTGCATCTTTGTGTCTCATGTGCAGGCACACATTAGGCAAACCATGTAACCCTTTGAGAGCAGTTCTTAGCAGGTGTTAGCAGGAGTCAGGAGTCCTTGAATCATTTAGCCATCCTCTTCTTCAAGCAGGTGTCTTTTTTTCTTCGAGATGGGCCTTTTATTTTATGGCTATGATTCTCGGGTACATGATTGCTCCTAGGTGGTGGAAGCTGAAGTGCAAGGTTTATCCAGTGCACTAGCTAGTGAATGAAGAAATTATACCACCCAATGAGTATTTCCTTACTGTTCCCTACCTGTTTTGCAACACTTTATCCTTGCTTAGTGTAAATGTACCCAGGAGCCCCTGCTGCAAGAGTCCATAATCTGTCTGCCACCAGGTAGGCCTGTCTTCAGTTTCTTAGGTAATTCCTAATTAAAGTATGCATGCATGTATGTATAGGGTAACTCTATAGCAAAAATACATCCAAAAGGCGGTGGAGTGCTGTACAGGTTTAAAGACATGCATAAAGTCAATGAGTGACAACAGAGGGAGCTAGAATGTGGACTATTATTGCATTGTGATGTAGTGTTCTTTAAAGAGGTGCCTGGGCACATATGTTTTTATTCTAACAGTATTAGGATTATCCAGATGGATATGGGGATGTTGTTCCAGATTCTGTGGGTCTTGTTAACTCCTTCTTGAATGTCTGAGATTTACCACACTGCCACTTACATCAAAAGTTGGAACAATGGCCGTGTGCAGTGGCGATTGGATGCAGAGTATCAGGGCAGGCCCTGCGCCCAACAAGCAGTGAGTGGTCAAACTGTGCATAGATGGAGTTGGTCACAGGAACTGTCATCTGGTGAAGCCTTACACACATTTGGACACAGGTAGCCAACACCTCCTGCGCCATATCCAATCTGTGTTTATTTCACTATGTGTTTCTTCCATAATTTTCTTTGTCAGGTACAACTAAGCCATCTGTGACATGAGTGGTGATGTGCTGACCTCAGAATTGCAACACAAAAAAGAAACCCACACACAGTTAAAGTGAAAAAAGGGTTATGAATTACATCCAAAAACACTGACACTTGTAAGTTATGGTTAGGACCATAAAGCATAACACACAATAGCTATGCAAACCATAACTTGCATGTCAAATGCAACTCTTGTGACCTCACCCTTGTTGTTTAAATATTTTTTCTGAGAAAGTGGAATAATGTTACAATTCTTTTTATCTTCAGAACGGTTTCAGTTATTTAAACCAGAGCTCATCCCCTAGTTGCTATGGTACAGAGCAGAAAGGCTTAACTTAAGGAAATGTGTTAAGTATTTAGTTGTACCAAAACAGTCAACTAGTCAAAAATACAACAAAAGAAAACTCCCATTCCAATGTATCGAAATAAAGAATAATGTAATGACCAGAATAACGAAACAAAAATCCAATAAGGGGAATAAATGTTATATTTTTTTAATGAAAATAGCACCAAAAATCGATACATGCCAACAGCAGTCTTCTGGTTGAGCTTGTGTGGGATCTAGGTGCAGCTTGAGCCCAACTGCTTTGGAAGACAGATCAGACACCTAGAGTAGGTTTGTTCCGGTTGGAGGTTTTACCTTCTGACTGAGGGGCTTATTACAAGTCTGGATGTCCACGTATCACCAGACTCGTTATGGCATGGTGGGTATCACTGCCCTAATATGACCAGGGTGGCCAGACCACCCTTGTACCCCGCAACTGCCGCTGATCCCCCACCAAGCATATTACGAGTTTCCTCATTGCCACTCTTTTCATGGTGGCAGACCCCTTGTGCCTCTGCGCCATGTGAATGCACACATGTATATAACATTTGCCCCCCTGTGTACATGCACCCCAGTACCTGTACGGCATGGACTGCAGCAGTCCATGCTGTGCAGGCACTGGCTCTGATGTTCCCTTTGTGGTGCCTATTTCATAGGTCCTGTGTTATACAGGGCTTTGTATGTGTCTGTGTTTATGAGGAGTTTGGATTGGCTGCGCTTGTGGATAGGGAGCCAGTGAAGCTTCTTGAGGTGCAGCATATTGGGGGTATGGCTTGGGAGTTTGAGAATGAGTCTTGTCCATCCTCTTCTCAGTGGATTTTAACACTTGACAAAAGTCTTCAAATATAATAAGAATGACAATAGGGTGTGTAGGTGTTGATCCTTGTGGGTTTCCGATCTCTGGGATAGATAGCTGTGCCTACGGCTGTCTCAACTGCATCGCTAATAGGCACTCCACTTTCTCCCCCTTCTCACAGTGGTGTTGCTTCAATTATATAGAATAGTTTCTGCTTTAGAGATGAGCATTTGATCAGTGGCCTACGTAGCTTCCTGTTGAAGTGTGTTTTTGTGTAAGTGTGTGTTAGTGCTGTCACTTACTCTTCTAATTCTCTCTTTCTTGTGTGGAGAATTGTTTGTCCGCAGTAAATGAATTTTCTGCTGCCAAAGTGCTGTTTGGTGTTATGATGGTATCTGTTATTTTACAAGTCAGTGTAGTAGACGTCAGAAAATGTATACATGAGCATGCGATGTGTACACAGGAGGTTTGTACAAGTGAGAGCAGGTCTACCCTTTCAGGTCTTTTCAGAGGCCTCAATCACCTGCAATCCTTCTTCTGCCTCCCACAGGTGTGTTAGTGCTCTGGAGAAGGTTCCCACGGATGCCACATTTATGCTTGGTACTAGCTTGTGGTTGTGATAATCTCTTGGCCCCTCCCTTACCAATAGGGAAAACATTCCCAGTGGTAGTCCTACCAAATTTTGAATCTGTCCCTGTGTGGCCTACTGCAGACAATACCACAGTGCCCCTCACTGCCAAAATCCAAGATGGTGAACTCCTTCATCTGTTGTGCAGAGCTTGTGTGCCTACTCGTGTGGCCAGGAAAATTAGCAAATATGGTCACTTCAAATCAGTTTTGGGGGGAGCTCCTCTTTCACTGAGATGTGTGCCTTATCTGACTGGGGAACTAAATAAGGGTCTTGCCCAGGTGTCAGCTATCATTTGCCTATGTTAATCAAATTTCATGGGCACAGCTCAGATGGTGTTCAACCAGAGTAACAGAAGACCTCTCAATGTCCAAGGCCGTTGTCCTGCTATATCAGCAGTTTACAGACTTCATCAAATAGGCTATGCAGCTTCCGGATGACAGTGTGTGCTCTTGGAAATAGGCCTCCATGGGCTTTCGGCAGGAAAAAGCTAACTTTCTAAAAGTACGTTTACAAATATATTTATAATGTTACACAACTGCACACTGAAACCTATACTGACAGGAAAATTTCAATAATTACAGTAATATTTGTCAATTGCGAAAGGATTCACTCTCTTGTCAATGTGGATGCAGAATCAAAATGTTGGAGATTATTATTATACATTATTTAAAATAATTTTTAAAATACATCAACCTAATGAACGTATTGGAATTTAAAGTGTCATGTCTGAGCTATGAAAAGTACAGTTCCAAGCAAATAAATACTCATGCAATTAATTTCTCGACTACAATGTGTGTATCCACCATGATATAAAAAGATGAACCTTTAGTATTTTTCAGCTCTTCAATAAGATAGCGAGCTTCCTCCTGTATCCGCTCTTCAATGCTTCTCTTCCCCATTCCAAAGTTCCTTAGGGTCAATAAAGAAAAACGACGGATCTCCTTCCATCGTGATCCATTTGAAAAGATAGGTCCTAGATGATAAAATAAGGTAGAAATGATTTCATTATCACTATGCCAATATTTCTCTCCCAAGATGGCTCAGACAACTGTATTGAAGGAAGACCTAGGAATGTCTACTGGGTAAAAAGTGTCTGTTAAATCGTTCAGTTATTAAAGAAAGGTGGATATCTAAGATGGACTGTCTACAACATAAAGATAATTCAAGTTATCGCAATACAAAACATATGATCGAAGAACCAATATTTGTAAATTTGTCCATTATTCAATTGTTTTTCAGGGATGGAATAATGATTTCTATGCAAGTGCTCTAAAAAAATCCTGAGCAAACTGTCCAACTGAAACGAGACATAGAGACCCATCTTATTTCGTCACAGTCCAGTTGCAGGTATGGTGCTGCCCTGCAAGACTATAGCAAAGAGAGTATACAACTCAGACAAAATTTAGAGTGTATAATCAAGATCCATAACGCTTTCTAGAATAGGTATGGTCTTTTGTTGAGGTGTGTTCGGAGGGAAGACTATTCTAAAAAGTATTTGACTGTGCCCAGAAGTATCTCTCTTTTATCACTTTATGTTTGTAGCTCAACAGGTCTCCCCCAGGTCAATGCTTTCAATCTGTCTTTGCGGCACAGAGGATTCCACCAGTCAGAGAAAGTCATCAGAAACTATACTAAACCTGTCCTGCCTTCAGGAAGGCAGGACAGGTTAGTCATACAGAGTAAGAAATCTTATAGGGAACCACATACAGGGATCATAGGAAACCAGAAACCCCAGGATAAATATTATGGCACCTTTTTATTCGTAGCATGGCTGGGATAAAAATATTATCTTTGAATATTTGTGGTCTGAACGATCTTAAAAAAAGACAAACAGTTGCAATTGGCCTACAAAATTGGGGAGCTAATATTATATGTATGCAGGAGACGCATATTGAAGGGTCCCAGAGCCAGTTGTTAAATACATTAGGGTTTAAATTGGTGTGTGCTACCACACAAGGTGTTAGAATTCGGGGTGTTGCTATTCTGGCTAAAGGGAGCGGAATGGTGTTTAATAAATCTAAAACTGATAAGTTTGGCCGTTGGGCTATCACCGAATGCAGTTACCAGACAGGGCAGAAATTGACAATTTGTGCTATTTACGGGAGTAACACAGATGACCCTGGGGTTTTTAATGAGGTCTCCAATGAATTGTCACATTGGTCTCTTCCGGTGATGGTTTGTGGGGACTTCAATATCAACCTCCCGACAAATTGGTCCCTAAATGATGACTGGGTGTATAAAGGTCGTAAACCCAAAGTATTTCGCTCTCTTAAGGATTTGTGTCTTGTACATGGACTTGTGGATAGCTGGCAAACTTATAATACTAATATTGATGACCCTGGCTACACCTTTTATTCAAACCCACACCGTACTCATGCTAGAATTGATTACATATTACTTTCAAACTCACTAATTAAGAATTGCCATACAGCTAAATTGCCTAGGGTATTATCTGACCACAACCCTCTTTTATGTACATTGACTATTCCACCAACTAAATTAGAGCCTAAGCAATGGACATTCGAAAAAGCATTACTGAATGATCCTCAGTATCGCCTCTATATGAAAGACTGGATCCCCAAGTTCCTAGCCGAAAACATGGGTAGCATGTCAATAGAGGTAGTATGGGATACTTTGAAAGCCGGGGCTCGGGGCGAGACGTTGTCCTATTCACTTAGGTCCAACAGGCAAGAGAAAGAAGAAATACGGATGCTGCAGGAAGAGCTTATGTTAGCAGAAGTAGGACTCGTTAATGCCACCAATAATAGGGATACTACTGGGGATATCTCTAGCATCTTAGCCAAAGTTGCAATTGCAAAGGCAGCAATTACGAATATATATACGGATAAGGCAATACGGAAAGCCACGGCACAAAAAGAATTAATTTATGAGGTCAATGAGCAAGTGGGTCACCAATTGGCCGTGCGAATGCGAGAACAGGTCAACACAAACTTGATTAGGGAGATTATAGATCCTGTGGTAGGGCAGATAAAAGACTCAGAGCAGATCAGGCAAGCATTTTGTAGGTTTTATAAAGAACTATATATGGAGAATTGCAAAGGGGACACAATCGAAATTGCAAGGTACTTAGAGAATTATGAGGGCGTGAGCCTTGAGATAAATACACAGCAGACACTAGAAGAAGCTCCTAGTATGGAAGAGGTTTTAACTGCAGTTAAGAGCCTCCCGAAAGGGAAGGCAACAGGTCTGGATAGTATCCCCTCAGAGTTCTATGCTACATTTATAGATGAAATTAAACATGTTTTAAGTGATCTAATTATCCATAACTTTTCCGGGGGTGAACCGCCCAACTCTTGGTCCAGAGCCAAAATTGTAATTTTTGCTAAAAAAGGGAAACCCCCAGAACATCTAATAAATGCTGATTCGAAAATTTATTCTAAAATTTTGGCAAATCGAATTGCACCTATAATACACCAGGTAATAGCCAAAAGTCAGCACAGTTTTGTTCCAGGAAGGTCAACGACAAATCATATCCAGAGAGTGATTACGCTCTTTGATGGAACAGAAACTACAGGAGACCCTATGGCCCTAATTCTGCTTGATGCAGAGAAGGCCTTTGATAGGGTCTCCTGGCAGTTTCTCTGGAAAGCAATGGTGATAATGGGATTTCAGACTAAATTTATACAGGCGATACAAAAAATGTATATTAAACCTAGTGCCGTTGTATCCGTTAATGGAAGCTTAACCAAGGAAATTATTATTTCCAGGGGAACTCGCCAGGGGTGCCCATGCTCTCCATTGCTCTTTGCAATATACATAGATCCCTTTATTCGCTATCTCGAGAAAAACGGCAATATAATACCTATTATATCACAGGGATATGCTACAAAAACATTAGCATATGCTGATGATATTGCCATAGTCACGGCAGATCCCATTACAGCCATGCTGACTATCGAGGCGGAAGCCAGGAAATTTGGGTTGGTTTCTGGCTACGCGCTAAACGAAAGTAAGACACAAATTGTTCTGAACTCAAAAATTGCTATGGACGATCTAAGGGTAGTGAAGGGAGCGACATACTTGGGAGTTACAATTTCCTCAAAGCTGGAGGAAGTAGTGGACATAAACCTTAGGCCAATGTTGAATACAATACAAAAGGATTTACGACGTTTAGATAATCTCCACTTATCTATTATTGGGAGGGCAAATGCAATTAAAATGGTGTACTGTCCCAAAATACTATACTTATTTAGGGCTGTGTGTCTAGAGTTCTGTAGTCAGTGGTTCACTGCAATAGAGCGTACCTTTTCTAGATTTATATGGTCATATGCACAACCCCGCCGGGCGTATAAATATCTTACTCTTTCTAAGAACAGAGGTGGGCTAGCTCTTCCCAATTTAAGGAGATATTACTGGGCATGCATATTGCTCTATAGTAAGGAACTACTGCAAGGGGGAGAAAACTCAGAGGAACATACCGCTTCAATCTTCCAGCTACTAGTGGGGAATGCCAGCTATGGTTATTTCTTGAGGCACACTCACGACAGCTATCACAAAAAAGTCAAATTTAAGACACTTTATAGTAGTTTTAAAGTATGGAAGGTCGTAAAGAAAATACTAGGAATAGGACCAATCTCATATTATACTCCAGCTCTGAATAATCCTATTCTTCCTCCAATGATTTTTAAGGATAACTGTGTAAACAAATGGTATAATCTAGGAATAACACAATTAGGGGATTTCTACTCTACTCAGGGGATTATATCCTTTAATATTCTGAAGGAAGAATTTGACTTAGATTGGCGGGACTTTTTCAAGTACCTCCAAGTAAGGGATTTTTTAATTCATAAACTGGGGGCAAGGACACCTGTTGAAAAATGTACAGTAGTAGAGATAATTATACACTCTAAGAAAGACTCAATAGGTGGGGTGTATGGTTTACTACTGGATACGCTCCCAGACGATTTAGATAAAACTGCAATGAAGTAGCAAAGTAAACTTAATATCTCTAAGGAAGGATTTCTATACTCCTATCAGTTAGTCCAAACTATTCTTATCTCAACCAAACTCCAAGCACAATTTTACAAAACCTGCTTCTTTCTCTACTATACGCCGTAAAGATTGCAAAATGGGGAACTGGCAAAGGGACTCGTTGCCCGAGATGTAATTTATTTAAAGCAGACTCTGTTCACATTTTTGCCTCTTGTCCAGTGCTACTACCTTTAATACAAGAAATAGAGAGATTCTTAAGTTCAGTTCTTTGTAGAAGTGTTATTTTGTCACATGAAGCAATAGTACTAGGGATGGAAGATCCAGATAACCTTGAGAGTGGTCACGGTTTTATATTCATTGCTATGGCAGTTCTGCGGCTATGCCTAGCCTCGGCTTGGCTTGACCCATTAATACCCTCATTTCAACAGTGGTTAGCCAGGCTTTTAGCTGTCTATAACATCGAAATAGCTATATATAAACGAAAAGGTAGATCGCGACGCGAAAGAGGCATGAAAATCTGGACTGCTCTTACACAATGGCGAGACGAACAAAACTAATTAATATCGATGCTGCCATGTATTTATGCTATTGTTTCTTATTTTTTGTAAATTCTATATAATGATTATGTATGTATGTTAAAACCAATGTAAAACACATGTTATTAATATGTAGAATGTCTACCTGTCCAGGGGAGGTGGTGGGAATAAATATGTAAAAAATCCAATAAAAATATTTTTTTTTTAAAAACAAAAAAGAAACTATACTAAACAAAGAATATTTTGCAAAACATATATTCAAGCAATTGAAAACATAGATTCATAAGCGGATAATTTCTGAGCACCTTTGAAGTATAAGAAAGCACTAAGGGCCTCATATGGTGATAAGGTGACTGTTAGTCAAATTGGGAAGAAACCACTAATAGTACCCAACAGGCCTGTCTGTAATGAGTATTAGAACATTGGAATGTTGAGCGCTCCGTTGAAAACAGTAGAGTGCTCTGGGCTTCAAATGGCCAATAGAAGCCCAGAGCACAAACATTCTAATGTTGTCCTTCACAGCTGTTGCTATAAACAAAGGCCTCATATTTGCTAGAACATTCTGCCCTCTATAAATGGAATATGCTAATAGCCTTTTAGCCCTCTGTAGTTGTGTTATACTGGTATGAAAGTCTGCTACACTGTTAAAGTCTATCACTTAACACTGGAGCGGGCCTTTAATGGCCAGTATAGACCATTGCTAAAATATCTGCATCAGAATGCTGTAGTGTGGTGCTGGACTTCCACTATTGCTTGCATTATTGCAATTCTCAGTCCTCCAGCGGGCCTATTGCTCTCTAATGCTTGCCCGATGACGGACACTACCATGAGTTTAGCTGTGGTAAAATATTGGCAAGTCAATGAGAGTGGCCCAAATCAATTTAAAAGTAAGTCTGAAGGGAAGTTGGTGGTTGTTTTGAGGGATGAACATTCCTACTAGAGCCATTCCACCAACGTTTGATGTTAGAAGGCAGCCTTGACTGCAGATGGGGAAATAAAGAATAAAAATATTTAAAGATATTACTGAGCTGTAACAGTTTTTCTGCTACCAGGCTCTGTCCCCAACCTTACACAGATGGCCAACCCCAGTTGCACCCAGCCTTTGACTGCATGCAATAGATGATGGCTGTGAGCCCTGACCTGTGTGCAGGAGCTTCCTCCAACACTTAGGAGGAGTAGGAGATGGGGCAGGTGGCCAAAAAGCAGCCAACTCTCACTGTGTATGGCCTTGAGCACTGAACAGCAGCTATTGGATGCATTCTGCACCCAAACCTCCATAGGTGCCACCCCGCGATGAGCACAGGTTCACGCAGATTGGGTTGGCCCCAAGGTTTAGACAATGTCAGGTTAGGACTTGTGGCCAAATCCCACTGCACATGAGCGATGGCTATGAGCTGCTATGTTTGGAAATTATGTACATCATATAAAACAATTCACTGAAAATTAAATAAAAACTTGACGTTCTTTGCTCTGCACAAGACTGGTAGCGCATGACTCTTCCTTTAACCATTTCTGCCCTGATGTTCCCTAATCCTCTGTTTTGAATCTGCTGCTATTCTCTTTCTATAACAACTTACCAGCTTCTCTGACCTCTACTTAAAAAATGTCCTGACACTATGCAGACATTTTCCAGATTTTTCTTCCCCTCCCCTGTTTTAATCCTTCTTTTATCAACAATTTAAATGAGATGGTTGTCTGCGATCCCGTCCAGGATGCTGTCCCGCTCCTTAAAACATCCAAAAACTGGAATTGATTTTTTTTCTCACTGCCTCCTCACTCCTGACGCCTTCTTTCACACTATTCCCTCAGGATTCGTTCTTTATGTCTTCAATGTCTATGATCCTGGTTTCATAATAGTTTCCTTTGTGCACTTTATTTTACCTGCATCTTTTCTACTGCAATGTTAAAGGGTGTATTAAACCTATCATCATTGGCAACTGGGAGCCTTGGGATGTTAAAAAATACTTTACTTTCTGAAGGCTGCAGCCTTTGGCGCAGCCACAGTGAAGAGGCCATTAGTAATACAGGAAAAGCTATGTAAGGCCTGTATTGCTTCTTCCAGTGGTAAACACTCTGCAGCTACTAGAAGGCTTGTCAGAGTTATGCTCTGACAGTCTGAAATGGCCTTTACTATGCTGTCTGGACCATGTGTAAGTCTGAGAAACATATAACTTAACCATGCATGACTTTAAAACCCAATTGCCTGACCTATGCATGCCTGAATCACACATTTCGGCAAGCATATATGTGCTTTATATATGTCAATTGTTTTTGTACTGTTTTTAAAAGATTTTGGGCCTACGGTGACACAGTGGTGGCGCTTCTGCAACCACTGCACCGGTGGTCTGACTGCTGGTTTACAACTTGGGTGGTCGGAGCACCCTGGGACCGCAATGGTGCAGTGGTCTTGAGCCCTCAATATGCTTTGTGCAGCCCTTTCATCACCGCTAAGCATATTACGACTTTCCTCATTGCCAGCGGTCTCATGGAGGTTCTTACTCCTTGAAACCGCTGGCGAATCTGCTGGTGGCGAGAAAAGAAAATAGACCCAACTGGAGCCCGTCTTGGCCCTATGCACAGGAGTGTATGCAGGCAGTCAGATGTTGGAATTATCCTTGCATTGGCGGTTCCAAAGCAGTGCTGTTTAAGGCTCACATATGAGCCTTTAAAGTGCACCGAGCAGTGGTACAGTTTATTTTGACAGTCCTAGAGCGGGCGGTTGGGTTGGCGCAAGATTACTAGTTAAGGATATTTTCCTAAATACCATACTCACCTGGGCCCATAAACTTACACACCTCAAACCGGTAATCTATATTCTCTTCCTGCCTATCAGTGGTTTTACCTGTTATACATGAACATCATAACTTACCAATTCCTTATCATGTATACTTACTTTAATCACTTAGGTGATTTGGATAAGGCTGTTAGAATAATAGGTAGTAGAACAATTCACCTTATCATAAAAGAACCACAGACTCGGGGTACGTTTAAATACTTTCTCTATGCAATATTTTGTGAGTCAGGTACCAGTACAGAGTGATCAAAGACTTTTTAAGTGGGAAAATAATGATCAGAGAATAAATCTTTAGAGACTTAGCAAAATTATTTTTAGACATTGGTACCTGGGAAGGGTGAGAAAAAGAAACAGTACAAGGACATACCACACAGATATATATATTTACCTAGAATGGTGCGAGGACCAACCCCTGGCCAAGGCCTGGAAAGAGAGGGATCCAGACTAATAAGGAGTCAACAGGTCGAGACAGCTGCAGGACAGGTAACCTCCGCTAAGTGCAACACCAGCGCCACACCCCTCTCTGCAGCTACTCTCATTCCCCTTCTCTAGGACAGACTCTTCTCCTCCAGCAAAACTCCCGATTCTTCTTTCAGAGTGCTTGACCAGCCCTCTGAGGTCTTCGGCATCAACGAACTCCTTCAGCATACGTTGAGTCAGTGACAAGCCTGTGACAAGTCGTACAATCAAACTAACTAAGCCTACCTCAGGTATACTATTTTCCAGGGTGTGTACCACCCCCCCAATGTTGCATATTTGTGTATTTCCTTCATTTGATTGGTCAGAAATACGGGGAGAGGTCATCACATCATACCAGTATGAAATCATTTTCCTTTATTTTAATTAAGCTAAGTTCCCGCCCATAAATGTACTTTCCCATGTCTTTGCATTATTTCATTTTATTTCGTATACAATGTATAACAAATTATTTTCTTTTTCTTCCTTTCTCCGGGTCATGGGGTGAGGTTCCCAGGAACATCGCTGGTAAAGTGAGACTTGGCCGGGGTTCAATGTCAGTGATTTCAAGGCTTGCGATGTTTCAGTGCGCATGTACCACAAAGTTTCGACCACGTTAATTGAGGATATAAAAATAAATGTGGCTGTTGCTGGCTGTAACAAAATTTCTATTACATCTGTGCAAAAAATTGTGAAAATGGCTTAAAGTGACGATAGTATATAAGAACGCAGGCTCAGGATATTACAGTCAAGTGATAAACCTATTAGAGTAAACCGACAAGGTTGGCATGGGAAAAGCCGCCATTACAAATGTACCTATCCCCAACAATTCTCTCAGCATTGCACAATGACAAAAAACAGAAGAAAAACAATGCAAATTCAGAAATAAAACAACATCTAGTGCAGTAATGACTTCTAGTGTACAGAATAATTGGACCACGACTGAGATAATATAGAAAGCAATTAGTGAGGAAAGCCTGAATACAGGGATGCAAGCAAAACTTAGAAAAGAAGGAAACCTACCCCATAATTGATAAAAAAGCTAGGGAAGAGTTCCCAAAATACGCCTACCTTGAAGAGAGTGAATTATTAACACATGCAATAGTCACAACAACCCATCCGGGATGCTTGGTTCGCTAAATCAAAATCAAATGGGAAATATTTGGACCCCTCAAATGACGGTGGATAATAAAGCAAATAGTCTTTCGCCAGACTTGGCTATGGCTTATCTTCCACCGAGGTGTCTTTAAAAAAATTCCAGGTCAAAGGAAATCTAAAGTTAGGTTAAATGATCAACACAATCCAGTTGAGGACCGAAATAGGCTAAAGCTAACAGTCCAACCATCACTCTCGCACCTGCGGATGAAATTGGTCAAACATGCCTTGTACTCGCATATCATTCTAGGGAAAGCCACAACATTCTTAATTTCTGAAACATTTTAAGACTTTTTATGGCAATTCCATTTCTTGAAAAATTCACCACAGGAGATATTGAATCTATTACATTTCTACCCCAGCCAGGTTTGCAATAAATAATTGACTTTACAGCAGTAACTCTACCTTCTTTACAATTAATAATTTCATTTCCGTGTTCATACAACAGGCGAAAGCAACTTCAGTCAACAATTCATTGAGATTCAAGCCAAACAATAGTATCATGAAAAAGTTGAATCCTTCTTGGTAAAGATAGAAACAACAAATTGTAGGAGATTATGCTGATCGGAAGGATCACTAGATGGCATTAGTCTGATGGCTTCACTCCTGGTTAAAACTGTTTTTCTGTTGAGGCAGGACCTCCAATGGAGCAGTGGACAGAATGTACAGAAAGATTATTAGGTGTCTACTCCTCGAAAACGAAATTGACTAGCCAGCAATTTAGAACTCAGTTACAGAATATAAACCGGATAAAAACATCAGCATCATGTCGTATTTTGAAAAGAAACCACAATAGAATTTTACGCCAAGCTGGGAAGCATCCACTGAATCAGGAACTTCAAAACAAAGTCAAGATGATAAATAAAGATTAACGGGGCAAAATCTGGGAAGAAAAGTTAAACAACAAAGAAAACACCCTGGGCTAAGGTTCTGTTCCTTAGTAAAGGAAAAAATTCAAGGGATTTTTGGAGAATGATTAATTGTTTAAACAGGGCCCCAGTGAAGAAGATTACAATTTCAAATATGACAGAATCTGCCTTGGTAGGTTTCTTAATAAAGCATTTTAATCAATCTGAAGAAATTAAACCCCTACCTGATCTGTGTAATAGAAAGTAATACAGTGATGGAACAGATAGACCCATACACAATCAAACTTTCAGAAGTGAAAGTTTGTAATCTAATTAAAAGGAGTAGACACGATGGGGCACCTAGCCCAAATGGTCAAATTTTCTCCAATCAGAAATAATACCTGAGTAATGGAAAGGCCCTAAAATAGCACTAATATTTAAAGGAGGAGAGTGACCACAATAAGATAATTATCGCATTATAATGCTCCACAAAACATTTAGCATGGATACTTCTGAAATAATTATTATATTGGGCAGAGGAAAGATTGTTCCTTCAAACCAATTCAGGTTTGTTCAAGGATCATGCACTTCGATCAACATCCTAGCGCTTACAGTGATGGTTGATAAATACAAACTAAGCAAGCAAACAATGTACCTTTGTTTTGTAGATTTGAAATCTGCGTTCAGCACCATCCTCTTTGGCAAAAACTGGCTAAACCAAACATCCTTCCTTGTCTCTTAAAAGCAATTCAAATGGTGTACTCTGATACATGGATAAGGGTGAAAATAGGTGATGATTCCTTACTGCCCAAAAAATGTAAAACTCTCAGGGACTGAAGTACAGTTGTGTTCTTGTGCCATATTAATTAAATCTGTTTTTGGCTGATTTAACCCACGTGCTGGATGAAGTAAATGTGCATCCTCCAAAGTGAGGAGACAAGTATATATAAGGCAGTCAACATAATCGTGATATCTCCATGTGATTGGTCAGACTACTATTCTATTACCTTCCAAATTCCAGGAGTTATAAAGGAAAGATCTACACAATTTGTCAGACCTAAGAGATGGATTAGAGATAAAAAAGACCTGGACTATGAGAAACTGGCTGAGCGCTGTGAGAAGGATCTTAACCCGCCCTCCATCATAACAAACATCAGCAAACTCACAGACTATTGCAATGCAAATATATCAGAAATAATTGATTCAGTGGCTTCTCTAAAACGGGGAAGAATCACAGACAGAGTTAAAAAACCTTCATTTATTGGCGCCCTGAACGAGGAACAGAAAAACCTGAGACTAAGCACCCATCATCCCTTCAACTAAAACTTCTAAGAAAGACTAGAAATGCATACAGCAACAGCATTCTCAAATTAAAAAAAAATTCTTTAGATTTGAACTGTGGAACACTCAAAGTAGACGACAAAAACTCTTTCAAATGGAAAAACAACAGACAAATAAATTGGCCAAATCCTCTAAAGAAGCGACAAAACCCCTAATAAATTGTGAGGAATTCTTATCTTTCTTCACAGTCAAAGTTAACTCCCTGAGAAGTGAGCTTAATGCAGCTGCTAGCAACCTACCTTCCCTATCGGCTTCGCAAATCGGTGAACCTGCACACTCCTCTCAAGCAGTGCTGAAAAATGAAGCGCAATGTTCCTTGTTCAAGTTATATGATGACATCAACATCTCTAAAATCCTCTCATCTACAAAGCTCAATAACCACTGCAATGACTCCTTCCAAACTCTCAACTACAACACCCAATCTGTCGTACTCATCTGGACAGCAATAATCAATGCATTACTGTGGCAAGGCTCGGTTTCCAGACTGTCTAACAATTGGGTAAGTCATACCCATCTTAAACAACGTAATCAATCAATCAATCAATTAATAAATCACGTGTCACAGGAGTACATCACCGAATTCATAGATGCAAAGGGAAGGGGTGGAGTTGGCCGCATGGCGCATGGGGGCCCGTCTGCCGATTGATTATTGATTGTGAATACTGTTTAGTTGGTCGGGTTCTGTGCTGAGGCGACCAGAAGCTTAAACTAAAGCTGGTGTAATCCTTTTTCTTTTCTTATATTCTTAGGTTTAGATAGCATTTACCTACTGTGCCCACCGGTTCCCACCCACCCTCTCGCACACTGCCTAGGGGCAGACACCTGTTCACGGGGGAGAATACAGTGCGGAGCAATAGATACGACAAGATGTTAAGATTCTTCAACTGTCTCAGCCCTCTTAGTATTTTTCTGCACTTTCTGCGGCACAGATGAAAGGAGTACTCGCTCCTCACGGCCATCGGGGCGCTGCCTGGCAAGATCTGCAGGGGAATTACTTGGTGCAAACCTCATGAGGAGCCCCCTCAGTGCTTCAACCAGCAATGGGCCTCAAACGAAAAGGGTGAGTGCACACAACCCCAGAGGAACTCTTCAAAGCCCACTACTCAAAAAAGGGGACCACTAGGGTCACAAGGAGTAAATCTCTTACAGATAACAGAAAGGAAATACTGCAAGACACAGCACAAACGGGCTCAATATTGCAATTCCCTAGGAAAAAGGACACTCTGAACCCTGACCATGATACAACTCATGAGATACCCGTTGGCGATCTACCTGATGTCTTGAGAGTGCCCCAAGTCAGAAGTCCCCAGGGCCCAGGCAGAGCAGCTCCTGAGTACACCCGAAAATGCAGGGAGGTTTAACTCCTGAGTAAGGAGTCCAAGGGACAGGAGGGAAAGTAGGGTGCAGCCTGCATCCAACCGGACTCAACGCAGTCTAAAGGCACAATTATATGTCCAACTCCCCACCAAAGCTCTGTCATGGGGCAAGATGCCACACCCACCAAGCTAAACGAACCAGCTTTAACCAAGGAAGCACCAACGTTTGTGAAAAAGCACAAATTCATCAAGTCAGTGACCACAGTCTCGATTCCCAGAGCACAGACCCTGAAGTAAATTGCACAACCACGTGGTCACACTCAGTTACTGAGAGGCTAATTTCCCCAGTGGGAGGAGACCTAACAGCCTCATTCCTCCACAATCTGGGTCAGAAGATGGAAAGAACCCTTGAATTAACCCCTAACCTGTTGTTGCCACGAACATCCTCACGGGGCACTAATCCAAAAGCCGACCACAATCATAGGAACGTCAGCACAGATGCGGATTTGGAGAAATCTCAACTGACCGAGACAAAGTTTTCCACCAACAAAGCCCTTCTCTGGCAGTCATCCAAAATGGAAGTCCAAATAGACCTCCTACAAGCCATCGCAACCCGTTTAGTCAATATTAGCACCAGGATGGACGAATTGAACAACAAGTTTATCAGCACTCAACCGCCAATCCAGGGGACTGTACCTGCTGCTGCTCAACCCTTATGGAGAAATGGGCCTCCCTCCCCGAGATCCTAACGGACATGGTTGAAATAGCCAGATGACGCTGGGAGACATCATTTATATACATCACTGGGGACTCAGAGTTGATAAACCGTAAACACCTGACGGCACAAAAGCTAGGAGGATCCCTAGTGAGCCAAGATTCAGAATCTCAAGATAAAAAGCGCAGCCCCCTAAATGCCAAAGGGACATCAAGCACAAAACTCTATCAAGGCGAGCAAAAAAGAAGCTAAGGAAACAACGAAAAAAAACAAAGACAAAAGGGAGTCAACTGCAGCTGAGGAGCAGCATCCCCCAGCCCCCGCAAGGGAACATCAATCCTCCCCAGCCCTATCCTATTTTTTGGGCTAAAAACTTGGGCAAAAAGGCCGCCCATGGCGTTCGCCCCCGAGCAGAAGAGCAAAGCCAATTACATTCTCTGAGTACCACAGGTCAGAATCTTCCGTAAAGCCAGAATATCTCATCGGACATGTCTCAACAACCACAATAAGCCGGGCACCAACTGAAGCAAGCCCCGTGACAGCAACAGCCACAACAGCGCCGCAACCGCCGGATCTGTCCTCATTTGAAGCAGAACTGGGACAAGAGGTTGATGCTGGGGCCAATCAAGGACACATCAATTGGTCC
Source organism: Lissotriton helveticus (assembly GCF_964261635.1). NCBI lineage: Eukaryota > Metazoa > Chordata > Amphibia > Caudata > Salamandridae > Lissotriton > Lissotriton helveticus. The sequence continues at coordinate 1,450,238,500 of NC_136065.1, forward strand.
CAAGCAGGATATTCATTGAGCAAACACGAAAACCAAAACTCAGGACTGGGTCAGGCAGAGCCCTCCCCATATAGGGGAACAGTGGCTCCAATCCCGGGCTCACCAACAACAGTCCGAGAGATAATCCTCACCCCTAGATATCAAAGCACGGATCAGCACAACATCTTGAACAGGAGCAATATACTCCGCCTTTTTAAACATCTGGCAACCCTAGATCAAATACAAATGGGTGACATAGAATGGGTGAAATTCCTGAGTACGAAGGGGGACACACACGGCAACTCAACAGTGTTGAGTCTAAAGCATATAAAAATACCACAAGCCATCGCAAATAACGCCATTCAACTTGCTGAATGGGGCATCGATGTTCAGATGGTGCCGCACCCAAAATATCCTCATGTCCTGGCACCGGATAACAGAGCAAAGGCTCTGTGGTCAATCTTGCACAGGACAAATAGTTCGGGCAATTTGGGCACAATTCAGACAGCCCCCAGGGTCCCAACGGGTATCAGGATTTCCTACCAAAACAACCACTGGGTCATCAGTGCAGGCCCATCTGTCCTTAATCATTCAGGAAGGATAAATGGGGGAAACCAGCATGCCTAACATTAGAGAATCCAGACTGAGAAGGGACAAAACAAAGAGCAGTCCACACAGAGAAATTAACTGTAATCTTCTGGAACATAGCAACAATAAGCAAAATCGGTGGCAATGAAAATCTGAAGCAGTAACTGGAAACTGCTGACATACTCTCCCTCCAAGAGACCTGGGCCCTGTCCAGCACCTCATTGGCAGAGCTCTACGAACACTTCATTCCAGCAATAAAAAAGAATCTATTCAGCCGACCGGCCGGCGGTCTTTCAGTTTTTATAAAGCACGACAGTGCTCTTGAAGCTAAAGCTATCAACTTAAACACAATGGGATTGCAAACACTACAAATCAGAGGCTTGAATATTAACTCACATCCTATGCCTCTTCTAATAATTAACTGTTACATCTATCCGACCCAGCTTCCTATGAAAGAGAAGATGGAGGGGCTGCTGGGGAAACTAGAAGACCTCTTGTGTAAATATAAATCTAACCAGGTTATCCTAGGATGGAAAGCGATCATAGGCCACTGAGAGCGGTCTTCCTGATGACAGTTCCGACAGCTCTATACCACCAAACCATTGGAGCATCAAGAGGGGAAGAAAAACACAGTGTCCTGAGGAGGATCAAATGGTTTGTCAAGATAGGCAACATGTCACAAACATGGTTGGAAGAAAAACAGGAAGGCATTCTGTTTACGCCGGTATCACTCATAATTGGAGTTTCATTCTCGCCGCAGCGAACACCGGTTGTCCGTGTCGCTTTGGTCTTGTGACTGCAGAAAGTACGTGTAATTTAAGCCACGCCTGTCCTCCTCTTGCCTCATCCAAGTGGACTCACTGCTTATATATAAAGGAAGAATTCCTTGTACTGGGGTCAGATAGTGATTCCTGCCCCATCCCCACACCCCTGTGTGGGTGGGTGTGTTTTCTGGCCGCCGATATCTGTCCGAGAAATTGCGAGGACCTAGAAGAACAGAGTACCCATTGTCCTGATGAAGCCTACATCATCTGGCTGAAACGCGACCGCGACTGCGTCGACACCTTTTGCTTCAATTGGAGTCCCCCGTTCCCATGAAATAATTTCTTTGATTTTTGTCTGATTGGCACCTATACAAATATAGACTGGGTTGATTCTGTAACCCCCAGGTGCTTTACTCTTGGGACTACCATTGTGTTGTGCTCTCATTATAAATTAAGTGGAGGCACTGATCCGAATTAGGATATATATATATATATTTTTTGTTTGGGGTACATAGAAACGTGATACTGTGAATGTGATGTATATTTGTATATATGTATATGTGATATTTTGTAGATAGACTGTCGGTTGTTGTGCTTCCCTTGATGTCCGCTCGTATGTGTGTTGATGAATTTATATATGTAATTCTTTCATGTTTAATTTCTGTTTCACAAGAGAATTAATTGGTTCTTGTTTGAAAATTAAATTTGGATCAATCCCTTCGGTACCCTTTGTTGCTATTTTCTCATCTTAGGATGTCTCCTGCTCAGGTATGGGAGGGTTAAGTGGGCAGAACCCCTGACCATTTTTTTGCTGGTATCACTCATAAAGGCCTGGGAAGATATCGTGGAGGACCTACAAGAAAAGCTTGGGAACCCCCAGACAAAACACATCAGGCCTAAAGGACAACCAAGAGGGGGCTGTGTAGGGCCAAATAAAGAAATACAAGTTTGTAAACACCTCCTGCGTAAGGCCCTAGTAAAAAAGAAAAGAGGGGGCGGCGTTTTGGAGGGACCATCAGTCGCCTCACTGAGGGCAGAACTAAGAAAGAAAATGTGAGAACATAAAAACGCCATCACGGAAAGGGAATGGCTAAAAGTCTTCGCCCTGATAAAACAGAAGAACCCAACCCACCTGTGGAGACATATAAATCAAATGAGCAGAAGAGGAATCTCAAGAGAGAACGGAGTAGCAGAAAAGGACTGGCTGCTATACGTCAAACAGCTTTACGCAATTACCACTGCCAATAAAGACAGCCCAGAAGGGGCCAGTGGCAAAGAGGGCCCAGACCGGCAAATAAACATCGCTCCAGGAGATAGAAAAGTGGGCCCAGACCGGCAAATAAACATCATTCTAGGAGACACGAAAGTCAGCCAACACAACTGGCCTGAGGGTAATAGAACACCGGCGGAAACATATGGCGAAACACCAGCCAAGCTAAATCCCCATACGGTCAGTAAGATCATTAAGAACATGAAGAACGATGGGGCCCCCGGACCAACTGGAATTCCAGCACCGGTCTTTAAAATGGCCCCCGACTTCTGGGCAGGTTTGCTAACTCCTTTATACAACCATACATTCCAATCAGCAACAACCCCCGATTCCTGGAGGGGCTCCATTTTGGTCCCTATTTTCAAAAAAGGACACCGCTTAAAACCATCAAATTATAGGCTTATTGCCCTGCTTGACCTTGAAACCAAAGCTTAGCCTTGCCTTCTACTAAAGGACTTGGAGGGGTGGGCAGTAGAGAATAGCATTATACCATCCTATCAAACTGGCTTCAGGTCACAGGCATCGACCATGGATAACGTACTGGCATTAGCCTACTTATCCACCCAGGCTACCATGAAGAACCACCCCTCACTCTTCTGCTGCTTCGTGGATTCCAGCACAGCCTTCGACAAAGTGGTGCGCAGAAGACTATGGTGGAAGCTAGAAAACTGTGGCATCCCGCCAAACCTACTGATGGCAATAAGATCGCTCTATGAAGACACCTGGGTAAGAGTCAAAACCAGTGCAGCACGCTGTCCTTCGAAAATTAACATGGAGAACGGGCTGAAACAAGGTTGCGTGTTAGCTCCCATTCTTTTCAATCTATATAGGGTGGATCTGGGGGATGCCCTAAAAGGAGCTAGCCTAGTAACACCAAGACTAGGAAACACGAGCCTGCCGGTACTTCAATACGCTCATGATACCGCCATAATGGATCACACAAAGGTGGGTCTACAAAGAGCACTAACCACATTAAATCACTTTAATAACATCAATAATCTGACAGTAAACCAAGGAAAGACGAAGGTTTTCATCGTTGGGATATACCATCAGAAAAAGAAAGCACAATTGCATTTGGGCAACTTACAAATCAAGACGGCAGAGTCATACAATTACCTAGGGGTCTGGCTGCCGGAACGGGCCAAGGCGATTGCCCATTTGAAACATCAGAGAACCAAGGCCAACAGGGTCATATATCTACTCAAGCAACTAAACCATCATCTGATCAGTCTGACTGCCAGCCCAATATTGAAAGCTATGAAAGCGAAACTGCTACCAGCAATCAGCTATGGCCACCAGGCTTTCCCCGGGTCACAGCATGCCTGCCTAAATACAGTGCAATCTAAAGCTTATAAAACAGTGCTTCAAATCCCAAGGGCAGCAAGGAATGCAAGGCTAAGGCTAGAGCTAGGAGTGGGGAGGCCAGACTTGATGTGCCAAGTTGACATCATAAAACTCTATCTCAGGACTCCAGCTAATTCCTTAAAACACCAAATAAGATCAATCTTCGAAGAGCCTTGCACGCCCTGGCACTCTGCCCTTGATAAAGTGATTGAAACTTTGTATATAGTGGAAGAAAGCATATTGAGGCCGGAGATCCCTCTGAACACATGGAAAAAAGTGATATACAAACAAGTGTGCAAAATCTCATTTGACCTGGACTGTAAATCCCACCGTTCAAGTCCACTCTTAAACCTGCTGAATAGTTCTTACACAGTAGGCAAAGCCCAGGCTTACCTAAGTGACACTATCATACCATCAGCTCGAAGCAAAATTCAATTCATGAGACTAATCACTTTAGGAATCGCTGATTTTAATCCTTTGTGGGCTTGTAGAGGGGAAGCCACTAATTGTAGACTCTGCCCATACAAGAGGGAATCATGGCTCCACCTTCTATGCTGTTGCCCCAATCTTATCAAGGAACGAAGGCGATTACTGCATTTGATTTGCTCCATCAACGGAACAAAATCCTGTAGCGGAGTGTCAGCCATGTGTTTTTCCAAGCCTAGCATGATGACCCTAGCTAGACTGGGGAAATGTATCCATCATATCATGACTGGCCTAAAACTGGCAAATGAACGAAAGAAAACTCTGGAGAAGTACATTACAAAACCAGCACAAGGGCCTTGAGGTGGCCTTGACCGTGCATCGATGCTTGTCTGCACTTCCAGTATCCTCTCCAGGAAAGCCCCCTCTTTGTTAATGGTTTAGAGGCCAGGGGAATGAATCATAGCTCTATAAAGACACCCATATGACAACACGGGATTCCGGACTTCCACCAAAGCCACACCTCCATACACAAACTCTGGGGAAGATTGACTTTGGTGGAATTGGGGAGGGGAGCCAAAATTATTTTTTAATCAAAATATATTTTAAACCCGTGTCACAGATAACAGTATTTAATTATCTGTTTTAGCTGAAATATGATGAGCACTTTTACTGTAATAATTTTAATTAAGTGTACAGTTAATAAATAAATTACAAATTTGTCATATCATTCTGTGCTGTTTATATAAAAAACCACAATAAAAATATTTTTTTTTTAACGAAGTATACTGTCCCAATCGAAATTCAAGAAGGAAGCTAAGATTTTCCGGAAGGGTAAATTCCTTTCTTAACTCTACACTAGCTTTCGTCTTGCGTCTGTCCATTGAATCTTCATCCTTCCACTCGGTTTTACAACTCAGAAGATCCCTATCTGACTTCCGGAATGAAGGGCTCTGAGGATCTGCACAATCTTTTCCTGGTCCCTCTGCTCGGTATGACACTGAGGGAGAACTTATCGAAACTTTGAACTATGAGTCCTTCGCTGGTTCGCTGGTTAGAACATAAATTTATATTTTGACATGTTCGGTCAGTCTTCTTTTACTGGCACTGTTTATGTACATTGTTTTATATTGTTCTTTATTCGTACGTTTTTTAATGCTTGCTACTGTCACATTCGGGATGCATATATCTCTGTTAAACGCTCTGACAACCTTTCGGTCTACATAAATAAATAATATATCAAACCTCATACTCTGACAACATGATTTTGCTGCAGCAACTAATTAATACATTATCAAATTAGGTATTGCTTAATGGCATGGTAATAAAAGAAAAAAAACAAAAGTGATGGAAGTAAGCAACACGATCTGTACAAAATATAAATGGTTCCTCCAAGCATGAGAGCAGGTCAAAACATATAGATACCTCAGCATAAGATGGAACTGCAGAGCAAAGGAAATACTTTACTCTTGGCATTTCACTTGTTGCAGAGGTCACTGGGCAGTCCTAGTCATCTACCACTATTAAAAATAGTACCTGCAAATCTTCTACCAAATTTTGTAAGCGAGGCCATGCGGGGAAGAGATGCAGCAACATTAAATATAATTGTTGCAATAATATTTAAGTCTCTTTTTCATCTTCCATGCAATGTCTCGCCAGCCCAGACAAGGTTAGAATTTGGTCTGTGCAATCAAATCATTGCATGTAAAGGAGCCTGAATTAAAATTTGGAAAATAATAAAATATAATTCCTCAAATCATCTAGACCAAGCTCTCTGGGATGAAGCTCAAACAAACTCAAATTCTCTAACATGAAAGAATTTAAATGTGGCAATCGAAGTTCTGTCTGTTCATTCTTTGTAGTAAATGCCTTTACCCCAGCAACTTTTTTAAAAAACATCAACGGATTAATGAAAGAAGAAATGTTAAAAGACAAATGCTTTACCTGCACTTATATCACATGCCTGGATGGTTATAAATGAATACAAAACTCTCAAATCACAATCCTACTTATAGACTAGATTGTTGCCACAACAAAAAAGAAGGTTTACAAGAGCATGATTTAGAGTACTCCTTGGGCTTGCGCATGCGATGCTCTGCCTGCGTCAAACTAAAACTATGTTTTGTAGACTGTAAAACAGGTGAAGAAAACATTATTTATTTAATTTGCATATACCCAGCCCCTTATGGGAAGTAAGACTTGGGTTACTAAGGGTAACATTTAACTAGTGGGGCATTCTCTCATCCAGACATCCAATACAGCATTGAACTGCATATTTACAAAATTCCTGAGGGCAGTGGAAATAAAAATGGATGCATGCGATGCTATCACAGTCTGAGTTCAGGCAAATGACTGTTCTTTCAAATAACCAAGAATTATCCCCCAGATTCATCATTGTCCTCTTTTGCGAGTCCTTAATAGCGATTCGTAAGGAATCGCTATTAAAGACTCGCAAAACAGGATGCAGGTAGAAATCGCAATTAATTTTGCGATTTCTACTGCTTCCTTATTTGCGATTAGCTAATTGCTAATCGCAAATAAGGAATGGCTTTCCCATTCATTCCTATGGGCCTCAAGGCCCATAGGAATGAATGGGGAGTCTTTCCTTATTTGCGATTAGCAATTAGCTAATCGCAAATAAGGAAGCGATTTCAAGGGTGCCAGGGTGTCCAAAGGACACCCTGTAGCACACCTGAAATGCAAATGTACACAGGTGTTGCGCACACACATGTCCAAAGGACATGTGTGTGTGTAACATACAACTCAGAAAAATGCACTAAAATGCATTTTTCTAAGTTTTCGCTATTTACCACGAAGTTACACTGCGCGGTAAATAGCGGCCCCATATTGTGAATTTGCAATTTTTAAATTCACTTTTCACTTTATACGCTGTATTACTTTCTAACTTCTGAAATCTTTTTCAATATTATTTTTCACTTCCAACCCCCACTTTATTAAGAGTTCACTGTAGGACATGCGGGCAACGTGAATAGTGATCAAATTGTTACGTTTTCAGAGTAATGCCATGCAGTGGCTGGTGTGGCATGGTTTAGTTCGCTTTATTTAATTTACCCGTTGTTAGTTCTTTCCACATATAACTTTACTAGTTGTTTGCTGGAATGTATGACCTATTCCAAGATGGCGGCCGCGATACTGGATAGCGCGGCGTTGGATTAGTCCATCTTCGGTTTCATACATATAGTATGGCGGCACAGTTGAACGCCGAACGACTTAGAGATTCCGTGGCGAGAGGCAGCTAGATACCGAAGGTGAGGATACTGTATATATTTTGAATGTGGCCTCACCCTAATGTTTTTAGACGTCAATAGATATTTAGGGCACTTATCGAGAGTTGAGCACATTACGATATCGTAATTGTTTGTAAGACCAGTAACCGAATAAGGTTTGTTAGAGATTGGAAACATGAAGGGTATTTCTGACCTGTCATGATATACTCGAGATGGGTCATTTAAATACTGAGTAGGATTTATTGATGCTGTTACGTGAATAGATATAAAACAAACGTCAGTGGTTTGATTAGCTAAGTATGGTACATGGTAGTTATGGTTGTACATTAAGTAGTCATTTTATTTATACAGGAGACTAATACTGTTGCGTGAACAGAAAATAAGATGTTGGAATCAATGATATGCATCTCTTTGACTTACCTTTAAGGTAAGGGGTCATTTCTGTGATATCTAGCTTAACTAGTGCTAATTGTTCTATTCTAAATATAGGAAAGGTATTGTAAATATTTTATGTTTTTTACTTTTAGTGGTCCTTACTCGCTTCAATACTAAAAAGGAATTTAATAAATATACAGATTGTTGCTTTAGGTGAGTGGATTGAAGGAGAACATTAACTTTATAGGATGGGATTCACGCTGCGTTGCATGTCTAATCAGATGAATCTGGAGGTCACTTATGGTGGCTGCTATATGAGATGACTTTCATGTTTTATTTTATCCTTACTTTTATTCTTATCCTTATTTTTCATCATAATTTAATTTCACTTTTATACCTTTCACTTCCCTTTAATTTATGCGCTCCTTTGTTGCCAAACTCTGTGCCGTAAGAGTGTCCTATTGGGATATAAGGTTCACATATGGTTCCTACCTGGTGGAGGTTAGGCTTAGCTTCCACCATGAGTGGGGAGGTAACTGATGTTGGCATTGTTTGTATTTTGTATTCACAGCCCTGAGGAAGTCTTTATGGTGATGTACCGCAGACGAAACATGCATGTTGGCTGTTGTGTTGTGATCTAAAACACAAGATACATTTGTTTGAAGAACACTGTCTCACAAGTCCATGTGAAGATAAGAATAGAAGAAGAATAAAATATACCACAGACATTCTATTTGGACAATTGTTATTGGTTGAACTGATCAATTTATGAGTATTGTGAAACTATACAAGAAAAGTTATATATTCCTTGCTCAGGGGGACCAAACAAAACGAGACTTTATTAATGCAATTGTGACAAATTGCAATTTGGCAGTACAGGGTGGTGGCTGTCTAGACTCCCTTATTAGCAGAGAACAAAATAATTCATAACAGAGACACCTAAACCATCAGACATTGCGCAGGAATACCTTACTACCCATCTGTTGGACCTTATTGTTTAAAGGTTGCAGCAGGTTCTGATGGTCACTAGTTAGTGTATTAATAAAGGATACAATGTCTTCAAGGAATAACAGGAGTAAAGTAGCGGAGGATCTGTTCAAAAACCTGAATGCAGGTGTATCGATCTGTAAGGCAGTGATCTCAGGTAATAAACCTAATGAAGGTTTAAAAGCGAAATTCATTAGGCTTGAAAGGCTGAGAAAAACCGAAATCTCTAAGTGGTGGGATGGCGCCACACTTAAAGAATATCTTCGATTGGAAAGAATACCAAGGGGACTACGTGCACAGATTTGTCCAACTTACGATGACTTAGAGGAAGACCTCCTCATGAGTTGGGAAAAAGAACTTACTGGCAACTCAATGCGTTTAATGAATATCCTAATTGAAAATGCAGATAGGAAGGTTATGAAGGCTGTAGCAGAAATTGACAAACTGGAACAGGAAATAAAGGAGTTGGAAATGGAAGAGGTTACTAAAAAGAACTACACTATACTAGAAGAGGTATTAGTGAAATATGAAGAGGATATTAAGGAGAGAAAAGCGCATAAACTAAAGAGAGACGAGCGTGACTATACCAATGGTAGGGTATTTACCTTTGCCAAGCGCTTCGATAACTTGGTCAAACAGGATTTACAGAGATCAGGGAGTAAAGTGTCGCTGATAAGTGGACATAGCACAGCCTCTTCCAGTACTGTTTCCAGTCTGGGTGACGATCTGACAAGCGAAGGTGCAACTAGGGGGAGCCCAGGTAATTCTTTTTTAAAAGAAATACAACGCATTCGCATGGGCAACAAGGAGCCAAATATTTCACAAAGGGAGGAGCGTTCAAGACCAAAAGAGGTAGAAGGGGGAGGGGAAAATCCAAAAACCAGGGAGGGAATGCACACCAGATCGTTGAACAAGAACAAACAATAAATACTGGGTTGCACAATGATATTCAGATAATCAACTTGTCTAGTGTTGTTCTATCAAAAGATAGGATTTCTGTGCTTAAGAAGGGTATGAGTTTCTGCCCTACACCAAAATGTGACATGTCCAATGTGAAAATTGATTTGTATAGATTTGTACGCAATCTAAAGATAAAAAAATACTTTGCAAATGTTCAACAAAATAAACCATTACAGCAAACACAAGCATGTGTGGGGAACCAATCCATTCAAGATATCAGGGACACTGTCCTATTGTTATCTATAACTGAGAATGAGCAGGATCCGATTACTTTGGATCAAGTTGTAAGAGACCTTGAATTAAATACAGACGCGAGTGATGATAGTGGCTTAAGACAGAAGTCTAGGTGGATGCCACAACTCACCAGCGGGAACAACATTGAGGTTTTTCACCAAATTGTCAATCAAGAACTTGACAAATACGAAGACCAAATGATAAGTAAATCTAGTAGACCCTTTGTCCCACATAACTTAACTAAAGGAGAACAGCTTGCCCTCAAATTATTAAGCTCAAACAATCAAATTGTCATCAAAGAAGTGGACAAGGGTGGAAATATTGTTGTGTTGGGAAAAGAAATGTATGAGGCTGAGTTGTTGGGTCAGCTAGAGAATGTAGAATGTTATGTGAAACTCTCAAGCACTCCTATGTTTGAAATTACACGGATTGTTAATTCAGAACTCAGGGATTGGAATATCAAAGGCTTGTTGAATGATGATGAACATGCATACCTTAAGATTGTAAAACCGCGTTACCCCTGTATCTATACATTGCCCAAAATTCATAAAAATGCTTCTAGACCACCAGGAATGCCCATTGTGTCGGGAATAGGGGGCCTTTGGAACGACTCTCAGAATTTGTCGATAAATTCCTAAAACCCTATGTTCTTAACCTAGCCTCCTACATCAGAGATACTGGGCATATTCTTAACATACTGGCGGATTTTAATTGGGACAATGCCATGACTTTAGTGACATTGGATGTCGTATCCCTGTATACGAATATCAGACATGAACAGGGATTAGAGGCACTGAAATATTTCTTGTATAAAAGACCTATAGGTATGATGGAGCACTCTGACATGTTGATAGCAATGTCACGTCTTATTTTGGAACATAACGTATTCTTGTTTAACCAGGACTGGTATAGACAGAAATGTGGAGTTGCGATGGTCTCCAGATTTGCGCCATCTCTGGCATGCCTCTTTATGGGGAGGTTTGAGATGGTGCACATCTGGGGCCCAGGGGGTGCAACATGGCAAGAAAATATTTTGTATTACGGAAGATACATTGATGACTGTTTAATTATTTGGACTGGCGGTACTGAGAAGCCTAATGAATTTGTTAATCACATGAACAATAATCAATTTAACATGTCATTCACAATGTCGTCTAGCCAAGAGAGTGTTGTTTTTTTAGACACAGAGCTGTTTGTAACCAATGGTAAAATTCATAGCCGCCTGTACAGAAAAAGTACTTCATGCAACTCGACACTATATGGTAGTAGTGCTCACCCTAAAGGACAGATTGATGCCATCCCGTATGGGGAAATGTATAGAGCCCGAAGAAATAACAGTAGGGACGAGGATTTTTATAACTGTATTGAGGATATGGAAGCACGCTTCCAGGAGAGAAGATATCATAAAGATACTATTTGCGCAGCCAAAAGAAGATCTTTGAAGTTAAGTAGGAATGAAACAGTGAAACCAAAAAGTAAAAAGAAAAAACCTGGAGTTATCAGATTGGTAACAAATTATCATCCCTGGTCCCATAAAATCTATGGCATCCTAAATAAACACTGGCACCTGTTGAAGTCTGATCCAATCCTAAATACCTATGTGAAGAATAAACCTAGTATCTCATATAGAAGAGGTATAACGATACGTAGTATGATTAGCCCTAGTTACCCCAAATCTGTGAATAAAGGACCTACATGGCTTCATACTCACAATATGGGTTCTTTCAAATGTGGGCACTGCAGCATGTGTAAATTTGCTGAAATTGACATTAAGGAATTTCAATACAATGGGTTAGCGAAGTATAATATCTTTCAACATATTGACTGCAGCACAAAGTATGTTGTTTATGCGATCAGATGTAAGTGGCAAAAGATTTATGTAGGGAGTACAATTAGGTGCCTAAAGGACAGAATTGCGGAACATTTCAGGGCGCTGAAAAAATTGGACCTTAGATATCCATTAGCTAGCCATGCCAACAGCTGTCCAAGTCAGAGAGGACATTTGTCATTCACATTTCATGGCATAGAACATGCCTTTTGTGACAAACATGGTGGTAATAGGGAACTTAAAGTACGCCAATGTGAGGCCAGATGGATTCTGAAATTACGTGCGGTTGAACAAGGGATTAATGTTGATTCTGAATTGCAATATTTTCTGGCATGTTAAACTGTACTTCTCATTCTGGGTGACTTGTCTTTGGTTGTAGATATCATCAAGTGTTAGGTTGCATGGCACAATTGTGTAGTGAGTTCTTTAATTCACTATTATTCCATTGTAAAGTATACAATATGCTTTTGGGCTTAGGCTGTTTTTCAAATATTGGAGGGCATGAACTAACTGGTTTAGAACTTTTCCTGTCCCTATGCTTAAATGTTTCAACCCTAAGATTGTAAATATTTATAGAATTCTCAGATTTAGGCTTTTGAATTTGCACTATACATATATATTCACTTTATACGCTGTATTACTTTCTAACTTCTGAAATCTTTTTCAATATTATTTTTCACTTCCAACCCCCACTTTATTAAGAGTTCACTGTAGGACATGCGGGCAACGTGAATAGTGATCAAATTGTTAAGTTTTCAGAGTAATGCCATACAGTGGCGGGTGTGGCATGGTTTAGTTCGCTTTATTTAATTTACCGGTTGTTAGTTCTTTCCACATATAACTTTACTAGTTGTTTGCTGGAATGTATGTCCTATTCCAAGATGGCGGCCGCGATACTGGATAGCGCTGCGTTGGATTAGTCCGTCTTCGGTTTCATACATATAGTATGAAGGCACAGTTGAACGCCGAACGACTTACAGATTCCGAGGGCGAGAGGCAGCTAGATACCGAAGGTGAGGATACTGTATAAATTTTGAATGTGGCCTCACCCTAATGGTTTTAGACGTCGATAGATATTTAGGGCACTTATTGAGAGTTGAGCACATTACGATATCGTAATTGTTTGTAAGACCAGTAACCGAATAAGGTTTGTTAGAGATTTGAAACATGAAAGGTATTTCTGACCTGTCATGATATACTCGAGATGGGTTATTTAAATACTGAGTAGGATTTATTGATGCTGTTACGTGAATAGATATAAAACAAACGTCAGTCGTTTGATTAGCTAAGTATGGTACATGGTAGTTATGATTGTACATTAAGTAGTCATTTTATTTATACAGGAGACTAATACTGTCGCGTGAACAGAAAATAAGATGTTGGAATCTATGATATGCATCTCTTTGACTTACGTTTAAGGTAAGGGGTCATTTCTGTGATATCTAGCTTAACTAGTGCTAATTGTTCTATTGTAAATATAGGAAAGGTTTTGTAAATATTTTATGTTTTTTACTTTTAGTGGTCCTTACTCACTTCAATACTAAAAAGGAATTTAATAAATATACAGATTGTTGCTTTAGGTGAGTGGATTGAAGGAGAACATTAACTTTATAGACTGGGATTCACGCTGCGTTGCATGTCTAATCAGATGAATCTGCAGGTCACTTATGGTGGCTGCTATATGAGATGACTTTCATGTTTTATTTTATCCTTACTTTTATTCTTATCCTTATTTTTCATCATAATTTAATTTCACTTTTATACCTTTCACTTCCCTTTAATTTATGCGCTCCTTTGTTGCCAAACTCTGTGCCGTAAGAGTGTCCTATTGGGATATAAGGTTCACATATGGTTCCCACCTGGTGGAGGTTAGGCTTAGCTTCCACCATGAGTGGGGAGGTAACTGATGTTGGCATTGTTTGTATTTTGTATTCACAGCCCTGAGGAAGTCTTTATGGTGATGTACCAAAGACGAAACATGCATGTTGGCTGTTGTGTTGTGATCTAGAACACAAGATACATTTGTTTGAAGAACACTGTCTCACAAGTCCATGTGAAGATAAGAATCGAAGAAGAATAAAATATACCACAGACATTCTATTTGGACAATTGTTATTGGTTGAACTGATCAATTTATGGGTATTGTGAAACTATACAAGAAAAGTTATATATTCCTTGCTCAGGGGGACCAAACAAAACAAGACTTAAATATTATAATAGGTTGATGAAAAGAAGTAGATGAAAGGGGCAAAGATGTTTAAAAAGAATAAAACATTTGCAAAATATTCATGACACTTAAATATTTTAAACAATAAAATAAGAATTTAATGTATTAGTATGACAAAAAAAACACCATATTTTTGGGAAAATAAACATTTTATTAACAGTAAAATAAAAACACAGAAACATTTTTAAAAAGTCTTAGTAAATATAAAATGTATTCCAAAAATATAATTAGAGTTTTTAGCATTAAGCACATTTCAAAAATAACTTTTATGTACTTTCTCACACTTTTCCATTCATTTCAATGGCAAAAATATCCTTTCTTACTTTTACAGCTTTGCCTCATGTATGTAGTTGTACTTCTGTTTTGACAGTCGGTAGAGCGTTGTTGTCAAGATCGGAAGCAGGGATGATCTCCATCCAGGTAAGCACAATTTAACTTATTATTCTAAGAATATGAGTGGCCATCTCTAATGTAAGGATAGAGGGGGGAGAAGGTTAGATGATAGGTAGCACGAATGTAAACATATATGTTGTAATCACAACATACATCGCATGTCCTCATCGGCATTGTTGCTTTGAGTCTTGGGGTGGACCTATAGTGCCCCACTACATATACCTGCACCATGTGGCAAGCACTGCATGGTGCCTGCCACGTAGTGCAGGTATATGTGCAGTTCCCTTTTTGCACTGCGGCGTGTGCTGCAGCCAGCATTACCCCCCATAATACAAAATATAGGCATTGGGACCGCCATGGTGGTGGTCGCATCCTAATACCTCTGGGGGGACCACCAACAACCCATTGGGCGGTCTAATTTATGAAAGTATGGCAGATGAACGTAAATCGGATCGCCATCCTAATCAGACCCTAAGTTAATTTTTGTGAAGATTAGAAGAAGGCCAGGTGGCTGTTGTGGAGTAAGTTGTCTTTTTTAAATTTATTTTTTTCTGAGAAAGCCACACTTTGGATTCCAGCATCTTTTGTGGTTTTTATGATATGTTGTGCCATTTTTAATGAGCGGTACTCCACTTTGACAACAAAGGACTATTAGAATTTGGAAGAGGAGATGACGACTGGGGTAGAAGAAAGCTTCCCTGATCACATGTTTTGATTTTTCCTGATGGCGACTACTGTTTTAGGATGATAGACTTTTAAGAAACATACGTTTTTGGGTGTTGTTTTTGGAACACATGTGGGTTTATTCTTTGGTATGGGATTTTGCACTGATTGATACCCAGGACGACAATTGGATTGAAAAAGTCACCGGGAGTTGTAAAAAAGAAGACAGCTTCAGGAAGGAACCCCAAAATTCCTTTAGTTTGGATGAAAAAATTGCAAACATTTCAAACAAATTAGTGTAGGAATAGTAATTTTGCCCAACAATCACTGTCAAGCACTAGCCCTGAGGTAAGAACCTGGCAGAGTAAGAATTAAAAATTTTCCCCAGTCACTGTCTAACACCTGCCCTGGGGTAAATACCCGGTGGAGCGGGAATAGCAATTTTTCCCAGTCACTGTCCAGCACCTGCCCTGAGGTAAGTACAAAGTGGAGTAGGAGTAGTAATGTTGCCCTAGTCACTGTCCAGCACCTGCCCTGGGGTAAGTCCTGGGCAGAGCAGGAATTGAAATTGTGGCCACCAGTCACTGTCCAGCACATTCCCTGATTTAAGTACCCAGAGGAATAGAAATAGTAATTTTGCCCCACAGTCACAGTCCAGCACCTATCCTCAGGTATGTACCAGTGGAGTAGAAATTTGGAGAAATGTGGCCACCCAGTTACTGTCCAGCACCTGCCATGAGGTAAATTTTCAGAGGAGTAGGAATAATCATTTTGCCCCTAGTCATTGTAAAGCAACTGCCCTGAGGTAAATACTAGATGAGGTAGGAATACAATTGTTGCCCCCAGTCACTGTTTAGCACCTACCCTTAGGTAAGTGCCTGGAGGAGTAGGAAAAGTAATTTTGCTCCCCAGTCACTGTCAAGCACGTGCCCTGAGGTAAGTACCCGGTGGAGTATGAATAGTCATTTTGCCCCCTAGTCACTGTCCAGCACCTGCCTTGAGGTAAGTGCCCTGTGGAGCAGGAATAGAAACGTTGCCCCTCCAGTCACTGGCCAGCAGCTGCCCTGAGGTAAGTACCCGGAGGAGTAGGAATAGTAATTTTGGCCCCTGGTCACTGTCCAGCACCTGCCCTGAGGTAAATATCTGGTGGATTAGGAATAGTAATTTTGCACCTCAGTCACTGTTCAGCACCTGCCCTGAGGTAAGTACCTGGCAGAGTTCCCTTCTGCTTTTTACTGAAGTAAGGGGGTGATTAGGATGGTGGGAGACTGCCACCAATAGGCTGTCAGTGGCAGTCTCCATGTTATCCGAAGCAGCTTTACCGCTGTTAGACCTGACATCATTGGCATGAGTCTCTCCTCCATTTTTTCTGTTTGCCTCCTCTGTTTATGATGTTTTTGCTGGTATATTGCTTTGGGCACTGTGCCACTGCTGATCAGTGCCACAGTGCAAGTGCTCCCTATGTAAAATTGCTGTATTGATTGAATTCCATGTTTGGCTTATTTGGTTTACTGTCAGTCCCTAGTAGAGTGCACCAGGAGTGCCAGGGCTTGTAAATACAAATGCTGCTAGTGGGCTTGCAGCACGTGTTGTGCCACCCACAGAAGTGGCATAGTAAAAGTATGTCTGAAGGTCTGCCATTGCTAGACCACGTGCAGTCTGGTACTGTCACGCAGACTGCGCAAGTACACCTACTTGCCAGTCCCTAAACCTTCCCTTAACTTCATGTTAGTCACCCCTATGGTAGGCCCAAGGGCAGGGTGCATTGTAAGCATAAGGTAGGACAAGCCTGACAAGGTTGGCATGTCCTAATAGTGAATTACAGCCATATTCGTTTTTCACTATTGTAAGGTAACCTGCTCTCCATCAGTTAGAATGGGCTGCCAGGATTATTAATGCTATAATCCTAGCGGGCTCGGGGAGGATGGTGCAATGTCGGGTTTGGTATCCCTGAACTCAGGGTTTAATAACGCATCCGTTGTGTGGATGGTTTTTGGACTCTGTGTTTGAAAATAGCCCTTTTAGAAAGTAGCTATTTTCTTGTCTAACTGTCTACCGGTCTCTGCTGGTTCTGGTGTGCGTGTGACAGGAGCTGGGTGGCTCCAGAGGTCTGAATGAGTCAGTGTGGGATGAGTGGGGCATTTGCATTGAGAGTAGGGGAAGAGTAGCTCCTGATAGCCTGCCCTGCCTGATACATTGCTGGCTCCGCCCCCCTGCCAGGCGACTGATGACTGTGCCTGCCAGGGACTTTC
Organism: Lissotriton helveticus; assembly: GCF_964261635.1. Lineage (NCBI taxonomy): Eukaryota > Metazoa > Chordata > Amphibia > Caudata > Salamandridae > Lissotriton > Lissotriton helveticus. Next base: position 1,450,256,035 of record NC_136065.1, read on the forward strand.
CTGGCCCCACCTCCTGCCGGGCAGCTGATGGCCCTGCCCGTGCCAGTGACAATGCTGGCTCCGCTCCTGCTGGGCGGCTGAAGACTCTGCCCTGCACAGTGAATAGGCCAGGTGCCTCGGCCTGGCAACACCCACAACAAACCCAAGATGGGGGGAAATTCCCCTGCATGGACAAAGGGATCAAAGCCAAAAAGGGGTATAAGAGAAGGACCCCTGAACCAAGAATTTAGATCAATTCTGACAAGGAAACCTGAACCAAGGACAAGAAGCCTGCTGATCCAAGGACTGTCTACCCCTTCTGCCAGAGTGCTGTTTGTTGGGGGAATCCTGCAGTTGCTTCTTTATTTTTGCCAAGGAACCAGGAGAGAGGAACTGAGTGTGTACTCTCAAACTTGCTAAGAAAAACTCCAAGGGCTGGAAGAAGTGCCAGCCTCCTGTTGAAGTCACAGGGTCAAAGGACTTCATTTATTTGCTGAAAGTGCTTGTTGCTGGAAACCTGAAAATCCAGCACCTCTGAAGAATCCAGCAATCTCGACGCCGACGGACGCCGCCGAATCCAGCTCGACATCGTGAGTAACGGCTCCAGTGTCCCGCACCTTCGACGCCGGCCGCCGGGCCCGATCGACGCCAGCAGCGACGCCAGTGAGTAGCGAGTTCGGCTCCAGCTCCAAGTGACCCTGTGTCGACGCCGCCGCTGATCGCATCGACGCCAAGCCCTCTCGACGCCGTGAGCGCTGCTCACTCTTGCAACATCGACATCGACGACGCCGTATCCTGCTTCACCTCGTGAGCGCTGCTCCTGCCTGACTTCGGTCGACGCCGCTGCAGATCGCCCCGACTCCGAGGCCCGATCGACGCCGAAGACGCGATGCCGGACATCTCGACGCCGCTGATCATCGAGTGCTTCACTTTTCCAAGGTACTGTGTTGTTGGGGTCTGCGCGACTCCGGGCTCGACGTAGCGCTCCTCGCGGTCGACGCCGAACCTTTGGATTAACTTTGCCTCGACGTCCTGCGACTCCCGTGTGGGTTACATTGTTGCCAAGAACTGTATTTTAAAGAAGAAGAGTTGCTTTTGATACTAAAGACTTTGTGCTAAGAAGAAACCGTGCTTGAATTATTATTTTTCCTTCCAAGAGTATTTATTAAGACTGTGGTATATTTTTGTCGTTATTTGGTCTTGTGCTAAGCCTTATATAAAAATCCTTATTTTTATAATACTACTGTGTCGTGTCCATTTGTAGTGTATTCACTTTATTACTGTATTTGGTCATAAATGCTTAACGCACTGCCTCTGAGATAAGCCTGTCTGCTTTGCCAAGCTACCAAGGGGGTGAGCAGGGGTTATCTAAGTGTGTGATCCCCTTGTCCTGACTAGAAAAGGTGTGTCCCTATTTGTCAGAAGTGTATACCTCTGCCAACTAGAGACAGCCGCTTCTAACATTGGTGGGTCAGCGGTGAGGATTTGAACTTTGCATTTATGACCCATGTGCAGTGATTAGTGTGCGCTACATAGTGAAAGCAGACCATAGCGCAGCCACAATCTGTTTTGGTTGGATATCCTATTTTTGTTCTCCACTTTCCTGGAGCTTGATTTTTGAAAACTGCCAGTTTTGACCATGAGTGATGCCGGAGTCACTACCCCTGTTGTTGTTGTGGAGGAATTTGATAGGAGTAAGATAAAGGATTACAAGTTACAGGATCTGAAATCCTTTTGCAAGCCATTTAAAGTTCCTACCACAGGCTGCAAAAACAAACCAGAATTTCTCAAAGCATTGCAGGCCTGGTTAGAGGCCAGAGATCCCTCTGATCCGGTGGTGGTACCGACAGGGGAAGGGGAGGAGGAGGTGCCAGTGAATGGGCCCACATCCCCTCCCGGCAGCAGTGCTTCCTCCAAAGGTCTTTCTCCTGAAGAAAGAGAAGAAAGGGCGAAGGAGCAAGCATACAACATGGAAATGGCAAAACTTAAGATAAATGGGCAGTTGGAGTTAGAGAATGCAAGAGGCAGGAGAGAAGCTGATTTGGAGATCAAAAGGTTAGAGTTTGAAAGAGAGAAGTTAGCTTTGGAGCGTGATACCAGGTTGAGGGAGTTGGAGCTCAAAGCTAAAGAGTTAGAATTGAATCCCTCTGGTGGCAGCATCCCATCTGTACCTGCAGAAAGTAGGTTTTATTTTCCCAAAGATGTGATCAAAGATTTTCAGAAGAATGAGGATATTGGTCAATGGTTTAAAGCATATGAGTTAGCATTGTTGGCCCACCGGGTCCCTGAGAAGGATTGGGGAGCGGGGTTGTGGGGTCGCTTTGTGAATGAGGGAAGAGATACCCTGTTAGACATGCCTGTTGAGGATAGGATGTCTTATACTCATATGAAAGATGCTTTAATGTTAAGGTATGGCCTAACCCCAGAAAAGTACAGACAGGCCTTTAGAGAATGTAAGAAGTTGCCTGGTACTACGTGGGTTGAATATGTGTCATTTTTTTGCAGAGCCATGGATGGTTGGGTAAAGCAGCAAGGTGGAAAGTTATGATGCTCTTTATGATTTGTTTGCTTGGGAGCACTTGTCTAATAACTGTTTTCCAGAGCTGCGCCAGCACCTTATTGATAGCAAGATATCTAACCCTAGAAAACTTGCTGAAGAGGCGGACCGCTGGGTCAGTACCAGGGTCCACAAGGGTCCAGTGGGAGACTCAGCCAAAGGTGGGCAGGGTCCCCAGCAGAAGAGTGGGGGGGACAAGGGTAAACAGAGGGAGTTCCAGAAAGGGCCCCAAAGTAATCCCCAAGGGAACCAAGGGAAGGGTTCCCAGCCTCCCCCAGTGAAGAAATCAGAGGCCCCGCCAGGTAAACCTGGTCATAGGGGCCCAATGACCTGCTTCGCTTTTAAGCAGGTGGGACACCGTTTTTATGATCCTCAGTGTCCCTTGAAGAACTCTAGTGTACCACCCAGTGCACCACCCCGTCAGTTGGCGAGTGTAGCCCTGGGAGGGGAGGAGATGGTTGCCCATGGTGGGGAGGGTCCCGCAGAGATGTCCCTGGTCTCTTTAGGAGACATGGAAATGGTCCCTCTACCCCCTCTGCCTAGTAACACTAAGAAATATAGGCAGTGGGTGACCATTAATGGCCATAGAGTGGAAGCTCTCAGAGACACCGGAGCGAGTGTGACAGCTGTCAAGTGTCACTTGGTGTCCAGAGAGCAGGTTGTGCCCCACGCATTCTACCCTGTGATAGCTGCTGACAACTCCCAGAGAGAGTGTAAGGTAGCTCAGGTTCCCTTTGAATGGGGGGAGTTTCAGGTACTCTTCAAGTTGCTGTAAGGCTCGCCATGCCTGTTGATTGTCTCCTGGGCAATGATTTGGAAGACTCCCCTTGGGCTAAGGTGGAGAGGGAGACACATTTGAAAATGTTGGGTGTGCCAGAGTGGGTGTGTGCAACCACTCGATCCATGACAGCAAGTAAGGGTGTTGATGGGGTTCTGGAGCCTGAAAGTATGGCCCAGGACCCAGCTGTGCAGAGAAGAGGCAGGGGGCGTGGGAAACCGTCCCCCGTAGTTCCCGTGGTCCAGGAGGAGGCAGACCTTGAGGGGTATGCCCTGGAACCCACAGGTGAACAAGTTGCTGAACTGGGAGACCTGCCCGAGCTGACCCACTGGCAGCAGGATGGTGGTCCCTCCAGGGAAGAATTTTGTGCAGAACAGAAAGTGTGCCCTTCTCTTGTGGGTATGAGGCAGCAGGCCTCAGCCCAGACAACAGGTGATCAGTCAGGATCACATTTGGTCTACTGGGAGAACGATCTCCTGTATAGCGAGCCTAAGGCTGCTGAGCCTGGGTCAGCCCGTGTGCTGGTGGTACCCCAGCGCTTCAGAGCCTTCCTACTAGGGTTGGCTCATGACGTTCCTTTAGCTGGACATCTGGGGCAGGACAAGACCTATGACAGGCTTGTCACCCATTTTTATTGGCCTCAGATGAGAAGGGATACAGATATCCATTGCAAGACCTGTCAAACCTGCCAGGCAAGTGGGAAAAGCGGGCGGAAGCAGAAGGCTCCCCTCCAACCTTTTCCCGTGGTCAGTACCCCCTTTGACCGGGTTGGGATTGACATTGTTGGGCCCCTGGACCCCAAGACAGCCCTGGGCAACAGGTTCATCCTGGTCTTGGTGGACCATGCCACAGGGTACCCGGAAGCCATCCCTCTCAGAACAGTGACGGCCCCCGTGGTGGGACGGGCACTGATGGGTGTTTTCTCCCGAATGGGGTTCCCCAGAGAGGTGGTGTCAGACCGGGGCACCAACTTCATTTCCAACTATATGAAGTCTCTGTGGAAGGAGTGTGGGGTAACCTACAAGTTCACCACTCCTTACCACCCTCAAGGTAATGGGTTGGTTGAAAGATTCAACCGTACCCTTAAAGGCATGATTATGGGTCTTGAAGAACCAATGAGGCGTAAATGGGACGTCCTCTTGCCATGCCTGTTGTTTGCTTACCGTGAGGTGCCACAGAAGTCTCTAGGGTTCAGCCCCTTTGAGCTTTTGTATGGACACCCGGTAAGAGGACCTTTGAGTCTGGTCAAAGAAGGCTGGGAGCAATCTCCCAGGAAACCTCCCCAGGATGTATACAGTTACATGCTGGCCTTTAGGAACCAGACTAGGCGCTTCAGAGATCTTGCTCAGGCAAATCTGGAGGCCAGCCAGGAAGAGATGAAGCGGTGGTATGACCAGAAGGCCACTCTGGTAGAGCTTCAGCCTGGACAGAAAGTTTGGGCCATGTCCCCTGTGGAACCTTGTGCGCTCAAGGACAGGTGGACTCGACCATTTGAGGTTGTGGAGAAAAAGAGCGATGTCACCTCCATGGTGGACTTGAAGTCTCCCAGGAACCCCTTGCGGGTCCTGCATGTCAACCTTTTGAAGCCCCACTTAGAAAGGTCCAAAGTGGGCATGCTCCTAGCTACAGATGCTGGAATGGAGGAGGAGAGTGAGCCTCTTCCTGACCTCCTGTATGCAAAAGAGCAAGATGGGTCAGTGGATGGTGTTGTCCTCTCTGACACACTGACCCCTGAACAGCAGCAGGATTGTCGCCAACTGTTGGGACAATTCCCTGATCTGTTTTCCTTGATTCCTGGTGTCACTCAGTGGTGTGTCCATGATGTGGACACTGGGGACAGCACTCCTGTGAAGCACAAGGCTTACAGAGTGACTGACAAGGTCAGAGCATACATCAAGGAGGAGGTCTCCAAAATGTTTGCCTTAGGGGTGGTTGAGTCCTCTAGCAGTCCTTGGGCCAGCCCAGTGGTCTTGGTCTCAAAGGCTGCAGCGCCTGGTGCTTCACCGGAACTTCGGTTCTGTGTGGATTACCGAGGACTCAATTCAGTCACCAAGACTGACGCGCACCCCATCCCCAGAGCTGATGAGCTCATAGATCGGTTAGGGGCTGCCCGGTACCTTAGTACGTTTGATCTAACGTCTGGGTACTGGCAGATCGCCTTGACTGATGGGGCAAAAGAGAGGTCAGCATTCTCCACACCAGATGGGCACTACCAGTTCCAGATTATGCCCTTTGGGATGAAGAATGCCCCTGCCACCTTCCAGAGGTTGGTCAACCAGGTCTTGGCTGGACTGGAGGATTTCAGTGCCGCCTACCTGGACGACATCGCAGTGTTCAGCGCCAGCTGGGAGGAACACTTGCGCCACCTCCAGGAAGTGTTGTTGGCCCTGCGCAGAGCAGGCCTCACAATCAAAGCCAGTAAGTGCCAGATTGGGCAGGGTTCAGTGGTGTACTTGGGGCACCAAGTAGGGAGCGGCAAGGTGGCCCCCCTGCAACCCAAGATTGATACCATCCTGGCATGGGCACCGCCCAAAACCTAGACTCAGGTGAGAGCCTTCTTGGGTCTCACGGGTTATTACAGGAGGTTCGTCAAGGATTATGGTAACATTGTGCACCCCTTGACTTCGCTGACTTCCAGGAAGCAGCCATGACTTGTGATCTGGACTGACGCCTGTCAGACGGCCTTTGACACCCTGAAAACGGCAATGTGCACAGCACCCATACTCCAGGCACCCGACTTTTCTAAAGAATTTGTTGTCCAGACGGACGCTTCAGAGCATGGCGTGGGGGCTGTTCTAGCTCAGGTGAATGAAGAGGGCCGAGACTTACCTGTAGCCTTCATCAGCAGGAGGTTACTTCCCAGGGAACAGAGGTGGAGTGCGATAGAGAGAGAAGCATTTGCTGTGGTCTGGGCGCTGAAGAAGCTAAGACCCTACCTGTTTGGGACTCACTTCCGGGTTCAGACAGACCACAGGCCCCTCAGATGGTTGATGCAGATGAGGGGTGAGAATCCAAAGCTGTTGAGGTGGTCCATTTCCCTACAGGGGATGGACTTCACGGTGGAACACCGCCCTGGTACAGATCACGCCAATGCTGATGGTCTGTCCAGATTTTTCCGCCTTAGTGATGAGGACTCCCTAGGGTAAGGGTAGTTCTCCCCACATTTCAGCTGGAGGGGACACGTGTTAGACCTGACATCATTGGCATGAGTCTCTCCTCCATTTTTTCTGTTTGCCTCCTCTGTTTACGATGTTTTTGCTGGTATATTGCTTTGGGCACTGTGCCACTGCTGATCAGTGCCACAGTGCAAGTGCTCCCTATGTGAAATTGCTGTATTGATTGAATTCCATGTTTGGCTTATTTGGTTTACTGTCAGTCCCTAGTAGAGTGCACCAGGAGTGCCAGGGCTTGTAAATACAAATGCTGCTAGTGGGCTTGCAGCACGTGTTGTGCCACCCACAGAAGTGGCATAGTAAAAGTATGTCTGAAGGTCTGCCATTGCTAGACCACGTGCAGTCTGGTACTGTCACGCAGACTGCGCAAGTACACCTACTTGCCAGTCCCTAAACCTTCCCTTAACTTCATGTTAGTCACCCCTATGGTAGGCCCAAGGGCAGGGTGCATTGTAAGCATAAGGTAGGACAAGCCTGACAAGGTTGGCATGTCCTAATAGTGAATTACAGCCATATTCGTTTTTCACTATTGTAAGGTAACCTGCTCTCCATCAGTTAGAATGGGCTGCCAGGATTATTAATGCTATAATCCTAGCGGGCTCGGGGAGCATGGTGCAATGTCGAGTTTGGTATCCCTGAACTCAGGGTTTAATAACGCATCCGTTTGTGTGGATGGTTTTTGGACTCTGTGTTTGAAAATAGCCCTTTTAGAAAGTAGCTATTTTCTTGTCTAACTGTCTACCGGTCTCTGCTGGTTCTGGTGTGCGTGTGACAGGAGCTGGGTGGCTCCAGAGGTCTGAATGAGTCAGTGTGGGATGAGTGGGGCATTTGCATTGAGAGTAGGGGAAGAGTAGCTCCTGATAGCCTGCCCTGCCTGATACAATGCTGGCTCCGCCCCCCTGCCAGGGGACTGATGACTGTGCCTGCCAGGGACTTTCCTGGCCCCACCTCCTGCCGGGCAGCTGATGGCCCTGCCCCTGCCAGTGAAAATGCTGGCTCCGCTTGCTGGGCGGCTGAAGACTCTGCCCTGCACAGTGAATAGGCCAGGTGCCTCGGCCTGGCAACACCCACAACAAACCCAAGATGGGGGGAAATTCCCCTGCATGGACAAAGGGATCAAAGCCAAAAAGGGGTATAAGAGAAGGACCCCTGAACTAAGAATTTAGATCACTTCTGACAAGGAAACCTGAACCAAGGACAAGAAGCCTGCTGATCCAAGGACTGTCTACCCCTTCTGCCAGAGTGCTGTTTGTTGGGGGAATCCTGCAGTTGCTTCTTTATTTTTGCCAAGGAACCAGGAGAGAGGAACTGAGTGTGTACTCTCAAACTTGCTAAGAAAATCTCCAAGGGCTGGAAGAAGTGCCAGCCTCCTATTGAAGTCACAGGGTCAAAGGACTTCATTTATTTGCTGAAAGTGCTTGTTGCTGGAAACCTGAAAATCCAGCACCTCTGAAGAATCCAGCAATCTCGACGTCGTCGGATGCCGCCGAATCCAGCTCGACATCGTGAGTAACGGCTCCAGTGTCCCGCACCTTCGACGCCGGCCGCCGGGCCCGATCGACGCCAGCAGCGACGCCAGTGAGTAGCGAGTTCGGCTCCAGCTCCAAGTGACCCTGTGTCGACGCCGCCGCTGATCGCATCGACGCCGAGCCCTCTCGACGCCGTGAGCGCTGCTCACTCTTGCAATATCGACATCGACGACGCCGTATCCTGCTTCACCTCGTGAGCGCTGCTCCTGCCTGACTTCGGTCGACGCCGCTGCAGATCGCCCCGACTCCGAGGCCCGATCGACGCCGAAGACGCGACGCCGGGCATCTCGACGCCGCTGATCATCGAGTGCTTCACTTTTCCAAGGTACTGTGTTGTTGGGGTCTGTGCGACTCCGGGCTCGACGTAGCGCTCCTCGCGGTCGACGCCGAACCTTTGGATTAACTTTGCCTCGACGTCCTGCGACTCCCGTGTGGGTTACATTGTTGCCAAGAACTGTATTTTAAAGAAGAAGAGTTGCTTTTGATACTAAAGACTTTGTGCTAAGAAGAAACCGTGCTTGAATTATTATTTTTCCTTCCAAGAGTATTTATTAAGACTGTGGTATATTTTTGTCGTTATTTGGTCTTGTGCTAAGCCTTATATAAAAATCCTTATTTTTATAATACTACTGTGTCGTGTCCATTTGTAGTGTATTCACTTTATTACTGTATGTGGTCATAAATGCTTAACGCACTGCCTCTGAGATAAGCCTGTCTGCTTTGCCAAGCTACCAAGGGGGTGAGCAGGGGTTATCTAAGTGTGTGATCCCCTTGCCCTGACTAGAAAAGGTGTGTCCCTATTTGTCAGAAGTGTATACCTCTGCCAACTAGAGACAGCCGCTTCTAACAACCGCCCACAAGATCTTGATGGAGGGATGTGTGGAAGCGGGTGGAAGCGTGACTGCAATGCATCTGACGGGCTCCTTGAGCCCATTAGTGCTGTGGAGGGCCTCCCAATCCCTACAATAGTAGCGGTGCCAACCATGCACTGCCATCAGGAGTAGGATGGTCCCTCCCCGCTAGCCTTTCCATGGCGATTCACCTGCCATGGAAAGGCTAACGGGGATGAACATTGGGGGGTTGTATTGGGCCCCCCTTTACCCAGGTCTTTTTTCTTTGGGTGTGGTGTGGCATCTATGGTGCCACCAGTGGTCGAAGTGGGGAAAAAAGGTAGGGGAACTGTGTTCGGAGCATCAGGAGGCAGGAATAACAGAGGATTGGGTCAGTGGGTGGAGTCAGAGGTGTGCTTTAAAAGAGCAAAACATGACAATTTTTTGTAATTTTGGCATTTCAATGACCAGTTACAGCTTATAACACACGTTATTTAATACAGCCAATGGGTACATGTTTATTTGAGGTTTAATATATGTGTTAACGACATTAAAATACATTTACAATGTGAGATATGTTTTGAAACTCAGAATGTCCCAAATACGCTTATAAGTGGAACCAGACCGAAGTTCGCTCGGAGCCATTCAGTTTCTTTCATCAGCATGTCTCCCTTTTTTTAACCGTTTCTGAACATAAAATGTGGGTTTAAATTCTATGACAGGAGGCCCGACGGGTTGGGGAGTACTGTTGATTACATCATTCGGTGCCCCTCTGTCAATGCAAAATTGTAGCCCTACACTTGCTATGTGCTTCAAGCAACATGTCATGTAGCCAGCATTAGTTGCCTCCTGGTTTCCTGTTATTGTATCTAGAAATAGCACTCAGAAATGAATATATACACCTCAAACAACCCAGACCTGTTGGTTTTGCAGGTGCTTTTAGCAATATCAGATGAATGAGAAACAATTATTATATTAGTAGTTTGTGAAATTACTACTCAAGTTAGGGAGCAGTGAGAATTGCAAATGTATCAATTCTGAAATTATGAGACTCAAACAGAGGTAGAGTCAGAAATAGGTTGTGGATCTCGGATTATTTCAATCAGTTATTTTCTCCATTTCAGACTAATATCCTCTGCAATCACTATTAGACAACTTCATCCTTTGTCTCTCCACAAGCACTGTAGGTGTCTAGAAATACCTCCCAACAGAGACTGCATGAGGAAGTTCAAACATAAATGGCAACATTTCCTAGTTTGCAAATGTTTTACACATGATTATAGATCTGCCACTTTTGACACGTAATACATCATCCCTTGCATAATCTGATGGTTCGAACTAAAACATTGGGGCAGATTTATGAGGCCCTTGCGCCACGTTTACGCCGCTGTTGCGTCACGCAAGGCGGCGTAAACGTGGCGCATCCCTACGAACGAGGGGATGCGCCAGTTAACATAAATCTGCCCCAAAGTTTGTAGCTCAAACGGATCAAAACACGTGACTTGTGTTGCTGTGAAGTAGAAGGCCCTTTACAAATGTTGACTGGTCCCCGTTGTCACTGCTGCACTTGTATATTAAACTGGTAATAATGAGTAAAAAGCTTTGCAGAGAATGTTAGTATGTGTAAAAAGCAAAATAATAAAGTATCCAAAAATGTACCACACATTACGCTGCAGCCTTTCTTTGATGCCTAATTTAGTAAACACTGCAATATAATTTTGTACTCCATTGCTGCATAATTGCTGTGGCCCCAAAGAAGGCAGCACATGTTAAAAGTGCTTGTGCAAGAAGCAGAGAGACCGTGAAGTTTGTGCACTTAGAGGCATATGTACAGGGATGGTGGCGCAGGGCAGCACAGCAAGTTATTTTTCTGTGCTGCCCTGAATCACAGGGAAAGGGTAGGAATGCACCGTATTTTTCCAATATAGTCCATTTCTGTCTTTTCCACCCTGCACTGGTGCTGTTTCGTCAGCCTAGCACCAATGCAGGCACCCTGTTGCATGCAAGATTGTTTTTGTGCAGGAAGGGGCACCTTCCTGCACAAAAACAATCCTGAAAGGCTTTTTCTTCTCTCTATGTGCTGCACATATGGAAAGAGAAAAAACGGGAGAAATAAAGAAATTTCTCCTTTTTGTGCCTCCCTTGGGGAGGCGTAAGATTTTGATAAATTCCCAGGTTTAGAAGTCCTTGTAAATCTAGGATTGCATCACAAATCATGGGAGTTGCATGGGAACACCCACCACAGCGCATCCCTTGTGCAGAGGAAGGCAAAGCGGCAATTTGCGCTGTGTCACATTACTCCATATTTATGAAACCATTCAAAACCATGCAAAGTTGCTATGAGTGGCTTCATAAATATGATTTCGGAGCGTTGTACCATGCAACCACACTATGGCCCGATGGGTTGGCGGCGGATTTCCCCTGTCCCTCAGAAATGTCCCTGGAATTTTCTCTAGGTGAGGTGAAGACAGCACTAGAGTGTCTGGCCCTGGGGAAGGCACCGGGGTTGGACAAGCTACCCGGTGATTTGTTTAGGTACCATCCCGACATCTGGGCCCCGTACTTTCTCATTTTATTTAACGCTATTTTAGGAGGTATGGTGGTTCCTCCCTCTTGGTTAGGGGCCGAAATCGTGCCAATCCATAAGAAAGGCTCCCCTCTGAACCCAACTAACTATAGGCCAATTAGCCTTATAGATGTCCCCCAAAAGCTCTTTGCGCGTCTTATTTTGAACCATCTATTAGACTGGGTAGAGGACAATGACATCTTGAGTCCTCTGCAGGCTGGCTTCAGGAAGAACACGTCGACCATGGACCAGATCTTCCGCCTTGTCCTCCTTTACTGGAAGACTGTGATCATCGAGGGGGGAAGACTGTACATGGTCTTCGTGGACCTGAGGTCAGCCTTTGACCTAGTCCCGCGCAGGAAGCTGTGGGATGTGCTGGAAAAGCTGGGAGTTCCCCCCCAGCTACTTAACATCTTAGTCAGGCTGCATGAGAACAACTATGCGCAGGTCAGGTGTGGGAAAGATGGCAAATTATCATCAAGGTTCCCCGTTTCTCGAGGGGTGAGGCAGGGTTGTGTCTTGGCACCAACCCTGTTTTGTTTGTACATCAACCATGTCATCTCCCACCTGGAAAATGTCAACAACAACGACGCCCCTTGCCTGGCAGGAAGGAGGGTACCGGCAATTATGTTTGCCGACGATACCCTCCTTCTTTCCAAATCCCCCATGGGGATTCAGAGGATCCTGGATGGATTTGATCTTTTCTGTGCTCAGCACGGGTTGGAGATAAACACAGGGAAGACAAAGTACATGATTTTTAATCCACCCACTAAAACAAGACCTAATCCCACCTTGGGGACGGCCAGTCTCGAAAGGGTGTCCACCTTCATATATCTGGGGGTAACATTACAGGAACACTTATCTTGGGACCACCAGATAGCACGCTCAAGGGTAAAACTGTCTCAACTGTCTGGTGCAATTCTGAAGGTGGCCAATTCTTCGTCCTTTAAGCCTGTGAGCCCGGCCCTTGAAACCTACAGGACCCAGGCCAAGGCAGCGGCCACTTATGGCTGTGAACTTTGGGGGCATAAAGCGGCGAAGGTCCTGTCCACAGTTGAAAATAGTTTTTTAAGGCGCTTATTGACTCTTCCGCGTGCAACGCCACTTCTGCCCTTGAGAATGGACCTGGGGCTCCCCCCTATTGCAGAGGAGCTTGTGTCCAAACCAGTGAAGTTCTGGCACAGGCTCTGGTCTACGAATGAACTGCACCATTATAGGGAGGACCTTACCCACGTCATGAGCCTTAATTGTGGGGGAAAAATTCCTTGGCTTGCCTCTGTGAAAAATGAATTGACTACAATGAATCTTTGTGACCTTTGGGAGGACCCAGCGCGAGGCTGCCAAGCAATCTCGCGCAAAGCCCTGTCAAAAATTTTTAAGGACAGGTCTCTTGCACTCTTGGTAAATGCGCAACACAGTGGCACCCTTACTTTGCGATTTTTAGAATCCAAAAATTCATATATTTTTGAACCTTTTATGGATTTTATTTTTCCCATCCTGGCGAGAAAACTCTTTGTACAATGGAGGCTTGGCACACTGCCTACTAAAACTTTTACATCCAAGTGGTCTAACACGGCCGATACATTTTGCCCATGCTGTAAAACCCACTTGGAAGACGACCTTCACATCCTGTTTGTGTGCCTCGCCTACCAAAGGCCCAGGAAACGCTGGATAGCACCACTCTGCAAAAATCTAGGGTTCAGAGAGTACGCACAGGCATATAGGATCCTGAAAACCAGTACCCTGGGTCACATTGTGTTTGCCGTCTCGAAATTTCTTATGGCTATATGGCTGATCAGGAAAAAAAATATATGCTGAACCCTCTTGAACTTTCCAGCTTCCTAATTATTCCTACGCCGGGATGGAGTATTTTATAATATGTAATTTTCCTAATATAATGTGTATTTTACTGTATGTGCTGTTTTTTACTGTCTCTTTTATGGTCTATATGACCGAAATAAAGAATTTTTTGGAATATGATTTGGGCCGTGCATTTACCACGTTCCATGGTGCAAACATGATGCATGGTCCTCGTAAATTTGCCCCTTAGTTTTATGTGCATGCAATTCCTGCATTGTCGATCCCTGGTGAGTTTCAATACTACTGCTGGAACAAAGCCAATGGAGGCATCAATTAACTATGGGTGGAAAATCCGTTCTGCTCGCGGAATTTGCGGATTTTCAGCAATTTCGCTATCCGCGAATCTCGTGAAATTGCCGAAAAATCCGCAAATTCCACGAGCAGAACGGATTTCAGTTAAGGCAGGTGCTCGAGTTGAAGTAAGCTAACTTTGTAACCATTTTAGAATGGCGCCTGCAAGTTGCCAGAGTTGCAACTTGCAAGTAAGCAACTCTGCCAGCTTGCCGGTGCCATTCTAAAATGGTTACAAAGTTAGCTTCCTTCAACTCAAGCACCTGCCTTAACGCTGTAAGTGCTTCCTGTGGGCCAAAAATTAAACCTCAACAGGAAGCACTTACAGATATAAATAAAGCAGGTGCCCGAGTTGAAGCTCAAATTCAGTAACGTTTTAATCACCCCAAAACATTAGTGAGCACGGTCGAGGCTGGGCGAGTGTGCTTTAACCCCATATCTGCTGTCGAAAATTAGCTGTAATACTTGAGGGAGGTCTTTGCATCCATGAGTTTCTCGAGCGCAATCCCTGTGTAGTTGCTGTGACCAGGAGGCTGCTTGCTCCTCATCTGCTGCCCTGCTCGCTTTCTGACCCTTTATACACAAGAAGCATGTGAACACGCATGGAAGCCCCGGGTCACTCTCTGCATCCATGAGTTTCTCGAGCGCATCCCCCGTGTAGTTCCTGTGACCAGGATGCTGCTTTCTCATCATCTGCTGCCCTGCTCGCTCTCTGACAATTTATACACAAGAGGAATGTTGACACACATAGAAGCCCCGCACCACACACTAGCGGTATCAAACGTCTTCCTGCTCTTTCCCAACTATGATGGACAGCTCACTCAAGGGACCTCGGCGCCTTTTGGCGCGGTGGCAAAGTTACAGGCACACATGGTCAGTGGAGACAAATCTTCTGGCCCTTTATGCAGCTGCAGTGTAGTAAAAGCCCTTTAAATTTACCTAACGAGGTAGCACTTACTGATTAGCCAGTAGAAAGTAGTCCAGTTGAGTAGAGTGCAAATTGCAAAAAAAAACGCGAGTTCGAGGGAAAAGCCGCGAATTCGCAGATTTTTTGCGATTTCCCGGACCGCAGATCCGCAAAATTTGCCCATACTTAGCATCAATGGGTGAGACGGACTGGCCTCAAGGGTCCTGTACCCTCAGTGACAAAGACTCTGGTGCTGGCAGCGCGACACGAAGGGGAGCATGGGGTGACAGCGCCCTAGTCCCACACGTCGGGCGAACGTAGCCTGCAGCGCGTCCCCTCGTGCCGCCCACCCGGCCAACAGCCAATGGGGAGGGCTCTCCTGGGGACGGGGGAGGCGTTTGCGAGTATATGACCAGGCCCAGCAGCGAGGCTCGGCCTTTCCTTTCCCGCGCTAGTCCGAGGCTGCTCTGCGCTGTAGCAGCTCTGTATCGAGCGTCGACGTAGGATCTAAGGTATGGGGCAGCATCCGCCAGTCTCCCCCCGGCCTGATCCCTGGACATGCCCAGGTTGATTGGGCCCTGTGGTGTCGACCACGGGGGGGGCTGCGGCGGCGGGTTGTGGGCCGCGGGTATGGGCTTGGCGGGTTGTGACCATGAGGCGCGGGAAGAGCGGGGGTGTGTAGCGATCAGTACCCCGTAGCAAGACTCGTAATAGGAGGGTCACGAGTTCGAGCCCCACGAGGGGCGCGGATAGATTCTTCCCCCCAGCGCCTAGAGACCCTTTGCGGGTGATTGCGCGCTTTGCATGTGGAGTATTATTGTTGGCTGGGGCTGGGGCAAAAGGGGAGTTTAGTTGCATGGCATTAGTTTTGACTTAATTGGATGGAGATAAAAGAAAGCGTTGCCCGCACGTCTCCTAACCACAGGGTCGGGAGTTTGAGCCCCACGATGGGCGCTACAAAAAAAATTTCACCAGCGCGCGGATAGATTGTTCCCCTAGCGCCAGAGATCCTTTGCGGGTGATTGTGCGCTCTACATGAGATGATTAGTGTCGGCTTGGTCCCCTTGGTATTGTCGTCTGGGTGCCTGGGGCGGTTTGCGATAATGAGGCACGGGAAGAGCGGGGGTAGGTAGCGAGCGAACTTCCACCAGCGCGGGGATAGATTCTTCCCACAGCGCATAGAGGGAGAGCACGTGGCACTATCGCCAGAGCTGCGCACTCTGCAGCTGGGGACCGCGTTTGTAGTCTTGGCTCAACATCTTATGAGTCGGGCAAATCACTGAATCTCCACTCGCCCAAAATATGAATGTGACCTTGTGTTATGTAAGTGCTCCAATGCTTTTCCCCGGGTATTGTCGTCTGGGCGCCTGGGGCGGTTTGTGACCACGAGGCGTGGGAAGAGCGGCGCGAAGTAGCGATCCAGTGTCCCGTAGAGCGGGGTTAAGTAGCGATCCAGTGTCCCGTAGGAAGACCCTTAATAGGTTCGGGAGTTCGAGCACCATGAAGGGCGCGGCTGTTTGTGACCACGAGGCGCGGGAAGAGCGGGGCGAAGTAGAGATCCAGTGTCCCGTAGAGCGGGGTTAAGTAGCGATCCAGTGTCCCGTAACAAGACCCTTAATAGGTTCGGGAGTTCGAGCACCATGATGGGCGCGGCGTGATTATTCCACCAGCGCCTGGAGACTCTTGGCGGGGGATTGTGCGCTTTACAAATATGGTTATTATTGTCAGCTTGGTGCCGTGGCTACCTAAAACAGAATGTGTTTCACGTACACAGGCCTGGAAGGCCCAGATAGATTCTTCCCCCAGCGCCTAAAGACCTTTTGCGGGGATTGTGCGCTTTACATGTGGGGTTACTGGCAGCTTGGTCCCCCGGGTATTGTCGTCTGGGCGACTGGGGCGGTTGTGACTATGAGGCGCGGGAAGAGCCGGGGTAAGTAGTGATCGAGTGTCCCGTAGCAAGACCCTGAATAGAGATTCTTCCACCAGCGCCTAGAGACCCTTTTCGGGTGATTGAGCGCCTTACAAATGCGGTTTATTGTCAGCTTGGTTCCCCGGGGATGGTCGTCTGCATATGACCCGATCTGCCATCCTCGGAACTGAGAAGCCGGTTCGAGTCTCGGCATCGGTTAAAATCCTCCTGTTATTCTGGGAAAATAAATTGTTCTCCAGTTGTCGTGGCTACCTAGAACGGAATGTGTTTCACGCACACAGGCCTGCAAGGCCCAGACAGACCCTCCCCCGAGCGGGTGATTGCGCGCTGTATAGGTGGTGATATTGGCAGCTTGGTCCCCCGGGTATTGTCGTCGGGCGCCTGGGGCGGTGGTGATCATGAGGCGCGGGAAGAGCGGGGGAAGTAGCGATCACGTGTCCCGAAGCAAGACCCTCAATCGCAGGTTCGGGAGTTCGAGCCCCACGATGTGCGCTGCGAGATTCTTCCACCAGCGCTTAGAGTCCCTTTGCGGGAGATTGTGCGCTTTACAAATGTGGTTCATTGACAGCTTGGTTCCCCGGGGAGGGTCGTCTGCATATGACCCGATCTGCCGTCCTTGGAACTGGAGAATCCGGTTCGAGTCTCGGCATCGGAAAATATTCCTGTGGTTCTGGGCAAATAAATTGTTTTCCAGTTGCCGTGGCTACCTAAGACAGAATGTGTTTCACGTACACAGGCCTGCAAGGCCCAAATAATATCTTTCACTCCGAGTCCTAGCATGGCATCTCATTATCACACACATTCTTAGATGCCACACCGTCCAATATATTGCTTTCAAATAAACAAGAAGCAATTTAGATGTTCGTGTTGATTGTTGAACGCCGCTGGTGCTTGCAATTAAGACTGGCGTTAAGAGCGGTGGCTCAATGCAGCTGCACCTGGGGGGTAATATAGTTTAAAGTAACTTTGGTCCGAAAACTGGTAAACTTCCTGTGCGTCCATCAGTTTCAGGCAACAATAAAAATGTCATGATAAGTAATGTTCCTAGACTGGGTTTAGAGCGATGGCTCGGTGCAGCTACACCTAGGGGGCAATATAGTTTAAAAGTAACTTTTGGTTAAAAAACTCGTAAACTTCCTTGTGCGTCCATCAGTTCAGGCAACAATAAAAATGTCATGATAAGTAATGTTCCTCTGGGGAGAGCCCATAATTTTAACTAGAGGCAGTTTTGCTCATCATAAAGCAGCGTGGAGGGGTAATGTCCCTGCTGCAAAAAAGTGAACTGCGAGAAGTACTATCAGAATTGAAGCATGTCGGGGATAGGCAATGAAGTGATGAGGTGCACCATTGGAGAGGGGGTAGTGAAGAAGTTTATGGAGAAGGAGATTATGAGGGGGTGCCGGAAAAAGACTTTCGCCCTGAGCAACACCAACTTTAAAGTCGGCCTTGCTTGCAAGGATATACCGCATGCCGCCCGCAAAGCTGCGAACGTCACCCCACTTGACTCATGCTTGTTAGTCCCACACGCAGACGCGCATTTTCTCTAGTTATCTGCACCCTGCAGGCTTTCCACTGCAAGACGTTAATAAGAAACAAAGGGATCGGGTGTGTGTAGCAGAATGATTGACTGCTGCTGACACTGGTGACTCATGCACAATGATTTATACAAGCATTGGCATAGCCAATAGGTGCGCCTTTGTAACTTATGAATATTTAGCCCCTTCGAGTACGGTGCCCAATGGGAGGGAACCTTATGGTTCTGTGGTGAAAGGTGTGAGGCATTGAAAGGGGGGGCAGAGGCGAAGCGGAAATGCACGTCCTGGGTACCGGCAAACAGATATTGAGGGTGTGAACAAGAATTGGGAGGGACACGAGACAGTTGTAAGAAAATGTTTGTACAGGACAATTGACGGTTTGTTGTCTTTCAGATTACACGTGGAACACGTCGCAAGGAGTAGCAGTTACATAGAAGGAAGGCCTAGATTAACAGGTAATTGCTGAGGTCAAGGCCCATGGGCCAGCCCATTGGACGAGGGGCGGTAGGGTCGCGAAGTACAAGCCACTCTTTGGCAACACAGTGCATCAAGGGAGTGGTACGTCGGAACACAGGTCTCTCACACGGTGTCATGTAAAGGAATGCACTATTGACGCAGGTTCTTTACAGGCGCGCTCGCTCGTGATACGGCTTGATGTTGAGTAACGGTACATCCACCGCCTAGTGCTCAGCCCTCAATTGTACAGGTGGACGAGCGGGGGCCCGCTGCCAAATTCTTTCGGTTCTCTGGGAGTGGTGGGAGTGAATTCTTAACCGCTCCTAAAAGGCTTAGCTTCCCTCACACACACACAGCAGTGACAATCTGGGGATAGTAGAGGCACCCTTCTGCAACTTTACCCACGCGTCTCTTCCACACCAGTGAGCGTCGTGGTTCCGTCCCCTGTCCCTGGAGCGTCGCGGGAGCAGAGCCGAGGACGCGCCCGGAAGCAGAGGCTGGTAGGCGCTCATTGTAGGCTCGCTGTCTGGGATGAGGCGCTCTTCCAACAGCAGGCTTGGGGCCCGGGGGATACTTTCATATTAAAAGCCTTGTGATTCATTGAGCACTGCGCAGCTATCCTAGGAACCGTACAGACAGAACAGGTAAAATGTAAATACCGTCACAGCAGCGCCTCTGCGTCCTGAGGTCCCAACCTTTAGTGTAGTGTTGAACATTTAAACGTGGCCATTTGAGCCTAGTACGTTATAACCTGTCGGGCCATGGTTCACCGTTTATTAATCTCAGACGGATTGGCCGATGGCCCCGATTCCGCCGGGAGAATACATGCGTGGGTAGTTGTAGCTCGCGCTGTACATCTCTTAATGTTTCCGTTGTCCCCCTCAGACGGATTGGCCGATGGCCCCGATTCCGCCGGGAGAATTCATGCGTGGGTAGCTGTAGCTCCGGGGTCCTCCGCAGCAGGGAACATTGCACACTGCTTTATCCTGATCACGTTCTCTGTGACTATAACAGTATCTTCCGGAGTGTTGAAGAATGGGTGGGCCCTGTAAAACAATTTAATGTAGTGTACGCTAGCGCCATGTTCAATACATTGTCAGATCACAATCTTGAAAATGAAGAACGAATTTCAGCGCAACGCAATTACGAAAGATTGCGAATAATTGAGCCGTATTTCTGGTCCCATGATCCCTTCCTATAGGTGTACGTCTGAGGCTGGAAACCGGAATTGTATACTGCAACGAAGCTGGCGCTATGTAAGTACCCTGGGGCCTGATATCTTTACCGGAGCTAGCCGGTTGCCTTCGAAGGTGGTGCGGGCGCAGCGAACCCCCGCCTCCGGACTGTATTCTTGTTTCAGTTCTTCAAAACATTCTTGTTTTCAGTTCTTCAATACACTTCAGGGAAACATACGATGCCCGACTAGCCAGTTGGTAGGATGGACTAGATTAACTTTTGAAGTTAGGTAGACTCTATTAAAATGCAATGTACTGGTCTTCCAGGAAGTGACTTCCATGAAGTGATTAACAGGGTAAAATAGGAAGCAGGCGCGCAACGCCCAAGTGGGCCCAAAGGGTTAGTTTAATGTATCTAACATTAATGTAGCTTTTCGATTGGGTAAGTAATAAGTAGTCCCTGGCAGGAATAACAATTTCTAAGTGGCTGCCATATTCATGGCGATATGGGCCGTCTTACATTAAGGGAGTCACGTCGTGCTGTGCCCTTAGTGTATGCTTCAAGAGCCATATACGTCCCCCAGCGAGGGCAGCAGGGGCGAAGGAGTGTGTGATGGGCAGATGGCAATGCTTGGGGGGAAATCAACTCCATCCTTTCACCCTGGAACTAGAGGTGTCCAGGTGCTGCAGCTAGCCTAAGACAGCGGTGACTGCAAGAGTGATCTGTGGTACAAGGATTTGGCACGAGGTTAATGCATCATCGATTTCTGCAATCATTTCATGACGAGTTAGTAGTCTTTGATAAAGGATTATATTTCTCAATTCCAGCACGCAAAATTGGTTCTCGGCAGAAGTCCCTCTTCTGTAATACCTGCCGCAGCGACATAGTGTCATCCCCCCCCCATCCCCTGCGGATAAGGTGATTATATTCACTGGCCCCCTGTCCCCAGTGAAACAGTGTTACTTCAGCTTAGTGCAGGCACATGGATCGCAGAGCAAGTGAAAGGCTAAGGAGGAATCTGCACAGGTTCGAGTACTAGCTAGGCCGGCAGCATTCCAGCCTACCAAGGTTGGTAATCCAATCCATAATAGCTCGCACCATGTCCCTTGTAGGTGTTTGACTATTATTCGAAGTGAGGAATAAACCTGATTGATTCTAGGAGCAAGGTAGGGTGGTGGCCTAGAAAAATTTTATCGCGTTACATTTCCAAAGCCTCAGCAAGTAGTACAACGTGGTAGCCAGATAGGTATGCGGTGGATTAGCATAAAAGGCAGATGAGTTGATCTCCCTGCGGGTATATAATTTGGTTCAGTCCTTCTAAACACAAAATTCGGGGGACTGCTGTCGAAGCGGCAGCCATGCGTAATGCGCCTTCATGTCACAAAACGGGTGCCCAGGTAAAGCGCGTGATACCCGATGTCTCGAGTCTGGTCCCAGCCATTGGCTCCTGTGGACTTACCGCGATATAAAAAGTTTTTCAACATTTACTGATGTAAATTGAACTTTTGTTCTACCTATCTCAAGAGGTCTTTATTGCGTCACACGTCCTTACAGGTGTTACACTTCAGACTGTTTGAGGCCACCCGAAGCCGTAAGTACTGCTTGGACGACTGAGAGCGCGGCACAATAGGAACAGTAATGATAGGTAAAAAACTTACAAAGCAGACGTTCGTACATAAGGTAAAAGTGACAATTGTGAGCAAACAATTTCATGAGGTAGCAAACGGTGCATTACAGGGGGATAAGATTGACCAGTGTGCAGGTCACAAGAGTAACAAAATACAAACGATACGTAGGCAATGGTGGCACTTGTGCAAGTATCGAAGGCAAACAACATGTGAGAGGTAGCAAACAGTGTGTTACAAGAGAAAAGTGGCGGGGCATGTTACAAAGGAGTACGAAACGCAGGTACAAGGAATACTGCAACAAACGTTACGTAGGCAATGGGGCACTTGTGCAAGTGCAAAGGTAAACAACACGAAGAAATAGCAAACAGTGTGTTATAAGAGAGAAGTGGCGTGGCATGCACCAAAGAATACCAAACACAGGTACAAGCGAGCACTGCAATAATGGCAAACACTTTAAACTGAGAAATGGGAATGACATTGACGGTTAAGGGCATCTGCAGTTGGCTCTAACCACTCTCAAATAACGATCTTGCAGTGATTTGCCAGGACAACCACTGTCATGAATTTTGCAGCACTGTGCCCATGCAGCAAGTAAATGATTTGACCACAGGATAACTGTCATAATACCACCCCTTTGGGCACGAATATCACTGGTTTTCCATTCTCAGCAGATACGATAATGCAAATAGTCACGTGCCGATCCCCGGATCTATGCTGCCACACTCTGTTTAACAGTGTCAAAAAAGTTGCTGGCAACCTTTTCTTGAAAGCATCAGCTAAGATGGTTTGTTGAAATGCCTTGTGTGTGATTGTTGCCTACTCTCTACCCCACAGATGACAAAGATCTAAATATACATCAGTCTAACTTGTAGCTAGTATTCACAAATTCTAAAACCTGAAGTTAGTTCATGCATGGCTGCACAGTCTGGCAGAGAGCTAAAGAATTAAATGTAGGATCCTGATACATTGTAGAAGGCATCCCATTGCAGGGGTCTTGTTTATCTGAATTCCCGTGTCCTCTTTTAAGCACACCACCAGACAGCTGCATCCCTTCTGTATTGATTTTCGTATTTTCATTGTAAGCATGAGGGCCCTTGCTCTATTTCTGGTTTAGTTTCTATTTTGTGTTTTCTAAAGCGCAGCTTCCACCTTAAATGAGGTATCAAGGCGCTAAACATATAATCACACAACAAGAAGAAACTATGCTAAAAGACAAAGTCAGAAAGAGAGGCGACCTTGGTATGTAAACAACCAAGCCTTTAATGCCTTTTAAAATGTACCAAGGTCAGCAGTCTGCCTGAAATACTAAGACAGAGACCTCCACTTAGAATCCGTGGTCAATGGAAACCTACATCCGCTAAAAGTTGAAGATAAAAATTTGGGACGGTGAGAAAAAATTTGCCCTGCGATCTCATGAGCACATGTGCCGATATAAGTTAAAGCGGAACTCGAGATCAGGACAGGTTGAGGAGCAAATGGTGCTGTGCACAATGCACATAGACTTGAACACATTTGTGCTTTCCCCATAAGAGGTGCGGCTCATGCAAATAAGTGCGTGTCCTAAGACCCGTGCTAAGAAATATACATAAGTGGTGTGGCCTATGTAATTGAGAGCATGACCTGGGAACCATAGCAAGAAATCTTCATTGGCAGGTACCAATACGGGGAGAATACGGAAGGGTACTATAATAAAGGTGCAAACAGCGACCGAAAGTAGCTAGGTGGTGGGGGGCTCTGTCCTCGACGGGGGCCTCCTCCAGAGCTGTGGCGGAGTACAGGGCGATCTGGAAGCAGATGCACAGTAGGGGTACCTCTGCGGCAGAAGGATACAGTCTAAATACCTCTGCCTGGCACAGTAGGGTGCCCGAGCCAAGAACCTGGAGCCGAGGGGGTTCCATGAAACAGCGTCGGCGCCCCGTTAGTCCTTCGGGCGGTCGGGGGGCCTGAACCGACCGGGGGTGTGCCTCAGCTCCCCGCCCTGACAGGGGGGGCGGGAGTTTAACGAAATGAAGTGATAATGTACTGCACCGTCTGAGCATCGACTCGCCGTGCAAGATGGCTCCTTGGGCATGCGGGTCAGCGAGAGGCTGCCGCATTGGATCGCCTGTAAGATGACCCACCTATCAGTAGCTGTGTTGTACGAAATAAACCTGCATCACTGCTTTCCCACAAATATGTCTCATGGTTTCCTTGGTACGTATGTGTATGTGCGCAGGGCGGAGTAAGCACTGATGTTGTAGGCACTATGCCGCTGGCAGCGCGACACGAAGGGGAGCATGGGGTGACAGCGCCCTAGTCCCACACGTCGGGCGAACGTAGCCTGCAGCGTGTCCCCTCGTGCCGCCCACCCGGCCAACAGCCAATGGGGAGCGCTCTCCTGGGGACGGGGGAGGCGTTTGCGAGTATATGACCAGGCCCAGCAGCGAGGCTCGGCCTTTCCTTTCCCGCGCTAGTCCGAGGCTGCTCTGCGCTGTAACCCACCCTGAACCCTGACCCAGCTGCAGAGCGGTTGGCACAGCTTTGAATACCTTAATGATCATGTTTTATGTTGCAGGCGGAGTCACAGGGCAATCTGGAAGCAGATGGACAGTAGGGGTACCTCTGCGGCAGAAGGATACAGTCTAAATACCTCTGCCTGGCACAGTAGGGTGCCCGAGCCAAGAACCTGGAGCCGAGGGGGTTCCATGAAACAGCGTCGGCGCTCCGTTAGTCCTTCGGGCGGTCGGAGGGCCTGAACCGACCGGGGGTGTGCCTCAGCTCCCCGCCCTGACAGGGGGGGCGGGAGTTTAACGAAATGAAGTGATAATGTACTGCACCGTCTGAGCATCGACTCGCCGTGCAAGATGGCTCCTTGGGCATGCGGGTCAGCGAGAGGCTGCCGCATTGGATCGCCTGTAAGATGACCCACCTATCAGTAGCTGTGTTGTACGAAATAAACCTGCATCACTGCTTTCCCACAAATATGTCTCATGGTTTCCTTGGTACGTAAGTGTATGTGCGCAGGGCGGAGTAAGCACTGATGGTGTGGGCACTATGTTTATCTAGGGTGTGCTGCTTTGCAGGCCTGCCTGCAAGACTGGAGGTGAACTTCAGTATGGATTGTGGTGGACAGGGCTTCAAGGTTAACCCACCCTGGCTACCAGAAGGGACCACCTGCTGGTGCTAAGAGACTAGGGCTTCTATGTTCTAGTAGGGGAATGTGCTCCCACAGGAACGTGGTCTGCCATTATGCCTGATCCAGGTTCCCTAGTTTCAAATTTGGTAGCTCTGGCCATAGTGCTACATCTCCCCCCCCCCGAACATCTTTCTGCCCCACTGAGATAAACTTGCACTGCCTTGAGCTACAACCTAATTGTACCCAGTTATAAACACCTGGATGTGACTCAATTTTTGAGAGTGCGAAGTGAGTCATTGGGCTGGACAGTCCTGCTGGTTTTGTTACTGAGGGCCGATTTTGCAGCCCCCTGAAAAAAAAACAGTCATTCACCCCTCCAGCCTCCTGCCTCCCACCCGATGCCAATTACGCCAGTCCTGCCTTGGTGCCAGGGCCTGTTTGTTTTCACAGTCCCCCCCTGAATGCAGTACACAAGTGGCTCAGGTGCTCTGGTGTCACAGAACTAGACACATAGGGTTGCTTTTTATTTTATATCTTTAAAAAAGGTAAAGAGTATTTTTGAAAAGACCACATCCCTGAACACAGACAGAGCAGCATTACACATTTTATGAAATTCATGTTCTATATTGTTCAAAGCGCATAGAGGCGATCTGTTTTGGATTTGTTGAATGGATACAGAAACTATTTAGATATCTTAAATGCATACAGAAGCGTGTTCTCACTACTGCTTCGGGCATTCCTTCCCTCTCCTTCCGCCGGGGCTCGGGCTGCGGGACCCTGCTGCTTTTATGGCCCTGCTTTATTTGTTTGTGTTCAGCCCAGATCGCAACACTTCCTCTCTCCCTCTCTTTCCATTTGTCCCTCCCTCCCCCTCGCTAGTGGCCGACCTTATCTCTTCCGAGCTCGTCTTACATTTTCCTTACTTGTTTTATATTGTCAGAAAAAAATGGGAAGACAATCTAATTAATCTATAGGTGTCCACAGTCCGCTCCTGCGCAATTATACCACAGGATATTTTCTCCAATAGAATACCTCCAGAGCTATTTCCCACATGAACATATCTTGCTTTTTTATGTGTTCAGGCGCCACCCAAGATCCCCTCTCCGCACTGCTGTAAATTCAAACCCCCCCATTCCCTGCCATGTTCTTCTGCCCTTTCACTTCTGCCCGCTTTTAATTATTTATTTAGTTGCACGCATTGCTTGTTTAGTGGAGCCAGCTTTTTAAAAAAATTTGTTTGTGTTTGAGCGGCATCCAAGAGCACCTCGCCGCACTGCTGCATCTGTAAATTTAAACCACCCTTCCCTGCAGGTTCTCCTCCCCTCGTGCTACTTGTGACTGCCCATAGTCCCCGCAGCTATTAGCACTCCTACAATACGGCCACACAAGGCAAAACCTTCTTCAAACAAGCATTTACAATGTAATAGGTCTCACATTTACGCAAGTTTAAGCTATTACCATTGTAAATGACAATGCCTTTTATTTATGTTTTACAAACAAAAACATAAATAAAAGGCATTGTCATTTACAATGCAATAGCTCAAACCGCATAATTGCGAGACCTACTGCATTGCACCACTCAACGCCACAGCATCCCTCAACACCACAGCATCCCTCAACGCCACAGCATCACTCAACGCAACAGCATTACTCAACGCCACAGCATTACTCAACGCCACAGCATCACTCAATGCCACAGCATCACTCAATGCCACAGCATCACTCAATGCCACTCAACGCCACAGCACCACTCAATGCCACAGCACCACTCAACGCCACAGCACCACTCAACACCACAGCACCACTCAATGCCACAGCACCACTCAACGCAACATCACCACTCAACGCCACAGCATCACTCAGCACAAAAGCATCACTCAACGCCACAGCATCACTCAACGCCACAGCATTACTCAAAGCCACAGTATTACTCAATGCCACAGCATCATTCAATGCCACAGCATCACTCAGCACCACTCAATGCGTGAAAGTGACTGAGTAGCTCTGTGAGTGGGAGTTTGAGTGGATGTGTGAGTGTCTGAGTGGGCCTGTGAGTGGGTGTATCAGTGACTAAGTGGGTCAGTGGATGTGTGAGTGCGTGTTTCAGTAGCTGTGTCAGTGACTGGACCACAACAGAACCGCACCTGCTCCTTTATGCAAAAAGAGTCCACAGTTTTGCATAAAATGTCTACCCAAGTGGAACACTTTCTACTGGTTAATTACTAAGGCCTATCCCTTGGGTAAATGTATGCTATACTGCAGCTCCATAATGGAGCATGAGAAAATGTCACCAGCATTTTGGTAATGTGATTGCTCATCATGCATCTATATCCAGAAAGTTGGGAGAATATGAATCTGCCTATAGAGAAGACGATGAGTGTACAAAGAAGTCAATCTCCACTGAAACAAGGGTCCTTCTTCTTAACTATATGATGTAAGTGACAATGATAATGATAAACCAAGAAAAAACACACTATCAATTAAGATCCTTAAAAATGGCATTTACTATGCTGGTGCATTTTCATAATATTGTAATAACTAAATAAAATCAGTATGAAATGTATAGAAATATGAAATGTCATACTAAAGGAAGTCACACTATAATTTTAAAATCCTTAATTAAAAGAAATGTGTGGATGCTAGTGAATGTTTATGGTAAAGTGCTGGAAATTATAAAATACATAACAATGACATGTACAAGAGCAGCTCAAGGTCATGACAGGCAGACTAACATCTGGAATACCACAGGAGAATAAGCTCAAATTGTATTCACCAAATTCTGAACTGTAACCTAAAGCAGAAAGACATATAAAGTGCAAATGGTAGAATTAGTCAAAGATTGTTGCAACGCTACAGGCCACTTTATCGCAGACCACTAATTCATGTTGGGTTATGAGTAGTTTAACGGCTGAGGCTTGCGATAAAAATTTCCAAAATTTGGCCAAATCAGTCACTTATTTCAGGGTGTACAAAAGAGAAGGGCATCCTTGGCCGAACGGATGCCCTGTTGTAGGAAAAAAGCCCTAGTAAAGTTCAACGGACATGTAACAACACTGGACCGCAGAGTGGTATATGTACAAAAGATTCCCTTCTATAGTTACACAGTCTGCAGTGAGTGATAATTGCAAGGTTTCTCCAAGTTGGAACCAATAATCTAATTGGAAGCAGCACTAATATTGCTGATAAAATTGATTGAGGTTGGCTGCATTGTACGTTTGTGGTACCATTAGTGACTCATGTGGGGCTTTAGCTAGGAGGGCTTCTATGTCCAATTCTCATGAGAGGTGATATAATTGTTTTTTTAATTGTAGATGTGATGCTTTTGTAGCTGATCGTATTTGTATCTCAGTTCTCCATCACAAAGTTGCAGGCACTCCATGGCTGCAGCAAGGTTTATGGATCAAGGATTGTTAGCACTTCTCAGAATTGTTTTTATTAGATCATTCATGGTGTTGGCAATTGAGGCCATTGTCCGAAAGTGGTATTTTGCCAAGGCTGTCTGTTTTCGAGATTTTGCTGAACAAGCCCAAATTACCGCCTGATCAATGTGTGGAGGGTAGGTGGAATAGATTCACATGGGCTGTGCAGTGGATCTTTTCTAGGTTGGTTGCCAACATACCTGAAAAAACTTGCTATGCATAATTAACTGCTGGGAGCAAATTGGCATGACCACCCTCCGTATAGCAGTAGATCTTGGACTGTTAAGGGTGGCTTTTAATTTAATCGTACCCATGTCTTGGTGTTGAACAACATGATAGCTGCTGGCAGTTTGGGCAGATGGTCTGTCTCCCTAGCTTCTACCATAATATCTTCCAGACAACTCTGTCGAAAGCGGAAGAGTAGTTGATGAAACAGATGAGCACAGGGAGAAATGTGTGAGTTGCTGCTTAATTGGCACAGTATGAAAGGATGACAATGCTAGCCACCATTGGCAGAAGGGTAGTAAACCTTCTGAGCAGACCCATTGTGCTATCTCCTGGAGCAGTACGCTGGCGTAGGCTTTACTCTTGATTTCCAACCTGACTATTAGCCGATGCTGGAACCCTTCTTGAAGATCAGCTGAAGATGTGATTCTCTCAATGACTATGCAACATCTTCCAGGAGCCTGCTTCAGTGTACAGTGGTTCCAAGGTCAAGGCCCAATACTGCATGTTTTCTCTGAATAATGACCCAGGAAGATCATTAGGGCACCATCATTTCTGACATCCCTTAGGACATTGCAGATTTTATTTATTTATGTATTTTATTTATTTTAAAAGTTTTAAATAGCGCTGGCTAGACCCAGAGGTATCAGAGCTCTTTACATGATCATAATGGAATAATGCCACAAGTGGTATAAAAAGCATAATGACAAATTAAAGAAAACCATATTACAAAAACAAGGAGGAATGAAGTGAGAGATGAAGCAGTATAATACTGGTAATATAGGTAAATTGGATTACAGTAAGAAGGCCCTATATTACAGGGACAGATATGGTATAGTGAGATGAGATCAGGAGTCAGGCACAAGATTAGGATCCCCAGGAGGTTGGTTTTGAGGTCTTTTTTGAAGCTGGCCTACGAGGGGTTACAGCGAAGGTTTTTCAGGAGGGAGTTCCAGATAGTTGGGGCATTTCCATAGAAGGAGCAAGATTGTGTTGCTTTCTTTTTGTGCAGAGGAGGGATTAGGAGGAGGGCGTTGGAGCTTCTCAGAGGACGAGTGGTAGCAGCGATAAGGAATTTCTTGGATAGGTACTGCGGAGTGTTTTGGTGGAGAGATTTATGAGTAATGCAGGCCATTTTGTAAGTTGATCTCCCTTCAATAGGGAGCCATTTAAGCGATTTGAGAGCTGGTGAGATATGGTCGAAGCGTTTGGAGTCATTGATGAGTCTTGCTGCAAGGTTGAGCACAGCTTTAATAGGAGCAAGGTGGACCTTTAATAGGAGTAAAGTGTGCCCTTGCTGGTGATTTTGTTGCTGCATTATTTACTTCTGCACTGGTTTGTCCTGAGGCTCCAAATAGAGAGATCTGACATATGCGATCCATTCTCCTGTTTTATCAGAGTTCCCTCTTCTTATGTCCCCATGACATATGGCATTGAGATATTGTCAAAATTGCTAATATTTTTTCGCAGCTATCAGATAAATGATGTTGGTCCACTTTTACTCCCTATGCTACCATACTAGATGTTTGTGTTCCCTGGCTGCTGATCTTAGCTGCTCCTTTGAATAGATGGTGTTCAATTTCCTGTGAACCATTTGTTTTGCCCTTTACTGTTTGGTGCTTTTCTTGATCTCCATTACTGGGCCTAATATGTGGGTGTTGTTATATTTCGCTGCAATCAGAGGTTTGCCTTGTAGAAGTACGCAAAGGCCAGAACACAAAACGGACCAGCATGCAAGGATTGCTGGCTTTTGGAGTATAGAAGGCCATCTGACCAAACTTGATGTCCGTCTTTCAAACTTCCCTCTGAACACAGCTGCCCATTGAATCCTTTGCGTATGTTTGAAGTGTTCTTTGCATTTGAAACTTCCTAGGGGGTATGGGTGGTGGCAGGTTCTAGCTGAAGCATTTATTAAAACCAGCAAGATGGCATGGTTGCTCTCGTTTTGTTGGATCACCACGTGGGTAGTGATACACTTGCTGAAGCCTTGACTCAGGAAAATGTAATAATTTGCGGATTGGTTGTTGAAGGAGGGGGCATATTTTACCAACCAGTTGTTCGTTGTGACTATTCGCTGAGCTGATTTGAGGTTATGGGACAGCAGGAAAGTGCTAAACCTTGCTGATTAACTATTCACCCTAAGGCCTGCATCATCCTCCCCCAAGTATTGCATGTTAAAGTCCCACAGTAAGATAATTTCTGACCCAGGGTAACTGATTATTAGATTTTCCATGTGACACATCTGGTGGTCCAAATTATCTAAGGTGCCTGTGCCGTGAATATTAAAGTAGACATTCATTTTTAGTAAAGTCAGACACTGGCTAGGCCCATGAGGCCTTGAAAAATAACAGTTTGTAACATTTCTGCGAAGCGGTTTGGATCAGAGTATGTCAAGTTTATTGAATGTTAGATGTAAGTTGAGATTCTACCCGAGGGCCTCCCACATAGATGTGTTATCTTCGCAACCATATAAAATTTGGCGTAACCTGATAGTAATGTTGGAGTTAATGCCCATGTCTCCTGTAGGCAGATAATGTCTGCGTTCTCAAGAAGTGTTAAAACAGCCTCATTCTGTAACGTCTTGATAATTCTGGCCACATTCCATGATACAATGTTAATGCTACTAATTTTGCTTGCCATGCACTGAACATTCGCACTCTTTGTTCTAGGAATACCTCAAATTTCTTTGGGCCTGGCTTGCGGCCACCAATTCTCAGTAAGCGGCATCCGGTGTATGAAGTGGTGTGCTACTATGGATCATGCATACTTGGCGAGCCACTTCCTGACCGTTTGACCTGCACTGAAGGTGAAGGTTTTTGTAACCACTTGGTGGCTCATGCCTTTTTGTCCCCTTTTGAAATGTTCTTCTTAAAGCTAATTTTAAGCAGGATCCGTAGAATGTACAGGTATTTTTCTTCTTACATTGGCTGCACTTGGATTACCCACTCTGCAAACTGGGTATTTTCTCAGAGCACCTTTGTGGATGTGTTGGCATCTCAACATGTTCCAATGGCAGACTCTCTCCCTGAGTCCGGGGCAATACTGCCAAACTGCACCTTGATTATGTTGTTGCTGGTGATGGAAGCCAATGAGGGGATACATGTTAATATGTTCTGTTGAGAATGTCCGTATTGCCTCTAAACATATACTGCATGGTGAATATGGTTTTCTGGGAGAGAACCCCTCCTGCAACACTGAGGTTCAATGTTTGGCAAATTTGAAAAGCCCTTGATAGTTCCCCTGCATGACTTCCAGGGGATCCTGTTGTTTGAATTAATGGAGGAGTTTCTGATCTTCTTTGAGCTATGTCTCTTGCCCCAGATGGGAGCTGATTCCATGTCTTTGTCACAGCATCCCTGGCCTCAGGGCCAATCCAGTACTCATCAGACTCCCCTGTAGTGCCTATTGTATTGCCTACTGTACTTTAATGTTGTGGAACTTATTTGTTTTACAACATGCTTTTGGATGGACATTGCGGGGCATATTGTGTTCAAGTGTTGATCTAAAGGCACACTCAGGTGACTATTTAAGGTTGGACGAATGCCTCCACCATTGTCGTGTAGTGAGTTGCCTAAAGAAGGGTGGCCCTGCCTTGGATGGCAGACCTGAGAAACCTGTCCATGTGCAGCGCCCTGTCTGAGTAGCCTGGAGGGCCCAGTGAGTTCCCCGATAGACATCAAGGTCGAGTGGTCGCCAACATGGCACTGGGAGACCAGTGAGTACGTTGGCTGGTTTGTTGGCATGGGGGCGCTTACATCCTCTTACCCGGGATAGAATGACTGTCATTTTGGTACTGTGTAGCCTTTGAATTGGTTGGTCGGTTTGCTGACATAACAACCTTGATTGCTTCGTTTTGTGAGGCCAAATGTGTTCCTGATTGACATATTGAGTGCAATGGTAAGGCCAGCCCAGAGGTAATTGATGGATGAAATTCCTTCAGAACATTGTCATTGCGGGCTACCTATCTGGTTGTCAGTGTGTCCAATCTCTTTGTCTCCTTTTTTTTCATGATTCTGGTGTTTCCTTAAGCGTTTCTTTGCTCTGCAAGTAAAATGATTCATGGTGGCTCTTTCAGCACTAATCTTCTTTTCCCTCCTTCTACTTTCTCTTGGAGCGTAGTGCCTAGGCACCTCTGGGTAGTAGACCACTTTACAAGCGTCACTTCATGTATTCACTCATTGAAGGGGGAGCCTCAGCCTCATCATGACTCAGTACAGTACTGTCTGCGTTCAATGCACCATCGATGTCTAGCACTTGCTTTGTTTGTTTTTTCAGGGGTCGCAATTAGCCTGATAACAAGGCTATGCAGGGCTGATTGAATTGGTGTTAGTTCCTAATTTCCCTTTCATACGGATGTGTGTAGTTTTGGAGGTAAATATAGAGACAAGTGCCCCTTGTCTGCCTTGTAGGCACATCCCACGATGGCCCTTGTGTTATGAGGATGGGTCGCATTTTCTTTGTAACCTTCAATTCAGTGACTAATGTGGCTAAAACCAATGGAAGTGGGGCCAGTTTATGCACAATGTCAAGGCATAGACAGTCTGAAGGTGGTTTTACTCTTTATTTTGCTTTGTAAATTATATAATTGTTTACCATGTCCGCCCTGATGCTTCCATCTGTATTTTTAAATTTTGTTATTACCACATGAGGTCTTTCTGCACATTAGAAAGTTTGAAGGGCAGAAAGGCAGCAGATCTTTGTAAGGAATTGTTTGCTGCTGACTGCGGTAGAGTTTTAAGTCCAGATTGGATCCCCATTAAGGGATGATAAAATATTTGATTACCTCTTTTGCTTCAAGGTCTTCCAGAGACACTACATCCTCCAAGGATGCTGCCTCCTTCTTTACATCCTCTTCTTCATGCACCAGTGGAATGTAATAGACTTGCGCAGAGGATAGTTCCCTGAAGGTGCTGTAGTATGCAGTGGAGGCTCTGGATGATACGTGGGTATACTAACTATATCCTTCCTCATTTGTGGTGATGATTGGAGGTCTATTGAAGTCAAAGATAGCTCGATGATTGCGATTATTCTGATGCGGACTCATCATTTTGGACAACAGTTGGCCCTTTTTCTTCCCCAGGAATAGCTGCACTCACAGGGGAATCTTGAGGCAGACTGTGTAGACTGTAAGAAGTGAGCATGAGATCACAAATGCTTGCTACCTTGCACAGGATTTGAGCTCATGTCCATTTTTTGTGGAGAAGGCCATGATCCCCACATTTGAATTTTGTTGTTGCTTGGAATGCTACGAAGTTCAGCCTGAATAGGCCTACTCCCCCACCTCGGCCTGCTCAATCAATCAAGCAGTCATTAGTTAAGCACACTACATACCCGCATGGGTCTCAAGGAGCTAGGGGAGAGAGGTGGGGGCCACTACTGATAGAACAGTCAGGTCTTTAGTGTCCTCCTGAAGGTCAGCAGTTCTTGGGTCTGTCGTAGGCTCAGTGGGGGTGTGTTCCATGTCTTGGCGGCTGTTGTTCTTCGGATGCGCAGGACGGTGGTGAGTGAGAGGTCGGCGGAGCGGAGCTGGCTGTTGGGGGTGTAGAAGGAGAGCCATCTGTTGAGGTAGGCTGGGCCGGTCTTGTGGAGTGTCTTGTGTGCATGGATGAGGAGCTTGAAGGATATCCTCTTGTTGACAGGGAGGCAGTGCAGGTTTCTCAGGTGGGGGGTGATGTGGCCGTGTCGTGGTACATCGAGGATCAGTCGTGCTGAGACGTTTTGGATGCGTTGTAGTCGATTGATGAGCTTGGTCGGGGCTCCCGTGTAGAGGTATTTGCGTAATCGAGTCTGCTGCTGACGAGGGCCTGGGGGACTGTCTTTCTTGTATCTGTCGGGATCCATCTGTAGATCTTGCTGAGCATGTGGAGGGTTTTGAAGCAGGAGGAGGAGACGGCGTTGATTTGCTTGGTCATTGAGAGCTTTGAGTCGAGGATGATTCCTAGGTTGCGTGAGTGGTCGGTGAGTGTTGGGGCTGTCCCCAGTGCCATTGGCCACCAGGAGTCGTCCCAGGCTGACGGGTTGGAGCCAAGGATGAGTAACTCCGTCTTGTCCAAATTCAGCTTCAGACGGCTGATCTTCCTCCAGTCGGCGACGGCCTTCATTCTTTCATGGAGGGTGGCTTTGGCGTTGATGGGGTCTTTGGTGAGGGAGAGGATCAGTTGAGTGTCGTCGGTGTAGGAGATTATGTTGAGGTCGTGCTGTCGGGCGACATGTGTGAGTGGGGCCACGTAAATGTTGAACAGTGTCGGGCTGAGGGAGAATCCTTGGGGTACGCCGCAGATGATCTCCGAGGCTTCGGAACAGAACGGGGGGAGGCAGACACTCCGGGTTCTGCCTGAGAGGAAGGAGGTGGTGCATTCCAGAGCCTTGTCTCGGATCCCTGCGGCATGGAGGTGTGCACGTAGTGTGCGGTGGCAGACGGTGTCGAAGGCGGCGGAGGTCTATGAGGATGAGTGCTGCAGTCTCACCATTGGCTAGCAGGGTCCTGATGTCATCAGTGGCGGCGATGAGGGCAGTCCTAGTGCTGTGGTTCCTGCGGAACCCTGACTGGAAAGGGTCGAGGATTCTGTTCTCTTCGAGGTATCGGGTTAGCTGTCTGTTAACAATTTTCTCGATGACCTTGGCCGGGAAGGGGAGCAGAGAGATGGGTTGGAAGTTCTTGGGTCTGCCTTGGGTTTTTTGAGTAGGGCGTTGATCTCGGTGTGTTTCTGGCCTGTGCTGACACATGGGTGAGGGATTGTGTTCTGGTTGTTTCTGTGACGTTGCCTTTGCCTTTATTACTGCCTTATGAGACCTCTTTCTGGGCATTAATGGGGGGCCTTTATACACATAATTCTTGAGGGAGAGTTTCCACAAGCAAGGGAGGAGCACCCGGCCACCCTAGTAGCCTTAGCTTTCCTTATGGCCCTGGCAACTCTAGTAGCCTTAGCTTTTCTTGGTGGAGCAGTGGAACAGGTGTGTGGAGTACACGTCATTGAACTTGTCCTAGTGCCTTGCAATTTTAACGTTCTGTTCAGTTTGCTCTTTGCTGACAGTCCCTCTGCCTGGACTCTCGTCTGAGGGTTCCTGCAGGAATTGACTGTAGGATGCTTATGTTAGTCCACCTTGTTGCCTCCATGTAGGCTTGCGCTTGCAGGCACATGGAGGAAGTGATGTGGACCAGAGTGACAAAGTTCTCTTTGGCACTGAAGTCCGTTTTCCAGTGGCTCATACACCCACTTGACACTACTGAGACACTCATAGAACCACTCACGCTTCTACTCAGAGTCATGTGCCCACTCTAAGTCTCCAGCAGCCACTCACAGATCCACTGAAAGACACATACACTCGTTCACAGACCAACTCAGATACTCAAAAATTAACTCAAAGACTGACTCAGAGACTCATGCATCCACTTACAGACCCACTTAAAGACTCATTCACCCACTCAAAAACTCAGTCAGAAACTCACAAAGCTATTCACACACTCACTCGGAGACTCACACACCAACTTACAGACTCATTTATAGACTTATGAATCCTTCATTCACCCACTCAGATATTCATTCACACATTCACAGACCCACACAGAGCCTCATGTACCCTCTATAAGACCCACTCACACTCTCACCTACCCAGTCGCAGGGCCACTCAGAAAAGTATACACCCAGTTACAATAACTACAGCTGGGCCCCAGGGATCACTCATACACCTACTGAGAGACTTGTGCAACCACTCATGAACCCACTCAGACACTCATTCACCCACTCACAGACTCACTCCGACACTTGGGTACAACCGTACAGACATACTCAGAGTTTCATGCGCCCACTCACAAATCCACTCAGAGTCATACACCTACTCAGAGATCCACTCAGTCTTAAGCACCTACTCACAGACCCATTAAGAGACTCATACATCCACTCACATACTCAGTTAAAGACTTACACCCATACACCGCACAGTAAGAGACTTATGCACCCATTCACAGACTCACTCATAAACTCATGCACTCACTTGCATGCCTACATAGAGTATTACATACATGCTTTCAGACCTCAGTCAGAGAGCTTTGGCCCAGTCACAGAACCATTGAGAGGATTATGCACCCCGATCCATACTGACTGAGATAGGCATTTAGCCACTGATATTAAGTTATAAACGAATGCAGCTAGTGACTTACCTATTGAGAGAGTTATGCACAGGCTGACAGACTCATTCAAAGACGAATATGCCTACTGATAGGCCTTTTCAGAGACAGATGTACCAACTCATATACTCACTTAGACAGTCATGCATCCAATGGCATACCCACTTAAAGACTTATGCAGCCAGTCACAGATTCACTCAGAGACTCATGTACCCAATGATGGAGCCACTTAGATGCTTGCAATCTCACTAAGACAGTTATGCATCCACTCACAGATCATGTGAATCAATCAATCAATCACTCAATCAAGGAATTGTAAGTGCACTACTCACCAGTGAGGGTATCAAGGCACTGGAGGGGGAGAAGTAGCTGTTAGACATATCCATTGATCTACTGAGTCGGAGATGCACTCAAATCATGATGCAGGCACTCAGATACAAGCTAAAATATTGATAGAGTTGCAGCAACAGTTAGAGAGACATTATTGCTCCCATTGAGAGGCCACTCAGACAATGATGCAACCACTCGGAGACCCTCTTAGACACTGAAATACATATTGAGAGACCTATTCAAGATACACATTCACAAGCCTAGACAGACAGTAATGCATCCACTCAGAGACCCACTTAGACACTCATGTATCCACTTACAGATCCAGTCAGACAGTCATACACTTATATACAAATGCACTAAGGCACTCATGCACCTACTCAAATATCGACTGAGAGACTCATGCAACCAATCTCAGACCCATTGAGTCACTCATGCACCTAGTCCTAGATGCACAGAGACAGACATGCCGTTAGTTACAGAACCACTTATAGACTGATGTACCCTCTCACAGATCCAGTCACATACTTTTATAGAGAATGGGAGAGTTTCTGAGATAGTGATGCACTGAGTCACTTATTCCACTGAAATAGTTATACAAAGTGTTATAGAGATATTAAAAACTCATTTAGATACAAATGTCGTGTTGGTTATAATCTATTTTCCAGTAATAAGTTCTGAACTTGGTGGTGGCCATTGAATGTATGCTTTTGTTTTGTCATTAGTGACAAATTTGTGGTTATTGCAGGTGCCTATGTCAATCAATCATTCAATCAATCAATCAATCAATCATATCATTTGTAAAGCGCACCTCTCACCCGTGAGGGTCTCAAGGCGCTGGGGTGGGGAATGCTGCTACTGCTCTAAAAGCCAGGTCTTGAGGAGTTTTCTGAAAGTCAGCAGGTCTTGGGTCTGCCGTAGGTGGATGGGGAGGGTGTTCCAGGTCTTGGCGGCGAGGTGGGAGAACGATCTGCCGCCTAAGGTCGCTCTTCGGAAGCGGGGGACTGTAGCGAGGGCGAGGTTGGCGGAGCGGAGCTGGCGGGTGGGGGTGTAGAAGCTGAGTCGTCTGTTGAGGTACGTTGGTCCAGTGTTGTGGAGTGCCTTGTGTGCGTGGGTGAGGAGCTTGAAGGTTATTCTCTTGTTGACAGGGGAGCCAGTGCAGGTCTCTCAGGTGGGGTGTGATATGGCTGTGGTGAGGGATGTCGAGGATCAGGCGTGCAGAGGCGTTCTGGATGCGTTGGAGCCGTCTCAGGAGTTTGGCCGAGGCTCCTGCATAGAGGGCATTTCCATAGTCCAACCTGCTGCTGACAAGGACATGGGTGACTGTTCTTCTCGTTTCAGTTGGGATCCACTTGTAGATCCTATGAAGCATGCGGAGGGTGTTGAAGCAGGAGGAGGAGATGGCGTTGACCTGTTTAGTCATGGAGACTGTGGAGTCAAGGATGACCCCTAGGTTGCGTGCATGGTCGGTGGGTGTTGGAGCAGTTCCCAGTGCGGTCGGCCACCAGGAGTCGTCCCAGGCCAAAGGGTTGGATCCGAGGACAAGTACCTCCGTCTTGTCCGAGTTCAGCTTCAGTCGGCTGTTCCTCATCCATTCAGCAATGGCCTTCATTCCTTCATGAAGGTTGGTTTTGGTGGTTTGGGGGTCCTTGGTGAGGGAGATTATCAGCTGGGTGTTATCGGCGTAGGAGAGGATGTTGAGGTCGTGCCGATGGGCGACATGGGCGAGCGGTGCCATGTAGATGTTATACAGAGTTGGGCTGAGGGATGAGCCCTGGGATACGCCGCAGATGATCTCGGTGGCTTCGGAGCGGAAGGGGGGAAGGCAGACGCTCTGTGTTCTGCCGGAGAGGAAGGAGGTGGTCCAGTCTAGGGCCTTCTCTTGGATCCCAGCGTTGTGGAGGCGTGTTAGTAGTATGTGGTGACAGACCGTGTCGAAGGCGGCTGACAGGTCCAGGAGGATGAGGGCCGCTGTTTCTCCATTGTCCAGCAGGGACTTGATGTCATCGGTGGCGTTGATGAGGGCAGTCTCGGTGCTGTGGTTGCTGCGGAACCCGGACTGGAAAGGGTCCAGGATGTTGTTCTCCCTGAGGTAGCGGACCAATTGTTTGTTGACGGTCTTCTCGATGACCTATGCCAGGAACGGGAGCAGGGAGATGGGCTGGAAGTTCTTGAGGTCCTTGAGGTCTGCCTTGGGTTTCTTGAGTAAGGCGTTGATCTCGGCATGCTTCCAGCTCTCTGGGAAGGTTGCTGTCTCGAAGGAGGTGTTGATGACTTTCCGGAGATGGGGTGCGATGGATGTGCTGACTTTGTTGAAGATGTGGTGTGGGCATGGATCTGACGGAGATCCGGAGTGGATGGTGTTCATGATCTCGATGGTGTCATGGTCGTTGATGGTGGTCCAGTAGAGCAGGTGGCTGGTGCGGATGGTGGTTGTGGGAGCAGAGGTCTCAGTGGTTGTCGTGGCAGTCGTGGCATTGAAACTGTCATGGATGTCTGTGATCTTGCGGTGGAAGAAGGTGGCCAGCGAGTCGCACAGGTCTTGCGAGGGTGGGACGTCGTTGGTGTTGGAGCTGGGGTTGGAGAGTTCCTTCACGATGTTGAAGAGCTCTTTGCTGTTGTGCGCCTTGTTGTCTAGGCGGTCTTTGAAGGAGGCCCTTTTGGAGGATCTGATGAGGTGATGGTGTCTGCGGGTGGCATTCTTGTGGGCGGCGTGGCTGTCCGGTGTTCGTTCACGGAGCCAGTTCTTCTCCAGCTTTCGGCAGGTTTGCTTGGATGCCCAGACGTCTTCAGTGAACCAGCTGGCTTTCTTGTTGGTATGATTGTTGGAGGGTTTCTTGATCGGGGCGAGGGTGTTGGTGCAGTCGTTGATCCACTGTCTGAGTTTGCTGGCGGTGGTGTGGGGGTCGGTATGGTCGGTGGGTGGGCTCTGGGCGAGGGTGGTGGTCAGCTGGTCTTCGGTGACTGTGCTCCAGCAGAGGTGTGGCATCTGTTGGGTGTTGTGGTGCGTGGTGGGTTTCTTGAAGGTGAAGTGGATGCAGTGGTGGTTGGTCCAGTGCAGTTCGGTGGTATGGTTAAAGGAGATGTGGGGGCTTGCGGAGAAGACGGGGTCAAGCGTGTGACCGGCGGAGTGGGTGGGTGTTGTGACGAGTTGTCTGAGTCCGAGGTTGGCTAGGTTGTCGATCAGGGTGGTGGAGTTTGTGTCGTCATTGTTCTCGAGGTGGAAGTTCAGGTCCCCGAGGAGGATGTAGTCCGTGGAGGCAAGGGTGTGTGTGCTGACGAAGTCGGCGATGGAGTCGCTGAACTGTGGTCGGGGTCCGGGCGGTCTGTAGATTAGGGTTCCTCTGAGGGTGGTGTTGGGGTCGGTGTGGATCTGGAAGTGCAGGTGTTCGGCGGTGCTGAGGGTGTCGTCGGTGTTGGTCTAGACTCTGAGAGTGTTCCTGTGGACGATGGCAATTCCTCCTCCCGCTCTGTTGGTGCGGTCCTTGCAGGTGATCTTGTAGCCTTTCGGGACGGCTATGCTATGTCGGGTGCCGAGGCGGGGTTCAGCCAGGTTTCCGCCAGGAAGGCGACGTCTGGGGAGGTTGAGTCGAGTAGGTCTCAGAGTTCAACGGCATGTTTTTGGGCAGAGCGGGTATTGAGAAGGATGCATCTGAGGTGGTTGGGTTCTTTCCTGGTCGGCAGCATGGTGGATAACCCTTGTATCTCTTTTGTGCCTGATCTAAATTTGTGATTGCAGTCTGATGAACCTTCTCTATACGGGTTACAAAATCCTTTACTGCCGGAACTGAGATTTCTGTATGGGTTAGCGTGGCATTTGGGTGTCTCCCATAATTTAGATAGAATAGAGAATAACCTGTAGACACATTTTTTGCGTTATTATGTGCAAATTCTGCTGCCCATAAGTAATCAGACCAATCACCATCTTGTTTCAACAGAAATAACCTAAGATACTGTTCTAATTCCTCGTTCACTCTCTCGGTCTGGCCATCAGTCTCGGGGTGGTAGCTAGTGGAGTATCTGGCATCAATTCCCAAACTGGTTAGAAAAGCCTTCTAAAACCTAGATAAAAATTGTGAACCTCGATATGAGATAAAAACTTGTGGAATACCATGTAGCTTGACAATATGTCTACTGAAAAGGCTGGCTAATTGTTTGGCTGTGGGTACCCCTTTTAAGCCCATAAAATGTACCATTTTAGTGAAGGCATCCACTACGACCCAGATGGTATTATATCCTTGGCTAGGGGGCAGGTCAAATATTAAGTCAGAAGTGATAGTGTGCCAGGGACCTGGGGGTGTGGGCAAAGGTTGTAACAAACATTTAGGAGCCTGTTTTCCTTGAGCGCAGACCTCACATGCCTTGACATAATTCTCGATATCACCTCCCATTCGTGGCCACCAATAGTGTCTTTTGATTAGTTCCTCTGTTTTGGATTCACCTTTATGTCCAGCTAGGAGGCTGTCATGACACTCATACATTGCTTGATGTTGCAATTCTGTAGTACGCAAATACAAGGCTCCATTGTGATATGGAAGTTGACTTTGAATCTCACTGCCCGGTTCTTCTTGGATCCACTTTTGCCTATCGTCTGGACTCATGATGTGAAAATTCTGCTCCTTCACAGACATGGGCGTGATAGCACAAACGATCTTTGAATCTGGTATGATGGTTGACTTTCTTCTTGAGGCTTATTGATATTTGTTCCCAATCTGGACAAGGCATCCGCCTTTCCATTCGGTGCCCATGGTCGATAGGTAATTACAAAATCGTATTCCGAAAAGTACAATGACCACCTGAATTGTCTAGGTGTCAGGGTTCTTGCGGATTTAAAAAATGTTAAATTCCGGTGATCAGTGAAGACCGTTACTTGGTGCCTGGCTCCCATAAGATAATGTCGCCATTCTTTAAATGCATCCTTTATTGCCAGTAGCTCTTTTTCTGTAATCGTATAATTTACTTCTGCTGGCGTTAGTTTTCTTGATCTGTAGGCCACCAGATGCAGTTGCCCAGTCTCCTTATGACGTTGAGATAGAACTCCTCCAATAGCTTGGTCAGAAGCATCAGTTTCAACATAAAACGGTTCAGATGGGTCTGCGTGCAAAAGTACTGGGCTGAGGTGAAGCTCTTCTTTAACAACCTAAAGGCCTCTTCCGCTTCTTCGGTCCATTTGAAACTGACTCCTTTTTTTAGCAAGCTAGTAAGAGGCAGAATCTTCCGCGAAAATTCATTGATAAATCTCCTGTAGAAATTGGCAAAGCCAATGAAGCTCTGTACCTCCTTAACACTAGTTGGAGACTTCCAGTCGACTACTGCTTGGATATTTCTTTTGTCCATGTTCATTCCTGTTGGCGAAAGTACAAATCCCAAAAATTCCACCTCAGAGACATTGAACGCACTTTTTTCCAACTTAACAAATAGTCGGTTTTCTCTGATTTTCTGTAGAATGCTTCTCACTTGTTCTGGATGCTTGCTTTTGTCGTCAGAGTAAATGAAAATGTCGTCAATATATACGATTGCACATTGGCCAATGTACTCTCTGAGGATATCATTAATAAAATGTTGGAAGGCCGCCGCGGCGTTGCATAGACCATAGGGCATAACTTGATATTCAAATAATCCAAATCTTGTTCGGAAAGCCGTCTTCCACTCATTGCCCTCCTTTATTCTGATCAAATGGTACGCCGCTCTTAAGTCCAGTTTTGTATAGATTTGGGCTCCTTTAACTTGTTCTAATAAGACCGAGATGAGGGGCAGCGGATATCGGTTCTTCTTTGTGATTATGTTTATTGCACGATAATCTATGCAGGTTCTCAGGTCCCCTTCCTTCTTTGGTACAAAGAACAAAGGCGAGGACACCGGTGATTGAGATGGCAGTATAAAACTGTTTGCCAAATATCTATCCAAATATTCTTTTAAATGCTCATGCTCCTTTTCGGTTAATGCATAGACTCTGCTACATGGTAAATTGACACCCGTTTCCAAATCAATTTTACAGTCATATGCTCGATGAGGTGGCAATTGTTCTGCTTCTTTTTCATCAAAAACATCTGCAAAATCTTGGTATTCTGATGGGATCTCCTGAGAATTTATTATGCACACCGATGCTCCATTCGAACATAAGGAGTGAGCAGAGCTAATCTCACAACTTCTCTTGTTTTCTCCAAAGCAGTTCTCTTTACAGTAACCTGAATCCATGGTTATTGTTCGCGTACTCCAATCAATGGTTGGGTTGTGTTCCGTTAACCATGGTAACCCTAAGATCAACTGGAACTGAGGTGCGTCGATCAAGTTGAATTGGATTGTCTCTTCATGGTCATCAATGGAAATCATTTGAACAGGTTCGGTGTGGCTAACAATGGGTCCCGATGAAAGATTAGTACCGTCGACAGCCCTTACTGGTTCAGACTTATTCTTTCGGATTGCTTGTAACCCAATGTTGGCTGCAAATTTTAAATCACAAAAGTTTCCAGTAGCCCCGGAGTCTATCATTACCGAAACTTCCGTTAAGGTGATTTGTCGGAATTTTATTACTACTGACACTGTCAAATGGGGAGAGGAGGATTGTAGGGTATTTGCCAACTG
Source organism: Lissotriton helveticus (assembly GCF_964261635.1). NCBI lineage: Eukaryota > Metazoa > Chordata > Amphibia > Caudata > Salamandridae > Lissotriton > Lissotriton helveticus. Next base: position 1,450,299,032 of record NC_136065.1, read on the forward strand.
ATGTTCCTTTGGAGTTGTGTCTTGATTTGCATCAACCTGTCCAACTCCTCCTACAAGTGGTGCTGCAGGTTTTCCTTCGGTTTAAATGATGTCTTTGGCTTCTTTGGGCAATTTCTTACAAAATGTCCATTGGAACCTCAATACATACACATGTTTCCAGCCCTCCTCTTCTCCTTTTCTTCTTTCGTTAATGGACCCCTGATGTAACGATTGAAAGCAGCGCAAGAAATCGCACGCGCCACTAACCTGAATCCTATGCCCAGCAGGAACGACTGGATGACTGTCCTCGCAACCTCACACCGCACGTCACCCAACAATGGGACAATCACCGCTATTGGAGCGAGCACAGCCGGAGGCCGCAAGGGAGAACAGAGGGATGGATGAGGGGGTCTTCTAAGCTTCTCAGGACAAGATCCAGAGCCAGCGGCTTTACTGGGAAGACCTCCCTGAAGGTGGGTGAAAAGATGTAGAGAGGATAATGTACTTCCGCACTGACTTGAATATCCCCACCTCCCCAGTGTTCCGGGACTTACCACTGATGTAAGTGAGCTTTCCGTGAAAGAAGTCTGGAGATACAATGAATACAGGAAAGTCTGCTCCACAATTGGCGAAAAGTTACTGCACTTTCCAACCAAGCTCCTGTAACGGATTCCTGAGGATGGAACTCTCCTCGGCACTAGTTTAGCAAAGTACTGTGTACAAGAAACCCAAAATACTCCTTTTGGAATGTATGTGGATGTGGGCTCAATGACGCCCGTAATACAGGAAGCCAACGTATAAACAAATCAGAAAATGTGCGAACCGCACTATACCCTCTTCCAGGCTTTGAATCAAGAACTACAAACAAGGTAAATGGAAGAGAGCGAGCCCGCTCTCCTCACTGCTTTTCCCAACAAGCGCGGCTCTGTTATACTCACAGGGACGTGCTGGGAAGCTGTCTCCTCACTGCTCTTCCCAACAAGCGCGGCTCTGTTATACTCACAGAGACGCGCTGGGAATCTGATAGTCTGACCACGCAGGCACTTCGTCGTCGCGGCGGGTGTCTGCACAACTGACCACGCAGGCACTTCGTCGTCGCGACGGGTGTCTGCACAACTGACCACGCAGGCACTTCGTCGTCGCGGCGGGTGTCTGCACAACTGACCACGCAGGCACTTCGTCGTCGCGGCGGGTGTCTACAAGCTTGACAAACAGGCTAGTCAAAAAACTCCAAGGCAGGGTCTCCAAATCCGAAAACAACATGGAACAAACCAGGAACAGGATTGACAAGCCCCGTTTTGTTCAAGGGGAGGAGCTTAAGTAAGTTCTTCCCATTGTGCAGCCTCCTGGCGCCGCTTGGCCTTCTGGGACTGGTAGTTTTTCTGAACATGTCTGAAAACGTAATGTCTGTGGCGACTTGCCGCTCTGCCAAGGGCGATCGCTACAGAACCCCCCCTCGAGGACTGCCGTCCCGGCGGTCGTCCCGGCTTTCCAGGGTAGCGTTCATGGAAAAGCGCAACCAAATCAGGACAATGTAAGTGGTCTGCTGGTTCCCATGAGCGGTCTTCGGGACCGTAGCCCTTCCACTCGACCAAATACTGGACCCGACCCCGCACCACACGGGAATCCAAAACGGACTCCACTTCGTACTCCTCCTGCCCTTCCACTTCCACAGGACCAGGGCGCTCAGGCAACCGGACACTCGGGAGGCAAGGCCGTAGAAGTGAGACGTGAAAAACCGGATGTATGGACCAAGACACAGGCAGAGAGAGTTTCATGGCCACGGTATTGATCACCTCACAGATACCATATGGCCCTATGTATTTAGGTTTCAGTTTGTTCGCTCCTTTCAGGTGTAAGTTACGAGTGGAAAGCCAGACTTTATCTCCTACCTTGTACACGGGCTCCTGGGTTCTTTTCTTATCGGCATACGTCTTCTGGGCGTCCTGAGCCTTCTTCAGATTGATCCGAGCCTCTATCAGTACGGCGCGGAGATGCTCATGGTGTTCCTGGATGGTGGGAACCAAGGAAACACCAGGCCACTCGAAAGGGAGCATGTTCGGGTGGAATCCGTTCAAACAGAAAAAAGGAGAACATCCCAGAGTGGAATGCACGGCGTTATTGTACGCAAATTCCGCCAACCATAACAAGGTGGTCCAGTTGGTTGTGTTCTGTAAGGTGAAACAGCGTAGGTATTGTTCCAGGGTTTGGTTTAACCGTTCTGTCTTACCATCCATTTGTGGATGGTAGCTGGATGATAGGCGAGCGTCTATCTGGAGGATGGTACAGAGCGCCTTCCAGAAATGAGAGGTGAATTGCGTACCCCGGTCTGTTATCACCACATTCGGAAGTCCATGCAGACGTACAATGTTTTGCAAAAACACCTTCGCTAATTCTCCGGAGGTAGGTAAACCCGGTAGGGAGATGAAGTGGCCCATCTTGGTGAGATGATCTACCACCACCAAGATGACTGTTTGCTTCTCACAAGGAGGCATTTCTACAATAAAATCCATGGACAAGGTATGCCAGGGTTTGGACGGGATGGGTAGAGGGCGCAGCAATCCTGTTGGTTTAGCATGAGATGATTTACCTTGCGCACAAACCGCACAGCTTTTTATGTAGTCCTTCACATCAGTCCGGACGCTGGGCCACCAAAAGGACCGTTCCACCGTAGAGAGTGTCTTGTACACACCCATGTGTCCTCCCAGTACTGAGTCATGGGCCCATTCCATCACCTTGGTTTGCAGCTCAATGAGGGGAACATATAATGCATGGTGATGATACGCTAAGTGATCCTTTTCACAGCGATGATCTGGCTCTTCAAGGACCCATGCGGGTATATCTAGGTCAGCGAGGGCGATTTTAACGTCCTCAAGAAAGTCGTCTGAGGTGATCAAAGCAATGGAGGCCTCGATGTTCTCGACGCCCTGCAGTATTGAGGGTGATTCAACAGGTCTCCCTGTGTCATCCTCTCCCAATCGAGAGAGAGCATCCGCCTTACCATTCCGAGTTCCAGGTCTATATCTGATAACGAAGTCGAAATCGGAAAAGAAAAGGGTCCATCTCAATTGACGGGGCGTCAAGGCTTTTGCGGTTTTCAAAAACAGAAGATTGCGATGGTCCGTAATGATCTCCACGGTATGCACAGCTCCAAGGAGGTAATGCCTCCACTCTTCGCATGCTCTTTTAATAGCCAGAAGCTCCTTGTCCGTGATGGTATAGTTCATTTCACAAGGAGTGAGCTTCTTTGAATAAAACGCCACCGGATGAAGCTGTCCAGTAGTAGGGTGACGTTGCGACAATATTCCGCCAAGAGCATATTGGGAGGCGTCTGTTTCGAGTATGAAAGGCAACTGGGGGTTCGGATGTCGAAGGATGGGTGCTTGTGTAAATCTCACCTTGAGGGTTTGAAAGGCCTTTTCTGCTTCTTCTCCCCATTTGTACGATACGTTCTTCCGCAAGAGAGACGTGATGGGATGGATGATCTTGGAAAAGTCCTGGACAAAGCGCCTATAATAATTGGCGAAACCAAGAAAACTCTGAACGGATTTGATAGTCTGCGGCGTCTTCCAGGAGAGTATGGCCTCAACCTTTCTCATGTCCATCCTAAATCCTTGGGCATCGATCACATAACCCAGAAACGCCACTTGTTTGACGTGAAAAAGACATTTTTCAAGCTTGGCGTACAAAGAGTTTCGTTGCAGTCTCTCCAACACCTCCTTGACATGTGTGATGTGCTCTGAGAGGGAGGCAGAGTACACCAGAATGTCGTCAATATAGACAATACAGAAAGACTCCAAACACCCCCGCAACACCTCATCCATAAAAAACTGGAAGGCGGCGGGGGCGTTGCACAGTCCAAACGGCATCACTCGATACTCATAGAGGCCGAATTTGGTTCTGAAGGCCGTTTTCCACTCGTCCCCAGTCTTTACTCGCACGAGATGGTAGGCCCCTCGAAGATCGAGTTTGGTGAAGTACCGCGCCCCTTTGAGTTGGTCCATAAGAACGGGTATCAAGGGCAATGGGTACCGGTTTTTTACCGTCACCCGGTTGATGGCTCGGTAATCGATGCATGGACGCAACTCCTCACAGTCCTTCTTGGGGATGAAAAACATAGGCGATGATACAGGGGACGTGGAGTGTCTAATGAACCCGGTGGCCAAATTGTCATCAATATAGGTTCGTAGATACTGTGTCTCCTTTTCGGTTAAGGCATACACTCTGCTGCAGGGGAGATCCGCACCTGGAACAAGGTCCACACGGCAATCGTATGCCCTATGTGGAGGCAGGTGAGTGGCTTTTTTCTTATCGAACAAAGAGGCGTATTCGTGGTATTCCGCCGGTAAAACCGTGGCACAGCAGAACCTGTCAACTGAGCAGGCCCCAGCTAAGCAAGAGGCAGGTGAAGGTTCCGGAACACTGTGGAGATGGTCTCTGTTCTGGCAATGTTCATGGCAGTATTTGGATGTCATCCTTACTGTGCGGGTTGACCAGCAAACGGAAGGGTCATGTAAAGTAAGCCAAGGCATGCCTAAGATGAGCCGGAATTGTGGGGCGTCTATGAGGTCGAATTGGATGTATTCGTAGTGACGGGCTCCATATTCCATCAGCAAGGCCAGGGTATGTTGGGTCACTGGTCCTGATGACAAGTCTGTGCCATCCACAGCTTTGACCATCTCGGGCGTTGTTTTCTTGTCACAGGGAATACCCATTCTTCTTGCATAAGCTTGATCGATATAGTTCCCTGTGGCCCCTGAATCCAACAGAGCGTCAACCATGAAAGGTTTCTGATTTGCCACCTGCAGGGTTACGTTTATATTCATGTGCGCAACTGCAGGGTGAAGGGTGTTCGCTACGTAGGGGGAGACCGGAGGAGACTGGAGTCTTGAATCAGTGGTCTCTTTCTGATCCAAGACCATTAGTTTTCCGACGGCTCTTCCGTTCTCAGGGTGGCCTGTGTTCTGGGAAATACATTCCTTCCGGAATTAGAAGCCCGAGCCCTACAATCGTTAACGAAATGCCCGCTTTTTCCACAGTACATGCATAGTTTGAGTCTTCTTCTCCGGTTCTTTTCTTCTTTGGTAAGGGGGCCCCGTATTCCTCCTATTTGCATGGGTTCTGGCCCCTCTTGGGGCTTGGCTTTTTCCTCACCCGCTTGTCGGGATCTGACCATGGGATAGGAGAACCGAGAGTCCCCTCTGCTCCGATCACCTCTCCGCTCCAACAATCGATGATCCAGTTGGACTGTTAAATCAATAAGTTCTTCACATGTGGAGGGCAATTGCACCACCTGTGCTAATACGTCCTTCAATTCCCCCCGAAGACCCTGATAGAATAGAGAGATCCGTTTCTGAGCCGGCCAATCTGTTTCTACTATGAGTCGGTTGAAAGTCGTAATATAGGACAATAGATCCTGTGATCCTTGGCGTAAGGTCATTAGCTCCCGGTCCAATGATAACATGTGGGACTTTCTGTCGAACAGTTTACGCATTTCGAGGCAGAAATCGGCAAAATTATGTAATATGGGATCATTCCGTTCCAACAAAGGAATGGTCCAACCGGATGCGTTCCCTCCCATATATGACATAACGAAGGCTGTCTTAGATGATTCATCCTGAAAGACTTGAGGCTTGCAGAGGAAATGAAGGCGACATTGGTTTAGAAAGGTCTCAAACTTTTTGGGATCTCCGTAAAACCTTTCGGGAGGAGCCAGAGGTATGCCATGGGTCTGCAGTATATGTACTGTAGGGGCGGCGTCTGCGGACGTAGAAGGGGCTGCAAAGGTTCCTCCAGGTTGGTACGATGGAGGAGGGGGCAAGGTAGCAGGTCGTATCAAAGGCTTGACACTATGCTCTTTATGGGCAAGATCAGACATTTCTCTACGTAAGTCCGACACTTCCTTGTATAACGCTTGGTTTTCAGCACAAGATGTTTGGACCTCGCTTTGTAACTCCGAGAAGCTTTCCAACAAGGAGGTGAGTATGGTGTTTGTATCCATCGTCCAGGCTGGTTAGCGTTCTTGGGCTTGTCAATCTGTAACGATTGAAAGCAGCGCAAGAAATCGCACGCGCCACTAACCTGAATCCTATGCCCAGCAGGAACGACTGGATGACTGTCCTCGCAACCTCACACCGCACGTCACCCAACAATGGGACAATCACCGCTATTGGAGCGAGCACAGCCGGAGGCCGCAAGGGAGAACAGAGGGATGGATGAGGGGGTCTTCTAAGCTTCTCAGGACAAGATCCAGAGCCAGCGGCTTTACTGGGAAGACCTCCCTGAAGGTGGGTGAAAAGATGTAGAGAGGATAATGTACTTCCGCACTGACTTGAATATCCCCACCTCCCCAGTGTTCCGGGACTTACCACTGATGTAAGTGAGCTTTCCGTGAAAGAAGTCTGGAGATACAATGAATACAGGAAAGTCTGCTCCACAATTGGCGAAAAGTTACTGCACTTTCCAACCAAGCTCCTGTAACGGATTCCTGAGGATGGAACTCTCCTCGGCACTAGTTTAGCAAAGTACTGTGTACAAGAAACCCAAAATACTCCTTTTGGAATGTATGTGGATGTGGGCTCAATGACGCCCGTAATACAGGAAGCCAACGTATAAACAAATCAGAAAATGTGCGAACCGCACTATACCCTCTTCCAGGCTTTGAATCAAGAACTACAAACAAGGTAAATGGAAGAGAGCGAGCCCGCTCTCCTCACTGCTTTTCCCAACAAGCGCGGCTCTGTTATACTCACAGGGACGTGCTGGGAAGCTGTCTCCTCACTGCTCTTCCCAACAAGCGCGGCTCTGTTATACTCACAGAGACACGCTGGGAATCTGATAGTCTGACCACGCAGGCACTTCGTCGTCGCGGCGGGTGTCTGCACAACTGACCACGCAGGCACTTCGTCGTCGCGACGGGTGTCTGCACAACTGACCACGCAGGCACTTCGTCGTCGCGGCGGGTGTCTGCACAACTGACCACGCAGGCACTTCGTCGTCGCGGCGGGTGTCTACAAGCTTGACAAACAGGCTAGTCAAAAAACTCCAAGGCAGGGTCTCCAAATCCGAAAACAACATGGAACAAACCAGGAACAGGATTGACAAGCCCCGTTTTGTTCAAGGGGAGGAGCTTAAGTAAGTTCTTCCCATTGTGCAGCCTCCTGGCGCCGCTTGGCCTTCTGGGACTGGTAGTTTTTCTGAACATGTCTGAAAACGTAATGTCTGTGGCGACTTGCCGCTCTGCCAAGGGCGATCGCTACACCTGATAGTTCCAATCTGCATTGGCTCTGGAGTAGATTGACTCTCTCCCGTTTGGTTATTCTCGACCCTTGTTCTGTAAACCTTGGCACAATCGTTTTAAAATCCTTTCTCTTTTCACCTCTTCTCTCACCTTGGCGAAAGTCGATCTCTAACACCAAGTCTACTAATTCAGAAACTTCAGTTGGTCTGTTCGGTATTTGGGCTAGTATGTCTTTAAGATCGTCCCGCAGACCACGATAGAACACTGCTGATCTTTTACTCTCTGGCCAGTTAGTTTCGACTACCAGCTTGTTAAACTGGGCCAGATAGGCCACCAAATCTTGATTACCCTGACGCAGTTCTAATAACTCATTATCAACGGCCTGAGAGATTCTTCGCCTATCGAAAATTCGTAGAAACTCTTTCTTAAAGTCGTCATAATTTTGCAAAATGGGGTCATCTCTGGAAATTAATGGCATGGACCACGAGGCCACGTCACCACTAAGGTATGAAAAGGCAAATGCAACTCTGGACTGCGCATCTGGAAAAATGGAAGGACGGCAGATAAAGTGGAGTGAGCATTGGGTCAAAAATATCTGTGCTTTCTGGGGGTCTCCACTAAAACGTTCAGGGGGGGCAAAGAAATAACGGGGGACAAAGAATGGATTACTTGTGTTGTTAGTCTATTGGAACCTTCTGTTAGGCTACTCTCGTTCCCTTTTCCTGGACCTAGTGGCTTCCCAACTCTCTGCCCCAGCTCTGCGGTTTCATTCCTGGACTTTAACACCTCTTGTCTAAGACTCTGATTATCTTCTCTAACGGCCACCAGTTCTTTTTGAATAGCATCTAAGAGGGTACCTAGAGTTTGTAAATTAATTCCCTCCGCCATTCTGTTCGGGTGCAAGTATTCAACATGGGCACTTCATTCTGTCAGAGTAGTAAGTGTAATCTTACCGGCAAGACTTGCACAGGAACAGAGATGCTAGTCCCCAACTCCCTTACAGGAATGTTCCAGAATCAGTATTTGAATCTGACTCTAAGAAACTCCCAGGGGGGAAAGGGGAGTGGATAAAATAATAAAGAAAATCAGAAGAGACTGCACTGGAACTGTTCTACGGCTTCTCTTGTTCTGTCCGACCAGCAGACTGTTCTTCAGAGATAACCTTAAAGTATTTCAAGAGACAACGTTATCATAAAACCCCCTCTATTCCCTACTCTCAATGTATCTATTCATACCTTTAGTCCCAGAGCTTTAGCTTCTCTTCTACTTGGTACACTCTCTCTCGCTCGTCTCTTTCTTGAACGTGAGAACTATTAAGAAACGACAACTTACTCTTGTGTACTTCTCTTAACAGTTATATTCTCTCTATTTATTCTTTCTATTATTTCTCAGCTTGTTAGTATTGTAATCTCTCTTTATTAACTTCCTAGTTCAAACTTCTTCTTATTAATAATGTGCTCCTTCTCTAACTGTCAAAATATAACAACATTAACTTGTGTCTTTTCTCCTTCGGTCCATGACTAACTTTACTGATATTTGTTTCTCACCTTATGCCACAAATGTTCTTTTCTTAAGACTTCCCTGTCCGCTGAATGGCACCTATCTATCCTTATTCCTAAAATTATATAGCCTAACTAATTCCCTAACATCTTTTTAATTTCTAAACTAACAATGTATGATATGTAGTACTAATTGTGTTCATCTATTCTATTCTTTAGCGTCACTGGTTTTCTCCCTTATATTTCTCCAGGGATTCCTAGGACGTCTTTTCTAAAGGTAAGAATTAAAGTCTTTTGAGCATTCAGGTTTCTATACTCAATACATAATATTCACAGTCAACAATTCTCATTAGATTTCCGACAATTCACTTATCTTCTTTCTTCTCTTCTTTTTCTCTCAGAACGATAATGGCTGTTTCTCCTGATTCCAGGGATTCTCTGCCATGCAGGTAAGTCGAACGAATACCAGAAACTATGGAGAACGCGTACTTCACCAAACGCGTTAATTCTACTAATTTCTTATTCTGTGAAGAGTTCCAAAAATGACACCTCAGGAACTCCGAAGATTCTCGACCGTCTCCGTCGATGACTTCAGTGAAGTGCGCAGCAATCTGTGCTCGCGATCATCACCTCAAGTCCGACACCTGTTCAGAATCAGCAACTAGACCGCCAACCCACCGGCGGCCATCTTGGAATACCGCAGTTGAATTAAAGATCGCCAAGTCACTGTCTGGAGGTTCTTTTCTTGGTCTTATTGGTGCAACTTATTTTTGTGGGTTGAAACAGCACCCACAGTCTGTTTAGGGGTTCTGACACACACACAGAATGCTATCTCAATAGGCATGCTCACCCACAAACCAAGCACGCTCGGAAAGTAGATTTGCCATCATCCTGTTCCTCAGGATGTACGAATCATGGGCTGAGCCTGGGAATCTTGCAAACACATGTGATATGGTCATGTCCGCAAGGCACACCACCTTCGTTTACGATTTCTAAAAATGTGCTCAGTCGCCTGTGGTTTCACCAGACCTACGTGGTTGCAATCGATGGCACCAACAACATGGGGGATGTGCCCAAGTGGATAGAAGTTACCCTTTACAATGGCCAATTCTGCTCCCCTGGGGAAATGTATGTATCGATCCTTATATATCATCATGGTTGCAAGAACATCCCTGAGCACCAGGCTGAACATGGGTTGGGACATCCCTGCAGCTCTGGCCACAGAGTCCTGGAAGGAACCAGTTGCAAAAAAGTATAGGGATGCAATCACTTTGTATGTGGGTGTGAATTCTGTTGGGTAATGGCAACTAGGCTGCAGGTGGGGCTCCAATAGATCACAAAGGGTCTTCAGTGTTGGTCTGTCGAGGCGGAATTTGCGAATGATCGCTATCACCTCCATGTCCTCCATCACTGTCAGGTGACGTATGAGATTAGGCCTACTCCTAGTTGTGATGTAAATGGACAAATGTCAATGACAACCATCATGAATGGCCACAGCACATACCGTTAAGAATGTCACGGAAAACCAAAGACTGCCATGAGAGATGCGTGGCACACCAGGTTACATTGGTGGACATTTGAGACACACAGAGGGAACATCTCTCCATGTACAATACAGAAGTGTCACAAACAACACATAGGTCAATGGGAATGCACACATACAGAACCCCACATTTCACATATGCACGCCTCGTACCGTACCATCCTGAAAAGTGTGTCAAATGACCATGACTGTCTCATACCCATCTGCTGTACCCGTCACACCTCAATGCATCATGTGAACTTGGCACACATCAACAGCTCAATGATCACAGTAGCTGGAAAACTGTCACTTGTGTGCATGAGCTGATATGGTAGAACAAGTGAGTACAGTGAGACAAGCCTTGCCAAGGTCAGCACTGACCCACAACACATTGATTTGTCACACATTATTGACATCAGCCTAACACTGTGAAGCATCATCAAACATCAAATGCATAATTGACATGGCAGGGACCACAGACCAATGTGCGGCACACATAACGTTCGTCCACCTGTGTAATTGCAGGGTGTGTTGGTTACCATGTTGATTTGGGCATCCCCTGTACTGCATTGATTGGATTGCTTTGTCCTGATGATGACAGTAACACAACCCTGCATCTCTCTCTCATGCAGAATCGCCAGTGGACACGGAGGAACAGGAGCCGGAAACCAGTGGTGGCGATAGTAGCACCACAGCTGCACCGGAGGCCAGTGACACAGAGCTCACCAGCGCATCTGAAGGGGACCGTAGTATGCAGGAGGAATCCATGGCTGAGACACAGAGTACTACATCATCTGATACCAGCGGTGATGCATCCATGTTGGCAGGCACAGGGTATGGGGAGTCTGCAACATCATCTACCACTCAGCGGCCAGTGCCTAGCCTCCCATCCACTTTATCTGGTGCTGCCCGTGTCCATGTCAGTAAAAGGGGACAAGTGACATTCACACCTGGCACCGATGAGCCGTACCTGTCCCCCCTGCTGCCCTCGGTGCTGAGTCTGTAGAGCTCCTGCGCCAGCTTTGTGTGGGCCAGACCACCCTGCTCAATGCCTTCAGTGACCATGACAAGACATTAGGGCAGGTGGTTGCCTACATGGAGGGCATACACTCTGACGTGGGTGGGCTACACTGTACAGTCCAGGCTTTGTTATTTGCATTGACGTCTGCCCTTCAACAGGCACATGCTCCCATTCCTGCTCAAGTGCCTTTGTCCACCCCCCAGTCAGTGGCCACATCAGAGGACAGTGACCACGGTTCGCATGCGTCACAGACAAGATACAGCACAAGGAGCACACAGCAGACACAACCCAAGTAGTCCCGCCCACAGACACCATCCCCACAGAAGAGCAGAGCCACCTCAGAATGCAAGGACAAGAGCCCATCAGGGAAGAGCAAGGCTGAAAAAAGCAATGAGGCTGACATCAGGCTCACATGCCTCAGAGGGTAATCAACCTTTACTCCGCATCTTTTTTTCCGCGGACTTTCAGTCTGCATACCATTACTCCGCAAGGTCATTGACCTCGCATACCATCACTCCGCATTTTTCCACAACGCATGTGCATTTACCACACATGCCTTTACAACGAATTACGTTGTAAAGGCATGTATGGTAAATGCACTTGCGTTGTGAAAAAAACCCAGACTTCATGAAGATGGAACCAGGAGGTGTGTGGAACCATGACGACGAGAGAGGTAAGGGGGTTTGGGTTAATTTTTTAGGGGTGGGGGTCGGGCTGGGGTAGTGATTGTGTAGTGTAGTGTAGTGTTAGTGTTGTATAGCGTTGTGGTGGTTGTGTAGTGTAGGGTCGTGCTGGTGGAAGTGTTATAGGGTTTAGGGTAGTGTTGTAGTGTTTGTGTAGTGTAGGGTTATGCTGGGGGTAGTGTTTTAGGGTTTAGGGTAGTGTTGTAGTGTAGAGTCATGCTGGGGGTAGTGTATTAGGGTTTTGGGTAGTGTTGTAGTGTTTGTGTAGTGTAGTGTCATGCTGGGGGTAGTTTATTGGGGTTTTGGGTAGTGTTGTAGTGTTTGTGTAGTGTAGGGTCATGCTGGGGGTAGTTATTTAGTGTTAAGGGTAGTGTTGTAATGTTTGTGTAGTGTAGGGTAATGCTGGGGGTAGTGTATTAGGGTTTAGGGTAGTGTTGTAGTGTTTGTGTAGTGTCGGGTCATGCTGGGGGTAGTGTATTAGGGTTTTGGGTAGTGTTGTAGAGTTTGTGTAGTGTAGGGTCATGCTGGGGGTAGTTATTTAGGGTTTAGGGTAGTGTTGTAATGTTTGTGTAGTGTAGGGTCATGCTGGGGGTAGTGTATTAGGGTTTAGGGTAGTGTTGTAGTGTTTGTGTAGTGTCGGGTCATGCTGGGGGTAGTGTATTAGGGTTTAGGGTAGTGTTGTAGTGTTTGTGTAGTATAGGGTCATGCTGGGGGTAGTTTTTTTGGGTTTAGGGTAGTGTTGTAGTGTAGAATCATGCTGGGGGAAGTGTTTTAGGGTTCAGGGTAGTGTTGTAGTGTTTGTGTAGTGTAGGGTCATTCTGGGGTGTAGTGTTTTAGGGTTTAGGGTAGTGTTGTAGTGTTTGTGTAGTGTAGGGTCATGCTGGGGGTAGTGTTTTAGGGTTTAGGTTAGTGTTGTAGTGTTTGTGTAGTGTAGGGTCATTCAGTTGTAGTGTTTTAGAGTTTAGGGTAGTGTTGTAGTGTTTTTGTAGTGCAGGGTCATGCTGGGTGAAGTGTTTTAGGGTTTAGGGTAGTGTTTGTGTAGTGTAGGGTCATGCTGGGGTGTAGTGTTTTAGGGTTTAGGGTAGTGTTGTAGTGTTTGTGTAGTGTAGGGTCATGCTGGGTGAAGGGTTTTAGGGTTTAGGGTAGTGTTGTAGTGTTTGTGTAGGGTCATGCTGGGGGTAGTGTATTAAGGTAGTGTTGTACTGTTTGTGTAGGGAAGCAAAGTGCTTTATGGTAGTGTTGGGGGGTCGTGCTGGGTAGTGTAAATGTAGGAAAAGGACTGTGTGTCAAGGTTGGGTGGTGCAGGGGTACTACATTAGAGTGTAGGGTAGGGTAGGGTACTCTTCCCTACCTTCACAACTTTTACAACGAGTATACCTTTAACATGCATGCCTCTCCCCTGTGCAGCCTCTCATGTACCTGCTGTGCCACCTGCCCTGGACACTGGCCCTGTTGCTCTGCTGTGTTGTACTCTCACTTGTGCCATGGACACTGGCCCTGTTGCTCTGCTGTGTTGTGCTCTCCGCTGTGCCATGCCCACTGGCCTTCCTGTTTGTAGTTTTCCTGTGCAGATTATATTGCAGGGCGTTTCCGTAGTCGAGTCTGCTGCTGACTAGGGCCTGGGTGACTGTTTTCCTTGTGTTTGTCGGGATCCATCTGTAGATCTTGCGGAGCATGCGGAGGGTGTTGTAGCAGGTGGAGGTGAGTTTCGAGTCGAGTATGACCTATGTTTTGCTATACTAATATGGCAGAAGTGAGTACCGCTGCTCGCGGGCGGAAAAATGTTTCTGGATAAAGGCAGATGCAATTGATCCATGGTAATGGTATTGCATGGTAACTGCCACATTGTAAAGGCTGTTTCCCTGTCTAGGCAATGAGTTTGCCAATTGTCTTATACATGTGATGTAAGAGGTTTGTGTTCCACAAGGGAGCTTCATCTGTCATTTGAGCAGAATACTTGGCTCTGCCTCATGGCAATGGCTGCTTTCTAATGGGAGGGATATCAGACACCCACATTTAATATCCCACACAAGATATTAAATATGTCACGCAGTAAATGTTCTGCAGCAACAGAATCCCTCTCTTAACTAATTCACAGAGCTACAATTGCCTTGCTCCAGTACAAAAGACTTGACCATTGTAGAACTGTTTTATAATTATATTTTGATTATTTCCAATAGTGCTAGTAATAATAATAATAGTAATACCAATATTTATAATAATAATAGTAATATAAAAAATGAGATAATTACTGCAATGGTCACCACTGCTTTGATAACCACACTTGCAAACATTTATGCACCCCGAACATTAAGATCCATCCTGCTATAATGTCAAATTAGCAGAGATTTGTAAACACATTTTTTGATATGGACAACAGATCCGCTTCTGCAGGCACTCCACACACATTCACCTTCAATATATGACTGCTTACCTGATTGTACGAGTGTAAACAAACTACAATTTAATTGAGACGACCGACAGATTGCTATTGCTTTAAAGTACATTCATTTAATTAATGTACTCACCATAGTCTTCAATCACAGTCTGAATGGCAGGTACAGCCCCTCTCCCGCTGAATTCATCTCCCTGGTCCACGAGGGCTTCCTTCACTGCATCATACCCCCAGAGTATCACCACTCGACGGAGGCCCAGGTGCAGGGTGTACACTGGACCGTACTTCTCGCTCAGCTGCAGGCCTCAACAAAAGAGAAGTCTAATGAGGGGGTTATCAGGGCATGACATGCACAATTTCTAGGCCACTTTTGGGTGATTAGAAGGAGGGCACTGTGAACCCCCTTGTCTGGACTTGAGAGCTAAAAGGAAAAAATGGGGATGACCAGTTTACTGAAGAATAATTCTCAATGTTGCTACTATTTTATATTGTAAATAGTTGTCCCTTTAGCATTATTTTTATACATTTTACCTCTGACATTTATGTTTGATTATGAGTAATGGCGATTTTAAGGGGAAAAAATGGGGCTTCTATGAACTGTTGTCCTATGTTTGGGTGGTAAATTTGGGGTCTGCCCCATACAAAATACGTGAATGCACTTTAGTTATGTGGTTCTATTGCCCTGCCTCGTATTGCTGGATACATCAAAATTATGATTTACTTGAGAATTGAATCATGTCTGCTTTTTTGCACGTTATTATTATGCCAATCATAGCTATTTCTAGCTTCAAATTGTTTTATTCGCCATTTGAATGTTGCCTTTCAGCCCAGAATGTACTCAAGTATGATTTGGGTGGCTGTATCTTTTATGTTTTTTTATTAACCAAAATAAAGAGAATTTGACTTGACTTGACATGGTTTTCAGAAACAGCAAAGTGCAGTGCTCCACTTAATGCATTTTGGAATTCTTTAGAAATGCATGAGCCCAAATTTGTTTTCAGGAAGAGAAACAAGTAAAGCGATGGGGGTTCTTCATTCTGAAGAGCCTCAAACTATATTGTTGTGCGTTTTCTTCCCTTTAACCAGCAGTAGCCCATCCTTAAAGTCAGAGTAGCTTTTCCCCTCCACCTTTTTCAAAAACTTAAGGAGTGTCTATCAGGCTGAGCAAAGGACAACCTTACAGACACTCTTCGTGTTCAGGGTAGGCAGCCAGACGCTGTACTTGCACTAAAAGCACAGGCACCTGCAGGGCCGGACTGGCCATAGCGGGCACCGGGCAATCCCCCAGTGTGCCACACGGGTGGGGGGCAGTTTTTGTTACAGGGCCGTTTTTGCAGCTTAGCTGCAAAATCAGCCCTGTACCAAAATCGGCCGAAAACCGACCCCGGCAAAGAGCTCGGCGGCACCTCCAACCCCTTCCCTCCAAGTGGGGGTGGGGGGGGGGGGGGGGGGGGGTTAGCTGGCCGAGCACTTTGCCAGGGCCGGTTGTGGTTCCCAGTCCGGCCCTGGGCACCTGGCTACTAGATCTAAACTTTGCTGGGATAGTGATGTCACAGTCCAGTGGGCATGACCTTCTAAGCCTGGTAAAGCACTTGGTGGTACTCCCTCATGATGAGAGGGAGCCTCTATCAGTGACACTCATCAAAAAGAGGATGATGTAAGCAGTCTAATGTGACCCCATCCCACTCTGTGACTAGTAAGGGACTGCAGCCCTCTTTCATTAGCTGACCCAAAACAAGGTCAGCAAATGAAAAGAGGTGGCAGTTCCAGTCGTCAGGGACCCCCGAGGCTTCCCTCCCACCACTGCTACGGCCCTATATATGTATATTTTTTTAAATATTTGGAACATGCGAGCATGTGTTTATGTATGAATGTTTGTGAATTTGTGAGTGCCTGCTGTAACTAGATGTGTGTGTGTACTTTTGAACGCATGGGTGTAAGCCAGTAACTGTTCATGTGTGGCCCACTTAAATTGCATGCCACTGTTGCCTTGAACACCTTCCTGAGTCCCCTCCTCCACAAACTGTGATCAGTTTAAAATTCTTAGGCCCTCAATACGAGTGACCTTGTAAAATGGACCTAAACCAATGCATCTTTAATTATCGATATTCTTTATTAGTGATACAGGGTTGGAGCAATTTATTGATATCATCAAGAATTACAGGTTGCTTATAAAGGCATGGAAAAAACCTGAAAAAGGGTCACTTCACAGAATGAGGTCTCTATAATAAGTGCACTGTATCTAGCACCATAGATTACTGCTAGCAATGTCAGCTGGTGTTATTATTAATTAAAGCAGCTTGGTTTTAGCACGAACACTGTCTGGACCCTAAATCCTGGGAATATTTACTCGTCTGCTCCCCATTCTATAAAGGCTGACTCCTTCTGAAGACCTATGATTTGCCACAGTCCCTTATGTTTTGCCTCAGAAATGAAAAAGTATGCCTAGCCCAGGTTGCGTATAGGAAAGGTACAATTTCAGTTCAAAATAAGATTTCTAGATGTAATGTCGAAATTTGTAAATGTTCTGTACAGTAGAGCACACAGACAAAGTTGGAAAATGTGCAGAACAGTAAAGTTTTCTCTAACATTATGCCTGCTTGGAGGTGGTGGATATTTTTATGGGGGAAAGCCATTTCTACCTTTTTTGTTAGATTGAACTTTGTGTCAAAAGCCATCGTTGGTTGCATGGAAACTCTCCCACCTATAGTACGACCCCTTAATGCAAAGTGGCAGAAAGTAACGTCTACCACTACTTTGCAGCCCAAAACAAGTGTTGCACTGGAAAGTAAATCTCACTTTAATACTGTGCACAAAGCATTAGTAAATCTGGGCTTTACTTCTTAACAGCCATATTGCAAATTAAAGGCAAACACGATACGAGTGCAGCAGTGGGCATACGTTTAGGATGTATCATGTAACTTACAATTGGGTGTCATTATGTAGCATATACAATCAAATTATTTGTAAGCACACAAGGAAGCCTTTAAGACATTGAAATTATGCCAGCAGAAGAAGCATTTTCAAGAACCACATACAAATGTAAAGGAGTTATCCAGAGTATCTGAAACATGAGTTATTGGATGCATAAAATCCCACAAAAAGGCCAATACGACTCACCGTCCTCAGGGATTCGATCATGGAACTCGTTTTTAAGTGATGCAGGTTTCCCAAGATAGGAAGGGGAACTGGGCCAGGTGGCAGGTGTCCTCGACAGAAGTACAATTTCCAGAAAGAGAAACAGAGGAGGCAGCAGATGCAGCTTAGCAGATAGATAGTCAAATCTCCAGAAAGAATCATTTTTAAATTCCCCAATCCGTGTCTATTGCAAAATAAAATATATTTGTATGGCGTATATATATAGCTCAAATCTAGCCAAAAAGGAAGCAGAGCATTGAAGGCAAAGTCAATGAATGACAGCTGAGGTAACTGGTTATGTAGTAGGAACCTTGCCAAGTAGGCGGGTCAGACTAACCTGTATTTATATTTGGCTTTTGTTTGTGGGTGCAGTGTGTGTTTCGATGTTTGCATTTGGACTCCCTTATGCAATATTGTCATGGTCATGGTAATCCTGTTATAAAAGGCATCTGCAGAACATTTTTCATGAGTACAGCCAGCTGGATTTGAAGTGATGCTTGACTTGTGTTTACCATTCATTGTCAGGGGCAAACTGTATCTTGAACTCAGTTTAAGGTTAAACTTAATCCGAGCTCCCATTTCTGAATCAGTGAAACATAATAGCAACAACGCGTTCACCAACATAACTGAAGATCAAACACATATAAATCCCTAACTGACTTGTTAGCATCCCAGTCTGAACATTTGCACCGAGTCATTAGTCCACGAAGAATGTTTTTCTTGCCCTTGCATATGCCTTTTTATGCCAAGCTTGACAGCACGGTTGTTGGGAGACCATATTTTATCAACAAGTAAAGCGCTTTATGAAGTTGTACTCAGAGAGGGTGTTAGAATTTACAAATATTGATTCTCTTTAATACAAACTTCATTTGGGAAGAACTGTCTTTCATTGAAAATGAGTGCTTGCCTTGCATTTTTTGACTAGAGTGAAATGTTACGCTTAACACAGCTGAGCTCATTTGTTTATGATGGTTGCTTTATGGCAAAGCTTGTGCTCAAAACAGTAGGCATGAGTTTTTATGTTAGCAATCTAGTAAAAAAAAAAGCTAAAGGTCTGATTAGGTGACAGTGACAAGTTATGTCGGATGCTAAAGTTCTGGTCTTTTTTATTATAAACAATTATGACAAATGCAGTATGCCTGATTAGTTATTATGAAAACCATATGGTAAAGTAAAGAGACCTTTAGAGGTGAATTGTTCTCACACTGTGTCAAAGCCTATAGACCGGTATTGTTTTACATTGATTCTCATGTATTACTGTCACAAGCAAGTAGTCTGATGAGATTACTTACCTGACAAAAACCTGGGAGTAGAGGCTTTGCAGTGAGAGAATCCTTGCTAGTAACTTTTAGGAGTGGTTGTATATTGTTTTGTTAACTTTAATTTCATACACAATTCTACTTTTACGACTGTATACTTGATCCTCACTTTGTTGGAAGGTTCAATCTCAGGATAGTAGACCTGAGTTGGTTATGGCGATGAGGCAATGATTGTTATCTGATGCAAGAAGTCTGATCAGTTTATTATGACAAATTACAGCAAAGGCAGTAGACTTGACTTATTCCTGATTACAAGTGAGTGTGTGGTGTGTGTTGTGGTCCTGAGGCGGAAGCCGGGACAGTGCTTGAAACTTGCCTTGCTTGATTAGAAAAGCCATACTCGTTTTAAAACGCGCATTTAAGAAAACTTTTTTTTTAATCTGCACTTAGCCAAAAATACGATTTTCGGCATTTTATACTTACTTTTCAGGCCGCCGCTGTGTGAGAGCGGATCCTGTTCCCCAGACTATCCAACAGAGCCTTCGGCTCTCCTGCCCCATTTCAAACTTACAGACCCGCCATCTTGGGTGAGGAACCCGATCACCTCTGTCAGGCCCCTCCCACCCCGAGGCACCAGCTGCTACAAAATGATTCCCCCTCTTAGGATGCGCAGCGGCGGCGCCGGCGGGGCGCCGAAGTTGCGCCAAAGGCAAGCCCGTCTGCGCCCGTCCGCGCCCAACCGGGCCCAGGGGCCACGACCGCTGGCCAAAATTCTCCCACACAGTACTCCTCCAAAACATTACATCAACTTCGAAATCACACTAATGATTGGTGTCTCACATCTTGGGACCCTACCTCAAAACACTTCAACTGCCCATACTCTCTTTTTCGCAGTCACCCCTTCACACCCCCCCCTCGTTTCGCATGTTTCTGCTTAATTGCAGATCCCTTCCCAAACATGCCACTGAAATATCCCTGCTGATCTTGGACAAAGACCCCGATGCCATTTTCCTTACGGAAACCTGGCTTCAAAGTGACTCTGACCCCGATATCATCCAAGTTCTCCCAGCAGAATACCAAATACTTCGAGCTGATCGCTCCTTAGGAAAAGGCGGTGGCTTAGCAATTATTTATAAAAAACGCTATATCTGCCGCTCCTCTCCAACCAATATACCCGGCTGCGAACACCTCACTTTTTCGCTGGATTTCTCTCCTACCTGTACATTCTCGGGGACGCTTATTTATCGACCACCCGGCACCTCGACTAACTTCATAAATCAGCTCGCCCCAGAGGTAGCCAGTGGTATCTGTTCCTCATCTAACTACACCCTATTAGGTGATTTAAATGTGCACTTGGACGATCCCATGGACTCGGCAGCCACTGAATTACGTAACAGTCTGCTGGCATTAGACCTTTCCCAGCTAGTACTGCAACCAACTCATGAAAAAGGGCATCTTTTGGATCCCATCTTCAGTAACTTCACCCATTTTACAGTTAGCCCACCCATTACTCTTCCATGGACGGACCACTTTCTGATTCCATTTTTGTGGACTCCACCAGGTTCTCGCCCCTCTACTTCTCTTGCCCCAAGCAGAGACCGCAAATGGACTCAACTTAATACCAATTTGTGGGCCTCCACACTGGAATCCTCTGTTCCAGAGAACAACCCTGATCCTATTGTCAGTAATGACAATTTCAATAACTGGATCACCACCTCCTTAGACTACATTATTCCACCCAAAATTATTAAATCCAAACACAAACCAAAAAATGCCCCTTGGTACTCACAGGAATTACGTACCCTAAAAAGAGAATGTAAGTAACTGGAACGGAAATGGCGCCTTGATTATTCAAACACCAGCAAAACTGAATATCGAGCGTCTATAAAAACCTACAAAATCGAGATAAAAAAAGCTCAAGCCACTTTCTTTGAAAATAAGATCAACGAAGCAGCATGCAAACCTAAAGAGATCTATCAGATCGCTAAAAGTTTGCTCAAACTCCCGGACAAACTTCCAGATCCTCTGAACGCACAAACCCGCTGCAATGAGCAGGCTGACTATTTTTATAACAAAATAGCCATGATCTACTCCTCCTTTCCCCCACCTCCCCATCCACTTCCAGAACAGCAATACCCCAGACCCATCCCTCCTACCTCCCTGGAATCCTTTACACCTCTGGAGTACACCAGCCTAGAAACTATAATGCTGCAGGTAAAATCTGGATCCCCCAGTGACCCAGCCCCAGCTCGCTTCCTAAGAACAATCACGCCCACCATTCTCCCCACTATCCAGAATCTGATTAACAACTCTCTCTCAACAGGACTCGTCCCCCCGAAGTGGAAACAAGCTACAGTTAAAGCCCTCCTGAAGAAACCTAACTTAGATCAGATGAACCCAGGAAATTACCGTCCGATCTCCCTGCTACCATGGATTACAAAAATTGCAGAAAAACATGTAAATAAATGCATCACTGAATTCCTGGAAATAAACAACTCCCTGGATACCTCGCTGACCGGGTTCCGTCCCATGCATGGAACTGAAACTGCCTTACTAGCAGTAACAGAAGGAGCTAGAAGGATTGTGGACGAAGGTGGCACTGCGGCCATTATTTTACTGGACCTCAGTGCCGCCTTCGACACTGTGAATCATGACATCTTATGTCACAGAATGTCAGAGCTAGGGATAACTTCCACTGCGGCAGCCTGGCTACACTCCTTTCTCTCTGACCGCTCCTTCCGAGTCTGCGAGGGCAAGACCACATCGCCCAGCAAACCTCTCAGTTGTGGGGTTCCTCAGGGCTCGTCCCTGAGCCCCACACTGTTCAATATTTACATGCTCCCCCATGGAAGAAATAATACGCCCTTTCAGCATTCAAGTCGTGTCTTACGCCGAGGAGATGCAATTGGTAGTTACCCTTACCCATCCCTCCTCCTACTCCAGTGATCTCAGAGGCTGTATGGAAGCAGTCTGCACCTGGATGAGCCAATCTTACCTAAAGCTCAACGGCAATAAAACTGAGCTAATGGTGCTGGGCAGCTCTCCTCAAAAATCTATTGACTCACTGTGGCCGCCAGCACTAGGCCCTGCTCCCTTCCAGCCCAAATCCGCGCAATGAATGACCTTTTATCCTTTCGCAAAGCTATAAAAACTCACCTTTTTAATTAGTTATGTTATATTCACCTCTGGACTTCCTGCAAATCCATCTTGCTGTCCTTTGGACATAGGCAGCTAGCGCCGGGACGCCCCTTGGCTGGGGCAGCCGTGCGCTATACAAGCACATCTAACATAACATAACATAACATAACATAACAGATACCATCAAGAGCTTGGGTATCTGGCTGGATAATGCATTAACCTTCGGCCACCAGGCAACCAAATTAGCAGCCACCTGCATGAGCATCATTAGACTCATACGAAAGATCCTACCACTCCTCCCTTTCAAGGCCAGACAGATCATGGTCCAGGGTCTGATCCTCTCCCGGCTGGATTTCGGAAATGCCCTATATTTAGGAGCCCCCGAATCCACCCTGAAAAAACTGCAGGTTATTCAAAACTGCGCTGCTCGGACTCTTCTGCGCATCCCCCGCCGGCAATCAGTGAAAACCGAACTAAGAGCCCTGCACTGGCTAACTGTAAAAGACAGAGTCAGCTTCAAAAGCATGTGCATCGCCCACCGTGCTTACTGGAGAAAGGGAGCAATTCTTAATCATACTCTGATTACCCCCTACCACCCCAACAGGCAGCTGAGGTCGACCCTCGCCTTTCAAGCCACCATTCCCAGGTTCAAAAGAGAAAGAAGTGGAGGAAGAATGTTCTCAGCACATGCAGCAAGGCTCTGGAACTCCCTTCCACTTTCCATCCTGTCGGAACCTAACATCTTGCCTTTTCGGAAGAAATTAAAAACCTTCTTCTTCAACAGATAACCTCAACCCGCCTCACCCTCCTGTATTTCGGCTAGAGCGCTAGGACGCCTGCGGGTAACTATCGCGCTATATAAAAATCTATTCCATTCCATTCCATTCCATTGAGAAAATCATATTTGTGGTCCACTACACCCTTAAGGGCAGATTGGTATTACAAAGTTTGTACTTGGGTTCTTAATTGTTTTGTCAAAAAATAGGTTTGGAGGGGTCAAAAAGTCATAAAGACACAGAAAATAACTCTTCAAGGCAACCCATCCACAACTTTCCAAAATGTTGGCTCTTTAAAGATGTGATTTAGCCATCATTTTGGTGATTTATTTATTTTTTTTTTTATTTTTTATTTATTGGCATTTCAAATACAACATAGGACGTTCGACGTCCAACCATGAGGCATACATGCCCCTTACAACTTTACTGCATTACAACACTCCATGTCCGATAGGGTCCACTCCTTACATGTCACGCCACATCTACATACATTACATCTCAATCCTGTTACAACTGTTCATCCAACCCAGTTAAATAATCCACCAGATAATGCCAGTAGTCTTTTGGTTGTGCTCGCAGCGGTAGTCCTTCCTCATACAGTTTCAAAGTGTCCTTACAATACACCATATCACTTATCCATTGTTTGATCTGCGGCGCCTTCTTACCCCCCAACACATCGCTATGTTACGTTTGGCCATAAGGAGGGCTATTACACAAAACTTGCGCTGGCCTGCCCTACCATTCGGTAGGAGACTCAGTAGGCACGATCGTATAGTACAATCAATCCTGCAGTCCACCATCTTACCCAGTAGATCTGTAACATCCAACCAAAATTGCGCCACCCCCCTACAGTACCATGCCATATGTATAAAATCAGCACTATCCATTCCACATCGTTGACATCTGGCGTCTGCGCGCAGGCCATATTTGTGCAATCTTTGTGGCGTGTGATATGTGTGATGTAGGTATTTAATGTGTATTAATCTTAGATTTCCGTTTGGGGTTAGTAATTCGGTGATTGTGCCTGTCGCACTCCATTCGTCTTCAGTTAGTGGTGTATCTAAACAAGCTTTAAAAAACAACAGTGGTCCCATGCATTAAAGCAATGTACATGAAGCAATAAATATAGACTAAATCAGTTCTATATTTGGAGTGACATGTCCAGCCGGACAGAGGTCTTCGAAATCCCCCTTTCGCAAACGGCAATGTCAGCGTGTGTAGATCTATCCTAGCAGTCTTTCCTGCCCAAATTAACTTTAGGGTTGCAGATTTTATCGCTCGGAATACTGGTGCTGGCGGCTTGATCGGGATATTATTGAATAAGTAGACTATTTTTGGCAGCATCACCATCTTTACTATTGCTATTCTATCCGCCATAGATAGTGGCAACTGAACCCATCTGCCAATTTTCTGTTCTAGCCCTGCTATCACTCTACCGTAGTTCGTGCGGATCACTTCTTCGGGGTCTCTATGGAACCACACCCCTAAGTACCTTACTGGGTCTGTCTGCCAGTGCAAGGGGTAATCCATGTGGAAGGGGAGAGTGCTGTCAGTGAGCGGTATTATCGTTGATTTTGCCCAGTTAATACTGAGCCCGGAGTGGTATCAAAATTTAACAAATTCCCGTAGTAGCTGATTCAGATTGTCTTTCGGATCTCGCACATATAGCAGCACATCGTCCGCATATAGCGAAATGTGGAGTGGTCTTTGGGGAAACTGCAATGCCGAGTAGTGATGTGCCTGCCAAATTTTGCAGGCTAGGGGCTCCATCGCTATGGGGAATAGAAGGGGGGAGAGTTGGCATCCTTGTCTAGTGCCCCTTTCTATAGTAATGGTCTCCGAGACATATTTGTTAATCCGAATGCGTGCTATGGGCGCTGTATATAATAATGCCACCCACTGGAGGAACATTGGTGGGAAGCCCATTCTACACAATATAGTGCGCAGGTATGTCCATGCTATGGTGTCAAACGCTTTGGCGGCGTCTAATAGTATCGCCGAGGCCTTTGTCTCAGGCGTCAAATAGTGAGACAATGCAAACAAGGTCCTTTTGTTGTGGGATGTTGATCGGGTTGGAATGAAGCCCGATTGGTCGGGAAGGATTAATCTAGTCATCAGGCATTGCAGCCTTGTCGCCAGGAGTTTAGAGAGTATTTTGGTATCGACATTTATTAGCGAGAGCGGCCTTTATGAGTCGCACGCAGTCGGATCTTTGTCCGGTTTCAACAGCGCTAGAATCATAGCCTCTCTTAAGGAAGGTGGCAGTGTCCCTTTCTCATGCGCCTAGCATAGCCACGAGATGGGGAGCCAGCATGTCTACGAAGGCCTTATAGAATTCTCCCGTGAATCCGTCCGGGCCGGGTGCTTTGCCGTTCGGCCATGATTGTATGATCTCTGTGACCTCCTCCACCGTCACTAGTAGGGACAGGTACTGTCTCTGATCATCCGACAGCCAGGCCAAGGCTACCTCATCACAGTATTGTGCTATTTCATCCTCCGGAGCTGTTGTGTCAGCCGTGTACAACTTCCCGAAAGTATTTCTAAAGGATTCCAATATCCCCTTAGCATCATGTTGCAGCACCCCCTTTGAGCCACTTACCGCTGCCACCACTGGTGGCGGCTTCTGCGCACTAATTTTGGCAGCTAGTGTAGCTCCAGGTCTCCCAGCCTCACCATAATGTCTAGCTATCCATCTTTTATGCACGTAATTTAGTTCTGCTTCTGCACTTTTTTGGTATTCAGATATTTCTACTCGAATTTTACCCAATATACCCGGATCCTGCGTTCGTGCATACTCCAACTCAAGTTCTCTTATTTTTGCTTCTCCTCTCACCAATTGTTGTCTTAAGTCTTTCAATATACCTGCATTCGTGCTGATACATACCCCTCTAATTGTGGCTTTGAAGGCCTCCCACAATAGCCCCGGGTCATCCGTTGTGGGTGCATTGAGCTCAAAATATTCCGCTATGGCTTTACCTATTGTGTCCTTATATATCGGGTCAAGTAGGGCTTTCCCATTGAATCTCCAATTAAATGGAGGGGATACATAGTTGGGCAAATCTAGCGTCAGTAACACCGGATTATGGTCTGACTGTGTCCGGGGAAGGTGAGCGACATCTACCATCCACCGTAGCATCTCCGGGGATCCAATCCAGTAATCTATCCTTGACCAGCTGCCATAGGCCGCCGTCGTGTGTGTAGCCTCCATTTTGTTTGGGTGTTTCGTTCTCCAGAGATCGACTAGTTGCCTATCTGCCAATATGTCTTGCAGTTTCTTCAACGCTTGTCTGTGGGTCTCTGTCGAAGTACTTGACCTGTCTACATCGTCATTTAAAGCCACATTGAAGTCCCCTCCCCACACCACTGGGACATCTGGCAGTTCAGTTAGCTTCATCCAGATATTATTATAAAACAGGGGATCGTCTACATTTGGGGCATATATATTCAATAGGTTCATTCTATGTCCTCTGAGGGTGCCCGTGACGACTACATATCTCCCCTCACTGTCAGTGTGCACTTGTTCCATTATGAAATTCAACGCTCTTCTTAGTAATATTAGAACCCCTCTCGAGTACGATGAGTAGGCCGCTCCATACATCGCCTCCGCCCATCTGTTACCAATATGTGTCCGTGCATGAGGATCAATGTGGGTCTCTTGGAGAAAGGCTAAGTCAACGTGCAATCGTGTGAGATATGCCAGTATTTGCCTTATTTTCTTGGGGTTTTTTAGGCCACGCACGTTCCAAGTAATTAATTTTAGTCTACCTGACATTAGAGTCTCACCCATTCCCTGTCTCTAATTCCATCTTACTCGGGTTGTAACCAATAGTTTGGTATGCGAAAGGTCACCTCCGTAGCAGTCGCAATGTATAAACAATAACATTCCTCCCTTGGAGTCCGGCAGCGTCTCTCAAATGCAGTTTTACAAACCAAACTTTCCCAACACCTCCCCGCCTCCCCCCACCCACTTCAGCACCCCAAACATGCCAAAGACACACCCTTGCATGAACAGGTAACTTAACAAAACCATTGTAGGGGGTCACCCTATTGGGGGGTCCACCTGGGTCACACAACTGCATCCAACATAGTGGATGTGGCCAGGGTTTTGCGCATATTGCTAGTGTATCTTTATTCGTGGCCATCTAATCTGTATGATTGTGTGACGCAACTGTCGCAGTGACTATCGTTTACCACACTTACATTGTCCGCAGTAGGCAGCGAGAGGCGAACCCAGTCACACCTGCAGTTCACCAGCGGCTAGTGCAGACTGTCCAGTTATTGTCTTACCTCCTCCCCATTACAGCAACAGAGTTCCCAGCCATCATGCCATTATCTGGTCTCCTCGCAACTATGTACAGTACTTTACCACGCTTCACCGTGTCCTCCACGCGTTGCCGGGTATGGTGCGACACCGTCCCAGAGCACCCTAACCTCCTCCCCCTGTGCAGTGCCGCAGCCGCTCCAGCAACTAACTCCCCAGTAGCCGCCTTTGAATCCCACACTGTGCTCACACATTAGGTCAACGTCTGCACTGCTACAGAGGGGGGGGGTCAATGTCCAAAACGGCACTCGGCAAGTGTCCCCCTTCTCCCATTCGTGGTGTAGCAATAGTTCGGCTGTACTGTACTCAGCCTGACTTAGTTGTGTTCGCCGTTGTTCCGACGCGTTATACACAATTGCACGTGGCTCAATCCGAATCTTGGTTCTGCTCCTGTCGTCGTTGCTCATGTCGCTGCTGTCTCAACTTTTTAATGAATTAGTTCGCTCCCTTGGGAGTTTGGCAAATTACCGTCTTTCCATCGTTGGTTATTTTCAATCTGGCCGGGTAGAGCATTGCATACTCAATACCCATCTCTCTTAGTTTCTGCTTCGCCGATGCGAATTCTTTTCGTGCCATTTGCAAGTTGATCGTGAAGTCAGGGTAAAATTGCAACTTGTTTCCCTGATGTTCAATTGTCTGTTTCTCCCTTGCCATTCTCAACACTGCGTATCTATCCCTTTAATTGAGAAGATGCGCCACTATCGGGCGTGGGGGAGACCCCGGTTTTGGGCTTGGTGCTAGCGTTCTATGTGCCCGTTCCACAATAAGAACCGCCGACAGGTGCTCAGTCCCGAATATCGTTTTCAGCAGGTCTTCCACATATGTCTCCATCTTCCCAGTGTTGGTTGATTCAGGGACACCCGCTATGCGTACGTCATTGCGGCGGGACCGTGCCTCCAACTCCTCAGACTTGTTTTTGATGACCTCTAGCACTCTGTCCATCTCTGAACATTTCTGCGTTGTCGTGCGGGACTCATCTTCCACAGCCGACATGCGTGTTTCAGCCTCTTCCAACCGCTCACCGTGCTTGTCGAGTTTTGCGGCCATGTTATCAACTCTCTGCGTGATAGAATCTAATTTCCCATGCACATCCTGCAGGCTTTTGTGTATAGCTCTCAATGTTTTCTCCATGCCATTATGCGACTCTGCGTCGTTGTCCATTTCAGAGTCTAAGGGCGCAGTGGCTCCCTTCGTAGCCTTCTTTGGATCAAATGCCAGCCTGGTCTGCACTTTTTCTGGCTTACCCATTTTTGCTGGCCCGCCAGATCTCAGCGCTCGATGTATAGTTCTTTCCAGTCTGTGCGCGTAGGCGGGTAGTGTTCTCCGTGTACTTTCTTATTATATATATAGTACATGCAACCATTTCTGCTATGTATGCAGCGTGCAGGTATAACCGTCGAACACCTCCCACTTATAATACAGCAATTGCCGCGCTCCACAGGGGGCCTATCGAGCCAAGCGTCGTCCCTAAGTCTTGTATTCGCTGTCAGGAGAGGTCCAGCGATGTTCTGCCGGCATTTCACACAGCTCCAGGCACCCCAAGCGTTATCCCGCTAGCGTTCGCAGTAAGGCGCGTATGGGTCCCGTACAGCGTCTCCTCCGGGATGCGCACCGCGCCGCTCGCCTTCACCTCTTTTCGCGCCCTTCTTGTTTGCGGATGGCTACTGAGGCACCGGGTGTCTCTCGGTTAGCCCCAGGTCAGCGCACAGATAGCATCGGTCCCTCAGCTTAGTCGCTGTGAAGGTACCTGTATCGCACTTCAGCCGTCCGTCCTCTGCTACCCGCACTTTGCCTCTATCTGCTTCACGCTACGTTGCCGCGTCCGCTCCCACTCACTCATGGGCGCCGACATCTTTTGTCCCTGGATCGCGCTCTGCCACTCTTCAGCTGCACTACAGGGTTTGCAGATTACCGGCAATCTTCGAGTAAGCGCCTTGTGGTCGTCACTTACAGCAATGGGTGAGATCAGGAGCCGTGTCAGCGCAGGAGTCCCGATGCTGTTCCAAGGTCAGTTTACGTGTTCGAATTTTTGCGCCACTATCTTGCGTCCCGGTCTGTGCCATACATCGGTGTTTGGGATCACCCTCTGCCGCAGTTGACACCGCCACCTCTCTATTTCACTAGATTCACAGCGCGTTGTTCCCTCTCGTGTAGGCGGTCCGTCTGGTCTCGCTGTACATTTGACTCACGGGGCCGCCATCTTAGCTCAAGTTGGGCGCTCGCTCCTCTGGGCTCCGAGGCTATTTCCTGGACAACAGAGGCTCGTTACGTTTGTTACTCTGCGCCTCGTCGTTTCCGGCACATTCTGATTGCGTTATATGCCTTTTTCGGTATCCATTTCACTAGCTTTCCGCCATAATGTCCCGTTAGAAGACCCTGGGCGGCGGAGCTGTCTCAAGAGGCAGCCATTCTGCCATGCGCCCACCTTTTGGTGATTTATTTTAATATTGTTTTTGTTTGTGGTTTTCCATTGATTTAAATTTGTAAACATGAGCAAAGCAGGTGGTAGCAGACTATCTTTACCTCCATACAGAGTGTTGTATCTACAAAATCTGAGGACTCCTTCAACAAAGAAAAATGTGTCATATGCCAAACTAACCCGAAAGAAAAGTTAACATCAACTGGAAAGAAGAGAATTCTAGATGCTGCAGAAATATCGTAAGACGAAGTTCACAAAAGATTGAAACTGACAGTTAAAGAGGATCAAATATTTTATCATTTTAACAGCAAGTGCTACAAGTTGTATACAATGGAATGAAGCCTGGAACAAATGTGTCAGAAAATAGAAAACACCCGTGAATCACAACAAGAATCTGAGTCTTCTGAGAAAGCAACGACAACCTACCCAAAGCCCAGAAAATAGATGGCTACCCCTCATCCAACTCCAACAACTGATCGGAATGCAGGGGATCTTCAACGTGTTATCTACAGTTTAGCCAGACAAGTGCCAAAGGGATTGGCAAAAGAACAAAGTACAGATTATGTGAGTCTCAAAGGGCAAACATATTTTCATCTGTTGATAGTTTCTTCCGAGCAGGTGTTTTCAGCTGAGTAGCTGATCTAAACAGCAAGGTGAATTTATTTGCATTGGATTTGTATGGCCACCTTAACTACATACGTGCATCCATTTGAAAATATGAAAGTACAATGAGCTCCCATTAGCAATGTAACAGCCAGCCTTCATTTAAGTTTGCACTCTTTGAAAAAGCAAATTAAGTTTTGAAGCCACTCTTGAGTGCCGGCTATAGGTTCACACTCAATGAGATCAGAGACATAATGGTCAACATTGTTGAAACTATATTTGTTAGAAATGGGATTCCTGGCTGGCTGTGGCTGGCACCAAAGCCAGGCAGAAACCACCACTCTAATCAGGGCAAGGGAACTATTCCACAAAATGACCCCTGTTCACCGTTTAGGTTGCGTGGCGCGAGCAGACAAGGCTAAACTTCGGGGCGATACAGTTAAGCATTTATGACCTTTCACAGTAAAACACACAGATTCTCCCCACAAATGGACACCAGGCTTTGGTTCTGTAAAAATACATAATCTTTATATAAAACTATATGCAGGTAGAGAGATTATCACTAGACCTTATAACACATTACTTTTGCTTTTGGGCCACCAGATTTCAAAATAAAGATTCCTTTAGAACACTTCTCAACACAGGTTTAGTTCACTGGGCAAGGGTGTTGATCCTTTAAAAATACTTCTTCTTCAGTTTTTAGGTACTCTAGGCCAGTCTTGGGCCAGCTGGGCACTTCGCAGCGATTCTGTGTGCTTAAAACGGGAGAAATCGGAAGGCCCTAGCAAGACTCACGCATCTAGCGTGAGCAAGCGTATGCGACGTACAGTTCCCCTTTCAAGATGAGCGTACAGTTCACCAAAAGCAATATGCAGCGCACAGTTTGAGGTGATGAAAGTAAATGTACAGTCTTGAAGGAAATGCGAAGCGCACAGTTTACAATCCGGCAGAGTACAGTGGGAGCGCACAATTCTTTTTAACGGCAGTCCAACTTGACAGAATGGTGTGCACAGGTTACGGGTGAGCTGCCAGGCGTACAGCTAGCTTCCCTGCAGCGCACAGTCTTTTCGATGCGCACCGTACTGGCAAAATGCCACACACAGTACGGGGCGCCTAGATCTTATGGCCGTGTGCACAGTACCTTTTACTTTGAGTGGCGAAGGCGGAGAGGGGCGCACAGAGGCTCTTGACACAGGGCGAGGCTGGTGTCCGAGGCGTCCGGTCTTCGTAGGGTCTGCTTTCCC
Source organism: Lissotriton helveticus (assembly GCF_964261635.1). Classification (NCBI taxonomy): domain Eukaryota; kingdom Metazoa; phylum Chordata; class Amphibia; order Caudata; family Salamandridae; genus Lissotriton; species Lissotriton helveticus. Next base: position 1,450,330,269 of record NC_136065.1, read on the forward strand.
AGCGGGAACGGCCAAGCAGCAGTAATCACGGCCCAAGTAAGGGCTGGGGGGAGCACCAGGGTCACGGCTCCGGCGGGGAAGAAATCCTCACAGCGATCAGCAGATCAGCAAAGAGCAGGTTGAGCCAGATGATCCTGTGGCTCAGGTCAGGGGGCAAGCTCTTCTTCCAAGCCCTCGGAGATAGTTGAACAAGCACAAGTTTTCTTAGGATAGAAAATGCAGCAAGTCTTTTTTTTTTAAAAGTTAATTTTCTCTCCCTTGGCAGCAAGGTCACCACTGCAGGTCAGTCCCCAGGAGAGGGACAGTCTTCCTCTTTGCAGCTTTCCCGGTGCCTCCTCCTCAGGCAGAGATTCTTTTTGGTTCAAGCAGATCTAGTTTGTTAGGAGCAGGGCTCCTGTATTTATACTCAGTTTATTTTGTCTTTTCTGGCCAGGGGGCCTTTGCATAGCTTCTTTCAGTCCTTGAGCACTGTGTTGGGGGAACTTGGGTCTCTCCTTTCAGGGAGCAGGGATGGCACATCAGACGCTCCACAGGAGGTGGAGCCGGCATTGTGGGGACAGGGGCAGCCAGGAGTACTTTGTTGACAGGCTTCCCTCTTCCTGGGCCAGGTGTCGGGCTGAGTCATCAGTCGCTCCCCAGGAGGTGGAGCCAGCATTGTGGTGGCAGAGCACAGCCCTATTCAGAGTCCAGGGGCACTCCCACCTCCCGCCAATGTGTAATCCTTGCATTCACCACCTGTCATCCCCCAGACCTGTCACTCACACAACCCAGACAGCAGATACACATCCTAGCAGAGGCGGGCTGAAATGGTTAGGCAAGCAAATGCTAGCTTTCTAAAAGTAGCATTTGCAAACTGGACTGCACTGGGACAGGAACAGACTAATTTGCATACAGCCAAGTTCTGAGCTGGGATGGTGCAGTGAGCTAAAAAACGGTGATGGATCAAGCCCTGATCTTTGGACTGGGTAAGAGTGGTCTGCTTAATTCAGGCACTCTGTTCATCACCACCCCCTTTTCTGAATCATTTTGTTCACCATAAGCGTGGAAGGGTATACTCAGATGTGAGTCCCTTGCTCATTGCACCATCAGGATTCAAGCAAGCCGGGCCGACGACGCCTGAAATGGCAGAAACCGGTCCCCGGAAGCTTGTTTCCTTCCCAGTACAAGAATTGGCTTGGTAGTTTGGTTTGCCCTGTTCCCATCATGCACTGGGACAGGAACAGACTAATTTGCATATAGCCAAGTTCTGAGCTGGGATGGTGCAGTGAGCTAAAAAACGGTGATGGATCAAGCCCTGATCTTTGGACTGGGTAAGAGTGGTCTGCTTAATTCAGGCACTCTGTTCATTACCACCCCCTTTTCTGAATCATTTTGTCCACCATAAGCGTGGAAGGGTATACTCAGATGTGAGTCCCTTGCTCATTGCACCATCAGGATTCAAGCAAGCCGGGCCGACGCCTGAAATGGCAGAAACCGGTCCCCGGAAGCTTGTTTCCTTCCCAGTACAAGAATTGGCTTGGTAGTTTGGTTTGCCCTGTTCCCATCATGCACTGGGACAGGAACAGACTAATTTGCATATAGCCAAGTTCTGAGCTGGGATGGTGCAGTGAGCTAAAAAACGGTGATGGATCAAGCCCTGATCTTTGGACTGGGTAAGAGTGGTCTGCTTAATTCAGGCACTCTGTTCATCACCACCCCCTTTTCTGAATCAGCTTTCTAAAAGTAGCATTTGCAAACACAGGATATTAAAATAAACTTTACTAAAAGAAGTATTTTATTATTCTGAGTTCAGGCATACTAAACTTTATTTTCTACCATGTTCCCTGAGCCTGCTGGGATTATAGGGTGTAATAATTCCAGCAGTCCATCTTGGCCTATGAGAACAGGTAGCCTTACAATAGTGAAAACGAAATTGGCTGTAATTCACTATTAGGACATGCCACACACATCAGGACTTGTCCTACCTTACACTTACAATGCACCCTGCCCTTGGGCCTACCATAGGGGAGACTAATATGAAGTTTAGGGAAGGTTTAGAGGCTGGCAAGTGTGTGCACTTGCCCAGCCAGCATAATAGTACCAGACTGCACACAGCTTCTGCAATGGCAGACCCTAGACACATTTTAAAAGGCTGCTTCTGTGGGTGGCGCAACCAGCGCTGCAGGCCCACTAGCAGTATTGGCATTTACAAGCCCTGGCACTCCTGGTGCACTTTACTGGGGACTGACAGTAAATCCAATGAGCCAATCATGGAGATCAATCACACATACATTTTGCACAGGGAGAGCATATGCACTTTAGCACTGGTCAGCAGTGGTAAAGTGCCCAGAGTCATTAAACCAACAAAAACAGGTCAGAGAGAATATTGGAGGAAGGCAAAAAGTTCAGGGATGACCCTGCCAAGAGGGCCAAGTCCAACACAACCCCCTTCCAGCCAAAACGCAGGGTAGTCCAATCACCACAGTGATGGGCTTCCTGGCTTTGGGCGATAGAACATGAACCTGGCCCACAACAGCAGGGGCACATTCCAGTTCTACGCCAATCCGAGCCTATTTCAAATCCTCTGTCCATACTCCCAGGGTCCACTTAGCTAATCCATAGGGCACACTTCTCTTCCTCTGGGGACACCACCTGTGCAGCCTCTAACCTCAACTTGCTCACAGGTGTGTCCCAACAGAAAGCCATCAAATCACAGTGGCCAGTGACAGTAGTCAGGGCGTAGACCCAGGCCTCCTGCCTCTCAGGGCTCTCAAACCTCTGTGGCCTCAAAGAGCGGGGGGCAGTAGCCCCAGGTGCTTGGCACCCTTTGTCCACTCTCCCTCCTGTCAGGTCAGGTATGTCATCCTGGCACTGACCCACCAGCCCCAGGCCTGTACCTGGCGGCTGGACCAAGGACTGGGGTGGGCTCTCCCATACCCGGTCCTCTTCCTGGGGGCTCTGTACCCTCCCACCTGGAGTGGTACCCCCTTTCAGAATTGTCAGGGCACCTGTGGGAGGTGACCACAATTTGCCCACCAGTTCAGGGGTGCTATCCTGCAACTGGGGCACCAGGTCAGGGGGGACACCCTGTACCTGGCCCTCTATCCCAGGGTCTAAACCCTCTAGTTGAACCGGGGTCAGAGGTGAGGACTCCCTCCCTCTGCACCTCCTTCCAGAGTACTGCCCACTCCCAACTGGAGGGGTACCCCTAGAAGCGACATGGGCCAGGACACTGATTACAGTGGTCCTGCCCTCCAGGTCAGGCAACACCTGAACCTGGCTCTCCAACTCAGGGACCCAGACCTGCAGTTGAACAATTGCCTGGCGCACCAGGACTTTCCGGGGAGCACGCATGCCCCCCCTGAGGGTGGCATATAGCTCATGTGTCTTGCGACAGTCTGCCTGGCGCAGACCTCCCAACTCCTGTCCCTCTGACAGTGTGGGAAGATCCCCCAGGGCAGAAGTGGTGTCCCCATGGTCATTCACTGGGGACACAGCCCTGCTGGCTGGCCCCTGACCCACTGGTTCTTCCACTGGGGACTCTTTCCCCCTTTTGCCCCTCCTTCTGGACTTCTGCACCCTCCCAACTGGAGCGGCACTGCCAGATACCAGAACTACTGGAGCTCTGTTTACAGAGCCTCCACGTTCACTAGCCACTGGGGGATCCCCCTCAGAGGGTGACTCATCCGGACAGCCTAGGCTCCCCACCTGGTGTTCCCTTAAAGAACCATCCAGGCTCTGAGACTGAGGTTGGGCACTACCGGGACAAAACCCATTCTCACTCCTTCCCCTTAAGGACAGGACGTGAAGCCCTACACCCCTCTCACTACTACAGGACCTAGCTGGGCTACTCTGCGCCACTTCCACCACTCTGGACTGGAAGATACCTGAGCCACTCCCCACAGGATCACACCCCAATGCCTCTCCAGACCCTCTGGAATCCACCACAAGGTCTGCCTCCAATGTGAGCTCCCTGGGGTCAGAGAACTCACTCTCAAACAGGTGTTGGCATAGCTCTGGAAAACTGGGACCTAAAGTATGCTCTCCCACAATTGGATTACACTGCCCCCTAGCAGGGTTAACCAAACTATCCTTCACCTCTCCATCCAGCGCCTCACACAAGTACTCTACACCATTCTCCTGAGATTGGCCAGACAGTAGCGGACTGTCTCTGTCACACAACCCACACTCTTCTGGGGGTTCTTTACACTCACCCACCAGGACCTCAGCCATGGGGAAATCCCTCCCACCACTAGGACCATGAACTCCTACGCCAGCCACCCTATTTCCTTCAGGGACGCTGCGCACTGCTGGAGCTACCTCATGCCCTTGAACCTCCTGGTGTACGTTAACCCCCTCCAAGTCAGGTGCCATATCTCTAGGTGTGCGCACTATGCTGTCAGCACTAGATACCTGAATGTTGCTGCCACCATCTGAGCTGGACTCCACCTCCAACTCAGCAAAGCGCAGTCTCTGAGCTACACATATCTCTTGTTGCTGGGCACGAAGCCTCATGGCTTGAAGCTCCTTGAGCTCCAAATCAAGTTCTCTCATTTTCAAGTAGTGATCTCTTTGGCGTTTTTGCGCCTCCATGGCTAATCTCTGTTTCTCCATTTCCATTTGTCCCTTTAATCTCGCCATCTCCATTTCATGTGACCTGGTTGCTGCCCTGTCTGCCAACTCCTCTGGCGACAGACATCTGGTTGCTGCCTTTTCCATTCTCACTGAACCAGGCATGATGTTTCAAAAACACATGGAGATCTCCCAGCAAAATTAAAAAAAACAATAAATCTGTGGCGGTGTTATAGGTCTGCTCTCACTATGTGGTGATCAGCAATTTACTGTAAATAAATCACAAATGCTAATTCGAAAATCCCAACTGCTGCATCCAATGTTAGAAATGGGATTCCTGGCTGGCTGAGGTTGGCACCAAAGCCAGGCAGAAACCACCACTCTAATCAGGGCAAGGGAACTACTCCTCAGAATGACCCCTGCTCCCCGTTTAGGATGCATGGCACGAGCAGACAAGGCTAAACTTCGGGGCGCTACAGTTAAGCATTTATGACCTTTCACAGTAAAACACACTGATTCTCCCCACAAATGGACACCAGGCTTTGGTTCCGTAAAAATACGTAATCTTTATATAAAAATATATGCAGGTAGAGAGATTATCACAAGACCTTATAACACATTACTTTTGCTTTTGGGCCACCAGATTTCAAAATAAAGATTCCTTTAGAACACTTCTCAACACAGGTTTAGTTCACTGGGTAAGGGGGTTGATCCTTTAAAAATACTTCTTCTTCAGTTTTTAGGTACTCTAGGCCGGATGTATGACATTACAACGCATGCTTTTACCACGCATGCTTTTACATCGCAGTTTTTACAACGCATACCATTACAACGCATAGCTCTTTGGGGTGCTGGATAGTGAATAGTTTAATTTACTATTCCAACTACAGTCCCCGTGGATAGTAGGGAACGTGTTGGATAGTAAATTAAATCTATTCCCTATCCTAGAGCGCCCCCCAGCGCAATGCGTTGTAATGGTTTGCGTTGTAAAAGTTGCGATGTAAAAGCAATGCGTGGTAAAAGTTGCGTTGTAAAGGATGTTTTCCCTCTAGGCCAGTCTTGGGCCAGCTGGGCGCTTCGCAGCGCTTCTGGGTGCTTAAAACGGGAGAAATCGGAAGGCCCTACCAAGACTCACGCATCTAGCGTGAGCAAGCGTACGCGACGTACAGTTCCCCTTTCGAGATGAGCGTACAGTTCACCAAAAGCAATATGCAGTGCACAGTTTGAGGTGATGAAAGTAAATGTACAGTCTTGAAGGAAATGCGAAGCACACAGTTTACAATCCGGCAGAGTACAGTGGGAACACACAGTTCTTTTTAACGGCAGTCCAGCTTGACAGAATTGTGTGCACAGGTTACGGGTGAGCTGCCAGGCGTACAGTTAGCTTCCCTGCAGCGCACAGTCTTTTCAATGCGCACCGTACTAGGCAAGATGCCAGACACAGTATGGGGCACCTAGATCTTAGGGCCGTGTGCACAGTACCTTTTACTTTGAGTGGCGAAGGCGGAGCGGGGCGAACAGCGGCTCTTGACACAGGGCGAGGCTGGTGTCCGAGGCATCCGGTCTTCGTAGGGTCTGCTCTTTGGATCTGATGCCGAGGTGGGGACTTCAGGCGGGAAGCGTGGGGGCACTCAGCGAGCCTCCAGAGGCGAGGTGACAGGGGTGGCCTTGCACAGCAGAGGAAGAGCGGCTCAGCAGAGCGGGGCTCTTTCCCGGCGGGAACAGCCAAGCAGCAGTAGTCACGGCCAAAGGAGGGGTGGGGGGAGCACCAGGGTCACGGCTCCGGCGGGGAAGAAATCCTCACGGCGATCAGCAGACGAGCAAAGAGCAGGTTGAGCCAGATGATCCTGTGGCTCAGGTCAGAGGGCAAGCTCTTCTTCCAAGCCCTGGGAGATAGTTGAACAAGCACAAGTGTTCTTAGGATAAAAAATGCAGCAAGTCTTTTTTTTTTAAAAGTTCATTTTCTCTCCCTTGGCAGCAAGGTCACCAATGCAGGTCAGTCCCCAGGAGAGGGATAGTCTTCCTCTTTGCAGCTTTCCCGGTGCCTCCTCCTCAGGCAAAGATTCTTCTTGGTTCAAGCCGATCTAGTTTGTTAGGAGCACGGCTCCTATATTTATACTCAGTTTCTTTTGTCTTTTCTGGCCAGGGGGGCCTTTGCATAGCTTCTTTCAGTCCTTGAGCACTATGTTGGGGAAACTTGGGTCTCTCCTTTCAGGGAGCAGGGATGGCACATCAGACGCTCCACAGGAGGTGAAGCCGGAATTGTGGAGACAGGGGCAGCCAGGAGTACTTTGTTGACAGGCTTCCCTCTTCCTGGGCCAGGTGTTGGGCTGAGTCATCAGTCGCTCCCCAGGAGGTGGAGCTAGCATTGTGGTGGCAGAGCACAGCCCTATTCAGAGTCCAGGGGCACTCCCACCTCCCACCAAGGTGTAATCCTTGCATTCACCACCTGTCATCCCCCAGTCCTGTCACTCACACAACCCAGACAGCAGATACACATCCTAGCAGAGGCAGGTTGAAATGGTTAGGCAAGCAAATGCTAGCTTTCTAAAAGTAGCATTTGCAAACACAGGATATTAAAATAAACTTTACTAAAAGAAGTATTTTATTATTCTGAGTTCAGGCATACTAAACTTTATTTTCTACCAAGTTCCCTGAGCCTGCTGGGATTAGAGGGTGTAATAATTCCAGCAGCCCATCTTAGCCTATGAGAACAGGTAGCCTTACAATAGTGAAAACGAAATTGGCTGTAATTCACTATTCGGACATGCCACACACATCAGGGCTTGTCGTACCTTACACTTACAATGCACCCTGCCCTTGGGCCTACCATAGGGGTGACTAATATGAAGTTAAGGGACGTTTTAGAGGCTGGCAAGTGTGTGCACTTGCCCAGCCAGCATGACAGTACCAGACTGCACACAGGTTCTGCAATGGCAGACCCTAGACACATTTTAAAAGGCTGCTTCTGCGGGCGGCTCAACCAGCGCTGCAGGCCCACTAGCAGTATTGGCATTTACAAGCCCTGGCACTCCTGGTGCACTTTACTGGGGACTGACAGTAAATCCAATGAGCCAATCATTGAGATCAATCACATATACATTTTGCACAGGGAGAGCATATGCACTTTAGCACTGGTCAGCAGTGGTAAAGTGCCCAGAGTCATTAAACCAAAAAAAACAGGTCAGAGAGAATATTGGAGGAAGGCAAAAAGTTCAGAGATGACCCTGCCAAGAGGGCCAAGTCCAACAATATTGATCCATAATAACGAAATTAAGATTCCGCTTGTGAGACTGAATTTGTTGTTGTCAGTCTAACCTAAAAGAATGAGACACTTCTGGTGTTTCAGCTGATTTTACTCCTAAAGTTCTTGCTGCCAAAATAAGGTCACAGGATGTAATAAAATTAGCAGGAACCATTTTAAGAAACATCCTGAAAGATGTAGATTTTGGACTTCATGACAAACTCTGTGATGCCCCAGAGCTCTGAAAATCATTTATTATCAGATGAGCAAAACATTTACAAACTAAAGTTTTTGAGTTAGAAGCCAACAACATTGATGATGTCTTTGAAGCTATAAGCAAATATGTGGAAGACTGTCCCATGAACCTGCAGTGCATATGTACTCTCTTTTCCAAAGTCATGTTTTATGATTTTCAGCAAGGCAAAAAGGATATTCCACTACACATGATGACTGCCCACGCAATCTATGACAAGTGCAAAAGTAGAGAGATAATCACTTCAATGAATAGGAGTGGTATATCAACAAGTTATACTGACATAGTACAAAGCAGGAACCTATAAGCAGCTCATGATGTAAAATCTTGTGAATCTGATAGCACACCACTTCCAAGTCACTCACCAGGAAAGGATTTACAATTGCTGCTCTAGATAATTTTGAATTTGAAGACACTTCTTCTTCGTCTGGAATATCCAGTACACATGATACTGCCATGGTGCTTTTTCAAGACTGTAACAATGAAGTAGCTGCCTGGAAGCAAGCTGTGTAAGCTGTAGACATACTAAAGAAAATAAATTCCTAGGCAAAGAACAATTTAGCTAATATTGACTTAATCATACAACAATTTCATAAAAAATGATTATAAAAAATTCCTAGTGTAACGACCATGAACTACATATATGTGTCAGTCTTTATTTTCAATTAAAAAATCTTTGACAGTATAAAAATACAATTTTATAAAAAGGACATCAAATTAATGACAACCATGTTTTTTATAAATATATAAAAACAATCAACAGTAAATCAATTTTACAAATTATCATAATACAATAATACACATAAATTACAATAAAAATATCAATAATCCGTGTAAACAGATAAGTCTTCAACGCGAGTTTCGAGGCCCTGTGCCCCTTTGTCAGGAATACCGCAATTTACCTAAAAACAATGGTAATAATGAATGGAGGTCATACTGAGAAGTTCACTTTTTACACAATGGGCTAACTATGGGGTCGATTATGATGGCGGACGGAAGGTCGACCGCCGGCCTGGAGTATGCAGAAATTGCCTTTTACAGTCCGCCAGCCGCGGCTAGTCCGTCCGCCATATTAGGATGGGAAGCACTGTCAAATTTCCGTATGCCGCGGAAGAACATGCACCACCACGTAAATACACCCGACCCCGCGGCGGAAGTAATCAATCCAGAGACACCGCCGTATGGAATGATGTCTCAGACCGTCCTCGAAATCACGATGGCAGAAATGACACAGCAAATCGCTGCGGAGAAACAACCAGCCTGAACACGGCGGATTCACCACAGCGGAGAGGCAAAACATTGCAGAGATACCCACCACAGGCAGACCACCGTCATGGATCCAGCTGTAAACGCATTTCCGCTACTCTTCGTGCTCACCACCAGCAAGTCATGGACCGTCGCCGACGACGATGCAGGTACGCAAACACAACAACCGCTGTCGGAGGGGGAGTACCTGCCGGGGCTGTGACGTGGGAAGGGGGAGGGGCATGTTGGGGGTCAACAATGTATGGTAAACAGATGAATGCAGGTAAGTCAACATATAAATAAATCGAACAAATCTGACCCCACACACTCAGAACACACACGCACCGCCAACAAACAGCCAGACCACGGACAACGCAACGGAGCAGAGCAGACAACGGAAACCATGCCCACAATCAACTAGGCAGGCAGGCAGGAATGGCTAGGCCACACAGCTCACTGGCCCACATACACACCAACACACAAGGCATACCACACATAAGAAGACATGCTGGCCCAACCTCAGGCCAACCCCACACCTACCACACTAACAGACAGGGGCCCATACACCACACACCATAAAAAACAACACTGCTGCACACACATAAACAACCAACACACACACGATGAGCCCTGACATGTACACCGACAAAGTCGACACTGAACAACCTACTGTGTACCCACAAATCATGAGTGTGACACATGCACCAAATGAAAAACATCCACATAACCTGCATTGCATGGGAAGCCACTGTAGTCCCAAAATAAGCCTCAGACTGCCTCCTCCACCCTTACACAGTCCACAGCCACATTGTAATGACTATCCCGCCAGACAAACGAAAGGAAACAGTACTGGGCAATGGTAATGTGAAAGTGGCAGACACAGCATTTACGATAGCACCAATATATCAACAATGCAAGGAGACAACCAGGAATGACACAGAGAAACCACTACACAGGAGTAACTTGCTTTATTGCACATAATAGATTTTGACTCCTAGAGTAGCCAGGAGCATGGCCACTGGATAGAACAGAACAGGTACATCTGAGGCAGCACATGAGAGGGGCTAAGTGCATCAACAGTCCATGGTACAGAATAGGTACATCTGAGGCAGCACATGAGAGGGGCTAAGTGCATCAACAGTCCATGGTACAGAACAGGTACATCTGAGGCAGCACATGAGGGGGGCTAAGTGCATCAACAGTCCATGGTACAGAACAGGTACATCTGAGGCAGCACATGAAAGGGGCTAAGTGCATCAACAGTCCATGGTACAGAACAGGTACATCTGAGACAGCACATGAGAGGGGCTAAGTGCATCAACAGTCCATGGTACAGAACAGGTACATCTGAGACACCACATGAAACGGGCTAAGTGCATCAACAGTCCATGGTACAAAACAGGTACATCTGAGGCAGCACATGAGAGGGGCTAAGTGCATCAACAGTCCATGGTACAGAACAGGTACATCTGAGGCAGCACATGAGAGGGGCTAAGTGCATCAGCAGTCGATGGTACAGAACAGGTACATCTGAGACAGCACATGAAACGGGCTAAGTGCATCAACAGTCCATGGTACAGAACAGGTACATCTGAGACAGCACATGAAACGGGCTAAGTGCATCAACAGTCCATGGTACAGAACAGGTACATCTGAGACAGCACATGAAACGGGCTAAGTGCATCAACAGTCCATGGTACAGAACAGGTACATCTGAGGCAGCACATGAGAGGGGCTAAGTGCATCAACAGTCCATGGTACAGAACAGGTACATCTGAGGCAGCACATGAGAGGGGCTAAGTGCATCAACAGTCCATGGTACAGAACAGGTACATCTGAGGCAGCACATGAGAGGGGCTAAGTGCATCAACAGTTCATGGTACAGAACAGGTACATCTGAGGCAGCACATGAGAGGGGCTAAGTGCATCAACAGTCCATGGTACAGAACAGGTACATCTTAGGCAGCACATGAGTAGGGCAACGAGCATCAACAGGCCATGGCACAGAACAGGCACATCTGAGGCAGCACATGAGAGGGGCTAAGTGCATCTACAGTCCATGGTACAGAACAGCTACATCTGAGGCAGCACCTGAGAGGGGCTAAGTGCATCAACTGTCCATGTTACAGAACTGGTACATCTGAGGCAGCACATGAGTAGGGCAACGAGCATCAACAGGCCATGGCACAGAACAGGTACATCTGAGGCAGCACATGAGAGGGGCTAAGTGCATCAACAGTCCATGGTACAGAACAGGTACATCTGAGGCAGCACATGAGTAGGGCAACGAGCATCAACAGGCCATGTCACAGAACAGGTACATCTGAGGCAGCACATGAGAGGGGCTAAGTGCATCAACAGTCCATGATACAGAACAGGTACATCTGAGACAGCACATGAGAGGGGCTAAGTGCATCAACAGGCCATGGCACAGAACAGGTACATCTGAGGCAGCACAAGGACGTGTGTCATGCGCACCGTCCCATGGACAATAATAATGCAAGGGTGGTTACAACGGACATTCCTGACATCAATTACAATCACATTTCAGTGATGTGAACTGTACCTCAAAGCACAGAATCAGGTGGACTGTGTGAGCTCGTAGCTTCGGACACAGTTGCAGGATCTGATACAGGAATGGGAGACACAGGCCCAGTACTAGTGAATGACACATGAGCCATAGACCCAGACACACTGGCAGCACCAGATACGGGAGTGAGAGACACAGCCACAGATCTAGTGACTGACATATGAGCCATAGATCCAGACAAACTGGCAGGACCAGATACAGGAGTGTGAGACACAGCCACAGATCTAGTGACTGACAAATGAGCCATAGATCCGGACACACTGGCAGCACCAGGTACAGGAGTGTGAGACACAGCCACATATCTAGTGACTGACACATGAACCATAGATCCAGACACACTGACAGCACCAGATACAGGAGTGTGAGACACAACCACAGATCTAGTGACTGACACATGAGCCATAGACCCAGACACACTGGCAGCACCAGATACAGGAGTGTGAGACACAGCCACAGCTGTAGTGACTGACACATAAGTCATAGACCCAGAAACACTGGCAGCACAGATACAGGAGTGTGAGACACAGCCACTGATCTAGTGACAGACACATGAGTCATAGACCCAGACACACTGGCAGCACCAGATACAGGAGTGTGAGACACAGCCACAGATCTAGTGACTGACACAAGAGCCATAGATCCAGACACACTGGCAGCACCAGATACAGGAGTGTGAGACACAGCCACAGATCTTGTGACTGACGCATGAGCCATTGACCCAGACACACTGCCAGGACATGTCCCTGTACAGTGACCAACAAATACCATGCCAGCATCTGAGACATGAGAGTGGCGGACACACACAGTGGCAGTACCTGAAACAGGAGAGGGCACAACTGACACAGTCCCACTATCTGACCCATGAGAGTGAACTGCAGCTGACCCACTAGGACCACTGAAATGATGAGCCACAGGGCTGTATGGTCCAGGAGGCAGGGTGGCTCTGGGAGCTGGGGACAGCTGTACTGCAGCGACATAGGGGTTGTCAGGTGTCACCGGTGTGTGTTTCCGTTTCTTTGGGATATGTAAGGGCACCCTGGACATGACTGGACTAGTAAGTGGTGTGGGCTCATCAGAAACATCACCCATCAAAGGTGGATCATGTGCTGGTGGGGGTCTGCTCTCTGGGGACGTGCTGGACCCTGCTTGACGTTTGCTGTGGCCCTGCCTTCTGCCCTCTGCATCATGTGTAATGGGGGATGCAACAACAGTGTACTCATTCCTCTGCTTCACCGTGGTGTGGATGGGAGTAGAGGTATGGTGGGACTCCACCGCTGACACACGTGGTTTACGTTCCTTCACCAACACCAGCTTCAGGGGACACAGGGGTGATGTATGCCTGGCCTTGGTGGATGTCATGTCCATGGGAGAACCCTTGGCCCTGAGAGGTGCCTGCTCCCTGGGAGGTGCCTTGGCCGTGGGAGACGCCTTGGTCTTAGGAGGTGTCCTGTCTTTGGAATGTGCCTTATCCATGGGCGGTGCTCTGTCCCTGGGAGTTGGCTTGTCCTTTGTAGTGTCCCTGACCTTTGTAGTGTCCCTGTCCTTTGTAGTGTCCCTGTCCTTGGGAGTGTCCCTGCCCTTGGGAGTGTCCCTGTCCTTGTGAGGTGCCCTGGCCTTGGGAGGTGGCCTGTCCTTTGTAGTATCCCTGTCCTTGGGAGGTGCCCTGTCCTTGGGAGTGTCCCTGTCCTTGGGAGTGTCCCTGTCCTTGGGAGGTGCCCTGTCCTTGGGAGTGTCCCTGTCCTTGGGAGTGTCCCTGTCCTTGGGGGTGTCCCTGTCCTTGGGAGGTGCCCTGCCCTTGGGAGGTGCCCTGTCCTTGGGAGTGTCCCTGTCCTTGGGAGTGCCCCTGTCCTTGGGAGTGTTCCTGTCCTTGGGAGGTGCCCTGTCCTTGGGAGGTGCCCTGTCCTTGGGAGTGTCCCTGTCCTTGGGAGGAGCCCTGTCCTTGGGAGGTGCCCTGTCCTTGGGATGTGCCCTTTCCTTGGGAGGTGCCCTGGCCTTGGGAGTACTTTTTGAGGCGGATTCCTGTGTGCCATCTGAATTCCTGTCCCCAAAACCCCTTGAGGATCCTGTGTGTCAACTCCAGGGTAGCTGGTGTCATGTTCTGTGAAATATTTCCCTGTCCCAGGGGATGGTGTCTGTGGCCTCCGTACCCTGCCTTGCTGCCTGCGCCTGCTTCTAGTGCAATACCCAGAAAATGAGGGCTGTTCTGAGATGTCACTCTCCTCTGAGACATTAAGTGATGTGGATGGGGGAACTGAAGTAGAATCTTGTCTATGCAACTGTTGAATGGCTGCAGACACTGTGTTGGATAATGACTGTACTGTTCTGTGGAGACCTGCAACATGGCCATGCATCCCCTCCATGAATGCCACCACCTGACCCAACTTCCTATCTTGGTCCAGGAATGCATTAATCATGTTTGTCTGCCCTACACACAGCTGTCGCAGCAGATCAACCGCCTCAGCACTAAGGGCAGTTTGTGTCACAGGGGCAGGAGCAGCGGTGCCTGCACCGAAGGCCACTCTGCTCCCCCTACTCTGGCGAGCACGAGCAGTACTTGTTGCAGTTGGTGGCAGTGTGGGCCCAGTGTGCTGTGTACCTACTGAAGGTGTAGATTGTACACTCCCTGTCTCCACCAACAGTGCATACTCATCACCACTTTCTGAAGATGAGGACGATGGGCTCTCCACATGTGAGTCCTCAGGGACAGTTCTGTCGCCCTCTCCAGGGCTGCTCTCTTCAGTCTCAGTCTGCGTGCGTGTGATCTCTGATCCAGATGCATTGCCACCGCTAAGCTCCGTCGTTTGTGGGTCAGTGCCCTCGTCCAAAGCTGAAAAAGAGAGAAAAGAGGTATACCTAAGTGCCACACTCACGTACTGCAAATTCAAAAATCCAAACTTCCTTGACTGCTGACCATCATGTAGCACCCATCCTGCGCCCGAACCACCCCTACCAGACATCCTCAGGTCAAAGAACCGGGGGTGCCTGTGAAACATGTACATCAAACAAACAGGGCAAGTGCATGCAGACCACCACACATGTGATGCCATGGGACCCCAGACCTCAATGGCATGTCCGTGGACCCTGCACTACAATGCAACTGGTATGTCCACCTGGCTGACATGGATGCCAACGCTCACTCCGCTAATGGCACCAACATGCAATTGCAGCACAACAGATACACCACGGATGTCACTACTGTGTCCGAGCAGCAATACATGCATGCACTCACAAGTCACAAACCCATTCAGTGTGCTAACCGCTAGTTTGCTGCTGCTCCCCTCTCAACCGGGCGGACAGGTCAGGATTTGTCACAGCTATGATACGGAGCATTAGAGGGGTCATGGTACGTCGTGCAAGCCGGCATGATCTTGGAATCAGCCCCAGTGTCATCTCCGCCACATTCTTGCTGAGCCTGGAGATGTCGTCCCATCGCTTGTGGCAGTGTGTGTGTCACCTATTGCACACCCCCACTGCCCGTACATCACGTGCTATGGTCCTCCACAAGGCCTTGCGAAGGTGCAGCTTGAACAACCATGATGGGAGACAAGAGCGGGCAAGTCAGTGGACAGTTGGCCATTCACACAGATAGGAGCTACACGTATCTTTCTGCAGCCATCCACATTACAACATATGTGAAGGTCCCACAGCACAACGCCAAGAATGCAGAGACCAGGAGTCAGTGACCACCTCATGCACACCAACATGTCCCCCACTGCACTTACCACCTGTCCGGGCGCACCGTAGAGCCGTTCATAGTGGCGGAGCACACCGTCCACAAGGACCTCCAGCTCCGCTGCGGTGAAGAGACGAGACCGGATCGGTCCAACTCTCGGCATGGCAAGGTCCAGGACTGTGGCACAACAGCAGCAGTTGGTGGAGTGCTCAGCAGCAGCAGGTTGAGGTGATGTGTGCAGGCAGCAGTGGCTGGAAGCAGTGGATGTGTGCTGCTCAAATTCACACATTTATAGGGCCCTGAGCTGATATCAGTGGCACATGTCTGCAGCAATTGGTGTTCCCGGGGTGCCTCATTCAAAATGTACCAATGACTGGCCCTGCTGTGGCGGTGCACGGCTACCGCTATTTTTGAAATCTCTTACGCATCCCGCGTTACCTGTTTCCATTGGCTACATGTGCAAGGACCATCACGGTCACACACCGCCAACCGCATGTGCGCGCTACTGCGATGGTGCATCATTTGAAATTCATCACTCACTGGCATCGCAATGGCGGAGCACGCATTCCGTGGGGGCGGGGCAGGCTAACACATACATTTGAATGTGCAAGTGGAAATGGCAGTTGGTACCCCCCCTTTCAGTCACATTGCAGCACCCACCGCACACCGCCGGGAGCGGTCAGTCACCCACCGCCAGTTGCGGGCGGTCACCTACCGCCAGGTGCGGGTGGTGGGTGACCGCCCTGTGTAATGATGTTACCCTGGCATGGATGGCCATGGCCGGTCACCCACCGCCGGCTGAGGGCGGTGGGTGACCGCCCTGTGTAATGATGTTACCCTGGCATGGATGGCCATGACCGGTCACCCACCGCCGGGTGCGGACGATGGGTGACCGCCCTGTGTAATGATGTTACCCTGGCATTGATGGCCGGTCACCCACCGTCGGGAGTGGGCAGTCACCCACCGCCTGGTGTGGGCAGTCACCCACTGCCGGGTGTGGGTGGTCACCCACTGCCGGGTGCGGGTGTTGGGTGACCACCCTGTGTAATGATGTTACCCTGGCACGGATGGCCATGGGCGGTCACTCACTGAACCTGGCGGTGGGTGACTGCCCACACCAGGCGGTGGGTGACCGCCCACTCCCGGCAGTGGGTGACCGGCCATGGCCATCCATGCCAGGGTAACATCATTACACAGGGCGGTCACCCACCGCCCGCACCCGGTGGTGGGTGACCGGCCGTGTCACATTAATGTCCATTTGTTGCATGTGTGATCATGCTAATGACCTTGCCAGTGCTTTACAAAGTACAGTGATGTGAGCCCAAGTTGCATCAGATGTGCATGGCAATGTGGTGACATATTGTTTTTGAGGTCACACGTTTGTAATTGTACACATCTACACAGTCCATTAAGGCTGTGTACCAACATTTTGAAGCAATCGTGAGTGTGTGTTTTGTTTTTGCAAGTAGCAATGATGGGGGTATACATGCTTTCTGTGTATGCGTCTGTGTGTTGTCTGTTGTATGTCCATGCCTGTCATGTGAGGATGCACAGCATTGTTGGTGGGGTCATGGGTGCATGAAGACAAGGAGGGTGTGTTCCATGTTTGTGTTGTGAGTGCACATCCATGTGTGTCTGTGGGGATGCTTGTCCACACATGGGCCCTCAGTCATGTGATGTTGGCTGTTCTTTCAACATGTGTGCACGTAGCATTGGACAAGTTTGCACACAGGATGTTGTTTGTGCGTGAACAGTGTGTGTGAAGTTATCTGTAGTGCCTTATATTTCTGTCACGTCACACATACAATCAGTGCCTGAAACATGTATTATTTGTATTGTGATGGTCAAGATGTGATAGTGTGGCACAGCTGTGCGGTGTTGGACAATTGACATCTGCTACCATCTACTCCCGCACAGGAGGGCTTCAAATGTGCATCGACCATACACTGTGCTGAAGGACATGGTTGAAGAGGAGGTAATCCTCAAATTCCGGCTTGATCGACCGACATTGCAGGACTTTGTAGCACAATTGGCACCTCATCTGCAGCCGTGCAGGCCATATCCTGGAGCTATTACACCCACAGCAAAGGTGATGGCGGCACTTCACTTCTTTGTACAGGCACATTCCAGTACACAGTTGGTCATGCCGGGGAGATGCTCAATCCATGTTCAGCATGGTACTGCGGGATGTGCAGGAAGCCATGATGCATTACAAGGATGATTACATCCATTTCCCACGTCCGGCAGAGTTGGCTGCAGTGAAAGGGGACTTCTATGCCCTGGGCCAGATTCCACACGTAGTGGGTTCCATCGATGGCACACATATTGGTCTGGTTCCACCCCAGGCACGTGAACCCATCTATTGCAATCGGAAGCACTACCATTCAATTAATGTGCAAGTGGTGTGCCTGGCTGACAACATCATCTCACATGTGTGTGCCAGATTTCCCTTCCCGGGTCCGCACATGACTCGCACATCCTGCGGAGCAGCATTGTCCCCCAATCTGCGTCAAGAACATGCGTGGCTTGTAGGTGAGTGTGCTGTGATGACTACTGTGTTGTATGTGTGCCATGCTGTTCACACCAGTCCTGGTAATGATGTATGTGTCTGTCATCCCCCCACGTAGGTGACTCTGCGTACCCAAACCGCCCGTGGCTGCTAAGCTCCCTACGGAATCCTACTACCCCAGGTGAAATGCGCTATAATGAGGCCCATGGGAAGACACGTAGGGTGGTGGAACATACTTTTGGACTGCTGAATTCTAAGTTTTGCTGCCTGGATAAAACCGGAGGGGCCCTGCCATACTCACCCGGCAAAGTATGCAAAATCGTGGTTGCCTGCTGCATGCTCCACAACCTGGCCTTGCGCAAGGATATTGAACTGATCATGGACCCTGCTGACCAACAGTTTGCCCTGCCTCCCATCGCAACCATGTCCAGTGATGAGGATAGTGGGGAGGAAGAAGGTGTGGACCAGAGGCGTCAGCTCATTGATCAGTACTTTCCTTGATTGTGAGTAACTACCTCTTGTGCTGCTGTTCAATGTGTGATGTATGTCTGCTGGTGATGGGTGGATGTGGTGTGTGAATGCTGCCTATTCTGTTATGTTCTGTTTGCACATGTGTGTGGGACATGGTGTACGAGCAATGCTCCCTGATGTGTGTCCTGTGATCCGCTTACTTTGTGATGATCGTGGTTTGTGGGATGTTGCAGTACGTTGTTGTGTGATGGGTGTGATTCAGTTTCCTGACCTGTGCTTGTTGTTCTCTGATTGTCCCTAGGTCACTCACACAGAGCCATGATTCCAAACAACATTTATCCCTGCACCTGCTGATGACAACAACTGAGACAAACCTGTGTTTAAACATGGAGATGGATGGCACCTATGTAGTCTATGCTTTACCATCTTGTTCATTGTATATTGCCTCCATGTTACAGTTACAGTTCTAGCGGCCTTCTGCAGACTGCCATGTATTTCCCTAATGGTTTATGTATGAATGTGTAAATATTGTATTGCTTGAGGTTGTGAGTGAGAGTATCTGCAGTGGATGACTGTGGGAGTGTGTGGGATATGAAGGAATGTACGTTATTTCAAAACTTTTATGACACGCTGTATATTAGATTGTAAACCAATGGACGTTTTATATGTTTTCTTTAAGCACCTATGTGGAATCCTTTATACAGAGTTTATCTTAATCCGTGATAAATAAAATATATATATTTTTTTCAAAAAAAGATGTATGGACCCTATGTGAATCAATGTCAGCTCTGATACGTAACCTTCTGTCACCCCTCGTTTGAATGTGAGGATCCCCTAGTGGGACCCTGAAATTGACCCTGGCAGGGTTTCCTTCATTTCTATTCAGTTGTTACTTTCCCCATTTCCTGCCAGTATCCTAAAGCCCTTCCGAGGAACCCCCTTCTATTTCATAAATACGGAGATCACACAGCCTTGAGTGTTTCCGTGATTTTTATTTATAGGGTGTGGTATACACCTAGTCCAACAGACGTGTGCCAATGCTTGGCAATGTGGGGCAAGATAGTTCACAGAGTCAATGCCAGGCTCAAAGAAGGGTGCAGTCAGTGCCGGCCCCTCTTCGTGCGGGTGGCTGGTGCTTTGCCACTGCTCTGTCCTGGATCCAGCCTCGGACTTGGAGCCTGAATGGACCCAGCTGTGGGGGCAGGTTGTTCGGGGGACACCTCCCTGTCAGTGGCCTCAGGTGATGTTGGCCGTGGTGGTGGTGTCCTGTCCCGCTGGCCACTTGGGGGAGGGAGAGGTGGTGTAGCGCGGGATAACCACTCCCTCCAAAGAGTTGTTTGCTGCCCCATGAGGTCCACCATCTGGCCCATACAGTTGTCCATGGACCGCAACAGCTGGCAGGTGTCAAGTGAGTCTTGGCGCGCCCGATCCGCCTGTGCCTGTGACCGCTTGTACGACGCTTGCACTCTTGCAATGGCATCCAGGGTCTCGGTCCCAGGATTGTGTGGGGCTTGTCCCCGACCTCGTCTTGCACCTGCCCTTGTGTTCGTGAGCTGTGGCCTCACCTGTGTCCTCCCCCGTCCACTCTCCCTGCTGGCCTGTGATGTTGATGGTCCATCATCCTCCGATGGGTCAGGCAGGATGGCACTGGCAGGAGTGGTGGTGGTGGTGGTGGTGGTAGCTGCACAGGTCACAGTGGCAGTAGTTGCTGTTGGTCCAGTGTTCAAGGTGGTGGAGGCAGGGATGTCCTGGGAGCCTGATGGCCCTGGGAGTGTAGTTGGACCGGCATCGTCCTCCGCACCCGAGGTGTCCAGGGGATCATCACCTGAGAGTCCAGGCTGTGAGGGGGGCGACTGGTGCTGGCTGTTGCTGGTTTCTCCTGTCGAGTCTCGGTCACCTGAGGGACAAGAATTTAAGAATCAATGCTGTGGACATGACAGGTTTGTTGTTGTTACATTTTGATTTTCTAGGGAATCAGGACATGGTGGTTGGTGTCATCAAATTGGTGTGGTACACAGTACTGGGCATTGTGGTGTTGTGGAGGTGGGGAGACAATACTTGGATATGTGTGGCCCTGTCCTGCTATTGGATGGTGCCCCTGTGAAGATGGCTACCTACATGTACGTTTGAAGATGGAGATGCAGTGGTCAGCACATGGTAGACGGACTCCATCTTGCTCTGCGATGGTACTTGGGGGCCTGTTGGGAGTTGTAGTGCTAGACCCACCCCCACCCCAACCCCCACCCTTCCTGTAGACATGGGGGCCTGTTGGGAGTTGTAGTGCTGGACCCACCCCCATACCCACCCTCACCCTCCCTGTAGACATGGGAGCCTGTTGGGAGTTGTAGTGCTGGACCCACACCCACCCTCACCCTCCCTGTAGACATGGGGTCTGTTGGGAGTTGTAGTGCTGGACCCACACCCACCCTCACCCTCCCAGTAGACATGGGGGCCTGTTGGGAGTTGTAGTGCTGGACCCACCCTCACACTCACCCTCACCCTCCCTGTAGAAATAGGGGCCTGTTGGGAGTTGTAGTGCTGGACCCACACCGACCCCCACCCTCCCTGTAGACATGGGGGCCTGTTGGGAGTTGTAGTGCTGGACCCACACCCACCTTCACCCTCCCTGTAGACATGGGGGCCTGTTGGGAGTTGTAGTGCAGGACCCACATCCATCCTCACCCTCCCTGTAGACATGGGGGCCTGTTGGGAGTTGTAGTGCTGGACCCACCCTCACCCTGCCTATATACATGGAGGCCTGTTGGGAGTTGTAGTGCTGGACCCACACCCACCCTCACCCTCCCTGTAGACATGGGGGCCTTTTGGGAGTTGTGGTGTTAGCTGCTTGACCACATGCAAGCCTGGGAATGTAGGGGGCTACATTTGTGGTTGATCATGGTGGGTGCATTTGAGCCCTGGCCTTCACATTTGGATGACTGTGTGTTCCACATGCATGGATTGGAGCCTGGGAAATGTGTCTTAGCAGTTGTGCAAGGCAGAACATGACAGTGTGATAGTGGTCACTGGTTTGTACTTACCAGCCTCAACTCCCTATTCTATTCCTTCCAGACTCTCAGGGTGCAGTATGCCTAGCACCTTCTCCTCCCATTCGGCGTATGGTATTTGCTCCGCGGGACCGCCACCGCAAGTGTCGTGTGCCAGCAGGTGGTTCTTGGACCTGATGCCTTTCACCCTTGCGTTGAGGTCGTGCCACCGCCTCTAGTTGTCGTTTTCGGTGCGTGGCACGATCCCTGAAGCATTGACTCTGGTCACTATCCTGTCCCACATAGTGGTTTTAGTTGCCAAGGTGGTCTGCTGCACTAGGGTGCCAAGCAAATGTGGTTTGACACGAATGATTTCATCCACCATGACCTTCAACTCACTCTCTGTGAACTTGGGGTTTTTCTTGGGTGCCATGGTGTGTGATGTGCAAGGTGTTGGCGGTGTGGGGTGTGCAGGTGTGTGGTATGTAGGGATGGTGTTGTGGGGGTTTGTGTGGTGGGTGTGTTGATGTGCAGGTTGTATGTGTGTTTGTGTGTGTCTGTTGTTGTGTGTGATGTTCTGCCTTTTTCCTGCAGCTGTTCTGTGATGCAAAGGATTGTGGTAATGGGAGGGATTCCTTTTATACTCTGTGTGGTGCTTGTGTCCCAATGGTTTTTAGCAGTCAGGTGTTCTGTGGGTGTGGTGACTTGGGTGCTCTTGTTTGTGCTGGGGGGGGTGTCATTGGGGCGTGTAGTTGTTGGGGGTGGGTGTTCCAGGTGGGTGTGTGTCCTGTTTTTTGGGTTTTCTATTTACTTCCGTCTGCCATTTTTGAATCGGTTTGACGGCAGGGGTGATGTTCGTTTGGTCCTTCCGTAGTCATGCTCCGTTTGTCGATCCTTTTTTTCCGCGGCGGTCGAGGACGGTGGTGAGTTCTGTTGGGATGGCGGGGTTATACTAATCGTGCGCCCGGACCCTCCACAGGTCTGGCGGCGGTTGGGCCTGTTTCCGCAGTCATTGCGTCCGCAGCGGACGGTGTTTCTGTTGTTCCGTCCACGTGCAGCGGTCTTTGATGTGATCCGTCCGCCGCGGTCGGTGTCTGATGACAGAAATATCCTAATCGCACCCGCGGTTTATCCGTGGTGCGCTTGGGAGTATATTTGCCACGACCATGGCGGTCGGACCAGTTTCCGTCCGCCATCGTAATCGACGTCTATATGCCTTAATCAAAAGGATTGAATCGAGAAATCATCTTATAGAAAAAGAGTTAAAGAAAGGGGTGATGAATCCAAGTCTAAGAATAGTAAATTACAGTAAAGAGAAGTCTAGATTGTCCCTTTTCCAACTTGATAACACCTTGTGAAAAAGTTTTTTTGATGATGCTTACTAGATGAGTTTTATAGTTGGCTTTCCGTTTGATATGAGCCGATTGATGCATTTTGATGTGCTCAGCAAATTCAATCTGAACAACCCAATTGTTTTGTGAGCAATATTTAACATGATGTATTGTCGTAAACGACTTTAATTAGGAGATAAAATATTTACCTTTAATCTCCAAATTGTGAATATATTCTTAATGTTACTTTCTGGGCAGCACTTGCTGTTCAAATTCTTTATTTCTATGTTGTGATGCTATCCTAGTTGTTAGCCAAAATGGTCTCTGGACAAACAAAAGATAAAGAGCTATCAATTAGATCCAGCATATTTGCTCTATAATATATGTCACAACCTTTGTATAATCAGCAAAACTACAAACTGTTAAAATGCTTACCAAATATATTTTTCACGTCACGTTGGCAATAAATGGCCAAACAGTTATAAAAACTGCTTATTTTTCCCCAAGAAAACGATTCTACTGTAAGACGGTAAAAGAGGGAAGGGAGGGAACAGGAAATTCTCATCAAGGACTACCTCTTAAACTTCAACTTTAAAAATAACGGTTTCTATGTCCAAGTACCATATACCTATTTTAAACTGCGTTGGAGAGGTTGTCGTCCAGACTGGTCTCAAGCGATTATTCAATATGTGCTATTTTATCAAGAATCACCACTGTGTTTACGGTTTAAATACTGGTGGATCTCTCGTTTTACTGGTCAGCTGGTACTAACTGGCCATCATGACATTCTGCCTACGTACGTTTCGTCTGCGTGATAGATTACCTACTGTGTATTCAGCTAGCTGAAAACACTAGAATGCTAACTTCATCATGTATCACAGTGACGATTCTTACTTCCTGTTTTTGAATTACAAATTTTATTGTTTTTCATTTATGCCAATTAAATTTAGTTATTTATTCCTGCAAATTTCAATTTATATACCATCTATTGTCTCCTGTATGTCAAATAATTATCACCTAACTTTCCTTATAATAACAATAGTTAAAAGCTCACAGGGTTTACATAAAAAGACTCGAAAGAAGGGTCTCCTACAGATTCTTAAAGGGAGGTTCTCATATTTACATTTCTTTTGTTATAACAGACTGGAACCATTCATATATTAAATAGCATTTTCCCACGGTAATTCATTATTCAATCCATGTGCCTTGCCAACGTGTGCAAAATCACTACAAGTCATCAACATGTCCCAGTGTTTCAGAAGGTTTCAAAGAGGACATGGATCTTCTTCTACCAGATTCTGCTGCTCACAAAGCTAATTTAACTAAATGTATCATATCGCTTATTCGGTGTGGACTGAAGGATGAAGAAAAAACAGATCCTGCGTGCTTGGAATTCATGCTCTGATCTCCCAGGATACCGTACTGCTGAAGAAGGTTAGGTTTTTACCAGTAATACCATCTCGACAAACTACGTAACAGTAAGCACATCTCTATAAATTTTCGAAATTGTGCGTGCTCAGCTTGAGGCCAGACTGTCCTGCCAATCTTCTGTGATGAAAGGGTTTTCCGCATTGTAGCTGACATTTGTATTAGCAATCCAGCTGAATTTGAAGATCTTTATCTCATGATGGACAATTTCCACATGACAACATTTGTGTTACGGTGTGCAGGAAGTTATCTCAGTAGATGTGGCATAGACAATGCACTTATTAAGGCTGAAATCTTTGAAAGCAAAACTGTCAAGTCCATATTTTAGTAGACTCATCATGTTTGTTCATTACAAGGTGTGCTCATGATACCTGAGGCTATAGAAATATTACGTTTGAATGATTTCTGGAACAATAATTACAAATTAGGTTTTGCACATCTCCGAAGTGAACAAGGCACAAGATGCACTTCATTCAAAATACATAATTCAAAGCCAGGCAATGTTCAATACACTCAGTTCAAAATCAGAAAACCTGAAAACCAAGTTCATTGAGTTTGTCAAAGAATGTGAAGGATAATCAGAACGTTGCAGGTAATGGGGAAATGTTTTTACAATGGTAGCTCTAGTGTAAAACTTGCTACATGCTGATCAGTAAGGTAATTGGGAGCTGCACTTGAATACTGTGCAGTCACTGATAAGGTTGATTGCATGAACTACCTGAGTTATGGGCCCTGGTACTTGGAAAGAGTGAAAAAGATAGAGGTGGAAAAACCTTACCTCTAGAGAAAATGCATACAAAGACAATTAGTGGTGAAAAATAGAGAGGGAGGTTTCAATGCTGTGGCTGTAGATATGAAACTGAAAAAGAGGATCCACAGATCACAGAAAAGCACAAAGGAATTGTTGGTCAGAGACGTAAAAGTGAAGATGTTGCTCAATGCAGCTATTTTACCATGAAACCCTTTCTATTTGCTATGTTTTTAGTGAGATGACAAATTCTAAATTAAAGGACCATTGTGAAACTGTTCCTCGCCACAGAATTGTGGGAGAGGGGAATGTTTTAATAAACATTTTGACTGCCTTTTTCATTACATGCAGCAGCAAGGAAATTCCTTTGAAATTGCTAAGCCTGTGTTGCTGCACAACTTTGTGACCAAACAATAAGTGCATAACAATATAAAGACATGTCTACTAGATATCCATGGATCAAATCTATATGCAAAAGTGAAGCAGGAGAGTTTTGTATTGAAAGTGAAAAAGCTGTTTGACATAATCACTAAAGTTAAACTGCCACTCTTTAATTGCCATAGTAAGAGTTTTGTCCAACCATCCACTGCCAAAAAAGTTTACAATAAACAATTTAAGCAAGCACATTGAGAGATAGATGTGGCAAAAAAGGGGGGAATTTATTGAAGACAATCTGTTGCATGATCTTCTTTCAACAAGCACATTATTTGATGGTGATTCTGCAACCAAACCAGTGAATCACACACTTGTACAAGAGCTCTAAAAAAACTTTCACATGAAGAATTTCAATTTGAAAAGGTCTCCCAATTGAAAACGGATGTTGTTGTGGACTATATGTCAAAATCTTAAATGGTGAAGATTTCATCCATGCAAAATCAGAGAGAGGTTGTTCCTACTGTTCTACAGATATCAAAGTCAGCGTGCACCTTCCAAGAACTACACATTGTTTTTGACAGTTATCTTGAAATATCTGTCAAAGAATGTGAGAGAATCTGACAATTGTCTACAAGTGGGAAAATTGAGCTTGACTGCATCAAAAATTCAACACCCAGGGGCGTGGTGAGCCAAGATGGCCGCGTAGATGTGACTTCGCTCTGCTCCGTAAAAGAGCCCTGCGGGAGTGCCAGGTTTGGGCATCTAATCGATTGGGACCACTACCGTCTTGTGAGCGCTTGGGCCGAGGAACCAGTTACCACCTCCTGATTCACCTGCCGCATCAGCACTCAATCGGGGGCGATTATTTGTTCAGCAGCTCCCTTGAAAGAATTTAAAAGGAAGCTCTAAGACATAAAGGCAGGCATAGGGGCTACTTTGACTCCTTCAAGTCAGAAATGGGTACAAAGATTATTGCTCTTCAGGGCGGCAAAGACTTCATTGGGGCGCGCACCCTTGACCTGTAGGCAAAATGCCATGACCTGGAGGGTAGACTCCAACCGCTGGAGGAGGGTGCTGAATCCCTTTCTGCCCAATTGAAATCTACGCTGCAAAAATGCGAGGATCGGGAGAACCGTTCTTGCAGGGACATCATCAGGGTGCGTGGCCTGGAAGAAGGAAGGGACGGACTTGGATGCTTACATGGTGGGTCTGTTCGCTAGTATCCTAGGGGAGGGGGAGCACAACATTCAGTTGGAACGTGTCCCCAGAGTGGGACCGGTGCTACAAGGGGGGAACAAATCCCCGGGAGACATTCTGGCTAAATTCGCTTCCTTTAAAGTCAAGGAACTGGTGCTCTGCAAAGTTTGAGACAAAGAGATGGTAGACTACCAGGGAGCCACTTGTGTCCTTTTTTCAGGATGTCGCCCAGGCCACGCTGATGAGACGCCAACAATTTCGACTGATCACATCCACATTGAGGGAGTGCCGCATTAAGTATAAGTGGACTTACCCATTCGGTCTTGTCTTTTCTTTCAATAACAAACAGCAGCACTTCACAGAAGTGAAGGAGTGGCAGCCATCCTTGGTCTGAGGAGAGAGTTGCTACATAGGGAGACGTCACCGAAAGAAGCACTCACCGAATGGCCCTCGGGCCGAGGAGCTCCGATGCACTGGCAAACGCCTAAAAAGATTTGGCTGCGGAAGTGGTCTTGCCCCAATAGCCTTCTGAAGTTGAGGTCCAGCAGGACTTAAACAGATCATCGAACAGTTCATGGTTTTTGTTAGTTTAACTTTGTTGATTCATGTTTTACCTAGGGTATACAACGCAACTGAATCGGGGGTCTCGAGGGGGGGATCCCTGCTTTTTTGCATGTCAGGACGAAGGGGTGAATGGGGGTTAAGCTAATGTTATGGAATGTTAGGGGCCCAACTCCCCTAACAAACGGCAACGCTTTTGGAAGTTCCTGGGGGATCAGGGTCCACAGTTGGTGGCGGGGCAGGAGACACTTCTTAAGAAGGGTGAGGAACAACGGCTGAAGCATAGGCATTACCCCATGAAATTCCGAGCAGAATGTCTGACAAAATATCGAAAGACAAAATATCGAGGTACAAAAATATCGGAGCAATAATATCTATGTCAACAATATCGACATCCTATCTACAACAAGGTAAGTACAAAAATATCGCAAAAAAAATATTGATGTCAAAAATTTCGTTAAAAAAATATTGTTTTTTAAAATTAAAATATAATGTAAAATAAATTACATAATGCTTACAAATACAATACACATAGGTAAACATGCTTTATAATATTTAAAATTAATAAGTAATATACATCATTTAATAAAGAAATTATTAAACACATACATATAATATATATACTTACTTAATAATCAGTTTTAATAATTAGTTTGATGTTATAAATAATACAAAATATTATAAATTACACAAATCCATCTGTACACATAAAATATTAACATAACTAAAAATGAAATAATTATGCAAACCACATTAAAAAAAATCATTTAGTTTTAATATTTTTAACATTAATTATATACTACATTAGCTAAAACAAGACAAGAAATATTAAATAACAGAGGGAATTAAATACTATTACAACTCCGGAAAAACAGCAGTCAGTTAAATGTTGGATAGCATAGGGGTAGAAATTACTATTCCCACTCCAAAGAGTGCATCAGTAGGGAAAGTGTTGGATAGCTTAAGGGTAAAAATTACTATTCCAACTCCAGAGAGTGCAACAGTAGGGAAAGTGTTGGATAGCGTAGGGGTAACAATTACTATTCCCACTCCTGAGAGTGCAACAGTAGGGAAAGTGTTGGATAGCGTAGGGGGAAAAATTACTATTCCCACTCCAGAGAGTGCAACACTAAGGAAAATGTTGGATAGCGTAGGGGTAAAAATTACTATTCCCACTCCAAAGAGAGCAACAGTAGGGAAAGTGTTGGATAGCGTAGGGGTAAAAATTACTATTCCCACTCCAGAGAGTGCAACAGTAGGGAAAGTGTTGTATAGCGTAGGGAGAAAAATTACTATTCCCACTCCAGAGAGACCAACAGTAGGGAAAGTTTTGGATAGCGTAGGGGTATAAACTACTATTCCAACTCCAGAGAGTGCAACAGTAGGGAAAGTGTTGGCAAGCCTAGGGGTAAAAATTACTATTCCAACTCCAGAGAGTGCAACAGTAGGGAAAGTGTTGGATAGCATAGGGTTCAAAATTACTATTCCCACTCCAAAGAGTGCAACAGTAGGGAAAGTGTTGGATGGCGTAGGGGTAAAAATTACTATTCCCACTCCAGAGAGTACAACAGTAGGGAAAGTGTTGGATAGCGTAGGGGTAAAAACTACTATTCCAACTCCAGCGAGTGCAACAGTAGGGAAAGTGTTGGATAGCGTAGGGGTAAAAATTACTATTCCCCACTCGAGAGAGTGCAACAGTAGGGAAAGTGTTGGATAGCGTAGGGGGAAAAATTACTATTCCCACTCCAGAGAGTGCAACACTAAGGAAAATGTTGGATAGCGTAGGGGTAAAAATTACTATTCCCACTCCAAAGAGAGCAACAGTAGGGAAAGTGTTGGATAGCGTAGGGGTAAAAATTACTATTCCCACTCCAGAGAGTGCAACAGTAGGGAAAGTGTTGTATAGCGTAGGGAGAAAAATTACTATTCCCACTCCAGAGAGACCAACAGTAGGGAAAGTTTTGGATAGCGTAGGGGTATAAACTACTATTCCAACTCCAGAGAGTGCAACAGTAGGGAAAGTGTTGGCAAGCCTAGGGGTAAAAATTACTATTCCAACTCCAGAGAGTGCAACAGTAGGGAAAGTGTTGGATAGCATAGGGTTAAAAATTACTATTCCCACTCCAAAGAGTGCAACAGTAGGGAAAGTGTTGGATGGCGTAGGGGTAAAAATTACTATTCCCACTCCAGAGAGTACAACAGTAGGGAAAGTGTTGGATAGCGTAGGGGTAAAAACTACTATTCCAACTCCAGCGAGTGCAACAGTAGGGAAAGTGTTGGATAGCGTAGGGGTAAAAATTACTATTCCCCACTCGAGAGAGTGCAACAGTAGGGAAAGTGTTGTATAGCGTAGGGAGAAAAATTACTATTCCCACTCCAGAGAGACCAACAGTAGGGAAAGTGTTGGATAGCGTAGGGGTAAAAACTACTATTCCAACTCCAGAGAGTGCAACAGTAGGGAAAGTGTTGGAAAGCCTAGGGGTAAAAATTACTATTCCAACTCCAGAGAGTGCAACAGTAGGGAAAGTGTTGGATAACGTAGAAGTTAAAAATAACTTACTTATAAATAAATTCATATTTTACAATATTTGAAAAACGAATTATTAAATCTTAACTATTTACAAATACCAATAAATAATTATTAAAAAAATAATTACCAATGAATAATGAATTAACAATAAACTATTAATAAATACCAATTAATAATAACTTAATTTCCAATTAATAAACATTGAATAATAAAATAGTTCTTATAACAAAAGCATTTTAATTATTAAAAAGTGATTACCAATTAACTAATATTGAACAATTAAATCATTTGTTAAACCAAAAATATTAATTATCAAACATTAATTGCAAATTAATAATTAGTATTAATATATACATTCAAAATATTAATAAATATTATTTAGGCATATTTAATTACCAATTAATAATTAAACAGCAATACATTAATTTTCATAGCTAAAAAAGTATACTTTTAAATAATTACCAATAAAAAATTAATCTACAATAAATTAATTATCAATACCCAACTATAAGTGTAATAACTACTTAATTACCTATTAATTACTTTACACACTATTCCCCTATAAACACACAACAAACTCCAATAATAAAATAATACACTTAACATAATTATCAATTAATCAATCAATTAAAATTAATTACCAATTAATTAAATTAATTACCAATTAATTAATTAACAATAATATAATTAGCAAAAACAATAAATGAAAATAAATTATTACTTTATTACATTTAAATTACATCCCACCCTATTCCCCTATAAACCCATAACCCGCTTCAGAACATAATTATCTTTTTTTTTCTTTTTTTTGGTCCTCCTTTACCACCATGGTTTCAGGTGAAGTCACAGTCGGAATACGACAAACTGTCACAGTTAGTAGAGCTGGCAGGGATTTTACTGGGAAAGGCCACCGACATCCCTCAGAAATGCCATTTCCAAGAAGAAAAACACCAATGAAACCAGAAAAAAACAAGACATAACAACAAGTTATAAGTGGAAAGTACAGCCATTCAATTCCGGACTTCCAGCCGGATAGGGGCTTTATAGATGGAATGAACCACAGCTGTGTAATCATCGGACCGGGAAAAAAAACAACAAAAAAAAACAACTCAATGGCCCCGCACCAACAAGTACAATGCCCTTTTGTCCTGGTTACCAGATCGTAGTAGGTCGAGATTGGAAGCCTGTAGGACTGAGGTCTGCCAGTCAGTGAAGGAAGGTGGTGTAGAGACTTTCCACTTTTTGCATATCTCCCTTCTGGCAAGTAGGATGGAGTAAAATTGAAGGTTTTTTGCCTGACCGTGAACCCCGTCCAAAATCCCAACGATCACAAGTGGGAGATCAAATATTATTTGTAGGCCAAGTGATACAGAGAGTGTGTTACTTCTAGCATCCCAGAAAGGAGTTAAGCAAGGGCATTCAAAAAACATGTCCGTATCCGATGCAGCAACCAGTCCGCACTTAGCACAGGCATCTGAGCTCCCTTCAGAAAACCTTGAAAGTCTAAGGGGTGAATAACATCCTCTATGGAGCGTAAAAAGGTGGTTCCTGCGCAACAGGCTGGCTTGACAATATCCCACAGAACTTTGAACGATGTAATCCACTCTTCCTGCAAATTGCGATCTGTAAAGGTAGAACCCCAAAGCGAATCGGGTAAGGAAAATTCGTTATCAACTTCTTCGAGGATCAAGTTGTACCATAAGGAGATCTCCTTCTTTACAGGGCGTTTGTCTATGAGTTGAGATACCAGCTCGCTATGACCTCCAATAGGGAACCTATTTCCACGGGGGAACAGGGAAGCATAAGAGTGGGTCCAACTAGTAATTTGCATATATTTAAACCTTGAAAAGTTGGTACCTATCCTGTTCCTTAAGCATTCCCATGAAAGCAAGCCACCATCGATGAATAGATCCCCCAGACTTCCAACCCTGCATCTTTTAGTGGGGCGGCTAAGCTGTCACCCAACCAGACAGGACATTCAGGGAGACCCCATAGGGGAGTTCTATTGCCAAAGTAACCAGATAATAATACTTTATTTGATTTGTAAAAATCGTAAAAGGGTGGATTTTACCACCATGTGATGAACATCAACATCTTTGAGTCAGCATAAAAACAGCATAAAATGACATGATAAAACGAACGATAAAATGGCACAAGTCGTTAGCAACTTTGCACAAATATTCAAACAAAAATAATAAAAAACAGGTGTAACACTTTGTAAGGGGATAACTATCTCATCAAGACATGGGGACCATCAAATGAGTGTTGTGACAGGGGATACGATATACTTAGGGGCTTATATTTAATTAGATGTAACTGTCACCTATTGTCTCAGATAAAGTGCATTTGCAGGGGGAGTGGGGAAGAGGGTATCTATTGAGAAAATGAGGGAAAGTCCAGGGCCAGCCACGGGGAGACAATGTGACCCAGTTCATCTTTTATTGCTGTCTTTTTTTCAAGCTCTTGGGCAGCAAAAGCCAGGAATTTTATAGTTTTGCAGGAAAGTTGTATCGAAGTCCCGCTGAGGCATTTTATCACAGCCGCCCTACAGGTCCTGACTTGTGCTTCTCTTAGGAGTGGTTTCAAGAGGATCTTCCTCAGATTTTGTAATGCCGGGCAAATACATAATAAATGCAGTAACGACTCTTCGCCCTTGTCACAGAGGCGACAATCTGAAGTTGACCAGGTCCGTAACCATTTGGGGGTAAGGTGTTTGCTCAAGAAACAACCCAACCTCAGAAGACTTAGTTTCCTCTTGTAATGATCCCTGAAACATTCTTGCAAATAAGGTTGTTGTTTCAGTTGGTTGTATGTTGACATCACGATCCAGGCATGGCTTTTACCAGCTATTGAACCTTTGTCTATTTGCAACGATGCTTGTTTGATAGCTTTGTTAGTAATTTGTTTAAAAGCATTGTAAGGCATAGGTGAAAGCCAAGCTTCTTCCAGATTTAATGATAGAAGCGCTTGCCTAAGAGTCTTACATATGGAGTTGGAGTGCCTATCCTGTTTTTCTACTTCTTCCCAGCAGAGGTGGGCAAGTGTGTTATCTTCGGCATCCCTCATACGCCAATAGTATTTGGCCAGGGCCCCTTGTCTTGCCGGAATCTGATTTGTTAACCCGTATTCCAGACGTATTTGTGCTTGGGAAATGTGTCGCGGAATTGAGAAAAGGTTTTTAAACAGTCTTGATTGGGCAAGGTTTAGCACTGTAGAGTCCCTGGCAGCCATCATTTCCGAGCCGGATGTGAGCGAGGGCAGAAATGTTGCTGCTACAGTCTTTAGCACGTGACCGGTTGAACTTCCGCTTAGGTGTTTTTTTATAGTTTGAAAGCAAATTGGAGTTGTTTTGATTTTGAATTCCCAAGGTCTAAATGATATTTATACTTTAGTTGATGGTCTAGTAGGATGCCCAAGTATTTATATTTATCTACCTGGGTTAAAGTACAGGAATTTATCCTCCAAACAAATTTTGGTAGTTTATTTCGATAGCTGGAGAAGCACAGAATGCAAAAATGCCAAAGTAACCAATTTTTATAGCCGTTGTTAGTTTGGCCCAAGTTTTTGCCATCCCCTGCAAGACCTTCAACTTGATCTTCTTAAAGAATTTGGGGTTACCAAATTTAAACAGAAAACCTGACTGGCTGACTCCTTCACCTTTAAGCAAAGCTGAAAATAGGGACCCAACTCCAGAAACTGCAGGCATCTTTAAGAGCATACGGGCGTGAGATAGCTGGAATGCCCATGCATATGTCTGCAGGTCCGGACCCCCAACCCTCCTTCTCCCTACGCCTCCTGAGTTTCTTCCAAGCTATTCTGGGAAGATGATTATCCCAAATAAAGGAGGTGATTTCAGCCTGGAATTTTGTTAACAGAGAGGGATCAAAGTTTGGCGGGATCGTGTTGAATAGGAAGGAAACTTTGGGTAAGATGGTCATTTTAATCAAATTTACTCACCTTAAAATAGATAAGGGAAGTCGAGCCCATGATCGCATAAGTTTGCGACAAACCTTTGTGACAGCTGAAAAATTAGATGCAACAATTTGGTTGATATCCTGCACAATACTAAGACCCGGATAGCGCATACTAGATCCCGACCGACCTGCGCCTGACCCAAGACCACCTCTCCTTCAGGAAGAAGCTGAAGACCTGGCTGTTCGAGCAGTAGCGGCACCCCCCCCCCCCCAGCGCCTTGAGACCCTTCGGGTAGGTAGCGCGCTCTATAAGTGTCACTGATTGATTGATTGATTGGCTGAATGTCAATATCACAGTCATCATCATTCCAGATGATTATTTCAGTTTTCGAGGCATTAACCTCATAGCCGGACACTTTACCAAATTCTAGGACGGCATTAAGAACTGCAGGAAGTGCGGTATGTGCCTCAGATGAAAAAATAAGCATGTCATCGGCGTACAGGGCCGCTTTCCTCTTCCATTGCCTATAAGAAAAAGATTTAATATTTTTATCATCCCTCAAACGTTGGGCAAAGGGCTCAATATAGAGATCAAATAGGAGAGGGGAGAGCGGGCAGCCCTGTTGCGTCCCCCTTGTGATGTTAAAAGGGTCAGATAACATACCATTGACCAGTACACGGGCTGTAGGGTTCAATCAATCAATCAATCACAACACTTGTATAGCGCGCTACTCACCCGGAAGGGTCTCAAGGCGCTTGGGGGAGGGGGGCCGCTACTGCTCGAACATCCAGGTCTTGAGTTGTCTCCTGAAGGCGAGGTGGTCCTGGGTCAGCCGAAGGTGGATGGGGAGGGAGTTCCATGTCTTGGCCGCCAGGTAGGAGAAGGATCTGCCTCCGGCGGTGGCTCTTCGGATGCGTGGTACGGCGGCGAGAGCGAGGCTAGCGGAACGTAGCTGGCGGGTGGGCGTGTGGAAGGTCAGGCGGTCGTTGAGGTACTTGGGGCCCAGGTTGTGGAGAGACTTGTGTGCGTGGGTGAGGAGTCTGAATGTGATCCTCTTGTTGACGGGGAGCCAGTGCAGGTTCCTCAGGTGGCTGGAGATGTGGCTGGGTCGAGGGATGTCCAGGATGAGTCGGGCGGAGGCATTCTGGATTCGTTGTAGTCTTTTCTGTAGCTTGGCTGTGGTTCCAGCGTAGAGGGTGTTTCCGTAGTCCAGCCGGCTGGTGACGAGGGCCTGGGTGACCGTCTTCCTGGTTTCAATCGGGATCCATCGGAAGATCTTGCGGAGCATGCGGAGGGTGTGAAAGCATGAAGAGGAGACGGCGTTGACTTGTCTGGTCATCGAGAGGGAGGAGTCCAGGATGAAGCCCAGGTTGCGTGCGTGGTCTGTCGGCCTGGGAGCGGTGCCAGGCGGAGGGTGATGGTCCAAGGATGAGGACTTCTGTCTTGTCTGAGTTCAGTTTCAGGCGGCTGTTCTTCATCCACTCGGCGACGTCTTTCATCCCTTCGTGGAGGCTGGTTCTGGAGGTGTCGGGGTCTCTGGTGAGGGAGAGGATCAGCAGTGTGTCGTCGGCGTAGGAGATGATGTTGAGGTTGTGTTGGCGTGCGATGGCTGCGAGAGGTCTCATGTAGACGTTGAAGAGTGTGGGGCTGAGTGATGATCCTTGCGAGACACCGCAGATGACTTTGGTGGCTTCGGAACGGAACGGGAGAAGGCGGACTCTCTGTGTTCTTCCGTCGAGGAACGAGATGATCCACTTCAATGCCTTCTCTTGGAAGGCATTGAAGGTATAACCAGCAGGTATAACAAGATTACCCTGTCGAAGGCCTTGGTAGCGTCCAACGTTAATGCAACCAAAGGAAGGGACTCAGCTGAGGCCATGTCAATGGCTCCTATTAGATCATATGTCAATTCATACAGCTGACGCCCCTTAACAAATCCCTTCTGGTCATGAAGTAAAAGATCAGGGGCCTCCACTGCCAATCTCCTTGCAAGCACTGTAGCAAACATTTTATAATCTACATTCAAGATTAAGATTGGTCTATATAATCCACAAGAAGAAGCTGGCTTTCCGGGTTTCAATATGAGGGTGATTGATGCACTGTCCCAGGAGACAGGGGGACGATGCCCATCCTGTAAGATATGATTAAATAAAATGGTAAGGGGAGCACTTATTTCATGTTCTAAAACTTTGAAAATTTCTGCTGGGAGCCCATCGGGTCCAGCTGCCTTCCCTTTCTTACCATTTTGAATGGCCAACCTGACCTCCTCCTCTGAGATGTCGCTATCAAGACATATGCGCTGCTCTACAGAAAGAGCCGGGAGGCGAATTCCACTCAGCCAGGCCTTAATGTGCTCTGGATCGATCTTGTTATCATCATGATAAATTACTTGAAAAAAATCTCTGAAAGCACGCCTAATATCCTCATCTGAGGAGAGTGTGGTGTCATCTGAGTGATTGACTCACTATTGTTACGGGCCTGGTCTGTTTTGGCCTTCCAGGCCAATAACGTCCCTGCTCCCTCCCCATACTGAAAATGGGCTAACTTACTGGCCTCCCGTTTCTGTAGAATTATCTTATTCAGAACCGAAGCCAAGTTCCCCCTCAGAACAATTAACTTATTCTGAAGAGATTCAGAAGTAGGATTAGTGGGGACCGCTATAGCGTCAATATCCAATTGGGTTTTAACAATATCTGCTTCTATGGAAGCAACTTCCTCCTTATATTGTTTCAATCTGTAAGACACCTTACTCGTTATAAGACCCCTTAAAAAGGCCTTAAAAGAGTCCCACACCACTCCGGGTGCCGCCGAACCATTATTTATAGTCATGAAACGTTGGGCTTCAGTTTTGAGAAAAAGGATATCCTCAGGATGTGAGAGGAAGGAACGGTCAAATGACCAATTTCTAGGGGGGACTTTCGAGAACCCCGCAAGTTCATAAACACTGCAGAATGATCAGACAGGTGTAAGGGGAGATAAGTTATACTCTTTACAAAATCCACCAATTTCCGACTAATTAAAACAAAGTCTATTCTAGACTGGTGTCGATATTTCTAATTCCGGAAAGAGATACCCTGTTGGAGCCCTGACCTCACTCTCCAGATGTCTATGTATCCATATTGTTTCATGGAGTTGAGCAGGAAAGACCTGGATTTTGAACGTACAAGTGGACGACTATTAGGGGTTTTATCTAAGAGGGGATTCAATACTATATTGAAATCCCCCGCCCAGATAATTGGTTCAGGGAAGGACAACAGATGTAAAGAGATGGACTCTAGTGTAGAGGGGTTATCAAGGTTAGGTCCGTAATAGCCCACCATTGTGAATTGCACACCAGCAATGATGACTGTCGTGATGACCCATCTGCCACCTGGTTCAACCAACTGAGTGACTAACCTGGCTTTCAGTTGTTTCTTGAAAATAATGGACACACCTCTAATATTCATGGTTTGAGATGTAGAAACCGCAAAATCGATCCACCTATGCCTCTTAACCAAAGTCTGTAACTCAATCTGGGTCAAATGGGTCTCCTGGAGTATAATGACCTCCGCATCTGAGTCCCGCAAATACTGCATTATTTTATTAGCTCTTGATTTAGTGCGGAGGCCATTCACATTCCAGGAGATAGCTTTAAAACTACCCATTCAGGCCCATGTGTAGAATGAAATACCACAGACCCCTACTAACTCAGAAAGTAACTCAGAAAGTAATTCATAGAAATTTACCAACTTTAGACAGTACCCTGCAATAATCATTAAGGAAATTAGGACATTTTTAATTTTTTCCCACTACACAACCCCACTTATACCCCGGAGCCCACCCCTCCACCTCCCACCCCACCCATGGAAAACCCTTACTCTATCTAACCGGAACAGGCCCTGTAGATAGTGCCCCCCCCCCCCCGCTGAGCTCCCGCTAAGCTACTCTGCCTCTGCCTAATAAGCATAATTAGAATAGTTTCAGGAGAGAGATCATATTCTCACCTTATCACGTCTAATATAGACAAGACCTACGGGTTATTAAAATTAGGTGAAGTGAATTGAGGAAGATTAGGGCTCTAAACCAAACAATTTCTTGCTGTGGTTTTTTTTTTCTAATGTTTCATACCATTTATATGTTTATTTATTTCTTTTTCTACCTTCCTATATTCCCTTTTTTTTTTATTCTATTAAATTTTATTTTATTGTTTTCCACCCCCTTTTTTTTTTTAGTAAACATCTAATTATTCAGTTAGTGACATCAGAAATAGACAGTGAACGGTAACACTAATAAAGTGATAGTGTAATGGTATGGTAGCCAAAACAAAATTAACAAGTGCGCCCTATTAAGAAGAACTCTTGTTTCCAAGATCAAGCAATAACTCATCAGCTGCCTGCACTGATCTAATGTTAAACATCCTGTTGTTGAACATAATTTTAAGGGCAGCAGGAAACATAAGTTGTGCTGTGGCACCCAACTTCCTAAAAGCATCCAACCGCCTCCCAAACTCCCATTGCTTCTCCAAAGTAATCCTCGAAAGGTCAGACCTTATCTGAAACTTTAACCCTTTCCCTACCATGGACTTCTGTTTCAGGGCCAGATTGAGGATCTGTTCCTTCAGTGAATACGTATGGAAATTCACAAGGATTCTGCGAGGTTTAGATCTTTGAGGGTTCCGTCTAAACGGATCCCTATGGACTCGCTGGATGTCAACAGCCAAGTCTTCCGTAGATTGATCGAGACATAATGACTCCTTCGGTAGATGGATAACAAACTGCTTAATATCGGACCCTTCTGAGCCTTCAGTAACGTTGAGAATACAGATGTTACTCCGTCTGGCGTTATTTTCCAAAGATTCCATCCTTTCAGATAAAGCCAGATCTTCCCTTCTGAGCTTGATAATGTCCTCTTTCGCCTGATCCAAATGAATGGAAAGGGCTGCTACTGTCTCCTCAAGTTTCCCTGTTCTTGATGTTAAACCGTCTATCTTATTGTCTAGGGATTCGCAATAGTTCCTGATCTCTAACTGATTGACCGCAGACTCTTCGAAGCCCTTTTTTATATCAAGTGATAGAGAGGAGAACATTGCTTGTAGAGAGACGGCAGAAAAACCGGAGTCAGGAGACATTGATACAGTATTGAGGAAACTCGTAGGATCGACTTGCTGAGATACGTCCTGAACAGTCTGCGCGCTCACTGCCAGTCCTCCAGCACTTTCATGACCCCTTGAAGCGCCTTTAAGCCCTTCATTCGAAATAGGAACTGCTGGTAGTGAGGTATCCACTGATATCTGAACTGGTTCCGAGGTAGCTCCTAAAGTTAGAGCATCAGTATCTGAGCTCGGGGGCTCTGGCAATAGTGGCAGGACATTAACTTCAATAGACGCAGAGGGAGATTCAGGGATAGATGTGAGGTCCATGGAAGTACTCGCAGGGATAGACATAACGCGATCCTCAGAAAGCTCAAGTATTTGTGGTATTGCTTTAAAATAGGAACGTAAAGAAGGAGTCATTTTTGTCCCCAAACTAAGCACAGCCTTAAGGTTCTTCATAGTTTTGGGAGACCTCGACTGCTTCGGCTTTACCTCAGAGGATAGGTACGATGAAGGCTTCTTCCTAACAGCACAAGGGCTCCCAACCAACTCTGCATCCAGAGAAACAGCCACTGGTTCTTCTTTCTTTTTACGCCCCGTTTAGATTTTGCTTTATTTGGCTGATGGGAGAGCCGGTGTGGCTGTGCTTGTGCAGCGCATGTAGCAGGTGAAACTATAGGATCCCCATTGCACTCCTCTGTGCCTTCAATATCCTCTTTGCTTGCCTTGTTACTGATCGATACTAAGCCCGCTTCCACTGAACCCTCCACTGCAACAGTATGAAACAGCTGAGTTTTCCCCCCTACAGCCTCGTACCTTTTAATGGCCTGAGAGATGTTAGGATGCGCATGAGTTAGAATCTGTGCCGTTCTTCCCCTTCTTAACTCCAGGGTGGCCAAAGACCAGAGGCGCAAGCCCAGCGGGGACAGCGAAGGAGTGGAAAGCTCTGGAGCCTCAGACAGGCAATCTGGTATGCCGGTCCAGCCGTAAATGCCGCAGCCGCGCAAACTGCAGGGAAAGTCGGGCATAGAGAAAGAGAACAGACTTCGCTGATCACTTGGTAAAAAGTAAACGGCAAGCTGCGTTTCTAATTGGAAGCGGCCACAGCGGTTCTTAGATCATATTACTTTTCTATATTACCTCAGCCATTTCCTACCCCATTCTTTTCAAAGGATACCGCTATACGAGGATGCAAAGGAGAGCAGAGCGGCTTCCAGCGAGTGCTCGGATCCGGAGCACCGCGGCAGCTCAGCAGGCTACCGCCATGTTTTCCCCCGCTACAGAACATAATTATCAATTGATCAATTAATCAAAATGAATTACCAATTAATAAAAATAAATTACCAATTAATTAAAATTAATTTATAATTCCTAGAAATTAATAATTAATTCAGTATAATTAAATTACTTCCCACCCTATTCCCCTATAAACCCATAACCCGTTATGGTACTAAAATACAAAATTTACTTAAATTACATACAAAATAAAATAAAATACATGATAATATACATAGAAATCATATAAAAATCGATATTAGTAACATCGATATTACTTACATTGATATTAACAAAATCGATATTACTTAACTTCAAAATTCTGTCCCTTCGATATTAAAAAAATTGATATTACTTACCTTCTATATTCTGTCCCTGCGATATTAAAACATTGATATTAAAATATTGATATTTTGTCTGCCTACCATTCCGAGCAGTCCGTCATCAGAAACAAACCGGGGTTGCCCTGTTGTTTTACTGCTCCACCCATTTTCAACTTGAGGCTTTGAAATGCGACAATGAAAGGAGATTTAGCATGATTAAGGGGCTGTTGTTGGGCAGGTCCTGCACAATAGCTGCAGTGTATGCACCTAATTCAGGACAGGCTGACTTTATTTCTGCTTTTCTTACCTACCTAGCGGACTTTGCTTCAGGGGAAATTCTCCTCATTGGAGATTTTAATCTCATTCGGGACCCACAGTTAGACATTAAACACCCGCAGAGATCTGGGGTCGGGTGTTTAGCAAGGCACTGAAACTATCCCTGCAACATCTGAATGGCCCTTAACCCCAACATACAGGACTATTTTTCTTCTCTGACGCCCTTCAGTCCTATTTAAGGATAGACAACCTTTTTGGCAGTCAATCACTCTTCAACACATGCGCAACCTCCCTCTTCCTCCCCATAACTGTCTCAGACAATGCCCCCTGACTTGACTGGTAAATTGGCCAGCTCCAACCTCTAAACTGACTAGATAGTATTTTCCAGAGGTACTGGGCAGGAAGAGATTACACAAGGTGGCTATTAGGGATTTTTTCATAGCTAACGATCCTGCGGACACATCTCTAGCAAACAATTGGGATGCCTTCAAGGCTTATATTCTGGGACATTGCATTGCCTTTGCTAACTCCCTGAGGAGATTCCAGATGTAGGAAAGGTTGGAATTAGAACAAGAACTACGTCAATCAAAACAAACTCATAAGGTCGCACCCCCTGGCGCCAGCCCTTAGAAATGTCATGGCCCTCAGAGGGAAATTGAATGCCATTTATACCAATAGCGGTACAAAAGGGGGTGGTGATGGACTAAAGAACGGTGATGGATTAAACCCAGATCTTTTGACTGGGTGTGAGTGTTTGAGTGGTTCAGATGCTCCGTCCATCACCACCCCCTTTTGTACCGCTGTTGGCCGCCATAAGTGTGGCAGGGTATGCTCAGACGTGAGTCCCTTGCTCACTTTGCCACTCTATTCAAGCAATCCAGGCTGAAGACAGCTGTAATGCCAGAAACCGGTCCTCGGAAGCTTGTTTCCGGTCCAGGGAAGGCATGGCTTGGCAGTTCGGGCTGGACTGTTCCCATGAGGCACAGGGTCAGACTGATTTGCATATAGCCATGTCTGAACTGGGGTGGCAGAGTGGGCTAAAGAATGGAGATGGATTAAACCCAGATCTTTTGAATGGGTGTGAGTGTTTGATTGGTTCAGATGCTCCGTCCATCACCACCCCCTTTTGTACCGCTTTTGGCCGGCATAAGTGTGGCAGGGTATGCTCAGATGTGAGTCCCTTGCTCACTTTGCCACTGGATTCAAGCAAGCCGGGCTGAAGACGGCTGGAATGCCAGAAACCGGTCCTCCGAAGCTTGTTTTCGGTCCAGGGAAGGCATGGCTTGGCAGTTCGGGCTGGACTGTTTCCATGAGGCACAAGGTCAGGCTGATTTGCATATAGCCATGTCTGAACTGGGGTGGCAGAGTGGGCTAAAGAACGGTGATGGATTAAACCCAGATCTTTTGACTGGGTGTGAGTGTTTGATTGGTTCAGATGCTCCGTCCATCACCACCCCCTTTTGTACCATTTATACCAATAGGGCAGAAAGGACGATCCTGAGACTCCAGGCCCGCGGTTACCAGGGGAAGGATAAGGTGGGATCTCTCTAGCCAAGGCAAGGCAACTAAGGGTGAAACAGGAGAGGAATTATGTGAAGCAAATCATTGATGGAAAGAGGGTCATATGCACTAGCGAAGAGGGGAAGGCTATAGCGTTCTGCGACTTCTATAGCTGCTATACCAGGCTGAACCGCCCCTGGTGATGGACCAGTTGCAATACCTGGATAGGCTGGAGCATCTTCAGGTCCCAGCCTCAGTCAATGAGTAGTTTGGCCACGCCATCTCTCAGGGAGAAGTTGAGCAGTCATTGACTCCTTTAAACGTCAGAAAGCTCCATGCCCGGATCAGCTTACGGCACAGTTCTATCACACCTTTGCCGCTCGACTGGCTCCACAACTTACTATCCTCTTCAATGCTATCGCGACAGGCCAAGCGGTGACCCCCCTCCATGGGGAAAGCCCTGATTGCGATTATCTTAAAAGTGGGTAAGGACCCACATGAAAGATCTTCCTACAGGCGTATCGCTCTATTAAACTAAGCGTGGGCGTAAAATCCATTCCGCTCGCGGATTTTGCGGATTTTTGGCAAATTCGCAATCCGCGAACTCTCGCGAATTTGCCGAAAATTCGCAAATTCGCGCAAAGCGGATTTTTTTGCTTGGTCGCGCTTGACAAATAGAATATTATACAATTTTGCGGCGCGCAGCATTCACTTACCGTCATTCAGCGTTTGGAGAGTTGTTTTTCTCCATGTTTGCGTGTGCTGCGCCATTTTGGATCTTGCTGCGGGATCCCGCGGGAGTTTGTCGACCGCGATTACGTCATC
Source organism: Lissotriton helveticus (assembly GCF_964261635.1). Classification (NCBI taxonomy): domain Eukaryota; kingdom Metazoa; phylum Chordata; class Amphibia; order Caudata; family Salamandridae; genus Lissotriton; species Lissotriton helveticus. The sequence goes on from NC_136065.1 coordinate 1,450,373,144, forward strand.
GCGGCTTGCCACCTTGCACAGCGAGAGTTTGTCAACGCGAGTACATCATAAAGGCCTGTGATCACGCATCGCGGGAGTAAACACTTGTGAACACATAGATGCGGCGGGCAGCGACAATCTCGCAATTGCGAGATTGCAAAATTTGCAATTTCGCACAAGAAATCCACCAGCAGGCAGCATAAACCTTGAAAATGATGATTTTTATCAGAATAACTCCTCAGGTTGACATTTGCCTGCACTTTTTTTTGCAAGGAGTCCATTTTGGGGGGGGTGGGAGAAAGGAAGTGCCCCACAGTCTCCAACTTCCTGTTCCTGTCCAGCAGGCTCCTCCCAGTGCTTTGTTCATGTCCTGGTCACTTTGATTTGGATCTTGACCTGGAAGGATTACTTTTTGTGGATGCTGCTGGATATTTGGATTTGAGGCCTTTTTTACTTTCTTTGGATCACTTTTGGATTAGAAATTTCACAAGTAAGTTGATTTTGTTTGTTTGGGGCATTACAGTTGCTGCAACTACAATTTGGAACTTTTTCAGAACATTAAATAAAATATATTGTGGGTAGCCACAGTATCCAGTAGGACCAGGGTTAGTTATGGGTGCATGATGCAACTGTTTTGTTGAATTTCAACATCATTTAGGGCATGGATGGCATTGGATTGTGGTGATTTTTGTGTGTTTTTCGATTTTTTTGCTGTTGTTGGGGCCTTTTGCCCAGGGGTACTCAGTGGTGCATGGGCCTAGTCTTTCTGTGGGGTCTCTTTAATGTAAACATCATGGAGGGCATGGATGGCATTGGATTGTGGTGATTTTTGTGTGTTTTTCGTTTTTTTGGCTGTTGTTGGGGCCTTTTGCCCAGGGATACTCAGTGGTGCATGGGCCTAGTCTTTCTGTGGGGTCTCTTTAATGTAAACATCATGGAGGGCATGGATGGCATTGGATTGTGGTGATTTTTGTGTGTTTTTCGATTTTTTGGCTGTTGTTGGGGCCTTTTGCCCAGGGGTACTCAGTGGTGCATGGGCCTAGTCTTTCTGTGGGGTGTCTTGAATGTAAACGTCATGGAGGGCATGGATGGCATTGGATTGTGGGGATTTTTGTGTGTTTTTCAATTTTTTGGGGTGTTGATGGGGCATGGCCATGTGGGTGGGGGTCATTTTGAGGACTGGTACAGGCAGGCCCTGGCCATGTGGTGGGGGTCAAGGGGCCATTTTGAATCCAGGCAGTAAAGTAAAGTAATGGGCACTTATATAGCGCTACTACCACTCCAAGGAGTATCTTGGCGCTTAACCAACCCAGATGAAAATGGGTTGGAGGGAAGACACAGCTCAATGAAACATACCTTACACTAACGCTCTACACGCAACATTTGTAAGGGAAAACACCCAGGTTTTTAGGGCTTTCCTAAAGTGATTTTCATGGGACAGTGACCAAAGGTGCGGCGGGAGCTTGTTCCAGGCCTTAGCGCCCAAGACAAAAAGAGATTTCCTTCCTTTAGTTACCAGACTAAATCTGGGAATAATTAACAAATTCTGACCAGCAGACCTCAAACAACGGGTGGGATGATAACGTTTAAAGCCATTAGATAGATATTTAGGCCCTTGCTGTTGAAAAGCTCTAAATGTGATCAAAAGGATCTTAAATAATATCCTTTTGCCAAATGGCAACCAATGAAGCACATTGAGCGCAGCTGAGGCAGATGACTTACGGGGCCACCGTAGCACCAGCCGGGCGGTCGCATGCTGGACCATCTGAAGCCTATGGAGTATGGACTTGTTCACTCCAGCATATAGGCTATTGCAATAGTCCAGCCTTGAAGTTATTAAAGCGACTGCAACCGTTTTCCTGGCTGATAGGGGAAGAAGATCAAGAAACTTCTTTAAAGATTTGATTATGTGAAAGCACATACCAGCTACGGTCACCACCTGCTGTTTAAAAGACAGCTGGTCATCAAATTTATACCCAGATTTCGGGCAGACGAGATGGTGTTCGGGGGGACTTCAGCATCATTAGGCCACCAGTTTTTCGGGGAAAACAAGTTTTGCTTTCCGAACGGCAAGATTTCCGTCTTGCCAGAATTACATTTGAGATGATTGTTGGTCTTCCACTCAAACGTAGCCGTCAGGCAATTCTTCGGGTTTTCCTCGGCACCAGGCAGTTCCTTATCCAACGCCAGAATAAGCTGTGTGTCATCAGCATACGAGATTGTGCTAATCTGAAATGACGCGATTAGCTCAATTAGGGGTGCCATGTACAGGTTGAAAAGTACAGGGCTTAAACTAGAGCCCTGAGGGACCCCAGAGCTGATGACTTTAGCTTCAGATTGAAATGGACCCATGACTGTGACTTGGCATCTGTTGTTAAGAAAATTTCTAAGCCAGTCCAGAACCACCCCTCCTATTCCATCCATAACCAACTTTCTTTTTCGTCCTTATTCACTTTTATTCCTGTGTGTCTGTCTTTCTTTGTTTTGCAAAATCTATATAAAAAAAACTTTAATCACCTAATCACAAAAACAAGCCCATCAGCAGAACTGTCTTCACTTATTTGCTTATTGATTTGAAGGTGCCGCAGTCTGCATTCCTCAGGTTCACAAGTTCACAAGAACATGCTCCTCTATCCTCCTCCTCCAGACTCCTATTTCCCTCAAAGCAGATGGCTGGATTACGCCCAATGAAGAAAGACTCTGCACTTGTGGGGATGTTCTACTTCTTTGCGGGTGAGTTGACGGGTCTGGGGCATTGCTGTGAAGGTCTAATACCGGATAAAAGTGGTTTGGAGAAAATCAGAGCAGAAGAAGATTCTGCGCTTTTGATCACTTGCCTGTCTTTGGGGTGCTGTTTGGCGGGCTTTTAGGTTGTTGTGGGTGGGTTTTGGGGTCTGGGAGCACTGCTGGCACAGTCTAATGTTGATTGCATTTGTTTTTCAGGAAATCCATGGTGGAAAAGGGGAGTTAGGGCCTAGCTGCACAGTGTATTTGGACAGAATTGAAGGTAGTAGGCCCATTTTTGCTTTTTGCCTTTTTGGGGGTGTTCTGCTTTTTTGCGGGTGGCTGCAGGGGTCTGGGGTCATTGCTGGGAATGTCTAATACCAGATAAAAGTGGTTTGGAGAAAATCGGAGCAGAAAAAGATTTTGCGCTTTTGATCACTTGCCTCTCTTTGGGGTGCTGTTTTGTGGGCTTTTAGGTTGTTGTGGGTGGGTTTTGGGGTCTGGGAGCACTGCTGGCACAGTCTAATGTTGATTGCATTTGTTTTTCAGGAAATCCATGGTGGAAAAGGGGAGTTAGGGCCTAGCTGCACAGCGTATTTGGACAGAATTGAAGGTAGTAGGCCCAATTTGTGCTTTTTGCCTGTTTGGGGGTGTTCTGCTTTTTTGCGGGTGGCTGCAGGGGTCTGGGGCCATTGCTGGGAATGTCTAATACCGGATAAAAGTGGTTTGGAGAAAATCGGAGCAGAAAAAGATTTTGCGCTTTTGATCACTTGCCTGTCTTTGGGGTGCTATTTGGCGGGCTTGTAGGTTGTTGTGGGTGGGTTTTGGGGTCTGGGAGCACTGCTGGCACAGTCTAATGTTGATTGCATTTGTTTTTCAGGAAATCCATGGTGGAAAAGGGGAGTTAGGGCCTAGCTGCACAGCGTATTTGGACAGAATTGAAGGTAGTAGGCCCATTTTTGCTTTTTGCTTGTTTGGGGGTGTTCTACTTTTTTGCGGGTGGCTGCAGGGGTCTGGGGCCATTGCTGGGAATGTCTAATACCGGATAAAAGTGGTTTGGACAAAATCGGAGGTGAACATTTTTTTGCGTTTTTGCTGACTTGCTTGTCTTTGAGGTGCTGTTTGGGGGGGTTCCGGGTGTTTGTGGGTGGGTTTTGGGGTCTGGGAGCACTGCTGGGTATGGATACTTTTGATTGCAAGATGTTTGAAGCAAATTCATGGTGGCAAAGGGGAGTTAGGGCCTAGCTGCAGAGCGCGCGCGGAGTGATTTTGGAAATTTGCCTGAAAATGTCTAAGTCCCCATTCTTGTAGTTTTGCTTTTTGGCTGTTTGGGGGTCTTCTACTTCTTTCTGCCTGAGTTGAGGGGTCTGGGGCCATTGCTGGGAATGTCTAATACCGGATAAAAGTGGTTTGGACAAAATCTGAGGTGAAAATTGTTTTGCGTTTTTGCTGACTTGCTTGTCTTTGAGGTGCTGTTTGGGGGGTTCCGGTGTTTGTGGGTGGGTTTTGGGGTCTGGGAGCACTGCTGGCACAGTCTAATGTTGATTGCATTTGTTTTTCAGGAAATCCATGGTGGAAAAGGGGAGTTAGGGCCTAGCTGCGCAGCGTATTTGAACAGAATTGAAGGTAGTAGGCCCATTTTTGCTTTTTGCCTGTTTGGGGGTGTTCTGCTTTTTTGCGGGTGGCTGCAGGGGTCTGGGGCCATTGCTGGGAATGTCTAATACCGGATAAAAGTGGTTTGGAGAAATTCGGAGCAGAAAAAGTTTTTGCGCTTTTGATCACTTGCCTGTCTTTGGGGTGCTGTTTGGCAGGCTTTTAGGTTGTTGTGGGTGGGTTTTGGGGTCTGGGAGCACTGCTGGCACAGTCTAATGTTGATTGCATTTGTTTTTCAGGAACTCCATGGTGGAAAAGGGGAGTTAGGGCCTAGCTGCACAGCGTATTTGGACAGAATTGAAGGTAGTAGGCCCATTTTTGCTTTTTGCCTGTTTGGGGGTGTTCTGCTTTTTTGTGGGTGGCTGCAGGGGTCTGGGGCCATTGCTGGGAATGTCTAATACCGGATAAAAGTGGTTTGGAGAAAATCGGAGCAGAAAAAGATTTTGCGCTTTTGATCACTTGCCTGTCTTTGGGGTGCTGTTTGGCGGGCTTTTAGGTTGTTGTGGGTGGGTTTTGGGGTCTGGGAGCACTGCTGGCACAGTCTAATGTTGATTGCATTTGTTTTTCAGGAACTCCATGGTGGAAAAGGGGAGTTAGGGCCTAGCTGCACAGCGTATTTGGACAGAATTTAAGGTAGTCGGCCCATTTTTGCTTTTTGCCTGTTTGGGGGAGTTCTGCATTTTTGCGGGTGGCTGCAGGGGTCTGGGGCCATTGCTGGGAATCTCTAATACCGGATCAAAGTGGTTTAGACAAAATCGGAGGTGAAAATTGTTTTGCGTTTTTGCTGACTTGCTTGTCTTTGAGGTGCTGTTTGGGGGGGTTCCGGGTGTTTGTGGGTGGGTTTTGGGGTCTGTGAGCACTGCTGGGTATGGATACTTTTGATTGCAAGAGGTTTGAAGCAAATCCATGGTGGCAAAGGGGAGTTAGGGCCTAGCTGCAGAGCGCGCGTGGAGTGATTTTGGAAATTTGCCTGAAAATTTCGAAGTCCCCATTTTTGTAGTTTTGCTTTTTGGCTGTTTGGGGGTCTTCTACTTGTTTCCGCCTGGGTTGACGGGTCTGGGGCCATTGCTGGGAATGTCTAATACCCGAAATTAAGTGTTTTGGAGACATTCCCTGGGGAAAATGTTTTTGCATTTTCTGAGATTTCGCTCACTCTATCGTGTTCGGGGGCTGTTTGTGGGGGTTCCTGGTGTTTGTGGGGGGGTTTGCGAGTCTTGGAGCAATGCTGGGTATGGATACTTTTGCTTGCTTGCAAGTGGTTTGAATACAATCCATGGTGGGTAAGGGGGGATTTGGGCCTACTTTATTTTCAAAGTACGTTTTGTCACCATTTTCTACTAGGCCTCGTTTTTGGAGATCTGATTGGGGGTCTTCTACATTTTTGCGACTGGGTTTAGTAAGGTTCTGGGAGCACTGCTGGGAAGGTCTAATTTTGTTCTAAAACACAGTTTACAGTACACCTAGCTTGAGGGGAAAGATCCGCTAAATTAATTCGCCCATACTTATTTATCCTTCAAAAGGAGACTCAGACAGAGTAGGCACTTTCAAAAATATTGTACTGTCTATTAGGAAACTCAAAGTGTGACTTTTTGCACTACACAGCGTACATACCTTATATTTATTCGTCAGTGGTGTTCTAATATCACTTCCTGTTTTTCCATCAATAATTACAGTCCGGGTTTCAGCCTGTGCAATGGGAAAAAAAGGATGAAGTCAGGCTTCACATTAGCGAGCCGCAATTCAGCATCCGCCAGGCAGGCAGTGGACAGGGTGTCTTCTGGTCACTAACATTGATGGACGGAGCGTCAGATGGAATGGAGGAGTCCCGCTAATAAGAGGAATGGTTGGATGCATGCAACTTACCAAGTTCAACAGGACAACTACAACAACATACAGATACAGTATCCGTTCTTTTCTAATTATCTTTTAAGTAATGTTATTGCTGTGAACTTCTATGAGTGTGACTCTGCATTTCTTTGTTCTCTGCTTCTAAATTCATCCCTACAGCCATTCTATAGGTTTTACTTCTGCTATTTTTTAAACCTAATTTAATGTAAGAAGTGTTTCTCTGAGTGCAGAGATAGGCAAGTGAAAACGCATAATTATTACTGCAGCCCTGTACTGTCGCATTCTTTCATTCACGGTTGTCGAAAGTACTACTAAATTTTCAGTAACCATGCATGCAGTAGTGCATGCACTTCCTTTATGTCACTTAAAAGATTTATGGATGCTTTGTACCCAAAGATTTGTTTATCTTCAATTATTGTTTGTCCATGCTGTGCTTTTTTTTTCTTCTCTCAACAAAACTTTCCCAAAAACCCCCATTCCCATCCATTTTCCAAACCCTAACCCTCTTCCCCGTGCGGTGTGGTTTTGATTGATGTGTGACTAAATGACAGCAATAATTCCACACACTTGCTGGGGAGGATAAGGTCATAGCAACAGGCTGGTAAAGGAATCCGAGAATATATTCTTACTCAGCTTGACACTGAGTCACTATTGGCAAATGAAAGCAGATTTTCATGTGCGCCATCAACTTGATTGGTCATCAAGAACATCCTCCTCCTAGACGTGGCAAATTATTACGCTGCTGTGTCCTTCACCTTCAGTACTATTTCTTGTAGTAGTAGCCAATGTCAAAGAAATTCAACGCAAGTACTAGTTATACTTTCAATACTTTACCATTTGTTCGGCTACATTGTGGCACTGTTCTAATGTACTGTCACCTGCTATATTCTCTATCGTACCGTTCTAATGCTACGGTAAGGACAAAGGTTGCATTTTCTTTTTTTTCAGATGCTGCAACTGCCACTGTGTAACACCACAAGTACCACCGCAATGATGACATTTCATCCGCCCAGGATTGCCAACCTTAATCACCATTTCCTGTGCAGCCAGCCCTGTGCCTAGCCCTATTTCCAAACACAAATTACATGTAAGATAAGCGTTTGTGGGGAGGTAGTATAATGGAGTATTAGGAGAGACGAGAGACTGAAGGTCCTAGGACTATTGAATTCACTTACTCTGTGACAGGCACTTAGTTTTGAAAACATTTGGGCAATTACTAGTACTTACACAACTTGAATCAAGATGCCACTTAAGTTTCAGGAAAACAAACTTACTGTTAAACCCCCACCCACCACCCTCAAAAGCAGTAAAAAACATGTATGCTAAGATAAAGTTTAAAGTATATTTATATATCCCTAACATAAATAATCTCCCGCAAGACCCAACCCACCCCCCCTCCCAAACCCCAACGAATGTCCGTGAAAACTAAGTCCAAAAAAGTAGAAAACCCAACTCCCAATTCCCACCCCCCAGAAGTCTTTAAAAAGGGTCAAGGGACAGTCTCCTCCTACTGCTGGCTGCTGTTGACTTTTCGGGCCAGGTCGACATGCTCCTTGCGGAGGGTCTCGAGCAGGGTTTTGGTGTTGAGGAGCTCCTGCTCGAGGTAGGACACCCTCAGTGAAAGGCGGGGCACGCGTGCCTTGCACCTGCTGTGGGGGGCAGCTGATTTCTTTGCTGCTCGGCGGTGGCGGGTGGCTGCGGTACCCCGGCTCCGTACCGCTGGAGACCTTCTGCGCTGACTGGCTGACCCAGGGAGCGCAGAGGAGGATGCAGGTGTCGCCGTGGATGTTGTCGACGTACTCTGCGTGTCCTACTCCTCCTGGGCCACCAGCCGCCGATATTCGGCGACAGTGGCCTCCAGCCTCCGTTGCCGGGCCCTTTTAGCCAGCTCCTTCCGTGTTGGTTTGGAAGGAGCATCTATATGAAGAAAGAAAGACATAGTCTGTAACCAATGCTCTTTAAGATTAACACAAAATGATTCAGCAGAAAGTTGTGTCACAGTAGAACTAGCAACTTGCAAGCGCAGTACATAACTATTGTGGCCAGTATCTATCTAACCTCCCACTTCTTCATCCTTGCTCTAACATTAGTGGGAGTTTAAGGAATCAATTCTACGAGCACTATTGACTCACTCCATTAGAGTCAACTATGACAGTACACCAGTCTTATTCTTCTTCTTCTCTCTTGTTTAGCAAAATTGGTATGTTAACTTCTGCAAGCCGGCATAATGCCAGCGCAGTCAACTTGCACCCGAGAAAAACAGACGCCCGCCATGATGAGTGAGACAGACTTGCGTTACTGTACCATTCGAGTACATGCAGGTGGTGATGCTCTTACTTTTCTATTACGGGTGGCACTGAGAATACTCTGTTACAAGGGCTACTGCTTAATTAATTTAACTTTCACCCTACAGTGCCAATGAATACTAGAAAAGGAAAATGAAGAAGATGAATAATCTGATTATCTATCACTGCACATGGTATGTATTTGCTTACATATGGGATGACTTTAGGTGCTTTGCTTTTTATTGAGTGAACAGTGATACATCCACACATGAATGACCGAGTTCTACTAAACTTATTAACAGAGGTAGTGAGTGGCCATCGTAATAGCCGGATATATGCTGTGCTTGCAATACAAACTACTGCTACTATTCATGGTAGTATTCGGACAAAATTACAACTTCTTTTCCTTGCCTTTCCTACACTGGGACGGACGTGCGGGTGCGGTGTTACATGCTCTTCAAAGTAACACTTAGTTCATCCAGTGACCGTCTACTCTCTCTAGATACACATATGCTATCTAAGAGTCAGATAGTACCATGATCCAGGCATCCATCCATTCAAACTATATGTCAATCATTCTTCTTCATGTCTCTCATCTGGACAAACCTTACGTTTTCTCACGGGAAAACAACCTTTTCATTTTATTTGGGAAACCGCAAGCCATACATCCGTGCTTGACTTGCATTTGGTTTTCAACCAAAGCATATATTGAGCACACATACAGTTTCTGTTTCACCCACCTAGGCTGTTCTCCTTCCACCCATCCTTGCTTCATTCTTCACCCAGCCATGCATCATATTCCTTCCCAGCCACCTCGGGCACCAATCAAACACGTATCATTCTTCCTTGTCAGTCATCATTACTTTTAACTTGCTCGTCCTTCCACACTTACTTACACCCTTCTTTCGCTTTTCGTTCATCCCATCCATCAAGTTCATCTCAGATCTGATTTGGATTCTTGAAAAAAAATTCATGGCTGAGTTGAAGTAAATTTAGAGGAGGCTACTACCTGGTTGATAAAAAACTTTGTTCTACATTTGAAAGTCTGCTTAACAGTATAGTAACTTAACTGTAGAACATATATACTACACCTGTGCAGAGAGCACACTATGCAGTCTGCAATCTCAATAAGTAAGGAATATAAGAGCTTACCACTGCCCGCCACTACCGTGGCAACCCGCACAGCAGTTTCGTCCGGCACTTGCACCGCCTCCTCCCCAGAAGTGTCCTCCTCCACCTCCGCGCTGGGCCCAGCACCAGATGTTCCACCTACAAAGTACATTTAAGAATGTTAGATGTCATAGACATACACCACTCACTAGTAATTTTGTCTAGGAATGAAGAAATGTGAATACAGAAACCAATTCATGGGCGGATTTTGCGGATTTCTCCCGAGAAATGCGCATGCGCGGGCGACCGCGCATGCGCATTGGTATCCAGGAAAGGACGCTATTCAAAGAGGGAGCCCCGGACGAGCCCCAGACAAGGTAAGTGCTTTAAAATTGTTTTATTCACGGTAGTTGCTTCAATAATGTATCTAGGGGAGGGCGGGAGGGAGGCGGGTGGCGGCCGACTCGGCTACGCACACGGAGTGGGCGTAGTGTTGCCGGCTACGCTGTCTACGCAAAATGCGTAGAAGGCAACACTACGCCTACTCCTTGGGCGTAGCCGATTCGGACGCCCAGGGTTACTCTTATGTCTCTTTTTCCTTTATTATAGCTGCCATATTAGAAAATGGCGAAAGGGTTACTCTGAGGAGTTATTTTCTGCCGCCATATGACTTCATGACCCGCAAACTTATTTTTTGACGCCTAAATGAAGTATATATGTCTCATGATCCCTGAAATATTACATCATCACTGCTACACATCCGCCATTTTAAAAAATGTTGGCCAGAAAATTTCGACCAGAGTCAGCAATGTCTTTCCAAGCTAAATCACTTTTCTAATGATGCAAAACACAAATCAGAAATGAAAATCTCTGGACAACAATTTTTTACGGGGGTATATAAGGAGGTCAGGATTAATCAACAGAAGAGGGCCTGCGCTCCAGAAGTAAGGATCAGTGGCAGAGGGTTTATAATGAGGTCTACACTATTTGAGCTTCAGCTGACAGCTGAGACAAAAGTGTGGACTGGGAGTTATAGTTGAAGCATTGTAGCAGCACATTTAAGCTTGCTGAAGGATTTGCGTTCAGTTTACATGCACAAAGAGTACACCAAGACAGTGTTAGGGAAATTTGGCATCAGTTCATTTATTAGGATTTCCAATCCCACCCCAGTCAGTGTGCCTAGGTCATTTCCATCACAGTGCACAATCATGAGGTGAGGAGCTTGGCATTCCATAATGGTTTCAACGAAAGCCAGCAACTGATGAAACTTTCATCCTGAAACTTTAATCTTCTCTGTCCAAGCCAATTAATCTCCACATTTGGCAAACTAAAGTCCCTGTCAATAACTCTATCTTGCAGCCTCTCTAGTCCAATAGAATTAGCTGTGGCCAGCAATCCACACTCTAAGCATTTTGAAGTAAATCGCAGTCAGGAAAAAGCTAGAGCTGAATGAGGCAGTTTTCTAAATGAAGGGAGTTAAAATTGAGGCGTTTCCTTTTTAAAACAAACATGTATTTGATTGGATGCTGTCAGCATGTAGGTGAATAATATTAGGTAGTGTGTTGGATGCTTTAGCAAGAAGTCCTAATATTGGCTGTTGTTTAAAAAAAGAAATGTAATATGGACATGGATATGCTTTTGAATCTGTGGAGTAAACCACACCTGCTGCACCTCATTTGGATTTAGCATGTTCCTTCTAAAATGTGCTGGGATCTTCCGACCTACTGGTTCCACTGGGTTGCTATACACACTAAGCTAAGAGTGCCGGGGGGGCAGAAACTTTTTTTAAACATAGAGGAGTTATGACACAATGTAACTGTTAGAAATGGGATTTCGTGTTGGATAGGGCTTGCGCCTAAGCCAGGCAGAACCCACCACTTTAGTCACAGCAAGGGAGTTACACGCTGAAAATAACCCCTGCTCACCCCCTTGGTAGCTTGGCACAAGCAGTCAGGCTTATCCCAGAGGCAATGTGTAAAGCGTTTGTGCTACACGCACACACAGCAGCAACACACTAGGCACACCACAAAGGAAACTCCACACAAGGTTATATAAAAAATAGCCTTTGTAGTATCCAAAAGACATTAGAATCATAATCACACATATACACTGTGCCAACTGGCACTAGGCAATATTCACAGGGGATTATATACAGGGCCGGGCCAAACGGGCCACTGTCAGAACCTTTAGAAAGCACTAGTAGCACTTAAAAAATAACCAGTGACTACTGGTAAAATACTATATGAGCACCTGCAGCATAAGGGCATTATGTCTGCAACACATTAGGCATCAAACTCATAAGCATAATCACCTTACGCAACCACTGTAGACATAACCACATTATGCAATAGGCATCATAAGCATCAACACATTATGCATAAATCACAAGCATAAACACACTATGCAGCTTTGTAGAGCCTTGCGCTCTACCAATTTCACCCAAAATGACCCCAGGCCAACTGGCCTTTCACTGCCCCCAATGCCCTCTGTCCAGAATGTCAGGGCTCTCACAGGACCTTCCACTGGCACATTTGGCTGCCTTGGCAATGAAAACTCTGTGTGCAATGCGCTGGGGTGGAGGAGTGTCTCTCTCCCCTTTCTCAGCAAGAAAAGAACTGCCCCAGTGGTTGCTGCTGCCCTCTCTCCTGCGGTGCAGCTGAGAACAAACCTGGGCCCTGGCACTAACTGCCCCACTGAAGCCCCACTCTGGGACTTCTAAAACAACAGGGGCCCCTCATTGCAGCTGCGCTCCAACAGGCGGGTCAGCTGTGAAAATGTAGCTTCGGCACCAACCGTGCCTGGCGGAGCCCCGAACACCAGGCTCCTCCTGGTTCCATAAAGAAATGCCCCCTTGGTTGTAGCTGCCCGCACTCGGGCAGCGCACCTATGCTCTCTCAAAATCAGTACCCACGGTGCCTGAGGAGTACCACCACAGTTCCCCACTCACCATGGGCTGTGTTGTGGACTCCGCCTCCTCCGGAACCTTCTATTGGACTCCTCTTTGGCCAGAAAGAACTCTGACGACCTGCACAGGCAGCCCTCGAGGCTCCAGAGGGACCCCTTCTTCGCAGACTAACTCACCAGGGCTGTTCTTCTCAGACCGGAGTCTCTTGGAAGGACACAGCAGCAACAAGTCGGGCTCCCTCTGGCACATAGGGGCCTCTCCTTCCTCCAGGCACGCTCCGCCTGGTTGCCGCATCGCCTGCTCTCCACTATTGGCCTGCCCAGAGTCAGGCAGCAGGTACCTGGCTCCTGGGTTGCTTATCTTGGCGTCAGCTTCAGGGCAAGGCATAAATGCGCAGTGGGCTCCTGCTTAGATTTAAGGCATAAATGTGAGGTAAGCTCCTGCTTCTAAAAAAGGGTGGGCTCCTGCTTCTTTTTAAAGCACAAATGCAGCCTGGGCTCCCCCTGGACTCAAAAAGGCACCCCGGTGCGGGGTGGGCTCTGCTCTCAAATGCTGTCAAATGTGGGGTGGATTCCTGCTGATAAGAGCACAAAAACAGCGGGGTGGGCTCCCGCTTCCAGTAGCCTAGATGCAGGGGAACCCCCTCTTAAGTTGTTGCAGCTCCTGCGCTGCAAAAGCACCAGCAGCCTCCTTGAAAAGTAGATAGAGTGCCCACGTGGCGCTAAGGCCCCCACAGTTCCAGGGCAAAGGCTGAGCCCAGATAGGCCAGCTCACAGGGCTCTCCAGCCGTGAGGCAGTCCCTCGTGGCGGTTCCTCCCGAGGCCGAGCAGCAGCAATTCACAAGGAAGCACAATTACATGCAGTCACAGCCCCAATATTCATACTACATTCTTTCTTTGTTCTGCTCTTGGCAAAGGGCTGGGGGAACCAGTCCCAACTGGTTCTGAGAGGTTTTGGAGCACTCTGTTTATAGGGCTCCTCTTTCCCTTTGTCAAGTAGGGGCTCGGTCATCAGACGACAACAGGGGGGCGGAGCCAGCATTCACCCAGGCATGCAGAGACCTATTCAGCGTCAGGGGACTACTCCTCCCAGTACTCCACATGCAGATCCCCTATTCAGCGTAGCACGGTCTCACCCTGCCCTCCCTGAAGCCACACACACCTCACCAACCCCTGTCACTCTAAAGCCAGACATGTAATACACATCAGGCAGGCAGACACATAGCACACAGAAATGCCAACTTCTAAAAGTGGCACTTCTAAAATAGTGATAATAAATCTGTGCACACCATTGCGCAGCATTTAATAACTATTCCAACCATACCAAACTTGACCAAGCTGCTCCTCTCATATCAGGAATTACCACTGAAACACTTATCAGGGAATCCCCAAAGCATTCCTATGAGAGGGCAGCCTCACAGCAGTGAGAAACCAAAATTGCGGTTTGTCACTACCAGGACATGTCACACACTTAATGTACATGTCCTATCTTCTACCTACAATGCACCCTGCCCATAGGGCCTACCTTAGGGGTGACTGACATGCGGGAAAAGGGGGGTCACAGATGTGGCACACTCTTTAGGTGTCACGTCACAGGGGCAGTGACACTGCCTGCACAGGCCCTGCAATGGCAGAGTACTCAGACAGGTTTGAAAGGCTACTTTGGTGGGTGGCTCAATCAGCGCTGCAAGCCCACCAGTAGCATTTGTATTTACAGGCCCTGGGTATCTGAGATACCTCTTTACCAGGGACTGACAGGTAAATTAAATATGCCAAACAGGTGTAGACCACTCTTACCATGTTTACCACAGAGAGCAAACACACTTTGAACTTTAAACTGAACACCAGTGCTAAGGTGCCCAGAGTCCTAATACCACCAACACCATGTCAGAAAAAAAAGCTAGGAGGAAAGCAAAAAGTTCAGGGTTCTACAGTAACTAATTATACACTTTATTTACCAATTCAGCACTATGTAATAAACTGGGGTGCAGAACTAAAATTTTGAATAACTGAAGCTAAAAATAGGTTTTGCCTCCCGTTGTGTTTGCTGTTTCTCCACGGTGATCATAAAGACATTGCGAACATGCATTGATAGGATTCTCTTTTTGAAAGAGAAGGAAAGGGTTAACACATACTAACTATTCACAAGTGGACAAAGAGTTGTCTAAAAAGACAGTATTTCATTTGCTGCCTTTCGCAATTATCACAGTGTGCAAATCGAAGAGGTTGCTATTTTATGGTTGCTGTGTATGAGAGTGATGTACAATTATTCTGCTTAGTTTTCACAAATCCTAACAGTGTCAAAACTATCCATAAAGAGCTAAAATAAAACAATAACACAATATACAAACTCAATTCACTGATATGTACCCAACATTTCATTAATTTTTTTAAATTACATTAAAACGAAAATGCACATGGGACTTTGATAAAATAAGAGTACCACATCCATATGGAAAAAATATATGAAATGAACTGTGACTGGCAGTGTATGTGATTTTACATATTTTAAGATAGGTAACGTATCTAAAGTGGGTTTTACTTGTAGGGTATGTCTTTAAGATATTAGTACTGAATGTTTTGGGAAGTAAGAGGAATATGAATTTGTGTTCTTTATTCCATTGTGTACTTCATAGAAAAACAACATTATAGTACCGTTGAAAGTTACAATGAGCAATGTCTTTAAAAACAACAATGTTTCAAATGTCTAAGCATCATGTGCAGAACCGACAGATCTATGCTATTTTCACTCTACGAGATGCAGTAGTTTCTGTCACATTATTAAACAGAAGTAGTGTAGTCACAAATGAAAGATAAGAAAATGTACTGTACATGTATATAAATTATGACGATGTAGTCAGGTCAAATCAAATACTTTTTTTTAGTTAGAATGTATAACCATAAAAGTGCATATGTATACAAGAGACCACCCAATTAAAATGCAGAATTAGAACACAGTTCAGCATAAAGAATTATTGTTTTAAACTCGTTAAATACAACACCAAGATTCCTTATTAATGAAGATACAATCTGATATAAAAAACTTTTAAAGCTAAATTTGATAAGAAATGTGTTATATGCAAAAGTGATGGACAGGCAAAAATCTCAAGGGTCCGCCATATAAGTCCCAATCACTCCTATTGGATTCTCCATAGATGACAAGAAGTGCTCTGTTATGTTAATGGAATTTATATCGCGCACAGATACTCCAGGGAGGGGAAAGGAAATAGATTTTTTAAAAAGGTGCATTTTCAGATTTTTTTTAAAAAAGGCAGCGGTCCCGGATGCAACGGAGGGCAAACGGAAGCAGATTCCAGGCCTGACCGGCCTCAAGAGCAAGGGAACTGCTGCCCATCCTTTGCAAACGAAAGCGAGGAACATGGGCTAAGAGTTGAGAGTCATAGCGCAGATGTTAGGCTGGAGTATAGAACATAAAGCGTTTCCGGAAATAGATTGGGCCAGAATCATATAGGGCACAATATGCCATAACCAGAGTTTCACACTAGCTCAGCTATGGGCAGCCAGTGGAGTGAGCGCAAACGCTGTCTTACACTGCTTCTGATCGGGATGTTAAACAGAAGCCTGGCCGCCGCATTCTGGACTACCTGCAGTTTGTTAAGTAAGTAGCCTGGTATGCCAAAGTACAAAGCTTTGGCATAATCTATATGCGAAAGAATCAGGGCCCGGGAAACCGTTTCTTTAGCTGCTCTAGGGAGAAATGGGGGAAATAGAAGGATTCCGATGCAGTTTCCGGAGAGCCTCTTGATCTGTGTGGGAAAGGAGAGATTCTCTTCAAACCAGATCCCCAGGTTCTTATCAGGTTGCCAGTTGAAGTGGGTGTCGGATAGTCAGCTGGCCAAAGAGGGTCCCTAAACTTAGGGGGGAAACTTCCATAAAGGAGGATTTCAGATTTGTCTTCCTTACATTTTCAACTGACCAGGGTACAGCCAATTAAAGACTACTGTTGGGCAGTTTTTTGCAGAGGAGGTGGCGCACTCTGATTTTCCCCAGGCAAGCAAAAGCTGGCTATCATGGGCATATGCAATAATTTTGGCCCCCAGATCCTCAGCCAATTGAACGGAGGGAGTAACATAGATGTTAAAAAGAAGGCGACTCAAGGAGGATCCCTGCTGAACTTTTATAGATACCCTCTGCAGGGAGGAGGCAAACTGGGGGAGCCAAACCTGTTGCGTCTGTCACTCTAAGAAGGATTTCAGCCAGCTCCAAGCAGTATCTGAGACACCTATATAAGCAAGTTGGGCTAGCAGCATAGCGTGGGAAACGGTATAGAATGCTGCAGAGAGGTCCAGCAAAATCAGAGCTGCCCTTCCACCAGAATCCAAGCATTGCCAAATGTTGTTGCTGTTGTTGTCAAGCTTTATTCGACAGATAGTGTCATAAAAGCTATCTGAATACATTTTTTTTGTTAAAGAAGTATAAAAGAAAAATCACACAGTACCATAAACATCATATAAGCGAACAATGCAACATGATGGTCTGTTTGATTCTAGACATAATAAAACAATTGTTGTAATCAATTTGTTAAGAAATAGGTTTCTCAGATGAAAACAAGCAGTTAATACAACAAATAAAAATATACAGCAACAACAGATTAAAAACGAATGCCATTTCATCTTATTCATACCATCAAAGTGTAATGGATGGCTGGTATTTGATTGGGGCATTATAAATTTGCCATTGAATAATAGAGAAATAACTAATAAAGTGCTTGTGCATGCTGGGAAGAATATTTAATTTGATTTAATTGAATTTAATTGGTTAAGCAAGCTCAAGTTCATCGCACATGTGTGTTGCAACCTCAGTCCGGTTGTGGGTATGCGACTCTCGAAAGGACGTTCCACCTAGTGAGCCATGCCTGGCCAAGAAACTTTACTACAGAACAAGCAAAAAGAGGTCTGGGATCAGACCTAAGGATTTGCAGGGCTACCTGGTAGTACTGTGTGCCTAATTGCTGACATATCGATCTTATCCACTTAGCCCGCAAGTTTTTATAGGCCGGGCAGGCAAACAATAGGTCTGCTACACTTTCTATCTGGGCATTGCAGCATGGGCAGCCTTTTGAGGTCTCGTTGCACAAATGCACACTTGACAGTCACCTCGTGAACAGGGAGAGTTCCTTACCTGAAGGGTATGTATAACTTCCTGTCCCTCGGGACCTTAATTATATCAAAAAAAGGTTTGAGGTATCTGTTTTGTTTGTGCATGAAAAACTCTTTCATTAACTTGCCCACATTAGAGTTGCTACTCTCCTGATGGTTTACCCATTCCGAGTAGAGCCGTTTTAGGATGTCTCTCCTCAGGGGTTCCTGGCTATCCCAATAAGCTTGGAGGCTGATGGCTGTTAACAGTTTTTTAATGATAGTAATCCAGCCTTTCTTTCAGCTAGTGTCCAAACGATGACTTCAGCGAGGTCTTCGGCATAAGGGAGAAGCTCTTAAGTATGTCTAATGCGGGCCCAGAATAGTAATGGGCGTAGTCTGGCTATATCACCAATTGACTGCCTGCCCATATCTATCTAACATTAGGGGGTGAGAGGGACCATTTTTAGGCAGCATCACCAAGTCTCTAAGGAATTTGTGCTTGGATCTGCAGAGGTCGTCAAGCTTACCAAAACTCTGCACCATAAAGATCAGAGCTAACTGCCTTGGCGCCGCAGAATTTGAGGGCAGGAGCCACCGGCCTGGTGTGTGAAAGGCTGTGTTCTTTTCCTATTACTCCAGCCACCTGTTTTTTGTTCCAGCAGCATCTTTGCTAAATAAGGCTTCCAAGACATTTTGTTAGAGAATCGGACACCTAGGTAGTCAAAGGTGTCAACCTTTTCCAGGGGTACCCTATCCAACTGGGGGCTACTACGCCTGTATGACTTATGGCAGTTAAAGGCCATAAATGTAGTTGTTGTGCTATTTATGACCAACCCCTGATTATCACAGAAGAGTTGGAATCTGTTAAGTAGACGTTGTAACCCTGCCGGGGTCTTGGATATCAGCAGGGTATCGTCTGCGAACAGTAAGGTTGGAACCTTGGTTCCCCTCAGAGTAGGTGAGTCAGAGGAAATCTCCTGGAGAAAACTAACCACCCCATTCATGTATAAAGAAAATACTGTCGGGCTAGAACATAGCCCTGTCGAACTCCTTTGTTGACAGGGATGCGCTCAGTGAGTTGTCCTTGCAGCCTCCATCAAACCTGAGCATAGTTGCCCTTGTGTAGCCGAATCAGCAGATTAAGGACAAGGTGGGGCATGCCCATCTCACTGAGTGTTATCCACAGTTTGGATCTAGGGACCAGGTCAAAGGCAGTCTTCAAGTCGATGAACGTGAGATAAAGACTAAATAAGAAGGAGTCTAAACACCTGATCAATCGTCCCAGTCTTAAATCCTAATCTAGCCTAGTAGTGGGAGAGGATGGCTTCCTCCTCAGCCCATGACTATATCCTATGCAGAAGGACTCAACCAAAGACCTTGAATCAGGCTGATAGGTCTATAATTTGAAGGGTCGTCTTTGGCACCCTTTTTGTAAATTGGGAGCACCTTGGTAGTCCTCCATGGCTCCGGAACCAGAGCATCATAAGCTATTGCATTTGCTAGGAGTAAGATGTAACGTGCCCAGTTTGCTAGTTTATGTTTCAACAGAACAAGGGAACCCTTAAGGTATATTTATAGGGACCTTGGGCATTACATATTTCAAAGAACAGTGGTCCCTATATGCAATTAATACACACAGAAAAATAATCATATACTTGATAAGTAATATGTGTTCTGCCCGTTTGGACAGGGTTTATTTATCAATGAGTGCAGAAATAAGGTTTTTTTAGAAGAATGTCAAGCGGGCACAGCCGTGACCCTCAACATACAAGACAAAAACAACAAGGAAGAAATGTGAACAAGGCAAGAAAATAGGTCTGCGTACTTGTACTTCAGTAAAGCAGGCACAAAATATAATGAAAACTCTCCATTGCAAATTTGTACAGAAATAGCTCGCATATGGGGTTTTAAAAGTCGACGACGTTTCGATGCCTATAAAAATGAGGGCATCATCATCAGGACAAGGGTTGACATTATTGTTGTCTTGAGCGAAAGCAATATATAATGCCGTTAAGTTACATTTACTTTTACAACCATATTTACAGTTGGGAGAAAAGAGAGAGAAAAAACAACAAGAATAAAGGTAAGTAGAGGCATGTATTAATGATCCTATTATTTACAGTAAGTGAACTGCTTTCTGGTGAAGCTCAGTGGTGCGTGAGTTAAAAACACAGTTGTCGACGCAGTGACTATTAACGGCGCAGTGACTCTAAAACTTTGGATTTTGATGTGAAGTAAAAGTGATTTCGGCCAATATAGAGAATTCCTACAGATCCGGAGACTGCGGCACCTTAGTCATAACATTAATCAGATGCTGACAGTCTATGGTGCAGTTAAGGTGGAAGTTCAAATGTACATGCAAGGCAGTATTTAGGAAAGTGAGGCAGAAGTGCACGTTGGCGCAAGGGTAGAGAGACGCATATTATCGTGCTAGTGATAGGAGAATGGTGGCAGTGTACATACTTCGTCATAAAATGACGCTGGCCGTTCGGGAATAAGACGCCGAAATCGGAGGATCGTTTGATCTGTAAATTGAAAACAGGACGTTAAAACCTTCTAGGGTGCGCATGCTGGGCATCTAAATTACGAAGTGCAGGTTTTGTTTACCTAATCTGTCCGGTGGTTTTCAGCAAAATAGTAGTTTTCAGCAAAATAGTAACGAGCCGGGACTCAGTTGCTGCAATGGCATAGGAGCGCAATGGCTTCCTAACAGGGGTAAAAAACGAGGGTCTCAATAAATTACATCTATTCCGAGTCTTAGCAGTAAGGGTTTATATCGGCTGTTTTACTTACTAGAAGAGTGCGGCGGCACTGCTGCGGGTGTAGCATCCAGTGAACAGTGTGCCTAGGTTCCCGGGCTTTCAGTGAAACTGTGGTGAGGTAAACAGTGTGGAAGGACTGGCTAACGAATACTATTTGTGAAGGGGGTGTTTTTGGCGGCCATCTTAGAGTGGTGATATTACGCTACCGTGGGCATGCAGATTTATTTAAAAAGCGGACAAGAAAATAACATCTGTGCATTTCAGTATTGTGGACATATGACAGGAATTTGCAACAGGGACTTCCCGTCCTCAATTCAATTTAAAAACATGACAGAGAATAATAACGTATGTGCATTTCTATATAAATGACATAAAATGGATTTTACAACAGGGATGTCCAGTCCTCAATCCGATTTAGCCCATTCCGAATGCTGTTGGTCCGTAGGATCCACTGTAGTTCCTCTTTATTTAGTAATTGGGCCATGTCTGCTCCCCTGGAGGGGGGTTTGATAACCGTGATCACTGTCCATTGTAGGTCATTCTCGTTGTGTCCATTTGCAGAGTAATGTTCCACGAGGGGTGCATTTGTTACTATTTTGCTGAAAACTACTATTTTGCTGAAAACCACCGGACAGATTAGGTAAACAAAACCCGCACTTCGTAATTTAGATGCCCAGCATGCGCACCCTAGAAGGTTTTAACGTCCCGTTTTCAATTTACAGATCAAACGATCCTCCGATTTCGGCGTCTTATTCCCGAACGGCCAGCGTCATTTTATGACGAAGTATGTACACTGCCACCATTCTCCTATCACTAGCACGATAATATGCGTCTCTCTACCCTTGCGCCAACGTGCACTTCTGCCTCACTTTCCTAAATACTGCCTTGCATGTAAATTCGAACTTCCACCTTAACTGCACCATAGACTGTCAGCATCTGATTAATGTTATGACTAAGGTGCCGCAGTCTCCGGATCTGTAGGAATTCTCTATATTGGCCAAAATCACTTTTACTTCACATCAAAATCCAAAGTTTTAGAGTCACTGCGCCGTTAATAGTCACTGCGTCGACAACTGTGTTTTTAACTCACGCACCACTGAGCTTCACCAGAAAGCAGTTCACTTACTGTAAATAATAGGATCATTAATACATGCCTCTACTTACCTTTATTCTTGTTGTTTTTTCTCTCTCTTTTCTCCCAACTGTAAATATGGTTGTAAAAGTAAATGTAACTTAAAGGCATTATATATTGCTTTCACTCAAGACAACAATAATGTCAACCCTTGTCCTGATGATGATGCCCTCATTTTTATAGGCATCGAAACGTCGTCGACTTTTAAAACCCCATATGCGAGCTATTTCTGTACAAATTTGCAATGGAGAGTTTTCATTATATTTTGTGCCTGCTTTACTGAAGTACAAGTACGCAGACCTATTTTCTTGCCTTGTTCACATTTCTTCCTTGTTGTTTTTGTCTTGTATGTTGAGGGTCACGGCTGTGCCCGCTTGACATTCTTCTAAAAAAACCTTATTTCTGCACTCATTGATAAATAAACCCTGTCCAAACGGGCAGAAGACATATTACTTATCAAGTATATGATTATTTTTGTGTGTATTAATTGCATATAGGGACCACTGTTCTTTGAAATATGTAATGCCCAAGGTCCCTATAAATATACCTTAAGGGTTCCCTTGTTCTGTTGAAACATAATTAGCGCAATCGCCGGATTGCAAGGGATTCAGGTAATCCCAGCCCCTTTTCTCTCTCAAGTGGGCTCACCTTGTCCTGTGTATTATCTTTCACACTCTATCTCTTCTAGGCATGTCTGATCCCCACCCTCCTATGTATGATTTGGAATATATTAACAAAATCCTAGGGGGTCCTTCTCTCCTTTCTGACCCAACCGAAAGCCCGTCCATATCCAGCTCTTCTCTATCTGATGATTTAGAGAAACTAAAGAAAAAAGAGGTTTGTCTACTCCTAATGATTAGACTCTTGACTGATTACCTAAAATCCAACACTATTCCACTTGGTCTACAAGTACGCAACGTGCCCGGGGTCTTCACCACCAATCCAAAATATCTAAAGGGGTTCAGTTACATCAGTACGACCTGTTCAAGGCACTGGATGGTGTTAGGAATTGAAATAGCGACAGAAGAGCTTCAACAACTGAGTACTGAAATAACAGATCTAGAAAAACAAATTAAAGACAGTAATACTGGTTCAGAAACAAGTAAACTCTTAGAAAAAATAAACAAAACTATAGAAGAGTTTCATAAATTCGAACTTAACAAAAAACAAATTAAAGTAAAAAAAGATATCAAGAACTATAACCAGGAAAGAACATATCCCTACCTCACTAAAGATTATTATACTAATCGCCCCTATAACGGCCCACAGCAACAGAGACCGTGGGGCAGATTCAATAGGAGACAACAATACGTAGGATTCTCTGACACCTCAGCTGACTCATCTGGTCACTCTGATCAAAGTGACAGCCCAGGACCCTCAAACAGGAATTTTTTAGAAGGGGGCCGGGGACAACCAAGGGGCAGAGGAAAAACATGGTCCAAACCACCGAACCCCCCCGGGGAACGTTCTACACGCCGCCAACATTACAGGTGGTAGATATACCAAACCAAAATGCCAATGATTCCTTAACTAATACCTCAAAAACTGGTCTCTTGCCGATTTTTAATCTTACAGATCATATGCTATCTAGCAATGAAATATCACTCCTCAGCAAAGGCTTGTCATTCGTACCCACAGTACGTCCTAACTTTCAGGAAGCACAAACTGAACTACTAAGGTTCTTCAGAAAAGTACGTCTAAAAAGCTTTTTCAGTCTTAATCCATCTATACCTAAGAACTTTAACACTCCGTTCAGACCTCCCTCAAAATTCTCCCCTACAGCCAACATGATCCCAGCTGAGATTCCTACATTTGAAAAATGGTACTCAAGGACCTATCAAACCTTGAAAATAAAAGGTCCTACATCCCATATAACATTAATCTAGATGAGAAAAAAGCGATCTCAACCTTGAAAAATAACCAGTCTTTGATTATAAAACCTGCAGACAAAGGGGTAGGAATAGTTATTCAGGACATTGAAGCCTACAAATCTGAAGTACTACGACAACTTAATAACACCGAGCACTACTGTAAACTCCCTCGGAACCCCACCAAGGAAATTCAAGATCTTATCTTAACTGTCACTTCAAGGGCACTTGACTCAGGATTCCTTTCTAAAAAAGAATATGATTTTCTGAATACTAAATCCCCACGTACTCCTGTGATATACTGTCTGCCCAAGATTCACAAAAACCCTCAATCACCACCGGGCCGCCCGATTGTTTCAGGCTGTGGGTCAATCCTTGAGCCTTTAGGTCACTACATAGATTATTTTATCAAGCCCTTCGTCCCTGAAACCATCTGTTACATCAGAGACAGTATGGCCATGATAACCTTCATTGAAGAGTATCCCTTTGATCCCACATCCAGCACTATGTGCACGCTGGATGTGGAATCATTGTATACTAATATTCCACAATTTGAATCCCTAAGGGTGATTGAGAAGGTTCTTGAATCAAGAGCACGTCCACATAATGTACCCTCACTATTTATCCTTGAATTACTTGAAATCTGCCTCACCAGGAACTTTTTTCTGTTTGAGGGACAATTCTATGGTCAAGTAAAGGGTACGTCCATGGGAGCAATTTTTGCTCCAAACCTAGCCATTCTGTACATGGACCATCTGGAAACCAGTACCATCCTGCACATGTCTAATCCTTTCCACGAGGGAATTTCTCTGTGGAAAAGATATATAGACGATATCTTCCTACTATGGAATGAGTCCCCTGAGAACCTCCTAGCATTTCAACATTGGCTTGACAATAATAGCGGAGGCCTCCGCTTTACTATAGCCACCAGTAAAGACTCAATCCCATTTCTCGACTTGCAAATAAAACATACTGAAGGCCGTCTAACTACCACACTACACCGTAAGCCCACTGAGCGGAATACACTGTTCGAGTATACCAGCCATCACCCTAGGGCCCTACGCGACTCCTTACCCTTTTCCCAGTTTCTTCGGATTAGGCGTAACTGCTACTTTAGGGAAGACTACTTCTCTGAAGCAAAGACCCTTAGCAAAAAATTAAGAAGCAGAGGTTACCCACGAAAATTGGTGCGAAAATCCCTCAAAAGAGCCCGGTACTGCCCCAGAGAAACCCTTCTTGAGCCTAAACAAAAAAATGAACAGGACAAACTCATATGTGTCACCACGTTCTCGCCAGTGTCCAACGCCATAAGAAAAAGTGTTCTAAAGCATTGGCCAGTTCTCAATGCTGGACAACTAACTTTAGATAAGCCAATGTTTGCCTTTAAACGTGCTAAAAATATCAAAGATCACCTAGTAAGGGCAGCACTTCCATCACCAACACTGAAAACAACCATAAATGATGTGTGGGGGCTCCCACCTGTTACTGGTCACAATAAATGTGGAGGCTGTATTTACTGTGATACCACAATTGAAGGAAAAATGTTCACATATGATAATATCAAATTTGAGCGAAAGTCCTTCTCCAATTGTAATTCTGCAAATTTAGTTTATGCCATCTTTTGCCCCTGTGGTCTAATCTACGTTGGACAAACCAGCCAGAAAATTAAACTGCATATTGGCCAACACCGAAGCAGGATCAAATGCAAGACAGCAAATGCACCCCTCGTGGAACATTACTCTGCAAATGGACACAACGAGAATGACCTACAATGGACAGTGATCACGGTTATCAAACCCCCCTCCAGGGGAGCAGACATGGCCCAATTACTAAATAAAGAGGAACTACAGTGGATCCTACGGACCAACAGCATTCGGAATGGGCTAAATCGGATTGAGGACTGGACATCCCTGTTGTAAAATCCATTTTATGTCATTTATATAGAAATGCACATACGTTATTATTCTCTGTCATGTTTTTAAATTGAATTGAGGACGGGAAGTCCCTGTTGCAAATTCCTGTCATATGTCCACAATACTGAAATGTACAGATGTTATTTTCTTGTCCGCTTTTTTAATAAATCTGCATGCCCACGGTAGCGTAATATCACCACTCTAAGATGGCCGCCAAAAACACCCCCTTCACAAATAGTATTCGTTAGCCAGTCCTTCCACACTGTTTACCTCACCACAGTTTCACTGAAAGCCCGGGAACCTAGGCACACTGTTCACTGGATGCTACACCCGCAGCAGTGCCGCCGCACTCTTCTAGTAAGTAAAACAGCCAATATAAACCCTTACTGCTAAGACTCGGAATAGATGTAATTTATTGAGACCCTCGTTTTTTACCCCTGTTAGTAAGCCATCGCGCTCCTATGCCATTGCAGCAACTGAGTCCCGGCTCGTTACTATTTTGCTGAAAACTACTACTTTGCTGAAAACCACCGGACAGATTAGGTAAACAAAACCCGCACTTCGTAATTTAGATGCCCAGCATGCGCACCCTAGAAGGTTTTAACGTCCCGTTTTCAATTTACAGATCAAACGATCCTCCGATTTCGGCTTCTTATTCCCGAACGGCCAGCGTCATTTTATGACGAAGTATGTACACTGCCACCATTCTCCTATCACTAGCACAATAATATGCGTCTCTCTACCCTTGCGCCAACGTGCACTTCTGCCTCACTTTCCTAAATACTGCCTTGCATGTAAATTCGAACTTCCACCTTAACTGCACCATAGACTGTCAGCATCTGATTAATGTTATGACTAAGGTGCCGCAGTCTCCGGATCTGTAGGAATTCTCTATATTGGCCGAAATCACTTTTACTTCACATCAAAATCCAAAGTTTTAGAGTCACTGCGCCGTTAATAGTCACTGCGTCGACAACTGTGTTTTTAACTCACGCACCACTGAGCTTCACCAGAAAGCAGTTCACTTACTGTAAATAATAGGATCATTAATACATGCCTCTACTTACCTTTATTCTTGTTGTTTTTTCTCTCTCTTTTCTCCCAACTGTAAATATGGTTGTAAAAGTAAATGTAACTTAAAGGCATTATATATTGCTTTCGCTCAAGACAACAATAATGTCAACCCTTGTCCTGATGATGATGCCCTCATTTTTATAGGCATCGAAACGTCGTCGACTTTTAAAACCCCATATGCGAGCTATTTCTGTACAAATTTGCAATGGAGAGTTTTCATTATATTTTGTGCCTGCTTTACTGAAGTACAAGTACGCAGACCTATTTTCTTGCCTTGTTCACATTTCTTCCTTGTTGTTTTTGTCTTGTATGTTGAGGGTCACGGCTGTGCCCGCTTGACATTCTTCTAAAAAAAACTTATTTCTGCACTCATTGATAAATAAACCCTGTCCAAACGGGCAGAAGACATATTACTTATCAAGTATATGATTATTTTTCTGTGTGTATTAATTGCATATAGGGACCACTGTTCTTTGAAATACAGTTTGCTAGTTTAGCCAGAAAAAGATCACCTGGCAGGCCATACAGGCCTGCTGCTATGGAGGGTACTATTTTGCTGATTGCTGCTTCTATTTCAGATAGGTTAAAAAACTGATTTTCTGCAAGGGGCTCATTCAAGTCCCCTAATTACACAGGAAGAGTGGCCTCTGACGTTGAATAAAACTATCTGACGTGGTCATGCCATATCTGGCCAGTGATGTAATTTGCTGGTGGGCTTGCTCCTGATCTACTTCCCCAGGTGACCAACTTCCAGAACAGGTTAGTGTTTTTGGATAAACATGCTTCTTGGAGCTGTTGCCAGCGTGATTCAGTCCATTCTGTCTTTGCCTCATGCTGGGGGCGGCCCTATAGGACTTTCTAGCAGCTTTAGAGACAGCTGGTTCTTCTATTTGATTGCTGCAACTAAAGTGGACCTTTTTTGCCGACAATGTTTAGTAAACCAAGAATATGGGTTCTTGGTATTATTGCTTGGTATTATTGCTGTTTTTCAGTATGTTTACTTGGGCCTTGGAAATATGCATCAATACGGCTAACAGTATACAAATGGGCCCTAGGAACATCCACCAGTTTAGATGTACTATGTATGGCAGCCTGGAGCTTAAGTGTTCCTACTGCTAGATCGCATTTGATGCCAGGGATCTTTGTATCATGTAGAATTACCTTCTGCCACTTCAAAAATCTTTTACAGTTTGAAGGAACTACCTCCCTGAAGGTTATCACAAGTAAGTTGCTCAGCTGGTAATAAGGTGCCTCCCATAAGGGTTTTAGAGGTAAACATAGGGGGTTATGGTAGCTGCCTATGCTGCTACCCAGAATCAAATTGACCGATGACAGCTTCAAGTCAAGGAGGATATAATCGATCTGAGATGGACATTTAGCTCTGCTATAGGTATTGGCACCATGCTTGTCTGATACTGACCTACCATTGGCTGCCCTCAAACCATATTCCATAGTGATGGCATTATGTTGGAACTCTTTTTGTGTCCATTTCTTAACTTGTGAAGGTCTAATTGAGGAACTGCCCATCTATTATCGTGTTCTTCTGTACGCACTAAATCTTTTGTGGCCAGGGAATCACAGTTGCAGTTAAAATCACCTGCAGCCTCCACTCTGGCGTGGGGTGGGCACTTGGCCAGTATTGAAATGGTGGGTGAGGGCCTGCCACCTTGTGTCCCTCTCACATAGACATTAATGAGTTCAATTGTACAACCACCACTAGGCCCCTAATGCTTAGCAACAAGATGTCTGGACTCGAGCTAGATCGAGAAGTGATTTGACAATTAAGAGGGATGTTTACCCAAGTGATCAGACCCCCAGAAGGGCGACCACTCCCATTGGGAATTGTGGGTATATAAAAGCAAGTGTCGCCGGCTGCATGCAATGGTACCATACTCCACGTCTCTTGAAAGATACAAATGTCAAATCCTTCCACTAGCTGATTCCAAAGGGGAAGTGCAATTTTTCAAATAAGACCTGCCACATTGCATGATAAAATCTTTCGTTGTTTGTGAGGTGTAGGACAAAAAGCAATATTTTCAATGGAGATAGGATTAATATTTGATGAGTGGGTTGATATATGCGTGGGTGAATGCATAAGAGTACCAATACTGGTCTCGTCTTGAGGAGTAAAGATTCTGCTTGCACTTGCCCTACGTTGGAAATTATCGTCTTTCGATGTGGGGTGTTACATAAAAGCAAGTTTCCAGGGGGTTTGCCTACGTCTTCAGGGCTAAACGCTGTGGTAGATAAGTCAGGACACTTAGGAACTGGATTCTGTAGTCAATCATTATCCTCAAGCGTGGAGGCGCCTGCTGCACGAGCTGATTTTTGCAAAGTTAATGTTCTCTCATGCTCGTATATTGGAATATGCCTAAATTGAATAGAGGACCCATCTGGGGGACAGGTGCGAAACTGCAGGGCAGGTATGTTTTTCACTAACTCGCTGTTCTTAAAGATGATATCAATGCAATCTAGCAAGTTAGTAGGTGAGGTACACCTCCATGCCCCAAAGTTGTCCTCTCGGATTACAGATCGGCACGCCCTAACATGATGGATCCAATGAGTCACTTTATTAATCAGAGAGTCTTCACTCCCATACGCACCTCTTGCATTGATCTTTGGACATTAGTCATGTAGATTTTCTTAGCTTGCATTGGGTATGTGGTGCCTAAGGTGGATGGAGAGGGGAGCTGGTGTTGGCCGCCGCAAAAGGGAGATTCAGCATGTCTTGGGAATTTAGTCCTGCGGTCGATAGGATGATCTTGTGTTACTGCTGAGTTCCTGTGGCTATTATGTGTGGTGTTGATAAGATTTCTTACTCTCCTTTCTGCATGGTCAAGTGAAGGTTGGCTTCTAGCAGGGATAGCAGAGGTGGCAGAGTACTGCATACTCGAGACATTGGAAGTATTACTACTTCTGTAATGAACTGGTTCTTGTATTCCACACATGTTTTGGGAGAGCTGCGGCAAGTGCCATTATACTAAAGGGCCATACTGTAGATTGATCTGCAATAGCGTTTTAACTAAGGTGGTTAGGTCCTCTAGCATTGATCTCATGATGTCTATATCTGCTCTAAGAGCATTTTTTAATGGGATGGGTGTCCTGGGACTCTGCTTTCTGTCCTGAAATAACTGTGTCTGCACATGAGGGTAGCAATGGGGGCACATTGTCAGTGCAATCACCATTTGAATCCTGAAGCGGCAGAAACCTATTCGCACAGGGTACTGCTGGCTCAAACTGCTGGGTTCCATGACAAGTGGTAGTTTGTGGGAATGGCTCCAAGTCATGTGTTGGTGGCATCTGTGGCATTGTAGGTAATCTCTGGAAGGGTAATTTTTGGAACATTGTGGGGATAATTGTGGTACTATTTGGACTTGAGCATGGGGGTTTAGGTGGAGGTCTACCAGGTGAACTACTGCAGTGTGGACGTGCGGTTTGCTTTTCCGCAAGAATGTCCTCACACTCATTTATCAAGGTATTGATTCGACCAAGTACACAGTTACTGGCTGGATGTTTGGAGGCTTTCTTAGCCTTTTTCCCCTTTGAGATTTGGCTAATGCTACCTCCCCAAGTGCCCTCCGTCAGTTTCCTCTTCCCCATTTCACAGGCACAGAAACACCTCCAGGACAATTAAATCAGCAGATAAACAATGAAGGTCACCTTGCGCTAGCAGTTGTGTGTTACCAGCCAATAGACAGAGTAAGTCAGTAAACACAGAACCTCACTGTACAGTTGTCGTCGGTCAGAAAAATCTGGAGGATAATTGTAAAGGGGGTGGCCCTGCCCTGCCTCTTCCTGGCAATGATGGGCAAGGATGAGCCCGCCCTTGGCCTGGGCTAGGCCCGGACGCATCCCATGCGCGTCCCCTGCCGCGGTGGGAGAGGCATCACTTTGTGGCGCCATGGAAGCACCTCCCCCTCACCTGTGGCAGCAGGAATCCGGAGCTGCGGTGGGAATGTGGGAGTGCATTGCACCCTGGGACTTCTAGTCCCACCAGGGTGGATGGTTGCCCATGTAATGGAGGTGCAAGAAGAAGGAGGATGTCAAATATTACACCCTGGGCTTAGGCTCATGCCAGGGTGTATTCTGCCAGAGTTGATGATCAGCCGAGCCCCGCACACAACAGCATCCCATGCCCCGGGGGAGAGGCAGCGCTTTGAAGTGCGATGGAAGCACCTCCCCCTCTTCTGTAGCAGCGGAAATGCGGAGCTGCAGTGGGAATGGGGGAATGCGTTGCACCCTGGGACTTGTAGTCCCACCAGCGTTGATGGTGGCCCAGGTAATGGATGCACAAGAAGAAGAAGGATGTCAAATATGTGGCAAGGGGGGATCAGTCCTACATAGTGACACCCGTCTTGACCCTCGGTGAAGAAACCAACGGCTGCCCAGGACTTTAGAGCTCCATTGATTGATTCAACAGCGAAGTCATCATGTCTGCAGGGAGATCAACTGTTGCTAAAATCTGTAATAAAAAGTCCATATGTGCTGTAGGATTTGTTGTTGTAATGGTAGTTGTATCAGTGACAACCTGGTTTGTTGAGAAAATGGCTCCTGCTCGGCAGCTTCTGATCGCCACTACTCCAGCTGAACATCATTACTTTATGCTTCCATACCATGAGCAAAAGCATCGACAATCCTACCTGAACAACATGTTTATTCAAATGTTACATCACACGCACAATGCCACAAATACTGCTGACTTTTGGGTTTGTGGGATGATACCTGCTCACCAGAAGAAGGGAGGAACACCTTTTATTCCTCTTCCTTTCTCGCATAATGGTTCTTGCCAAGCCTGGTTTGTGCTTTTGTTTGCTTCTGAAAAGGCTAAAAATTCAAGGATGACAGTAGGACGGATTAATTATCATCTCAATAAAGTGTGTTTTCCAGATGAAGATGGTTATCCTCGGGCTGGAGGGACTAAATGGGAATGGGAGGAGTACGGACTTGAAAATATTTCCACGCCATATGTTTTCCCAAATATGAGAACCATTAAGAACAATGGACCATTTGTGATTGCTGTTACTAGAGCTAAAGTAGACGTGTGTATAGGCAGTGTTGGGAGAATTCCAGTAGGAAGAAGTGAGTGTACTGTGGTTCTGATTATTGAAGGTGCCAATAACAGTAGTTTCATATCCTTACATAATACCTACTTTGTCTGTGGTAACAAGGGATACTACCAACTATCCGTTGGATGGTCTGCAGTATGCTATGTGTCCTTTCTGTTGCCCCCTGTGTTTCTGGCGCCTGCATCGTATCACAAGGATTTCAAACTGTACAATGATATTTCTAAGAACAGCTATAAGAGGACTGATGAGGTGGACCAAACTGACACCACCTTGCAACAATACGTTGATTTCAATTTGGGCTTGTTTTTCATTGTGGGGGCCGCATTAAACAGCAGATGATTGACTCATTTTGTGGAAGCTGTTACCAATCAGACAGCTATGGCACTTGGGAACATTACAGAAGAGCTGCAAGTTGCAAGGATTGTAGCACTCCAAAATTGTATGGTTTTAGATGTGGTTTTAGCTGATCGAGGTGGTGCATGTCGCATCATCGGTAGTAGTTGTTGCGTCTACATTCCTGATCACTCTCCTTCAGTGTTTTATGCAATCTTTAAACTGCATAAGATCGCTGCTGAAATTCACCCAGAGACTGGCAGCTGGACTTTTGCCAGCTGGTTTTGGACATTGATTGTTACCTGGGGCTGGAAGCTATTGACCATCCTATGTGTAATACTAGTGATACTATTTACATGCTGTGTATGTATACAATGTGGTCCAATGCTTTGCTCCGTCTGCATTACTGCCTGTACACCTGAGATTACCGAAATGATGCAATTAAACGTACAAGATGTGAATCCAGATTACCTCAAATGAACAAATGTCTTCCGCTAATACTAAAAAGGTCGTCTGTTGTAATTTGGCAGCGGTCGGGGTTAGCATTTGGCTGCTGAAGCCATCTTGTTTTTGGCAGCCATCTTGTCTGCCATGTGCTCATCATGTGCTCTGTCCTTCCTTGCTGTCGTTTACTCTTGTACTATGCTTATGGACAGACTATATTTAGGTTCTGCTACTTTGCACTTGTGCATAAGACACTGCAACTGTTCATATAAGTCTTAGTCTATAACTGTCAGGGTATTTTTACCGTAATTAGCAAAACTGCTAAGCTCCGCCCTACTGTTGACCGTGCATTTCTGTATGACCTTTTATATATGTAAACCTTCTCTCCTGTACCTAAACCTAACCTAAATATAGCCTGTCCATAAGCAGAGTACAAGAGTAAACCACAGCAGGGAAGGACAGAGCACATGGTGAGCACATGGCAGACAAGATGGCTGCCAAAAACAAGATGGCTTCAGCTAAATGGTCGCCCCGATCGCTGCCTTCTTCTGAGCCCCTGTGTGGGTATAAAAGGACCATGTTCCTTCTGTTCAGTGTGCTACTTCATACACTACCGAAAGGTGTTGGGTGAATGTAGTTCCACCTCTTGAGGTTAATAAAAGTACTTTGTTTTATATTTCAGTTTCCGTGCCAACTTCTATCCTATTGGTCTGAGGACTTTGTGCAGAGAAGGGCAAACAACTACCACTGGTCGGCCTAGCTGACGCTCACCACAACAGGAAGTGGTCAGACCGAGGCACTGGAAGAGGGTTCTCCACCATAGTGGGGAGGTTAGAGCAGATGGGGTCAAGAATATGACTACCCAGATGAGTTGGTAGGCTAATCCATTGAGTTAACTGGAAAAGGTTCAGTAAATCTAGAAATTTCCGGGAATCCCCAGTGTCTACCTGATCTAGGTGGATATTCAGATCCCCAAGGAAAAGATAGTGGGAAACCCGTAGGGCAAGGGAAACAATGACCTCCTCCAATGGTTTAGGAAAAGCCCCTGCTGGCCGAAGGACCTGTAAACCAGAGGGCCTCCCAGTGAGAACTGTGATGAAATGCAGATGCTGAAATCAAGAGCTTCACACTCTTCCAGCAATAAAGCTTTGCCATGGTGGAAGGTCCACTTATATCTATAGATAACTGCCACCCACCACCTCTGCCAACTGTACAGTCTGCTCTAGAGATCTTATAACCTTCTGGAATGGCCATTGTACCTATAGGATTGGAAAATTCAATCAGCCATGTCTCGGTAACGAACAGGAGATGAACTGACTTGTCCAAAAGGAGGTCAGATATACCCTGGTAGTGTTTCCTTAATGCGTAAGTGTTAATCAAGGCAGCATGGATCAAGGGCCCCCTCTTACCAATGCAAGGCGAATAACTGGGCTGAGATGAGCAGACTAAACCTGAACTCATGACTTATGACTCCAGGTTTCCCGGTTCGCCACAGCTCCCATAGCTGATAGTTTTTTTAAATCTTTTTAGTGTTCTTAAAATTTGCTCTAGAAATATCTTAGCTGTTGTTACTTACTGCCCCTGACTCCCCGGTCCACCACAGCTCCCATATCTGATTGTTGTGGAGGGAGGCTCATACTCTGAACATCCTCACTTCCGGGTGGCCACTAGGTGATGCCATCTTGGAAGTCAGCGCTCTAGTCTTGTCTTCAGGCTTTACTTAAATTGGGCATGGCACCGATGTGCAGCGGAAGAGCGCAGTGGGCGCGCCTAAGGCAAGCCCGTCTGTACCCGTCCAGGCCCATCCAGAACCAGGGGCCAGGAACCCTGCCGAAATCACAATACCCCCTGGAAAATCAATCACTTACACTAACTTGGAGCTTCTTGACGTGAATGTAGTAGCCCATCCAATGTGCATGCATGCTCTGAGAGCAGAACAGCCCTTGAGTTGCCCGGTTTGTGGGTTCACGGTTGTGACCAGTGTGTCTATCACACACGGACTGGATAATAGGTTTTCTCACTGCAAAGTCTAGAATATGAGACTAATTAATAGTAGATCCCTACCCAAGCATGCAGTGGAAATCAAACCTTTAATAGAGGAAGAGGAATTGGAAGTCCTGTTTTTAACCGAAACCTGGCTCAGAGAGAGCTCTGTCCCTGAAATCCTAGAGGCCCTTCCTCTGGGCTATGAAATGTTCCGCCATGACAGAGTTGGAGCCATAGGAGGGGGTATTGCAATCATCTTTAAAGCTCAACTAGGATGCACCATTACCCCTCTCAATATCACTAAATCTGAGGCCTTCGCCTTCAGAATATCCCTCTCTCCGTCATGCTCCTTCTCAGGTGGACTGGTTTACAGACCCCCAGGAGCCTGTACGCAGTTTTTAGAAACCGCTCCTGACTTTTGGGCGAGCATGCTAATAGGGAAAAGTGCACGCACAGTGCCAGGCGACTTCAACATCCACCTGAATGACCCCAATTCCCCATCAGCCAGGAGATGCTTAGCTGACATGGAAGCCCTTCAGCTTTCACAAATGGTACCACCCGCCACTCATGAAAAGGGCCATCTCTTTGACCCCATTTTCTCAAATGACTCAAGAATGGAGGTACTAGCACCCGATTGAATGCCGTGGACAGACCACGCCATGATTCCACTGCGCCTCCATAAACCCTTTCTAGGTGAACACAAAAAGAACCTATAATAGTGGGACATAAATGTCCTAGGATAGTCCCTGAGGCCTGGATAAACGACCTGGAGTCCTCCGTACCACCAGACACCTCAGACCTGGAAGAGGCACATGGCAACTGATTAACCAAGATCAACAGCTCTATTGGCTGGAATTTTAGGAAGTCAGGCCCACTAATGCAAAAAAAATCAAACAGGTCATCTTGGTTCAGTCCTATGCTGGTTGCACAAAAAAAGAGCTGCAAAAGACTTGAACGTAACTGGAGGAAGTCCTATGACCCAGGGCTCAAAAGAGCTTACAAACGAGCCATACAGCACTACCATAAGAGCATTAGGAAAGTACGGGCAGTCTTTTTCTAAGGTAAAATAGCAAAATCTTCTGACTCCTCTAAGGAGCTTTTTAAAATCGTCAAATCACTTAGCACGGTAGAACAAGAAACAAACAACCCCCAATATTCCAAAGATAGATGCAATGGTTTGGCCACCTTTTTTAAGAGCAAAGTGGAAAACATTTACAATTCCCTTCACCCTTACTCTATTATAACTTTAGGTGCTCCACAAGGCCCCCATAGCACTCTAAATGCCCCTAGAAAGAGTGAACACATGGGAAGACTACAGCCCGCCGCACCGGTCCTCCTGTATATCCCAACGCTGAAAGGAGATCAGGTATCCTCCTTATTACAGACAATTAAGTCAGGATCCCCGCTAGATCCTGCTCCACCCTATATTCTTGCCCAAGGTGGGAAAGTTGTCCTCAATCAACTATGTAATTTCATTAATTTCTCCTTTGAAAATGGCAAGGTACCCTTAGAATGGAAACATGCCATTATTAAACCCCTGCTAAAAAAAACACAACTGGACCCTGCAGATCTAGCCAATTACCATCCAATATCGCTATTGCCTATTTTTGGCAAAATGGCAGAAAAATACGTTAACACTACGATCTCTACTTTCCTTTAAAATCACAACATCATACACCAGACGCAGATGGGAATTGTGCTACCGAGTAGAAGTCCAATTTTGTCTTATTCACATCCTGTGGAGTTGTGGGGAAAGTGATGTGGGTGTGTATCCTTGTCATCATAGCATCAAGGAAGGTATTGAAGAAGCGTGAAAGTGAGCTTTGTAATACACCTCCAGCTACAGCTACTACCCCCTGGAAACTGCCTGAGGCAAGTAGGTGCAGGCAACATAGGACCTGTACATGGGCGGGGATAGCATGGGTCCTACAGGTCTGGGGCTGCATGAGGGGTTCCAATTCTTCTATTAGGTCAATGATCATTGCACCGTTCAGCCTGTACTTATCGTAGATTTCATCCTCTGTTTGTCCCAACAATGTGATGCGCATCTGAATATCCTCTCCTGTATTCTCTTTCTGCGCGGGGCTGCTGCATGGATCCTCATCCTCCTCGCCATCACGTAGAGTGCTGCCATTGGGAAAGGCTTCAGGGGCCTTCTGGCATAGTTTAAATAGGTTTGTGATTGGTTGCACATGTGCGAAGTTTTTTTTTAACTTTACCACCTGATTGTGATCCTACTTATTCTGCACTTGCAATTTCGAGATTTTCCAGCAACTCGCAAATTGAGAGTTTACATGCATTGGATTTCGATTCTTTATTGGCTAATCACTATTTGCGGTGGCTGTTGTGAGATTCGCTAATGAGGATTCACAATATTGATTCTCGCAAAATTTGCGAGTCCTTATTTTTGTGAAACTGTTTGTTTTTCGGTAATTGTGTCCCTGCATTGGAAAGTGTTGTTTTGCATTCACAAACGGCCTTGTATTGCAAATCGCAATGTTTGCAAGGCTTTCTTTGCTTGATGCATGTGCCTGATAGTCACAAACTCTATAATCCAACAGAAATGGAGGTACTTTCACAGTCACCCACACGCTACTCAGGCATCTTCTAATCACCCAGCCACTAATCAAGCAGTCATCGAATCACTCAGGCACTATCCACACATTTATCTAATCACCCAGGCCCTACACATGCACTCTTCCAATCGCTACCAAGACACTACCAATGTACTCATCGAACCATGCAGGCACTACCATGCATTCATCCAATCACCCAGGCACTAACCATTCACTTATGCAATCACCAAGGCTATACATACGCACTCATTCGAACACCTAGTAACAACCTATTCACTCATCCAAATACCCAATCACAACCCATGCACTAATCCAAATACTGAGGCACAACACGTATACTTAACCAAACACCAAACCACTAATCAGGAACTCATCCAATTATGCAGTCACTATCATTTCACTCATCCTATCACCCATCCAGTAGCCATGCACTCATCCAATTACCAAGGAAATACTCTTGCACTAATACAATCATCACAGCACTACACTTGCTCTCATCCAATCACTCAGACATTGACAATGGACTCACACAATCACTGAAACACTACTCAAGCTCTCATTCAATCTGCCAGTGCTATGCATGTACTTAAAAAATCACGTGGGCACTATCCATGCTCTCAACGAATCACGTATATACTATATATGCACTCCTACAATCATCCAGGCACTTGAGTTGCACTCATTTAATCACCCTATCACTATTTATGCATGAGACTACATGAGACCTCTTGCAACCATCGCACGCCAACACAACCTCAACATCATCACCTATGCCGACGACACCCAGCTGATCCTCTCCCTCACCAGAGACCCCAACACCGCCAGAACCAGCCTACACGAAGGGATGAAAGACGTAGCCGAGTGGATGAAGAACAGCCGCCTGAAACTGAACTCAGACAAGATGGAAGTCCTCATCCTGGGACCATCACCCTCCGCCTTGGATGACTCCTGGTGGCCCCCCGCCCTGGGCAGCGCACCCAAACCTACGGACCACGCACGCAACCTGGGCTTCATCCTGGACTCCTCCCTCTCGATGACCAGACAAGTCAACGCCGTCTCCTCATCATGTTTCCACACCCTTCGCATGCTCCGCAAGATCTTCCGATGGATCCCGACCGAAACCAGGAAGACGGTCACCCAGGCTCTCGTCACCAGCCGACTGGACTACGGAAACACCCTCTACGCCGGAACCACAGCCAAGCTACAGAAAAGACTCCAACGCATCCGGAACGCCTCCGCCCGACTCATCCTGGACATCCCCCGACGCAGCCACATCTCCGGCCACCTGAGGGACCTGCACTGGCTCCCCGTCAACAAGAGGATCACGTTCAGGCTCCTCACCCACGCACACAAGTCTCTCCGCGACCTGGGCCCCAAGTACCTCAACGACCGCCTGACATTCTAAACGCCCACCCGCCAGCTACGATCCACCTGCCTCGCCCTCGACGCCGTACCACGCATCCGAAGAGCCACCGCCGGAGGCAGATCCTTCTCCTACCTGGCAGCCAAGACCTGGAACTCCCTCCCCACCCACCTTCGGCTGACCCAGGACCATCTCGCCTTCAGGAGACAACTCAAGACCTGGCTGTTCGAGCTGTAACGGACCCCCCCCCCAAGCGCCTTGAGACCCTTCCGGGTGAGTAGTGCGCTATACAAGTGTTATGATTGATTGATTGATTGATTGCATTGAATCATTGAGGCATTAGTCATGCACTTATCTAATCATTCAGGTACTACTCATGCACTCATCCAAACACCCAGACAGTACTGATACACTCATCCAAACATGCAGGCAATATCTATCCACATATGGAACCACCCAGGGAGTTAACATATACTCATGGAATCATTCAGTCACTACCTATGTCCTCAGGGAATCACCCAGGGAGTATTCATGCACTCAACCAATTGTATTTATAAGAGTCAGTGAGAAATATGTAGTCCTTTAGAACCATCTGATGAATTATATAAGTAACCTGTCACACACACTTTGCATGTACTCTGAAGAATTAGTGAATTATAAGCTTTGATAGAGATAATTTGTGCAGATTTATATATGTCAAGTCAAGTCAAGTCAGAATTTATATAGCGCACTACATACCCATGGGGTCTCAAGGC
Organism: Lissotriton helveticus; assembly: GCF_964261635.1. Lineage (NCBI taxonomy): Eukaryota > Metazoa > Chordata > Amphibia > Caudata > Salamandridae > Lissotriton > Lissotriton helveticus. The sequence continues at coordinate 1,450,412,021 of NC_136065.1, forward strand.
GCTTGAGGAGGGGGGGGAGGTTTACTTATCGAATATCCATGTTTTAAGTTGTTTTCTGAAGGCTAGGTGATCCTGAGTAAGGCGGAGGTGGATGGGAAGGGAATTCCAGGTCTTGGCTGCTAAGTAGGAGAAGGATCTTCCTCCCATGGTGGCTTTGTGGATGCGCGGAACAGCAGCGAGGGCTTGGTTGGACGAACGCAGCTCGCGGGTGGGGGTGTAAAAGGAAAGACGCGTGTTGAGACAATCAGGTCCAAGTTTGTATAGGGCTTTGTGTGCGTGGGTGAGGAGACGGAACGTTATTCTTTTGTTGACGGGGAGCCAGTGAAGGTTTTTCAGGTGAGCGGAGATGTGGTCTGTGCGGGGGATGTCTAGTATGAGTCTGGCTGAAGCATTTTGGATGCGTTGGAGTTTTTTCTGTAGTTTCGCGGTGGTACCGGCGTAAAGGGTGTTTCCGTAGTCCAGACGGCTTGTGACAAGTGCGTGGGTGACCGTTTTTCTTGTTTCGGTGGGGATCCAGTGAAATGTTTTTTTGAGCAGGCGTAGGATGTTGAAGCATGAAGATGAGACGGCGTTGGCTTGTCTAGTCATCGAGAGTGAGGAGTCCAGGATGATGCCCAGGTTCCGCGCATGGTCCGTCGGTATGGGGGCTTTTCCTAGGGCCGTTGGCCACCAAGAGTCGTCCCAGGCGGAAGGGGATGAGCCTAAGATGAGGACTTCCGTTTTGTCCGAGTTCAGTTTCAGACGGCTGTGCTTCATCCACTCGGCTACTTCTTTCATCCCTTCTTGTAGGTTAGTTTTGGCGGTTGTTGGGTCTTCGGTGAGTGAGAGGATCAGCTGAGTGTCATCAGCGTAGGAGATGATATTGAGGTGGGGTTGACGTGCAATCGTTGCGAGGGGGCTCATGTATACGTTGAAGAGGGTGGGGCTGAGAGATGATCCTTGCGGGACGCCGCAGATGACTTCGGTGGCCTCTGACTTAAAAGGGGGAGGCGGACTTTCTGAGTTCTTCCAGCGAGGAACGAAATGATCCAGTCCAATGCTTTTCCTTGAATTCCGATGTTTCTGAGGCGTTGTATCAGGGTGCTATGGCAGACTGTGTCGAAGGCTGCGGAGAGGTCAAGGAGGATAAGGGCGACTGTGTCTCCGTTGTCCAGTAGTGTTCGAATGTCATCTGTTGCTGCGATGAGGGCGGTCTCGGTGCTGTGTTTGGCTCGGAAGCCAGACTGTGAGGAGTCGAGTGATTTGTTCGTTTCAAGGAAGGCGGTGAGCTGATTGTTGATGGCTTTCTCGATGACTTTGGCAGGGAATGGGAGGAGCGAGATGGGACGGTAGTTTTTGAGTTCGGTGGGGTCAGCTGTGGGTTTCTTAAGAAGGGCGCTGAGTTCGGCGTGTTTCCAGCTTTCTGGGAATGTGGCGGAGTTAAGGGAGCAGTTGATGACATCTCGGAGATGGGGTGCGATAATGGTGTCTGCTTTGTTGAAGATGTGATGGGGACATGGGTCTGTAGGGGATCCTGAGTGGATGGAGTTCATCAGGCGAATGGTCTCTTCTGTGGTTATTGGGTTCCATTCGAGAAGGATATTCGGAGGAGGTGACGGTTCAGAGGTGGGTGGGGTGGACTGGTTTACAGGTTGGTTGTCGAAGCTGTTATGGATGTCGGCGATTTTGTCATGAAAGAATGAGGCAAGGGAGTCGCAGAGTACTTGAGAGGGGGTGATGTTGTTAGAGCTGGCGGTGGGGTTGGTGAATTCTTTGATGATGTTAAAAAGTTCCTTGCTGTTGTGGGCATTGTTGTCAAGTCGGTCTTTGAGTGCTGATTTCTTGGCTGTCCGGATAAGTTGGTGGTGTTTGCGGGTGGCGTTTTTGAAGGCGGCTTGGGTGATAGTGTTTGGGTCTGCTTTCCAAGTTTTCTCGAGGGAACGACAGAGCTTCTTGGATATCTTAAGTTCAACGTTGAACCAGGGGGCGTTCTTGCTTCCTTGCTTGATTTGATGTTTTTTCAAGGGTGCTAATTTGTCGGCGGTTTGTGTTAACCATTGTGTGAGGTTGATGGCGGCTTTGTTGGGGTTCGTTGAATGGGCAGGGGGTTTTTGAAGAAGTGATGTTGAGATCTGGTCGATGGTGATTTTGTTCCAATTTCTTCGCAGAGTTTGTTGAGGGTGGTTGTGGATCGAGGTCTTATTGTAAATAAAGTGGATGCAGTTGTGGTCCGTCCAATGGAGGGGTGTGGTATGAGTGAAGGAGATATGCTTGCTGGAGGTGAAGATAGGGTCGAGTGTGTGTCCTGCATAGTGTGTGGGGGTGTTAACAAGTTGTTTTAGTCCGAGATTGGCGAGGTTGTCCAGAAGGGTGGTGGTGTTACTGTCGTTGCTCTTTTCCAGATGGAAATTGAGGTCTCCAAGTAGAATGTATTCTTCCGAAGGGAGGGCGTGTGGGGTGATAAAGTCAGTGATGTCTTCGCTAAATTTTGTACGGGGTCCTGGTGGCCTGTAAAGAAGGGTGCCCCTAAGTGTTGTCTTGGGGTCGGTGTGGATCTGGAAGTGAAGGTGTTCGGCGATAGCGAGGTTGTCATCTGAGCTGGGTGAGACGCGGATGGTGTTCTTGTGGACGATGGCGATGCCTCCTCCTGTTTGGATGGGGCGGTCCTTACGGATGATCTTGTAACCGTCCGGGATGGCTATGGTGATGTCTGGAGCAGAAGAGGCATTCATCCAGGTTTCTGTTAGGAAGGCGATGTCCGGAGAAATGGTGTCGAGTAGATTCCAAAGGTCGATGGCGTGTTTGTGAACCGAGCGGGTGTTGAGAAGGATGCACTTGAGGTGGTTGGTGTTGGCTCTCTGTTTGGTGTTTGTGGATTTCGTTTGGGACTTGACGCAGGTGAATTTGCAAGAGTTGCAGGTGAAGGGTCCATGGGTGTGTCCTGGTGCTGCTTGGGCGCAGTTAGTGTGTCGGCCGTGGTTGAGTGCAAAGAGGGAGGAGGCGTCGTATGTAATGCGGGGAGGATGGGTGAGGCGGGTACCAGGGGGTCTGGCCCTGGGCGCGGTCCAGGCGCGGACGGGCGTAGACGGGCTTACCTTTGGCGCACCTTCGGCGTGACCGCTGCGCGTGACCGCTGCGCTCGAAGGCATCCGTCATATGAGGATGGTAGAGGGGGGAGGGCGGGTCAGCTGGGAGGCGGGAGCGGGGGTGGAGACTCGGGTAGGGAGCCACAACAACAGGGCAGTAAACAAAATGGACGCAGGCCAAAAGGCAAATACAATTAGGGCGCAATCGGTAACAACGCGGTGCAAGTGGCAGTGGAGCCGGCACAACCAGGCAGCGATCAGCAGTACACTTGGCTCAGCGCTGCTCAAGATTCTTATCAGGCGTTTAGCAGTTAAAGAGCTACGATCTCAAAGCGCTTCAAAATTAATTATTTATATGTGAGTCAAGCGCTACGATGTACTTGCGGTACTTCGTGCAGGCAGGCGAAGGCAGCAGACAGCAGTGTAGGAGTCAGGCAGCTCAGGGAGCAGCGTGAGGGAGCGACCGCCTCTACGGAGTGCAGGATGGTCACAGCGCTACAGCGGGGGGAGCGGGGCTAACGCTATCAGTGGGAGGGCGGGTCAGCTGGGAGGCGGGAGCGGGGGTGGAGACTCGGGTAGGGAGCCACAACAACAGGGCAGTAAACAAAATGGACGCAGGCCAAAAGGCAAATACAATTAGGGCGCAATCGGTAACAACGCGGTGCAAGTGGCAGTGGAGCCGGCACAACCAGGCAGCGATCAGCAGTACACTTGGCTCAGCGCTGCTCAAGATTCTTATCAGGCGTTTAGCAGTTAAAGAGCTACGATCTCAAAGCGCTTCAAAATTAATTATTTATATGTGAGTCAAGCGCTACGATGTACTTGCGGTACTTCGTGCAGGCAGGCGAAGGCAGCAGACAGCAGTTTAGGAGTCAGGCAGCTCGGGGAGCAGCGTGAGGGAGCGACAGCCTCTACGGAGTGCAGGATGGTCACAGCGCTACAGCGGGGGGAGCGGGGCTAACGCTATCAGTGGGAGGGCGGGTCAGCTGGGAGGCGGGAGCGGGGGTGGAGACTCGGGTAGGGAGCCACAACAACAGGGCAGTAAACAAAATGGACACAGGCCAAAAGGCAAATACAATTAGGGCGCAATCGGTAACAACGCGGTGCAAGTGGCAGTGGAGCCGGCACAACCAGGCAGCGATCAGCAGTACACTTGGCTCAGCGCTGCTCAAGATTCTTATCAGGCGTTTAGCAGTTAAAGAGCTACGATCTCAAAGCGCTTCAAAATTAATTATTTATATGTGAGTCAAGCGCTACGATGTACTTGCGGTACTTCGTGCAGGCAGGCGAAGGCAGCAGACAGCAGTGTAGGAGTCAGGCAGCTCGGGGAGCAACGTGAGGGAGCGACCGCCTCTACGTAGTGCAGGATGGTCACAGCGCTACAGCGGGGGGAGCGGGGCTAACGCTAACAGTGGGAGGGCGGGTCAGCTGGGAGGCGGGAGCGGGGGTGGAGACTCGGGTAGGGAGCCACAACAACAGGGCAGTAAACAAAATGGACACAGGCCAAAAGGCAAATACAATTAGGGCGCAATCGGTAACAACGCGGTGCAAGTGGCAGTGGAGCCGGCACAACCAGGCAGCGATCAGCAGTACACTTGGCTCAGCGCTGCTCAAGATTCTTATCAGGCGTTTAGCAGTTAAAGAGCTACGATCTCAAAGCGCTTCAAAATTAATTATTTATATGTGAGTCAAGCGCTACGATGTACTTGCGGTACTTCGTGCAGGCAGGCGAAGGCAGCAGACAGCAGTGTAGGAGTCAGGCAGCTCGGGGAGCAACGTGAGGGAGCGACCGCCTCTACGTAGTGCAGGATGGTCACAGCGCTACAGCGGGGGGAGCGGGGCTAACGCTATCAGTGGGAGGGCGGGTCAGCTGGGAGGCGGGAGCGGGGGTGGAGACTCGGGTAGGGAGCCACAACAACAGGGCAGTAAACAAAATGGACGCAGGCCAAAAGGCAAATACAATTAGGGCGCAATCGGTAACAACGCGGTGCAAGTGGCAGTGGAGCCGGCACAACCAGGCAGCGATCAGCAGTACACTTGGCTCAGCGCTGCTCAAGATTCTTATCAGGCGTTTAGCAGTTAAAGAGCTACGATCTCAAAGCGCTTCAAAATTAATTATTTATATGTGAGTCAAGCGCTACGATGTACTTGCGGTACTTCGTGCAGGCAGGCGAAGGCAGCAGACAGCAGTGTAGGAGTCAGGCAGCTCGGGGAGCAGCGTGAGGGAGCGACCGCCTCTACGGAGTGCAGGATGGTCACTTGCACCCTTTCCCAACATTTACATCTAATGTATCTACGTAGAAAAGTACTGAGATACTAAATCCACCAGTGAGACAGTGGTAGACAGGCACACAAATAGTCAACAACTGAATGCATCCAAAGTATGTGTGATGTTCTCCATGTGTGTGTTGGACTTAACCCTTCTGGCAAGTTCACCTCTGAACTTTTTGCACGTAGTGTTACATAATTATAATGATTTCTGGTCTTTGCGCACTTTAGCACTGTGGCACAGTGTAAAGTGTGTGTGCTCTCTGAGTGCGTGTGTGGGATTGGCCTGCCCTCCCATAGTAATGCATGGGGAATGTGTGTGTCCCTGGTAGTTCCTGATGCGTGGGGAGTGCAGATGCGAGTTTGGTATGTGCGGACTTGTGTGATTAAATGCTGCGCGATGATGTGTGTGGCATAAATGCGTCTAGTGTGGAAGTGCCACTTCTAGAAGTTGGCCTGTCTGTGTAGTGAATGTGCTGGCTTGTGATTGGCTGGGGCTGGCTGGTGTGCCAGGCTCCTGGAGTCAGGATGGGTCTGCCCCGGTGGTGAATGGGAGATCTGCATGTTGATGGCTGGGGAGGAGTGCACCTGGGACCTGAATAGGGCTGGGCTTTCCCCCCACAATGCTGGCTCCACCCCTTGTGGTGTGTCTGATGTCCCTGACCCATCCTGTGAATAGAGAGAGGGGCTGAGCAAAAACAAAGTGCTCAGGAACCAGTTGTATCTGGTTCGCCCCTTGCCTGCACCTTTAGACAAAGGAATTGTGTGTATAAAAAGAGGCTGTGACCTCTTGTAAAATGTTCTTGTTTTTCCTGACTTGAATCTACCAGGGGCGTGCTGCTGCTGGGGCCCAGGGGAAGGCTTGCCTTCCTGGGCCCTGCCCAGCCCCTGGATGCCATGCATGCTGGAGGATTAATCTGGGACCTTTTGCTGTATTTTCCTTGCCCCCAGGACTTTTAGGGCTGGGTGCCCTGACCCTGAAGACTTGATTCCCTTGGCATCCTCCTGCTTTCCCCCCAGGATCCTTTCTCTAGCTTTAAGGACCTTTTTCTTGCCCTAGCGCCTGGGAAGCGCTTTATTCTACTTTGCCCTGTCACGGGGGAGCATACCCCTCATGGCCGCTATTTTTCGTTATTTACTGCAGGTGCCCACCCAGCATCATGTCTGCCGTGCTGCTGTGTATTTTATTTGAAGCAGGTGCCCACCCTGCGTCTTGCCCGAGTGATTCCGTGGTGCTTTAATAGCGGGAGCCTACTCCGCTTAATGGGAATCGCGTGGTCACCCCGATGTGGTCGTTTGTTAGAGGGAGCCTACCCCTCGTGTGGCCCCCGAGAAAAGGAATCATCGCCGCAGCCCGAGTTGTGGGCTGTAACCTGTTGCCGGGCTGCTGCCTACCGCAACCCGGAAGTTGTGGAGGTGGGCGGGGCCTGGTGACCCCTTTGTTCCAGCAGGAGCCTACCCTGCATTTAAGCCCATGGATTGTATTTATCAAGCGGGTGCCCACCCCCATGTTGCGTGCCTCAGGTGTTTTTAAAATTACCCTGCCCATTAGGAGGCAGCCTACTCCCCTTGCCGCCTTGCTGCCGCGAACCGCGGTTCACCTGGCTATGGGCGGGGCCAGCGGGACGGAAGCAGGAAGAAGAATGCGGCCGGAAGGAGAAGCTGGCTGGAGTAGAATGGCGCCTGCCGGTGCGGGGCTCCCATGCAGAGGGAGAGCCCCACAGGCGCCAGCCGTTATGTTCGAGAGAGCCCCGGGGCCGCCAGCCGAGAAGAGCAGAGGTGTTGTGGGGCTCTCGTGTCCTGGAGGGAGCCCCGGCAGAGAAATCCCACGCCGCCTGTCCAGAGGAGCCCCGCCGGAGGACAGCAGCCCGGTGAGTGGAAACAGGCTGGGGGCTCCAGGTGGGTGTTAGTGCCAGCGCAAGGCACCGTATGCTGTTGGCATGTAGGGCGGCCCCGGATGGCAGTGGGCCGCACCCCACCATTTTACAAAGCCGCAAAGGCTCCAACGTCCTGGGGGCAGTTTTGTTTCGAGCTCCCGAGGCTCCAGATGGGCCTGTGTTCTGCCCCTGAGGGCCCCCGTTGTTTTTAGAGCCTGGAGGGCTCCCAAAAATGCATGTGAGTCCCAGAGCCAGAGGGCTCCAACGATGAGCGTGTTTTGCCACAGTGTCTATGTTCCTCAGCTGCCCAGCACTTTGTGGGCAGCTGCTCCGTTTAGGTTTTGCTTTCTAGGGACTTGTTCTTTGGACTAGGAGTGAGACGCACTCCTTCACCCCTACCTTGTCCTTCCCCAGCTGTGCAGCACTTAGTGCCAGCTGCAGCGTTTAGGCCCTGTTCTGTACCTGTCCTCAGCTGCCCAGCAAGTAGTGGGCAGCTGCTACGTTTAGTTTTTGGGCGCATTGGCGCAACCTGGACTTTGTTGTGAGTAATGTGCTTCTTAGGGTGCTAGGAAATGTACTGTGTGTTATATGTTTTGCGCACCCTGTGTTCTGGTACCTCTGAATGTGTTTTTATGCATCATGTACAAAGTTGCTTTCCTACACCGCTGAATGTGTTTTATGCATCAAGTGTTTTACCTACACCGCTGAATGTGTTTTATGCCTCATGTGTCTTCCTTACACCGCTGAATGTGTTTTATGCATCATGTGTTTTACCTACACCGCTGAATGTGTTTTATGCGTCATGTGTCTTCCTTACACCGCTGAATGTGTTTTATGCATCATGTGTTTTACCTACACCGCTGAATGTGTTTTATGCGTCATGTGTCTTACCTACACCTCTGAATGTGTTTCTATTCATCATGTGTAATGCTCTTAACCTATACCCCTAAATGTATTTTTATGCTTAGATGGTTATGTTTCTTAGTAGAGTTATGCTAGTGAGTTCATGGTTCCCTGCGTAATATTTTCCTAAGGTGGTTAGGGTTGCGTAGGTGGTACTTACCTTTTACTAGTGGTTACTGGTTGAGTGCTACATTTGCTATTTGGTGCTTAAAACTATCTCCAGGGGGTTGATACTGGGCTTGCCCCCTGACCAGAGTCCCAGGACCAGTGGTCTCTATTGTGCCTTCCCTGAAAAATTGCTGGGACTTGTCTGATCTCCTTGGGCCGCTTGGGCCTCGCCTGAAGTGTGCCTCCCGCCTAGAGCCGCACCGCTCCTTGGAAAGCCGTGCTCTGCTCCGCCTGGGCCGCCCGCATCCTGCACCTAGGCAGCTCGTGCCTGGCCGCCCTCATTCCTCGCGCCGCTCTCCTCTGAGCCGCGTCCGCTTCGCTGGGCCGCCCGCACCCTGCCCCCCTCCTCCTCTGAGCCGCACACCTTGGTCGCCCCAGTCAAACGCTTGTAGCACGCCGGCTGCCTGCTCAGGCCTACTGAGGAGATCACTCGCATTATCCCGCGCAACCAGATTTCTAACAGTGTGTGTTTATAATTCTGCATGTCACGGCTATTTCAGTCTCTAATGAGTACTGTTTCACTATGTTTCTGTGCTGTTTAGCAGTTACATAAAAAAACTCATGTTCCTTCTCACTTATGTTATGGCATCTTCTGAAGCCTTGTTTGAGATGAACCTCAGCCTGTTGAAAAATGGTAAATCAGGAACAATATGCGGCAAAATATAGATGACATTTGTTTGTCACTTTGACATGATTATGGAATTTCTAGCAAAATGGAAACATAATCATGCTAGTGTTCTGTTTGTACTTTCTGTTCACAGGTAAATCCCTCCACAGAGTATATTTATTTTGTTTTCGTGCTGAAGTAATTCTTGAGCACTACACGTTCACCTGTATAAATTACAGGGTGACGTTACTGGGGGATCTCTTCTCTAGCACCACCCTGAAGAATGCCCAGGACCTATATAGACCAATAGAGTAGGGCAGAAACATGTTGGCGCTTTTACCTTAGGGTCATAGGACCACAATATCCTGGATGCCCCTTCCCATAGTTTTTAATCTTCCCCACTCACCCCACTAATAAAGGGGTACCTTGGGGTGAGGTAGGGATTTTTATTAGATGCAAAAAGAAACATATAGGAATATCAAGACTTCTCTAATGTGCTCCCAGGAAAATGGTTGAGCCCACCTTGAACTTTAGGAGTTGGGGTGAACCGAATGATGAAGCATGCCACTACTAGAGTGGGTAAGGGTTATAAATAAAAATAGGTTTTCTCCTATTCCCTCCTCCAAGTGCGATGGAGTTTAGGTTTTCTTTTTTTCATTCTTCTTAATCATTCCTCCTTAGAAGGGAGGATACATTTTTGAGTCAATCCAGCCCATAAAGAGCCCAAAACAGGCAGGTTACCACTAACAGAGCTGCAGAAAGGGTTACAAGGTAGAGTAGTGCATTTGCCAGTAGATGTCAAGAAAAATAGTAACTGTTAGGACCAGACAAAATGGCAGGAGTTAGTAGATGTTAGCAAATTAAAAAAAAAACTTTATATCTTGTGCAAAAGAATTCTTACTATAGACATTTAAGAAATCCTGCAAGGTATCACACATATGGAGCATCAGACATGTCCATCATCTGTAAGATTGAAAAGGTGGATTTGTCCAGAACAGAAGAGACTTATGAACAATATAGCATCCGCCCTTTGCATTCTTTAGAGGTTATTGTTGATGCCATTGATCTATTTCAAATGAAGGAGGTGAAAGGAGCACCCCTAAGTGTGTGGAAGAAAGTTTTAGTAGCTCAGTGTTTCCCACATCTTTTTCCTACTGGAGTAGGTAGCAGGCATGATGAGGGCCTGTGTACACAACTGCAGGTGAGTATAGATCTACTAGACTTTATTCAGAAGGCCTTAGATTTCACCGGCATTTACCTTATACATTGCACCTACTATTTGAGAGAGACTTGCCTGGCCTTTCATATGCTGCAAATCACATTTTAAAAACAAGAGTTATTTTGCAGAATATATCAGCAAGAGACATTCTGGACAAAGTTCAAGGAAAAGTTGAACACTTGGAAAACAATTTAATAAAACTAATGACATATCAATGTGGGACTAAGGAATATTGGCATAGGCATCATGGTGAACTTAAATGCATGTTGAGGAAAATTGGAGCACCTACTTAATTTCTGATGTTCAGATGTGCTGAAAATGCATGTACGGACCTGCTGGAATTCTTGCAGGAGGAAAAATCAAATATAAAAAACATTCATCTGAAGACGCCAGGAGAACTAGACCCTGCAAATATTTGCAGATATTTTAATCATAGATTTCAAGCACAACTAAACCTCCCCTTGGTGAAGTGGCTGATTTCTTTTGGCACAAAGAGTACCCAGCCAAATGTACTCCCCATATTCACATGCTGTTGAGGATAAAAGATGCCCCAAAGTTTGGATTAGACAGTGATGAATCTGTGCTGTCTTTTATAGAACAGTATGTGACTCGCGCCATCCCAAAGGAGAGCGGTGACAAAATGTTAAGACATAAGTTATACGATTCCAAAATCATAGATGTGCGAAAATAAAGAGCAAAATGGAAATTTTACACAAGATGTCGATTTGGATTACCACGACCGATGAAGAGTTAACAACTTTTTGTCTGCAATCAGACATACTATCATAAGCAAATCACCAAAGAACACATATAATTTAAAAAGAACAGATTCTTCAAAATACATCAATGACTACAATCATTTCATTTTGAATGCAAACATGGACCTACAGTTTGTTGCAAAAACTCAATTGCTGTTGCTCGTTAAGTCACCTCTTATATAACAAAGGTAGAGAAAAACGAAATGAAGGACATATGGGAGGAAATTTCAGCAGAAAAGAGTCTTACAAAGAAATTGTACAGATTTAGTTTGAAAATGCTTTCTCACAGAGATAGACTCTTATGAATATGCAGACTGAATATGCAGACTGGTTAGGATCAGGTAGTTTGTTTCCTAAATGTAGAGGAGTTCTATGGGTGAGTTTAGGGCTTGCTAACACTAGTAACAGAGTACTGACGTATTTTCTTGAAATCCAATATCTTGCAGAAGTTGAGCAACACAGTACAGATATTCTGAAGACCAACATGCTGGATACATAGTTTTTTAAAGGTTTTTTTTAGAGTTTTATATAGCGCATACTAGACCCGAGAGATTGGGTATCAGAGTGCTTTACATGAGCACCAGTTTTGTTACATGAGGACACATTCATTTTTGTTAGGCACGGGGAGATTAAGCAATGTGCCCAGAATCACAGGCTGTTGAGCGTCGCTGCCGAGATGCAAAACCGGTTCCCCAGCTTTGAGGACGGCCGCTCTAGCCATAAGGTTACATCCTCTCCCCAAGTATCCAAGAAGGAGTCCTCATCTGGAAAATATGTGTCTCTATGAAAAACTTCCACATTATTCACACAGAATAATGTCAGTGAAAATATAGAGGCAAAAATTGGCTGTTGGATGTGAAGGATGTTTGGTCAGACATAACAACTAAAATGCATTCAACTATTAAAAGATATGTTGCCAGACTCCACACGAAAGAGAGTTATTTTTTTAGCCCTGTTGCAGTTGTTCAAACCATGGCACACTTAAAGCAAGATACTTGGAGAATTTGACTGTTATGAAGACTCATTCAATGCTGTGAGAGACTGCATTGAGTGTTCTTTGTTTCCAGTGTATCTTCGAATGCTGAGAAATGAGATTGAACAAGAAGAAACAATTGTTGCTGAGATAGCAATAGAGAGTTCTCAGAGCAGTCAAAGTTCAACACCTGGAAGTCAAGATCGTTTTGGACAGCCAATCATTCAAAATTAAGCTGCAAAAGCCATGAATAAGGTGGAGAATGCAATGCAGCAAGCAAGACAGGAAACTGTGGATCTAGAATAAGACAACTAATACAGCAATTGAATACAGATCAGAAAAACATTTTTGATGAAGGAAAAGGTCAATTATAACTTTGATTTCTGCATGATAAAAAAATAATGTATGTGTTCTACATGTAAACAGTTCTATTGTATATAACTGGTCAAGCTAAAACTGGATAAAGCTTCTTGATTAAAGTACTGACAAGTTATCTACAAAAGACAACAAATTCCAATTTGTTGTGTGTAGTTACTGCACCAACAGACTTAGCTGCCTATAATATTAAAAGAGTTACCTTTCATCAATTATTAATGCTGCCTATTGAACATGACAACAAATTAGAATACAACTAATCATATGGTGATGCGTTTCATGAGGTGGCAAGAGTACTAAAAAAATTAAAGCTACTAATTATTGATGAAGTCAGCATTGTGTCTAACATAATGCTAGCTTTTATACATCTGAGAATGCAGCATATATTAAAAACTGACTACAACGTGTTTTTTAAGGAAAACACTTGAGGCATGATTACAATGTCAATATGCAGTCTCGGGACCAACTGGCCTCTGGTCGGCAGTCCCAACACCTCAATTACAATGCGACCGCACATGGTACAGTTGCATACTCCTAATTTGTCTCTGGGAGCTTGTGCTGCGGCCGGTAATCCCACCATAGCACAAGCACCCTTACAGAAATGGGAACCTCTGTAAATTCCTGAACCATGAGACAACCACTTAATTGGTCCCGCCACATGATGCAAGGATTTACAGGGAGGCACCATAGGTGCCCCCCAAACCCCCAACCGGAGGGCTGGGGGGGAAAGGGGCCCCTAAAGGCACTTTACCACAGCAAATCCATTTTGGAAAAGCCAACATAGATTGCTCTCGGAAAGTGCCATCATAATCCTGAAGGCAGAACCAGCTTCCTCACAGGATTATGCGGTCCTACCGACTGGTTTACGAGCTCGTCGAGCCCGTGGGAAGTCAGCCGGATTGACTGGCCGGTTTAATTCTGACTGCCCTAATTATAATGGAAGGAAAACACTTAAGGCATTATTACGATGACAATATGCGGTCCTTGGCTGACCGGCCTCCAGGTCAGCAGTCCCAACACCGCAATTACAGTGCAACCGCACATGGTGCAGTCGCGTAGTCCCACTTTATCTCTGGGAGCATGTGCTGTGGACGTGTTCCGACTGTAGCACAAGCTCCCATAGAAAAATGGGAGCCTCTGCAAATCGCTGAACTGTGAGACAGCCACCTAATGGTGCCTGCCACATGGTGCAAGGATTTACAGGAAGGTACTATAGGTGCCCCCCAATCCCCCAACCGGAGGGACAGGGGGGAAAGAAGACCTGCTAGGAGACCATAAAGGCACTTTCTGACAGCAAATTCATTTTGGAAAGGCCAATATAGATTTGCTCTTGGAAAGTGCCATCATAATCTTGAAGCCAAAAACAGCTTCCTCAAGGGGTTATGTGGCTCTACTGACTGGCTGACGAGCTCCTCGAGCCTGTGGGATGTCAGCAGGATTGACCGGCCAGTTTGATTCCAACTGCCATAATCATAATATGGCGGTCAGGTGTCAAACTAGGGATGTCAGTTGTATAGCCTCCAATGTGCGAAAGCAGCTTTCCGACCAACATCCTAATTAGCCCCTTGATAGTCTTTGGAGACTTGCTACAACTAACTCTAGTCAAACAAAAACCTGTATTCAAGACACTACTACATAATAAAACAAGTAATTCACTAGGAAGTATTGGAAATGCAAACATTTGGGAAAACTTTGAACACAAAGAGTTAATCAAAAATATACACCAAGCATCAGATATACTAAAGGGCATAAGGGTGGGAGTCATCACAAAAGAAGGAAAGAGAGCATTACAAACCCGTCACATCAAAAGTCTCAGATGCAGAAGTAATGAATATATTTGTTAAAGAAGACAAGTATATTGTTTGTTTGATGCCAACCTTTGAGGACTATAGTAAATTCCATAAACAACTGGAAAAATAAGTCATCATCGAAAGTACAGCAAATGATAAAATGGAACATCAAGGAGTTACAGTTACAGTGTAACTAACAGAAAAACTGAAGGCTAATTTGGATAGTTTAAAAACTACGGGACTGTTAAATATCTGTTAAAATAGGTGTGCAATCTCGCGTTGCAAATAAAATGTTAAAAAAGGGCTAGCAAATGGCGCAATGGGTAAAGTTGTGAAATGTAGTAATTATTCAAATAAAAATGATATGGAATACTTAGCCATAAAATTTGATGATGTTGTTGAAGTTAAGCAGATTGATAGATGCATTGTACATTTTCAACTCGTGAAAGATTTGTATGTTCACGAAAAGTAGTTACCAGTGTCTTTAGCATATGCAGTAACTATCTGCAGGTCTCAAGGTTTAAGTGTAGATGCAGCTCTTGCTAATTTTGGTAGGAGTGTATTCAAAGAAGGAATGTCATATGTAGCTTTGTTGCAAATTAGAACATTGTCTGCTTTATTTCTGATTAAGTTTTATGAGAAGAAAGCAAGTGCTGACGTGAGCTGTGTAAGGGAGTATAATTGAATAAGAGGTCTAGATACTCCTCATTTAGGCCAGTATCACGTGCTTGAAAAAAGGATAATGTGTCCAAAGTGGAAAATATCAAAGCAGTCTATCAGAGCTGAATAGAAAGATGAACAAAAAGAAAAACAACAAGGACCTAAGAAAAGAAAACTACAACACAATGAGGCAATGGAAGGCTATGACTTTGAGAACAAATCTGGAATGATTTGTTATGCAAATGTACTGTTAAATGGATTGTATCAGTTGCCTCATTTTATTATTAAAGAAAAAGTACATAAAACTATAGGCCTCATTACGATATCGGGCAGAAGCCTCCTCCCGACAGTTGAAAATTCCTCGACTGCTGCAGAACCCTTCTGACCGACCTGTCAGTTTACAATCCACCAACCGATTACGATGTTCGCAGTCAGTAAGTGAACCATGCGGGTATTCCTAATCGGTTCCTACTGGTTCTCGGAGTATTCCGGTCAGTCGAACCAGCATCGTCAACATCTACAATCAGCGTTTCAGACCGACTGATTACGATGTCAATTTTCAACAACCTTTCCAAGTTGGCCGGTCTGCCATGAAAAGGATGTTGGAAAGTGACTTTGGAGATCCCTAGCAGGACCCCCTTCATCATGAGGCCTCTGGATGAGAGCCAAGAGGGTACCTAAGGGACCGCCATGTTAAACCCTACACTGTGTGGCAGGCACAACAGGGTGCAGGGTTTTGCACACACACCACATTTCCCCATAGGAGCCTGTGTTGTCGGGCAGAACAGGGGCTCCCATAGGGAACAATGGGAAACCAACCAAACAGTGTTCAGTTGCATCATAATTAGTAAGGTGGAACCGCCGACCGTGAGTCGGTCAGTGCCTGAATCCAAGACAGTGTCGGCATTAGCCCTGGGTGGTAAATTCCGTTCCGCTCGTAGAATTTGCGGAATTTGGGTAATTTCGCGTTTCGCAGAGAACGCGAAATTGCAAACAGAAAAAAAGCATCGCGAACAAGCAATTACACGCGCTTGCGGAATTTCTGCGTGTTCGCAGAGATTTTTTACTGTTTCATGGCGATTTGCGTAACGCAAAGAAGCAAATTCCGCCCACCCCTAGTCGACATCGCAATGAGTCCCTATGTAGTTTTCATGAAGAATTATGAACTGGCAGAACTGTTATACATTCTGATATAAGAAAACTCAAGCACTACCCATGCAGTCATGCAGTCACCCTGACACTGTACCTGCACTCCTTCATTCACCCAGGCACTGTCCTTATACTTATCCATTCACAGTGGCCCTACCTTTGCACTTATCCATTCCCCCAGGTACTGCTTATGATGTCGTGTAGTTCCTATATACCCTACACAGGATCTGCGTGTTTTGGATTACATAAACTGTGGGATTGGTGGCAGACTGATTCTGTGCACCCCCATTGGATATGTTAGCCTGTCTGCATCAGCTAGCTCACAGTATCACTAGAATCTCCTCTTATCAGGTAGAGAATAGTTCTTGGCAACCTCAGAACATGACAACACTGATCCCTCAGGATCGTGGAAACAATATACTACATTTCGCTCAGTCACTTGTGCTCACTTACTTTGCCTCAGAGATAAACAGAATAAACAGGCTGGGCATTTCAATACGGATTTATTGAACAGTTGTTATTCTATTGTAGAATTTATGAGCTGCAACAACCATTAGACAGTAGCAGAGATATGTGATTAGAAGCACTAAGAGAGTAAATGGATGGTATAGCTCCACCGATTTGCAATAATCATGTATACATACTGGTATATAAAACACATGATAAAAAGTGTGTACTCCTACGATGTCTCCCTAACTAGATGTACCTAAATGTACCTAGCATCTGTGTAGGTGTTATGCCAAGAATCCCACTAGGATGTAGTCAACCCAATTACCCGAGAAAGAGAGAGTATGGGACCCCATCCTGGTCTCGAGTTGGACACCCCGTGAGGGATTTTAAACCACTGCTAGATGGAGCATCTGCCTGCAGCAACCTCAGTGTCTCTTGTCAGTGTGTCAGCCCGAAAGTCAAGGTCTCTCTCTATCTTTCTAAGCAAGATGTGATGTATTTATACCTATAGGTCTCCTCAGGGGTCCTACCTTGCTGTGTTACTATGTAGGCCTAAAGAATGACGTTGGGACTGAACTTTATACAGAGATATTATACAGGAAATGGTAATCCTGCTGTTAGTCCTGCTGTACTTCTAAGAAGCCTCATGCAAAATGTATGAGAATTGAACTAGGGAAGACCTGTGTTCTGAATGCAGTGTAATATCTGGGCAAAAGGTCTTTTCCCAAGAACCGCTATGTATGTAATGTAGGGAAGGATATAGGTGAAAGGTTGTAATGATACCTATGCCTATATAGGTACCTATATGGAATATAACAATGCACTTATCCATTCACCAAGACACTACACTTGTAGTCATCCATTTACCTAGGTAGTACACCTGCACTCATTAAATCACCCTGGCAATACTGAGGCACTCATCCAATCATCCTGGCACAACCCATGCACTCATTCAACCATGCAGGCACTGCATGTGCACTCATTCATTCACCCAACACTACACATGCATTCATCCAATCACCCAGGCACTGTACTTGCACTCATCCATTCACCCCAGCACTACACTTGCACTCATCCAATCAGCCAGGCTCTACTCATGCACTCATCCATTCCCCAAGACAGTGCACTTGCACATATCTTTTCACCTAGGCACTACACTCATCCATTCACTCAGGCACTACACTTGTACTCATCCATTCACACAGGTATTGCACTTCCACTCATCCCATCTCCCAGGCACTACTCTTGCACACCTCCAATCACCCAGGCACTACATAGGCAGTCATCCAACCACCCAGGTACTGCACATGTACCCATTCAATCACTAAGGCAGGACAAATGCAAGCCTCCAACAACATACAGACATTGCAGATGCACTGATTCAATAACACAGGGTCACACATATACAGCATACTTTTTTTTAACTGTGCAATTTGTTTTTTTGAGAGTATTAAATCTTTATATATGTTTATATATTTTTTAATGTTTCTTTGCTGAGGAAAATTGCAACTTGGAAAAGTAAACCTTGAAAAATGCACACTCACGAAAGGTGAAAAAAGCTACTGTTCATTAACAAAAATAAACATTTGACATGTCTAAATTCAGTAGCCACATCTTCAGCAGCAGTGGTGACATCAGAAGGAGCTTGCTGGCACGGTCTGCTTGGTGGAGATGATGCAGAAGATACTCCTCCTCTCTCTCTATCTCTCTCTCTCTCTCGCTCACTCTCTCTCTCTCTCTGGCTATCTCTCTCATTGATGTCATCCCACAAGAGTACTTTTTACTGGTGCCTCTAGAGAGAGTGTTATCACATATTGTGCATTGCACAAACTTTGCTACTGTTTTCGATTCTCCTGATGGGATTCTAAAAGAATCCCAGGCAATGCTGGATTCCTTCTGGGTAGCCTCCTCCTCTTCAGCTTCCCCTGAATCAATGCCCTGAACTTCCTGCGCCTCCTGCTAGACCACCTTTTCTTCCTCTCCAGGTTGCCCTTATTTTCTTGAAACAGACCAAAAATTACTCTCCTAAAGGCAGCTATGAGCTCTCTATCAAATGTGCTGATAGAAAGATCAGGAATGGTGAATGAGTGTGTACTTCCTGTGCATATACATGAAAATTGCAGTATCCAATCATATTCCCTTGTGATGCGTTTCACAGGATATTTGTGATATCTAAATTCACTGCGAATACCAGAAATTATAAAGGAAAGTCTTCCTGTGAAATTAGTATACCAAAATAAGTGAGATAGCAATAAACCCCTACTGCTCAAAACCCAATGTAAAATGTCTAAATATGCATTAAACACTTTCTCAAAAACACATGGTGGTCGCAACTATCGGATGCTTCATGACGTTCACGGACATCGTGAATTCTAGTAAATATATTAAACAGCATTTTTAGAGTAAAAGGAATATAAAATATAATCTGCCTTTTTTTTTTTTTAGAAAACCTCTAGGATACAGCAAATCCCAGGGTATCTTAATATATGCAAATCTCAAATATTGAAAATGGCATGAGCGTCATGGATGACATCTCCGCGACGGCTGGTGAAACCGCAGAGGAATAAAAATTAAGAATTCATTTGAAACGAAAATCCTTAAGATACTCTATCTTATAGGGTGAACTACAAAACCCCAAGGGATCATTACTGTGTCTGATATTGCTAAATGTGTCTTTCATACTGTTTATAAATTTGCTACTTTTTATGAAGTTGCCGCAACACTCGCGACAGCATCACAAATATTTTAAAAATTCTAAAAATATAAGAACAAGTAAAAAAAACTACAGTCATAAAAAGAAATGAATGAGGGTCATTTACATTTCTTTTCCATTATGACATAAAGAAAATTGGATACATGCATATCTTCGACCCAAGATCTAGCCACAGACAGACCCTATTGCCAGTTATCAGCTATGAGTACAATAAAAAAATTAAACATTTGTAAAGTAATCAAATGTTATGATATACAATGCATGTAAAAAATACAAATAATTTAGATTCACTGGAAAAAAATGTTAACAGATGTTAGTGTTAGGAGATATATGTTAAAAATGAAACCTTAGAAATTCACTTAAAAAAACTATAGGGTACAAGGATGGTATAGTTAGGTATTAGAATTTAAAAGACCTTAGAAATTCACTAGAACAAAGGTTACAGAGACATTATAGTTTGGAGTTTGCATTTAAAAAAACCAGAAGAAATCACTGAAAAAAATCAAAGGTCACAGGCACGTTATTGTTAGGAATTAGCATTTAAAAAAAACCTTAGCAATTCACTCATTCAGATTACAGGGTCATTATAGTTAGGCTCAGAATTCACTTATACAAAACCAGTAATTTCAAAATAATGGAGAAAACTGTATCCAGTTTGGACACAGCCACTGAGCAGGCTGAGGCACAGGAGCCTGTCCAGGTATCTACTACCGCTACTACTACTACTATTGCTACTATGCCGATTTCAGGCCACAGTTCTAGCCTTAACTCTAAACTTAGTGCTGGCCCTGTCGGGATTTTTCACAACAGATATGCCCCTTTGCTACTAGAGCCAGAGACAGATCTGGGAAATGATATTGCCAGTACTGCCCTACAGGGCGATAACTGGGCAAACTCGAGCCCTCACATAATCATTGAGCCTATATTAGATATCCCCTCACAAGCAGCTCAAACAGTGGCTAATATAGGTGGTAACTCCCCCGCAGAGTCAGACGTCTTATTAGCGGAGAGTGGCCAAAATGTGGAACAGCAACAGAAAGCTGGAGGTGAGAATATTGAGAGCTTATTTAGATCTCTACGCGAAGATCTTTTGGCGAAACTACTACCTAAGTTCGAGATATCTGAAGGAAATCAGAGAGAGATCACACAGAAATGTACTATCCTTGAAAGCAAACTGAATGACGTCTGCACAAGAACAGAATCTTTAGAAGGAGAGGTAGCTGTACTTACGAGAGTTTCGCAAGCACATTCGAAAACAATAACTGAACTAAAAGCCCAGAATCAGACCTTGTAGCAGGATATGGAACGTATGGAGATTCATGCGAGGCGTAATAATTTGAAATTTCTGAAAGTCCCTGAAGGAGCTGAAATGGGAGACGTAAAGACTCTGATCTGTAAGCTTTTGAGAGAAGGAATCCTGAAGGACAGACCGGACATCAATCTTGAGAGTGAAATACATCGGGCTCATAGGGATCCATTTCGACGCCATCCTGATAGGAATGCTCCACGTAAAATACTGGTGAATTTCCTATCATATTCAGTGAAGGAGTTAATATTAAGCAGGGCCCTCATTGACTCCACAATTCAGATCGACTCATCTAAGTATTTAATCCAGTCAAATGTCGGTAGGGCAACAGCACAGAGACAGTGGGAGTTGGGGGCCCGGATGCAGGAATTGAGGGGGTTGGGTGCACAGGTTATGATGAGGTTCCCAGCCTCACTAAGGGTGGTATGGAATAATAAGACGCACAATTTCACGTCTCCTCAGGAAGTCGATAGTTTCCTTATTTGTCTGAAAGAAGCTCAGAGATAGTTATATAATAAAACTTAATCTCAAGAGATGAGCGGGTATCACTGAATTCTGATTGCAAAATCATACTAGAGATTAATTGAATGGGCTGTGAGGCCTATAAGATATATAGATGTTTGGTGCATAGAGCATGCAGTATTTGGTTTAAATAAAAAGAATAAAAATAAAAAAGGGTGGAAGAAGAAAAAAAAAGAAAAAAGAAAAGAAATATATAGATTATCCACGTGTGTTTACACAACGTAAAGGGGAAAAACAAAATAGAAAAGGAGGGAAAAGAAGACATGGAAAATAATAATAATCAATGTCCACATAACTTCCACATAACTTCCACATAACTTGCACATAACTTACACAATAGGGAAAGGGGAAGAGAGGATGGAAAAAAAGAAAGGGGAAAAAAAAAAAGTTTAGAATTTTTTATTTTTTTTAGGTGATAGATAGGTGTAGTTACATCACTCAATATGGGTGTCACAATTGGGACCAGAATCTGGATCAGGGGGATGGGCCCCAAATGGCGATATGATCGCCAAAGGTAATAAGGGGGGGTTCCTCACGGGGGGAGGAGGGGAGGTGATAAAAAGAAAATAATTTCCTCATATATCTAGAAAAGATGAGACAGGCATGACTCAATTTCTTATTATAGGGATGCTGGAGCTATCTTTACAACCGGGTACCCTCTCAATAGCGAAAACTAAATTTGCTACTTTTTATGAAGTTGCCGCAACACTCGCGACAGCATCACAAATATTTTAAAAATTCTAAAAATATAAGAACAAGTAAAAAAACTACAGTGATAAAAAGAAATGAAAGAGGGTCATTTACATTTCTTTTCCATTATGACATAAAGAAAATTGGATACATGCATATCTTCGACCCAAGATCTAGCCACAGACAGACACTATTGCCAGTTATCAGCTATGAGTACAATAAAAAAATTTAACATTTCTAAAGTAATCAAATGTTATGACATACAATGCATGTAAAAAATACAAATAATTTAGATTCACTGGAAAAAAATGTTACACAGATGTTAGTGTTAGGAGATATATGTTAAAAATGAAACCTTAGAAATTCACTTTAAAAACTATAGGGTACAAGGATGGTATAGTTAGGTATTAGAATTTAAAAGACCTTAGAAATTCACTAGAACAAAGGTTACAGAGACATTATAGTTTGGAGTTTGCATTTAAAAAAAACAGAAAAAATCACTGAAAAAAATCAAAGGTCACAGGGACGTTATTGTTAGGAATTAGCATTTAAAAAAAAACCTTATTAATTCACTCATTCAGATTACAGGGTCATTATAGTTAGGCTCAGAATTCACTTATACAAAACCAGTAATTTCAAAATAATGGAGAAAACTGTATCCAGTTTGGACACAGCCACTGAGCAGGCTGAGGCACAGGAGCCTTTCCAGGTATCTACTACCGCTACTACTACTACTATTGCTACTATGCCGATTTCAGGCCACAGTTCTAGCCTTAACTCTAAACTTAGTGCTGGCCCTGTCGGGATTTTTCACAACAGATATGCCCCTTTGCTACTAGAGCCAGAGACAGATCTGGGAGATGATATTGCCAGTACTGCCCTACAGGGCGATAACTGGGCAAACTCGAGCCCTCACATAATCATTGAGCCTATATTAGATATCCCCCCACAAGCAGCTCAAACTGTGGCTAATATAGGTGGTAACTCCCCCGCAGAGTCAGACGTCTTATTAGCGGAGAGTGGCCAAAATGTGGAATAGCAACAGAAAGCTGGAGGTGAGAATATTGAGAGCTTATTTAGATCTCTACGCGAAGATATTTTGGCGAAACTACTACTTAAGTTCGAGATATCTGAAGGAAATCAGAGAGAGATCACACAGAAATGTACTATCCTTGAAAGCAAACTGAATGACGTCTGCACAAGAACAGAATCTTTAGAGGGAGAGGTAGCTGTACTTACGAGAGTTTCGCAAGCACATTCGAAAACAATAACTGAACTAAAAGCCCAGAATCAGACCTTGCAGCAGGATATGGAACGTATGGAGATTCATGCGAGACGTAATAATTTGAAATTTCTGAAAGTCCCTGAAGGAGCTGAAATGGGAGACGTAAAGACTCTGATCTGTAAGCTTTTGAGAGAAGGAGTCCTGAAGGACAGACCGGAAATCAATCTTGAGAGTGAAATACATCGGGCTCATAGGGATCCATTTCGACGCCATCCTGATAGGAATGCTCCACGTAAAATCCTGGTGAATTTCCTATCATATTCAGTGAAGGAGTTAACATTAAGCAGGGCCCTCATTGACTCCACACTTCAGATCGACTCATCTAAGTATTTAATCCAGTCAAATGTCGGTAGGGCAACAGCACAGAGACAGTGGGAGTTGGGGGCCCGGATGCAGGAATTGAGGGGGTTGGGTGCACAGGTTATGATGAGGTTCCCAGCCTCACTAAGGGTGGTATGGAATAATAAGACGCACAATTTCACGTCTCCTCAGGAAGTCGATAGTTTCCTTATTTGTCTGAAAGAAGCTCAGAGATAGTTATATAATAAAACTTAATCTCAAGAGATGAGCGGGTATCACTGAATTCTGATTGCAAAATCATACTAGAGATTAATTGAATGGGCTGTGAGGCCTATAAGATATATAGATGTTTGGTGCATAGAGCATGCAGTATTTGGTTTAAATAAAAAGAATAAAAATAAAAAAGGGTGGAAGAAGAAAAAAAAAGAAAAAAAGAAAAGAAATATATAGATTATCCACGTGTGTTTACACAACGTAAAGGGGAAAAACAAAATAGAAAAGGAGGGAAAAGAAGACATGGAAAATAATAATAATCAATGTCCACATAACTTCCACATAACTTCCACATAACTTGCACATAACTTACACAATAGGGAAAGGGGAAGAGAGGATGGAAAAAAAGAAAGGGGAAAAAAAAAAAAGTTTAGAATTTTTTATTTTTTTTAGGTGATAGATAGGTGTAGTTACATCACTCAATATGGGTGTCACAATTGGGACCAGAATCTGGATCAGGGGGATGGGCCCCAAATGGCGATATGATCGCCAAAGGTAATAAGGGGGGGTTCCTCACGGGGGGAGGAGGGGAGGTGATAAAAAGAAAATAATTTCCTCATATATCTAGAAAAGATGAGACAGGCATGACTCAATTTCTTATTATAGGGATGCTGGAGCTATCTTTACAACCGGGTACCCTCTCAATAGCGAAAACTAAATTTGCTACTTTTTATGAAGTTGCCGCAACACTCGCGACAGCATCACAAATATTTTAAAAATTCTAAAAATATAAGAACAAGTAAAAAAACTACAGTGATAAAAAGAAATGAAAGAGGGTCATTTACATTTCTTTTCCATTATGACATAAAGAAAATTGGATACATGCATATCTTCGACCCAAGATCTAGCCACAGACAGACACTATTGCCAGTTATCAGCTATGAGTACAATAAAAAAATTTAACATTTCTAAAGTAATCAAATGTTATGACATACAATGCATGTAAAAAATACAAATAATTTAGATTCACTGGAAAAAAATGTTACACAGATGTTAGTGTTAGGAGATATATGTTAAAAATGAAACCTTAGAAATTCACTTTAAAAACTATAGGGTACAAGGATAGTATAGTTAGGTATTAGAATTTAAAAGACCTTAGAAATTCACTAGAACAAAGGTTACAGAGACATTATAGTTTGGAGTTTGCATTTAAAAAAAACAGAAAAAATCACTGAAAAAAATCAAAGGTCACAGGGACGTTATTGTTAGGAATTAGCATTTAAAAAAAAACCTTATTAATTCACTCATTCAGATTACAGGGTCATTATAGTTAGGCTCAGAATTCACTTATACAAAACCAGTAATTTCAAAATAATGGAGAAAACTGTATCCAGTTTGGACACAGCCACTGAGCAGGCTGAGGCACAGGAGCCTTTCCAGGTATCTACTACCGCTACTACTACTACTATTGCTACTATGCCGATTTCAGGCCACAGTTCTAGCCTTAACTCTAAACTTAGTGCTGGCCCTGTCGGGATTTTTCACAACAGATATGCCCCTTTGCTACTAGAGCCAGAGACAGATCTGGGAGATGATATTGCCAGTACTGCCCTACAGGGCGATAACTGGGCAAACTCGAGCCCTCACATAATCATTGAGCCTATATTAGATATCCCCCCACAAGCAGCTCAAACTGTGGCTAATATAGGTGGTAACTCCCCCGCAGAGTCAGACGTCTTATTAGCGGAGAGTGGCCAAAATGTGGAATAGCAACAGAAAGCTGGAGGTGAGAATATTGAGAGCTTATTTAGATCTCTACGCGAAGATATTTTGGCGAAACTACTACTTAAGTTCGAGATATCTGAAGGAAATCAGAGAGAGATCACACAGAAATGTACTATCCTTGAAAGCAAACTGAATGACGTCTGCACAAGAACAGAATCTTTAGAGGGAGAGGTAGCTGTACTTACGAGAGTTTCGCAAGCACATTCGAAAACAATAACTGAACTAAAAGCCCAGAATCAGACCTTGCAGCAGGATATGGAACGTATGGAGATTCATGCGAGACGTAATAATTTGAAATTTCTGAAAGTCCCTGAAGGAGCTGAAATGGGAGACGTAAAGACTCTGATCTGTAAGCTTTTGAGAGAAGGAGTCCTGAAGGACAGACCGGAAATCAATCTTGAGAGTGAAATACATCGGGCTCATAGGGATCCATTTCGACGCCATCCTGATAGGAATGCTCCACGTAAAATCCTGGTGAATTTCCTATCATATTCAGTGAAGGAGTTAACATTAAGCAGGGCCCTCATTGACTCCACACTTCAGATCGACTCATCTAAGTATTTAATCCAGTCAAATGTCGGTAGGGCAACAGCACAGAGACAGTGGGAGTTGGGGGCCCGGATGCAGGAATTGAGGGGGTTGGGTGCACAGGTTATGATGAGGTTCCCAGCCTCACTAAGGGTGGTATGGAATAATAAGACGCACAATTTCACGTCTCCTCAGGAAGTCGATAGTTTCCTTATTTGTCTGAAAGAAGCTCAGAGATAGTTATATAATAAAACTTAATCTCAAGAGATGAGCGGGTATCACTGAATTCTGATTGCAAAATCATACTAGAGATTAATTGAATGGGCTGTGAGGCCTATAAGATATATAGATGTTTGGTGCATAGAGCATACAGTATTTGGTTTAAATAAAAAGAATAAAAATAAAAAAGGGTGGAAGAAGAAAAAAAAAGAAAAGAAATATATAGATTATCCACGTGTGTTTACACAACGTAAAGGGGAAAAACAAAATAGAAAAGGAGGGAAAAGAAGACATGGAAAATAATAATAATCAATGTCCACATAACTTCCACATAACTTGCACATAACTTACACGATAGGGAAAGGGGAAGAGAGGAAGGAAAAAAAGAAAGGGGAAAAAAAAGTTTATACATTTTTTATTTTTTTTTAGGTGATAGATAGGTGTAGTTACATCACTCAATATGGGTGTCACAATTGGGACCAGAATCCGGTTCAGGGGGATGGGCCCCAAATGGCGATATGATCGCCAAAGGTAATAAGGGGGGGTTCCTCACGAGGGGAGGAGGGGGGGGTGGTAAAAAGAAAAAAATGTCCTCATATATCTAGAAAAGATGAGACAGGCATGACTCAATTGCTTATTATAGGGATGCTGGAGCTATCTTTACAACCGGGTACCCTCTCAATAGCGAAAACTTGGGAAAATGGAGAATAAAATAAAAGTAATAAATTGGAATATTAACGGATTGAGGGAGAGTAGGAAACTTGGTAGAATCTGCGAATTCTTAAATAAATCTGGTGCCCATATTCTTCTATTAGAAGAAACACACCTTGAACTGCAGGAATGTAAAGTAGCTTTTAAAGGTCAAAAGTGGATTCAGGACTTCCTCTGCTCTAATCATAGCGGTAACACCAGAGGGGTGGCAATAATCATCAGAATCAACAGTGGGATAAGAGTAGAGAAGTACGAAACCGATCATACAGGTAGATGGCTGACTGCATCCTTAGCTATAGGTAAGACTAAGCTGACTTGCGCAATATATTATGGTCCTAATCAGGACTCTCCGGAAGCTCTGATTAGCTTAAAAACAAGCTTTCTTGAATTAAATGCTCCCATTATCTTAGGTGGTGATTTTAACCTTGTACTAGACCCGAGGTTGGAACGTACTTCTAATGTTGCCTCGCCTCCCTATGTAGATCTAAAAGAGAGCTTAGAAATATGATGCGGGATTTT
This sequence comes from Lissotriton helveticus, assembly GCF_964261635.1. Taxonomy (NCBI): domain Eukaryota; kingdom Metazoa; phylum Chordata; class Amphibia; order Caudata; family Salamandridae; genus Lissotriton; species Lissotriton helveticus. Next base: position 1,450,439,074 of record NC_136065.1, read on the forward strand.
AACTTATTAGATGTCTGGAGGGTTAAGAATCAGAATAGCAGAGACTATTCATTTTATAGTCACAGACATAAACACCATTCACGGATTGACTTTTTCCTCATGGATCAAAGTCTGCTTCCAGAGATTGTGTCTACCTCTTATGTTCCAGCAATTCTATCTGACCATTCTATAGTAGAACTAACAGTTACATTTTCACAAAGCCCTCAAATTAGGCGATGGTCCTTAGATAGATCTCTATTATTACAGGAAGAGTTAATGCAGGATCTACTGAAACAGATGGCAGAGTATTTTGAGTTAAATAAAGCCACTGCGTCAGATCAAACATTATGGGAAGCTTTCAAGTGTTTCCTAAGGGGGACACTTACAACCATAATGATACGGAGAAATAAAATTAGGAAGAAGTCTGAAGATGACTCTCTATTTAAAATAAAGCAAAAAGAACAAGAGCTACATATAGCCTCCCTTGAACAGCAGATTAATTTGATCCCTATGCAGAAGGAGCTGGGGAGCTTAAAAATTAAATATCAGGCAAATCTGGATAAAATTATCAAAGAAAAGTGGGATGCAAGTAGATTGCAGAACTTTTCTTATGGGGAGAAATGTGGTCGAATTTTGGCCTGGAAGGTTAGATCCGATCGCACTAGGAACCAGATAAATAAATTAAGGTTACAGAGATCTGGAGATATCTCATTTGATAATGATGAGATTTTGGGTGAAATTAAAACGTATATGCAAGATCTATATATGGGGAATAACGACAGAAACTTAACTGAAGGTGCAGTTCATTGGTTAGAGGGGGTACGCCTGCCACATTTGAATGAGACAGATAGCCTGTTCTTGAGTTCTTTGATCAAGGAGGGGGAAGTTCACGATCAATTAAAAAGAATGGCCAGGGGAAAAGCAGCTGGCCCAGATGGGCTCCCGGTAGAAGTATACCAAATGGGGTCTGATATATTGGTTCCTATCCTTACGTCTTTATTCAATAAAATACATCTAGCAGGAGAGCCCACTCCCCCGTCCTGGTTAGAGGCTACGGTTACGTTAGTTTTGAAGGCAAATAAGGACCCTACTAATGCTGAGTCTTATAGGCCTATCTCGATGCTAGATATAGATTACAAAATCTTTGCGGGTGTATTGGCAGGGAGATTGGCCAAAGTAATTAAGTCTGTGGTCCACGAGGATCAGAGGGGGTTCATGCCTGGTAGACAGCTGAACGAGCTAACCTTCCAGGCAATCGCGGCCATTGATTATGCCACAGGGGAAAAAGCTCCATTAACCATCATAGCAATTGATGCCGCCAAGGCCTTTGACCAGGTTAGCTGGTTGTATTTGTGGGAAGTTCTGTCAAAGTTTGGTATTCCAGCCAACTTTATAACATCTGTTAAATCATTATATCTATACCCCAGGGCCAAATTTCTTGTAAATAACTTACTTACAGACTGGGTTCAAATAACTCGTGGCACCAGACAGGGATGTCCCCTCTCTCCCTTCTTGTTTAATTTATATTTAGAGCCCCTGGCTACCCAGTTAAGATCGGATACTCTAATCAAGCCTTTCCGGATAAATGAATTAGATTTAAATCTTGCTTTATACGCTGACGATCTTTTATTGTTCACACGCAATCCCGACATATCAATCTCTCGATTATATTATCATGCAGAAGCTTTTGGGGAGGCTTCAGGATACAGAATCAATAAAGAGAAAACCGAGGTTATGCAATGGAATCAGGTGGTCCAACTTCCTGGAACAAAACCTCGGATGAGATACCTAGGGGTACATTTGCTACAGAACATCTCCGAGATTTCCAAAGTCAACTTGGACAGAGTGTACAAGGATATAAGTGTACTTTTACATCGATGGTCGGGACTGCCATTGAACATTTTCGGGAGGGTAAACTTAAATAAAATGGTTATTTTGCCAAAGATCACATTCCTTCTTAACTCGATACCCCTGTCATTAAATCCCAAGGATATTGCTAAATTGCAGGGACGGATAGGATCCTTCATCTGGAACTCTAAATCGCCCAGAATTTCACTGAAAAAACTAAAGAGAAAGTTGAAGACAGGTGGACTTGCTATGCCTGACATCCTTCATTATTGCCATGTTTTTCACTTTAAAAACTTTAGATCAATGGCCGACAAAGCTGATACATCTTGTTTGGGTCGGCTATTTCAGGCGCTATTACATAGTATCCCCTTAGGGCATGAATCCTTTTTATTTAAGTTTGGAGACCCAAAATTCTACAAGAAGGTCAGACTAAAGGTATTGGGCACAGCCCTGGGAAATTGGGTGTTTCTGAAAAAAAACCTAGATATCCCTTATTATACACCTTTGGCTCCTACATGGGACTCTCCGGGAACACCCGAATGTCTCAGGGATCGATTATCACTCCCCCTTAGGACAGCTGGTATTATGCAGTGGAGAGATCTCCTTGATGATTCAGAGTTATTGGGGTGGGATTCACTCTCCGGTCTGACAAACGGAACTCTTACCAGGTTCAAATTTTATCAGTTATCTAGCTGGTGGAGTACTATAGCGTGGGGTTTAACAGCTAATCCTAAGTTTGATCTGGTAAAGAAAAAAGGGAGCTGGAAAAAAGAGATCTCCTTTTGGTACGAGGCCTTAAATGAGAAGGATGATGTCACAGAACTTGAACTTAATAAACTATGGGGAGAAGCAGCAGCTTTACAGGGCGATAAATTACCAGCTCTACGGGGAGATTCCTTTAAATTGCTATATACAGTCGTGAAATCAGCCCCTCTAAAACGAAATCATTTGTTCACCCTGTACAGAGTGTATATCTCCCCTAAGAAACTGGATAAGTTTACTAATTTTAAACATTGCTGTCCACGTTGTAAGGCTTCTGCTGCGGACGAATTACATATGTTTGTAGAGTGCCCAAGACTATCGCTCTTTTGGACTAAAATTGAAGAATTTATAACAGAAGTTTTGGGTACACATATAGTTATTACACCTATGATCATCCTTTTTGGCCTAGGGGAAGAGTACTAGCTTAATGAGATGAGGACCAAATTCTTATTTTATATAATGGTATTAGCTAGACGGGAAATATGTAAGTCCTGGAAATCAGAGAATGCTCCCACCTTTGCTGATTGCCTAAGTTACATTATGTATGTCAGCGAGTCTGATATTGCTTGTGACGACTCAAGCCTTGTTAAGATCTGGGCGGCCCTGGTGGCTTGGCGGAAAAGATGAGAGTATTCCAATGATTTTACCTGGGTACTGTCGGTGCTTTGTCTCTTACCCAACCAAGGGTCTTCTAGATTAAAGGGTATGGAGTGGACATAGCAAACAGTCCAGCCTGAAGGGGGATTCTCTCCTCTCTTCCATTTTTGGATTGAATTCTTTGAATTTAATCCGGGCGGCCGGTACATCGTAATGGCGAGAGGAGGAGATACCCTATCTAGAATACCCATAATTGGTATATGAGGAATAAAGATTTTTTTTTTTTTTAAAACAGTGACATTCAGCTGTTATAGTAAGTGAGTTAATTATAGCTTGCACCCACACAATACACTTCTTATGACCTAACATCCCTCATAACATTGTCAGTGGCATCACTAATGATATCACTATACCGCCTGTTAGGAGAAAACTTGTGTTCTGTTTCTATACTTGCACTGAAGCAGGCAGGGAAATAAAACACATTTTGCTCCTGGCTGGAGGGCGCAGGCAAAAAAGCAGCTACTCCCTTCAGATGGGAGAAGTGCTGGCTCCTTCACCATGCAGGAAACCGGTGGTGGTGGCTGCGGGGCTCTGGGCTGCCCCATGCCCCCATCATGTTGGTTGGTGGGTGTCTTGAATGGGTACTGGGTTACCCACCTGCTTTTTAGAAAAGCTCTGGCTTGTGTAGGGGACAATGTGGCCCCCCTCACCTTTTTAATAAGATACTGACCACATGGGTGGGTCCCAGATCCTAATAAGGCTCGGGAGGAGGGCACATACCCCCCCTCCCTTTTATAATGTTAAGTGACCCAGAATGTTGGTGTCCCGGGCCTAATAAGAATGGGGAGGGGGGTCACATGGCCCACAACTACTTTTTTTAAAATGCAGGATCCCAGAGGATGAGATTCTCAAAGCCTAATAAGGCGTGAGAGAGGTCCTCGTAGCATCCCTCCCCTCTTTAAATATATTTGGCGCAAGGGGATTGAGTCTCTGGGGTGTATTAGGGCTTGGGGTGGGGGCTGCATGTCTCCCTCCCCTTACATTTTGGCTTGTGGGATGGGGTCCTAAGGGCCTAAGAAGGTTCGTGTAGGGGGGGTTGCATGTCCTCCCCCCCAGTTAAGTTGTATTTGGTCCAGGGGAAAGGGGTCATTGGGCCCTTTAAGACTTGGGAGGAATGCCGCCTCCTTCTCCTTTTTACTGGAACTGGCGCGGGGAATGGAGTACATTATTGGGATTGGGGACAAATAGGGTTCAGGAAGAGGGCTGTACTTCCCCTCCCCTTAATATATATGTTTTGGCCACATTGATGGGATCCCTGGAGCCCGAATGCCATCCCTACATTGCACCGCCTAATCTTGTGCTCTGCATTAGGTGAGAAACCTGCTGGAGGTTCGAACACAGGTTCTACTGGCAGGCCAATCCCTGTGGCCAATCCTCTGCTGAGCATGGCCAAAGGCTGTGCGCAGTTTGGGGTTAGCAGACTGCCAAAGGTTTGGCTGGGAGTCTGGTCATAGGGCCGGGGGCAGTGATGTAATTGATGATGTCATTTGAGATGTTGTGTCTAATGTCATAAATTATGTCATAGTACATGTCATGATGATGTAAAATGTTAGGTCATAAGCAGAGCATAGCAGGGGCGCTAGTTATAGTTAGTTCTGGTAACTATAACTTGTGACTTGCTGCATTATTAGTTCAGAATGTTAGTGTTGCCATTGACATATTTACCTAACTATAACATGACTGTAGTGTATGACTGTAGTGTTTGTTTTAATCTGTGAATTTTCTTTTTTTCTAAACAAAATAAACAAAACCAGATATGTATTATCAAATGTAACTATAACGTTACTTTAACCTATGATTTTTTCAGAGAGTTATTGTTCCTATGTTTAGTTTTCAGGAATTGTCAGTTTCATTTCGAGTTAGTTTAACAGAGATTAATTTCAGGTATATATGCAACTTAACTGCATGTAACTACACTTTTTTTGTATTGGAGGAGCTAACTTTATTCCACAAACCTCATTGATTCCTATTCCATTCTCTTTTCCCGGTCTTTTATAAACATAACATAACGTGTATTTGTAAAGTGCATGTTCACCCAGAATGGTATCTTGGCACTGAATAACAGTTGTTTATTGTTACCCAACTCAATGTTACTTATTTTATCAACCACAGAAGGATGAAAGGTAGAGTGGACCCACCCGAATTTGAACCTGTGACCATGAGTTCAAACACAGGCCCCTACAGTAGATGCATACTTATGTTGAGCACCTAAAACCTTTTCCTTTCTCCTTGCATGTTGGTAAAAGGATGTTGTAAGAATTAGGTTCTGCGCAGATAGGGTTTCCAACAATGGAGTTTATTCATAAGTAAGAAAGGATCCCATCCAAAGGAATGATCCAGTTACATAGGAGGCTAAGCTTCAAATACCAGTTTCTCACACATGCATTCCAAAGCTCCAGGCAACAGGAGCAGGAACCTAGAATGTCACACATCTCCCTCCTTTACAAAAGGGTAAAGTAATGAACAAATACATGTAAGAACAATAAAACCTATGAACATAAGGAAGCAAATTTTGTAACATAAACAATGAATTACTGTACATAATCCTTCAAGTATGTGGGAGTGGAAGAAATTCTTGTGAACCTTCATACAGTGCCTCCAGTCCTGCCCAAATCCCTCAAGCTTCCAGGAATGTTATCCCGCGTACCAGAAAGATTGGTGCTCTTTGAACTTCCAAGGGAACTTTTTTGACCATTAAAACTGTAGTACGAGCTCTGACCAGGACCTTCATATAAGAGACAAAAAGGTACTAGATCATCTCTAACAACAACCACTCTGTTAAAATTCCATATACGATGGTCGGCAGTTTTAACTGCATTCTTAAAGATTTTAATAACTTGATAATCTTTAAGAAATACAGTAGAAGTAGCTTTCCTATGCGGATTCTTAATCAAAACCCAATCTCCCACTTTCACAATAGTCTCTTTTACCCTTTCTTTGGACATAAAGCTCCTTAACTGCTACAATTCTTTTTGATTCTGCAAGCTTCCAATCACGCTCATCTCAACTTGCACCCTGAGTGGTTTGTAAATCATTCTCCTATGAAGGTGTCACCAACGTGTTAGGACGTCTTCCCCTAAACAGTTCAAAAGATATTTTTTTTGTTGTGGCATGAGGTAACTCTCTATAAACTTCAACCTTCTTATAAATTTCATCACGCCAGTCTGACCCTGAAGGCTTAGCCATCTCAGTTGTCTCCTTAAGAACTCGATTGAAGCGTTCTACTATACCGCTGGCTTCAGGATGGTAACAAGTCATCGTCATCATCTTGTAAAAATTCATCAGTTGAAGTTTCTTCACTAGAGGCAACCACACGTGACAAAGCATCTGCAACATTGTTATCAACACCAGGCAAGTACTTAATTTCAAAATCATAGTCTTTTAGACCCACAACCCATTTAGTGATCCTACTAGACACAGCATCAATGCCTTTCTTCTTGTATATTTCACACAGGGGTTTGTGATCAGACCTAACTTCAAATACATTACCCCAAAACAGGTTTTTTTGTTTTCTGATAAACTAAAATACAGCGAGGGCTTCCCTTTCAATAACCGAATATCTCAATGCAGCTCCTCTCAGACTTTGTGACAAAAATAACATATGTCGTCCCAATCACCATTTATAATAAATAAAACAGCACCAAGACCCTTCATACTGGCATCGGTTAACAAATACGATTTCTTCTTTGGATCAAAGCAACTTAGCTTGGGTGCAGTGTTCAACTTTTCTTTAAGAATACAAAATTCATCTTCACATGCTTCACAAGTTCACACCCCTTGTGTAACAAAGATCTCATCTTGACGCAGTGATAGGCAAAACCCTGCACAAACATGCTATAATAATCCGCCATCCCTAAGAAACTCATCAATTCTTCTTTACTAGTAGGTGAATGTAATTTACGAATGGTATCAACAAGATCTGCCATAGGCATGACACCACCCACAGAAATGGTATGACCTAAATAGTCAATATATTGTTTCCTGAACTTACACATCTCAATTCTGACAGTGAGATTGTGGTCATTGAGTCTACTCAAAACTTTTAGAACACATTCCTCATGTTCTTTATTGTCTCGCCCATAGATTAGTATAGTGTCTTGATATACCCAGACACAGGTGAGATTTTGTAAAACCTTTTCTAAAGTCCTCTGTAAAACCGAAGCCACTGAGACAAGACAAAAAGGTAGTCTGACAAAGCAAAAAGTGCCAGAAGGAGTCACAAAAGCGGTAAGGTCTTTGGACTCTTCACTCAACATAATCTGATGATAAGCAGATTTAAGGTCTATGGTACTAAATACCTCTGCACCTTGAAGAAGCATCAGTAAATCAGCGATCTTGGGTAATGCATAGCGATCTACTACAACATGTTTATTTAGTTCTCTTAAGTCCACACAGATTATTATTATTATTATTATTATTATTATTATTAAAAACATTTATAACGCGCTCTATCACCATCGGTTTCTTGGCGCTCATTGACAAGTGGCGTGAACCAGAAGCAGGAGGTTTAGTCATATGCGGCTTGGAAGAGCAGGGTTTTTAAAAGTCTGCGGAAGCAGTCATACTTTGAACAAAGACGGAGCGGGAGTGGAAGGGAGTTCCACGTGGAAGGGGCCAGGACGGAGAAACTCAAGCCACCGTGCTTTTTCCTTTTGAATCTAGGGACCTCAAGGAAATTTAATGAAGCTGAGCGCAGAGCTCTGGTAGGGATATGACGGGACAAGGCCGAAGAGATGAAAACGGGAGCTGCATCTGATAGGGCCTTAAAGGTAGTGCATGCCAGTTTGAAGGTGCAGCGTTTGGATACCGGGAGCCAGTGTAGACTGCGAAGGAGGGGAGTGACATGCTGATGCTTGGGCTGGTGGAAAATCAGGCGGGCAGCCTGGTTCTGCACCAGTTGCAGTCGTTGAAGATGGCATGCAGGAATGCCAGCATAGAGAATGTTCGCGTAATCGAGTCTGGAGGTGATAAGCGCAATGACAACTTGGGTCAGGGCTTCTTTACTGAAATACCTACTGATCTTACGGATCCGCCTGAGATGGAAGAAGCAGGCAGATGTGACCGCGTTGATGTGGGGTCGCATTGATAGGTCTTCAGAGATGATCACCCCCAGGCTTTTGACTGAGCTCACGGGAGAGGGAGCAGGCCCCAAGGAAGTTGGCCATCACGTGACATTCCAAGGATGATTGGGGCCTCCTACCAGAACGAGCTCGGTTTTTGAAGGGTTCACCTTTAAGTGGCTGTGGTGCATCCACTCTGCGATGGTCAGCATGGTGGTCTGGAAATTGGTACGGGAGGAAGGGAAGGAGTCTATGGGGAAAATTAACTGAAGATCGTCCGCGTAATTGAATATTGTGAGCGGGGAATTACGGAGGGAGGCCAAAAGAGGTTGGAGGTACAAATTAAAAAGGAGAGGAGAAAGTGCAGAGCCCTGTGGGACACCGCAGGGAAGGGAAGTGTAAGGGGCGGAGAAAGTGGAGAGATGAACGGACTGCGAACGTTGATGGAGAAAGGATCTGAGCCAGTCAAGGGCCACTCCCTGAATGCTGGCGTTGTGGACACGGTCGATCAAAAGAGCGTGATCGACCGTGTCGAAAGCCGCCGAGAGATCTAATAGGACAAGGGCTTCAGAAGTGTTTTTATCACAGAGATGTAAAGACTCATCAGCTTTCTTAGCAGCCACCACCGGAGCAAGCCAAGGGGTGACTTCAACATCCTCAATTATGCCCTCTGCTTTCAAACATTCTAACTCACTCAAGACTTGCTCACATACAGCAACAGGAATATTGCGAACCTTACTACACACAGGTTTAGCACCATCAACCTACCGAATGTGATGCACGTAATCTGTCAAACAGCCTAAAGTTTTACAAATCGAGTCGGAGCATGCATCTGACACGTTCAAGGCTTGATAGGAGTCAATTGGCAATAAAAATAAACTTGGTACATTGGTGACTTTTCCATAGGAAAACGACAAAGATCATGAAAAAGTCACATAAAAGAATGGATGCGCAGAGTCTTGAGAATAGAAACAAATAATAATAAACAGTACCTCAGTAACTTTGTAGTGCAAAGATCATCAAAAGCCTTTAAAGAGCTCACTAACAAGAGTACAACGTAGATGGTGTTGTGATTCTTTTTTAAAAAATCCAAGTGTATCCCATCATCCTCTGTCGCCAAATGTAAGAATTAGGCTCTGCACAGATAGGGTTTTCAACACTGAAGTTTATTCATAAGTAAGAAAGTATCCCATCCACAGGAATGATCCAGTTACATAGGAGGGTAAGCTTCAACTAACAGTTTCTCACACATGCATTCCAAAGCTCCTGGCAACAGGAGCAGGAACCTAGAATGGCACACATGTCGATGGAACTGTATGGTTCTAAAGGACGACTCAGAGCAATTATTTCACAGTGAAATGCCAAAATGCCTACATGGATACTCGTTCATGGATGAAGGCCTACAATGTATAAATTGTACATAAAACATTGTCTCTTGCAGGAAGATATACTGGTCAATCTCTTCATCCTCAAATGTTATTGAAGTTGACTGTTTTTTTGTTGGGGGGTGATATCTCTGACAACAATGGCAGCAAGATGTAATTTGAAGTTATGTTAGTTAGTGAATGTGAGAGGCTGGCTCAGCATACGATGTATACTTATGTAAGGGGCCACCTCTCACTGATCCAGACAACCCTTATGGTGGTTTTAGTGGTCTTAGACAACCTTAGAAAGCTCTCTAAGTGGTAGCTGTGGAGAACAGCCTTTAGGCTTAGTCCAGAAGGAGTGTAAATCAGCTTGTTTTACCAGAACATAATCCTATTGGTATAGATTAATCGGAAAAAAACCACATAGTGTATTCATAAAAATATGTATTTAATATTGGACACTCACTAACACATACAGATATCTCTTATCCGGAGATATACACAATGCACACAATACTTTTCAATAGAAACAGGTAAGTAGCACCGAATAGACAGTGGTCCCTACGGGGAGACCAAACCATATACTAAAATAGTGGTATGCGAACCATGATGGTGGTTTTAGTGGTCTTAGACAACCTTAGAAAGCTCTCTAAGTGGTAGCTGTGGAGAACAGTCTTCATGCTTACTGCAGAAGGAGTATAAAGCAGTTTGTATTACCAGAACATAATCCTATTGGTATAGATTAATCCTAAAAAAAACACACAGTGTATTTATAAAAATATGTATTTAATATAAGACACTCACTAACTCATGCAGATATCTCTTACCCGGAGATATACACAATGCACAAAATACTTTTCAATAGAAACAGGTAAGTTGCACAGAATAGACAGTGGTCCCTACAGGGAGACCAAGCCATATACTAAAATAGTGGTATGCGAACCATGACTCGACTATACCCAGAGGACATAGAAGTGATGGGGACCCAAGGAACCACCATAGGTGAGATTATCTAGGAACCCCAGGGAGACCATTTGCAGTGTGGAAACATGACCGTGTTCTCCGTACAATTCTACGTGTAAGTTGCAGTTGCGATACATTTTAAAGAAAGAGGACCCTTCCAAGTGGACCCTGAAGAAACCTTGTGGAAGACAAGAGGGTGAAGAGCCACCCCACCTGTGGATACCCTTGGAACTAGGTTACCTGCAACAGGGAATCCGGGTACATAGGTGTGAAGTGTCGTTGAAAAATGGGAGACTTCAGGATGATGCTGCTGCTGGAGAAGGTGAAAGTGTGTGGTGGAACCCAAAGGTGGATTCAAGGTGGAGAGTACCTTCAAGCAGAGGGCACAGAGTCTAGGCCACTCAGGAGTGACCAGGGGGCATGGAAGACGAGTATTGCAGGAAAGATGACAGTGGTCTTGGAGCTGCAGCTGTGAGAACCAGGCTAAGCTGTGGGAGATCAGGAGCGTTTGCGATCTGTCCGACGTCAGATGTCGAGAGTTGAGGCATTGGTGTCTGTTGAGAGCACTAACAGGCCTTGGCAACTGCAAACATTGTGGAAAGCGAAGACAGTGCATTGTCGGGACAAGCACGGTCCAGGGGACTCACCAAAAGTAGGGGAGTCAGGGCAGGCCCAAGGCAATCAGGGGAGCCCCAAAAATTCAAAGGTGACCCTCAACAGGACCCCCAGGCCGGCGGCACTGGAGTTGCAGGAGGACCTCGAGCAGCTTACCAAAGAAGCAGGCCCACGGTGCAAGTGGTGTGGTGCGGTCGAAGTTTCTAGTCACTGGAAATGCTTGATATAGGGGTTACTTGGAGCCCAAATATCTTGATGGAAGATAGCCAACCAGCCTTTGCAACGGCAAGTCGATGCGGTGCACAGGGTTTCGGTTTTTGTGGCTCTGATAAGGGATACTGGCCTCAAACTTGGTAAGAGCACAGGGCTGACCTGGAGGGATGTTAAGAACTACCTCTTGTGTTGCTGAGCCTTTCGTAGTCCATGGGAGCACAGGATCAGCAAACCAGTCAGCTTAGGTGCGGTGCCTGGGGATGCAGGGAAGTGGCTCCTTCACTTCAAGGGAGATTCCTTCAGGTGTCTTGGATACCTCCAAGCCTTGGAAGGTTTCCTGTATGGAGCACAGGAATGATGTTTTAGCAGACGAAGTCCTAAGTGCCCAGACAGTCAAGGTTGAGGTGGTATCTGAATTGAATCATGTCCCACGATGAATCTAGGGTCCCACCCTCAGATAAGCACATAAGTACCCTAAGGAAAGGGTTGAGTCGATTCAAGGTTCTCTCCAAATAGAGGGTCTGGACAGTGGGGAGGATACTCCCATGTCCTTTGTCCAGTTGCACGCCAGAGCGGGAGCCAATGGCTCCCTGAACTGGTTTGAACCGAACTATGCAAGGAGTGCACCAAATGTGCCCTTCAAGCAGACTGAGTGGCGCTGGCAAGCGCTCACAGCTGGCCCCAATACACTAATCCCTGTCTGCGAGGTGGTCACACCTCCCTGTGGTAGGATACCTATTGTTATGCCTCCCCCGCTTGAGCTTGGTTCAGCAGTAGGAGGGAAGAACCATGTCTCTGGTCAGCAGCAGCCATATTTTGCTGTCCAGGTCGAGAAGACTGGTGACAGAAGCACTGAGGGCCTACCGGAGAGCCTTTACCATGATTGGAATCATACCCCCACACTGCTCATGGTACGGGGTATGAATCCAACATGTTTGATACGAAACATGACCGGGTTCATTACAGCAAGTTATGAGATGGTGATCGTGTAATTACGCGGTGCCTCTCTCTATGTTATATGGCTGGTCATTTGCAACCTGGGTCAATGCCTCCAAAGGCTGTAGGGGTTTCCTGCTCATGCAGCGGCACCCTCACACTTAGTACCGAGCACCCTGCCTTCAGGATTGGAAAGGCCTACTGTAGGTGTGACCTCTAAGTTTTAAATTGCAGTGAGCCTAGATATAAGGAACCTATATCTGTTTAAGTGATGTTAGCACCAGTTTACACAGGCTGCAATGGCAGACCTGTAGTGATAGTTTAAATGGTCTCCCATAGGTGGCATAATACATGCTCCAGCCTAGGGAGGACCCCTGGGGTACCTATGCCCTTAGTACCATATACTAGGGACTTATAAGGGTTCCCCCTATCCAATCTGGGATATACCTAAGTACTTACGATAAGAATTTAGGGGAGAAAGCTACCTGATTAGTAGGATCCCATTCAGACTAGTCAGAAACACCACAGCACCAGGCAAATAGTGGGGGTAACCATAAAAGCAGATCCTACTTTCCTACAGTGAATGTAGTCAAAATCAAGTGATTGAAGATGTCTTTGCAAGGTGTAACTGATTTCATGGAAGTTGACACCTCAATTCATTGTAGTACATAGGTACCTGCACATCATCTCACAGTATTCTGATTAGGAATGTAAAAATTAATATGCATGTCTATTACATATAATTTCTTGTGTGACCATAAAACTAAAACAATTTAAAATATATTACACTAAAGCCACTGAATCTTACTACCTTGTCACTGTAATCCAATTGATGTGATTATAGGTCTAAGTAGATAAGCACAAGCACTCCTCCGTTCATTGGGATGAGCCTGGCCCATGAATTCTACTAGCACATACAAAACCTCACTAGGATATCCAGCCCTTGCCTGTGGTGGCCTGTACTACCCTACACATTGGGCAATATCCTACCATATGTCCATCCTTCCATAAACACTTAGGGCCAGATTAATTAAGGTTTTGTGTCTCCCTTACAATGAGATGCAAGGGCAATGCATACCCTAAGTGAGATTTAACATGCCACTCAAGGCCACCTTGCGTGGCCATGCATGGCTTGATAAATCTAGAGTAATGCAAGGTAGTGAAACTTCCTGGCTTGCGTTACTCTGCCCCAAGGTGGCATTCCATGGGTGAAGCACAGGTGTTCCCATGCACTTACCCATGGAGCATTCACTGTTTTAACATTAGTGGTTGACTTGGGAATGTGTAAAAATTCTACGCCACCCCTGGTGAGGCGTAATGAGGAGAAATAACTCAATTTCTTCTTGTTTATTCCTCTTTCTTTATGTGCTTGATAAAAAGACTGCAGGCAGGAAGAATGAGAAACAGCCTTTATTCTTTCTTGCTCCTCTCTCGACCAGACAGGTACCTCACATCAACATTCTAAAGCAGCCTCCTCAAGCCCTGGGAGGTGCCAACCGAAAGCACAGGGTGGGGGAGATGGAACGTACCAACATGACAACCAACACCAGTTACGTTAAGTGATGGCCCCTTGTAGTATATAAATCATAACCTAACAGGATATACATATATAAGATAACTGTGAAATATGTATATAAAATAACTAGGTTGTAACACATCTTTCCCCCCTTAATATAACACAAGGAAATCACTGTATAGGGTACCACATGGTTCCTTAAAGAAAGGTAATAAAGTTCATTTGTACATAATAAAGTCTTTGTGCCATTCTGGAGTTTTGCATGTTCTTTGGGTATGGGTAGGGTCGACAGGTTGAGATGTTATAGGGGGATCCTGTGGTGTTTGACTGTTTTGTTCCTGTTGTGTCTTGACTAACCTATCCATGCTCCACATTTGGTCATTGTCTAAAATGACCGTGTTGCCTTTTACCGCTGTTATGCACATGGGTTTTGAGAATTTACTCTCCGGGCTACTTCTCCTGGGATTTTTGATACAAACCCAGTCTTCTATTTTCCATTCCTGCATTTTGGTACCATGTTTGGAGTCATAGTGACCTTTGTATTTGCTTTGGTGAATGTGGAGTTTGTCCTTAAACCCTTGCATGTACCTAGTGATGTGGGATCCCCCTCCTAGCCAATTGGGAAAGAATTTAGTACAGGGTTTTCTCCCCCTTAGGGCTGAAAAAGGGGAAATCCCAGTGATTTGACTGGGGGTGGTATGATAAGCCCATAGCAATTCTTGTAGCGCTTGGTCAGTGGGAATATTGTTGCTGCTTGCCAATTGAATGCATCCTTTGATCATGCGGTTCATTCTTTCCACCAGGCCATTTGCTCTGGGACAATAAAGTGGTGTCCTTATATGTGTTATGTCAAGCATGCTGAGGAATTCTGTCATTGTATGGGATACGAATTGGACCCCGTTGTCGGTGACAATGGGGGCTGGAATGCCCTCCCGAGCAAAGGTTTCTCTGAGACATTGAATGACCGTCGCAGTGGTTATTTGATTGACCATTTTGACCACAGTCCAGTGAGAATGATAATCTACTAGAACCAATGAGAATTGCTTGGTTACCCTTGGAAAATTAAGAGGACCCATTATGTCTAGGGCAATTTTCTCCCAAGGTTTGTTAGGTACTGGAATAGGAAAAATTGGGGGGTTTCTAGGTATCTTGGATTTATCACTGTTGGCACAAATATGGCAATGTTTAACCTTGTCCTCAACTAATGAATCCATGTTGGGGAACCAGTAACGTTCCCGTAGTCTGGCCTTGTTTAAGCTTCTACCCAAGTGGCCTTTGTGTACTAGGTCAACTATCTTACTTCTGGTGGCTTCTGGAGGAATGATCTTGTCTTTTCTAAATAACATACCCTGGTGTATGTTAAGTTCATGTCGTACTTCCAAAACCTCTTTACGTCAGTGCTTACTAGGTCTTGAGAATCAGGCCACCCATGCAAAGTGTAAGATAAAAGTTGTGTCATGGTATTGTCTGAGTCCATGCAATTTGTCCATTCTTGGGAAGAGATGGTAGAAAGGTTGATTTGGAAGATGGGACATTCACTTACATCAAACTGTTCATATTTCTGGAGCGGACTTCTAGAAAGGAAATCTGCTGCAGAATTTTGTACCCCAGGCACATACTCAACTCTGAAACAGAAACCTTCCAGTCCCAGAATCCATTTGGCTATGCGGGGTGTGTTGCAAGAGTTATTCTTCGGATTGAACATAAAGACTAACGGTTTATGATCAGTGCGTATGCAGAATTGTAATCCCCAAAGAAAGAACTTGAAATGTTTCACTCCCCAAAAACAAGCTAACGCTTCTCTTTCCACCACAGAATAATTCAATTCTGCTTTAGTCAAGGATCGTGAGGAGAATGCTACAATTCTTTCTTTGCCATACATTTTTTGTGATAGAGTAGCACCCAAACCTTTCCCACTGGCATCTGTGGTAAGGATTGTTTTCCGGTTATGTTCAAAATTACTCAGATATGGTGCAGTGATTATGCTTTCTTTTATCTTAGAGAAGGATGTTTGGTGTTCTTCCAACCATTTGAATTGAACGTTTTTCTTTGTTAGTTCTCTGAGGTTAGCAGTGAGCTCGGCAAAGTGATCGACATACTTGGCCATGTATTCGGCCAACCCAAGGAAGGATTTAAGTTGCTCTTTATTGGTGGGCACTGGAGCCTCTTTTACAGCCTCGACCAGACAGAGCTTCAGTTTGAATCCGTCTCTGGAGATGCAATGGCCCAGATATTCCACCGACTCCACACCTAGTTGACACTTCTCCTTTTTCAGTGTGAGACCGACCTCCTTGAATTTCACCAGAACTTGTCTCAAGATTGTGTCATATTCCTTGACATTGGCACGGTATATTAAAACGACATCTTGAAAACTTAGGGGCAGATTTATGATGACTGGCGCATCCCTGAGGATGCGCCAGTCATCCTGCGCCACTGCTCCGCCACCCATGGTGCGCCGCATTTATAATGCGGCGCACCATGGGGCAAAATCGGCACAGATACGTGACGCATCTGTGCCGTAAAGGTGGCGCATTGCTGGAGCTGCGTCGCAAGCGCGACGCAGCTCCAGCAAGGCTCGGGTGTGCCCCATCTCCACAATGCTGCGTCAAGACCTACGCCTGCTTCAAGCAGGCGCAGGGTTTTGACGCAGCATTGTCCTGAAAGTGACTGATTTCACTCAGCCACTTTTAGGAGGCGTTCCTGCGCAGGAACGCCCCCCTCTGCGCCGGAACGCCTCCTTAAGGCGCAGGGCTTTACAACGCGAGGCATCTCCTAGATGCGTCACGTTGTAAATAGGGCGCATTGTTTGCGCCACCGTTGCGTCAAATAAAGTGATGCACCGGCGGCGCAAGGCCTTCATAAATCTGCCCCATAGCATTTTTGGTATATCCCCAAGAATGTGCTGCATAACCTTTTGAAAAATAGCTGCCGCCGAAGCCAGTCCAAATGGCATGTGGCAGAACATGAAAGTTCCTAAAGGAGTGGTAAACGCCATGAGTTTTCTTGAGTTAGGATGTAGCTCCACTTGATGATAGGCCATGGAGAGATCCAGAACGCTGAAATGAGTAGCCTTCCCCATAGTGCTCAACATCTCATGGATACGGGGTAAGGGATGTCTTTCAACTGAAAAATGCTGTTGTTTAAATCCCGTAGATCGATGCACATCCTGATGTCTTGACTATGGTTTTTCTTGGCGATCACATTGGGGGCCACCCACTCTGAGCAATCCACTGGTTGGATGATGTTCAACTCCTCCAGTCTGTTTAACTCTTTCCTTAATGGTTCCCACATCAGGTGAGGAATTGGTCTAGTTTTGTGAATTACAGGACAAGCGTTGTGTTTTAATTGGATTCTATGTTGGAAGTGTTTGAGTAATCCTAACTTTTCTGAAAAAACTTCAGGGAACTCCTTGAAGATGTGCTCACTGTTATTTGCCGGGTCGGTGAATAATACTTGCTCCGGGTCGTTGGGGTCTAGCTTAATACCTAATTCTTTTTGATGCTGCCATCCCAACAAGTTAGAACCATTTTCTACCACATAAACTTTGCCAACAGTGGAACGGTTCTTGAAAGAAATGATGGACTTGTACATTCCCTTCATGGGAATGGGGTCCCTATTATGACCGCTGGGGGCTATGTCTGCTTTGGAGAGTTTATTCTGATCGTGACCAGTTATAGATTTAAAATCAGAGTAATTCACCAGGGTGAATGGGGAACAAGAATCTGCAAACATCTTAAAGACTTTTCCTTCAATATTTACTTCACATCAGGATATTTCTTCTCATCTGTCCCAACTTCGTTGACTTGGAGAATTATTTTCTTCACTTGAGCTCTGTCATCACTGGGTTTGCTGCTCCAGGTTTTCCTTGGGAAGCATCCACATACCCTTGCCAGGTGCCCTTTCTTGTTACATTTCTTGCACCAAGCAGACCTCGCTTGACAGTTGGGATCATTGGCTAAGTGATTGTTGCTCCCACAACGATAACATTTTAATTTTATAATTTCCTGGTCCCCAGCGTGATTTGGTCCATGATCTTTCTTGGTTTTATAGGGATAATTTCTTATTTTGCATACTTCTGATTCCTCCTCTATGTTTGTTATCTCTGCCACTTTGTCACCAGGGTCAGCATTTATTTCTTTAATACCAATGTCAGTGTGTTCAATGGATTTGGCTATTTTTACTGCTTCCTGGAGGTCTGGTTGCTTTTGTAACAACTTCTTCTGAATTTCTTTGTTGTTTGTGCAACGTACTAATTGGCCCCTAATTAAAGAATCATTTAAGCCTTGGAAATCACACAGCTTACTGAGACCCCTGAGAATTGCAACGTAAGTAGAAATGCTTTCTTGTTTTCCCTGAATGCGACTGAAGAATTTGTGTATTTCTAGAACTATGTTCACTTTGTCCCCAAAATGAATGCGTAACTTATTCAGAGATGTATAGTATGCATCATCTACCTCATCCATTTCTGGTTCTGGGAGTGATTCAAACACCTTCCTACCAGTGGGACCTAGGTTGTGCAATAAAATATGTTGCTTCCTGAACGCACTGAACTTCTCCCCTCCAACAGCCACAAGGTAAGATTCAAAAACTTTTTCCCAATCTTCCCAGGGGACACTGGGTTCCCCAAACTCATTTAGGAATTGCGCTGGTTGTGACATTGCGGCAGCTGCCATGATGATACACCAGGGGTATGGCCAGGTGAAATAAAGGAATGGCAGGGGTATGGAAATAGAGAAGAAACCCCTATATCTTAAAAGGTTGTCCAAAGCACGTTAGTGAAAAGAAACCCCTATACCTAAAAAGTTGGCAATGCACGTTAAGGAACAACAATGTACATTTGCTAATGACAGTTCGATGAAGAACTTGAATATTATGAAAATTTGCCTGACAGAAATTGACTTAAAATGAACATTAAAGCTGAAATAAATTAAGACATGTAGACAATACGTGCATTACAACCTTATTGTCAAAGTGGAGTGAAATCTTACACGAATAAAGTTAATTCCAAAAAGGTGTGCACATCACCGTGCAATGAAGTAATTTGCATGACACGCTGAGGACATGTAGGTGAGCGTGCCACCGAGGAACTCACCGGCAAAATAACCTTGATGCCGAAGGAGTACGTGTCTCCGTTAGTTGAGATTGTAATTCCTCACAGGAAAGCAGGAGTGTGAGGGGGTCAAGAAGGGCGGTTCCAAAGAGGCGTGGGCACCGGAGGTGTTCTGTGACGCGATCACGTCAGGAAAGGCAGCTCCAGGAATGACTGTACTGCGCAGGAGTGAAGAGTCACTGAAGAGGTCTTCCGCTGTGGAACTAAGTGTTCCCGAATCTGGTCCGCCGCCGAGGAACCTTGGCGCCCCCGAAGCTGATGGTGTGCCACCGATGGTTCTAACGCCGCCGAGGGAGATGCTCCGGTGTCCAGTCACGCAACTGCCATTGGGGAGTGAGGGATCTCTGAGGGGATCAGCGCTGAGGAACTCCAGCTGACCCCGAAGACGGCAGTGTGCGAAATACGTGGCCGATGCCGCTGAAAAGGAGGGCCCCGATGATCAGCCGCTGAATCAGACTCCTGGGGAAGCCCCGAGACTTTTTTTGCTTGCCACCGGTAAGTTAGTTTGTTTTGAAGGAGGCTTGTGATTGAAGGAAGGCGCGGCGGCAGAACGACAATTTGAAGGGCTTGGTAGGGCGGAGAGGTCTCGTCCCTACCATGCGTGACTGCCGAAATGCTGGTGGGTCAGATGTTGAGGAGAAAAGGGTGACTTATCAGGAAATTGTCAAAGGAGGCAAAATTCTCTGAGGATCTCAAAAGTGGAATGATGGGTTAGGTGCGTCGAGTAGGTGACCGTGAAATATAGGAATTCCCACGCCATTTGAGCAATGAGGCACAACAAGGTTCACTAACCAAGTTCCAATAACTAAACAATACCTCACCAGTAGTTCGTAGAAAGGTGGTAGCAGCCACTAGATGAAGACATACGCTGAAGAACTGCTTGAAATTGTTGAAGTGAAGAACGCCAGAATTTTGCTAAATGTCATGAAGAAGCAGCGTTGATGGTGAAGTTCAATCAGAAGGGGAGAAGCAGGAAACATCTGTCCCCTTACACAGATCGTCGCCACTGATAAAAAGACTGCAGGCAGGAAGAATAACAGCCTTTATTCTTTCTTGCTCCTCTCTCCACCAGACAGGTACCTCACATCAACATTCTAAAGCAGCCTCCTCAAGCCCTGGGAGGTGCCAACCGGAAGCACAGGGTGGGGGAGATGGAACGTACCAACATGACAACCAACACCAGTTACATTAAGTGATGGCCCCTTGTAGTATATAAAACATAACCGAACAGGATATACATACATAAGATAACTAGGATATATGTATATAAAATAACTAGGTTGTAACAGTGCTGCATTCTGTAAGGTTGCAGTAAGTTTACATATTTTCTCCAAGGAGCATACTGTTGCCAGGTGAAATTAGAAGTAATTCTGCATATTTAAAATCTAATAGAAAAGTACTGATAACATGTTTTTACCATATATGTAACTTGGCATCGAAAGACCAGCAAGGAAGTTCAATTCCTACTGACACTCATGGAAGAGGTCCCTTTGTGCTCAGTGGAATGAAGAGCTTCAAGAGTCCTGGACCAAGTAGGATACAAGACTGAGATCAGCAGTATTGGTGATGCTAAATGAGAGAGATCCACACTGCTGAGAAAGAGAATCACCATTTCAGATAGGAAGGAAACAGAAGTAGTGATAGTTTTTTCACCACTAAGCATGTATACAGGACAGAAACTTTCTCACTTTGCTAGAAATAACCTGAACGAGGAAGTCGGGGAATTTAATCAGGATTCGTTAGTTCTGTATTTTCATGACTGTCTGGTTTCCTCTTTAAAATACCCTATGTGAAAAACACAAAGAAGCAGGGATAACTTACTGGTTTTTGGGGCCCAGGGCTAAATGAATTTCGGGGGCCCTTTTTAAGTACAGTTTGAATTTATGATCTAATTACAGCTCCTTCGTGCCCTCTTTGGTGATGTCACTCACAAGTCACAGGCCCATTGTTTCAAATTCAAAATGTGTTTCCCTCTAATATTCAGGAATACTGATATGTGTCTTCAATATTGTAAAACAGCAGCAGCTCACTAATATTATTGTGCATAATTAATCTCTGTGACCCCTCCCATTTATCATATGTGAGATGCTATTTCCATCTGACTTATACTTTTTAATGGATATTGCATTGTGTTGAAAAATATAGATACAAAGGTTTTCTGCAACATGCTTGTAATAAACTCCCACACATTACCTATATTAAAAATTCATTAAATGAAAATGGTATCTAAAAGCTATAAATATTTAAAAATAATTTTAGGGGGCTCCATGAAATGCTGGGGCCCAGGGCCAGTGGCCACACATGCCATGCTTAAAATGTCTCTGCAAAGAAGGGGACCCCTCATGAGCAATTTTAGTTGTAGGTAACACTTCCTACCTGCTTGCCTGAGTATTGTAAACAAGGTCTCCACCTTTTATTGAACTCCCGGGAAGAGCAAGTTCCCCAAGAGGAATTTTATTAATGAACAATGGGTGCGGCAAAGTTAACAACATTCTACCATGGACAATGTGCTTCATTACCTAAAAGAAACTTGCCTTTAAGAGCCTGAGTTCTTTTGAGGCTGATAAGGGCCAGTGCTGAAATTAAAATGGAGGCGCTAAATCTTTTAAAGAAGGATTGGTTAACAGCACCTTTCCTTGAAGAAATATTAAACTGAAGTAACAAAGTGACACACACAGTAATTCTTTAAAGTAGGTTTATTCCCATTAAGGATCCCATCCGTAACAGCACTGTAATGGGATGTATGACGTTACAACGCATACTTTTACTCCGCATACCATTACAACGCGGTATTTACAACGAATACCGTTACAACGCATAGCGCTTTGGGGTGCTGGATAGTGGTAAGTATAATTTACTATTCTAACTCCAGTCCCCGTGGACCCTAGGGAAGGTGTTGGATAGTAAATTAAACTTACCTCTTATCCTAGAGCGCCCCCCAGCGCAATGCGTTGTAATGTCATGCGTTGTAATGCCCGCGTTGTAATGGTAGTGCGGAGTAAAAGTTGCGTCGTAACGGGTGTATACCCTGTAATGAGGGAGCAGGCTCAGCTCCTTACATCACTACATTCTGAAGGTCTTGCCAACAGGAGAAGAAGCCTAGAATGCACACATCTCCCTTCCTTACAAACAAAAATGAATTAAAAACAACAGAAACTTTGAATATAATAAGAAAAACAATGAACATAAGAAGAGAGAAATAACAGCAAGACATTCGTTTGACATAATCACTTAAATACGATGGAGAAGACACTCTCGCAGACTTCTGAATGGCTCCTGAACTTCCAGGAGAAACATTTGAATGACCAGTTTTCCTGCCTCCACTGCCGTCAGACCTTCAACACCACCCCGACCTCTGGCACCACTGACACCGGCTGCATCCTCCTCCTCGTGCACTCAGTACACAAACATGCCATATAGATCTGAAACCTACTCGACTCTCTCTCACCCAACATTGTCTTCTTCGTGGAGACCTGGACCAATGCCGCCTCCACCCCCGACATCAACACTGCCATCCTGGACGGATACAAGATCCAGAGGAATGACCGCTCCAACCACCGGTCCTCGCCATCACTCACAAACACACCCTCCGCCTCACCACCTCCAGCGAAACCTTCCCCTCCGCCAAACACCTGCACTTCCAGATTCGAACCAAGCCGAATGCCTCACTCCGAGGAACCCTCTTCTACAGACCCCCGGCCCCCGGACACCCTTCGCCACTACCATCACAGACTTCATAGTACCCCACACCATTGCATCCATGAAATACATACTCATTGGAGACCTTAACCTCTACCTCGACAACCCCAGGACCCCAACTCCACCATCCTCTGGGACAACCTCGCCAACATCGGACTCAACCTACTTGTCATCAAACCCACACACAGAGTGGGACGCACCCTCGACTCCATCTTCGCTGCAGGTAACAGCGTTCCCTTCAACTACAACACAGCCACAACGGACTGAACACCACTGCGTTCACTTCACTGTCGACAAACCCAAGGCAACAAAACCACCCCCCCGCTCACCACAAAGGAACTAGAGCAAGGTCACCAATGAGTAACTGAACTCCACCCTCACACGAGGCAACCCCACCTGGGCACCTGATGCAAACATAGCAGCCAGAGGACTCCATACCTGGATCTCCAACTGCACGGTTGAACTCGGCCCGCTATGCAACCCCGGCAAACAGAGCCTCAGGAAAGTCACCTGCAGATGCCTTGAGAAGAACTGGAGGAACACCAAGACAACCGACAGCTAATCCACCAACAAGGACGCCATGACGGACTACCACAACCAAATCAGAACAACCAAAAGGAACTTCATCCATAACAAAATCCTCGCCAACTCCGTCAAATCCAAGGAACTCTTCAGTGTCATTCAGGAATTCACCAACCCATGCAGTGAAGCCACAGACATCACCCTGTCCCAAGATCTCTGCGACAAGATTGGAACCTATTTCCACCTCAAGATCATACCTCAATATGACAACTTCATCGACCACCCACAAGACGCCGCTGCCAGCCCTCCGCCCCCCAGATACACCAGCCAGCCCATCATCTCCAACTGGACACCAATCATGACAGAGGACACCGCCACAACCATGAAAGGCATCCACTCGGGGGCCCCCACCAACCCCTGTCCCCGGCACCTCTACCAAAGGGCCACGGACACCATTGCACCTGAACTGCAGCAGACCATCCACATCACCTTCACAACAGGTACTTTCCCAGATGACTGGAAGCACGAGGAAGTCAGGCCCCTGCTCAAAAATCCCACGGCTGACCCCACCGACCTCAAGAACTACTGGCCCATCTCTCTCCTCCCCTTCGCAGCCAAAGTGGTAGAGAAATCAGTCAACAGGAAACTGACACAATTCATCGAAGAGAACGTCTTCCTCTACCCGTCCCAGTCTAGATTCCGAAGTAACCACAACACCAAGATTGCCCTACTCACCGCCACAGACGACATCCGCACCCTCGGGGTCCAAGGCCACTCCGCAGCCCTCATCCTCCTCAAACTGTCTGCAGCCTTCGACACCGTCTCTCACCGCACACTAGTCGACAGACTATAGCAACGCCAGCATACAAGGTACTGCCCTAGGCTGGAACCGATCGTTTCTCACCGAAAGAAGCCAAAGGATAAGGCTACCTCCCTTCCTCTCCGCCCCCACAGAAATTACCTGCGCAGTCCCACAGGCGTCATCACTGAGCCCGACCCTCTTCAACTTCTATGTGTCCCACTCGCAGCCATCGTCCGACAATACGGTCTCAACTTTGTAACCTATGCCGACGACATCCAGCTCATCCTCTCCCTCACCAGTGACCCCACCACTGCAAAACTCAACTTCCAGAGAGGAATGCAAGACTTCGTAGTCTGGATGTCCAACAGCTGCATAAAATCGACTCCGTAAAGACAGAAGTCCTCGTCCTTATAACCACCTCTTCAGCAACGCACAACGCCTGGTGGCCCACCACTCTAAGAAACCCACCCACCACCTCAGACGATGCCAAAAATCTCAGCATCATACTCGATTCATCACTCACCATGAACCGACAGGTCAACGCCGTCACCTCCAGCTGCTTCAACACCCTCCACATCCTTTGAAAGACCTACAAATGGATCCCCCCGGAGTCAAGAAAGTCAGTCACCCACACACTCATCATCACCAGACTGGACTATGGAAATGCTCTCTACAGAGGCATCAACAAGTCCCTACTCCACAAACTCCTGACGTTACAGAAGACTGCCGCCAGACTCGTCCTGGGCATCCCCCGGCACAAACACATCAGCCAACACCTGCAGAGACTCCACTGGCTCCCTGTGGAGAAGAGGGTCACCTTCAAGAGCCTCACCCACATCTACAAATGCCTACACAACAACGGACCCAAATACCTCAACGACAGAATAAAGTTCCATGTACCCAAAAGAAACCTCTTATCTGCCAACCTCGCACTAGCTGAAACCCTGCACATCCACAGAGCCAGAGCAGGTGGAAGATCCTTCTCCCACATTGCAGCCAAGACCTGAAACGAACTGCCAACAGACATCAGACACATCCCCTCCCTAAACATCTTCAGGAAGGCTCTCAAGACCTGGCTCTTCGGCTAAATGGATCTGCGTTCCCCCCACCCTCAGCACCTCACGGGTGAGTAGCACACTCACAATTCCCTGATTGATTGATTGAGAGCAGTTAGCCAAATTAGATGGGTGAATCAGAACCAAATCATCTCTAACCACAACCCCTCTCTTTACGTTCCAAACGTGATGATCTGACATTTTGACAGCATTACTAAATAATGTAATAACCTGTATGGGTTTCAGATACGCTGTGGAAGAAAAACCTCTCTTGCAAGGATTTTTAATCAACACACAATCATCCACTTTCACAACAGTCTTCTTTACACTTTATCTCTGATTATAAAGCTCTTTACGAGCTTCAATCCTCCTTGACTCATCCAACCTCCAATCATTCTTCTCATCGTATCCATCACAACTGGTTGGCCGTCTGGAAAGCAAATCAACCAAAACCAGAACATACCAATCAGCACCAGAGGATCGAATAGGGCCAACAATATTGAGACCAACTTCCTTCCAAGAACCATCAGGGTGTTCACTTATGACCATGTGTTGAACCCTAGGCTTGGCCACTCTTTCACCTAATACACACTGTAGGTGATCCCTGATATTACGTTCTACCTGTAAATCCATACCAGGCCACCAGTAAGATAATCTAAGCCTCTCCTTAGTCTTTGACATACCCTGATCTCCTGCATGAGCCAACAAAATAAGTTCCCTTCTAAGGGAAGCCGGTGGAATTAACTTCAAACCCCTGAGTAGTAAACATCCTTGCCAGAAAGTTGGTCCTTAACATGCCAAATTTTTCCAATTCATCCTCGCCTTTAGATTTAGTTTTCCACCCTGTTCATACACATTCCAAAACTTTAAGCAATGTATCATTCATACCTAGGACATCAAGCCATCTTTCTTTGGAATCGCTACCAGCTTCAATAAAACATACCTTGCTCCGTCCATCATCCCCTTTGGTTTTGCCATAATCATCAGAAGAGCATTTTCCATCTTCATCCAACAAGGGAGATACATCATCAGCAACTTTGTTGTGTATTCAAGGTAAATATTTATTGTCAAAATCAAAAACTTGCAATGCCACAACCCTCCTGGTGATTCTACTTGATACAGCATCAATACCCTTTTTCTTAAAGATTTCGCACAACGGTTTGTTATCAGTCCTGATATCAAATACACAACTCCACAATAGATTCTTAAGCTTCTTTATGGACCAATATACAGCGAGTGCCTCTCTTTCAACAACAGAATATCGCATTTTGGCCCACCACAAACTCATATAAAGAAACAAAATTATGTCATCCTGTCCTTGATTTTTTTGCAGTAACACAGCGCCCAGGCCCTTCATACAGGCATCCGTTATCTGAAAGGATTTCTTTTTGGATCAAAACTGCTCTATTTGGGCGCAGCATTCAATCTCTCATTGAGAGTGCAAAACTCATCTTCACAAACATGATCCCATGAAAACTCACACACCTTACGCAACAAAGACCTCATGTTTACACACAAAGAAACAAAACCTTTGATAAATTTGCTGTAATACTCAGCCCTTCCTAAAAAACAAATGAATTCCTCTTTAATAGTGGGAGAGTGTAGTTTGCGAATCACATTAACAAGTTCCTCTTTAGGCATCACACCACCTGCTGAAATAGAATGACCTAAATAATCAATGGACTCTTTCCTGAAGTTGCACTTCTCAATCTTGGCAGTCAAGTTAGATTAATTTAGTCTGCTAATTACCTTCAAGACTCTCTCATCATGTTCTACATTATTTTTCCCAAAAATCAAAATATCATTCTGATATATTCTCACACCAGTCAAACCCTTCAAAACATTCTCCAAAGCTCTGAGAAAAACTGAAGCTGCCGATACCAAATGGAAGTCTTTGAAAGCGGTATGTACCAAAAGGGATCACAAAAGCAGTAAGGTATTTTGAGTCATCATCCAGCCTTATCCCTTGATATGCAGATTTAAGATCGATGGTGCTAAATACTTTGGCACCCCAAGTAACATTAACATATTTGTGATCTCTGGCAAAGGATATTGATCAACCACCACATGTTTGTTCAACTCTCTCAGGTCCACAAATAACGGCAAAGAGCCATCAGCCTTCTTAGCAGATAAAACTGGAGAAAGCCATTGCGTTGCTTCCACTTCCTCAATTATACCATCAGCTTTAAATCATTCCAACTCACTCTGTACTTGTTCAGGCACAGCCACTGGCACTGTAGGGGGGTGACAAGGACTTCACAGACCACAAGACGGTTCTTGCCAAGGGATGGGCTCCCGCTCTTTTATTTTAAACAAATGCAACAGAGGTGAGTGTATACAGTGTGGTAATAATCAGTTCAAGTAACCACGGTCCAGGCGTCGCTCTCTTCAGGGAAGAAGCCTCTTCTCTTTAACGCTGCCGGGCTGGGCTGTACTGTCCATCAGGGTTGAGATGGAGGATGTAAGAGTAAAACAAACAACAAACAAAAGAAATAGGCACTGGTTAGTGCTCATGTTATTGGAGCCAACAACAATTCAGGGGTTGAGACCCATGATGGGAAACACAAGGCGGCGTGTGCGGTAATAAGTGGGGGAATGGAATGGTATACCGTCACTGGAGAAGGGTAGGAATCGAGATAGGTAGCCCTATGCTGACACGTTGTTTACATTCCGGCCGGTTTGTGGACTCCCACCCCGCACCCGAGTCCCCGTACCCGAGCACGGACCTGTTCAAGCCACGACCCTCCGGGGCCGTGGCTGGGCGAAGCGTCCTCCTGATGGCCACTGCAAATGAAGATTCAGGGTCTCCTCTCGACGGCTCCAGGAACCTCGGCGTCTCCTCACTCGGTCTCCAGCTTCATGCTTCCTCCTTTCGAGTTCTGCCTCCCTCATGGAGCCATCTCTCTTTATCCGGCTCATTGCTCTATAGTTCCGTCTCCCAAGGGGTGGGATCATCGGAGTAAGGACTGGTGTTAAAGTGCCAGCCGTCGCATTCCTCCTGCTGTATTCCGACGTGATCTTCAGCGTCTGTGGACTTCAGGGGAAAGAGAGTGGAAAAGTCAAGTGGGCCCCAGGTGAGGCCGTGGCGGGATGGGATGAGGTCCGACATACCCCTCCCCTAGAGTCATTCCAATCGGAGAGGACAGAAAACCGGGAAAGGAAGTCAGCATTAGAGTTAAAAGCTCCCTTCCGATGCCGGACGTCAAATACAAAGGGCTGTAGGGAGAGAAATCACTGCATGACCCTGGGGGTGTTTCCCTTGTTTCGAGCCATCTATACCAGGGGTGCATGATCGGTGTATAGGGTAAACTTGTTTCCTTCTAGATAGTAGCGCAGCTTCTCTATGGCCCATTTGACTGCTAGGCATTCTTTTTCCAAGACAGGGTAGTGAGTCTCCCTAGGGAACAGTTTGCGGCTGATGAATAGGACTGGACGCTCCACCCCATCCTTTGTCATCTGGGACAGGACCGCCCGACCCCCACCTCAAAAGCATCTGTCTGAAGGATAAAGGGTCGGGAGAAATCAGGGGACATAGTATGGGACCCTGGGTAATAGCCTCCTTTAAGTGCTGAAAAGCGCTCAGGAACAATGGAGAAGGAGAGAGCAACTGGTGAGGTTTCACCCCAATTTTATTGAGATCCGCGAGCGGAGCTGAGAGGGTGGAATACTGAGGGATAAAGCGTCGGTAATAGCCAAGGAGGCCTAAAAAGGCTTGTACCCCTTTCTTTGTGGTAGGGAGGGGTGCTTCTGTGATGGCTCCCACTTTCTCGCTTTGGGGCTCTATTCACCCGTTCATGCTTTGGAGCTCTATACACCCGTTCCATCAGTCAAATAACTTTCCTATTATTGGCAATGGTTGTAGGGCAACAGGCCGTGGTCGGTAGGGGTTCTTCGTTTGACATATAGGGCCGTCCTGGCAGTATTTTTTTACCTGGGCATAGATGCCGGGCCAATAAAAGTGTCTTAACAGGTTCTGGGTTACCTTGTCAGGTCCCAAATGTCCCGCCAACAAATAGGAGTGGGCGTAGAACATAAGCTGCTCACGAGAATCATGGGGAACCAGAAACTGGGGGTTCTCATTAGCTTTGGCAATTCTATACAATAACCCCTTATTTACCTTAAACATAGGGAATACTAGGACGGGATTGGAGGCAGTGGCTCAGGTTTGTTGCCATCCGATGGCAAGAGTGGGATCGTTAGTTTGGGCCCATTGGAAACGTTTGTCAAGGTGCGATGGCTCCTGGGAGAGTAGGACTCTAGGAACTTCCTGGCGGTCTGATGTGGGTGTGGAACGCCCTGCCCTTGTCTTTTCCCATATAAGGGACATAAAGTGAGGGTTGTCAGTTCCTAAATCAGCTGTTCAGGGAGGGTAGGCCACACCCCGACTGTCACTATAGTGAGGGTATCTCTGAGGCACACAAGGGGGATATTCCTTAACATTCCCGTGGATGCAACGGATGAAGGCCTTTCCTCCTGGAGTGATTTGCTCTTCCCTAACCAATTTAGAGTGTACCACAGACTGCCTGCACCCTAAACCCAAAAGAGCCTCAATATGGACTCCGTTCACCCGCACACTTACACAGAAGCAGGAGCCTAGTTCCTCTGCATATAGGATGCTTTGTGGTATGCAGCTTACGTCCATAGGCTCCTTCATATGTTTCTTTGGACATGCCCGGGCGATGTGACCCCAGCCACCACAGTCAAAACACTGCGGTCCACGGGAAAGGGGGCTGTCTGTTCTGGGAGGTGGAATCTTCTTGGGTTCCTTGATGGGGCGTAGAGGCTTCTGTGGGACCGGGTGGGGTGGTGACGGTTTTTCTGCCTCCCAATGAGGGCTACGGGGCTGGGCTTGGGAATATGACGCACCATATCTACGGCTTGCTCTGGTGTCAAGTTTGAGTGCTGTTTAAGCCATCTCTGTGTGAATAAGGCAATGCCGCAATGAATTGTTCCAAGTAAATGGAGTACAGGATCTCATCTTTGCTACGTTCATTTGGCTTTAGCCACTTATCCGCCGCCAGCTTTAGGTTGAAGTAGAGCGTTTTGGGGTGACCCTCTTTCCTTCTGGAATTTCATCCGATAAGTCTCTGAATCCATGCCCAGATGGTCGAGGATGATGGTCTTCACCTCTTTATAGGGCTTGACTCCCCCTGAGTTTGCAACCTGATAGGCTGCTTGTGCCTCGCCTGACAGCAAAGGGGCCTGAAAAAAAGGCCATTTGGCTACCGGCCAACCAGAGGCCCGGCAAGACGGTTCTTGCCAAGGAATGGGCTCCCACTCTTTTATTTTCAAACAAATGCAACAGAGTGAGCGTATACAGCGTGGTAATAATCAGTCCAGGCGACGTTCTCTTCAGGGAAGAAGCCTCTTCTCTTTAACGCTGCCGGGCTGGGCTGTACTCTCCGTCAGGGTTGAGATGGAGAATGTGAGAGTAAGACAAACAACACACAAAAGAAATAGGCACTGGTTAGTGCTCATGTTATTGGAACCAACAACAATGCAGGGGTTAAGACCCATGATGGGAAACACAAGGCGGCGTGCTCGGTAATAGGAGGGGGGGACAGAATGGTATACCGTCACCATAGAAGGGTAGTAATCGAGGTAGGCAGCCCTATGCCGACTCCGTGTTTACAGTGCCTACGGCATACTCAGGGGAGCCTTCCCCGTCTGTCCAGCCGTTTTGCGGACTCCCACCCTGCTCCCGAGTCCCCGTACCCAAGCACGCACCTGTTCAAGTCACGACCCTACGGGGGCGTGGCTGGGCGAAGCGTCCTCCTGATTGCCACCCGGATCTGCAAACGAAGATTCAGGGTCTCCTCTCGGCAGCTCCAGGAACCTCGGCGTCTCCTCATTCGGTCTCCAGCTTCATGATTCCTCCTTCTGGGTTCCCCCTCGCTCATGAAGCCATCTCTCTTTATCCGGCTCATTGCTCTGTTGTTCCACCTCCCAAGGGGTGGGATCGTAGGAGTAAGGACTAGGGTTAAAGGGCCAGCCGCCACATTCCTCCTGCTGTATTCCGACGCGATCTCCACCATCTGTGGACTGCAGGGGAAAGAGAGTGGAAGAGTCAAGGGGGCCCCATGATGAGGCTGTGGTGGAACGGGATGAGGTCCAATAGGCACATTACGTACTGTGCTACACAGAGGTTTCACTCCCTCGACTAAACGGATGTGATGTACATAATTATTCAAACATCCCACTGTTTTGCAAAAAACTTGAGGAAATCTTGACTTCAATATTTGCATACAATCCTCAAAAGAGTTAGTCTCTATAGATGATATTAAATTAGTCTGGAAATACTCCTTTGGTTTAATGGGAGGTGATTAATTTGGGTCCAATATCACATCAAGAACTCTCTGGTGGAACCAACTCAATATGCTATCTCCCTTTTGAGAAATATTTATTTGAGCTTTGATCAATCTATTCTTATATTCTAGGAATCCCCAAAAGTACCCAACCAACTTAATTGGCTCACCTCCATATGCACATGACCTAATGTCAGGTAAAAATACCTTAATTTTGAGACTATGGTGATCTTGGCAAACAGAACATTAGTACTTTCACCTTCTACCAGGATTCCATCTATGGGTCAGCTCTTTCTCTGATTATTTCCTGTTATGTGTAATAATATTTGTCCATAATCTACTTGAACGTTTGAAGCATACAAGTAGGTTTCCTCATCATAAACCTCACTGACCCTTCCTTTATACGCTTTACCTTTGCAAACTGCAGCAAAATGACCTTTCCTCTTACAATTACTGCATGTAACTTTCCACCCCAGACACTGTTTTCCGTTGGCCAAACGACCTACCTTCCTTCCCACAACAAAAGCATTTGACTTAAAAAGAGTTAAACCTCCCATTTTTCCCAACATGTTTTCTTTTTTTCATATTCTTTTTGTTATTTTTGTTGTTTGACAAGATGAACTGTGGCATTTTCTTTATGACTTCAACGCACTGAAAGGAGTGTTAAATTATTTTTGCAATAACAAAAACATCCTCCAAGGAAGGCTCATCCTTTTGCCACAGTTATTCTCTTACACGTTCAATGTTACATCCTAACATAAATTGGTCCCTAATCCTTTCATCAAGGGTGGAGCCAAATTTACACGCAGTATCCAACTTCCTTAAAGTTGTTATATCATTGTATATAGATTCCTCTTCCAATTGAGTCCTGTGACCAAAATGGTACCTTTTGATAATGGTACTGACTTTCAGTAGATAGTGTTTGTCCAATTTTGCAATGCAAATTTCAAACTCATTCAAATCACGATCTTGAATATCAGGAAGATGGTCAAAAACCTCTTGACCCTGAGACCCTAGACAATGCAGTAATAACGCTGTTTTTCTTTCAGCGCTCAAAGAAGAACCACACACTCTGGCATGTCTTTCAAAGACTTTGCGCCACTTCCTTCACTTAATGGTTTGATCACCAGGGGGTTACAAGAAAAATGGAGGTGTAGTGAAATTTTGCTATTTTGAGGGGGAATTAAAGTGTAGGAAACACTTAAAATAAACCCTCCAAAAATGTTGCGACCTAAACATGAATAAAAACAAATAGTATGAAGGCACGTTTATAATGCCATTCTCTGAAAGTAGTTCATATACAATTACAAATATAAAGTAAGTGGAAACAGGAGTGCAAACCACTTTATATTATACAAGAGAAGTTTACCTTAGTTTAGAATTTGTTAGGGTCAAATATTTTCAAATACGTAAATGTAATACAGAAGAAATGTGACGAAAGAGTTTGTGTGCGTGTCACAGAAGATGAGCATAAGTGTGATAAATTTGTGAGTGTGCCACAGAAATGACAGGTAGAAAAAAACATGTGTGTTCCACTGAGAAACCAACAAAAATTGCAGAACACTTTTAGAATATAAATGTAATTACTGTTGTAGGTTTGTGTGCGTATCACAGAAGTGACAAGCAGAAGATAATAAAGCGCTAAAGATGAATTGTGTGTGTATCACAGAAGTGACACACAATCTGCAAAAGAAAAACGATAATGCTTTGAAGTAGAAATGTGTGCGTATCACAGACACGCAGTACCAAGTCCACCAACATTATTGCATGTTCTGCAAGTGGAGAAGAATACACCTAAGATTGCCACGACGCAAAGTCACGCAAGTGAAGGAGATGTGACTGCACCGGCATCTAGGTGATGTTGATAGTGGGAGTATTCCAAGGAAGAATCTGAGCAAGACAGAAACTGGAATCCATGGAAACTAGCAGCGAACAGGTGTGGCACACTCGTGAGTGTGAGTCAATTTCAAAGGAAAACAACTCGCTTCAAAACAGATTGTGTTGGGGGAGTCAAACAGCAAGTGCAATAGGGAAAAGTAACACAATCCCCAAACAGTGCTACCGGTGCTCAGGCATAGAGGAGAGTTTGTAAAATGTGAATCAGTCACCCTTAGGAGCAGTGAGGGAAACAATTACAAAATACTTTTAAAGAAAGTGGTCAAATAAAATGCAATCACACTCCTCTTAGAGTGAAATGAATAAATGTAAATAGTCATTTGGCCAGAAAGAACATCATAAATCTTGAAACTGTACCTTGAGTAGAAAATCCTAACATAGAGATGGAGCTGGAAATGATGCTTAAGCTTATGGAGGAGCTTAAGTTTGACGATGTTGAGATCCTTTTAAGAGATGTCAGCCATCCTCTGTCACCAAGTGTAATGAAGTGACACACTCCAGTAAGTCTTCAAAGTAGGTTATTCCAATTAAGGATCCCATCCATGACAGCACTGTAACCAGGGAGCAGTCTCAGCTTTAGCTGCCCTAAGAGCTCCTTACATCACTACATTCTGAAGCTCTTGGCAACAGGAGAAGTAGCCTAGAATGCCACAACTAGTTTAGATGGTTTTATTACTTACATGCTATTTGAGGCTTTCAAGCTACATAGGCTTTCCATTTCAAATCTGTTTTTATTCCCATCGTCTAAACCATAAAAAGTGTTGCATCCTCAAGAGAGAGCTGGGAAAATAGGCATATAGCATAATCTGGAACTACATGTGTTTTTTAACTGCCTGCAATCAATAATCATGGGCCCCTTGGAGTTTCAATCGCTGTTCAGCTTTGCCTGGCCAGAGCAGCGCCACAATCAAGCAACTTCGAGCTGGTTTCACATACACGCGTGTCCTTGCACACACACACACACCTAGTCACTCATTCGCTTACTCTCTCTCTCTATGTAAGACCTTCCCTCTTAAGCGACAACAGGTTAGCCAGGGATTCCTATCAGAAACTATGTCAACTCTGCAGACAGATTGTTTGGGCCTTGTGAGAGCTCATTCACCTCTATCACATGTAGAATGTGGACAATCCATACATCTTATAAGCATATCTTGTTGATATTTTCCCCTAATGGAGCCATATTCCTTCAGTATGAAATCCTTTTTTACTCGAACTATCTTTATTTATTTTATTTATTTATGGAATTTTTAGTGCGCAACTAATACCCGAGGGTGTCTAGGCGCAGTAAGATCCTCTAGGATACAGTAATTGGTACACAAACTTATTGGTTGAAGAGCCATGTCTTCAAGGCTCTACGGAAGCAAATGAGAGTAGGTGGCAGTTTTGATATGTGAAGGGAGAGAATTCCACAATCTGGGAGTTGCTACCAGGAATCGTTTGTCACCCCAGGTGGCCGTTCTTGTTCGGGGAACAGATAGTAAACAACTGGCTGCTGATCTTAGGTTCCTTTTAGGGGTATAAATCTGAAATGCCTGTCTTAGGAATTTCGGGCCAGTATGATGAATGGCCTTATAGGCAATGCATAAGGCTTTACATTTTATCCTGCTCTCCACTCTTAGCCAATGAAGATGGCGTATAGCTGCCGAGGTGGACTGGCGCTTAGGAATATTGAGGAGGATTCTGGCTGCCATATTTTGAATAGACTGGAGCTTATTCAAAATATATTTATGAGTATTGAAAAAGAGGGCATTTCCGTAATCCAGCTTGGAAAACACCAAGGTGGTGATTAGGGTTTTTCCAGCAGATGCTGGTAAGTACGGTAGCAGTTTTTTTTATCTTTTTCAACGTAAAGAAGGCGGCTGAAACAACCTTATTTACATGATGTTTGAAAGATAGCTGTTTGTCAAAGATCACTCCAAGATTCCTGACCTTTGCGACTGGGACCGGAGGAGGACCCATCAGAGTAGGCCACCAGGACTGGGACCATTCAGGAGAGATGTTACCAAAGGTCATAACCTCCGTCTTCTCCGCATTCAATTTTAAGCAATTGCTATGCATCCATGCTTGTACCTCCACTATCATTACATGCAGCTGTAAAACTGCCATGGCCCCTGCTGCTAACTGCTTTTACTTCATTGTAATGAAACAATTAACATATTTTCTTTGACTGAATTCTCACTCCTCCTGTATTTTTTACCACATTAAATGTAATTCAAAGTCCTATCCTTTTTGTTGGACTTTGCCCTTTCTGAATGATCATCCCCAAATGTCTTGCCTTCCCCTCCTTATTTAGCATCCATTTTTGTTGGCTTTTAAGACTTCTAGCCAGTGCCTTTGTGCTTGTGCTCTCTTCTTTAAACATACGGACATTGGATTATTGCCAATTGCCACTTTTAATTTAGTTGTGCCTCACTAGTAAAGTGATATGTTATTCCTGCAAGGCCTGTAAATTAAATGCTACTAGTGGGCCTGTAGCACTTATTTCGCCATCCACTTAAGTAGCCCTTTTTAAACATGTCTCAAGCATGTCATTGCAGCCTGTGTGTGCAATTTCTCCTGCCATTTCAACTGGGCAAAATAAACCTTTAGCCAGGCCTAAACCAATTTTTTAATACATAAAGGTCACCCCTGGGGTAGGCCCTAAACAGTCCAAGGGCAGGGTGCAATGTATTTACAATGCTGGACATGTACCTTTAAGTTTCCCATGTCCTGGCAGTGAAAAACTGCTACATTTGCTCTTCACTACTGCAAGGCCTACTCTCCCATAGGATAACATTGGGTTAGCTTATTAAATTTAATAAGTGATAACTTTCAATTTTGAGCAGTCAGGGATATTGAATTTAGTGTTTAAATCCTTATAACTTAAAGTTGGGAGAGGATGTAGCCTTACGGCTAGAGCGGTCGACCTTGAAGCTGGGGAACCAGGTTCAAGTCTTGGTAATAGTGATTCTGGGCAAATCACTTCATCTCCCCGTGCTTAAAGAAAATGAATGCGTCCTGTAACGAAACTGGTGCTCATGTAAAGGTCTCTGTTACAAGATTTCTTGTGTGTAGTTTGCGCTATATAACACTCTACAAAAAAAAGTCCTCTTTAATGGTAAAGTCAGATTTTTAAGGCAAAATTCTGACAACGACACTTTTGAAAAGTTGGAATTTTCTTGTACTAACCATTTGGTGCCTCCAACATGTTTTCTGGGTCACATGATTTTGTGTGGTTGGCAGTTGGTGTTTGTGTATTGCGCCCAGGCTGTGAGACAAAGGCACATAGGTCTCGGCAGATTGGGCCATCTCTGACTTGAGGAGGGGGAGGAGCTGTCACCTACTACACTTGCCCATCACAAAGGCTCTGCCTGGGCTCACTCACAAAGGTTTTGACACCAGTTTATTGTAACATCAGACAAGCTTGGGCATGTAGATAGGAAATACCAAACACCTCTAGGGGTTGAAACCTCTACAACCTTCTCTAACTTGAAAGTGGGCACCTGGTATAAATAATGGGCCAGCAATAAGGCCCAACTCTCCATTACACTTCTGGACCTGAAGAAGGACTGTTACCTTGCTGCCCTGCTGCCTGAGTTAAAGGGTTGGAACTAGATCTGGATCCCAGTACCACCAGAGTGACTCTGGGGGTTTGTTGGATGGCTGCCTGATCAGCGACGATCAGAAAAGGCTTCAAACACCTTGACCCCAGTACATGGATTCAGTCTGCTGTGAGTCTTGCCCCCAAAGAGGTGCCACTGCTTTGGAACCGCTGCAGTGCGAAGCATCGCATTCCTCATTCTCCTTGGAACCTCTGCTGCATGATGTATTTCGAACGCAGGCCCTCGCATCGCAGGCCCCTCGTCGACAGCATTATCAACAATGACATAGGACTCCTCATCGCAGCCCCAATGCTTCTACAGAACCACTGGTTCACATTGCATCTTTGACACATGACTTTGCATCACAAGCCTCTTGTCGAAAACATCTATGACGACGACACAGGATTATGCATCACATCCTCAATGCAGGTTCTTGCAATGCTCAGCAAACCAGGATTTAAGGTACTTTGTTCAGCTGACCTAACTTAGGGGCATATTACCAAGGGCAGGCGATACAATTATCGCCACTTTAGTGTCCGTTTTTCGGGCACAATTATATTGCATCATTTACAAGGACACGCTAGCGCGTGTTTCCTTTTTAATTGTGTAACCAAAAATGTTTATTCAATCATCGCGCAGCACTGACCTGCCTTGTGTAGACCTACTACCCGGTCTCTGCCCCCCTAGCCCCACCGCAGCCGATTAGGCGCTGCCTGGGCTTCAGACTTATTGCGGCCACCATTTTGGGTGAGGAGCAGGCGAGCGGTCCAGTGCTCGGCCCCTCCCGCCCTTGGAGGTATAAAATGATCCTCCCACCTAGGAAGCGCAGCGGACGAGTGCAGCGGGCGCGCCGAAGGTGAGCCCGTCTGCGCCCGTCCGCACCCATTCGGGACCCGGGGCCTAGCCATGCTGCTCATTTATGTTCATACCCCCGCAATGACCTCTTAAAATATAACAGTGGCCAGGGCCATATGTCCTGGGAAGCGGTCAACCGAGCCCGGAAACATGGGATCTTAGTCAATGGCTATCCTCCTATAGCCCCATCTAACTCGTTGAGTTTGAGTAGTCGGGCAGAGTCCTGCCCCCCCGTTCATCCCCTGTCTATAATGTATCGAAACACCCGCTTGCTGGTGAAACACCAGATGGATATCTTCCTACTATTAGACTCCGACAAACCAGACATCCTACTACTCACCGAGACCTGGTTGACCCAGGACTCTGCCCCAGACATAATAGCCGCACTCCCACTGAACTATTACATCATCCACGCCGATCGTGGCTCGAGCAAATCCAGGGGGGGGGGTTGCGGCTATCATACCTTACGCTCACAAATCTGACCTGTCTGCATCTACCAGACACAGAAGACCTGGTGTTAAAAATCGACACCTCTTACACAACTATAGTTTGTGTCCTCCTGTACAGGCCTCCCCACTCCATGCCATCTTTTTCTCCCGCGTTGAGTGAGCAAATTGCTAACCTAGCCATGGACCACGCCAGGATTGTCCTGGTAGGGGACTTTAACTACTGGTTTAATGACCCCCTGGAAGGCCCCCACTCAAGTGAGTTCACGGCGCTCCTTACGAACTTAAACTTCTCACAACAAGTGCTATCACCTACCCACTGTAAAGGTCACATTTTAGACCAGATCTTGGCTAATGCATCACTAGTTACAACACCAATTATTACCCCTTGCCTATGGTCTGACCATTTCCTTCTTAAATTCAACCTCGCATACGTCCCCATTAGGACAACCGTAACATCAGCAGGAGGCTTAGCAAGGAAATGGAACTCCCTTGATAGGTCAGCCTTTCTTGAGACACTGGCTAATACCATTCCTTCCCCTCACCCTGATATCAACGCATCTGAAGCCAATCTTTCCAACTGGCTTCAAACAGCCAGCGACACCCATGCCCCGTACAAAACAGTTAAATTGGCCAGGCGTGCAGATGCCCAAAAGTGGTTTACACCTGAGCTCAAAGCAATGAAACTGTCTGTGCGCCAATTGGAGCGACAATGGCGTCGCAATTATGCCCCGGACCTAAAAAGCAAATATACCACGGCTAGGAAAGACTATATGAAGTCCATTCTTTCCACTAAATCTGCTTACTTTTCGGCTCGCATTCTCAACTCGACCAACAGATCTAAAGACATTTTCGCCATCTTTAATGAGCTCACAAACTTGGATAGTGTCCGCCCCAGCGCAAACCCGACTCAGGAGTTTTGCGACTCACTTAACATCTACTTTATTGAGAAAATTGCAGACATTAAAGCCAGCATTCCACAACCCCAGAGCCCCTTGGCCTTAACAATGGTTAATACCAATAATTCTAGCACTCTTAGCAGCTTCCCCGCTATAACCCCGGTACAATTTCAGGAGTTATTAGTGAGAATTAAATCTGGTGCTCCGTCAGACAGATGTCCCCCTTACATTCTAAAAGACTGCCTCTCTGCTTTCCCAATCCCTGCCCTTACCCTCCTGAATGACTCACTAACGTCCGGCCAAGTGCCACTGGCCTTCAAAGAAGCCACGGTCATTCCCCTCCTCAAAAAAAACGGGGGCCGATCCAACTTGTAAGGCAAACTATCGCCCGATTTCTCTACTTCCTTTCCTTGCGAAAGTAATGGAGGCACATGTAGCCAAGTGCCTGTCTAACTTCATGGAGGAATCTAATTGCCTCGACCCCCATCAGGCAGGGTTTCGCCCCGCACACTCAACGGAGGCGGTAGTGATGGCAGTATTAGACAACCTTCGAGACGGCGTAGATAAACACTCTCCCCAGGCCTTGGTGCTCCTGGATTTGTCGGCCGCATTTGACACGGTCGACCATTCCATCTTGATCGACCGTGTCATCCAGGCCGGCGTCCATGGCACAGAAGCGAGCTGGCTGAAGTCTTTCCTGGAGAACCGCTCCCAGGCAGTCCGACTAGGACAGTCAGTCGGTGCCAAACAAATCATTACATGCGGAGTCCCCCAGGGCTCCTCCCTATCTCCCCATCTGTTCAATATCTATATCCCCACCTTAATTCAGGCCCTTAGAGATCTACAAGTAACGGTGTTCATGCTTGTACCTCCACTATCATTACATGCAGCTGTAAAACTGCCATGGCCCCTGCTGCTAACTGCTTTTACTTCATTGTAATGAAACAATTAACATATTTTCTTTGACTGAATTCTCACTCCTCCTGTATTTTTTACCACATTAAATGTAATTCAAAGTCCTATCCTTTTTGTTGGACTTTGCCCTTTCTGAATGATCATCCCCAAATGTCTTGTCTTCCCCTCCTTATTTAGCATCCATTTTTGTTGGCTTTTAAGACTTCTAGCCAGTGCCTTTGTGCTTGTGCTCTCTTCTTTAAACATACGGACATTGGATTATTGCCAATTGCCACTTTTAATTTAGTTGTGCCTCACTAGTAAAGTGATATGTTATTCCTGCAAGGCCTGTAAATTAAATGCTACTAGTGGGCCTGTAGCACTTATTTCGCCATCCACTTAAGTAGCCCTTTTTAAACATGTCTCAAGCATGTCATTGCAGCCTGTGTGTGCAATTTCTCCTGCCATTTCAACTGGGCAAAATAAACCTTTAGCCAGGCCTAAACCAATTTTTTAATACATAAAGGTCACCCCTGGGGTAGGCCCTAAACAGTCCAAGGGCAGGGTGCAATGTATTTACAATGCTGGACATGTACCTTTAAGTTTCCCATGTCCTGGCAG
The DNA here is from genome assembly GCF_964261635.1 of Lissotriton helveticus. Lineage (NCBI taxonomy): Eukaryota > Metazoa > Chordata > Amphibia > Caudata > Salamandridae > Lissotriton > Lissotriton helveticus. Next base: position 1,450,479,675 of record NC_136065.1, read on the forward strand.
TGAAAAACTGCTACATTTGCTCTTCACTACTGCAAGGCCTACTCTCCCATAGGATAACATTGGGTTAGCTTATTAAATTTAATAAGTGATAACTTTCAATTTTGAGCAGTCAGGGATATTGAATTTAGTGTTTAAATCCTTATAACTTAAAGTTGGGAGAGGATGTAGCCTTACGGCTAGAGCGGTCGACCTTGAAGCTGGGGAACCAGGTTCAAGTCTTGGTAATAGTGATTCTGGGCAAATCACTTCATCTCCCCGTGCTTAAAGAAAATGAATGCGTCCTGTAACGAAACTGGTGCTCATGTAAAGGTCTCTGTTACAAGATTTCTTGTGTGTAGTTTGCGCTATATAACACTCTACAAAAAAAAGTCCTCTTTAATGGTAAAGTCAGATTTTTAAGGCAAAATTCTGACAACAACACTTTTGAAAAGTTGGAATTTTCTTGTACTAACCATTTGGTGCCTCCAACATGTTTTCTGGGTCACATGATTTTGTGTGGTTGGCAGTTGGTGTTTGTGTATTGCGCCCAGGCTGTGAGACAAAGGCACATAGGTCTCGGCAGATTGGGCCATCTCTGACTTGAGGAGGGGGAGGAGCTGTCACCTACTACACTTGCCCATCACAAAGGCTCTGCCTGGGCTCACTCACAAAGGTTTTGACACCAGTTTATTGTAACATCAGACAAGCTTGGGCATGTAGATAGGAAATACCAAACACCTCTAGGGGTTGAAACCTCTACAACCTTCTCTAACTTGAAAGTGGGCACCTGGTATAAATAATGGGCCAGCAATAAGGCCCAACTCTCCATTACACTTCTGGACCTGAAGAAGGACTGTTACCTTGCTGCCCTGCTGCCTGAGTTAAAGGGTTGGAACTAGATCTGGATCCCAGTACCACCAGAGTGACTCTGGGGGTTTGTTGGATGGCTGCCTGATCAGCGACGATCAGAAAAGGCTTCAAACACCTTGACCCCAGTACATGGATTCAGTCTGCTGTGAGTCTTGCCCCCAAAGAGGTGCCACTGCTTTGGAACCGCTGCAGTGCGAAGCATCGCATTCCTCATTCTCCTTGGAACCTCTGCTGCATGATGTATTTCGAACGCAGGCCCTCGCATCGCAGGCCCCTCGTCGACAGCATTATCAACAATGACATAGGACTCCTCATCGCAGCCCCAATGCTTCTACAGAACCACTGGTTCACATTGCATCTTTGACACATGACTTTGCATCACAAGCCTCTTGTCGAAAACATCTATGACGACGACACAGGATTATGCATCACATCCTCAATGCAGGTTCTTGCAATGCTCAGCAAACCAGGATTTAAGGTACTTTGTTCAGCTGACCTAACTTAGGGGCATATTACCAAGGGCAGGCGATACAATTATCGCCACTTTAGTGTCTGTTTTTCGGGCACAATTATATTGCATCATTTACAAGGACACGCTAGCGCGTGTTTCCTTTTTAATTGTGTAACCAAAAATGTTTATTCAATCATCGCGCAGCACTGACCTGCCTTGTGTAGACCTACTACCCGGTCTCTGCCCCCCTAGCCCCACCGCAGCCGATTAGGCGCTGCCTGGGCTTCAGACTTATTGCGGCCACCATTTCGGGTGAGGAGCAGGCGAGCGGTCCAGTGCTCGGCCCCTCCCGCCCTTGGAGGTATAAAATGATCCTCCCACCTAGGAAGCGCAGCGGACGAGTGCAGCGGGCGTGCCGAAGGTGAGCCCGTCTGCGCCCGTCCGCACCCATTCGGGACCCGGGGCCTAGCCATGCTGCTCATTTATGCTCATACCCCCGCAATGACCTCTTAAAATATAACTGAGGCCAGGGCCATATGTCCTGGGAAGCGGTCAACCGAGCCCGGAAACATGGGATCTTAGTCAATGGCTATCCTCCTATAGCCCCATCTAACTCGTTGAGTTTGAGTAGTCGGGCAGAGTCCTGCCCCCCCGTTCATCCCCTGTCTATAATGTATCGAAACACCCGCTCGCTGGTGAAACACCAGATGGATATCTTCCTACTATTAGACTCCGACAAACCAGACATCCTACTACTCACCGAGACCTGGTTGACCCAGGACTCTGCCCCAGACATAATAGCCGTACTCCCACTGAACTATTACATCATCCACGCCGATCGTGGCTCGAGCAAATCCAGGGGGGGGGTTGCGGCTATCATACCTTACGCTCACAAATCTGACCTGTCTGCATCTACCAGACACAGAAGACCTGGTGTTAAAAATCGACACCTCTTACACAACTATAGTTTGTGTCCTCCTGTACAGGCCTCCCCACTCCATGCCATCTTTTTCTCCCGCGTTGAGTGAGCAAATTGCTAACCTAGCCATGGACCAAGCCAGGATTGTCCTGGTAGGGGACTTTAACTACTGGTTTAATGACCCCCTGGAAGGCCCCCACTCAAGTGAGTTCACGGCGCTCCTTACGAACTTAAACTTCTCACAACAAGTGCTATCACCTACCCACTGTAAAGGTCACATTTTAGACCAGATCTTGGCTAATGCATCACTAGTTACAACACCAATTATTACCCCTTGCCTATGGTCTGACCATTTCCTTCTTAAATTCAACCTCGCATACGTCCCCATTAGGACAACCGTAACATCAGCAGGAGGCTTAGCAAGGAAATGGAACTCCCTTGATAGGTCAGCCTTTCTTGAGACACTGGCTAATACCATTCCTTCCCCTCACCCCGATATCAACGCATCTGAAGCCAATCTTTCCAACTGGCTTCAAACAGCCAGCGACACCCATGCCCCGTACAAAACAGTTAAATTGGCCAGGCGTGCAGATGCCCAAAAGTGGTTTACACCTGAGCTCAAAGCAATGAAACTGTCTGTGCGCCAATTGGAGCGACAATGGCGTCGCAATTATGCCCCGGACCTAAAAAGCAAATATACCACGGCTAGGAAAGACTATATGAAGTCCATTCTTTCCACTAAATCTGCTTACTTTTCGGCTCGCATTCTCAACTCGACCAACAGATCTAAAGACATTTTCGCCATCTTTAATGAGCTCACAAACTTGGATAGTGTCCGCCCCAGCGCAAACCCGACTCAGGAGTTTTGCGACTCACTCAACATCTACTTTATTGAGAAAATTGCAGACATTAAAGCCAGCATTCCACAACCCCAGAGCCCCTTGGCCTTAACAATGGTTAATACCAATAATTCTAGCACTCTTAGCAGCTTCCCCGCTATAACCCCGGTACAATTTCAGGAGTTATTAGTGAGAATTAAATCTGGTGCTCCGTCAGACAGATGTCCCCCTTACATTCTAAAAGACTGCCTCTCTGCTTTCCCAATCCCTGCCCTTACCCTCCTGAATGACTCACTAACGTCCGGCCAAGTGCCACTGGCCTTCAAAGAAGCCACGGTCATTCCCCTCCTCAAAAAAAACGGGGGCCGATCCAACTTGTAAGGCAAACTATCGCCCGATTTCTCTACTTCCTTTCCTTGCGAAAGTAATGGAGGCACATGTAGCCAAGTGCCTGTCTAACTTCATGGAGGAATCTAATTGCCTCGACCCCCATCAGGCAGGGTTTCGCCCCGCACACTCAACGGAGGCGGTAGTGATGGCAGTATTAGACAACCTTCGAGACGGCGTAGATAAACACTCTCCCCAGGCCTTGGTGCTCCTGGATTTGTCAGCCGCATTTGACACGGTCGACCATTCCATCTTGATCGACCGTGTCATCCAGGCCGGCGTCCATGGCACAGAAGCGAGCTGGCTGAAGTCTTTCCTGGAGAACCGCTCCCAGGCAGTCCGACTAGGACAGTCAGTCGGTGCCAAACAAATCATTACATGCGGATTCCCCCAGGGCTCCTCCCTATCTCCCCATCTGTTCAATATCTATATCCTCACCTTAATTCAGGCCCTTAGAGATCTACAAGTAACGGTGTTCAATTACGCAGATGACTTGCAGTTGGTCTTTACTATCGACAACTCTGAAACATCAATCTCGAATTTCCAGTCAACTATGAGGTTCATCCAAGCCTGGATGGACCAAAATCATCTAAAATTGAACCCGGGGAAAACCGAGCTGCTCCTTACGGGAGACAGCGCCAGGTATTGGGGCCTACACTACTGGCTGTTAGAGCTAGGCCAGGCCCCTGTCCCATCCCCCTCGGCAAAGACACTTGGAGTCACCTTGAATAGTGATCTTTCACTAAAAACGCAAGTGGGCCAGGTGGTCTCCAAGTGTTTTTTTCAACTCAGGAAAATTCAGAAGTTACGGCGACTCCTAACATCGGATGCCATTACCCAGGTGGTAATCGCGACTGTGATCTCCCACCTGGATTATGCAAATTCTGTTTACCTGGGTCTAGCCCTTTCTCTCCTGAAACGTCTTCAGATGGTGCAGAATTATGCTGCCAGATTGATCCTGAACCAACCCAGATGGCAACCAGCTACCCCCCTACTGATGAAACTCCATTGGCTACCCGTGACCCATCGATGCACCTTTAAGATGGGTTGCATTATTTTTAAATCCCTTCACTGCAAGAGCCCCAAGTTGATCGACAAACTAGTCATCAAGCATGTCCCGACCCGGAACCTGCGTTCTGCCCATCTGGGCCTCTTACAGACACCGTCGTTTAAACGGAAATGCTCTGGTGGATGTAGATTTGGAACACTAGCTCCCCGTCTATGGAACCCTTTCCCTCTGGAAATTCGGTCCTGTACGGACCTTTTGACATTCAGGAAAGTATTAAAAACCTGGCTCTATACCCAAGCATACCATTAAAATCCTGGCCTACCCCATGGTCAGCCACGCTCTCTGTCTTTTGTTAGCGCCAGGAAATCAATCGGTGTTAGCGCGCTTTACAAATTATTGTTAACATAACATAACATAACATAACTCCCGTTTTTTCACACGCCTCATCTCGCATTGATAATGAGATGCAAAGTAGGCAAGACTGTAAAAACAACATGGGAAAATATTGGGAAGGCAGCTTCGCGATATTAACAACGAGGCGTAGTGATAATCTAAATCGCGCTAACTCTGCCTTAACTCAAGAATTTATCGCCTGTTAAATTCCTGACTAAGGCATGCCTAACATGGGAGGTGGATTGTGGAGCTAAGGCCATAGGGCCTATCATCAAGCTTATCGCCGTTTTCCATGGAACATCGCTGGAAAAACAGGGATGTTCCATGGAAAACCCCGTTATTGCTGGAATATTTATCGCCATAGCGCTAAGCGTTGGTAATACAGTGCTAGCTTGGCGATATATTCCAGCGATAGCCAGCGATAATTAAAAGCGCGCTGAGCGTGCTTAGCGCGCTTTTAATCAGTGCTCGCAAAAGCTTTATAATATGTTCCCTAGTCCTTGTATCTTGCCCACATTTCATCGAGGTTGGCCTGAACTCGTAACTTTGCCCCGGGGAGGAGGGTATTGAAGCGACCAGATGGCCACAGTTGGCACTTTGTGGTTTTAGGCACTATTTTCACCTAAAACTTAGAGTTGCATATCTCCAGTTCTACTGATTGGATTTTTATTTCAGTAAATTATTAAATTGTAATCTATTTTTCTAAATTGCTGTGGGATATTTCTTATGTTGGGTCTTTATGGCTGTTTGAAGTGCTGCATAAATATTTTGTATATTGCCTCTAAGTTAAGCCTGACTGCTTTGACTGCTTTGCCCCAAGCTAACTAAGGGTTAAGCGCAGGTTAATATGATTTGTGCTTGTGTTTCACCCTGATAGAAGTGGTGGTTGCTGCTTGAGTAGGGTTTCATACCCCTCACCAGTGACTCAATTTCCACCATTCTATATATTTCCTCTCCCTCTTTATTAACATTAAATGAATGACCACTACTACTTTGAAACCATTTATCCTGAGTTTCTCACTTTCATGATCATGCTCTTTATGTTTTTTTTAATTTATGTGTGTAGGAAACTAGTCCTTTTTGCCCTGATCAACCCCTATTTTCTGACTGATACTGGTGGTTACTGACTCTGAATGTGCTCTGGGCTCTGCTAACCTGGGCCAGTGTTCTGTCCTCAACAGTTGTATGACATCTTCAACAGGCTATGGGGCAGATTTACATGCCCCATGCACCAATTTTGCGTCACTTTTAACATGGGTAAAGTTATGCAAAAGTGGTGAAAGGGGCTCGTAAATAAGCCCCTATATGTCTATGTTTCTTTTATTTGCTTCAGTCCACAGATGGCTGGATGAGAGACCCTTCTTGAAAATAGACTAGATAATAATGTTGCTGGGTGAACTCTCTTTCAGTTACGAATGCCATACGCCTCCACAGGGTTTGGAGAGCATGGTCGTGGTATACATTCTGAAATTAAGACTGGATTTGCAATTGTAGCTTTTATAGTTACAGTGCAGAAATGTCATACCTGCATTTAATCATACATGCAAATATATATTTTAACAGATTTACATACTTGCAAATCTGTAATGTAATTGTATTGTCTTCTGCTTAACTGTCAGGCATACATTTAAATGCTCTCCAGAATGAATTAGGGCCTGATTTAAAGTTCAGAGTATGGGCTGCCATACCTCCATCACGGAGTTCTTAATCCACCCGCCAGACTGATTGTATACCACCGCCACATTTTGAGTTTGCCTTTAGAGTCTGCCAGCTATCATGATGGAATTGTTTCCGGCTTCCAACCCCAATTACTCTGTTGTCGGTCATCACTCTGTCAATGACGTATAGAAGCTATACATCTGTCATATTTAGAATTGTGTGCTGCCAATTAGGATAAAAGGATCAGCATGATGGAGTAATGTATGCTCTGATGACTGTACATTCAGGGCAAGCTTCCATCAAAATGGCAGATGCATCCTTCAAAGTTCAGTATGTGAATGTCAATATGACTGAAGGTCTATTTCAGTTAACATGCACACCTGATATAAATTACCAGTTACTAACAATTTAAAAGACAATCCTACACCCAGAATGAATTTGTGTTTTTTAGGATTACTGTCAAATACATGCTAATTAATTTTGTCATGATGTTTATTTCATTGTAAACACCCCTTACTACGCATACCTCACCTCGCATGTAGTTACAACGTGGTTGTTACAATGACCAAATTGTAACAACGCATACCATTACCCCGAAAGTCGTTACAACAACTTGTGGAGGGGGGAGAAGGTGGTGGATTTAAAATCCAACACCTTCCCTAATGTCCGCACAGACTGGAGTTGGAATAGTAAATTATACTATCCAACATCCAGCGCCCTCCCTTTGCAAGTCGTGGTTACGACTTGCAGGGTAATGGAATGGGTTGTTACAACACAGTCGTAACAGCCACGTTGTAACAACATGTGGGGTGAGGGAAAGCAGAAAAAAGATCCATATTCTTATTTTATGCACCCAAAAATTGTCAATGTCAAATCATTCATGGCTTTTCTGAGATCACAGGCAGTATGTTAAGTCCTTCTCTGATGCTACAGACGTCCAGAAAGTGATGTATTGTGAGTGCAGCATTTATGAATGGCACCAGCCTGCGGGTCAGGTAAATTCCTGGCCAATCCCTAACTAATGGGGAAAAAGTTTCCACAGCTAACACTGCACACGTTTCCAGAATTTTCTCTGTGCCCTGCTGCAAACAACCCCAAAATGCCTCTCTGTTCCTGAATCCTGCATGGCAGAATACTACTTCCCAGAGGTGTGGCGACGGAAATAAGCAGCCCCACCCCTGTGTTCACAATAAACCAGTTCCTGGTTTTGCCTGTCCCACTGGGATGGGTTCCCGTCTGATTAGGGGAAAAAGAAGGTGGCATGCCCACAAGGAATCTAGGTCAGCCTGTTACAGCATAGGCCTCATCAAGTTCCTGGGTACAGCCCACAAGCCACTCTATCAAGAGAATTTCAACACCACCCACAAACCGAAGCCTTTTGTCTCTGTTCTCAGAGAAATTAACACTGCCAGACAACAGTTGGTATTCTAGCCAAAGGGCCTCAAGAGGCTTTATGCACACAAAAAGGTAATTTCATTAAAAAAAAACGTTCCTCAAATAGTTATTTTAACTCTATATGTACATGAAATGCTTGTTTTTAAAAACGAATCTTATAGAGAGTCATTGAATATTATTTCTAGCTGCTTTGAAACAGACATTAGCCAGAGTTTTCCTATAGATCAGGCAGCCTTGCTGCATTGGAAATAATAATTTTCCTTATGTGCAAAAGATCTACTTAGTGGTTAATCTTTACGTTTTTTAAGTGAGTTCATTGTCTTTCAAAATGGGTTATTTTTACTTAAAGAAGATGCCCTGTAAAACTGCAACAACCAGGATAGGAATGATAGGTCTGAAGTGGAATCTGCACTCCCACTGCATTAGGACGGAACATTCATTGCTCCAGCCCAGTAGCGGCAATTATCTTAAAGACCCTGGGTACACTTATACCATCTACCAAGCACTTAAATATAAGTACTTACCTCAGTTGAGCACTAGGAATATTGACAGGAAAACAGTAAAAAAAAAGTATGTGTCCAAACCAACCCAAATGATGGTTTCAACATGCGTGAATATGTATTTACTTTCAGAGAGCAATGAAAATGACAAAATTGTACGGTAAAGATTCTTTCAATTTGATGTGTCAAGTAAAATGTTTGTTTTGAAGCCATATTTGCATTGACCCCTGGGGTGGATCACACAAAGCCTGCTGCGGGATAAAATGTATTAATTTTGTTTATTGAAAATCTACTCTGAGTTTTAATATTTCAAATGTATTTATTAGGTGCACAACCTAGCAATCAAACAGCGCCTAATTAATTGTCTTCAATGCTGGATCAGCCAACTTTGGAAGCCTTCAGTGGGAGTACTCAGTTTGCCATGTTGAACACCATAATTATCAGCCGGGCCCTTCGGGCTTATCGAGCTATCGGGCCACAATTACGAAGCTTAGCATTTGCGATTTCCAAATAGAGTTTTTTTTTCCGATTCGCAATTTGATTATAGCAAATACTATTGTACGAATGTGTGTTTTACACTTTTTGCAATTCCCAATGGGTCGCAAATATACCTAACTCATGAATATTAATGAGGTATGTCTCAGTTTGTGATCCATTGGGAGTCACAAAAATCACAGGGATGGTGGTCTGCTGGGTTCAGGAGAACACGTCTGTGATTGATTTAAGGTAAAGTAATCTATTTTTCAAACGCAGCCCGTTTTCCTTAAAGGAAAATGAGATGTATTTAAATTTTTTAAGACCAGGCCTTCTCTTAAAAAAAATATATTTTTTGATTCTCAAAGGCAAAGGGGTCCCTTGCAGACTCCCATTTGTGAATATCTTATTGCCAACTTAGAGTTGGTGGTAAAGTGCAAATGTTTTGCTACTGCATTTCGGACACAAAACATTTGTACAAATTGGTTTTTGGAGGGGGTGCCCAGAACACGTCCCTTCAAAGTACCAAAATGCAAACCCAAAATGTGATTCGATATTAGGTTACTGAATACTCTTTAGGGCTTTTTACATTTCGAAATGCTGTCTTGTGTTAGCTGACTCTGTGAATCTGGTTTGCGAACACAAAAAGGCTTTGTACATTTGGCTCTGAGAGCTTTGTCTACCATCCCCAATCCACTTGCAACTGTGGAAGCAGCAACCCAAGTCAAGCGTCTATCGGACATTCTGTTGTGTGTCCCCACAACAGAATCAACAGTGGCTAGCCCCTGTTGTGTCACTCCATTCTACAATCAAAAACAGGTGAAGACGCACTCCTGATTTATCTCCTGTAAGCATTCTTAAGTTATTGTCAAAAAGGTGTAGGGTGCAAGTGGGTATCACCCTCTGATCTAAGGGGTATAGGTATATATCAGCATTATTTTGGAGAGAATAGCGTCCCCCAAATTGCACTCCAATTCGATCCTAGATTTTCTTTTTCTTTCATAAAAAAATCATAAATTGTAGAATAATCATCAGTTCTTCCTTATTGATTTTCAACATATGCATGGCTCATGTAGCAATGCATTTGTAGTGTTTAACATTACACTGCAGTGAAAAATTAATATGCAGTCATTTAGAATCCTATATGCAATCGTCTAGAATCCCAATGCATTTCTGGACGGACCCTTCATCAGGGGAATATCTTCTGCAACATAATAAATAATCTATAAGCACCGTTCAATGAATGACACAGTAAATCACACTATGAAAAGTACTATATATTTTCTTTCAACATGGTTTTCATTTCTAAAGGGAAAATAGATACAGCACCATGTTATATATGGTGAAATGGGTTGCTTCCTCTCTGCTATTAGCCTGGTGGACCCGCCTACCTCGCTTAGAATTCTTAAGGCACTTAAATCTGGATCACCCAACGACCCATGTGCAGCTAGGCTTCTATCTGATGTGGCAGATACTATTAATACTGAAGTACATCTAATGGTCAATCAGTCGCTTCGCGAGGCATGTGTTCCTCTGTCATGGAAGCAGGCATTGATTCTGCCCCTCCTTAAGAAGCTGTCTCTCGACCCTCTTCTTCCTGAGAATTACCGCCCCATCTTACTCTTGCCAAGTTTGGCCAAAGTTTGCGAGAAGGTAGTGACATCTCAACTTACCAACTTTGTTGAGGTGTCTGGTTTGCTTCATCCAGCTCAATCTGGGTTCTGTGCCTCTTATAGTACGGAGTCAGCATTATTGGAGGTGGCAGAGGCGATCCGGGAATGTCTGGATGCCGGTGGGAGAGCAGATTTGGTTATGCTTGATCTCTCGGCGTCATTCGACGCGGTGCCTCATTCTCTACTCCTTGATCGCCTAGTGGAAATTGGTATTTCAGGCTCGGCACTGAGTTGGATTAGGTCCTTTTTGGAAGATAGGACTCAGCAGGTCTGGCTTCCTCCCTGTTCCTCTGCGCCTATGCATCTGACAACTGGCGTTCCTCAGGGGTCATCGCTTAGGCCTCTTCTTTTTAATATCTATGTGACTCCGCTGGTTTATCTTGCGGAGTCACTGGGGGCTAAAGTGATGGCCTGTACGGATGATACGCAGCTCCTGTTTTCCTGGAAGAGGGGGGATGACTCTGTCGGAGCTGCGCAGTAGTGTTTGTCCTCTGTGTTCCACTGGTTGGTGAACGCACAGTTGAAGTGCAATGAAGGAAAATCTGAAGTGCTCCTGTACGGCTCGTTCCCAGTGGATTTCAGAGAAAGGCTGTGGCCTCCTGATTTCCCCCGCCCCATTGTGGGAAAGGGCACTGCTTAAAACCTTGGGGGTCTGGTTTGATGAAAAGTTGAACTTCTTGACATAGGTGAAGGAGCTGACAGGAACCTGCTTTGGCACTCTGAAAATCTTGAGGACATTTCTTCCGCTTCTGCCGGCCAGTGCCAAGGAGATCAGGGCTTTGATTTTGTCCCGATTAGACTACGCCAACGCTCTTTTGGTCGGCAGTCCAGAATACCTGGCTAGGAAATTGCAAGTAGTTCAAAATTCAGCAGCCAGATTGTTATTAGGACTCTCATCCAGACAGAGTGTCTGTAACCATTTACGTAACTTGCACTGGCTCCCAGTTGAATCTAGACTAAAATTCAAAATGCTGTCCATTACTCATCGAGCCCTACGTGGGCTAGGCCCTATCTATCTGCAGAAGAAATTTGCCTTCTACAAACCCATCAGACAACTTTGATCGTCTGACCGGCTACTAATTCAGACCCCTCGGTTTAATCACCAAAGGCTTGGTGGGAGCTCTTTTGTTCTTAAAGCAGGATTGGCTTTGAATAGGCTACCGTTAGCCCTTCAGAGCATCCAAGACCCACTGCTTATCAAGAAAAAAGTAAAAACGTTGCTTTTTTAGCTTCTGATCGGAGTGGGGATTAACTTTCTGGAGCAAGCGCCGGGACACTTCGAGAAGCCGTGCGCTGTACAAATTAAATTTAACATAACATAACATAACATGGTGTTGAAATAATCAAGAAGTGTGGTTTTACCTGCCAGAACTTTGCTCATAAGATTAAAAAAATTATTACAGTGTTTCGTTTATCTTAATAAAATGAATTTTATGTTTCTCTCCTAATCAAAAATGTAAAAATAGATTCAATTAAACATAGATGTTGTCTTTCAGCAACTTCAGGGGTTGCAGGCACTTTTTGAAGCACGTTGGTGGTGGCGCGCTCCAACCCCCTGGGAGAGCAAAGGATGCTGGGGCTTGCAGTCTCCCAACTAGCAGTGTAGGCAAGCGGTGGCAGGCGGTAGCAGCAATCCTGTGATGCGCAGGGTTGCAGGCACTTTTTGAAGCACGTTGGTGGTGGCACGTTCCTCCCTCCTGGGAGAGCGTAGGATCCTTGGGCTTGCAGTCCCCCAACTAGCAGTGCAGGAAAGCAGTGGCAGGCAGTAGCAGAATCCCTCACCGTGGGGGTTGCAGGTGCTTTTTGAAGCGGATGGGTGGTGGCTTGCCCCACCCTCCTGGGAGAGCGTAGCATCCTGGGGTATGCAGTCCCCCAACTAGCAGTGCAGGCAAGCGGTGGCAGGCGGTAGCAGCTTTCGTCCAGTCAGCGACTTCGGTCATGCAGGCAGGGCGCTTGTTTCTTATGTTGGGCATCTAGCCTGAGCAAGAACGAGTTACGTGTCATCAGTGTAGGGAGGAAGTTGATGTTTTGTGTAAATGAAATTGGCTAAAGGGATCATGTATATGTTAAAGAGGGTGGGGCCTAGCGTTAAACCTTGAGGTACTCTGCAGGTAAGTTTCCAGGCTTCTGGGCAGCAATTTGCCAGGCTGACAGTATGTGTACTATCTTTTAAGAGGGAGCAGATCCAATAGAGAGCGGGTCCTTGGATGCCAATCTTGTGCAGACGCCTAATGAGTATGGGTTGTCGGACCGTGTTAAATGCAGCAGAAAAAAACAGGAAAGTGAGGGCTACCATGTTTTCTCTGTCAAGGATCATGCAGATGTCGTCTGTGGCGGTGATGAATGCTGGTACTGTACAGTGGCTGGGCCTGAAACTGGTCTACATGGTGTCTAGGACCTGGTGGTTGCTGATATAGTCATTGAGGTATCAGTTGATTAGTTTCTCTAAGACCTTTGCTGGGTATGGTATGAAGGAGATGGGTCTGTATAGAAAGTGTGGCTGTATCAACGAATGGTTTCTGGAGCAGGTGAATGATGGTTTCCAGGTATTTGGAAATGTGTCTAAGTCTATGTAGGCATTGAGGATGGATCTTAGTGGTTTACAGATTGGTAGGCATCTTTTGTACAAGGCATGATAGGGTCAAGGTTCAGATGGAGCCCCTGAGTGGATGATGTTCATGGTAGCAACAATTTCAATGGTGAGGACGGTAGGTCATGAGGTCAGGGTTTTTTCATGGACAGAGACGGGAAATTTATTTGCAATGGTGACGTAGTCTGGTTGATGGTTAAAGTGGTATGTAGAGTTGATTTTACTACAGAAGAATTCCAAGAGCTTCTTGCAAAGGACTAGTGACGGGGTAATGGTGCAGGCGGCAGCAGGAGGCTTGGTGAAATTTTTGATGATGCTAAGAAGTCCTTGCTTCTGTTAGTGCTGGTGTTATGTTATGTTATGTTATAAAATGTTTTGTAGCGCGCTCTGCTACTGCAAAGTATCCTGGCGCGTGTTGATGCCATTCGCATGAGCTGTATGCATGGTGTTTTGTAAATTGAGAGGAACTATGTGTGTGGGGAAATTTTGGGGTGGGGTATGGGTTTTGGAGTACATGAGAATAGTCATTTTTACCCCTACACTATCCAACACTTTCCCTACTATTGCACTCAATTGAGCAGAAATAGTATTGTTTACCCCTACACTATCCAAAACTTACCCTACTGTTGCATTCACTGGAGTGGGAATAGTATTTTTTACCCATACACTATCCAACACTTACCCTACTGTTGCCCTAAAAGTAATATGTGTTATAATGATATGCGTTGTAATGGTATGCATTGTAATGGAATGCGTGGTAAGTGTAGTTTCTAAAAATGCCTTGTGACGGCATGCATTGTAAAATGGATGCTGAGATGTTAAAACCACGTTGCAAAAGCATGCGTTGTAAATGTCTGTCTGTCTGCATATGTGTCTGTCTATGTGCCTGTCTATCTCCTGAATGGTACACTGGCATAAACCCCTGTCCAGATTCGACTCTGATAGACTTGGTCCTGCAGACATGCTGATGTAATGCATGCCCCGTAGCATAAGCCTGTCCATGGGATTGCATGATGCACAGTTCTGTGTGTCCTAGAAGGGTGCACCCAGCCTGCTCAGCTCTCAGAACTGACATGTGATTTGTGTAGGTGTCCTTATCTGATCAGATGAAGCAGTTGGACCACCATATTGTTATAACTCATAGCCATGCATCCTTGCTGGCACATGTGCATACACATCAACACCCTTTTTGTATTTTTTTTGTCACTGCTGCACAACATTAGAAAAGCATTTATTTTTACTTTGATGAAGAGCATTGATCAAACATATTGATAAAGCCATCACTAGATGATACAAAGTCACTTAATGAAATCTTGAATTGGTGTGGAATCTTCAACAACTCCGACGGGCCAAAAATGTCATATTCTGATTTGTCCCAAGCAATACCGTAGGGTATAGGACTGGCTGTGATGTTAACTGCTAACAAGTCGCTTTGCTTACAATGGGATGATTTGTGAGGTTTGAGGAGTAAGCTGATGTTCTTACTTGCTTTGTCCATTTTGACATATCTTCCATGTATCAGCATACCCAGAGCTATTACCAGAGTTAACCAAAGTAGAAGAAAAAATATTCCCAACACAATCCAAAGTTCAATCCATGGTGAAACCAGTTATGTCTTTTCCAGGTGATGAACAAAGTCAGTTGCTTGTTCTTTGAAAGCTCTTTTTGCTGGTGTCATTTCAGGTTCGCTGGGATCCTCAGAAAACGTATCAAAGTTAATGAAATAGCCAGAGGCAGTTCTGTCAATGGTGGGGATTGCATCCGGATTTGTTGAAATTACTGGAACCACTTGATCACTCGTCACTTCATTGTAGACAGGTGTTTCTTGATGAACTGTTATTTGGGTCTCAAGCGGTATAAGTTCCATAGCTTTGTTGCTTAGTCCTTCTTTTCTCACTGCAGATTCTTCAAAGGTGATGAGTCTTGCAGTTTGAACCTCTTGAATAGTAGCTACAGGAGTGCGTTTGCTACTTGGTCGGAGTCCACTTGGCCTACTGCTTAGTATCGGCCACATAGTGTGGTTTAATCAGGTCGATAGACACAAACCTGTTCTCCTTTTTACCAGCAAGGGGCAGCAGTAAAACTATTCTTGATCCGTGGATTGCTAGCATAGGAACTGGTTGTCTGTAAGAAGGCCCAAATTCCTTCTTGTCCGCGATCTTTTCTCTGACTAGATCACCAAGCTTTGGGATCCAGACAGGCCTTGCTGAGACGGGTGGTTTTTCCCCAGTGGTGGTTGGATTCAGGAACACGTTGCTTTGTTTCGTTCTTAATTCATTTAAGTCCTGTAAAACAGACAAATGATCTTTGATATCAAAATGCTTTTGTTCCACCACTGATGGGTGACAATCAAGGTCGATGACCACCATTCTTGTCCCAAAAAGGACCTCATATGGAGTGATACCTCCTAGAGAATATCTTGGCTGGTTATTATGACTATGTTGGGCACTTAATAGATGTTTTACCCACCTGTCACCCAAACCTAAAACCCTAGCTGTTACAGATTGCTTTATGTCCCGTTTTTTTCCCTCCACAACCGAGTTTCCCTCAGGATGGAATGGAATAGAATACTGCAATGCAACGCCCAAACTGGCCATGGCTTCTTTGTAAGCTCGAGAACTAAACGCAGGACCCTGGTCAGAATGTAGCGTGCCGATTGTGTATGTGCCGATAAAGACTTGCAAATCTTTTATTACAGTTCGAGTGTCAGCCGTGCGCTGAGGCCACATTCAAAGGAACCTTGAACACGAATCCACTGCAACCATGATATATTTATAGTTACTATCCCTTTGTAAGGGACTGCAGTGGTTCAGGTAAGCACACGCTAATGGTTTATCTGAGATTAACAGGGCATCTGCGCAGGACGTTTCACAGTAGAGACTTTCATCTTTTGGCATATTTCACAGTCCAAGACATAGTTTCTGGTCTGTTTCCTCATGCGTGGCCACCTGTATCTCTATTTTAATAACAATACTGTGGCGGAAACACCTCAATGTGCAGGGGCGAGCCCTTCATGTACTGCAAGGATTAGTCCTAGTCTATGTTCCATGTTTGGAATTACCCTATTTCCCACTCCAGAGATTCGACCAAACGAAACATTGTTTGCATCAGTTATATATGAGAAACCTCTTAGGTAACGTTGCACTGCTGCCTTTGCATTGACAGCCAGCATTATTTCACTGTCTATTTTCAATTTTTAACGAGTGATTGCAACTACGGAACCGTTTGCACAGCCCCCTTCGCGGCTTCATCAGCCATTGAATTCCCTTCAGCGTGAACGCCATCAAGTTGATGACTCAGCATGTGTACCACGTGATTGTTTTGTAGTGCTTCTCGTAACTGAACTACTTGTTCCCAAAGCTTTTTATGCTTTATTGTGCCACTTTTGCATCTTTGTAACCGTTCGGAAGCCAATTCTGTAAATATTCATTATAAGACTGAACACAATAGAAAGAATCGCACGCTATGAGTGGGGGGAATTTGCGATCTGTATTTTCAAGTGCCATTTTGAATGCTTGTAGTTCAGCTCACTGAGCTGTACAATCTCCTAGAGATTGTGTTTTAGTGACCATTGGTCTAAATTTGCCATCGCGCATACGACCTTTAACGATCACGCACGCCCCACTATAGACTTGTTTACCCCTCATAGCGGGTTGAGCTGTTCCGTCAGTATAAATTATACATTCATGCTGGTCAAGAGGCAGAATTTCAGTAGGCGGAGGACATTCTTGTTTGTATTGTAGAAATGCTTGTGTTTTCAAATATGGATCAAAAACGTATTCAACATCGGTACAGTAAGAGAATTAACCCATTGTATCCATCATGGATGTAAAGCTTTAGCATTTGGAATGCTAGCTTTTGTCACTGCCTCTTTGGCAGGTACAGGAGTTACGACCATAATGTGTTTCCCCTGTGCTAGGGCTCTTTCTTTTGCTCCAGCGGTTTGAATAGCTGTCAGAATTTTTTCTCTACAAGTTAATTTAATTTCTGCCTGTGTGTACAAATGTGGTTTTTAAGCTATTGGAACTTTTTCACCTTCATTAAAAGTTAAGTAGGTGAATCCGCATTGACCTGGTATGATTCGGATCACTATGTTGCGTATGTTTACGCATGTTTGCAAATGTGTATTTGCTAACATGTCATTTTGTAGGGAACGCAAAATTTCTGTATGTTTTTGTGTCCAATGTACTGTTTTAAAATCAGGTATGATTAGTTCATAGAGAGGTTTAACCCTTTCTGCGTCGTTAAGAATGTAACTTCTTCAGACATTTAGGAAACCTAGAATTCACTATAAGTTTTTCAGCATTTTGGGAGTTTGGAGCTGCGCACACTTTTCTAAAAAGTCGGCTGCCAGGCTTTTGCCTTCACTTGAAAGTTCATATCCTAGAAAAAGAACATTTAAATGGGCAATTCTTGTTTTTAAAAAAATTTAATTTATAACCCTCAGAGGTGAATCCAAGTATAATGGTATTCACCATATTCAAGTGCCTATCCAAGTCATCATCTGTCATCCATATATGACAAAGCTTCATCATCATAAGTATGTAGTAATTCTTGTTACTCTTGCTGAGAATAACCCCGGACTATTCTTAAATCTTTGAGGAAGATGACAGAAGTGACGCTGTGTCCCCAAAATTGAGAAAGTGTTCAAATATCTACTTGTTTTGACAAAAGAAACCGTTAGAAATATATTATATTTTTTTTATGCACAATGTTATTCATTAATGCTGTACTGTGTGAATTTTGCACTGCAACATTTTTGCAACAAGAGTTTAGCTGTCTGTAATCCAATACTAGATGAAATGTATTGTCTGGTTTGGAGACAGAAAACAAAGGATTGTAATTTGTTCATTGATGAGGTGCATGTTTCAATCACCCCCTGGTATTCAAGTTGATCTAATATCTTCCTGGCCTGTTTTTTAGCTTCTTGCTTAACTGGGTACTGCCTTTGTGCAGTTGGTTGATTTTTCAACTGGATTTTATGGTGAGGCGAGTCCTCATCCCATCCTATATGATGCTTGTATAATGCGGGGGTTTGGGCAACTGCCCAATTCCTGGCATAAGTATACTTTAAATAAATTGGAAAATGGTTAGAAAAGGCTGGCATAATGATGTCTTCGCCATGTGGGCACTCCCTGACAAATTCTGGTGGCCAGTCTTTTTCAGCCAGAAGTATATCATAACCCTTGGAAAGTCGCTCCCAAAAGAGTCCTTTCACTTTTCTCGGTATGTCTCCCTCCATCCGGAGTGTTATTTCATATAACCTATGTGGAGAACTAACCCTGGTATCCGCAGTTTCAACTTCAATATCTTCATTCAAGTCCACTGTCTCCAGAGGTCCCTTTAGGTTCTGGCGAGCTATTGTTACTTCTGCTGCGCTGTCCAGAATTGTCTGAGCCCATTCTCCGTTCTTGAGTTGTGTCCTCAAGATCCTCGGCATGTATGATTTTTAGACCTGCTACCTTCTTTTTGGTTAATTGAGTTTTTGGTTTACTTTTCTGAACGTGTTGATCATCTTTGGACTTCACGCATTCTTCCTTGTTTTCTGACCGTCCTCTTCTTTCGGATTTCTGTGACGATGTCTGAAAGGTACGAGAGGAAAGTGTATCAGTATCTTGATATCTATCAGGTTTTTTCAAATTATTCCTATTCCTGAAATTATACCTCCTTTCAGAGGGCTCCTTTTGAGGAGACCTACCTCTGGATTAAGAATGCTTCTCTTCAGAAGTTTGTTTGCTATTTTCCCACTTCTTTTTAGAAGAGGTAGGAGTGTGTTTAGAAAAGACCTTTTCGGGACATTCAGACAGTTGTGGCTTTAATGGTTTCCCATCCAGACTGTCTCTGCTAATTCTTCATAGGATTTTTCAATTATTCTGGCTAGTTCTTGAGGTTGTTCTGTTACATCAAATGACGCTAATTTGTGGCGTATCGCCACTGATGCTGCTTCTACTTTAATATTGTATGATATTTTGATGAGACCCGGTTAAACATTTTCAGTAATTTTATACCTAAATTGAGAGCAGGCTCTGCCCTATATCCATTTTGAATCTGTTTCAGGACATCCGTTATTATTGCCATTGCCGTAAAACCACGTGTTTTAGTGTAGATTGCAGCGAAGACTGGACCCCAAGTGATGCAGTCCTCCAGATGTGGTGTGATCCCCATTAGTAAACAGATTGTTAAAATTCTGTGTTTCTCATGAGGGCTAGTATTAAGAAATACTGCTTCGATTTGAGTTATTTTTTGAGCTATGCAGAATGGATTTTGTTCTCATTTTGCGGGTAATTTACCCATGACTGCGTGTAAAGTCTGTGGTGTAATTTCTAGTGTATTCCCCTGGTGAGAGGTATGTTGTGGGATAACTATTGGTGTTTGGACTGTAAGAGTCGGCATGACATAGTGAACCAATTGTCTGTAAATTTTGATTAGCTCTTTGAGTTGAGTCAGTAACTCTACTTCTGTCATTTCTTCAATGTCATTATGTGGTGTATATCCGGCTAAATTCGGCCATGTTGCTCCTGGTCTACCTAGTGGACGGAGCCTGGTAATGTGATTTAAATGTTTTAGGGTGCCATTAAACCAGAGCTCATGTTCCTCCTGCGAGTGGAATTTCAATATCCTTGAAAGGAATATATTCCTCTGGGGGTTCATCTTCTTTGTAGAAGTGAAACAAATGTGTTATTTGATTTGATTCTGGGAATACTATCCATGAATAGAATACCTCTGTCTGGTGATATTGATGTGCCTCTATCACAAAAACTGCTCTACCACCTCTTTATGATAGACCATGTTTTATAAGTTTTATAGTGATGGCTTTCCTTACATTTGGAGGAATGATTACCACATTTGCTTTGGTTTCTTGGAAACCTGTTAGGTTGAAAGCTAGTCCGGCGTTTTGGCCTGCAGCTCCACTGGCCCTGGGATTATCTTCATTGGCCATTTTGTTGACTGAAAGTGTGCAGAGCAAGCTTCAAGGAAACAAAGATAAGGTGCACAATATTTTGGAACACTGTATCCTTCAGCAATAGATAACTATTTCACTCAATCAATCGTGCATACTTCGTTTGTACAGAGTTGCACAGAAATAGAGAGATGGGTGTTTCAATAAAAAGGGTTGATTGAAGTCTTCTTTCTCATGCAAGAGATATGAACTCCTACAATCGTTGGAAAGAATGCGAAGTATAATGTGTCAAGCGCAAACAGTATTATAAAATAATACTATAATAGCAGTGTCTGTTGCTATGGCATATATAAAAATACATACATAAATACACAAGCTAAAATTCTCAACTGGTGCTTCTAAAATATGCCTACCCCAGTGTACCTAACCTGGGTCTAGTACTAGGCAAGAAGTAGGTGCTGTCTTTAGTTATAGTTTAGTTCTGCCAAGAATTGCCAAAGGTTTCTCTAGGTTCTAATCAGCTTCATACCTCAGAATGAGAGAGGTTGGTATCTCTTTCCCTGGACTCGATCTACCAACACCCCGCAAGGGGAGTCAGAGACACTGGAGCTGGATTCTCAGCAGGAGGATGACAGCTTCTAGTCAGTGCTTCAGCTAGGGAGTTGGCTTCCTTCGGCACTTGCTTTAGCGAGCTGCGTGGTGCAAGTAGGTAGTCGAACTGCACGGAATCACACCGTGCTTTGCCATAGCAATTGAAGGTATATCGGGCATATGAACGTCAAGAATGAACCCCTAAGGAATAGATGTTCATGCATAATGAATGAGTTCTTGGAGAAATCAATATCCAGGCAAGGGGAAGTCCCTTCAGCTTAAGAGTCTGGTTTTCCAAGAAATTGTTGTGACGTAGATGAACGGATAGAAGTAGCCATGCCTGTATTTCTGTAGAATGGGCTATGCCTAAATACGGACTGGATTTCTATGCTTATATAAGGGCAATGTGAATTGTACCTATCTAAGGGCATGACTCTGGAAATGCATACAGAATCTAAATTGATACACAACAAAAGAAAGGGGTTCACGGTCACCTAGGTGTTCGAGGTGAAAAATAAAATTGCCTAATAGGGAGAAGTCCATAAATCCAATACTGGACGCCAGGAATGAACTTTAATTGTTAAAAAAGGAGGCTCTTATAACTGGTGGTCGGTAGACCAGTATGCTGTTGAAGGAGTATGTGTTGTTTAGACTGAAGTTCATACATCATAACATGTGAACATGTAATGTGATGTGATCACTTTCTAAAAAACAGAACGGCAGACCCCGTGAACTATAGGGGACACTGGAATGTGGCACTGATGAAAGCCAAAAAAGGCTAAAACTCGTCTGCCTAGCGTTTCAGGGACCATTGGATTGCCAGTGCTTTTAAAATACCTGGACCTGTTGTCACACTCTTTTCAGTTTGGAGCGAGACTGGTAGTGAAGTATATATATATATATATATATATATATATATATATATATATATATATTACCTACTGGCGGTCGCAAGTAGGTAGTTATAGTTAGGACCTAGTTTCCATAGAAAATCCACAACATTCTATTTGGAATAACTTTGGCTTCGGTGGACGACTCCTCGTGAATTTCTCATAGAAAATGGCCTGCTTGGTTCCGCTCCTTCCCTGAAAGTTTGGGGGTCATTCATCAAGTGGGGGCCGAGAAAAAAGGGGTGTCCCAAAACGTGTTTTCCCCATGCAATTTTCCATAGGGACCTTTAGCCAGGGCTACAGCCCGAACGGCTGAACGGAATTACAGGAAATTTGGCAGAGAGGTAGAGTTATGTTCGCAGATTGTGCTTTGTGTTAAATGGTGTAAATCCATTTAGAAGTTTCTGAGAAAATTGCAAGTAAAATCATAGCGATATCTAGTGTCGGAGTTCAGTACGCGTACTGAAATCTGTTCAATTACGAGCGCAACCTGCATGCTGATTGGCTGTGAACTGTCTGTCAACACTCGAAACCAGGAAGTGTTTGCGGCCATCTTGTGCCTCGCTAGAACCGAGTCACAAGAAAACAGTAAAACAAAGTTGAGAAATAAGAAAAGGGGGTAGGGTAGAGACATTCTGACCCTCTAGGCTTGCTCAGGGGGTCGTACATGGATGTTTAGGCTCTATTTTTTATTTTATTTTTTTAAAGAAAAATCGCGGCGTACGCGTATGTAAATACCTACAATTATGAGCAGGAGCTGCATGCTGATTGGTTGGCAAAACTCCAAACCAGGAATTGTTGGCAGCCATTTTGTTTGTCGGGAGAGCAGAGTCACAAGAAAACAGTTAAACAAAGTTGAGAAATAAGGAAAGGGGGCAGGGTAGAAACATTCTGAGCCTATAGTCTTGGTCAGGGGGTGGTACATGGATCTTTAGGGTCAATTTTTATTTTATAAAAAAAAAAATGGCGGGGTACTCGTGCACTACTTGTACGCGGTGGAAAAGGTGAAAAAAAAGTAGAAGTCTGTTTTATTCATTAGGTCCCGGGGGGTAAATTACGGGGCAATTTTTCTGCATAATGGTGGCTTGTAAGGTGTCCCGAGCACTGGGGAACGGCACTCCTCTGGTTTTATTTTGAAGTATGCGGGGGAGGGGGGTTACGGTCCTATTCCCCGCAGTCTCGGGGAGCGGCACCCCTCGGGTCTTTTTAAAAAAAAAAATATGTTTTGAGCTCTCTCTCTCTGTCCCCGTACACGTCGCGGGGAACGCCACCTTTCTGGGGCAGTGATATGTAAAATGACCTTCCAGCTCCGGGTATCTGCATTGTCTGGATTATTTTTTATTAATGTTGGGAGGGTGGACTTGATAATACGTCCTTGTTAATTCCCATAGAAGCCTATGTTCTGGTGCTTACATGGGGTTCTATGGGAAATAACAAGGCCGTATTATCAAGCTCATTATCGCCGTTTTATCTGCAGTTTCTTGCCAATAAAACGGCGATAATTTTAACACCGGACTTGATAATATGCACCTAAGTTTACTGGTAAAAAAAAAGAGCAATGGGCCATATTATCAACAAAAAGAGATACATTATCGTCGCTTTTATTTGCAGGAAACTGCTGATAAAGCGGAGATAATGGGCTTGATAATATGTACTTGTGAATACCCATAGCAGCCTAGGTTAGGATCAGAACCTGGGCTGCTATGGGAAGTTACAAGGGCCTATTATCAAGCACATTATCGCCGCTTTATCTGCAGTTTCCTGTTGATAAAAGCGGTGATAATGTATCGCCTTTTGTATGTAAAGCTTTCCTTTTTTTTGGTGTAGCAGTTGTACTGTCTTCGCATGCTCAGTGTCATTTTGAAGGTCACATTTTTTTCTTCAAGTTCAACAAGCAAACCTTTCTTTATATCAGTTAGTAAATCTGTCGCTTTCTTTTCCCGGTTCGTGTGATTCATCCGATGCTGTACTTTTGTACAGTATTAATAGTCAAATTTTTTATATATTTATTTGAAAGGTAGTGCCGAGGCGCCAAACGTTGATTATGTGCTCCGTCCACCGCCATTTTAGTAGTTTCTCACCGTTGTATTTATTATATCAGTTAGTTAGAACTCAGTAGTTTTCAATCCTAGTCGTGAATATCTTACTATAGTATTTCAACATTATTTTTATTGTGGACCGTCATACCCCTCCCCCACAAAATAAAAGAAGAATGTAGTTTTTTTAATTAACTTTTATTAAACAATAAATATAAACGAAACTCAATTATAACTATATTAGAACTGGCAAAATAACTTAAACAATGTTACAAAGAAATTGTGAAATGGGTTCCAAAAGGTGTCCGATTGGTAATCTGCAAAAGAAAAAAAGAAAATTAGAGTTTAGAATTATGTAGATGTGAGTAAATGAGCTGAAGCATTACAAGTTTGGCAACTCTACAGTTTTACGTCTGCAGTGTGACTTGTATATTCATGTTCTGTTATAGTGCTGCGTTCAAGTGGTGTCTATATGGAAGTGTCTATTGCGTTACTGACGCCCGTTATGGCGACTTATTTCTAATGCATTCCTATGAAGGATTTGTAGATCTAGGCCTCTGTGCTTACCGTTGTATAAACCTTTTTTTTTTTTTTTCTTTTTGAATTTTACAAATAATAACAATGATAGCACATGAAAGAAAAAAAGAGAAAAAACTAAATCAGCCAGCATCCATATCCGATGCATCCCATTAGATCACTCTATAGAGTTCACAGCTGTGTCCACGGCAATCGCCGCAACGTAGAGGCAAAATAAATATATGCTATTAGGCTCAATAGTCCAAAGCCGACCCTGCAGTAGCACAATAGAATAAGGAAGTAGCAACTTACAAGGAAACAGATTCCCCGGATAGACAGGACTACAAATGAATACATAGGAAAAGAAATTATACATAAAGAAAACCAAATTCGATCACAGTACAGTTGTATTTCCGAAGAGCAATCAATTTGCGCTCAGTTAACCGTGTGCTCTTACATCATACTGTCTTTTCCTGTTGTCTGCCCCCCCCCAGCCGCAAACCCTCCACAGTACTGTTACCTCCCCACTCCGACTCAGTCGGATCCCGGCTCAGAGTGCGTTAGCAGATACAATCGTAGTGGCTCCCAGATGTCTCTAGGTCTAGAAGGCAGGGGCATCTCCTCTGCATATGTATTTAGGCTATCTTGACAATACACCAAATCAGCCAGCCAGGCTTTTAGGGTGGGTCGCCTACCTCTACCCCATGTGATCGCTACCCTCCTTGCAGGCATGAGTAACTCCAATCGTACAAATTTACCTGTTGTACCTCTAATATGCGGCACGCAGCAGAGCAAACACACCAAAGGCGTACACTGAAGGTTCACCTCAACCATCTCACGCAATCCACTCACCACTTCACTCCGGAAGGCAGCCACCAATCGGCAGTCCCACGCCAAGTGGAGGAAGTCCGCCTCATCCTGTCCACATCTGTCACACTCCATCGTGTCACGCAGGCCATAGGCATGAAGCCGCACCGGGGTGTAGTATACTTGGTGAATATATTTGAAATGTATGATTTTAAGGTTACCATTCATGCAGAGTGTCCCAGTCGAACCACATATACGCTGTCAGTTATCGTCAGATATGTCAGCCTCCAGACAAGCATTCCATTTAACCAGGCTTTTGTCCACACCCAACACTGTTTCGTCCTTGATAAGTGTGTAGATCTTAGAAATCAGTTTCTTGTTATTAGGTACAGTTAGAACAGACTGTAAGGATGCTAGTACCAGAGGCTCATCAGGGAAAGTGGTATAGTGCTCCCGGGCTGCCCCCCTCAACCGATGAATCGCAAAGCGAAATAGGAGTGACTGGTTCTCGATGTGACTCAAGTCGTCCTGGTCTAGAAACGTGCCGTTTGGATACACATCTCGCATTCGAGTAATGCCCACCTCATTCAACAACCGCAGGGACGGGGTTTCATGGGTAACCGACATACGCGCATGATATTCCAGGCGCAGATCTGGTGCATACAGCGGTAGCTACTGCGCCCGTTTCCCTATGCGATGCCATGCCGATATTGTAGCGTCGATCGCATTTATTTCCGATTTTGGTGTGTGGCGCGAGCCATGCGTTACTATGCTGTGCAAGGGAATCGGGCAGCATCCCCCTCCTCCACCGCGACATGTGGCGTGTAGGCATGGGGTCTGTACCAGTAATATAGATATTGAGCCTGGGCACTTAAGTAGTAGGCATAGAAGTCTGGGGCTGCGAATCCTCCACGCGCGTACCCCCTGGTAAGAACCGACCACTGCACTCTTGCCGTCTTACCTCCCCATACTAACCTAAGTAGATGCAGACGAATCGTCCTAAAAAATGCCAGATTCAGCACTATGGGTATGTTCACGAACAAGTAAAGAAATCTAGGCAGCACCACCATTTTGACCAGAGCAATGCGATCCGCAAGCGAGAGCGGCAGCTGCAGCCAGGTCTCGACCAAAGTTTCAAGATTAGAACTAGCTCTACCGTAATTCTCTCGTATCACGACCGTTGTGTCACGGTGTACTTAACAGGGTCTGTCGACCACACCAGTGGGAATTCGAGATCAGGGCGCATAGTTCTTTCCGTCAGCGGGATCACGATCGATTTCTCCCAATTTATCAGTAGGCCCGATATGCGGCCAAACCGCACATACTCCCGCAGCAGTTGTACCAAGTACCGAGACGGTTCCCGTACGAACAACACCATATCATCGGCGTACATTGAGATGGAAACCGGGCGATTATTAAAGATCAATGCAGTCTCCCTATGTCGTTGTCGAATCACGCAGGCCAATGGTTCCAAAATAATTGCGAACAACATGGACGAAAGGGGACAACCCTGCCGGGTCCCCCATTTGATATACAGCGAGTCCGAAGTCGACCCTCCAACTCTCACTCTCGCCGATGGCGCAGTGTATAACACCGTTATCCATTGAAGGAATAGTGGGGGAAATCCTATGCGTCGCAATACTCGGTGCATGTATTGCCATTCAACGGAATCAAACGCTTTGGCGGCGTCTAGCAGTACTGCTGCGGCCTCCAGACTCGGCTCCAATACATGAAACATGGAAAAAAGTGTGCGCAGGTTATGCGAGGTAGACCGTTCCGGTATGAAGCCAGACTGATCCGGCAGAATCAGTCCATGCATCAGGGGTTATAATTTTGGCTAAGATTTTGGCATCGATATTGATGAGAGACAGCGGCCGATATGAGTCACAGCGCTCCGGGGGCTTATCCTTTTTTAACAGTGTGACTATGAGGGCCTCTCTCAATGTCGGGGGGAGTATCCCCGTTTCGTGTGTTTCCGCAAATACTTCCAACAGACGTGGCGCGAGGAGATCAGCATATTTCTTGTAAAACTCAACCGGCAGTCCATCCGGACCCGGTGTTTTACCATTAGCTAGCGACGCTATGACCAATTTGACATCTTGCTCATCTATTGGGTGGCATAAATATTGACCCTGCGCGTCCGTCAGCCAAGCACATGCGATGTCGTCCAAGTATTCATCAAATTCCTCGGTAGTAAGCGTACTCTGCGTTTCATACAAATCCGCATAAAATTTACGGAATGTTCCGTTATATCTTCTGAAGTGTAATACTCGGCACCCACGTCATTCACTATCCTGTCCACCCGCTGTTGCTCTAGTCTTGTTTTTATCTTGAACGCAAGCGTCCTTCCCGGCCTGCCTGCCTCTTCGTATCTGCGGGCTCCATGTCTGCGATAAATGTATTTAATCTCTGCCTCTGCCTGGGTGTCGTATTCTACCATCAGTTCTCGCAGTTTAGCTAGTGTAGATAGCTCAAGCTGGGCAGTGTAATCTCGCTCAAGCTCCTGCATTTCAGATTCAAGGCGTTGCAGCTGTGTTCTTATATCCCTAAGTATGCCAGGTGTTGTACCAATACATGTCCCTCTGATGGTGACCTTAAAGGCCTCCC
This sequence comes from Lissotriton helveticus, assembly GCF_964261635.1. Classification (NCBI taxonomy): domain Eukaryota; kingdom Metazoa; phylum Chordata; class Amphibia; order Caudata; family Salamandridae; genus Lissotriton; species Lissotriton helveticus. The sequence goes on from NC_136065.1 coordinate 1,450,507,161, forward strand.
ACAGCGTCGCCACCTGATCCACCGTGCCCTCATTCAGCTTGAAGTATTGCTCTATAGCATCGTGTATGTTTTTGTCATAGATGGGGTCTAGGAGTGCCTCTGCACGCAGTCGCCACGTGAAAGGACATCGCGTTCCATTTGGGTTTCTCAAGAGCAAGCGTACTGGGTTGTGGTCTGATAGCGTGCGGGCAAGGGGACCATAAGGTCATCGCAAATCAGCCAGTAGTCGAGTCTCGACCAACTCCCATGCACAGGCGTCACATGTGTACCTTCTTTCCTTTCTGGGTTACGCACTCTCCATACATCCTGCAGACCAAACTCCTCCTTGGCCCGCAACACACTCGCAGCTACTCGGGGGGTGCGGTGCGTCTCCGGGTTAGACTTATCTAACTGTGCATCTAAATACGTATTCAGATCACCGCCCCATATGACACACACAGCGGATCATCTACTATGGGGCCATACATATTCACAATGATCACCAACTTGCCATGCAACTTACCACACGCCATCACGCATCTCCCCACATCATCCGCATACGTGTGTAGCATCTGAAAATCGACCCCTGTCTTAACCAGGATTAGCACTCCTCTCGCATACGAAGAATATGAGGCCGCACATTGAAAACCTGCCCATCTGCCGAGTGCCCCACACGCCACGTGTGGAGCCAAGTGTGTCTCCTGCAACAGCGCAATTTGTACCCCATGTCGGCTTAAGTATGCTGCCACCTGTCTTCCTTTTTTGGGGGAGTTTAGGCCACGGACATTCCAAGTTAGCAACACCATGTTTTCAGCCATTAAGTATTGTTTGTCACAGATATAGTAGGTAGTGTCAGAGAGCCCACCAGGACATCGCACAAGCAGACACAGAGCAACACCGCTGTCTTGCACAGTAAATACAGTTCTACGCTTTCGTGATCAATCTCGACATTCAAAGAAAAAAAAAACAACATATACAAAGTCCACATAAAACCCGCCATCCCCCTCCCGCCACCCACTCCAACCTCCCAATCAGGTCGAGACTAGCCCCCCTCTCCCTCTTGACAACCACCATGTGGGTATTACCCAATGGGCGAAGAAGCACAGCAGCGTGTACACGCACCGTAGTGCGGCCGCCGGGACTATTTCCATCATAGTACCGCTGATTCGCTTTCAAATCGTCATCAGTATACAATGCATCGCCCCGCCCTGTATCCCTGAGAGAGCATCAAGTAGAATAAAAGAAAACTGTAACTTTCACCTGCCCCAATTTAACAAACTAGTCTATTCAGGGGCGTTGCACTCCAACTTGCGTGTGTAGCATCTGAAAATCGACCCCTGTCTTAACCAGGATTAGCACTCCTCTCACATACGAAGAATATGAGGCCGCACATTGAAAACCTGCCCATCTGCCGAGTGCCCCACACGCCACGTGTGGAGCCAAGTGTGTCTCCTGCAACAGCGCAATTTGTACCCCATGTCGGCTTAAGTATGCTGCCACCTGTCTTCCTTTTTTGGGGGAGTTTAGGCCACGGACATTCCAAGTTAGCAACACCATGTTTTCAGCCATTAAGTATTGTTTGTCACAGATATAGTAGGTAGTGTCAGAGAGCCCACCAGGACATCGCACAAGCAGACACAGAGCAACACCGCTGTCTTGCACAGTAAATACAGTTCTACGCTTTCGTGATCAATCTCGACATTCAAAGAAAAAAAAAACAACATATACAAAGTCCACATAAAACCCGCCATCCCCCTCCCGCCACCCACTCCAACCTCCCAATCAGGTCGAGACTAGCCCCCCTCTCCCTCTTGACAACCACCATGTGGGTATTACCCAATGGGCGAAGAAGCACAGCAGCGTGTACACGCACCGTAGTGCGGCCGCCGGGACTATTTCCATCATAGTACCGCTGATTCGCTTTCAAATCGTCATCAGTATACAATGCATCGCCCCGCCCTGTATCCCTGAGAGAGCATCAAGTAGAATAAAAGAAAACTGTAACTTTCACCTGCCCCAATTTAACAAACTAGTCTATTCAGGGGCGTTGCACTCCAACTTGCTAAGGGGAGAGGCCCAGCAGTTTTATCATGAGTTATTTATGCAGTCCAACAGTCACCAGTCTATCAGCCTGCATCATCTAATCCTGAGGCCGTCTGCTCCGCAGGTGGCTGGCGTTCCTTTGGCTTGCCCTTGCAGACGTGTTTTGTGAATTTTAACGCAGATTTAGCGTCTGTAAAGAAGTGTATCTGTTCTTCATGGGATATTTTCAGTTTTGCAGGATAGAGCATAGCATACGGCACCTTCGCCTCCCGTAGCAGTATCTTCACTGGGACTAATTCTCGGCGCGCTGCCTGAACCGTCGGAGTATAGTCAGGAAAGAAGGACAGGGTATCGCCCTTATACACCACCGGTTCTTTTGCCCTAGCTTCCCTCAGGATGGAGTCTCGATCTGCATAATTAAGTAGCCTGGCAATGATCGGTCTCGGGGGCGCACCTGGTTTTGGTCTGGGCCCCAAGGACTTGTGAGCCGCTCCACAATCATCATGCTGGACAGGGCAATGCCGAACAGCTCACGCAGCATGCCATCGATGAAAGGCTCCATCTTGGAAATGGGTGTTGTCTCCGATAGGCCAAGAATTCTCACATTATTGCACCTAGACCGCGCTTCTAAGTCTTCGTTTTTCGCGCTGATCACGTGCAGGACTTTTTCCATTTGGAGGAGCTGCGTGCGGGTCTCCGCCTGCGCGTCGTGTCCATCGGACACCCTGTTTTCCAGAACGTCTAGCCGCTTTTCGTGTTTGTCGACCTTTTTCTTTACTATATCAAGGCCGGTTGCCAGTGCGTCAATCTTACTATCTATAGACTTCATTCCCGCTCGTAATTCCAGGAGTATCGTGCGGGTGTCATCCTCCGTTTCATCTGGCACGGATCCTGCCCCCCCAGCTCTGCATTGTTCATGCTGACCCTCCACTGTACGTGTCTAACGCTTATTTTCAAAAGTCAGCTTGGCTTGTCTGGGCTCGGCCTTGCCCATGTTTCCGCTTGGTCTGTGCCAACAATGCGACACCCCCTACACCTTCACGGGCCCCGATATGTGCGTGGGCTGGACAGTGCCACCACTCTCGGAACTCGTCCGAGCCCACACTCCGCGCCTCGTCTCTGCCGCTTTACTGTGCCCCCAAGGCCAGACAATCGATGCAGCCAGTCTTGTGCCCCTGCGGCGTAGCGTAGAGGCGGGGGGAGGGGGGGGCACCAACCGCCGCCCGTCCGTCGCACTACGCACTGGCAGCGGTCACCCACCGTGCCATTCAGGCTCCCCACCACTCGCAGTCCCCGCCAAGCTCACACCCACGGCCACCTACCTATCCCCGATCAAGGCCGATCGAGGGAGAGAGCAATGCAGCCACTCGGCGGTGCCCCGCGGTACCCACAAGCAGCGCAGGTCCCCTTCAGGCGCCGCAAGTGTCACCAGCCCAGACCCAACCCCTGAAGGCCCGCCGCGCAGGGCCCGCAAGGCCCCACCACCTATTTAGGCACCACGGTCCCCGGAGCCCTGCACCACCAGCCCCCGCAGGCCCTGTCCAGACCAGCGCTCCACTCACCAGCCTCAGTCGTCCTGCCGTACCGCACCGTGCTCCTCTCCCCGTGCCCGGGCCAGGCAAAAGCAGGCCTCCGATTTTGCTCCGCAGCCTCCTCCGTCAGCCGCCAGGCGCACCACGGCCGGACCAGGCCAGAACCCCTACTGGCTCGCTCCCGGCTCTTGGGCCCGCGGCGCTGCTCCTGCCGATCAGCGTCCCTCAGCTTTACCACTCGCAGCCGAGCCCCCACGCAGCTGTTCTGGTCTACGGCTTCGCCTCTCACAGTCCTGCCAACATCTGCCTCGTAGACAGCCTCTCCCAGGCAGGCCCAGATGGCGCACTCACTGTCCCGAGTGCGGCGCCGCCATCTTAGTCTTCACGCACCCACTCAGAGTTTTCGTAATTAACGTTCTAAGGCGCAGCGCCTCGGCGTTATATTGCAGGTCTCTCTGCTCTTTTGCCCTCCCAGGCCTCCCGGTTACAGTATCAGCTCGTTTTCAGCTGGGGAAGGATGGGATTTGTCAAGTGTAGGATCCCGGCGCGCGGAGCTCCCTTACGAGGCAGCCATTCCGCTCAGCCCCGTAGCCACCCCCCCACCGTTGTATAAACCTTGCGGCCAACACTGCAGCCACTGGGATGGACAACTTCAGGTGGGCTGATCTTCTACATGTCCAAGTAGACAGCAGTGTCTAAGTTTAAGAGAGATAGAGAAATGATGTCACAGAGAGTGAGAGAGAGAGAAAACATTAAAACTGTGTCGCAGAGTCTTGAGTTGAGATTTTTGCTGAACTAGACGTAGATTTACTAGCTCATTGCATCACTTTACCCATGTTAAAAGGGACTCAAAAGTGGCGTAATATGGTTGACGATCTGTTTGTCAGACTGTTGTAACCTATCTGTTGTCACTGCTCGGAGGTAATTATAGACTTTACAGAGAAGCTGCTGTACACTACGCACTCTGGGCCATAATATCAAGCCTGGGCGACAAAAATTATTGCCACTTTATCGGCAGGAAAGTATCGCTAAAGTGGCGATAATGGGTTTGATAATATGCTCAATGGAATTCCTATCGAAGCTCATGTCAGATGTCCTTTACACCTAACATGAGCTTCGATTGGAATTCCATAGAGCATATTATCAAACCTATTATGTCCTTTTTAGCGGCAGTTTGCTGCCGATAAAAAAGCGATAATTTTGTCGCCCAGGGTTGATGATATGGCCCTCTCTCGTTTCACAAATAAAGCTAACAGTACAGTTTTACGAGTGCAGTGTACCTGGTATATTTCAGTTGTTATAGTGCCGCGTTAAAGTGGTGTTTATATGGAAGTGCCTACTGCATTACTGATGCCCGTTATGGCGACTTATTTCTAATGCATTGTTATAAAGGCTTTGTAGATCTAGGGTGCTGTGCTTCCCTTGTATAAAGAGAGCGGCCACCGGAGTTCACCATTCGACTTGAAGTCTGCCTATACGTCAAAGTATATTCAATAAGTTGCAGAGAATTCCATTGCTGTTGCTCGATAGGCCGTGGTTGCTTCTGAAGGATGTTTGCTGAAGGAAACAAAAGGACATTTTGATTAGTCATCGTAAACTGAGTTGCGTAACTACTATCAAATGTGAATTTTAATGTGGGTTCTTAATATTCCGTAGTTAAGACTGTTGCTGCTCCAGCAAACAAAGGAAGATTAATAAATTAATAGAGGCCTGGGACTGCCTCGTGACGCAGAAAAGAAAATAGTATCATGGACACACAATTAATAATAATAGAGGCCTAAGCACGTGGCGTAGTACAGAAATACGACACAGAAATGTATGCACGCACAATTTTTAAGATTAGAGGTGTATAGGACCTCGTGAATTATAAAGAAATATTTCAATTATGTAAGTACGATTTAAAACCATTGAGGGGTAGGAAAGCCATATGAAGGATAAAAAAATAGCATTATGTATATACAATTTACAGTGGAGGCTGATGTTGTGACGTCTTCTCTTACCTTTGTTTCTGGTGTCTTTTGTCGTGTCTTGAAAGGCTGCAGTTCTGCTGAGTCTGGGGTGTTTTTGACAGACTGTCTGTCATCACAGCACAGGCAGGCAAAAGAGAGCGTGCTCATGTTAGTGCCCGCATTATATGGGAACCGTGGGGGCTGATCACACCAAGGCCATCATTAGTAGCGTTTTTGCGGTCTGCAGGAATGAAGGCCCTGGGGGACATGCCATTGGGTAATGTATTGGTTTCCAGGCTAAATGATAGCAAGCATGCTAGGTTGTGGCATGTGGGTAGTGTGGGCGGGCGTGCACCGCGCATGTGCAAGTATGAGTGTGTACACTAACCATTAACAACAGAGAGAGATGGGGGCGGTGTTATCATGTGCGCAGAGGCAGGCCCAGAACCGGATCTGCAATGAGTCAGCACTTCTAATCATTCTCTTTAGCGTGCCCTGAGCTCTGATTTGTCACTGAGATGGTGATCGCACCATAGTTTGTAGTGCTTATCATATTCAGCGTGTACCCGTGCATACGGTATGAATATGCTTTGACGTTACGCGTCGCATTAAAGCTTCGGTGTGACGTCATGTACGGCGTTCTGTACGCGAAAGGGGGCAATGTTTCTACTTGGTTTAAAACTTGTATGTATTTAATGTAGATACTAAGGACAGACATTTGGGATAACTATGATTTTTTTAAATACTTTTAATAATCCTATATTACTTTTAAAAAGAATGACACAAATCGTGGTAGAACATCATGCGTACTTGTATTAAAAGAGCTGCGCATGCGCATCATAAGCGTACCCAAAGCCATGTGACTTTAAAAGTAGAGATTTGATTGGTTCGTAACTTTTCCTATTGCGAGTGTTGAAAGTTCCGTCCCATTATAATTATTCGACTTTGACTTTCTAAGAAGAAGCATTTGTTGTGAGAATCTTCTCAAATAGAAGGACAATCACCATAATAAGAGCAATGGAGTCATCTTCCAGCAGTTCTTCAGAGGAATATTTAATTCCTGAAGAAGCTCCAAAGAAGAGGAAAGAAGCTCTAATTTGGAAGTTTTTCACTTTTCCAGAAGGTCAAAAAAAGGTTAATGCTGCAAAAGTAACCTGTAAAATTTGCCAAACAACTCTTTCAAGGGGTGATCCATGTAAAAAATACTCCTTTGTCACAGCCAATATGGTGCGACACGTGAAGAACTTGCACCCCAAGAACTTTGTTTGAGCTGAAAGATGGAGGTTTCATGAGAACCCACATGCTGCTACACCAAGCACCTCAACTGAGGCAGCATTTTCAGCAAGCAGTCCACATCCACATATTGATTCTGACTTCGCTAAAGTTAAAATTCTTTGCATTTATTGCGATAAACTTTTGTGTTATGGTGAACAGTCTATAGACCTGATGAAACGCAGAATACAGGATCATTGCTGTCCTCGACATTAGTTGTTCTTTTTTTAATTCTTTTGTTCCGATTGGAATTTGTTGAGAAAACACAAAAAATACAAAACAAAAAAAACGGTTCTTTTTAGAACTACCTTCACTGGTCAAAGAAAGAACTATATTTCTATGTTACTGTGTAAAAGTTTGTCAGAATGAATGTGTAGTTCATAAATGAATGAATGAATATATTACTAGGGTATTGAGAATGTGAAAGTGCAGAGCTATAAGGAAGTGCTACAGCATAAATCTATAAGGTGTTTACCGTATGTGCGAAGCACTTGAATGTAACATATGTCCATAAATATGTTAGAAGTCTATGCTTCAATTTGCACTGCTAGTGAAACTGCCTGGGTGAATTTGTATGTGTTAGGGGCAGATTTACAGTCCCCTTGTGCCTCTTTTACACAGCCGTTGCGTCACTTTTGTGACACAGCGGTGGTGCAAAATATGTGCCATGGTGTGTGCTATTAACAATGTGAAGCATCTGGAGGGTGCATTACATTGAAAAGCCCTGCGCCAGAAGAGGCTTTCCTGTGCAGAAGGGGGTGCAGCAACGCCTCCTAAAAGTGACTGAGTGAAATGTATAGCATTTCATTCAGTCACTTTTGAGCTTATGCTGTGTCAAAACCTTGCACATGCTTGAAGCAAGTGTAAGGATTGATACAGCTTTGTGAGCATTTCTGGAGTTGTGTTATACTTGCAACCGAAGTTAAGCAATAATTAATCCAAAAATTACTTTGCAATTTAGTTTTGTTATTATTTTATTACAAGAATATGAAATATAATCTGAACAATTAAATACATATAAATATTTATATTAATAATATAAGAAATTAGTATAAAAAGAAAGACATAATAATTAATACATTTATAACTTATCATTTACAAAACCTTTGAAATTCAATGAAAAAACCATAGGTTTCACAAACGTTATAGTTAGAAATTAGCTTTTAAAAAACCTTGCAAATTCATTGAAAAAAACATAGGTTTCACACACGTTATAGTTAGGAATTAGCATTTAAAAAACCTTGCAAATTCGTAAAAAAAACATAGGTTTCACACACGTTATAGTTAGGAATTAGCATTTAAAAAACATGCAAATTCATTAAAAAAAACTAGTTTTCACACGTTATAGTTAGCTGAACATTTTTCTCATACAAACCTTTTAAATTCCTCCATTATAGTTAGCTCAGCTAACTATAACTTGCGTGCCCGCAATGCACTGCTGATAACATCACATATAACATCACTCATGACATGGTCAGTGACATCACTCATGACATCACTCATGACGTCTCAAACGACATCACTGATGACATCACTGATGATATCATCCTTGTGAAAGAATGGCAGACCTCCTTTTGGCGTAATATAACCTTTGATACACACCATCAGAAGTAGTTAGTACAAAAATGTTTTAAAATGGAGATACCAATACCACTTACCCACAACCTATTCAGTAATTCCGCCATCTACATACCCATGCACTCATTCACCAACAGTTCTATATAGTCACTTATACATGTACTCACTCATCATATGTACTCATATACTTATAAATACTGTTACACGCCGACACTCATCCATACACTTACTCACACACATACTCACACATGCAAATAAACTATCAAACATCCATTTGTTTGCATATACAGCTATACACACACCACTACACTTACTTTTACAGAAACGTACACATACTTACTCTCTTAAACAATCAGTGATAGAAACACATACTTATTTATACAGGAACTTTTTGAATCTGTCACTGTCATATATCCTTACTTATAACTGGATACTCACACATACTTGTTTAAAACATATGTACTTACTCATAAAGACACTATTGAGGCAGTCATTCACTCACTAGCACACCCATACACACATTCATCCTCCCGTGCAGTCCTGCACACATGCTGTCTTCAAAACACATACAAACAGTGAGTCAGTCATTCATGCATCAGTGCCCTAAGTAATACCTGCCACCAAACCATACAGACACTCATTTTGATACTAAAAAAAACAATGAATAACCCATATAGACACTCGTGTAGCTACTCACGATCCCATGCAGTCACTTATACACAAAGGGAGACACTGATACAGATATTTACATATTTAAACATTACTCGCTAATACATGTATTCACCAAGATACACTTAATACGTGAGTTATACAATAAAATTTACAAAAAACATCCATTTAGACACTTATTTACCCATTTATTCTTCCATCGACCTTTAGATATACATATATAAAAATATTTATTTTTCAGAAAGACACACATTCAGTGGATGATGTCATCAGTGATTTCATTTGAGATGTCATCAGTGATGTCATGAGTTATGTCACTGACCATGTCGTGAGTGATGTTATATGTGACGTCATCAGCAGTGCATTGCGGGCACGCAAGTTATAATTAGCTGAGCTAACTATAACAGAGGAATTTCAAAGGTTTTGTATGAGAGAAATGTTCAGCTAACTATAACGTGTAAAAACTGGGGGTTTTTCAATGAATTTGCATGGTTTTTTAAATGCTAATTCCTAACTATAACGTGTGTGAAACCTATGGTTTTTTCAATTATTTTGCAAGGTTTTTTAAATGCTAATTCCTAACTATAACGTGTGTGAAACCTATGGTTTTTTCAAAGAATATATATATATATATATATATATACAGCAGCTGCAGTCTCCCAACACACCAACAAGACGACAGAGTAACCACGCAAATCCAGCGTTGCTTTTAGGCACAGGTATTTATTAGGATCGAATTACCAAAATCTGACGCGTTTCGGGCATCCGCCCTTGCTCACAGATAGTCAGTAAATGAAATGCTCACCATTTAAGTAATAGCTGTTCCATAGTTTTTTTCAACACACATTTTTTTCTTTAACCACGTGATAATGAAAAGTGAGGACATACTACTCAGTATAAAACATATAAAGTATGTTTTCCAAACATTTCTAAAATTTCACAAGTTAATGTTAAATGTAAAATGGATAAAAACAAATAGCAGTTAAATCCATAATGACATTAACCTGAGCGATATATATACTTTGAAAATAAATACAACAATGTATATTTTAAATATGTACAAGCATAAATGCAATGACCAAAGAATTGTTGTTTAAAATGCTATATTAGTCCATACTAATTATTGTTAGTGCAAATGACGCATACAAATTGAATGTGCAAAAAACGCAGTGAACTTGAATGTGCAAAGTACTGCATTAAAGTGCTACAAAGTCTTGTGCAAAATGCAAGGAGATTAAGGTGCAAAATTGCAGTATGTAAACAATAATCAGATCTGAAGAACTATGTTTCAGTAAAAGTAATGAAACAGGGTACAAATCCCATAGTGCAAAATACACAATGTTGTATGGACAGAGGAATACATACATATATATAAATATATGCAAAACTGAATTCCTATTAATCAAATTAAACTTAAACCAAGAATGGTTCAAAGTATCTACATGAATGCAGTGATGGTCATGTGTAATGCTTATCGTTCAGAGTTAAAATAACTGGTTGGCATAAATGAGCGAAAAGTATCAAATGTTGGGAATAAACCAAATGCACACACTGTTATGTCTATGTCCTCATATCAAAAGTGTAAAAAGAAGTGCTTCCCACTAAATAAAGAATGGGATGCATAGAAAGAAAAAAACCTACAACCATGAAACTGAATAGAAGAACAGAGATGCAAATATTTAAAAAGAGAGATTCAAGGATTGTACAAAACAGAAAAGAATAGCACTCCACTGAACCTATATACTCAGAAGGTGAATGTCATAATGTTAGAGGAACACATGTAAATCATCAGTAGTATTCAACCCATTAGGGAATTTGCTATCCAGTTCTGAAATAAAATGTGATTCCAGCCTCCTAAGAATCTAGTCTCTGTCACCACCCCTGCGGGGTTTGGGAACTGAGGCAATAACATAGTAGGACAAGCATTGTATATTATTATTGTGTATGGCCTTGAAGTGTCTGGCCACTGGATACGTGCCATCATTATTGACGATGGCACGTAAATGCTGGAGAATCCTGACATGCACCTGTAGTCGGGTACTGCCAACATATCTAAGACCACAGGTGCATGTCAGGACATAGACAGCAAATTCTGTCTTATAATTAAATGAGCCTACTATATTAGTCATAATTGGACTAAAAGGTGTTGAATATTGGGTGGTATTTATTCCAAATTTACATGCTCTACAAGTGGAGCAGCGTTTAAATCCCGGCCGGGATTTCAACCAATCTTCCTTCTTGACAAGTTCTGGAAATTCATTACAGATATGGGTCCTAAGAGAGGGTCCCTTGCGGTATGTTATAGTGTGACCATCTGGCAGCCTAGGTGCCAAAACCAGATCTGTTTTGAGAATTGGCCACCTTTGTTTGACAATGGACCTAATTTGTCTAGACTGTTTACTGTAGGATGTTATCAGTCTCGGGGCCTGTTCAATAACTACAGGTTCATCATGCAGAGGAGAAATGACAGTGGGGGCCAGTAATGACTCGCGACTTCTGGCTTTCATTTTCTGTTCCGCTAGTTTTAAAACGGATTCCCTATAGCCCCTACGTCTAAATCTGTCCAGAGCTTCATTCGTACAGTTAGTGAGGTCCGCATCTGTGCTACAGATTCTCTTAAGTCTTAGTAACTCCCCAAATGGAATATTGTCTATCACATGTCTTGGATGTGCACTGCTGGCATGTAAGATGTTATTGCCTGCAGTGTCCTTCCTGTGAAGTCTGGTAGCCAAGTGACCCTCATGAATGAATATTTTGACATCAAGGAATTCAACCTCACATTTGCTGACAGAGGTAAAATTAAGGTTAATCTGATTATCATTGATGGACCTGATAAAACTACTGGCGCTATCAGAGTCGCCCTTCCACAAAACAAAAACGTCATCTATATATCGCACCCATAGTGCAACATGACTGTTAAAAAGAGTCCCAAGCGTTCCTCTGAGGACCTGCTCCTCCCACCAGCCTACGTGTAAACACGCATAGCTGGGGGAGAAGCAGGCCCCCATCCCAACACCGCGTTTTTGAACATAAACATCATTGCCAAAAAGAAAGAAATTGTTGTATAGACACCATGTTGTAAGTTCTACTAGCATTTTGTTATGGTTATAACAATTAATGGGTCTTTTTCCTAGGAAAAATTGTAAAGCTTTTAGTCCCGAGGTATGTACAATGCTCGTATAGAGCGATTCGATATCTAGGGTCATAAATAGCATATCATCGCTCCATGGAATACCTTGAATTTTCCTAATAAAGTCCCCGGTGTCTCTGATGTAGGTGGGCAGGTCCTTTACCAAGTCCTGCAGGAAGTGGTCGATGTATTCTGTGACATGTTCTGCCACCCCTGCAATTGCCGAGATGATGGGTCGGCCCGGGACTGGGACAACTTGTTTATGGACCTTGGGCAAAAGGTATAATTTGGGCAACACTGGACATTCAACATGTAAAAATTCAAATTCCTGTTTTGAAATCATGCCTTCTCTTTTCCACTTGTGTAGCAGTTTTTTTTAAGTTTCTCTAGCATCATTGTATTGTTTCATTCTAGTTCGAGAATAGCAAGATAAATCATTAAGTTGCCTGGTGGCCTCCTGAATGTAAGCGTCCTGTGGCCAAATTACCATGTTGCCCCCCTTATCCGCCGTAGTGACAATGATTTTGAAGTCTTTACCTAGTCTCTTAGTCAGTGAAAGATATTCCAGTTCTTTCCTGCTCTTATATATTTTCTTATGTTTTATTTTGTGATGTAATTGTTTCAGGTCCTCAACCACTACATCCTGGAAAATATCGATTGAGTCTCTGGGCATAGGAGGAATAAACTTGGATTTAGGTTTGAAAGGGCTGATGTTAGCCCCTATTTGTTCCGTTGATGCTGCTCTTAATTCATCTTGGGTTGTAGCCAGGTCCATATCCAATGTATCATTTGTGGCTGGTTGATGCATCGCAAGACACGTTTTGGTGTCTTTAGCTGGTAATGTCAATGATTTTTGAGCAACTGTAGTATTTCCAGTTGGTTCCTTGTAATTCAAACCTTCCTTAATACTAAAGAATTTTTTAAGTTTGAGCTTTCTGATGTAACAGTAGACATCCACTCGGGTTTTAGAATAGTTGAAGTCAGAAACCGGGCAGAAGTTTAAGCCGAGGCTCAGTAGTTGTTTTTCTACCTCGGTAAGGGTGATTGAAGATAAATTAACAATAACATTGTCATCTATTTCTTTTTGCTCCAGTATTGCTTCTTTTGCTTTTTTGGTGGCTTTGCGCTTTTTTCTGCGTTCTCCCCTCCTTTTGTTACATCTTGCTCTTTTTGTTCCTTTTGATCCTTTTGTTGCTGTCGGGTCCGAGGCCTTAGTGTTTGAAGTCGATCCGACACTAAAAAATCAACTTCTTCTCCTAAATCCAGAATTCTGGAACTAGGGTCCCATGTGTTACAGCCCTCCTCATCGGATGAAGGGCCACTGGTTAGTGTTTCATTGTCACTTAATTCAACATTAGAATATGATACCATAGCATTTGTAGTGGAGGTGGAGGTGGAGGCCCCTCCTTGATTTGTTGCTTTCGTCTGCTTTGCTTGTTGTTCAAATTTTGTTTTTTTAGCGTGGTCAAACTTGCGGTCGAAAGTGTAAATGCGTCCTTGGGCATAGTCTTCCTTGTCTCGGGCGAATTTATAAACCTTTCGCGCCTTTATTCTTTCCTCCTGTTTGGCCAATTTATCTTCAATTTCCTTCCGTGTTTTAGCAATGGTATCATTAGGTTCGAATTTTGACTGTAATATGTTAATCTCATCGATTTCTTTCATTAACAATTCTCTATCAATGTTGGCATATGTGACGAGTATGTGTATTAGTCTCGCTGAATTTTCCAGGTTGGTTTGGCCCCATTGCTTAAGCATGCCAGGATTAGGGTTGTAGTAGCTGGGTGCTAGTAAAATACGGAGCCCCCGCGGGACACGATTTTCCTCTAGGTACATGGGGAGTGATTTGTGTTCCACCATTTAGACATTTCCTGATACATGCACTTTTCTAGGCGTTTTAGGGCATTTTTTATTTGATTTTCTTCAGAATTGTCATTTGCACTAGGTTGATTTTTGTTATTTACTCCCGAGCCGGAAATCACCTTCGGCAGGTTCGAGTAGAGTGCAGCAGCCGCCGCTCCTCTCCCACGTAGAATCTCAGCTGACATGGTGGTGAACTCGAAATACCTTAGACAGTCACAAAACGCGGTAGAAGACCCGAGCTAGGTTATGCTCCCAGAGTCTTGCCGCTAGTGCCGTTAACTCCTCCCCACCGTAAACAATGTCAGGAACACTCACCGCCGGGGATTGTTTTACGAACAAAACGCCATCCGATGTAAAGAATGGCACCGCCGTTTCAATCCCTCGGCTCGAGTTGCTTAGTTCCTCCAAAAAACGGGGGCTGGCGTTGAAGAATTCCTCTTGGCAGGACGTGAAAAGATTGATTGCACACGGCAGCCAGCTTTTGGGGAGTGGATTTGCCTCAGAAGCAATCAACTTCCGAATTTGAATAGAGCAGCTGCAGTCTCCCAACACGCCAACAAGACGACAGAGAAACCACGCAAATCCAGCGTTGCTTTTAGGCACAGGTATTTATTAGGATCGAGTTACCAAAATCTGACGAGTTTCGGGCATCAATATATGTATATATATATATATATATATATATATATATATATTTATTTTTATTTTTTTCACTGGAAAAAAACATAGGTTTCAGGCACGTTTTAGTTAAGAATTAGCATTTAAAAAAACGTGGAAATTCACTACAAAAACCATAGGTTTCAGGGAAGTTATAGTTAGTTGGGCATTTGACTTATATAAAACCAGAGAACTTCGCCAGTTAGAGTTAGTTGAGCTAACTATAACTTTCTGTCATTTGAGATGTCATCAGTATTGTCACTGACCATGTCATGAGTGATGTAATATGTGACATCATCAGCAGTGCATTGCTGGCGCGTGAGTTATAGTTAGCTCAACTAACTATAGCTGGCGAATTAATCTGGTTTTATATGAGTCAAATGTCCAACTAACTATAACGTCCCTGAAACCAATGGTTTTTTTAGTGAATTTCTAAGGTTTTTTAAATGCTAATTCCTAACTATAACGTGCCTGAAACCTATGTTTTTTTCAGTGAATTTCTAAGGTTTTTTTTAAATGTTAATTTCATATTTTAATGTTTCTAAGACCTATAATTTTTCAAATTTGTTTTTTAATATTTTGTAACTCTATTATACTTTTTTAACTTTAAAAATGATTTAATGTTTTATATCTTCCCCAAAAAATGTGTATTTTTTTTGGGGGGGGGGGACTGCACTCCCATACCGGTAGCGTACCAAGCTCCATCACCCCACGAATCCTATCCACCATATTGCTAAACTCGTAAATGATGCGCATTTCGTATCCGATGACTTCGTGTCACCGCGTCCCGCGTAACATCATATACGTATGAAGTCACCCCAGGTGCTACTTTGGTATCGGGTACACAGGACCAAGCCACGCATTACATCATGTACATATGGGGTCTCACCCGCTGTGCTTTGCGGATGCGACGAGTACACGCTGCCATGCCCTGTGATACGTCACTAACGTATAGTATCGCTCCGGGTATGCCTTTCCCTTTTTTTGTCTCAAAAGTATATCTAAATAACTTTAAACAGTATATGAGAGCATGCGATAATCTAAAATATTTTAAACATTTATATATTTCTAACTGTAATAAATATATTACGATAAATATATTTTGTCAAAATCGCGTCGGGTGCGGCCTCGGTGCGCGATTGCCATGTGACCTTTAAAAAAAAGCATTTAATTGGTTCATAACATTTCCCATTGTAACTGTTGGACAACCCCACCTATTTTACCCATTCTCTCTACAGCGTTTGATGAGAGACACCTCTTCTGCCTAGAAAGCTTTTTTGAAGTGTTGGTGTGTGTGTTTGTGCACATTATTGTGCTCCCTTTCGGCCTGGGTATTCGTGGCTCTAATACGTATGAGGAGCCATTGGCAGAGTGCATATCCTAGATCACATGTGACGAACAGTAAACAGCAATGTGTAGATTTATTTTGCTGTACGCTCTGTTGTCAGGCTTTACCAATATATTAGTGTGTTATATGTGAGACTTTCAGATTCACATTTGACATGCATTGCTTGAGTGTAATGAGTGTTATCACTGTGTATGATGTAGCCCCACTGCTGATCCTCCCTCCTTCCGAGCACATTCACATGTGTACGCTTCGCGACAGCAACACTTTCAATAATACCGCACACCATTGACATGCGTGTCTGTGCAGAACCACAACCTTGACAATGACATGTAATGTTCACCATTCAATCCTTTCAAACACCATCTCATTAACGATAGTTTCCGCCCTCCCGACACTAATTTCTAATTTAAAATATTTCTAGAGCGCAGCGTACACCTTGCGGTTTCTTGACGCTGAGGGGATTGGCTACTGCGGAGAAGAGACCAGAAGCAAGGATAAGAGAAGGTAATTGAGAGAATTTAAGAAGGGAATTTAAGAAGGGAAAGCCTGGCTGAAGAGGAATGTTTTCAGATCTTTACGAAAGGGAAGGTACTGAGTAGTAGAGCGGAGGTGATCGGGGAGTGAGTTCCAAAAGATTGGAGCCAGGGTGGAAAAGCTGGCCCCGCCCCACTTTTTACGTGTGAAGCGAGGGGTCTGAAGAAGGGACATGGAGGAAGACCGAAGTTCTCTTGCAGGTACATACGAATGGATAAGTGAAGTGATAAAAGCAGGGGCAGTGCCCTGGCGGGCCTGAAAGGCCATACAGCCGATCTTAAAAAGGGAACGTTCTTTTACAGGGAGCCAGTGAAGCTCCCTGAGAAGGGGGGTGGAATGGTGATAACGAGGAAGGCCATACACCAGTCGCGCTGCCTGGTTTTGGATAATCTGGAGTCTACGCAAGCTGTATGCGGGGATACCATGATAGAGAGCGTTCGCGTAGTCCAGTCGCGATATCACAAGTGCGGCCATAATAATCTTAAGTGCCTGGGGGGAAAAGAAGCGGGAAATAGAGCGGATAGTGCGGAGAGTGAGGAAACAAGAGGATACCACGGAGCTAATGTGTGAATGGAGAGTGAGCTGATTATTTATTTTTACACCGAGTGTTTTGACTGTGGTGGAAGGGGTAGGTGAAGGGCCGAGAGAGGGGGGCCAAAAGAGAGAGTTCCAGGGGCTGGATGAACCACCCGTGAGAACCAGCTCGGTTTTATCCGGGTTCAACTTGAGGTGGTTGTGGTTCATCCAGTCCCTGATGAAAGTCATAGTTGACTGGAAGTTAGAGACAGAAAGAGGAGAGGGAGATAGATCGAAGATGAGCTGGAGGTCATCCGCGTAGTTATACACGGTGACCTCCAGCTGCTGGAGTGCGAAAATGAGAGGAAAGATATAGAGATTGAAAAGCAGAGGGGAAAGAGAGGAACCCTGGGGGACACCGCACGTGACGGGGAGAGGAGTGGCCGTGAAGTTGCCTAGCCGAACCGCCTGAGTGCGGTCCCTCAGAAAGGAGGAGAGCCAGACGAGAGCTGATCCCCCGATACCAGCCGCCTTGACACGGGTGAGTAAGATGGTATGGTCCACCGTGTCAAAGGCGGCGGAAAGATCAAGGAGGACCAGTGCCTGGTGCTTGTTCTCATCCATGCCCTTTCTGAGATTGTCTAAGACCGCGACCACGACTGATTCGGTCGAGTGCCTAGGACGGAACCCGGCTTGGCGGGATGCCAAACCTCCGTTTGCCTCAACATGGGCGCTGAGTGCCGCGGTGACGTGGCGTTCCATCACCTTGCCCAAAAAGGGTAATAGGGAGATGGGGCGGTAGTTGGCCGAGATGGAAGGATCGGCGCCAGGTTTTTTCAAAATGGGCACTATTGTAGCTGCCTTTAGGGCAGAGGGCACAACGCCCTGTGCCAGAGAACTGTTGAGGAAAGCGATGGGGAGATCGGGGCAGCTGGAGTAGATTTGCTGCAGGACTCGCGCCGGGCAAACGTCCGCAGGAGACCCTGACTTCACTTTGGGGAGTATCTCCAAAAAGGAGTCCTGGGTGAGGGGGGGAATGGAGGTAAATGGGAAGGGAACGGACGGGGGGGAGGGATCGACGAAGGCAGACGAAGGTGGTGGAATGTTGGTCTTGATAGTAACAATTTTCTCTACGAAATAGGTATTCAGTTGATCACAGAGGAGCTGGGAAGGAGGAATTTGAGACGAGGTTCGGTCTGAGAATGCCAGGTCATTCACAATGTTGAAGATTTCCCTGGTTTTGTTTTCTGCAGAAGTTATTTTTAAAGAGAAATAGGAGGTTTTTGCATCCAAGATTGCAGATTTGTATTTAGCCAGTACTGATAGGAAGTGGGTTTTTAATGAGGGGCTGTAATTTATCCTCCTTTGCCTCTCCGCCCGTCGGGCGCTCAGTTTAAGATCCTTTAGGTGGTTATTGAACCATCTATTGGAGTCCTTGGGACGGCGGATGGAAATGCGACGTAAAGGCGCCACTGAGTCGCAGCCTCCAGCCAGCCAGGTGTCAATGGCCTTGGCTTGAGAGGCAGATGATGAGCCAGCAAGAATGGGAGTGGAATTGCGGAGTGAGGAGGTCAAGGAGGGATAATCCAGTCTGTTCCAGTTCCGCGCCCAGGTGTTTTTGGTGTGCGGAGTTTTGGGCATCAGGTTTCGAAGAATGGAAAATGAAATGAGGGTGTGGTCGGACCATGGGCATGGCGAAACGGCAGCCGAGGCCACAGGGAGGTTAAGGGACCAAACCTGGTCCAATGTGTGCCCATGGGAATGAGTGGGGACGGATATGTGTGACACAAAATTGAGGGATGAAAGATAATCAGTAAATTCTTTAGAGGCTAAGCACTCATGTGGGTCTGTGGGCCAGTAATTGAAGTCCCCCAGGACCAAGACCGAGGCATAGTTGACCACCAGGTTAGCCAACAGGTCTTGAAATGCCGGCAAGAATAAGGGTGAGGGCTGAGGTGGGCGGTACATAAGGAGACAAGTGATGGGGGGGGGAAATAAAAGAGAGCGGACTACCAGGAAGTCAGCAGGGGGAATAAGGGGAAAAGGGAGTTGTTGAAAATTCAGCTCCGACCGAGCAATTAGGGCGACCCCACCGCCAGCCTTGCCTGTCGGCCGGTCGGCCCGCAGGGCCACATAAGAGGAGGGTAGGGTGGCCAGGAGAACAGGGAGGGAAGAGTCACAGTACCAGGTTTCTGTCAGGAGCAGTATGTCTGGTTTCTCTGAGTCGAGTAAGACAAACAGCTCGTGGTGGTGCTTGACCGCTGACCTGGTATTGAGTAGGACAACAGACAATGCCGGAGAGCGGGGGGAGGGGTCAAGGGGGAGGGGGCAAGGTGACGGGGGGTCGTGCTGCAGGGGATAGGATGTGGTGGGGGAAGAAGAAGCAAAACCTAGTGTAGAAATCAGACTGCGGGTAGTATCCGGGAGTGGCCAGTGGCCTTGGAGGGCAGTTAAGTCCTTGGTGGTGTAGGACCTAATTTTGGCATGGAGTCGTGCCCCTAGCCCTGTCCGGCCGCGGACGGGCGCAGACGGGCTTAACTCTGGCGCAACTCCGGCGCGCCTACGTCGCGCCCGCTGCGCTCGTCCGCTGCGCTGACACATAATGGGCGGCTATGTAGGTGATGACGCGGCAGGGGAGGGATCAGGAGGGCGGGGGTGGGCGTGGTGATGTTAAAATTACAAGTCGCCGTTCCCCGCTTGTAATCAGCGGGACGGCGGTAGGCAAAAGAATGAAGACATGCTACACTAATCTAAATTGCACACTTGGCGGGGTCACAACTACAAAAGAAACACATATACGTACACTACCTGGCCAGTCAGGAACTGAACAACGCCGAGGTCCCCGGAATAACTATTCACACCCCTATGCTGGCCTGGCGTATGAAAGCCCAGCCCACTTTGCATACGAATAAATAGGAGAACGACGACGCCACATGTCCCAGTTCTTCCACACTGCCTCATGTGATATGGACGCATTCACCTTGCATATCACAATGCGCACTCAAAAAACATTGATCCATGAGGTGTACACAGTCCTGGCAATCAACACAGGCTGTTAATTGTGAGCCCTACTGCCTGTCGTCTACAAAAGGGATCCATGAGGTGTACACTATCCTGCAATCAACACTCCATCCCACACATTTACAATTGTGAGCACTGCTGACCGTAGTGTTTGCTCACACAACAATGACAGCAGGTAAGCAGAGCGGGGTGGGTGCACAGGGCCTCCAATTGAGCGCGGTGCGGCGGGACAGGTGGGGTGTATCACCCTGGCTGCGCAGGTGCGAATAAACAATGTTGCCGTGCGTAATGATGTGATCTCTGACCTCATTCAGTCTCATCTCTGTCTCATTTTAAAGACCTGCTGGACCGCACTGTAGGCCTGAGCCAGCGGGCAGCGCTGCTCTACAGACACCTCTTGAGCGCGGTGCTGTGGGAGGGGTGGGATGCATCAGCCAGAGTGCGCACGTGCGAATAGGCGATGTTGCCGTGTGTGATCTCTGACCTCATTCAGTAACATCTTTACCTCATATTAAAGACCTGCTGTACCATACTGTAGGCCTGAGCCTACAGGCAGTGCTGCCCTACAGACACCTGTTGAGCGTGATGCTGCGGGAGGGGTGGGGTGCATCAGCCTGAGTGCGCACGTGCGAAAAAGCAATGTTGCCATGCATAATGATGTGATCTCTGACCTCATTCAGTCACATCTGTCTCATTTTAAGGACCTGCTGGACCGTACTGTAGGCCTGAGCCAGCGGGCAGCGCTACATTACAGACACGTGGCATTGGCTTTAGTGAGCTCGTTACTAAGTGTACATGCACACAGGTTTACCCCACTGCATTACAAGCGCACAATATGCTTCTAGCATGCGCTCTGTTCCTTTCTACATAAACATTCGTATAAAGTATAATTATTTAACCTTGTGAATTCTCAAGCACTCCATCTCCTGTTTGAACCACGATAACCAACAAAGCTTACAGTGCTCTTACCCTCCTTTCCTCCTTTTTGTGCCCTTTTTTCCCCTTACTCGCTTTAACGGAATCACAAAATGGCGGACAACACTTCCTAGTTGCAACACCATCACAGCCAATAAGCAGCAAGCTCCTGCTCGTAACACCTCAGCAAATCAGATGGCAGAATTCCCAAATATCGATATCTATAAATGTTGATATTTCTCAAAAACTACTGAATGGATTTACACCAAATAAACAAAAGCGTGCTTTCTACACGAATACCCTTCTCCCTGCCACATTTGGGGTAATTACATTCACCCGTTCGATCTGTAGCCTTGTCTAAACTTTCCTGTGGAAATTAACATGGAGAAAACACGTTTTGGGACCACCCTTTCATCTCGCCCCCCCCTTGACGAATCACCCCCAAACTTTCAACAAAGGAACTGATATGAAAAACTAATTTGTTTTCAAAGATTCATCAAATGACGCCAAAGTTATAAGCAGAACAAAAAATGTTCTTCCTATGGAAATTCGGTCCTAACTTTATAACTACCTATTGGCGACCTCCAGTAGGTAATAAAGAACAAATTAGAATAGTTCCTTGGTTCTTTTAGCTTTCAACACATCTCTCTATTACTGTCTTTCTAATTTTCCATATGAACAATTTTATTAATATTCAAGAACACATAGAAGTCAGAAATGCAACGTATTCTATCAACACACTTTCTAAAACATTCTACAACACGTGGAGGTTAAAAGTTTATCAATTTTTTTAAACCTAACGATATCTTTTTTGCAACATTTTCTCGAACATTTAACGGGCATGTGCAGGTTAAAAGTTCACGATTATTTTAAGTTCAAACAGTGCCTTCCAAATGCAAGTAGCAGGTGTGGTTGAGTTGAGCAAATTTGATCCTATAATATGTACTCCACGTTCAAACTTCTTTTTCATAACCAATCACAAAGATGCTTTTCCACAAAACGAATGTGCACCCTACTTTTATAAAACAATGTTTTTCATCTCCCAATCAGGTACCGTTTTATATGCGAAAAGAAACTAGTTCCCCATCTTTAAACATATCCCTTATTCTACGAAGGAAATGCATGAGCTACTGACATCTTTCCATACCTTCCAGCTGTATCTTCAAAATTCTGGTGTGTATCAGAGGACATAGCTATGTTGTCTGGTGCAAGAGGTATGCAGAACAGAGACGTATTGACTTAGACCTAGGTTTACAAAATGTGGACATCAAATGGTTTGGACAGAGAGGATTGAAGTGGCTCCAATTGTTGCCTTTGGTTAAAACCTGTTTGCATCTCCAACACCCTGACCTCATGATTGTGCACTGAGGGGGAAACGACCTAGGCACATTGACTGTGGTAGGTTTGGAAATGCTTATGAAGGACACCTTTGGACAATTGATGTTATTTTTGTCTCAACCTGTCTTTGTATATTCCAATATATGCCAAAGACAGACGTGGAAATGGTCCAAACAATTTTGTCCTCAGATTGAAAAATCTCAGAAAAAAGTCAACAAAGCGGTCTCTGCACACCTCAGAGACCACAAAATGGGCTCCATCTACAACAACAACATACGTTTTGATATGGCAAATGTTAGACCTGGCACGATTGCCGTGGGTCTCCCTTCCATTTTTGCTGTTACCTCATGTATGTTTGCTGGTGTTAGATGCTTTGGGCACTGTGCCACTGCTATCCAGTGCCACAGTGCAAGTTCTCCCTATTGTAAATTGATGTATTAATCAGTGGTTCCATATTTGGCTATTTGGTTTACTTGTCAGACCCTAGTCTAGTGTACTAAGTGTGCCCGGGGCGTGTAAATACAAATGCTGCTAGTGGGCCTGCAACACTGGTTGTGCCACCCAAAGAAGCAGCCTTGTAAAATGTGTTTAAGCTCTGCCGTTGCAGAGCCTGCGTGCAGTCTGTTACTGTCGTGCTGACTGGGCAAGTGCACCCACTTGCCAGTCCCTAAACCTTCCCTTTTCTTCATATCAGTCACCCCTATGGCAGGCCCAAGGGCAGGGTGCAATGTAAGTATAAGGTAGGACAAGCCCTGATGTGTGTGGCATGTCCTAATGGGGAATTACAGCCATTTTCGTTTTTCACTATTGCAAGGCTACCTGTTCTCAATAGGCCAGAATGGGCTTAGATTATTACATGGTTATAATCATAACTGTCTCAGAGAACATGGTAGAAATTCGAGTTTAATATGCCTGAACTCAGAATGATAAACATATTTTAGTGAAGTTGATTTTAACATTCTGTGTTTGCAAATACCACTTTTAGAAAAGAGGTATTTGCTTGTCTAACCTTTTAGGCCTGCCTCTGCTGGTTTGTGTATTCCTTTGTCTGGTTTTGTGAATGACAGGGCAAGGGATTCCAAGAGACAGGATGAGTCAGCCCAGTGGTGAATAGAGAGATCTGCATCTAGATGCGAGGGAGGAGTTTCACCTGAACCTTGAATAGGGCTGTGCCTGCCTTCCACAATGCTTGCTCCACCTCCTGGGGAGCGGCTGATGTCTCTGCCCTGCACACTGAAAGAAGAGAAGGAGTCCGGTAAACAAATTGCTCCAGGACTGTACTTGCCTTCCACAATGCTGGCTCCACCTCCTGTGGGTTGTCTGATGTGGCTGCCCTGCGCTGTGAAAGGAAAGGAGAAGCCTGGTAAACAGAGTGCTTCAGAACTGGTTTGGACTGGGCAAAGGCCCCTCTCCCCTCAGAGAACAAAGGATTTTGGGGTATAAATATTGGGACCCTGATCCCAATAAATTAGATCACTTTGGACTACAAGAAGAAACCTTTACTAAGGAGAGGAACCTGAAGAAACTGAGGGGAGACTATCCCTAAGCTGAAGTAATAATAATCTTTATTTGGATATAAAATAACATCCTTAAAAGGAGCACCAACAGCGATACACATTATAAAAGCTAAAAATAAACATCAAATAAACAGCAGTGGATAGATGCAGGTTTTCCACATTACGTTATGCAACATCCTATTGTGAACAATCCACATAGCATTAAAGAGAACTTTAAAAAATAAGGAAGTTGTGGTACCTATGATTAGCAGTGTTGGGCGGGTAAAACGATCTGATGATCGACAAATAATTACAGATATTAAAAAGTGAGTCAGTTAAAAATAGCAGCACAGTTCAATAGCAGCAAGTTATGAAAAAATACAGAAAAGTAAAAAGAAACTCTTTTAGCAGCTTAAAAGTGATGCGAATTGATTTAGGCTCTTCCGACAACAGGGGTGCATGCGTAAAGTTGCGATATGCAAGGCGTATATAGGTTGTGAGGCCTATATTTAAAGCTGTGTTTTCTGGGCTTAAGGCCGCGATGATTGCCTGTCTGCAGGACCGGATGCCCAGCCTGTTCCACTCCGCTTTCAATTTGCGTTTACGCTGTGACATGAGTGCCGGGCAAAGACAGACCACGTGCTCCATAGTTTCAACCGTTCTGCCGCACCCTCTGCACCATAGAGCATCTGACGTACGACGTCAGCCTGGAAGATCTTTTAAAAATTGCCAGTCACCAAGTCTAATGGCCATAAAGCTAAGTTTTAGATGCAGGGAGTAGGTGCAGGACAGATAGGTTGCGGGAGCTAACCGCCCGTGCGAATTCGTGATTGCCCATGCGTGTCTGCGTTTGGCAAAATGTTTTTTATCAATGATGAAGGAACTCATTCTAACACATTTCTTGATGGTAGTTTTAAATGCTGTCGTACTGGGGTTGAGGGCCCATAGGTCACCCGCGGACAATTCTCGAATAGAATCCTTAAAAAGGCGACCATATGAGCCCCCTGGATTTTTCTCGGTGATATCTAACCAAACTAGTGACTCTAATGAGCCTGTGTCTGCTTGTCTAAGCTTGTGGCAAAGATTTAAATACGTGCTTGAGACTTCATTGTTTAGTAGGCCCAGTTCTAGCCTGATCTGGGCAGCAGAGGCATTTTTGGGCAAGTGGAGAACTTTTTTATAGATTTTAGTCTTCTGTTGATTTAGATTCATGTTTAATTTACCCCTAAAAATCTCTATACCGTATGACAGTGTCGGACCAATTTTTGCTCTCATGACCTCTAATAAAGGTGATAAGCTTGGGCCGGACAGTTTGTTTGAGAGCTTGGAGAGGGTCACCAGTAAGGTCACAGCTTTAGCTGATATCTCCTTCCGCTGTTTAACGAAATTACCCCTTGAGTCAAGGTTGACCCCAAAGTATTTATTTGTATTTCCTACTGCAATACTCATGTTGTTATACAACCATCCTCCCCCGACTTTACTTTTTCTTCCAAAGGCAACCACTTGGGTTTTCTTTAGGTTAACCTCTAGTTGATTCACAGTGGTGTAATTGTATAGTTTAGCCAAAAGCCTTTGCAAACCTACTCGTGTAAGACTAAAAAGCACTAAATCGACGGCGTAGAGCAGGTTGCTTATGGGAACACCTCCCATCTTTGGTGGGTGACTATTAATTTCTTCTAAAACTGTCGGCAAGTCTGCTATAAACAGATTAAAGAGAAGTGGGGCTAGCACACATCCCTGTTTGACACCCCTGGTTGTCATGATTTTCCGAGAGCGATGTGTGCCGGACCCCAACTTCACCTGGACCCATGTGCCTGAGTGTTACTGAATAATTGCCTCCAGAAGTTTTTGTGGGATCCGCCATTTCTTTAACTTTTCCCATAAGGCAGCCCTGGGGACCCGGTCGAAGGCGGCTTTAAAGTCAACAAAGCAACAAAAAACAGCCCTAGATGTAAGACAGACTTTGTCGACAATTATAGAAAGTGTCAATAAATTGGTAATGGTCCCGGATTTGGCGGTGAAGCCTGTTTGGTTCATTGGAATCAAGTTGTTCTCGTCCGCCCATGCTCTCAGCTCCTTCAGGAGAATTCCTGCATAATGTTTAGCCTCAATAAGCTGAAGTGCTGCTTGGGGGATTGGCCTGCAGTGGTTGTCTGACTGCCAAAAAAAGGAGAAAAAACTTTGTGTGACTTACTTTCAACTTGTGAATGATCTCCAAGGGCTTGGAACAGAGCTTGGCTCCTGCTGAAGTCTCAGGGACAACATACTTCACCAACCAGATTCCTAAAAGTCTTCATGAAGTGCCTGCAGCTGTGCTGGACTTTGTGGGAGATTTGCATGTCGCAAGGAGCTGGTAGCGTGACTCAAGATTGAGAAGCGCGTTGCAGGACTGCCGCTGCCACGTCACAACATGACGCGCCCCGCATCACCGTAGAAGAGAATCGACGTCGCCGCAGGCGCCGACACATCACCGGGAAGCGTGTCGCAAGAGAGAAGGACTGACGTCGCCACAGACGCCGCTGCATCTCTGAGAACTGTGTTGCAGGGCCTGTCGCCGCTCATCGCAGTAGAGGACGATCGACGTCGCTGCAGACGCCATCGCATCACCGGGAAGAGTGTTGTAGGGCCTATCGCGACTCGCATTGTTGTGGAAGCAACTCGCATTGCCAGTAGAGAGGATTGACGTCGCCGCAGACACCACCGCATCGTTGGGAAGCTTGTTGTAGGGCGAGTCGAGGCTCGCATCTTGTAACGTATCTCGCATCGCCGGAAAAGAGGACCGAAGTCGCCGCAGATGCCGCAGCATCACCGGGAAACGTGTCACACCGAGGAAAGAGCGTCATCTTTATTTCTTTTGCACCCAAACTTCCCCGCATTTCCATCGCTGCAACATTGCTTGTTGTGGAAGCGCAATGGATCGTAATGTACATTGACGCAAAGTTTTGCATCTTAAGAACTGAACTGAACTAAGCTAAATCTACCATCTTAAAGTAACAGTATTGTGTATTTTTATTGTTTGTGGTCTTGTGGTAACTCTATATAAAGTATACTTATTTTTTATATAAAACCTGTGTGGTGTCCATTTGTAGTGTTGTCACTTGGTTACTGTATGTGGTCACAAATGCTTTACACACTGCCTCTGAGATAAGCCTGTCTGCTCGTGCCAAGCTACCAAGGGAGCGAGCAAAGGTTATTTTAGGAGTGTAATCCCCATATCCTGACTAGAGGCAAGGGTCCCTATTTGTCACAAGTACCTACCTGTGCCAACTAGAGACCCCCAAATCTAACATTGGATATATACTGAAGTGATGGAGTACACTTCACAGATCAGGGAAACCGAGTTTTCCTGAATAACTTTAAGCTGTTCATCCACACTTATATGTAGCTCCAACTAATGAACAGAAGGGCTCTTTTTAGAGCCACCCTATAACTTACAACTTATTTTAGGGCCGGATAACGGCATGTCCCGGACCCTCGCCAAAATGTATTCTCCACACATCTGTGGCGCATCGGCCAGACCATCTCACTTTGCAGCACAGACTTCTCGCTTTGATCCCCGGCTCGGCACTTTACAAATACTGTATTGATTTACCTTCGCACTCCCCATAAAACACCACCTAAGCACCATATACAATTTGAACACATGGGGCACAGCGCCCAGAGCACATGACTTCACAGCATAGCACACACAGTTTAGGCTCACGGTTTCATTCCCGAGTCCAGCAGCAGCTCAATTTAACAGCATGACACTCTAGGCAATACCACACATATTTTCCGTACCCCAGGACTTTCAGACCAGTATGGGTCAGCAGTTCGTCCTAGTAGTTATAAACACATGCTGACACTACTTCCACAAGTGTAGTGCAGCAGCCATGGCACATGACTTCACAGCATAAGACACACAATATGGGCTCAGGCTTTAATCCCCGACTCCCGAACAACCTCACCTTAGCAGCATCAGACTGTAGGCAATACCTCACTTAATTTCCGTAGCCCACCACTTTCACATCGGTAGGGGTGAATACTTCGCTTCACACCCCCTCTATAGCACACCCTTAACACCCCACAGACGTTACAGTGCTCCTACCCTTCTCATTCCTACTTTTTTCACCCTTTTTTCCCCTTTCTCGATTCAACAGAATCACAAAATGGCGGACAACACTTCCTAGTTGCAACCGCTCGCACCACTCACAGCCAATCAGCAGCAAGTTTGTGCTCGTAACACCTCAGCCAATCAGATGGCAGAATTCCCAAATATTGATATCTGTAAATTTCAATATTTGTCAAAAACTACTGAACAAATTTACACCAAATAAACAAAAGCGTGCTTTCTACACCAAGACCCTTCTCCCTGCCACATTTGGGGTAATTCCATTCACCTGTTCGACCTGAAGCCTTGTCTAAAGTTTCCTATGGAAATAAACATGGAGAAAACACGTTTTGGGACCCGCCTTTTTTCTCGGCCTCCCCTTGACAAATCCCCCCAAACATACAACATAGGAGCTGATATCAACAAAGAATTTGTTTTCAAAATTTTGTGAAGATTCGTCAACCGGCACCTGTTGTAGAATGTTCTGGAAAGTGTGTTGATAGAATACGTTGCACTGCTGACTTCGATGTGTCGTTGAATATGAAAAGACTGTTTATATGGAAAATTAAAAAGAAGCTAATAGAGAGAAGTTTAAAACCTAAAGGAATCAAGGAATTATTCTATTTTGTTCTTTACATGTATTTATGTGTGGAGGAACAAAATTATAGAAACAGCACCAGGAAGAGAAAGAAGCAGGGAGTGGGGGGACGGGGGGAGATGGGCAAATAGCACACATGTACAATGAAGTACAGCACAAGTATTGACAAACAATGGCCAAAAAGAAACACACGAACAAGGAGCATAAGTCACACAACCTGGCAACATCACACCACTGATTGAGCATAGAAGTGAAAACCACACTGCATTCATACAGGATGTGTACAGAGGCTGGTCGTGGGTGTTGTGGCATGTCTGCGAATGTGGTCATCATGGGTGAGGTGCCCAGCATGTGGCACATGGGCGGGTTCACTGTGTGTTACATTGCCAAACAGCTGCTCCTCCCTCCCATGAGCCCCCACACTTTTGTACGGTGTGCTGTTGTATCCTTTGCACTCGTACGGCACAGCATTTTAATGCCTCTTCCGACATGTCCTGCGGCATTCCCACAACACCATGAGAGTGCCGTATGGTGGTGGTGCATGCCACTTTACAACATTGTTTGCTGTGGCCCTTGTGGCATGCCACACCAGAACACAGAGACACACTTACCACACTTCCTGCTCAGTGACATGTCTGAGACACCCCGTTTCCCTTGCTGGATAGGCACACTTCTGCGCTGACCTGTGTATGCTGGTCCAACACACGTCTGTTGTGCTTGCAGGAGGATGCATGCTTAGGTACATGACCAGGGTCACTGCCAACGATGATGTGACATGGTAACGTCTACTGAAGACAGCACACTATGATGTTGCAGGGCCCGTGCCTATCATGCTAACACAATGACCACATGGACACACTTGCTCAGATGCATGTTGGAGGGTGTTGGTGGTCCTGGGGTTGTTGCGATGAGTCTTGTGGCCCTCATGGGTATCCTTGTATTGTGCTCATTGACTCTATGGCACCTGTGGGTGTTCTGGTGTTGGCTCTTGGCTGTGTTTCCTTTCATGCTGCAGTTAGTCGTCCTGCTTAACACCAGCAGAAAGCAGGTGTAAAATTCCTGGTTGTAACGTGGGTTATCACCGGAATGAATTTCGCATTGCAGTTGTGAAAGTTGCGATGTCATTTCTTTGTGTGCAGAACAATATACGAACTGAAGAGTGTATCCAGTCAAGATCCAGCACCTGACACACTATTCCTAATCAATATAAATACAATGAGATTTCTTCACTGATTTTGTGTGTCCACTGTAAGTGCAGGCACTACCTCAGTGCAATTCAATACAGAATTTTAGTATTTAGAATAAATCGCAAAGGTGCACCTCATGTCTTTTTGCACGGGATGGCTATTCAGCATTTCATTATCAGCACTTTAATGCAACTAAAGTTGACATAAATCTACACAGTATTCAGAAGTTGGTGCAAACTGCAGAGATCACCAGTATTCCCGCGATAAGTGTTCCAAAATTTAACACCATGGTGGATACCAGCAAATAAAAGTAGTAAGAACAAGGAAGAGTCACACAGCAGTTAAGAAAAAACCCGAAAAGGTTAATAATTTTTTTTGTCAAACTTTATTTTCTTATAAACATATATAAACCATAAACTATTTTAAAATGTTGCCAAACCAATAAACAAAATTTAACAAACATAATAGAAAACAACAAGGTGGAAGACTCCTGTGAGGACCATAGATGTCGACGACAGAGCCTGGAAAAGAAAGCACAAAAAAAGGATGTGTGTAATGAGCATATAAAAAGACGGAGAGAGAGAAACAGAGAAGGACAAACAAGGCAGAGAGAAAAAGAGAGGGAAGGAAAGAAAGGGAGTGAGAAAGGGAGAAGGGAGAGAGAGATAGAAGGAAAAGAATGAAGAGAGTGAGAGAAAGAGAGAGAGAGAGAGAGAGAGAGAGAGAGAGACTGTCGCCTCTGCGCATCCATGAGAGAATAATTACCTGGTGGCAGCAGAGTATGCAGCAGTGGGCGGATTCCACGTGCCCATCAAAACCCCACCGATCTCAGATATGTTGCTGAATCCTGAGTCATGAATGGCAGATACCATATTAGATCTTACAGATGTCGCTGAGTCCTGAATGGTGGAGACCATTACAGCTTCTCCACGGCCCGGCAGATCTCACACATGTCGCTGAGTCCTGAGTCATCAAGGGCGGAGACCTCCTCAGGGGTTGTGCCGCTAAGCTTGTGGAACTCAAGTTCGTGCCATGTGGTGGTAGGCTCCTGATGGCCACATGAGTTTGGGGTGACACTAACCCTATGCATATGAAGTCCGTGCCAAGGGGCTAATAGGCCGCTGACGGCCATACAGCTGTGGGTGCAACTAACCTTCTGCGCAACTTTTCATTGACTCTTTATGGTTGAAACCCGTGGAGCATTTGCCAGATAGTCAGCACCGGCAATAAAGGATGTGACGATGTCGATCTATTATATTTGCATTGTCACATGGCCTGTGCAGCATGTGCCGGATGGGTGTGGTGTGTGTGCAAACCTGCCCTCAGGGAGTGGCCATAAGATGTTGAGAACCAGACCACTGACCTACACATCAACAGCGAGTACGCCTGCGACAGGTAGCTATGTGGGGCCAACGTTGGAACATAATCTGAGTGGCGTTGCGTGGCGTACGACGGACCAGGGCAGGGATTGACACAATGACGTGGACGACTCGTAGTACTGCATCTGGGATTCGAGCGGATGGACCGCAGCTGTCCCTCTGCAAGCCTGGGTCCGAGCTGTTCATAACTCACACTACATAAGTATTGAAAAACCATTTTGTGATTCAGTCCGTCAGCTGGCATCTGTCCGAGGCATTTGAGACATATCAGAGTTCTTTCTGTGAGTGATACCCCTTTGACGCTCCCTCTCCCCACATAAGCAGGTAACGTACCCTCTAACCACATTGCCAACATACCCCCAACTACCTTCTTGGGCCCGGATGTGTCCCTGCATGGTTGGAGAAAGAGGAATCTTAGTCATGTATAGATTTACATATAAAAACAAATATTTAAAGAAAAGAACAACAAATAAGACTGAAGGGAGTCTGGTGCTGTGGTCACTGCCACAAAGTTAGGGTCATTGCCGTTCAGGACTCAGGACACAGTTACACATGTGGGATTGCTTTGTGTTAAATAGGGTCAGTGGTACCAGAAGCATTGAGACTGTACGAGCCTGTGATGATGCTTGATGTGGATGGGTCGCACTGGGAGCAATGTGTTTAGCCTACTGGACTGTGTCATGTGGAATCGGGCTGTATCTGAATTGTGAGGCCTGCTAACTGTAGTGTAAGCCAGAGGTAGCGATGACAAAGGGCCCATAGCCATGTGCATATGTTGGTGGCCCCACAGGCATGCGTAGTGCAGGTTCAGTTGCACCACTTGTTGGCAGAATTCAATCTGTAAATACTCCTCACTAATCGAAGGGAGTGAGGTGCTGTGGTCGCTGCCACAAAGTTTGGGTCGCTGCCATTTAGGACTCAGGACACAGTTACACATGTGGGATCGGCTTGTGTTAAAGAGGATTAGTGGGACTACGTGTCGCCAGCCTTGCATATCAAAATATGCCTCACTGATCGAAGGGAGTGTGATGCTGTGGTCGCTGCCACGGACTTGGGGTCAGTGCGATTCAGGACTCAGGACACAGTTATACATGTGGGATCGACTTGTATTAAAGAGAGTTAGTGGCACCACGTGTCGCCGCCGTTGCATATGGAAAAATGCCTCACTGATCGAAGGGAGTCTGGTGCTGTGGTTGACTGCCATTCAGTACTCAGGTTAGAGGAAAAATAAAAATACCTTAAAGAACATTTCTGTGCTGTGGACTCTCTCTGCGCTGTGGATACTCTGGTGGGGGACCCTGACGAGCTGTTCTGAAGAGATATATATATAAATAAATAAAAAACAAATATATATATATATATATATATATATATATATATATATATATATATATATATATATATATATATATATATATTACAGTCAAAGTGTGAAATCCATCATTCTATAGAATGCCTAGGTAATGTATAGAATGCCTGAAAATCGAACATCAAAGTATGAAATGATTGATATTTTATACATTGCCTAGGCATTGTATAATTTGCCGGATTGTCTGCCAGCAAAGTATATAATACACCTAATCCCAGAGACAGCACAAGTTATCAGCAAGCTAGGGGCAGAGACAGCACAATTCAAAATGTCACTCTACTCTTCCCTGCTGCAACAAGTAGTTCATGCCAGTTCTGCTTTGTGTTTTACCGGTAACAATATTCTCTTCGCATTCTTCTTTCAGTCGTGAAATGTATGTACAAGATCAAAGTGCCAAAATAGAAGGTGTTTTTGTGCTGCAACAAGTAGGTCATTCCAGTTCTACTTTGTGTTTTACCGGTAACAATATTCTCTTCGCATTCTTCTTTAAGTCCTGAAATGTATGTACAAGATCAAAGTGCCAAAATATAAGGGGTTTTTGTGTGAAGAATAAAAGTGAGTACAATTCCACGTGTTACTCCGGCCTTTCTTAGTGTAACAAGTACTTCAATCTCAGTTCTGCTTTCATTGTTTTCCGGTAAGAATATCTTGTGCTCTATTTCGTAGTTTTGTTCTTTCAGTTTCAAATGCATATTAATTAATAAAGGTTTCTCATCTTGTGCCCTTTGAACACTTTGCGTAAATGGTACTGGTCATTCTGTATTATGCCTAGGAATTGTATAGAATGCCTAGGAAAAGTATGTAACATTTTCACAAAAAACGTATATTTCCTAGTTTGCTCTAAACCATCAGGCATTCTATACATTACCTAGGCATTCTATACAATACCGGGATTTCAAACTTTGCCAAATGCCTACGAATCTCATCTTGTGGCCTTTTAACACTTTGCGTAAATGGTACTGGTCATTCTGTATAATGCCTAGGAATTGTATAGAATGCCTAAGAAAAGTATGTAACATTTTCACAAAAACATATATTTCATAGTTTGCCGAAAACCATCAGGCATTCTATACATTACCTAGGCATTCTATACAATACTGGGATTTCACACTTTGACTGTAACATATGTGGACTTCGGCATTACCCCTGGTATTGCATCATCACTTACCTGCACATTCCGGATTATCCTGCTTCAATTCGTCACGCATCCCCCATACCGCCGACCCAGATGCATCAGCATATTGCATCTTGGGAGTTGGAAAAGCAGGACTCAAACATTAAGATGAAGAATACCACGCAGTGCAGGGCGCTGAGGAAGGCTAGATGCTGAAATGCATTCGCCGCCACTGTTTATACTGCCCAATAAAGCATGCTGTTTTCCGTAGATTCCCCTCTGGCCTCTGATTCTTCTTTCGTGGACGGATGTGATGGCATATAAATATATATATATATATATATATATATATATATATATATATATATATATATATATATATATATATATATATATATATATATATATATATATATATATATATTACCTACTGGCGGTCGCCAGTAGGTATATATAGTTAGGATTTTTTCTCTATGGGATTTTTGAAAATTCTATGTCTAATAACTTTGGCGTTTGTGGACGGAATTGGCTGAAATTTTCAGGAAAATGGCACATTTTGTTTCTGAGCAGCCCTTAAAAATGTGGGGGGGGTTCGTCAAGGGGGGGCCGAGAAAAAAGGGGGGTCCCAAAACGTGTTTTTAACATTGAGTTTTCCATAGGGCGGTTGGCCTCACTTTTAGCCCGAACGGCTGAATGGATTTGCACGAAACTTGGCAAAATTGTAGGGACTGGTAGCCCGATGTGCCTTTTGTAGGTCTCAATATATGTGCTCCAGTGGATTTTGAGAAATTAACGTTTAAAAAAAGATATATATCTGTAACAGCGGACCTGGCAGCGTCCCAGGACGCGTACTTTTCGCGCAACGGAGCTTTGTGAAGCGAAGCTGATTGGTTCTCCGGCGTCTGTCAACATTCCAAAAAGTCCGTAGCGGCCGCCATCTTGTCTCTCGGTAGGATCGAGAGACAAGAGGAGGTCAAAACAAAGGGGGAAATAACTATAAGGGGGCATAGTAGATCCTCGCTGACCCCCTAGGTTTGATGTGGAGGTTTTAAAAGGGCCCCGCGGGGCAAAAAAAAAAATAATAATAATAATCGAACGGCTGAATGGATTTGCACGAAACTTGGCAAAATATTAGGGACTGGTAGCCCGATGTGCCTTTGCTAGGTCTCAATATATGTGCTCCAGTGGATTTTGAGAAATTAACGTTCAAAAAAAGATATATATCTGTAACAGCGCTCCGCTTCGCGTAACGGAGGTTTGCGAAGCTGATTGGTCATTCTGTCACTGGGCTATAGTTGGGCTACATCTGGCTGATATTTGGGCTACATTTGTTTTTTTGTGTGTCTGGCGGCCATCTTTGGGCTACATTGGGCTACATTGGGCTTCATTGGGCTACATTGGGCTACATTTGGGCTCCAACATATATATAGGCCAATGTAGCCCAATATATATTTTTCAAAGTTAATTTTCGTAAAAACCACTGGAGCATATATCTTGAGACATAGCAAAGGCAGATCGGGCTACCAGTCCCTACAATTTTGCCAAGTTTCGTGGAAATCCATTCAGCCGTTCGAGCTAAAAGTGAGTCCAACCGCCCTATGGAAATGAAGGAAATGAATGGGTAATTTGTAATTAGCAAATAGCTAATCGCAAACTAGGAATGGTAAAGAATCGCTATTTATTTCTTAAAGTTCGCTATTTAGGAAATGCAAAAAACTTTGATGATACATATGGCGGTTCATCTCTAACAAGATAAGAAGCATAGGGATACATTTATGATGACTGGCGCATCACCAGGGATGTGTTAGTCATTCTGTGCCGCTGTTCCGTCACCTATGGTGTGCTGCATTTACAATGCGGCGCATCATGGGGCAAAAACAGCACAGATGCGTGATGTATCTGTGCCGTAAAGGTGGCGCATTGCTGGAGTTGTATCGCAAGTGTGATGAAGCTCCAGCAAGGGTCGGGGGTGCCCCTGTCGCAGGGTTTCTGTTCTCACACAGAACTGTGGACAGAGGATTGGAACCTCGGCGAATTAGGGTGTCCCAAAACTCACGTTAGTAATCAAAAACTCCTTAGTAAGCTAGGTACAGTGTCACATTGGATATAACAAACTCTCAATGTTTAGACAATCCAGAATATGAACTTATAGTACCTCAGGATACGTGGAACTCATGAACAGTCGGTCGTTATATATTTCTTAGAAACCAGAACATGGAGTTAAGAAGAACACATGTGTATTTGAAATGTTTATTTACTAATGCCGTCTTCTCAGGCGTAGTATCTTAGATAATACAAGTACACATATTATCAGTAGCAAAATTACCAGCATAGTTACTAGTACATAAAAAGCGAATGGTGATAGTATGTTAACATGCTGTAAATGAATAAGAGTTAGCAACACTCATAAGCAGCCGCGGGCCGTGGAGGGAGTTACGGTGAGGCAGGGAGGCGGGGAGGGGGAGAAGCAGGGTGGAGAATACAAGTACACATATTATCAGTAGCAAAATTACCAGCATAGTTACTAGTACATAAAAAGCGAATGGTGACAGTATGTTAACATGCTGTAAATGAATAAGAGTTAGCAACACTTATAAGCAGCCGCGGGCCGTGGAGGGAGTTACGGTGGGGCAGGGAGGCGGGGAGGGGGAGGGGCAAGGTAGAGAGGGCTCCACCCTGCTTCTCCCCCTCCCCGCCTCCCTGCCTCACCGTAACTCCCTCCACGGCCCGCGGCTGCTTATATCTCACCCTCCCTAATACACATATTATATTATTTGCTAAGAAGGTCTCTTTGTGTTGGTTTAGGGCGTGCCCATACTTTAGTGTCTTAGATTTGAAGGAATCACATCAGCAAACACCAGCTCTCTCTTCATGTGAACCGCATCAACTGTTGTGTATGTGTGTTCGGCAAAGCAATATAAAACCCGCCTCATGCCCAGAATTGGCAGAAGTTGCACTTATGTTATGAGTATGAAGTCGTGGAGATCAGACCTCATAACAATTCTGTATCGTGTTGTTCTTGAAACTTTAGCACTCGCTGTACAGATATAGTTTAACAAGCAAAGCAGATAGTAGAGCAATAACATATTATTCTCATGTAAACCACGATGAACTACTAGGTGGAAAGCTAAAGCAACAACTAAGTGTCGTGTGCAGAAGTTGCAAAAAAGGAAAAATGGCGTTTAAACCGGTAATGAGCCCATGCTAACTTAACACGGTGTAAAGATATCCAGGACCTAGATGACACCTCCCCATGATCCGGAAACGAACTGAATAAGATAATAGAAGTGCCATCTCATGAGAGCAGATTGCAAGTTTATATGTGGACGGTCCGCAAGGTAAAGCATTAAAAACTAGGAAAATGTAATGCTAAAGAAAAATAAAACAGCCAAGTACTTTATCGAGTCTTAAGCCAATAGGCAAGGTAAATAATAAAAACTTGACAAATAAGTCAATGAATTGTCAATGAAATGCTAGTACTCAGCATATCAAACATGAAAAAGGTCTATGACATAACTGTGTATGCAAAATAAGCTGCAACAGCCTCCAATAGGAAGTCACCGTCTTCATCCGAAAACAGTTCAGCCATCCAATTTAAAAGCGGAAAAGAACATACGTGCTCTCCCAGCACCGGATCCTCTATCACCATCAGAGGACAGCTCGGTGGGTTTTCAAGAAAGCTCTGTTCCAAGAAAGACTGTGCTGCCGCCAGTAAATTCCAGGGACCAAGTAGTCCATGCATCAATGCCACAGCCATAATCCTTTCGCCAGGACAAACCAACTCGTGAGTAATGATAGGAGTCATCAGCTGATTAAAGTCGACGTCAGGAGAAACCGGTCCGCAGAGACACAAATCAATGGCCCAATCGAAATCACAGGTCAGGCAGTGAAATACAGGCTGGACACAGGTGAAGTAGGAGAATCGAAAAGATAATCCATATGCCGTGCTTAATATCGCCAACGGCATTGTGCCATAATATTCTAGCATGCGATTGCGGAACAGTGTCAGCAGCTGCAGGGTGGGAGGTTGCATAGGAGGGACATCCATATTTAAAAATGTAAAAAAGCACAAGAGCGTCCGCTGGTAATGCAAGTAAAAATGCCAATCCACGAACCAGAGTGGAGAAAATAGAATGAAAGGAAGCAGGGATGACTCCAAAGATTTTCTCAAATGAAGTCACGAGACCACTGGTAACAACTTTAAAAAAGTGCGCCAGGGCCTTTGTGGAGGATGCGTTAAAGATAGTCGGAACCATCTTGCTGAAATTGAAAGGCAAATCTGAATTGAAAAGGGTCTGCACCTCTGTACGGGTGTTCGCTATGTGAAGCACAAAAGTTTCACGGGCCGAACTCAAGGCCACCTCTCTCTGAGACAAAAGAGCTCTTATTCTTGCCATGCCGTTGAAATCTGTCCCAAGGTTGGTATTTGTGGCCAGATTGAAAACTCCCTATGTTCATGTGTGGGAGGAAATAGAACATTTCTGCAGCAAATAACCCGTTCACTTACTGTTACGATAAAAGGAATACTTTTAATTAACTCAGAACAATCTTCATTATTGAGCATCAAATAACTACCATTTTCCAACAACTTGAACGTGGGGATGATAGCAGGAACTGGCGTGCCTTGCAACATGCAAGCCATATTTGGTCGGTGTTTGTTGCATGAACCGTGTAACTGTATGTGCCTACACATTAGTGAATGATCTGGCGTCTCAGTGCATTCCTCTCCATTCAGATAAACTTCTTGATCATCTTTGAAACATCTGTATGTGTATGGAAGCGACCAGACCTCATGAAGAAAAGCACTACCTTAAGGTTCATAACGACCTATTGGTATATATTTCATACAATTTGAAAACTTATATAAAGCAAAAGGCAGCGTTATTAAACCGTGGATAAGGCACGTTGCCAAAAAACCCGCAATCCTCTGCTGATGATGTCACTGAGCATGTCATGAATGATGTAATATGTGACATCATCAGCAGTGGATTACGGGTAATAGTATCTCTAGTTTACTCCCCTATAGCTGTCTTTCTTTTAACATAAGTGTCTGTTTCCTTCCCTTATACTTACTGTTTTTGGTTCGCTTCCGGTTCGCGTACCGGCGAGCGAACTGGGAAGCGAACTAAGAGAAATAGAGGTTGGCACAGTTCCAAATATTGTACCAATTTTTTAATAACGGGGAGGTAGTTCTGAAAAGAACTTTTTTTTTTTATTGTTTTTATTGTTTTATATTTTTTTTATTATTTTTCGGAACATTTTTTTACTTTTTTTGAATTTTTCTGAATAGTTTTATATTTTTTGGGGTTTTTCTTGGAGGGGGCAATGAAAACGATTCATTGTAAAGGGCTCAACAGGAGCAACACAACAAAAAAAGAAGTATTTATTATTTTGGGCGTTTCGTACAAACTTGCATATGATAGTCAATAGCTCTGTTGATCAGAGTGATGCTTCTTTCTCCGTAGGAAATGAATCCATCGCAAAATACGCAGATGTGTTTTACTTCACCAAATTTCATTTGTATATTTGGCACCATCTCCCTGCCCTCTGGTCCCGTTACTTCCGGTACAACAGATCTTCTGGCCATAATAGGGAGATTATCTAGGTCGTTCCGAAACTGTGCAGCACTGTAGTTGTTAGGATGCCACCTAGTCATATGGCGATGCATTGTGTAGTTTCCGAAACTGTATTTTTTCTCGGTTCCTCTGGACAGTCTATCTTGACATATAAGGCAAGTTACGTATCTTGCATTTACTTTTTTCTGACCTTTGGGAATTTAAAAAAATTGCCAAATGAAGTTTTCTTTCCGGTGAGACGTCCTGGGCTGCTCAGGCAAAAACTGCCTCTCTTCGTGCTCGTCGTCCTGTTCCTCTTCTTCCTCTTCTTGTTGAATTATAACTTGAGCAGGTGGTCCACTCTTCCTTGGATGTGGTGGAGGTGGTGGGGAAGCACCAGCTGAAGCTACTAAAGAAGCCATTGCTCAGTGATCACAAAGGGTCTTTCTCTCACAATGATGAAAGTCAGAGTGAGGAAAGAAGGAGGGATTTTCATCATTTGGGAAAAACAAGAGTTCTCAACCAATCAAAAGTGTTCATTTTAGATTATATGACCTAGTCTTACATCATTAGGAAACCAAAAGTGAAATGAACCAATGAAAAGTGTTTTTACCAAGTCACATGACTTGCTGTGTTTACGTTAAGCGCTTTGCAGGGCCTCCCGGTTTGCTTCCAGAAACCTGCGCTTTGCGACTCGCTTGGCGTACCAGTTCGCTAACGTAGCACGTCATATGACGTATCACGCGACAACGTGAAACGTCATGCGGACGGGAGGCGTCACGATGTTGTTTTCTAACGCGGCACTTGCGGTAAAGAAACGTTTACCGGCTCGCGGTCTATTTCGCGGCATCAAGGTCAGCTAACGGGAAGCTTCCCGATTCGCGAAGCGGGAACGAAGAAAAAAAAATATTTAAAAAAAAAATTATTCATAAACATATAAAATATATTTTTGGATTTAAAGAAGAATACATTTTACAGCTACAGATATTAGCTGTTAAAAAACCAATGAAATTCACAGAAAAAACCATAGGTTATAGACCATATATAGTTAGGAATTAGCATTTACAAAACCTTGAAAATTCACTGAAAAAACCATAGGTTATAGACCACATATAGTTAGGAATTAGCATTTAGAAAACCTTATTTTACTCACACAAAACCATTGAAATTCCATATATAGTTAGTTGCACTAACTATATATCGCGCACCCGCAATCCACTGCTGATGATGTCACATATTACATCATTCATGACATGGTCAGTGACATCACTGATGACATCACTGATGACATCTCAAATGACATCACTGATGACATCATCTAGTGTCTGTGTGTTTTTGTAAAGTTTAAATACGTTTTACATATTGAAGAATGAGTGGATGTATGGAAGACTGAGTGTGTGTGTGGCTGGCTGGGAGGTCTGTGACTCTGTGCATATCAATGTGTACTTGTATCAGTGATTGTATAAGAGAGTAAGTATGTGTTAGTATATGTGTGAAAAGTATGGTGTTCTGTGTTTAACTATAGATGAGGAAATCGAAGTGTGATTGATTCTTCACAGGACTGACTAGGTGTATGAGTGCATATGATAGTGTTCTAATAATAACTGACTGTATGTATGAGTAATTGTATGGGTGAATGAGTGAATGTGTGTGTAGACGTACGAATCAGTGAGTGCGTATGTAGTAACTGGTATTGGATGTCATGATGTCATCAGTGATGTCATTTGAGATGTCATCAGTGATGTCATTTCAGATGTCATTAGTGATGTCATCAGTGATGTCACTGAAGTATGGTGTTCTGTGTTTAACTGTATAGATGAAGAAATGGAAGTGTGATTGATTCTTTACATGACTGACTTGGTGTGTGAGTAACTCCATGGATGAGTGGCAGTGTGTGACTGTCTGCATAGGTGTATGAGTGCATATGATAGTGTTGTAATAGTGAGTGACTGTATGTATGAGTGATTGTATTTGTGAATGAGTGAATGTGTGTGTAGACGTAGGAATCAGTGAGTGCGTATGTAGTAACTGGTATTGGTGTGTCATGATGTCATCAGTGATGTCATTTGAGATGTCATCAGTGATGTCATCAGTGATGTCATTTGAGATGTCATCAGTGATGTCATCAGTGATGTCACTGACCATGTCATGAATGATGTAATATGTGACATCATCAGCAGTGGATTGCGGGTGCGCGATATATAGTTAGTGCAACTAACTATATATGGAATTTCAATGGTTTTGTGTGAGTAAAATAAGGTTTTCTAAATGCTAAAACTATATATGGTCTATAACCTATGGTTTTTTCAGTGAATTTTCAAGGTTTTGTAAATGCTAATTCCTAACTATATATGGTCTATAACCTATGGTTTTTTCTGTGAATATATATATATATATATATGGAGATGTAGTGAGCAAGTCCAACGAAACGCGTCTGATCGTCTTTCTTGCTAATAAAGACCCTTGATTACGAATCCCACGGAGTCGGGGCCTGCTTTTTGAAAAACTTGAACACAGGATTGGGTTCATATATATATATATATATATATATACGTTTAAAATGATATAATAAATTAAAATGAATAGTTTAGAGTAAATATATATATATATACATAGTTTATGTATGAATTTAAATTCTTTTAATATTAAGTTTATTTGTTATATTTGTTAAAATGTGTATTTAATCCACTTTATTTTTTGAATTAATTGTATCTTATAATATTTAAATATGTATTATTATATTATTATATTTTATATATATATATATATATCGATATTTTTAACATCAATATTTTTTTCCGATATTTTTCTACTTGTCTGTTGAAGCATAGTCGATATAGTTGATATTTTTGCATTTCATATTTTTTCATCGATATTTTCTGAGAACCTACAGTAACAATACTATTGACTAGGGCTATACAGACAGATCAAATAATACTTCCTTAAATGCAACATTTGTCAGCAAATAAAACTCTTTACCACAGCACTTCCACCACAGACACCACTCTTAGTTTCAAACATGTCTCTCACCTCCTTGCACCTGCACCATTGTGGACTCAACACAGTGATGAGTCTTTTAAATACATTTTATTAGCAGTAGATTCCTGCTCTTGATTCCTATGGGTTTGGCCACAGCAATCTTCTGAGGCTCGGACTGTTATAAAAGACTTGCAAGTCTACATTGGGACATAAGTAGTAGGTGCTTTCCATTCTGAATACGGTGAAGCGTTTGCCTCTAAGTCTTAATGGGATACCCTGAGTACCTTAGTTGGGGCTGTGCACTATTCCTCCCCTATCACCCTGAAGAAAACTCAATAGTGTAGGGGAACAAATGTGATTTGTTGCAGTCTTTAACTGTCTTTAACAGCTAGAGTAGTAGATTCAAGCCGTAGTTGGATTCACCACCTATATGAGGTACAGAAAGCCTCAAGCAATCTGCCAGGAAGATCCTTGGGTGGCTGAACTCCCTATGAGGTCCTGTTTGGGGGTCAAGATTTAGGTTCTAGATCTTGACGATGGATTTGCTTCGGCGGTGTAGACGCCTTTTGATATCAGCAAACGTTTGGCTGTCTTACAGGAACTGAATAAATTCTGGGACTTGCAACAAAACTAACTACAGAAACATTCTGCCACTCATGAGGTGAAGGGACAACCAGCAACTCCTGGCTGAATTCCAAGGATTGTGAATCTGGTTTGAGAGAAGGTTGTGAACAAGGAAATAATTGACCCATCATACAGAGAACCTGTGCTTGTCCTGGTTATTGAACGTACCAGAACTGTACTTTTACCTTTCCTTGCTGGTTGTAACACAAGAGATTTGTATCTATTAATCTCATAAAACCACATCATGTGGACAGTTCTCCATAGTAGGCCACATGGGCTACTGGGTTGGTACCTACATCTTCTCACTACCATACAGGAAATCGCACTACAAGCTTTAACCGACACTGAGGTTTCTACTCCCCAGCTGAGGATATCTGATTCTGAGGTCTTGCTACTCCCAGTTACATCTACCTCCACCATAAAATCAAGCTTTGCGAATTCACAGGTTAAGTACCATGTGCCAACAACAAAGTTATTTATTATGAGTTACCATTTGATTTAACTATTAGTTCTACACAACCCCACAAGGTCACTTTTTTTGATGACTTTCCTTCGGATTCATCAGACTCACCACCACCACATGAATTTTGTGCACTTATAATTTGTCTCAAAAATACATATTTCATGCTACCTTGGATTTACCTTTGAATTTTCATTTCATTGCTCTTCCTTTTCCTTTAGATTAGTTTTGTGACAGTATTATTTTTGCTTCTCAATCGACTTATCTTCCACACAAAATGCAAAGAGACCTGTCCCTGGTGAACATTTAAGAGGTTTCGGTACTTGATGGAATTGTTTGGGCAAGGTACCATATGATATTTTTTGACTGAAGGAAACTTTGCAGATAGAGTATCTATTTAAGATTTCTTGGAATTACATTATTACTTCGAGCAGCACCTCTGATGATTGATATATTCGTATAGTAAGGTCAATGCTTGATGAGCTAGAACAGTATCTTCAGATGTATAATAGCTGTTAGACCTGGCATCTTTTGCATGGTTTCCCCAGTCTTTTTGGCCTCTACCTCCTGCATTTTTGATGCTGTACTGGATTTCGTTTTTGCTGGTTTAGATGCTTTGGACACTCTGCCCCTGCTGATCAGTGTCAGAGTGTAAGTGCTCCCTGTGTAAATTGGTATTATGATTGGATATACATGATTGGCACATCTGTATCACCAAGAAGTCCCTAGTAAAGTGCACTGGGTGTGCCAGGGCTGGTGATGACAAATGCTACTAGTGGACCTGCAGCACTGATTGTGCCACCCACATGAGTAGCCCCAAAATGGTGTCTCAGGCCAGCCACTGCAGTGCCTGTGTGCAGTCTGTGAACTGCCATGTCCTCCTGGTCAGTGTCCCCACTGGCCCATCCTAACCCTTCCCTTTT
The DNA here is from genome assembly GCF_964261635.1 of Lissotriton helveticus. NCBI lineage: Eukaryota > Metazoa > Chordata > Amphibia > Caudata > Salamandridae > Lissotriton > Lissotriton helveticus. The sequence continues at coordinate 1,450,551,276 of NC_136065.1, forward strand.
TGTGCACATTGGTCACCCCTATGGAAGGCCCAAGGTACCCCCTTGAGCAGGGTGCAGTGTAAGTGAAAGGTAGAGCATGTCCTGGTGCAGGTGACATGCTCTGGTCGTGAATTACAGCCATTTCCGTTTTTCACTATTGTAAGGCTATCTTGCTCCATAGGGTATCATGGGGGATGCTGGCTACAGTGGCTACCAGCATATATTCCCATAGGAACAAGATAGGACATAAAAATCTGGTATCCCTGAACTCAGAATTTAATAACACATCTTTTAGGAAAGATTGTTCTTAAATCCTGTGTTTGAGAACAACAGCACTTTTAGAAAGTTGCTGTTCTCCTGTCTGACCTTTCTGTGTGCCTTGGCCTGTTTGTGTATTGACTGTCTGGTTTGAGAGTGACAGGGGCTGGGGATTCCCCAGGAGGCTGGCTGAGTCAGCCCTAGGCTGAATGACTGCATTTCAACTTAAGTGGTGGGAGGAGATAGCACCTGGGCCACAATAGGTCTGTGCCTGACTTCCACAATGCTGGCTCCACCTCCTGCTGGGCGGCTGACGACCCTGCCCCTCACTCTGAAAGGAAAGGAGAAGCCAGGAAAACAAAATGCTCAAGGAACACCCAGAACTGGTTCAGACCGGGCTCAGGGCCCACTTGCACAAAGAGAACAAAGACTTTTAGGGATATAAGTCCAGGACCCCTCACAACAGAAGATTAGATCATCCTGGAATCAAGAAGGAACCTCTGCCAAGGAGAAAGCTGAAACTGAAGAAGGAAGATTGCCCAGCTGTTGCTCTGCTGGATTGCCCTGCTGGTACTTTGCTGCCAAGGAGAGGGGAAGGACTTTGCTTTGTGCTGTGTCCCCTTGCTTGAAGGAATCTCCAAGGGCCTGAGAAGAGCTGGCTCCCTGTTTTTGAGGTCCCAGGAACAAAAGAACTTCACCCCCAGCTTCCCCTGAACTCTACTGAGAGAGTTCTGTCCTTCCTGGAGTGCGTGGCCCATTTGTGGTCCCTCTGGAAATTGTACCTGTGTTGGGGAGCTGGGGATCAAACTTTAAAGACTTTGCTACCGAAAAGTTATCGCATAGCTCGCTGCGGGGCGCATCCCCGACAGTGTGAGGATATTCCCACCGCTACGAAGGCCGAGATCGTCACAGTGCCTGTTGCGGCTGCCAGAGCCGTCGCATCCTTCGTTTGCGGGACGCACCAGACCGGTGCGAGAAGACTAACATCGCTGCGAGTGTCATCGCAGAACCTGTCGCCGCTGGGTGAGATCGCCGCACCGCTTGCTTGCGGACCGCATCACGTCGCTGCGAACATCGTCGCAGAGCCATCGCATCGAGGAGCTGCGAGAGAGAGATCGCCGCTGGATCGCCCATCGTCGCCCCGGAGATCGTCGCAGCCCCTACGAGATCGACGCATCGTGCCTTTGCGAGAACAAACTTCTTACGGAATCTACGCACCAGAATCCATACAAGTGGCCTTCCTCCCCATACAGACCGGGTTTGTCGCTGCAGCGGGGTTGTTTCAAACGCCTCCCCAGGGTCTCAGGAGCAACGCATCTCTTGTTTTCCACCGCACCAGCTTCTGCTTTTGGAACTTTGTCGCAACTAAAGGTACTGTTGGCTAAACGTGACGCAACTGTGAACTTTTCACGCATCTGTGGATTATTTTATCGCAACCTTAAGAACTCTTTTGTAACCATATTCTTGAACTGTGTATGTTGGATTTTTGTCGTTTTGGTCTTGTATAGTTTAGAATAAATACCTTTATTTTTCTAAAGTGTTGTGGAGTCAGTTTGTGGTGTTTTAACTGTGTTACTGTGAGTGTTGGTACAAATACTTTACACATTGCCTTTGATAAGCCTTGACTGCTCGTGCCAAGCTACCAAGGGGGTCAGCAGGGGTTATCTCAGATGTTTCCTCCTTACCCTGACTAGAAGCAAGGGTCCCTATTTGGACAGTGGTACCTACCTCTGCCAACTAGAGACCCCCAGTTCTAACAGTAGCACATCTAATTATGATGACATTTTTTGTTTTCTCCACTTCACATACCGAGCTAGAACTCCATGTGCAGTATTTAATTATAAACAATGGGAACATTGCCCTATACCACCTCTGGGTAGCTCCAAACAATTTGCAGAGAAGTGTGCATATGTTTCTGGCAATAACTCCATAGACCCAGAATATTAATATTATAAACTTCTCACTTCCTCAGCAAAAGTAACATATGTTAACCGACACAAAATTGATTAATTTGGGCCACTTTATTTCCCAGTTATCAATCCAAGGCTAGACTTTTGGAAGGACAATCGTGACGTAGAGTCTGTTTGGGGAGCTAAAGTCCCAGGGCTCCCCTGACCAATCACAATGCTGCAATCTACATTTACAACATTCTGTACACAGACTTAGTACACTGAGCAAAATGTCATAGTTTGTTGTTGTCAATTCGGTGACAGCTCTGGATGGATAGAATCAACAATGACAACAGGACCAGGACTTAGGTACAGAACAAATGAGTGCAGTTTGTTTTATAAATAACACTGCGCCTTTGTTTAGGCAGAGGACCATCTCAATGGATTGTTGAATGTCACCACATTCCTGAATTCTAGACCAGCTGAATTCAAACATCTTTCTAAAGAGGACGGCAATCTGTTCTACACCAAGACTGGCTACTTGAACATGCTCACAGGTAAATACGGAGTCAAAACAGCACACATTAAAGTATAGGCAGCACTAGGTAGAAGTGCATTTATATGTATGACCTTTTGGTATGGGTCCCGTACATAAATTATTTATGCAATTTGCTCTCCTGCAGCTTAGACTTTCCTGACAGTTGGCGAGGAGCTGAAATAGTTTTAATCTTTAAAAAGGGCGATCGGTCGGTGCCATCCAATTACCGGCCCATTAGCCTGATGGACATTCTCCAAAAAATTTAGTCAATACACATTTTATCTCGAGTAAATGAGTGGCTAGAAGAGAAGATGGTTCTCACGAACCTTCAAGCGGGGTTCAGAAGTAAGGTCAGCACCATCGACCAAGTATTCAGATTCTGCTGCTTATATTGGAAATATGTCCGTATCAAAAAGGGCCACTTATACGTCGCCTTTGTAGATCTAAGGGCGGCGTTCGATTTAATTCCACGTGAGCTGCTTTGGAAATCACTTTATCAGTTAGGGTTACCTAGCTGTTTGTTGGTTCAAATAATTGAGCTTCATGCTGGGAACTACGCTAAAGTGAGGTGGGGCCCAAATGGCGAACTAACAGGAAATATACCTATTGAGCGTGGCGTTCGCCAAGGTTGTGTTTTGTCACCTACTTTGTTTTCCCTCTTTGTAAATGACATTCCCACGCACCTAAAGGGATTCCAGAATGACTCACCTAAATTAAACGGTAAAAGGGTTCCCGCATTACTCTTTGCGGATGATACTATTCTGATTTCGCAGACTAAAAAAGGTTTACAGGCACTTTTATGTTCTTTCAGTGAGTACTGTACCAATAAAGGATTGGAAATTAACGCTATAAAGACAAAGTGCATGGCCCTAAATCCAACTAAACCTGATAAAGGAACGCTTACACTACATGGCCAAAAACTGGAATCCGTTGACCACTTTTCTTATTTGGGGGTCTCATTGGACTCTAACTTGACATGGAGGCCTCAAATTGAGAAAAGTAAGATAATATTTGCACAGAATTCCAAGCCAATCCTTAATAAACATAGTTTAAGTACTAGTAAAGCAGTGACACCCGCAGTTGAATTATTCAAATTCAAGGTCCATCCTGCAGCTCTTTACGGCGCTGAGATCTGGGGTCCCATCTCAAAAGATGTTTTTTCAACTCAGGATAATAATTTTATGCTTAGTTTGGCAAGGGTCCCGAAAGGCACCCCTTTGGTGCCCCTTCAGTTGGACATGAATTTTAAAAGGACAGATCATTATACTATTGTTCGGCCTTTAATGTTCTGGGTAAGACTTTGGCAGACACCAGAACTATGCGACTACAGGGATGGACTGAAAGAAATTCAGTGCTTGGACGTGTCAAAATCCAATCCATGGCTTAGACACATCAAAGTGTGGCTCACTAACATAGGTTTGGTCCATTTATGGGAGAACCCAGAAAGGTTGCCTCCAAACTCAAAAATCCTGGTAAAAAAGGCATTTTGGGGGCTTCATATGGGATTCATTGACTAGCGGAAATAGTGGTGGGTCCTTAGTTCGTAGCTTCCTAAGCTTCAAGGACCTGCCCTTATTCGAGGTTTTTCTTGATGAGCTAGAGACACAACTTGCCAAAACTTTATTTATGAAGTTAAGATATGGCAATCTCATGACCAATTCAACTGTGGCACGTTGGACCAGGAAAAACAATAGTGATAACCTTATTGCAAATGATATTTGTATTATGTGTGATGGAAACTTGAAGGAAGATGATATGCACATCCTCTTCTTCTGTCCTGCCTATAGGCTGGCGAGAATGAGGTGGATTAAACCATTGTGTAATCTCTTAGGAATAAGGTCCTGTACTAATGCACTTAGAATAATTAAACCAGATACAACGCAAACAATAGTATTCAGCGTTAGTAGATTTTTACATTCCATGTATTTCATTCGAAGGAAGAAAGGATTAAAGCTGTAACAAGGAATGGAGCGTAAACTGTGTACCAAGGACTCAAACCTTACTTGATATTTGATATTTTATAAGACAAAATTGATTAATAGTAAGCAATGGCGTATAATCATTTTAACATTTATTGATTGTAATTATGTTTTGATATGTTTCTTTTATTATTGTATGTTTTAACTTGTAAATCTTTTATGGCTTTGGTAGCCGAAATAAAGATATAATGAATGAAGTATGCATATAAACAAACACAAATGCACAATGGTTGAATTATTTATTCTGTTCGGCATTCTTGAAATGTTGGTAATAGTGTTTCCCACCATTCTATTAATCATTGCAGCACATGTATTTTACACAGGAGTACAATTGCTTCAATAAACGTTTGAAATGAGAATTTTGCACTTCTTGTATCTCCCTTTGAGCATGCCTGAGTTATTGACTATAGGGTCAAATCTGCTTCCACGTTTCCTTTGGAGAATTTGGGTTATCATGTTCTGAAATTGCAGCCTCCATCGGGTGCCCTGTTCACTCAGGGGCCAGCGGGCGCACTGTGAGCTAACCAGGAATTAGGTCAACATATTCTGATGGTATGCGTGGACTCAGTCCCATATAGATTGGATGCTAATGCTGCCCAAAGTCACAGTCTTAACCTCTTCAGTGCTGCGCGAATTTCGCTGCAGTGCTGAAGGGTCATAAATCATATTGGCTCATGACGGAAATGTTCCGTCATCAGCACCGGAGCACCGACGCTGATGACGGAACCGTTCCGTCATGAGCATGGAAGGGGTTAATGAGAAAGTTGGAACAGTATGACACAGCTACATACCTATCACTCATTGACTAAAGGATTGGCTTTAAACCGGTGCAAACGTCTACTGCATTTTACTTATGTCTGTGCTATACAAATAATACCTATATACCTTTTAGTACTGCAGTACCCCACAAAATAATGCTTGGGTGATTGGTTTGTAACTTTGAAGGAAAACATGCCTTCTTAAGGTCAGTTTGCATTGAATCTCTGAACACCAAATCAAGCATCCTTTCTTCCTAGGTCGATTATCTGAGTACCATTAAGTTGTGGAAGAATAATGGCTCTACTTTTCGGTCCCTATTTTATTAATGATCTCCACAAAATTAGATTTTGTTTGATTTAGTTGCATCATTCGACATTTTGCCACACTCCTTTTTTCTTTCTACACTTTGGGGCATATTTACTAGAAAATGTTGGAGCTCAGTGCTGTGCCAAAACTGGTAGCCCCTCGCTCTGACATTTTCTAAACTCGCGGATGCGCTGCATTTACTACAATACAGCACACCCTTGTTTTTTCCTAGTGCTGCCGCTAAAATTACCTGCCTAGTGCCAACACAGGCCCCCTTGCACCATAGTGCAGTGGTGCCTGCGTAGCAGGAAATTATTGTTTATGTGCAGGAAGGTTTCCCTTTTTGCATTTAATCTATAATGGTGAATTGTTACTTCTATGTAGCATACACAGAAGTAGGAAATCGTCATTGTTTAAGTGCAGGAAAGGACACCTTTCTGCACATAAAAAACTCATTAAAGGATTTTTGCTCTTTTTCTTGTGTGCTACAGAATGCAGCACACATAGAAAAAGTAAAAACGAGGAGAAATAAAAGCATTTCTCCTCGTGCATCATTCTACCACCTGCTATTTCATGGCATTGGTTTTTGGTGCTGGCACAATTTTTCACCTCTATGTTAATTTCAGGCAGCATCACAAAGCAATGGGTGTTGTGGTGGAGCGCTTTCAGCAACACCCATCGCATGTCCTTTTGCTGCAGAGGACTGAGGCACAAAGAGACATATTTACAAGGTGGCGTTACACCATGCTAAGTGACTTAGCGCCCCCTTGTATATATAGAAAGTGGTGCTACGACCACCAGAGCGTCAAAAAAAGTGACGCTCTGGTGGCAATAGGAGTATGTAAATATGCCCCATTCAATTTAAGAAGTTATGGCATGGTGGTACATTGGTTTTGCTGGTATATATCTGACTGCACTTTTCTATATTTTGGAAAGGTTCATCCTCGTCTAAAAATTGTTCTCATTGCACGCTTTGTTTTCAGTCCACAAGATTCTGTTGTGGTCCTTCTAAATTTTGAGAAGTTCGCTTTATATTCCTCTTTCCTTATTTCTATCATTTGGACTCAAAGCTCACTTTGAAGTAATTGACTCTCAAATGTGGTTTATTTTCATTCATTTGCTGTTGTCTTAAAGATTTCTGAAACTCACCTCCTCGTAAACAGGTTGTGTTTTTTCCTACGTCAGATACTATAGCTTCTCCACTCGCCTATTTTATTCTGCTCAAATTGATCTGTAAGTTTTGTGGGATTCATCTTACTTCATCACTTATCCACGTTGAACATATTTCTTCAGTAATCATGTTTTTTTGGTTCCACATCTATAACAATGCAGTGACCGTGTTTAGCTTTGTTTCACGGTTCCATTCACTAATCACGTATATGCATTACGAATATCTATATGTGTCAATTATTTTGAATGTGCATATGATTTTATTTTGTTTACAGCATCTCGGATAAAAGTGACATAATACCTTTATGTAACTGAAGAAATACAATAAATCATCAACATAATTTTCTTCAACAGAATTATCTTACAGCATGAGATTTTGAAATAAAGCTGCTATGATGAATGTTATTTACATCTCTGATATGCAAGTAGTTATTAGTCAAGAACAACTGAGGAAGTAACTAAAGAGCTCCATAAAAAAACAAGACATAAAAATACAGTAGTTCGTTGCTTTTCAAATTGCAGGGTAGGTGTTTTGGGGATTTTTTAAGGGTCACAAATTCCCTTCCTCTGGTGCTCCTTCTTGAGGTTCAGACACCACCACCTTCCCTAGCGGAGAATTGCTTGAACCTTATAATTTACTGGGATGCCTATGAAACCACTCAGTCTTGGCTTGATGTCAATTTCTTTTGGATCACAAGAAAACTTAAGTTGGAAGTTCTGAAGGACCGAGGTGATGTATATGAACAGTTCGTTCCTGGCCATCCCTTCTCCGATACAAATTCGTTTCCCTAGAGTGAGAAAAGCCACAAGAAAATGAAAACTGTAGTTCATTGTTGCAAACATCAATTATACATTTTAATAGTCATTCATTAGCACACACTGAGGTAACTGCATTGTATGTAAGCATATTTAAGTATGACCCCACAATGGGCCCCATTTGCAAAGGTAAAGTGAGTCTAACTTTATGACTTTCGGTATTCACAAAGGGCATTTACTACTCTTAAATGCCCTTTGTGAATACTGAAACTCATGAAGTTCCACCTTCGGTATTCACAAAGGGAATTTATGAGTTGTAATTGCCCTTTTTGAATACCAAAAGTCATATTGTTAGACTTTTTTACAACTTTACCATTGTTCATCGGGCCCATTATGTCTATGTAAAAAGTTGTACAGGGCAACTATTACCCAGGAGGGTGCTTGGCCTGCTGCTGTGTATCTTAAAAAGTAAGAGCAAACAGCCACATTTTTAAGGATTCATGAAGTTGCCGATGACCAGAGAGAGCTGTAACAGAGACCGGGAGAGGATTCCAGTGCTTATCTGCAAGAGAGGAGAACAACCAGACCACAGGCTGAACTTTCTTGTTTTTAGGTAAGGGCAATGGTAGGCACCACCCACACCTAGGGGCGTGGTGCCATTAGTGGCATCGTGTTCGGGATCCCGGGTCACTGTTGGTCAAGAAGGTAAGAGGGGCGTCCCCGGAAACACGAGAGGTCCCCTTTGATGCGCCACTAAGGTGCGCAAGCGACCCCTCCCCCAAAAATGATAAAAGCCAGTGACGAGAGGGGGAAGCCCTCTTTGTCCTTTCATCATGGGTGCCAAGCGGATCTGAGCCACCTCAAGTTAAAAGTTTACACACCCAGTTGAGAGGGCCTTATATGCGTAGCATACATGGGGAAGAGTTGTTTTATGTTGGCTGTAGACGGTCGGCTTTGATAATTACAAAGCGTGCTACATCCTGTTTGGAGGATCATACCATAGCATGGGAGGCCGGGGAACTGTATGCTGATTAGGGGCATTGGTGGCCGGCACACTCTGTGATGTGCGAGAGCCATGTGAGCAATGGCAGGGGCGTGATGAGAAGGCAAGCGGGAGAAGCGGACCGCGTGTGGAAATGCGTGGTCAGTGTTGGGAATGGAGCACGTGTTGTAATACAAGCGCGTTCTATTTTAAAGGGAGTGAAGCGGGGATCAGGAGCATGGGTTCAGCGTGGCCCACAAGTAGAAATGTGTGGTTGGCGCTCCGGAGGCAATCAATATTCGGGAAAGGCATGCGCGGTCAGCATGCAAGTTAAAGAAACAAACTGGGAGCACAGATGCAACATTGCCCGCATATAGGAACACGTGGCTGGAATTAAGAGGCAAACGCGGGGAATAAATTCAAACGCATGAAGCGAGGGCGGTCAGTATTTGGTCTTATCAATGCAGGAGTGGTGCCAGGGAAGAACAGGGTAGGCAAGGAGGACACATTTAAACTGAAAAAAGTGTGGGTGTAATGGTCAATCAAGAATTGGGTTTATGGTTTTGCTATCTACGCATCAATCATGGTAGAGCGGTTTCCAGCTTTGCCGGCCCAGTTGATTAGCAACATTTCAATGATCCACGGTTCAGCTTGAGAATTCCAGGGCACAGCCTGGCTGCAATCGAACAACATATTTAGATAAATGAAGGCGGTACGGCCAGAAGTGGCATGGGATCAGAGAGAGATCAACATATTGCATGCTGAATTTTACTCAGCAGCGCCAGTTACCAAGGCAGCTCATTCCTTTTGAGGGGACAAAGGAACAGGGGACAAGAAACAAGCTTGCTGGCAGTTTAACAAGAACGAATGCAGTAGGGGATCTGCATGCAAGTTCAGGCATATATGTTCCTTCTGTGGAATACAAGGTCACCCAGAGAACAAGTGTTACAAGAAAGTTGGGAAACCTAAAGAACAGCATAACCCTGCCCACGAACAGAACTGGGACCGCCCTGCCCAGTCATCATAAGAAACCACCCACTCCCATACATCTGCATGTCCTGGCCCACTTGCTCCGTAGATACGAGGGGAGGGAAGAGGCTCAGCTATTATATCAAGGTTTTAAACTTGGTTTCCATATTCTTTCTAGCGCTCTGCCTCTTGCTGTTCCCCCACACAATCAGAGCTCAGTTAAGCAAAATCCGGAGGTGGGTAAGGAAAAAATCATGAAAGAAGTAGCGCTGGGGAGGGTGGCTGGGCTTTTCCAGCAATTACCAAGGCAAGACTTAGTGTGTTCACCACTGAGCCGGGTGCCAAAGAAGGAGGCATGGAAATACCGCCTGATTCATAACCTATGAAGTCCACTGGGGTTGTCAGTCAATGACAAGTTGGATCCAGAACTATGCGCAGTACGTTACACCACTTTTGATACAGCAATTCAAAAACTACAGAAACTAGGGGAGGGCACTCTGATGGCCAAATTCAACATAGAGGTTGCCTTCTGTCTCCTTCCGGTGCATAAAGAAGACACTAGGTTGCTAGGTTTCATGTTTGAGGGGAGTTTTTTCATGAACCTATGTATGCCAATTGGGTGTTCCACTGCGTTTGTGGTTTTTGAAACATTCAGTCGTTTCTTGGAATGGGCAGTACAAGACCTCGTGTCATCACGAGATGTGGTGCATTATCTGGATGATTTCCTTTAATGATTTAAGACAGGATGCAATTTAACATTGGCTCTGGGTATGTGGTAAATGAGTGTATAATATGCTTCAGCAAATGAAATTGCAGTCCAGATACGATGAATTTCGTTTTTTGTAATTTGGGGAATGTTTCTCATTGAATAAATGTTGCAATAGGGAAAGGTAGCAAGTTAAATTATAAAATATGTACTTCTATTTGTAGATGCCCCTGACGAAGGGAAATGTACTTCCCAAAATGCATTGGGTGATTGGATTAAAATCATGGCGTGTGAAACCCACCCTATACTCCTGTGTCTCTGAACTTTGATGACAAGCGTTATTTGGATAAAATGGATTGAACTTAAGTTAAGAGTAAAATGGATGACAAGTATGGTGAAACAAAGAAGAAAATAGTTGAGAATAAATAAATGAAATTGATCCATTGGATTCAAATTGTGTTGGGGCTGTGCAGCCTGACGGAACTGAAATGGGTTCCTTTTTGGGTTTAGGTATACTTAGCAGCCTTGAAGGGAGCAGGGGGTACAGAAAAATGGACACCGCAGGGGGTACTGCTCTTCATAGTGCAATAGAAAGAGTGTGGAAAATCGCTATCTCTGATTAGGAGGCAGCTGTCAGCAATTGCTTTCTTTGCAGGATTAAAGGGGGTGGTGTACCCTACCAAGTATCCTAGAGTCAGACGAGCATTGAAGGGTTGGGAGCGATTGGCCCGGGGGGGGTGAAATAATGCAGGAGACCCATAGACGCCAGTAGGCTATCAAGTATGTTGGAGGTGTTACCTCAAGTCTGCATATCACTTTATGAGATGCAGTTGTTGAGATTAGCGTATTCTTTGGCATTCTTTGGGGCTTTCCGAATATCTGAGCTCTTACAGGCTTCAAAGGCGGATAGGGAAGGGGGAATCACCATTGCAGATGCGAGTAAATCAGAGGACATGCTGCAAGTTAGAGTGAGGAAGTCAAAGACAGACCCTTCAGGGAAAGGAGTTTGGCTATATCTAAGAGCAGTGCATGGGGCCATTCATTGTCCCGTGATTCTAATGCAGAACTTCATACAAATGCGGCCTGGGGGGAGATGATAGGCTGTTAATACATGCAGATAAAACCCCACTCACAAGATTTCAGTTCACTCGAATATGCAATTGCTCCCTGGTTTTGCTGGGGGAGGAAATGGCCCATTTTATGTCTCATTCATTCCGCATTGGGGCTTACACGACAGCAGCCACGTTAGGTCTCTCATTTGAAACCATCAAGAGGGTAGGCAGATGGAAGTCATCCTGTTTGAGCGATATGTGAGACCACAGCTAGTTTAGACAGTTGCTGGGTCATAGTGGCGTATGGGGTGCCTCTCGCCTAACATAGTCTTTTCTTTCTATTCTTTAACTTTCATACAGTGGTCTTGAGGCAGCGGACGCAGGTATGCGGGTGTTGCCACTCCTTTATACAGAGAGGAGGGCAATTTTTCAGGGATGAAAGAGTGCAGAGAGTAAAATGAATCAATCACCACTGGATAGGGATTGGAGGGCAGCAGTTGAAAGGTCTCATGGCCCATTTACAGAACACACTAGATAAGGCCATGCCCATCCCAGACGTGTTGGTGATTCATTAAGGTGGCAATGATATGATCTTGGCGGGCCGGAGGGGGGTGAAAGAGGCATTCTTTTCTCACTCACATGGGTGAGGAGGGCCCTGCCGGACACCACTATATTCTGGTTGGAGGTGATTCCACGTCAGGTTTGGGCTAACAATACACCATCAAGCGCAGTAAACAGGTAGGTGAAAAAATTAAATCAGACAGTGGCACAACTGTTAGCAGGGCCACCCATACGTTCCATTAAGCATAACTTGATATAGGCCTCCAAAGCAGAGTTGTATTTGGCGGATGGACTGCATCTGTCCAACACAGGGCTTGAATTGTTCATCCAGAACATTTTAGGGGTCATGGCATTAGATCAGGATGGTCAAGTGGCATTGGGGGAGGGCGAGAGCGCCAGTAAGCTCCTCGTCCTGTGGCAGGGTCCTGGGCAAGAGAAATGGCGGGGACTCCATTTTGTCGGGGACTGTCTGGTCCTGGAACAGGGAGGGCAGTCAATATGGGGCTCCAGACTGGAGGGAGAGGGGTCTGACCTGCTGGTGGTCCTGGACTCTCCGGCTCTACCAGAGATGCTGGCGCTTTTAGCAAACAATTTTGGAGAGGCTATCTCATGCGCTGGAACCCCTGTAGGGGGCAAGGCCGCGAAGCAGTGTCCTGGTGGCCAGGTCTAGAAGGATAGACAACGGGTAGTTACCCCAGATAGATAGAAGCAGTGGCAATTGGTTGTGGCCCGCTGGCACAACATGCATCAAGTGTGTCTCTGGAGATTCTGGAAATGTAAATATAATCTCAAACTGTGGCTCAAATGTGTACTTTGCAAGCCTACTTCTTTTATAGCAATGTGTGTTGTTTTGGTTGATAATAAAGTTGGTCACAAGTTGAGAGTGAATCAACAAATAAAGACTGCGGTATCTGAAAGTTTAATAAAAACTACGCAGTGAAGACCAACTACTTGCCTGGTGTGTTTGTGGTGGGGAAGAAGAGAAAAATGGCTAGCTTGTTTAATCTGGCAGTGGGCGAATCGCATGTGGTATGCCCACTATGGTAGGCAACACCCACACCTAGGGGCATGATGCCATTAGTGGCATCGCGTTCGGGATCCAGGGTCACTTCGGGGCAAGAAGGTAGGAGGGGGCGCTGTCGGAAACACGGGAGGTCCCCTTTGATGCTTCGCTAAGGTACGCAGGTGACCCCTCCCCCAAAAATGACAAAAGCCAGTGACGAGAGGGGGAAGCCCACTTTGTCATTTCATAGCGGGTGCCTAGGAGATCTGAGCAACATCAAGCTACCCACCCACCCATTCCTGAGATTAGAAGTTGAGTTGGCGGGTCACGGGCAAGAGAAATGGTGGGGACTCCTTTTTGGCGGGGACTGTCTGGTCCTGGAACAGGTCAGGCAGTCAATGTGGGGCTCCGGGTTGGAGGGAGAGGGGGCTGACCTGCTGGTGGTCCTGGACTCCCCGGCTCTACCCGAGATGCCGATGCTTGAAGTAAACAATTTTGGAGAGGCTATCTTGTGCGCAGAAACCCCGAGAGGTGGCAAGACACAAAGCAGTGTCCTGATGGCCCCATCTAGACGGGTAGTTACCCCAGAGAGATGGGAGCAGGGGCAATTGGTTGTGACCACTGTGACAAAATGCATCAAGTGTGTCTCTGGAGATACAGAAATGTAAATACAATCTCAAACGGTGGCTGAAATGTATACTTCGCAAGACTATTTCTTTTATAACAATGTGTGTTTTTTTTGTTGGATAATAAAGTTGGTCAAATGTTGAGAGTGAATCAACAAATAAAGACTACGCTGTAAAGACCAACTACTTGCCTGGTGTGATTGTGTGGGGAAGAAGAGAAAAGCTTATCTCTTGTTTAATCTGTCAGGGGGCGAATCGCACGTGGTATGCCCACTATAGAAAGAGATGAGAGGAAAGGAGGTGACAAGCACAGGCGTTGGGATGAAGGGAACTCTAAAAGTATACAGGGCTTGTTTTGTAGTAGGCCCGGTGGCAGATGTAGAGTGCTTTAAACAGCACCCATTGCTTGACAGGCAATCAGCAAAGCTTGGACAAGAGACTCGGTATAGCAATGATTACCTGAGTACATCATACAAAACACTGGGAGCAGCATCTTCGTTCACTTAAAGACGAACAGTCGAGGCCGTAGGAAGGCCAAGGTAGAGTGAATTTGCCAATGGTATTGTAGTGTAGTTCCTATATTCCCAATAGGCTCTGTGCATTGGAATAACATGAACAGCAGTTTAGACGTAGGACTGAGGTCATCTAGGTCTCTACTGACTATGTTAGACTTAATTAGTTTTGCCAGCTAGCTCAGAGGTCACTAGAAACTTTCTCGAGTGAACAGGAAGGGGTTAACTTTCCTGAATAGACAAGAAGGGATTAGTTTCTCACAACCGCATAAACATGACAAATTTGCTCCCTCAGAATAAAGAGTGTATCTCTAGAGTCGTGTGAAAACAATAGACAGCTATTTCACTCAGTCAATCGTACATACTTAATTTCACCAGGAGTGCAGAGAAATAGAGAGACGGGCGTTTTCAATAAAAGGTGTTATTTATTGAGCAGTCTTCTTTCTCATGCAAGAGAAGTGAGTTGCCACAATTGCAATACTTATCAGAAAGTAAAGTGGGTACAGTAAAAGGAGTATTATGAAATAATACTGTAAAAGCATTGATATGGTTTCTTAGCCATATGATACTTTAAAATGGATAAAATATATACATACATAAAAACATTGACTAACGTACTCAACTGGTGCTTCTAAGATACGCCTACCCCGGTGTACCTGACCTAAGCCTAATACGTGGGAAGAAGTAAGTAAGGTGCAGTTTAATTTAGGTTGGTTTTTGCCAAGAATCTGAATCAAGAATTCTCTTAAGGGTTTAGTCAGCTCCGTACCTTGGTAATAGAATGTAGGAGGTCTTGTATCTCTCTCTCAGGACTCGATCTCCCAGCAACCCGCAAGGGTGACTGGAAACACCGGAGCTGGATTTCTTGGCTTGAGAAAAGACAGCGTCTCTCAGTGCGTCAAATGGGAGGGTTGGCTTCCTTCGGCTCTCGCATCAGCTGGGCTTCGGGCAAGTAGATAGCCGCTCTGCTCCAAACCACTGTGTGTTTGCTTAAGGCAACGTTGGCATATTTATACCTGGAAGGTGCCGGGTTTGCGCCGGGATGCCCCCGGGTAAGCTGAGCGCATTATAAATTTCATATTATTATTATTATTATTATTGTTTGACGTAAGGTTGGACATAAGACGTCACTAAGAACTAACAGTTCTTTCTGGACTCCAGAAGTTCT
The DNA here is from genome assembly GCF_964261635.1 of Lissotriton helveticus. Taxonomy (NCBI): domain Eukaryota; kingdom Metazoa; phylum Chordata; class Amphibia; order Caudata; family Salamandridae; genus Lissotriton; species Lissotriton helveticus. Next base: position 1,450,566,489 of record NC_136065.1, read on the forward strand.
TGTGCAAATCAAAACAAAAGCAGGGGATTTCCCGGGCTGCTGGAGGCTTGGTTTGTTTAAAGAACGCGTTGTACTTTCTAGGAGTCTATGGGAGTAGCCTTGCCGTATTTGGACTGCATGGGATATGACTAGATATGGACATGATTCCTATGCCTTTATAAGGATATGTTTTGTTATAACCATATAAGGGCATGAATCGGGGATATCTTGATTAGGGTCCTAGATAGATTCACAACACCCACTCCACGTATTAATGTCCATCATTACTTAAATACTAAGCAATACTAAACATATAACGGTGCATGTGTTTTCCAACCCACCCCAAAATACATAAATTGCATTTGAAATGGTGTATGGTATATACACGAAAATGAGTATTTATACTGTACGTTTTTCAAGCAGTGTTATCATTCAGGAAATGCATATATAAATATTAGCTGAATGAATTGCGAAAATTACACATGAAATGGCTCGGTATACAGAAAAGAAGGTCAAGACCATTCCATCACATATTTATACAATACTGTACATGTGCTAGAGGTTGAGGTAAAATATTGTCTCTAGTATCTCTAAAAATAGAAGCTCTGTTCTCTAAGAATAGTTCTACTTTAAGCAGAGTACCATGTGCCAGAAAAAGGTAAATATTTTGGAAGGGAAAAAAAAATAATTTCGCTTTCAGGGGAAAAAAATTGTTCCAAATGTTTTCAGTAGTTTTGTTTATCAAAAACTGAAGGCCGAATTCAGAGTTCAGGGAACGCTGTGTGCTCGTTGTTTTAAAAGTTATTCTCGTTGTTCAGGGGAGAACATCATTTCAGACAGGCTTGCTAAAAATGGGTCTACAACATCAGGTGAAAGTTCGCCCAAGTTCGAAAAAGTTGAAATTGTGCACATGTGAGAATGATTGCTATCATAGATGTCTGGATCAGCAATGCTCACAGAAGGTTGTACCTGTTTGGTGCTGCTTCCTCTCGTACTTCACCGCCACCTACTCGTAATGGTGAAGTCTCAACGAATGCCGTCATCAGAATAGGTAGCCGCTGGGGACAACACCATGCATGAGTCGTTACAGGACCTAGCAAAGTATCGATATCCATTGGTACTGCTGATGGTAGTGTAAGACAGACGTCCAACATGCATTCTTCTCCGCATAGCAGACATCGAAGCACAGGTAAGATGCAATTCTGCCAGATGGGTCTAAATGAAAGAAACCATGTTGTATTCAGATCTCTTAGCCGTGCTAATCCGATGACTTTAGTGATTCTGTCTCGGTAGCGTATTGCTAGGATCGTTTCTTCCATCGTAGCTGGAGCTTTGTCTGTGGCTTGGCTTGCCATATCGGAGCAGAAGGATCAAAAATAAAATTCCTGCTACGAGTCCCAAAAGAAGAGGCAGGCCGCCGAAAACGGAATGGACAAAATTCGGAAAAATGCCCAGAACTGTTTCAAAGGGTGCTAACAGTCCCGAAAAAATTGTCTTAAATACATGTGCGATGCCACTGGTATCAGACATGTTTAAGATTTGACCTATCATTTCTACGAAATGTACGGGGCAATTTGTTGATAATAGGGAATGTATCTCTGCCGCTGTCCTTGCAACTTGTAGATCATACGTCTTTTGGACGAGGTTAAAGGCACAGTTTTCTGTAAAATAATAGACTTCCTTCTGCTTAAAGTATCAATTCGAATAGAAGAGATATTCAAAGAAGGCCATATTGCCGCCTCCATGTCTGGATTGATGTTTGGATACAATACTTGCATACAGCAAGTGACCATGGAAGTAACGCTCACGAGATAGGCTTTTCCTGGCACCATGCCACAACAGCTGTGGTCACTTATTAGAACGTAGCTGCCGTTGGAAAGATGTCTGAAAAATGGCTCTATCTGTGTCGCAGGAGTGCCATGCAGATGACATGAAAGGTTATTTGATGAACCTTCGCAGGCTCCATGTAAGTTAATACCTTGACACAGAAGTGTACCGCTTAGTGATTCTTTACAATTGTTACCACTAAGAAATACCTCCTTTTTTCCTTCAATATAACATTTGTGTGTATAAGGTAATTTCCATGTTGACTTGATGTATCCTTTACCCAACCTTTCATACAGGCCTGCTGGTATATATTTTTGGCAATACTTAAACTGGAAAGTTGTTATCCGAATTGTAATTGTTCCGTGTATTATCCATTCAATGACAGGTCTTTCTGACATTGTCAATGGTAATCTCTCAAGTTTTTCAATGCTCAGAATCGTATAGTCTGCTCCTTTTTGTGCCAAACTGATTTGTTTATCAGTAAGGTTAAAGATAGAAAATAATGACGTTATGTTGATTAGACGCCATGGCACGTAGCCTGAACGCAGGTTTTGCAACGTCCAGTCAAGTTGTACAATAGAACGCAATTGGGACTGACCATGTTGTAACATTAGTAAGTCCTGCTCTATTATATTTCTCGTATTTTTTCTGCAGTTTCAATTTGTGTTACTTTCCAAGCTTTGTTGTAAGCAGCGTATATACCGGCGTATATGAAACGTTTTTGACGCTGTTTGCGTGGTCCCAGTATGAAATCACGCAAGTCAGCACCGTCTTTAAGTAAAGATAAGTGTTGTTTAATTTCAGCCAGTGTGGATTTTTGTAGCCATTCGAGGCATAGTTTCCCTACACTGTATGTTGTAACTATCCCTGGATGTTGTCTCTGGGAGTATCTTGGGTCTGGCCTGTTCTGTTTTAACCCCTGTAATTTGTTCAGGAATCTATCTTGACAGTTATTTGTGTCTGTGGGCCAGATCAATCATTTTTTCCAATCAGGATTTGTTCTGTTTTGGTGTAAAATATGGGATACGTCTATTTCCACATCTGTAGTGCTATTACTATCAGGTATGGGCTTCGGAATAGACGGTTTATTTAAGTCTTTTATCTTGGCTAAACCAAGACAGGTAGTTTGCTGAATGGTGTCATTCAGGAATATTATCTGTTCTGGGATCATGCAGGCTCTAAATAATGCTTACAGACCTTGTACCTTCCAGTCTTTTGAACCCCAGATGGTTTTAGTTTCAATGTTGTTTTTCTAAAATTCAAAACCAAATGTAACCATTTTGTCATTAAAATTTTCAGAATAAATCAATTTAGTATTTGTCAACATTGTTTTCATTCCTGTCTCATTTGACATTTTAAAATAAAACGTTTCTGGATCTGTTGTGTTAAACCCTGAGAAGTATGGGAATTTCTAATAAAATGTTTTTGAGCTGCCTTTTGGCGGTGTTGCACAATGTTCCAATTGGTTATAATTAAAAACATTTCTTGGATTAGCAGATTTATGCAAATAGTGATGACCATAATAATTATAACTGCAGATTGGAGAAGTGTGGCTCAGGGGTTAGAGGCAGCAGACCTGGAAGCTGAGATCGGTCATGGACCAGGGTTCAATTCCCCGCCTCGGTGGGTCTTGGGCTAAAAATTCCACGGACTCGATAATTCTCGCCCCGGTGCCTCCTCGACTCACGGGTTCACACTCTGCGACTCTGGGCAATAGCTTGCTTAATCTCCACAACGGCCCCTCGCGGCGGGATGCCTGACTTTCACCTTGTGGATACCCTGCTATCTCACAGGGGAATACCAGGAAGGGTTCCCTAAGCAAGCGCCGGGACACCCACTGCGGGTAGCTGTGCGCTATATAAGCTCAACTACATTTACAACTGTACATTTCTTCATATTTTGCTGAACCCTGCAAATAATCTTGTTCTGTGAATGTTGCTGACATTACTAAATCTGACATCATATTATTAATATTTTCAAAGTCCCAATCATCAGTGAAAGTACTTGGTTTTACAAAGTCAGTTAATGAAATCTTGAACTGATGTAGATATTTCAGGAGCTCAATCGGGCCATAAATGTCATAATCAGTTTAGTCCCATGCTACCCCACCGGGTATTGGATTGGCTGTGATGTTCACTGATGACAGCTCTCTTTTCTCGATGTGTGAGGATTTGTGAGGCTTTAGGACCAAGTTGATGTTCTGACTTGCTGTGTCCATTGTACTATATTTTCCCTCAATGAATTTTCCCAAACATAGAACCATGATGAGCCAAAGTAAGAGGAAAAGTACACCTAACACAATCCAAAATTCAATCCATGGTGAAATCAGATATGTTTCTTTTAGTTGATGAAAAAGTTCAGTCATTTTTTCTTTGAAAGTTTTTGTTGCTGGCGTTTCTTCATGCTCGCTTGGATCATCCGAAAAATCATCGAAATTGATGAAGTAGCCAGATGCAGTTCTGTCAATTGTTGGAATTGCTTCCGGATTTTCTTTTGTCTTTGAATCTTCTTTTGTTACATTAGTATAGTCTGAAGCTACATCATTGTAGACAGGTGTTTCTTGACGAACTGTTGCAATTTGGGTTTCAAGAGGCACAAGTTCCATGGCTTTGTTGCATAGTCCTTTTTTATTCACTGCAGGTTTATCAAATGTGATTAGTCTCTCAGTTTGAACCTCTTGGATTGTAGCAAGATTTGGTCTTCTGCTATTTCTTGGGAGTCCACTGGTCCTACTACTTATTATTGGCCACATGATTGTTGTTTTACCAGGTCGATGGATACAACTCTGTTCTCCTTTTTACCAGCAAGGGGCGGTAGAACTACTGATCTTGTTCCGCTGATAGCTAAGACAGGTCCTGCCTTTCTGTAAGAAGGCCCAAATTTCTTCTTCACCGCAATCTTTTTTCTGACCAGATCCCCAATCTTTGGAATCCAGACAGGTCTTTCTGGGACAGGTGGTTTTTCTTCAGTGGCTGTTGGCTTTAACTTTGTGTTACTCGAACTTCTTCTTGTTTCATTTAAGTCCTGTAAAACAGCCAAACGCTCTTTGATATAGGATTTTTTATTCACCACTGAAGTCTGACAATCTAGATCCTGGATGTGCATTCTAGTTCGTACGGAGTGATACCTTTTAGAGAATTTCTTGGCACATTGTTAAGACTACGTTGGACACTTGCTAAATGTTTGACCCACCATCACCCAAACCTAATACCCTCGCTGTTATAGATTGCTTTATGTCACGGGTTTTTCTTTCCACTACCGCATTTCCCTCAGGATGGAAGGGAGAAGAGTACCGCAATGCAATGCCCATGCTGGTCATGGCCTCTTTGTAAGCTCGAGAGCTAAACGCAGGACCCTGGTCAGAATGTAGCATGCCAATTGCGTATGTGCCGACAAATCTTTGCGCTGGGGCCACATCCAAATGAATCTCGTGCAGGAATCCACTGCGACCATGATATATTTATAGTTTCCATCCCTTTGTAAGGGACCACAGTGGTCCAGGTAAACACATGCTAATGGTTTGTCTGAGATTAGAAGGGGTGTCTGTGCTTGTCGTTTCACTGTTGATACTTTCATTCTTTGGCATATTTCACATTCTAGAACATAGTTTCTAGTCTGTTTCCTCATGCGTGGCCACCAATATCTCTGTTTTAATAATGATATTGTGGCGGAAACACCAGCATGTGCAGAGGCGAACCCTTCGTGTGCCGCTATAATTAGTCCTAATCTGTGTTCCATGTTTGGAATTGCCCTATCCCCCACTCCAGGGTTTCTAGCAAAAGGAACATTATTCGCTTCAGTTATGTATGAGTACTTTACTCGAAAGCCTTTTGGGAGTGTTTTTCTATCATCTTTTACTGAAGCACTGACAGCTTTCATTATATCGCTGTCTATTTTTGTTTTTGACCGTGTGATAGCAGCTACGGAAGCCGTTTGCACAGCTGCCTTCGCGGCTTCATCAGCTAATGAATTCCCTGCAACATGAACGCCATCACGTTGATGACTCAGTGTATGTATCACATGAGTCTTTTGTAGTTCTTTCTGTAAAAGAACTACTTGTTCCCAAAGCATTTTATGCTTGATTGTGCCACCTTTTGCATATTTGAAGCCGTTTTGAACCCAGTTCTGCAAGTATTCATTGTAAGACTGAACACAGTAATATGAATCGCACACTATTAGTGTGGGGAATTCGCGATCGGTATTTTCAAGCGCCATCTTAAAAGCCAGTAGTTCAGCTCGCTGGGCTGTACAATCTCCTAGAGATTGAGTTTTAGTGACCAGTGGTCTAAATTTTCCTTCGTGCCAACGACCTTTAACAATCGCGCACGCAGCACTATATGCTTGTTTACCCCCAACTGCGGGTTGTGCTGATCCGTCTGTATATATTATACAGCCGTGATGTTCCAGAGGCAGGATTTCGGTCGGCAGAGGACATTAATATTCATATTGGAGAAATTCTTTTGTTTTTAAGTTAGGATCAAATTCGTATACTACGTCTGATGCAGCAAGAGAATTAACCCATTGTATCCATCTCGGATGTAGTGCTTTAGCATTTGGAATGCTTGCTCTTGTTACTGCTTCTAGGGCAGGTACAGGTGTAACGATTATTATTCATTTACCTTGTGCCAGGGCTCTTTCTTTTGCTTCCGCAGTTTGAACCGCAGTCAGAATTTTTTCAGTAGAACTGAATTTCATTTCAGCTTGTGTGTACAAATGTGATTTGTAAGCTATTGGTACAGTTTCTCCCTCATTAGAGGTCAGGTACGTGAATCCGCATCTTCCTGGGATGACTCGGATTACAAGGTTGCGTACGTTTTCGCGTGTTTGCAGTTTTGTTTTAGTTAACATGTCTGTTTGTAATGATCTTAACATTTCTGTGTGTTTCTGAGTCCAACTTATTGGTTTGAAGTCAGGTTTTATTAATTCATAGAGAGGTTTAACCCTCTCTGCAAAATTTAGAATGTATGTTCTTCCGAAATTCAGGAAACCTAGTATTGATTGTAAATTCTTCAGCGTTTTTGGTGCTTGGAGTACAGCACATTTCTCTAAGAAATTGTCTGCTAGGCTTTTGCCTTCACTTGATAATTCATATCCTAAAAACAGGACAGTTAGGTGGGCAATTCGTGACTTTTTAAAGTTGAATTTGTACCCTTCAGCTGCGAACCCAAGTATTATGGTGTTCACTCTTTTTAAGTGAGTCTCCAGGTCATCATCTGTGAGATAGATGTCATCGGCATAAGATAATGCCTCATCATCATATATTTGTAGTAACTCTGTTACTCTTGCTGAGAATAATCCTGGGCTATACTTGAATCCCTGTGGGAGTCAACAGAATTGTTTATGCGACCCCATTGTTGAGAAAGCGGTCAAATAGCTGCTTTCAGGTGCAATGTTTTGACAAAAGAATCCATTAGAGATATCTAATGTCGTTTTATATTTTTTGCGCACGATGTTATTCATTAGTGCTGCACTGTGTGAGTTTTGTACTGCAAATGTTTTGCAACAGGAGTTTAAGTGTCTGTAGTCCAAAACTAGACAATATGAATCGTCTGGCTTGGAGACAGGAAACAAAGGATTGTTCATTTGTGAGGGGCATGTTTCAATTACCCCCTGATATTCAAGTTGATCTAAGATCTCCCTGACTTGCTTTTTAGCTTCTTGTTTAACTGGGTACTGCCTTTGTGCAGTAGGTTCACTTTTTAACTGGATTTTGTGGGGAGCCGAATCCTCATCCCATTCTACATGATTTTTATATAATGCAGGGTCTTGGGCCACTGCCCATTTTCTTGCAAATGTGTATTTTTTATGAATTGGAATATGATTCGAGAAGGCAGGCATAATCATTTCTTCGCCATGAGGGCACTCCCTGACAAACTCTGGTGGCCAGTCTTTTTCAGCTAACAGGATATCATAGCCTTTTGATAAGTGATCCCGAAAGAGACCCCTTATTTTCCAAGTTTTGTCCCCCTCTATACACAATGTTATCTCGTATAATTTATGGGGTTTGCTAACTCTGGTGTCTGCAGTTGTGTCCTCAGTACCCTCGGCATGTTTTATTTTAATACTGGCTACCATCTTTCTTGGAAATTGTAATTTTTTACTTTGATGAGCAGGTTCCTTGTCCTTGGACTTGACGTGCTCTTCCTTGTGTTCTGACCGTTCTCTTCTTTCCGATTTCTGTGAGGAATTCTGAAAAGATCGAGAGGGACGTGTATCAATATCTTGATATCTGTCAGGTTTTCTCAATTTTTCCCTATCTCTAAGGTTGTATCTTTTCTCAGAGGGCTCCCTTTGGGGAGACTTGTTTCCTCGTTCTGGAGATCTATCTCTCCTTTGAGGAGACCTTCCTCTGGACTGAAAACTTTTTTCTTTGGGAGTGGATTGTTTATTACCACCCCAATTCTTTTTTGGAGTATTCAGATTATTTTTAATAAAAGTTTTTTCAGGACTTTCAATTAGTTGTGGTTTTAGTGGTTTCCCACCCAAACTATCTCTTCCTAGTTCTTCATAGGATTTTTCTATGATTCTGGCAAGTTCAAAAGGTTGTTCTGCTATATCTGTTTCTTTCAATTTCTGGCGGATCGCCACATATGCTGCTTCTCCTTTTATGTTGGCTAATAATAAAGCCGAGACCTGCTTGAAGTCTTTTCAGTAATTTCATACCCAGAGTTAAAGCAGGTTCTGGACCGTATTCATTTTGAATCTGTCTTAGTACGTCTGGTATAACCGCCATAGACGGGACACCATGTGTTTTTGTGTAAATTGAAGCAAAGACTGTGCCCCAAGTGTCACAGTCCTCCACATGTGGTGTGATCCCCATTGAAAGGCAGATAGGCAGAATTCTGTGTTTCTCATGAGGTGTAGTATCAGGAAATACTGCCTCTATTTGAGTGATTTTTTGTCCTAACCAGAATGGAATTTGTTCCCGTTTTGCAGGTATTTTGCCAATGGCTGATTGTATATTCTGTGGTGTGATTTTATTTGTGTTCCCCTGTTGAGGGGCTTGTTGTGGAATTCTTATTACTGGTTGGACTGTTGAAGTACTCATGAAATATTGAACCAATTGTCTATGTATTTTAATTAGTAGTTTTAGCTAAAAGTTCCCGGTCTGACATTTTTTCAATGTCTGGATGTGGTGTGTAGCTGGCTAGAACCGGCCACGTGGCTCCTGGTCTACCTAGTAAACCGAGCCTGGTAATGTGATTTTGATGTTTTAGGGCGCCTTTAAACCAGAGCAGGTGCTCTTGGTAAGTTAGTGGAATTTCAATGTCCTCGAAAGGATTGTATTCCTCTGGAGATTCCTCTATTTTGTAATAGTGGAAGTCTTTTGTTACAGCGTTTGCTGCTGGAAAATGTATCCATGAATAGAATACCTCTGTCTGCCGATATTCATGGGCCTCTACCACGAATATGACTGTACCACCTCTTGGTGATAGTCAATTTTCTATAAGTGTAAGAGTTATAGTTCTTCTTACATTAACCGGAATGATTATAGCATTCGGGTCATTCTGTTGGAGAGTTGTGTCATCTAACAACAGTTGAGACGCTGTAGCATCTCTTTCTTCGTCACCGTCCGCCATTTTACTGACAGAAAGTTTTTTGTTGCAGAGCAAGTTTCTTTTTTTTTTTTTTTTTGTTTTAAATTTTTATTGAGCATTTGTGATAAACAGTTGAATATGTGTTATAGTATGCACATTATGATACATAGAAAAGAAACACATTTTTCATCATGTAGGAGCGCACGTAGGATGAAAACATAGTTTAGATGTAAATATTGATATGAGTTCCTTTTAAAGGATGTGGGAAGTATAGTAATAATGGCTAAGCAATAAATTTCTACAACTAAAACTACAAGAAAAAACGAATAAAGCAAACAGTTAACAAAGAAAGCAAACAGGAGCAGGCATTACACAATATATACTCATTTTTTCCATTTCAAACCTCTATTCTTCTAAACAGTATATAGTATTGACTTCCCTATTACGCTACTATGACTAGTTCTAGCCTCAAACCCTTTGCAGTTCGTACCAATTAGCCACCAGGGACCAAATCAATTCCCCTCTAGCTCTAGATTTTTTCCCTCTAGTTTCATATATGGCTTTTTCTTGTTTAAATGTTGCTAAAAGTCTATTAACCCATCCCTGAAATGTAGGGGCCTCAGTATCCTTCCAGCGAGCTGCTAAAATAATTCTGTATATGGCTGTACATATATAGGTCGTGTAAATTTCTGGGTTGCTAAGTTCTAGGGAGCTGTCAAAACCTAATAAGAATAATGTTGATGAAGTTTGAATCTCACGGCTGAAAATCTCGATCCAATATTTGACTATACTATCCTTTAGTTGTTTCAGCTTGGGGCATTCGTAAAACATATGTACTAGGTCTGCAGGACCAAGTGCACATCTAGGACACTTATCCTGGCTGATCTTGCCCCATGAGAATAGCTTAGATGGTGTGTAATATACATTGCAGATCGTTTTATAGATTTGGGCTTTTAGGTTACTTGCTAGTAAAACTTTAGAAGATAGTTGCAGCACCATATCTATGTCAACGTTGGGATTGTTTAGTTTATCCGCCCAGCTTTTTTCTATTTTTTCCAAATCATCCGGGTGGTTGTTTAAAAGAATCCCGTAGATATCGCTGATTCTAGCTGTTAATTTTGATATCAAGTCTAGGAGTGGTATCGACTGTATCTCCATATTTATAGCACTTTGTCTTAATGTTGTGAAGATTTGGATAAATTTTAAATAGTCCGCTTGGTGGATTTGATGTTTAAGGCATAACTCGTTAAAGGTTATTCTACCATCTGAATTTAGAAAATCGCCAATAGTAATAATACCCGAATCTTCCCATCGTTTAGTAATATTATCATTGAGATAATGGGGGATTATAGAACTGTGCCATAGAGGTGTATATTTTGTATATTTGGGTATTGATAATAATTTAGTGACTCTAGTCCAAATTTTAAAGGCATCCGTAATTATTTTAAATTTAATTTTTTTATAGTATGAGGGCTCGATTTGTCGTAGTAATAGTCCTCGAGCTGTTTTTCCTAATGTCAATTCATAGATAGAAGGGATGATATGCAGTGATGTATTTTGATCTGGACCTTTAGGTGTAATTAGGAAGAATATTTGTTGTAGAATAGCAGCCCACATATAATATGTTAAATTAGGAACTGCTAGTCCACCGCGGGCTATCGGTAGCGTTAGCTTGGATATGGCCCTTCTTGTCTTCCCATAATTCCAGATAAATGATGTTATTGTTTGGTCTATCTTCTTCATATAAGTATTGTCGATTAGAATGGGAATTGCACGAAATAGGTATAGTAGTTTTGGAAATATTGTCATTTTTATGTAATTGCTTCTGCCAATTATAGATAACCTAAGGTTATTGACTCTAAGAAGGTCTTTTTTAATTCTTGCGATTAAGGGATCATAATTTAACGTGATAATGTTATTGATATTAGGTGAGATGTTAACTCCTAGGTATTTCGCGTTCTCCACTCTATATTGGCTTGTATATGGTGTGTTGTCGGTACAGACTACCATCGTTTTGTCTTGATTCAGTGAATACCCTGAATAGTGACCATATATTTTAGTGACTGCTTCTATTTCAACTAGTGCCTCAGTAGGATTAGTTGTTAATATCGCTACATCATCGGTGTAGGCAAGAATTTTAGTATTATATGTACCGGTTTTTATCGGTGTTATCGCCGGTGATGTTAGTAATTTAATGATTAAGGGGTTAATATAGAGTGCGAATAAAAGTGGAGAGCACGGACACCCTTGTCGCGTGCCTCTTTGGATGTTTATACTTTCGGATTCGCTACCACCTGTCAAGACGTTGGCTTTAGGTTCTACATATAAGGCTTTTACTGACTTTATAAACCCAGGGCCGATGTTATTTAGGGCTAGTAACTGCCAGAGAAACTGCCAGGAGACCCGGTCAAAAGCCTTTTCGGCATCTAGTAATATAAGGGACATCTGGCCTTTCTCGATTTTCATAATATCGAAAAGTGTTATTACTCGACGTATGTGGTCCGTGGTGCTTTTGCCTGGTATAAACCCATGCTGCCAGGGAGAGACTAGTTGTATTATACACTTAGAAAGCCGGTTTGAGAAAATTTTCGCATAAGTTTTAGAATCTGCATTGATCAGCGAAATCGGTCTGTATGATGTTGTTAAATCAGGGGGTTTATCCTTTTTCTTGAAAACTGCTATATTAGTTTGTTTCCATGACTCTGGAGGTTTTCCATGCCATTGGACGCCTAGGAATAGATCATGGAGGAATGGGATTATTATTTTACCTAGTATTTTATATAGGTCTAGTGGTAACCTATCGGGTCCCGCTGCTTTCCCTGTGGCTAATTCCGCTATTGCCAGCTCCACCTCTGTTCTAGTAATTTCTTTCTCCAATTCTTTCCTTGTGTCATCATCCACAGTTTGTAACATATTGGTCTCGCTGAGCCAGCTGACTAAAAACTCCTTAGTTTCATCAGCCGTTTGCTTATCTTCGTTCTGATATAATTTTTGATAATATTCTTTAAAGCAGTTGGCTATTTCTTCCTGGGTATTATATTTGCGCCCGTTATAATCAATACTTTGTATAGTGTTGTGAGATTGTGAGATTGTGTCTGTCGTGTTTTTAAGGCAAGATGTCTCCCAACGTGTTGCAGAGCAAGTTTCAAGGAAACAAAGATTAGGTGCACAATATTTTGGAACACTGTATCCTTCAACGTTGACTAAACCAAAAACTAATACATAGGAATCTCTTCCTACTAAGTTCCGGCGGATATTAACCTTCTACCCACTCCAGACGTCTTTTGGAGTTTTTACGGGTAAAAGGGGTCTGTGTGAAAAGCACGACTGAGTTACTCTAATGTCTTGAGTAAGATTATCGCCTTACCAAATGTTGGGCGCCATGTAGTGTAGTTCCTATATTCCCAATAGGCTCTGCGCATTGGAATAACATAAACAGCAGTTTAGACGTAGGACTGAGGTCATCTAGGTCTCTACTGACTATGTTATACTTAATTAGTTTTGCCAGCTAGCTCAGAGGTCACTAGAAACTTTCTCGAGTGAACAGGAAGGGGTTAACTTTCTTGAATAGACAAGAAGGGATTAGTTTCTGACAGCCACATAAACATGACAACTTTGCTCCCTCAGAATAAAGAGTGTATCTCTAGAGTCGTGTGAAAATAATAGACAGCTATTTCATTCAGTCAATCGTGCATACTTAATTTCACCAGGAGTGCAGAGAAATAGAGAGACGGGCGTTTTCAATAAAAGGTGTTATTTATTGAGCAGTCTTCTTTCTCATGCAAGAGAAGTGAGTTGCCACAATTGCAATACTTATCATAAAGTAAAGAGCGTACAGTAAAAGGAGTATTATGAAATAAAACTGTAAAAGCATTGATATGGTTTCTTAGTCATATGATACTTTAAAATGGATAAAATATATATATATACATAAAAACATTGACTAACGTACTCAATTGGTGCTTCTAAGATACGCCTACCCCGGTGTACCTGACCTAAGCCTAATATGTGGGAAGAAGTGAGTAAGTTGCAGTTTAAGTTAAGTTGGTTTTTGCCAAGAATCTGAATCAAGAATTCTCTTAAGGGTTTAGTCAGCTCCGTACCTTGGTAATAGAATGTAGGAGGTCTTGTATCTCTCTCTCAGGACTCGATCTCCCAGCAACCCGCAAGGGTGACTGGAAACACCGGAGCTGGATTTCTCGGCTTGAGAAAAGACAGCGCTCTCAGTGCGTCAAATGGGAGGGTCGGCTTCCTTCGGCTTTCGCATCAGCTGGGCTTCGGGCAAGTAGATAGCCGCTCTGCTCCAAACCACTGTGTGTTTGCTTAAGGCAACGTTGGTATATTTATACCTGGAAGGTGCCTGGTTTGACGTAAGGTTGGACATAAGACGTCACTAAGAACTAACAGGTCTTTCTGGACTCCAGGAGTTCTTGTGCAAATCAAAACAAAAGCAGGGGGATTTACCGGGCTGCTGGAGGCTTGGTTTGTTTAAAGAACGCGTTGTACTTTCTAGGAGTCTATGGGAGTAGCCTTGCCGTATTTGGACTGCATGGGATATGACTAGATATGGACATAATTCCTATGCCTTTATAAGGAAATGTTTTGTTATAACCATATAAGGGCATGAATCAGGGATATCTTGATTAGGGTCCTAGATAGATTCACAACAGTATTTGATTCCATATATGTTTAAAATTCCTCCCTATGATTTATAATGCTAAAGTACACCTGATCTACACCAAAGCGCTATGCTGCGAGTTTCTTAAATGGCATGCATATTTCTTGCAAACATAACAAATTTGCCAGGCCATTGCCCCGGATCTGCAGACCAGCTTTTCAGACCTTCTTTCGCCTCAGAAGATCGAAGTTTCCCTTCCCCATAAAACTGCAAATTCACTTTAATAGAGTTCCAGCTACTATCTTGAAAGTTCAACTCTTGTGATGTATGATGCTAAATAATGCCAAATTAATGCGTAATGCTACTATCAACACCTTATAACATTGTTGTTCTATTGCACACAGATGTTAAACCTAAAATCTATAATTCAAACTTCTATGTAATATATGAACTAATGTTAAACTATCATATTAAAACGCACTCTAAATACATATCTAATGGACCAACCAAATAATGTATGATAAATAAAGAAATACCCTTAAATATCTATGAATAAATAATGTAATCAAACCAATGGGGAGCACACACATGGTAAGGCCTTCTGGGCCAATATCACCTCTTTGGAGTGGCCAAGAAGGTTAAGCTTATATTCTTATTCTCCTGCAGTAAAAAGGCAGAGCAGCCCCAGGATTATCCCACTTTATTTATGTTTGTTATTCTGAGTGCGTGGATCATGATCCCAGTGAGTCTGTCTGCAATACTAACTCTGTCAGATTCTCACACTCCCATTGTCTTCCTGTTCCTGTTTCTCTTTGTCCCAGTGAAACCTGCCAATTTCAAGGAACAAATCATATGAAAAAGTGTACCTATTTTATTGTTAATTTTTTTAATTCCTGTGAAGTACTACTGATAAGAAATATGTGGTAGTCAGTGTAGTGAAATGATGATACTTACTACCACAAATGACAATCTTAATTTAGTTGTAAAAGTTATGGGCCATTATGGTCTCACAACATATATGTCAGGTATACTACTTCTTCAGGGTGTGATATAATTGTTGTTGCGAACGTTTTTTGTGGTTCAACACAGATGTAGGCAGAGTTGTACTTTGCTAAGTGGGGATATTTGGTTAGGTGATGATACTCTTCTTGAGAAATTCTGTTTTGAAGGCTCCCAGGCAAGTGACAGCTCTGAATATGATAAAAAAACAAAGACCAGAATTTGGATGATGTGTATATGGTTTTGCAGGTGTTGACAGGATTTATACTGCTGAAAGTCAAAGAGGACTATGATGACAGAACTACAGATTACAGAACAATAGAACTTTGGGGTGTCCCTCAGGAAAGAGCCAGCATTGAGACAGCACCAGGAGTATATATAGTTTTAATTAAATTGAAACACACTTGCTTTTCCTCCTCTGGCATTTTCTGGCAAGTACTGTTGTTCTTTGTCTTTTGTGAAGCAACACCTACAGAAGAAGGCAGCAGTGTGAGCCCTTTGGCCGGGATAATTATGCAGAAAGTGCAGGATCAAGAAGGGTATATTCTTTTCATTTCATATGGTGGAAGTTAATGGTACATGTATACAAGTACACTTGATTGAGAGAGCTAAGCCAGTGCTCCTAATATAGACTAACATAATCATTCTGTGATGCTTACCATAAAGTGCCCTACATTGTTTTGTGGATTTCTGTGAGTGTGATTGGGCTGATAGTTTTACAGTGTATGTATGTAAAGATATGTACCCGTGTTTGATGCAGAGTTGGGGTGTGCAAAGTCTTGCAGTTATTTAGTTGGCCACTATCCATAACTCTCTCTAAGAAATTATGCATGTATGTCATTGTTGGACTTGGCACTTTTTGGCTAGAGTTCCCTAAACATTTTGTCTTCCCTCTAGACCTTTTTTTTGACATGGTGTTGCCAACTTAGATGCTTTGGGCACTTTTCGACTGCTGATCAGTGTCAAAGTGCAAGTGTTCCCTGTGTAAAGTGTAATGGTAATTTGTTGTCCATAATTGGTATATTTGTTTTACTAGTAAAGTTCTCTATGTATGCCAGGGCTGGTACTACACATGCTACTAGTGGGCCTGTAGCACTAATTGTGCCACCCACATAAGTAGCCTTGAAAAGAGATCTCAGGCCTGCCACTGCAGTGCCTGCGCCCAGTTTGTTAACTGCCTTTTTGTCCTGACAAGTGCACCCACTTGCCACGCCTTACCCTGCCTTTTTATGCACATCAGACACCCCTATGGTAGGCCCAAGGTCTCCTCTGGGCAGGGTTCAGTGTATGTGAAAGGTAGGACTTCTACTAGTGTGTGTACCATGTCCTGACAGAGGAAAACTGCCAAATTTGTTGTTCACTGTTTCAAGGCCATTTAGCCCATAGGAAAGTATGGGGGAGGCTGTGTAATATGTTTCCAGCCTATCTTCCCATAGGCTTAAGATGGAGAGGTGACGTTTAGTGTGCCTGAACTCACAATTTAATAACACATCTTTGTGTGACGGTGGTGTTTGAATTGTGTGTTTAGAAAGCACGCTTTTAAAAGTGGCTGGTTTTCTTAGTCTTAGAATTCTGTCTGTCTCTGCCTGGTTGTGGATTGAATGTCTGGATTTGAATGTGATAGGATCTGGGAAGTGTCTTGACCCAGGGGAGGGGTAGGTGAGACAGCAACAGGCTGACCTGCATCTGGAGTGTAGGGGGGAGGAGTAGCCCCTGGAGGTGAAGAGGCATGGACTACGCCATAAAACAGTGGCTCCGTCTCCTGCAGAGTGATTGAGGAACCAGACCCCCACTATCACTGGCAGGGAGACTCCCAGAACTGATTTCGATAGGGGTCAGTGCCCCCTCAACACAAAGACTTCAAATACTTTTAGGGTTATAACTATGATAGCTGAAACCCCTGAGCATTGGACTGATCAAGACTGAAAAGGATTGAAACTACTTTGTGGTCAAGAGGAACCTCTGCCAAGGAAGAAAAGCTGAAGAGACTGAAGAGAAGGACTGACCCTTGCTATGTGTTCTGGGGCTGGCCTGCAGTTTGCTGATTTAACTAAGGTGAGGCTAAGGGACTTTGCTGTGTGCTGTGTCCCCAAGCTTGAAAGGACTTTGCTGTGTCCCAAAGTAACTTGTGTCCAAGGGTGCGAGGAGAGATGGCTCCCTGTTGTGGAAACTCAGGAACATGAAAGTTTCCAAGTGTGTCTCAGCGACACTGTGTGCATGTGCTTTTTGACAGCATGAGAACATTGTAAAAACTGCCCCGTAATTGTGTGCACCTGGAGTGAAAAGTGAGTCTCAGCGACGCTGTGTGCGTGTGCTTCGTGCAGCCCGAGACCTTCACGAGGATTGCCCTCTGATCCTGTTCACCCGGAGCTCAAGTGAATCTCAGCAACGCTGTGTGTGTGTGCCCTGTTGCGGCCTGAGACCTTCATGAGAAATTGCCCCGTGACTGTTTGTCCCGGAGCAGTCTTGTTCTTTGCTTCGATTGACAGCGTGACCAGAAGTGCTGGACCAGCATCCCCAGAGGAGCTGTGAAAAGTAACTGCCGCAGGCCCGAGCCTGCCTTTGCCAAGGAGAGACTTCAAACCATCACTGTCAGGGGTCCGAGTTCCACTGCCCAAGATCAACGAAGTCACACTGGAGGCCCAAGCCACGAAGAGAGGAGAGTGAGATCACACCCCCAAGGTAACGCTCAGCGAGCACGCATTTGTCTCTGCCTGGGGCGGGGTGCGGGCTACGAGAGAAATGTTCTCTGCCTTTCCCATCTTTGCAGCAAGAGCCTACGCTCAAGTCTGTATCACGGCCCATACTTGCAGAGGAGAGGCACTACCGGGCTGGAGTGTGGAGCTGCACTTTGTTTTCCATCAGAACAGTGTTGGGGGCATATTTTGGCAGTAGCTGACCGTGAGTCAGTAAGAGTGGCAAAGAAACTGTCCAGAGCACCGAAATTGGTGCTGAAGTACATTATTTTTGCATTACAAACCGCCTGAGTGTTGCATTATGAGTTAAAAATGTTTTGCATTACAAACTGCCTGATTGTTGCATTCCGAATTGCATCATTTTTGCATTACCAACTGCCTGATTGTTGCATTACAAATTGCATTATTTTTGCATTACGAAGTGCCCGATTCTTGCATTACGAACTACATAGCATTACATTAGGACTGCATTGGATCATCGAAAATTGCTCATTAATACCGCAAGAACCTACAAGTGCTTGCTTGCCTAATGACCGGCAAGGTGAAATATTCCAAATAAGCATATGTTGGATCTTTATCGTGTGGTCTCATCGTATATCTTTTTTTATATAAACATATTATTGTTTTTATGAAACTTGTGTGGAGTCCATTTGTGGTGTTATCACTGTGTTACAGAGAGCATGGTTGCAAATACTTTACACATTTGCCTTGGAGATAAGCCTGGCTGCTTGTGCCAAGCTACAGAGGGGGTGAGCAGGGGTTATCTGAGAAGGTGTCTTCCTTTCCCTGACTTAAAAGCAAGGGTCCCTATTTGGACGAAGGTACCTACCTCAGCCAACTAGAGACCGCCAGTTATCACAGTCATGTGGTCACTGTTGACACAGTCATGTGAAAGATGGTTTGCAAGATAGGTATTCAAAATACTTTCAAGTTACATAAATAGGCTTGTTGTGAATGCAATGAAGGTGTACCTGTTCAGGTTCCGAGTCCTCACTGGACTCTAAAACTCATCTCATGAGAGAAAATGACACAGCCAGAACAGATACAAGAAAAATGGGGAACCTTGCATACAGAGGGTATCAAAATTGTCATCTACTCTATACTTGTTGGACATTTTCTCAATGTTTTTATTATCAATGAAACATTGTGTATATTTATTGTAGGGCAATCAAATTGCCCAGAATGAGATGTGAGAATGAAAGTGTGTTAGATGAAGTTAGATAGTTCACTGTCAACGTTATTTATTCTGGAAGCCACACTACTTTATGATCTACCTGGTGGAAAGAGGAGCTCGGTCCCACACTTATCCCAGTGAAGGCAGTAAGGCCCAGATGCATGAAGCTAAAAACCGCTCGCAAAGGGGGAGATTCTCAGAATCTGCCCCTTTCCAGCTGGTATTTTTTCATTTGGGATGCATCGTTGTGGTCCGAAGTCACATTCATTTCAATTCAAACATTGTCCAGCTAGAGGCAAAGAGTGTTTTGAAATGTAAAAAAAATAGGTCATTTTAGGACTTATTGCCTAACTAGCAAGAGAGTTGCCATTTTATCTGAGATGGATTGTGAAGAAGAGATACTTTCTGAACCTGATTGTGGAAACAAAATTTTAGCTATAACTGAAATTCATAAGTTAGGTCAAGTTTCTCACAATGATAGTGATGTTTACTCTGAACCTTATGTTCCTCCCATGTGTATCATTTCTGTTAAAGGTAAAGATATAGGTGTTATGGCAGACTCGGGTTCTCCCTATACGATTATTTCTGATTCTTTCTTTTAAGTCATGGAATAATAAAAGCTTAGAACCCAATGATATTAGTTGTTACGGTTTTGGAGGCAAGGAAATTGAAATGCTAGGATATTTCATTTCCGATATTACTTTCAAACAAAAAACGAAACGTGGCAAGGTTTATGTGGTTATTGATGGGTTGCAAGTATTAGTATAGAATCATCAAGCAAAGTTTGACATTACCTTACGCCCAAATGCAAAAAATCAAGTTTGTTTTGTGGAAGATTTGGAATCTGTTATAAATGATTATATAAAATATGAGAATGTTGCACAAAAACTTCTTGAAAAACACAAAAATTTACTTTAAAAAGAGTTGGGAAAAGTTAAAGGATTTTATCATAGAATAGTTTTAAAAAAAATGCTGTACCTTCAAGGCATAAGTTAAGAAATGTTCCTTTATCTGTTAGGAATGAATTATCGGATATGATTAAAAAATTGTGGCTGATGGTGTTATTGAACCGGTGAATGCTTCAGAATGGGTTTCTCCCATAGTTTTAGTTAAAAACGGAATGGGGAGCTTAGGATGTGCACAGATTTGAGGTCAGTTAACAAACAAATTGTCATGGAGCGTCATCCATTACCTAAAGTACAAGATTTATTGGCCAAACTAGATAATGCGAACATTTTCAGTACCATAGATCTCAAATCTGCATATCATCAGGTAGAGTTAACTGAGGCCTCAGAGATATCACTACTTTTATTACACCGGATCGTACTTTGAGGTATATTAGAATGCCTTTTGGACTTTCATCTGCATGCCTCAGTGTTTCAAAAATGTATCAATTGTTTGTTTGGATACACTGATGGTGTAGTTGCCTTTCAGGATGATATTTTAGTTTTTTCAGAATCTGTTGATAAACATCAAGAAACATTAGATAAAGTTTTATCTGTGTTAGAAGATAAAGGTATGACTATTCGCTTGACAAATGCAAGTTTTTCTCAAATTAAGTTGAATATTTAGGTCACTTGATTAATGGCAATGGCATTTTTCCAAAAAAAGATCTCTTGTTGTCGATTAAAAACATGAGTAATCCTCAAGATAAGGATCAACTTAAATCCTTTTTAGGATTATGCGAGTATTATTCTAGATTTGTACCCAAGTTTTCTGACATGGTTTTACCTCTAAGATTGTTACTTAAAAAAAAATTCAATTTTTTGTGGATGGATGAACATTCTCAAGCTGTTTCTTTTTTTCATTTTTTTTTGTCCTAATATCACCTTGTCAAGTCGTTGCGGATCTTGTACAGCCTTATACTGTAGCTGGGGACCACATGGCTTACCGCATTCACTTGGGTCACCTGACCTATCCCCTTTTAGTACGGGGACATGGTGTAATCGTTGGACCAACTCGGTGAGTCTTAGATTTCGTCCCCAACTCATTAGAGGATGCAAGATGTTAGATGGCTTATCCTCTACACCCTCATATTCCAGCCGGGCCATGACAAAAGCTGCTTTAAGCCAGTCCTCTCTTTTCGGGGGGAGGGGGTCTTTCCATCTCCTGCAGATTTCTTTCCTCGCTAATAGGATCATATATAATAACAGACCTTTGTCCTGCTACGAAGCAGTCTGACAAAAAAGATCATCATCTCCAAATAAGACCACGCTGAGATTTACCTCCACTCTGGTCTTGAAAACTCCCAACAGGGTGTCCCCCACCCCTTCCCGAAAATGTTTCCAACTCTGTACATTCATAAAAAATATGTATGTCGTTAGCTAATGAAGTATGACATCTTGGACATTTAGGTGGAGGTGTTGGGGCAAATTTTGCTATTTTATAAGGTGTATAATAGAGTCTATTGATGACAAAAAAATGGTTCTTTTTCAAGCAGGCAGGTTTTATAAACTTATATAGTGTCTTTAAAGATGGTTTAAAGAGGGTCTCTGCCTGCAGGGCCATAGGGGATTGGCTCCCTATCCCCTCTGAGGGTGGGATCCCAAGATCTTCAGCCTTTAATAAATGATTATACTACATAGATATTTCCTTTTTAACTGGTAGGATGGATTGACACAGCCTCTCAATTTCCCCGTTTCCTTTTATCTCATCCCGTTCCGCAGCAAACCAGGAAACTAACTGAAGGTATTTAAATCTTGATAATCCAGTCCCTACCTTTGCCCTCAGATATTCCCATGGATGTACCCCCTCAGCATCAATCAATTCCGTCCAGGTAGTAATTCCCGCCCTCTTTATTGGTGCTGCCAGGGTATCTCTCAGACATTCCGGAGTGCCGGGCGAGTCCCAAACAGGAGCAAGATCTGAATAGTAGCCGAACCCCCAGCTGATCCTTACCCTATACCACACCTCCAGGGCTGCCCTTAGAACCTTCAGACGAACCCGCTTGAAAAATCTCAGGGATCCAAACTTATACATGAAGGCCTCTCCTCCACCTCCTCCTTCTACTCTCACCATTTCACCCATAACTCTGCCCCAGGTTGACCTAACTGGTTTAATAAGTAGCATCCGAATACTCTTAAACTGAAATGCCACTGCATACAGGCTAATGTCGGGAAGAGCCAACCCTCCTTTAAGCAGTCTTCGTCTAAGCTTTTTCCAGGTCAAACTAACCCCTTTGTCCCCCCATAAAAAGCTTCCTATCTTAATCTTCACCTTACTGATGTTCTTTTTTGGAAAGGGTAAAGGTATAGTGGAAAATAGATAGGTAAGCTTAGGGAGAATGACCATTTCACCACGGTTAATTTTCCCATAAATGGTTAATGGAAAATTCCTCCATCTGCTAAACAAACTGTCAATTTCTCTGGTCACCTTGTTTAGATTTAGCTGGAGATTTTGTCCAGTTCCTTCATGATATATATCCCCAAATATCTGAACTCAGAACTCACTGCGCCCCTCCATTGATCCAAGTTCCAGCACATGACCTCCGTTTTTAATCTGTTAACCCCATAGCCTGACATAGACCTGAATTCTGCCAGCAACTCCTCCATCTGAGGTATCGCCGCAACTGGATCACTTGTATATAAGATCAGGTCATCTGCGTATGAGGGCAATTTGGAGCTATAAGTCCCAGACTGGAAGTGGGCAATTGATTCTTTTAACCTTATGGCTTGTGCTAAGAGTTCAATATATATATTAAATAGTAACGGGAAAATATGGCACCCCTGTCTGGTTTCACGCTGTATGCGAAAGCTAGATGCTAATAAGCCATTGAGGAGGATCCACTTAGAAGCACCCTTGTAGCAATTCGGTAAAGTCTGAATGAATACAGGGCCGAACCCCATTACCTCCAGGACTGCACAGAGGTACACCCAGCAGACTTTATCGAACGCCTTGCCCGCGTCCAATGTGACTACGGCCAAGGGATCCGATCTTTGTATGGCTAGATCTATATTCCCAATTAAGAGGTGGGTCTGATCTTCAATATGCCTTTCGGCCACAAACCCCTTCTGGTCTGTGTGAATCAACCTAGGAGCCAGTTTAGCCAATCTCTCTGCTAGAACGCCCATAAAGATCTTATAGTCAGATTGGCTGATATGAGTCCGCCCGTAAGGAGTCCTTACCTGGTTTCAAAATCAAAACAATTATTGCCTCTCTCCGTGAGTTGGGCACTCTTCCTGCAGGAGAATCAACAAAATTAAAAATAGGCTTAGCCTATTGGAAGGGAGGGTCCCTCATGGGGTAAAGGGGTATAGGCACTGGGGTTCGGAGGAGGGGGAGGGGGGGTCACATGGGTGGGGAGCATAGGGGAAAAAAAAATATCCTCATCTCACCTCAGTCAGGAATATAAGCTGTGCAGGCAACAGAAGAGATGTCGGGGGACCAAGGATTAAGGGGTAGACAGACCATTTTTATCACTTGGAATGTGAATGGAATGAGGTGTCCCCATAGACAGAGATTAATCCTTAAATATCTGGAATTGTCAAGTGCTCAAATCTGTCTATTGCAGGAGACCCATCTGAGCCTAAGAGAAAGCCAGCTAATTTTTTCCAAAGCCCATTGGATAAAATACTTCACTGTGTCCCATCAGCCCTCACACAGTAGAGGTGTAGCAATACTGGTGAAACAAGGCATTTCATGCTCCATTAAGGGGATTCAAACAGATACATCTGGGATGGTTAGTGGTCAAAATGACATTAAACAATGTAGATATACCATTTGCTTCATTTTATGGCCCTAACATTGATGAGCCTTCTTATTTGCTCAAATTACAATCTATATTGACGTTGGAGTCACCGCCTTACATCCTTTGGGGAGATTTCAATGTGTTATTGAACCCTATAAATGATAGGTCTAACTTGAGGCACTATATAGGGGCTCCTAAGATATGTCGAACGCTATTAAATTTGATCTATGATTTAGATTTAGTGGATGTTTGGAGAGCTAATGAAGGTGCTCGACAGGGCTTTACATTTCACAGTAAGAAATTCGGACATTCTTCCAGGATCGACTATGTCTTTACAGATAGACAATCTCTTATTAATATCAAGGAGATAGTCGTCAAACCTAGTCATCTCTCAAATCACGCTCCCCTGCAGTTGGCTCTCCTGAGCAGAAGTTTGCAGGTACAGTCCAGATGGATGTTGAAAAGAGCCATGCTTCTTAACACGGATGTAATCGAATCCATCAAGTCCTTTTCTTTAGAATTTTTTCCACAAAATATTGGGTCTTCAACCTTTGATTTTATCTGAGATGCCTATAAGGCCTGTTTAAGGGGGAGACTACACGGCATTATACGTGCTAAGAATAGGGCAGAGGCTAAGATACTGAAGGACATTGAGGGAATAATTAGTCAGCTAGTATTGGATAGAACTAGCCTGAATAGTGAAAATTCGGAATGACTTTTGCAAAATCTGCAGGAACTGGACGAGGCAAGACAGCAGTATAGAGGAAAACTAGATGCAAGATGTAAAGCTCAATAGGATACCAGAAATATGGAAAACTTTGAGTATGAGGAGAAGGCAGGAGCATTATTGGCTTGGAAAGCCAGAGTAGATCGAGCTAAGAACGATATTAAAGAACTAATTGTTAATAGCAACGGGGATACATTGAGTAAAGTCGAGGACATGCAAACCTGCCTCCTTTCGCTGTTCACAGATCTATATAAAGAAAATTCTGCCCCATCCCCCGAAACTATACGTATATGGCTGAGTAATAAAATACTGCCAACACTGTCTGAGGAGGGCAGGAACAGTTTAGATGCCCCAATCACTGTGGATGAGATAACAGAGCAGATTAAGAAACATTGAGGGAATAATTAGTCAGCTAGTATTGGATAGAACTAGCCTGAATAGTGAAAATTCAGAATGACTTTTGCAAAATCTGCAGGAACTGGACGAGGCAAGACAGCAGTATAGAGGAAAACTAGATGCAAGATGTAAAGCTCAATAGGATACCAGAAATATGGAAAACTTTGAGTATAAGGAGAAGGCAGGAGCATTATTGGCTTGGAAAGCCAGAGTAGATCGAGCTAAGAACGATATTAAAGAACTAATTGTTAATAGCAACGGGGATACATTGAGTAAAGTCGAGGACATGCAAACCTGCCTCCTTTCGCTGTTCACAGATCTATATAAAGAAAATTCTGCCCCATCCCCCGAAACTATACGCATATGGCTGAGTAATAAAATACTGCCAACACTGTCTGAGGAGGGCAGGAACAGTTTAGATGCCCCAATCACTGTGGATGAGATAACAGAGCAGATTAAGAAATCGAAAAACAAAAAAGCTGCAGGCTCGGATTCGCTTCCAAGTGAAGTTTATAAACATCTAGTAGAAGAGCTGTCCCCTATGTTAGGTACAATTCTCAAGCTGTTTCTGCCATCAAAGCAGCTATAGGTTGTTCCTGGGCAATTGAGCACTTTAAAACTTATTTGTGGGGTAAATCATTTAAAATCAAAACTGATCTTAAACCCTTGATTTCTCTTTTATCTAACAATGGTGTTGGAAGAACATCTTCCAGATTGGTTCGCATTATTGCCAAAATTTATGAGTGCAATTTTGAGATTGTCTATATTCCTGGTTCTCAAAACCTGAGAGCTGATTGTTTATCCAGGGTATTACCAGATCTTGCTTCTCAAGTTCATAATCAACCTGAGTGTTTTGAGGAATGTGTGGTTGCATCTGTTGAAGACATGGTCCTTTCTATGTCTCATCTTATTTAGGAAGAATGGTCAAAAGCAATGGATCTAGATGAGGATCTTAAATTGGTACACAAATACATTATTGAAGGTTGGCCACTCAAGAGGAATCTTTCAAAAGAACTGTTTTTTTTGGAAGGTTAGAGATTATCTTTTGGTTAATGATAATTTGATTTTAAAAGGAGATTGCTTTGTTCCTCCAAATACTCTCAGAGAAAGAATGATCTCTATTGCTCATTTGGGTCACTTAGGTCAATCAAGCACTGTTAAGAAAGTTAGAGATATTTTTTGGTGGCCTTATATTGACAGTTATGTCATTGATTTTGTTAAAAAATGTGCCATTTGTGCTGATACTGATAACATTTTGAAACCATTACATTCGGATATTAAAAAGATTGATCTTCCTGATACTCCTTGGAATAAGATTGCCATTGATATTCTTGGCCCTTATGAAGGAATTTCTTCACACAGATGGTACATCATAGTAGCAATTGACTATTTTTCTAAATGGGTGGAATATAAATGGGTAACCCAAACAGATTCTTCTTCGGTGATTAAATTTCTGAAGGAAATATTTTAAAAAGAAGGCCTACCTTGAACTTAAGCATGGGTGTAAAATCTGTTCCGTTCGCGGAATTTGCGGATTTTCTGCAATTTCGCGGTCCCCGAATCTCGCGAAATTGCAGGAAAATCCGCGAAATCGCATGCGGGATGGATTTTCAAAAACTGAAGTACATGAAGCACTTACAGGGTTACAGCAGGTGCCCAAGTGGAAGCTAATTTCTTTGTAACCATTTACAAAATGGTTACAAAGAAATTAACTTCAACTTGGGCACCTGCCGTAACCCTGTAAGTGCTTCTGAGCGGCGCCTCCAGAGTTGTTGCCTACTTGCAACTATTCTCTGACCCTGCTCTGACCCTTTAAGCAGTGTCAGAAAAATAGTTACAAGTATGGCACAATGCTCCAGGCTGTCACAAAAATTAAACCGCAACAGGAAGCACTTACAGATAAGGAAGCAGGTACCAGACTTGAAGCTCAAATTCAGTAACACATTAACCAGCCACCGGTTGAGGCTGGGCAGGTGTGCTTTCTCCCCATAATCTACAGTGGTGAACCAGAGGGTGTCAGAGGTGAACCAGAGGGTGGCAGTGGTGAACCAGAGGGTGATGTGATGAACCAGAGGGTGGCAGTGATGAACCAGAGGGTGACAGTGATGAACCAGAGGGTGACAGTGATGAACCAGAGGGTGACAGTGGTGAACCAGAAGGTGGCAGTGATGAACCAGAGGGTGGCAGTGGTGAACCAGAGAGTGACAGTTATGAACCCGAGGTGGCAGTGGTGAACCAGAGGGTGGCAGAGGTGAACCAGAGGGTTGCAGTGGTGAACCAGAGGATGGCAGTGATGAACCCTCTGACAGTGATGAATCAGAGGGTGGCAGTGGTGAACCAGAGGGTAGCAGTGATGAACAAGAGGGTGGCAGTGGTGAACCAGAGGGTGACAGTGATTAACCAGATGGTGGCAGTGGTGAACCAGAGGATGGCAGTGATGAAGTAGAGGGTGGCAGTGATGAACTAGAGGGTGCTGTTATGAACCAGAGGGTGGCAGTGGTGAACCAGAGGTTGCTGTGATGAACTAGAGGGTGGCAGTGGTGAACCAGAGGGTGACAGTGATGAACCAGAGGGTGGCAGTGGTGAACCAGAGGGTGGCAGTGATGAACCAGAGGGTAGCAGGGGTGAACTAGAGGGTGGCAGTGATGAACCAGAGGGTGACCGTGATGAACCAGAGGGTGGCAGTGGTGAACCAGAGGGTGGCAGTGATGAACCAGAGGGTGGCAGTGGTGAACCAGAGGGTGACAGTGATGAACCAGAGGGTGGCAGTGGTGAACCAGAGGGTGGCAGTGATGAACCAGAGGGTGACAGTGGTGAACCAGAGGGTGACAGGGGTGAACCAGAGGGTGCTGTAATGAGCCAGATGGTGGCAGGGGTGAACCAGAGGGTGGCAGTGGTGAACCAGATGGTGGCAGTGGTAAACCAGAGGGTGCTGTGATAAACCAGAGGGTGGCAGTGGTGAACCAGAGGGTGGCAGTGGTGAACCAGAAGGTGGCAGTGATGAACCAGAGGGTGACAGTGATGAACCACAGGGTGGCAGTGGTGAAGTAGAGGGTGACAGTGATGAACCAGAGGGTGACAGTGATGAACCAGAGGGTGGCAGTGGTGAACCAGAGGGTAGCAGTGATGAACCAGAGGGTGGCAGTGGTGAACCAGACAGTTGCAGTGACGAACCAGAGGGTGACAGTGATGTACCAGAGGGTGGAAGTGATGAACCAGAGGGTGACAGTGATGCACCAGAGGGTGACAGTGGTGAACCAGAAGGTGGCAGTGATGTACCAGAGGGTGGCAGTGGTGAACCAGAGAGTGACAGTGATGAACCCGAGGTGGCAGTGGTGACCCAGAGGGTGGCAGAGATGAACCAGAGGGTTGCAGTGGTGAACCAGACAGTTGCAGTGACGAACCAGAGGGTGACAGTGATGAACCAGAGGGTGGAAGTGATGAACCAGAGAGTGACAGTGATGAACCAGAGGGTGACAGTGGTGAACCAGAAGGTGGCAGTGATGAACCAGAGGGTGGCAGTGGTGAACCAGAGAGTGACAGTGATGAACCCGAGGTGGCAGTGGTGAACCAGAGGGTGGCAGAGATGAACCAGAGGGTTGCAGTGGTGAACCAGAGGGTGGCAGTGATGAACCAGAGGGAGGCAGTGATGAACCAGAGGGTGGCAGTGATGAACCAGAGGGTGGCAGTGATGAACCAGAGGGTGGCAGTGGTGAACCAGAGGGTGACAGTGATGAACCAGATGGTGGCAGTGGTGAACCAGAGGATGGCAGTGATGAACTAGAGGGTGGCAGTGATGAACCAGATGGTGGCAGGGGTGAACCAGAGGGTGGCAGTGGTGATCTAGAGGGTGCTGTTATGAACCAGAGGGTGGCAGTGGTGAACCAGAGGTTGCTGTGATGAACCAGAGGGTGGCAGTGGTGAACCAGAGGGTGACAGCGATGGACCAGAGGGTGGCAGTGGTGAACCAGAGGGTGGCAGTGATGAACCAGAGGGTAGCAGGGGTGAACTAGAGGGTGGCAGTGATGAACCAGAGGGTGACCGTGATGAACCAGAGGGTGGCAGTGGTGAACCAGAGGGTGGCAGTGATGAACCAGAGGGTGGCAGTGGTGAACCAGAGGGTGACAGTGATGAACCAGAGGGTGGCAATGGCGAACCAGAGGGTGGCAGTGATGAACCAGAGGGTGACAGTGGTGAACCAGAGGGTGACAGTGGTGAACCAGAGGGTGACAGGGGTGAACCAGAGGCTGCTGTGATGAGCCAGATGGTGGCAGGGGTGAACCAGAGGGTGGCAGTGGTGAACCAGATAGTGGCAGTGGTGAACCAGAGGGTGCTGTGATGAACCAGAGGGTGGCAGTGGTGAACCAGAGGGTGGCAGTGGTGAACCAGAAGGTGGCAGTGATGAACCAGAGGGTGACAGTGATGAACCAGAGGGTGGCAGTGGTGAAGTAGAGGGTGGCCGTGATGACCAGAGGGTGACAGTGATGAACCAGAGGGTGGCAGTGGTGAACCAGAGGGTGGCAGTGGTGAACCAGAGGGTGGCAGTGATGAACCAGAGGGTGGCAGTGGTGAACCAGACAGTTGCAGTGACGAACCAGAGGGTGACAGTGATGAACCAGAGGGTGGAAGTGATGGACCAGAGGGTGGCAGTGGTGAACCAGAGGGTGTTGTGATGAACCAGAGGGTGGCAGTGACGAACCAGAGGGTGACAGTGATGAACCAGAGGGTGGCAGTGGTGAACCAGAGGGTGCTGTGATGAACCAGAGGGTAGCAGTGATGAACCAGAGGGTGAAAGTGATGAACCAGAGGGTGACAGTGGTGAACCAGAGGGTGACAGTGGTGAACCAGAGGGTGACAGTGGTGAACCATAGGGTGGCAGTGATGAACCAGAGGGTGGCAGTGGTGAACCAGAGGTTGGCAGTGGTGAACCAGAGGGTGGCAGTGATGAACTAGAGGGTGGCAGTGATGAACCAGATGGTGGCAGGGGTGAACCAGAGGGTGGTAGTGGTGAACTAGAGGGTGCTGTTATGAACCAGAGGGTGGCAGTGGTGAACCAGAGGTTGCTGTGATGAACCAGAGGGTGGCAGTGGTGAACCAGAGGGTGACAGTGATGAACCAGAGGGTGGCAGTGGTGAACCAGAGGGTGGCAGTGATGAACCAGAGGGTAGCAGGGGTGAACCAGAAGGTGGCAGTGATGAACCAGAGGGCGACCGAGATGAACCAGAGGGTGGCAGTGGTGAACCAGAGGGTGGCAGTGATGAACCAGAGGGTGGCAGTGGTGAACCAGATGGTGACAGTGATGAACCAGAGGTTGGCAGTGGTGAACCAGAGGGTGGCAGTGATGAACCAGAGGGTGACAGTGGTGAACCAGAGAGTGACAGCGGTGAACCAGAGGGTGCTGTGATGAACCAGATGGCGGCAGGGGTGAACCAGAGGGTGGCAGCGGTGAACCAGATGGTGGCAGTGGTGAACCAGATAGTGCTGTGATGAACCAGAGGGTGGCAGTGGTGAACCAGAGTGTGGCAGTGGTGAACCAGAAGGTGGCAATGAGGAACCAGAGGGTGACAGTGATGAAGCAGAGGTTGGCAGTGGTGAAGCAGAGGGTGGCAGTGATGAACCAGAGGGTGACAGTGATGAACCAGAGGGTGGCAGTGGTGAACCAGAGGGTGGAAGTGATGAACCAGAGGGTGGCAGTGGTGAACCAGACGGTTGCAGTGACGAACCAGAGGGTGATAGTGATAAACCAGAGGGTGGAAGTGATGAACCAGAGGGTGGCAGTGATGAACCAGAGGGTGGCAGTGATGAACCAGAGGGTGACAGTGATGAACCAGAGGGTGACAGTGATGAACCATAGGGTGGCAGTGGTGACGAGGGTGCTGTGATGAACCAGAGGGTGGCAGTGATGAACCAGAGGGGGACAGTGATGAACCAGATGGTGACAGTGGTGATCCAGAGGGTGGCATTGGTGTACCAGAGGGTGGCAGTGATGAACCAGAGGGTGGCAGTGGTGAACCAGAGGGTGGCAGTGATAAACCACAGGGTGGCAGTGATGAACCAGTGGGTGGCGCTGTGAAACTGCTTGGGAGCCCTGTGGGTGTGAGCCCCTGCGCTGCTGAGCTGCCCAGGGGTTGTGAGCCCACGTGCTACTGAACTGCACCGGGGCCCAGTGGGTGTGAGCCCCCGTGCTGCTGAACTGCCCCGGAGCCCTCTCAGTGTGAAAATCATTTGTGCTCAATTGCCTGGGAGCCCTCTGCGTGTGAGCACACATTGTGCTAAGTGCCCCCCTGCCCCCAGTACATATATACCCGTACCGCACAGTACCATTATGCTCTTGCACCATGAAGTCTGGTGCCTGGATGCTCCTGATCCGTGTAGGTGGTACCACCGTCTGGTGCAGTCAAAATGTAAAGTCATAACTTGCTACACAGCACCAATAAACACGTGTCCCCCCTGGCACCGGTATTCGCATGTACCAGGCGTGGAGCACCCGCATGCCACTGCACCCTACTGACCAGCGCCAGCATATGCCTGTACGGGGCAGTTTAGTATGAGATGGGACATTGTCCAGCAGCAGCAGCTGCATGCGCCTGAACCCACTGAGCAGGATCAGAATGGCTTTGTACCAACACGCGCAGCAGAGCTATCTTGGACATCTGAAGGATTCTGGGGTCCTGTGCCAAATGTATTTTTGCATCCATGAGTTTCTCGAGCGCCATCCCCGTGTCGCTCCTGTGACTAGGAGGCTGCTTTCTCCTCATCTGCTGCTCTGACCCTTTATAAACAAGATGCATGTGAACTCGCATAGAAGCCCCGCCTGTTTGGCCCCGTCCACCACACACTAGTGGTATGAAACGTCTTTCCGCCCGTCCCCACTATAATGGCCAGCTCACTCAAGGGACCTCAGCGCCTTTTGGCGCACTGGCAAGGTTACAGGCACACGTGGTCACATATGTGTGCAAATGGCACAAAAATCCGTGAGTGTGTGGGAAAATTCGCAAACTCGCGGATTTTTTTTGCCTTTTCGCACGAATTCGCGGACCGCGAATTTGCAAATTTCGCCCATACTTACTTCAACTCTTGTTTCTGATAATGATCCACAATTTACCTCTCGTGTGTTTAGTTCTTTTCTTAAGAATGTTAATATTAAGCATGTTAAAACTGCTTTGTATTCTCCGAACATGAATGGTTTAGTGGAAAGCAGAGATACGGCCACCTTATTCCTCGGAGTGGCACAAGGGTAGGACTAAGGCATTGCTCTATGAAGCGGTTACTATACCCCGTGGAACACCCTTCGTTTGCCAGCTCATGAGGCACGGTAGATGTGTCTTATCAAGACCAATTATGTCAGTTTTTTCCACGCTTCCCCTTGGGCCCACTCAAGCCCGGAAGCCTAACGAGGTAGCCGATTTTTGCTACTTAGTTATAGGACTTTAGGCATATATTCTCTAGAAATTCAAAATTGAGTACCTTTTTTCTGTAGGGACCATCAGAGGTCCTGATGAGTAAGTAGCAGGGGACTGCTTACGAAACATGTCGACCAGGTAGCAAGCAATTTGCTCTACCTAACCAACCCCTTTTTAATGTTCCCAGCCAGAGAAGTTAATAAATTGTACTTTTTCTACTAGCCAGGGATTTTTTAACTTTGCATTTCACATATATAGGTCCCTACACTTCACTGATATCACCTACACTGCACCACACATAGCCTATCGTCACACTAACTAGTGCTCCCACGTAGTTCGTAGTTTGTAGGTCGCAGCACGCCCCGCCCCGTAGAGGGACGGGAAGACCCCCATGATAATGCATGACACTACGGGGTTCTTAGTGTGTGAGGGGTATTTTAAAAGCACATAGTGCCCTCATCATGTCATCTCAAGAGAGGGCCTCGTCTCACATTTAAACAGTCATCACTAGAATTAAATATTCTTCACCTATACACATTGATAGAATCCTGTTGTTTATATAGATCAGTAAGGAGGGTAATTCTATCATTACCTCTACACTTCCTCTACTGTTGTTTTGGAGTTCCATCAAGGCATTCTTCTTTAAGAGTTGGTGCTAA
This sequence comes from Lissotriton helveticus, assembly GCF_964261635.1. Lineage (NCBI taxonomy): Eukaryota > Metazoa > Chordata > Amphibia > Caudata > Salamandridae > Lissotriton > Lissotriton helveticus. The sequence goes on from NC_136065.1 coordinate 1,450,599,192, forward strand.
AGTTAAAATCACATTACCTGTTTTTGTGAGAAAAGGTCAATCTAAAGTTTCTAATATTTTTATTGTGCTTAAAGTTGGTAAGACTTCTGCTCTTTTGGATAATGGTTCTTGGTGGAATATCTGAAAATGTGCCAAAGTAAATGCACTTAATTCTAATAATCATGAGTGTTCATCTGAACCTGATTTTTCAAGTGATTTTGTTGTTTTGGAAAAAGGAATGGGATCTGATGTTATTGATCTTGTTTCTTCTTCTACTTTATCATCTCAAGTACCTGTTTCTTCTTCTTCCTTGTTATCTCAAGTACAGGATAACAATCAGCTTTCTTCTCCAGGTTTGTTGAATACTTCCAAGAGACAAATACGTTTACCTAAGAAATTTGATGATTTTGTGTTGCTTAAATAATTTATCATGTTATTGCATTTTATAAAGAAGGAGGATATGTAGTAATAGATTAGAGTGTTGTTAGCTTTAGAATGTTTTAGAGAATTCTACACTTGTATTCCACATGAATTCTGTGTCGCATGCCTTCATGAGCTGTCTGTATGTCTTTGAATGTTGTGATTTGTTCCATGTTCTGAAGATCAGTTTGGTTTCAGTTATACTGCTGATCTTGAGAAGGTGGATGCTTCAATAAACCCACTCTTCATCTACTTGTGGATTTCCTCTGGATTTATTTTCCCAACACACTACAACAGTTGGTGTACCTGTCACGTAATATAGATCCTAATGCACTTGTAATAAGGTGAAGAAATAACAACATTTCTCCTTTCAAATGCTGCTTCCAAGAGGCATTCATTTGGGCATGGGTGTTGCACAGGAAACACCCATCGGAAGCCCCTTTAATGTAGAGTAATGCAAAGCAGCTCTTTGCACTGGTTTGCATTTCTTTCAAACAAAGCAACACAAAGGCCAATTTACGTTGGTTTGTAAATCTGTAATCTGCGTTACCCAAACCTGAGACCTGCAGAGACTCTCCTCCTTAGTGCCAATTGGTCTCAGCATATTAATGGGTTTAGTGGTGTAGGTGTTATAATAAACTATATTATTATACTGTTTTTAGTATCGGATGAATAAGTTAGCAGTTTAGCAATGGCTTCAGGAGTAGCAGAATAGTAATGCAGCAGTTTTAGTAGTAAAGCAGCTACAGCAGGAGCAATATATTAGGGATAGCAATTAACATTAGAACATTCCTAGTTGTGTTAGCGGAACAGCAGTATGAGCAAAGTTAGTATGATAGCAGTGTCAGCAGATTGAGCAGTTTAGCAATAACAGTAATATAAGGAGAACAAATACGAGGAGAATAGTAATAGGAGTAAAATTACAGAAGTATCAGTGGGACAGTATTGTGAGCAGCATTATTAGAGTAGCGCTGCACTAACAGGAGATAAATAAATAATAAAAGCATTAGGAGAGCAGGAACAGCGGTGGTATTTGTGGAGCTTTAATAGCAGAGTTATTGTGAGAGTTGTGACAGAAGTTCTAGGTAAGCAGTAACTTCAGTATTAGCAATAGACAGCTACAGCGGTATCAGTAGTTAACAGGATAGCAGTAACAGTAGTAAAGGAGAAGAACACAATAGCAGCAGGAGAGCAGTAATAGAGGCGTGAGTAGATTTATGACAGCAGTGTTAGTAGCATTAGTAGAGTACTGTGTGCAGTCCCAGGGGAGCAGGTGGTAATATGTTATCCAGGAGAGCAGTGATAAAATTTAGCAAGAGAGCATTAATAGTAGTGTTAGTAAAACAGCAGTGATAGTACTGTGAGGAGTACAACAGTAACAGAAGTGCCAGGAATAGCAAAGACTGCAGTAGGCACTCACAGCAATATTAGCAGTTAACAGGATAGCAGTAACAGTAGTAAAGGAGAAGAACAGATTTTCAGCAGGAGAGCAGTAATAGGGGCGTGAGAGGTTTTGTGACAGCAGAATTAGTACATTAGTACTAACAGTATAATTTGTGAAAAAGTAGTAAGAGCAATATCATAACATTGGTGTCAGTAGTATGAGAAGTAACATGGTATTCACAGTAGTGACTGCAGAGCTAGGAGGATAGCAGTGATAGATTGCACACGATAAAATTGACAGCAGAGGTTACAGAATAGCACTAACTGTAGTATCAGCAGTTATCAGTAGAGCAGTAACAGAAGTGTTAACAATCAGCAGGATAGCAAAAACAACAGTATGAGGAGAAGAAAGACAGTATCAGCAGGAGAGCAGTGATGGGAGTATAAGTACAATAGAAACAGCAGGTAAAGTACCATTGGTACAGTCAGCAGGAGCAAAAGACCAGTGGCTGTAGAGTTACCAGGAGAGCAGTGACAGCAGTCAGCACAAGAGCATTAATGGTAATGTTAACAAGATAGCAGTAATAGCAATATAAGCAGTACAAAAGTAACAGTAGAGGTACAAGGCTAGCAGTGACAACGTTGTGTCCAGTCCAGCAGTGACAGTAGATCAGTACGATGTAGCGACAATAGGCAGCCGGATAGCAGTGTTAGTAGTAAGCAGTGACAATATAGTTAGTACGATAGCAGTAACAGTAGTGTAAGTAGAACAGTAGTGACAGCCGTGACTATTTTTAGTAGGATGAAAGAGACAATAAACTTAACAGGATAGCAGTGACAGCAGTGAGCTTAAAATTGCAGTATAAGGAGTACAACAGTAACAGCAGTATAAGCATTATAGTAGTGACAGCGCTTGGATGAAAGTGCTGATGACTATTTTCAGAGGCGCTACCGAAAAGGATCATTCTGCCCAAGCAAACAAAAAAAGGGGCCCGTACCCTGGCCAGACCTTTAACCTCTTGCATGTGTAGAAAACAACAATTAACGGGCAATGCTCAAAAACAAGTCCAGGGCAATACACAGCTGAAGTATACCATCGCCCAATTTAGACTGAAAAACAATTTGAATAATTGCAGGGAAACTAGAAGAGCATCAGCGGGAGCAAACCGCAATTTGTATTAGGTTTCATTTTCAAATCGCTCTAATCTATTGAAACTATTTATGCCTTTCCTCTGAAGAGGAAGTTACTGCTCTCACACGGCGCCTCCATGTATTCGCTCCACTGACTTTACCCCGGAACCCAGAGTTAGTGGTAAGTCCAGTGATGGTTGTTGGTGACTGCGATTACTTATGTACTTTCAAAGACCCCTCCATCCGTCACCGAGGAGCCACACAGCCTTCCCTCATCACTGTCTACTTCATCCACCACCCCTGACCCCACCCCTATCCACTTCATCTTTGCCTCCGCGTCAGACTTCTTCTCTTGTCTCCAGTATCCTCCATCAATTTACATTGACTCTCTTCTTGTCTCTCGCGCACACGCCTCTTTGTCTTCATTCTCATTATGTTTTTGCTTTTCCTTCCTTTCTTTTCCTCCCTCTCCTTCCTTCCTACATCGCTTCTCCTTCTCTCTCACTTACAAACTGTTGCTTATCGTTCCTCCCCCTGTCTGTCTCTCCTTCTCTACCTCCTTTCTCCCTTTCCCTTTCACCACATCCCTTTCCATCTTTCTTTTTCAGTCTTCATTTCCTTCTTCCCTGTACTGTCCACCTCTCTCCTCTGCCTCCACCCCTCTGGTTCTCTCCACCGTTATCGCCTTCTCCCTCCTCCGCCACTTCTCTTCTCCCCTCCACCATCAATGTAAACACTTTCTTTTCTCATCAGTGCATTTCCTTCATTCCACCCCTTACGTCCATCTCCTCTCTAGTCTTATTTCTCTCACCCCCCTCTTCCACTCCATCCCCCTCCTTTCTTCATCCCTCATTCCTTCTCTCTCTTCCTTTCTCTGTCCCCTTTCCAGTCCTATCCCTCACTCTATTTTCCCACAGGTGCTTCCTGCCTTGTTTCCATCTCACCTCTCACCTGCCCTCTCTTCTCTCGCTCCATTTTCGTGTGCCTGTTTCACACCATCTAACTCACCCCTTCCCTTTTCCCTTCCCTGCCTAATCACACTCTCTCTCTCTCCACTGCCCTGTTTCTCTCTCTCCCTCTCCCTCACCTTTCTTCCTTGTACTCTCTGTCTGGCTGTGTGTGTGCTCATCTCCTCAGAACCTCCTCTCCCTGAATTTCTCTTTTCTTTGCCCCTGCTTGTCTTGTCCTCCCCGCCCATCGGCACTCTTCCTCACGACCCCCTTCCCGACTCCCTAGTGACCTCCCACAGCCAGTGCCACTCATGCCCCCTGCCTGGTAGTGGCTGCGAGCTGCTGCAGTCTGTGCCCATGGCTCTCTGTCTTTCCCTCACTGACCTCACCCAGTCAGGGCTGAGCCCGTCACTCACAGGCTTGGCTGAGAGGAGGGTGCACACTTGCACTGAACTCCTGTCTGCAGAGGACACGCACCCCGACACTCTGGGCTGGGGGAGGGGATATGGCTAAGTTTGCGCTGCTGCCCGCCACGCCCATGATCATTTGCACCTTCTGCCTAAATTCAGTCGTCAGCCAGCCAACATGAAAAAACAACAGAGAGATATTGAGTCATAGGGATATTTAAAGACCTGCCACAGTGCCAATCCCCAAATATATTCAATAGCAACAACAACAAGGACTGGGGGTCTTGAATCAGCAATGTATCCCTATTGCTTCAATCTGCTCTAAATTATGAGTCAGAAAGGGAGTCACTCAAACAAGAGAAAACAAAAGCAAACAAGGAGTAGACAAAGTGAGATCACAGAGCAAGTGCTAGGATTCCCATCAAGGTGGCGTGGTGATCAATCTTATCATTTGGTCAACCGTCCATCGGGATGATGGGTCTCTTGATCATAGAGACTTACTTACATCCGAAGGAAATTTGCTCATATGGATCAAAACAAACTCCCAAGGAAAGAAAGAACAGATAGTCAGTTCTGTTTATTCCAGACCACATGGGACTAGCGTGCAGTGCAAAACAAGAAAAAGTGGTGAGCTAAAATAGAGTAGTGAGGAGAAAAACAGCAAACTATTTATTCAAAATGTCGCCTCACCCCCTAATCTAAAAACAGAACAGTGCAAATAGCAGTCTCAACAGATAGCTGCATAAAATTAGCCAGCCAACATGGTCAAGCGTGCCCTCAACCCAGCCAATGTGGTTTCACTTGCAATATTTAAAATGTTAAATAATACTTGTGAGAAAATGTATTTGATACTTTGGCTAATAGTGCTCGAATAAATTATTGGACACGGGGGTGGGGCACAGAATTAAAAAGTTTGAAGACCATTGGTCAGATGATAAGTTGCTGAGCTTTGAAATCAACACCAAACGTATGACGCAATTCAAATAATGACTTCCCTCTCTGTGCCTACAATTGCAAATCAATGCACCTGTGTAATGCATGTATGTGTACAATCCAGTGTACTGTGCCGAACTCTACACATGTTCCAACCCTTCCCCCTCAGCACCCGCATGTGTTGCATCCTGGCAGACGCCTTTAAGCACTGACTGCACAGCTTTTCATCTGAGCTGTTGAGCACAGGGGACATTGTGGTAAACACTGCTTAGTGGGTTAATGCATGTGCTGGTGAGCAGATCGCTATGTCAGGGGACAGTTTAAGACATTTCAGAGGGTTAATGTAGCTGTTGTGAAGCTCACTAACCTCCAGGTTCCAATCTGGTAAAATAGCATAGAGGTTAATGCACCTGCTGCAGAGTACCAGCAGGGAACAGACTTTAATTCGCCATATATCAAAGATTTTATCAGGCCCTCCGATTCTAAGGTCCCTAACTTTACAAGCAAAAATACTGGTCAGTTTCACAACAATGACTGTGAAAATCCTCAGTCAGGGTGATCTAGGTCACCCATGCAGCCCCGCTTACATTTCACATTTTACTTCTTGCATTACTCATGAGTGTTTGCTTTTTCCATATGTGTTTCTGTAGGTTTCTCACAAGGTATGACTCTTGTATAGTGCATATTGTGAACTGATTTGACTCTAGGCGTATGAGTGAGTTCAGGTTGTGGGTGGGTGTTTACGAAGGAACACGATTGATAACTCTGCAGCTGAGGCTGAAGAAGAGAGAGTTTCTTTAATTTCCTGTCAGTAGGTTATAGAGGTATTCAGACTGCATGCACATCCCATCCTTGGCCTCTCCGCAGAGCGCACAGTGCGATGGTCTCATATGTTGCAATGATAACTGTTGGGAAGTGTGTGAAGGAAGTACACAGCTGTCAAAATATAGACCGTGCCAAAGGAATAGAAATGAAATGCTTCCAGGTGTGTGGTTTGAGTGTGGCAGGGATGGTGTAGTGGAGAAGATAAAAGCGGGGTTGTGCAGAAGGCAAGAGTGAAAGGAATGGCGCAGAAAAGGAAAGAGAGGACACTGTTTGCAACTACGTGAAGAACAGAATGTTAGTTCCTGTGTTTTCAGCCATGCCCTTCCTTACATAGACCACGACTCTTGGAAAATAATTCTAGTTCTACTTCTTTTGCCACATCCCTTCTAGAGACCCCTTGCTATTTTTATCCTACTTGATGCACTCTGTATGTACATAGTACACAAAGTGAATGCGTCTGTTGTCCATATGCATGCATAAGCCGCAGTCAGCTGGCTCAATTCTTCATCTGACGCGTTTTCACTCATGCTGCAGACAACTGCAGGCTGCAGGTTCAAATCCCAAACCCACAAGCCGCAGTCTACCCAAAAACAGTGGGTCATTGAGTGTACACAGTCCCTTTCCAGTCTTTTCATTACTCTCAGACTCATTATTCTCATACTCCTCATGGTCAACAACTTGATCCTTCTTCACACAACTACAGTATAGCTATTGTCATTTGTTTGTGCCTTTTAAAGGAAAATAAAGAAGAGAAACAATTCAATATCGAAAAAAGAAAGGGATACAAAGGAGAAGGAAGTGAAAGAGAAGCTAGGATGGGAAAGAGAGTCGAAGGCAGAGGAGACAAGAGGAAGAAGTGAGAGAAGGAATGGAATAAAGTAATGGGGTGAAAGGAAGGAAGAACAAGGGTAAGGGATGGAGAAATGAGAGAGTTAACCAGGATAGAAATTAAGTAAAGAATCTTAGGTGATCATGGAGAGATGGTAGGGAAGAGTGAAAGGGAAAAGAAAGGAACACAGTGGAATGAGAGGGGAGATTATATTTCGAACATGGGTTATAAAAAAGTAGAGACAATGAGGATAAGAACTGAAAGGATAAGAGAGCAGAGGAAAAAGAGAGGAAAGTCAAATGGCAAAAAAAGGTTTAAGAATGGAGAATTTGATATCTGAGTAAAAAGAGTGTAAGGCAGGATTAGGAAAAAGAGTAGCAAGGGAAAGAAAGGTAACTGGGAGAATGCCCTTCTTTCTGGGAAAGAACACGTTTTAAAAAAAGCATAATAAACAGCTTGACGAAGATTATTGAATCTGGCTGAAAGTACTTGAACAGGAGTGAATGAGAAGAAGCCAGGGGCATCTCATAGGAAATGTGTTTAATAGTCAAAGTAGTGCAGTCAGAACATCCTACTATATCTGAGCTAAACTTGCAGTTGCAGTTTAGCGAGATAGTGGTCTTGTTCTACCTGATGCTCCTCAGTGAGACACTAGATGCCACCCCCAGTGCATTTAATAAAATGCAAACAGAAAATAAGATACGATTCACTACTTGTGTGTATTTTTGGTGCTCTCGTAAAGAATGTCTATGGGTGCAAATGAATGGGTGGGTAACCAGGTGCTCTTTAAGGTCATCATTTACTATTTACTGTGCTTTCAAAGTTGATACAATTGAATATGTAATGGAACATGTGCTGTAAAATTCACCATTTTGGTCTGTCTTTTTCCCAAACCCCCTAGTAGCGGTCTTGCTATCTCGCTGCGCTTGCTCGCTACGTGCCGGACACGGGCTGGTCTGGGAAAATTTGCCAGGGCTGCTTTCAGTTCCCAGTCCAGCCCAGGACAAAGGTTTAGCGTCGGGTTAGTATTACTTTTTTAATGCTAAACTGATGTTAAATCTTTTTGGGGATTAAGAAAGCAATGCAAATTGGTATTTGCGTTGTTATGTATGGAAAAGTAACACAAAGCAACGCAAAATGCTGCTTTGCATTACTTATAGCCAAGGGGGCATTACATGGGTGTTGCATAGGTCTTACCATGAAACCAATGATGCTTTTTGATGGTGAATCGGCCCAGCATGGAAGGGGTTAAACTTGTCTAGCCATAATATTTTGTTTACAAGAACGGCATATTCCTGTAGAAAATCTATGGTAGACTCAGGCACACACCCTAGCACTACGATGCTAAGGTGTGTGTCGTCTGGTGCATAGCAGCACAAATCAGCGCTGGCACTAGAGAGAGGGAAGGAGAATGCAGTATCTCTGTGAATATGGTTCTCGCCTGCTCTCTCCCTGTCAGGCAACGCAGCTCAGGTTCTTTGGATGCTGCTCTAAATAAGGTTCAAAGTGTGAAGAAAAAACATTGGACGGGCAAGGCAGCAAATCTATTTGAGTAGCAAAAGGATCTCAGTGGCTGAGCAGCTTTGTTCCACTTAGAACTTTTGGTGACAAAGCTTTACAATGATATATTTGACTTCAAGAAACTCGCACCAGCTTTAACTTTGGACCTTGTCCTGCTGGAAGACCTTGACCTTGTTAAAAGTAAATTAAACTTCTGCTTCATCTCGGTAGACCTGGGATCATACCTAGCTCATGGTTAACCACAAATTGACCATCTTCGTAATTTCAGTGGATACTTATTGCACCTAAAAAAAATTGTATTCATATTTTCAGTACCTCTTATCTGTACTTTGACCATTTTGATGTATTGTGCAGTTTTCTTAACTTAAAAATTGTTAGTAATGCTGGAACAAAATAAATATTTCTCTGGGATTTGCCACCTGCTGATTCCATATCGATCATGGGATAACCAGAAATGATCTAAGAATTGTGTTTTTGCCTAAACTGATTGTGTTTATGAAATCCATAAAATGTCCCTATACAAATTAATACCACACTTTCTGACATATCTTTTAGGCAAAAAGTAAGTTGAGCGCTGAATGAGTACAGTTGTTAAAATGGGATTTGATCTCAGTAGTCGTCACGCCAAGGGATAACAGTTACTATCTTATTTCTGTACATTGCATTTTTCAAAAAAATATTTTTATAGCACTGTCAAAATGCCTATGCAATTACACAACTATCTCAATCAGGTTAAGTAGTGTTATTTGTGTACAGATATGTTTTTTAATATACTTCACATCACCGCTATGAAATCTACCTGCAGAAAAAGGTATGAAAGCATCAGACTTCTTGAAGTTACCGTGTTCATCTAAGAAGCGTTCAGGATTAAAGATGTCTGGATCTGTAAACTGTGTGGGATCCCAAAGCACAGAAGATAATATGGCATACACTTCTGTACCCTACAAAAAAATTACAGAAAAGTATATTTTTCTCTAAAAATTCATCGACATTTTTACTACATCATTACTCAACAGACAGGTAGTGGTTACAATTTGCCAGTGCCAAGTAATTTACAGCATGTTTAACAATGACCATACATGGTCCTTGCTATGTGTAAACCTTGGAAGTGGTACAAGATGACATTTTTTGATTTTGGTTCAAGTAATTGGCTTATTTGGCACAGGGAGCAGGTCCCTGTGCCAGCTCTCCCCTGCAGTTACTCGCTCTCTCCCCCCCTTAACTACATTTTTCCACAGGTTCCCTTTCTTTCCTCAAACTCATTTTCTCCACAGATTCCCTCTCTTTTGCTTACACCTTAACTAATTTGTATCCACAGATTCCTTCTCTTTCCTCTAACTTGTTTTTCCTCAGATTCCCTCTATTAACTCGTTTTCTCCACAGATTACTTCACTTGTTTACTCCTCAGATTCCCCCTTTAACACGTTTTCTGCTCAAATTTCCCCTTTAACTTATTTTCTCCTGAGAATCTCCCTTTAACTCGTTTCTCTCCTCAGTTCCCTCCTTTACCTTGTTTTTCTCCTTATATTCCGCATTAACTCATTTCTTTCACCACAGATTCCCTCTTTAACTTGTTTTCTCAACAGATTTTTCCTTTAACTCATTTACAGCCTGATTCATCAAGCTGATTTGCGCTCGCAAAGGGCCAGATTCTGAGAATCTGGCCCTCTGCGAGTGCGATTTTTGCATTTGGTATTCATCATCCCAAATGCAAAAATCACTATTAGCGAAATCGCATATTTGCGAGGAATTGGATTTGAGGAATCTCTAATAGAGATTCCTTAAATGCAATTCATCAACCAAATAGAAATAGCGAAATCGCAATATTTGGTCTCAATTTACCACCAGGTCTGACTTGGTGGTAAATTGGGTAAATAGTGTAAAAAGCACTTTAGTGCATTTTTTTCTTTTGCATGTTACACACACACATGTCCTTTGGACATGTGTGTGCGCATCACATGTTCAAATGTGCATTTTAGGGGTGCTACAGGGTGTCCTTTGGACACCCCTGGCACCCTTAAAATCGCTATCTGATTTGCGAGTAGCAAATTGCTACTCGCAAATAAGGGATACTCCCCATTCATTCCTATGGGCCTTTTGGCCCATAGGAATGAATGGGGAGTTATTTCCTTTTTTTGCGAGTAGCAAATTGATACTCGCAAATAGAGAACATGTAGGAATCGCTATTTATTTAGCAATTCCTACATGAATACCGTTTTGCGTGTCCTCAATAGCGAGTCGCTATGATTCGCTATTAGGGCCACGCAAAACGGCCCGTTGATGAATCAGGCTGTTAGTCTCTCCACAGATACCACCTTATTTCCCCCTTTAAACTCCTATTGCTCCACAGATTCTCTTTCTCCCCCACAACTCATTTTCCCCTTGAATCCACTCTCTCCCTCCCCTAGGCTAAACCACTCTTGTTCCTGCTCTCCCTCCCAGCTGTTCCCTCGCCTGCTTCCTGGCTCCCACTGACCCCGCCCAGTTCCCCGCTCCCCTCCCAGGTAACCTACTTAATGGAAGCCGCAGCATGGCTGCAGCGCGGCAGGTTCACTACTGCTGTGCTGAAGCACATCGCCCAGCGCCAGCATCTATTGTACCCCTCCCATTCACAGATACACACGCACCTAGCTTTTAGCTCATATTGAAGCACACATGGAAAGAGGAAAAAGCCTAACCGAATTGTTTTTGTGCAGAAAAGTGCCCGTTCCTACACACAAAAAATCCTTCCGACAAAGCAGGTACTCTTGCACCTTGAAAGAAGGTAAGAAGGTAATACCCATGTGTTCAGTATCTCTAAACTAAGAAGCATTGATAAAGCCAGCAGGTCTAGTTGTACTATGAGTCAACTAGCTTCTTCATTGATTCTCAATTTTGTATGTGTGGTTCTGCAAGTCTCAGTTGGTAAAAGCAGGAATAATTCAATTGGTGAACGACTGGATGGACTGTTGAATGTGTGAGGAGCATGTATAAATGAATAATTGAATGAGTATGTGAGAGTGAGATAAAGGGGTGTGTGGTGTGAGGATGAATTATTGGGTGAGTGCTTAGATGGATGGATGGATACGTAAGTATAAGGAAGGTTTAGTAAGCGACTGAGTGCATGGAAGTAGGAATGGCCAAGGACTTGAGTGCCCTATTGCAGGATTTTATAATGGAGAGCATGGACGAGCACATGATTGAATGTGTGAGTACATGAATAAACCATTGAGAGAGTGCCTGTATTAATGAATGAAGAATAAGTGCCTGGGTGTATTACATGCATTTTTTCTATCTGCTTTACTGGCATTAGGTTACAGGGGTGTGAGAAGGTCTCTTAACCAAATTTAAGCCTTTTGTACTACTCTGTCAGAGGGAGGCACATTTATGCACCAAAGTGTATGGCTTAATGAAAATGTGAGTGAATAGAAGTCCTGGCGAGAGTATGCAAGGCTGAATAAACCAGTGATTAATGAGTAGTTGTATAACAATACCCACACACAGTATGAAATTGCAAATACATGGAATAACTTAGCCCTGGACTTCTCCAAATTGAAATAAAAAAATGTTCAAGTAAACATAAACAACTCAACATTTTTACACTTTCGTTTTCTAGACTTGCTGGAGAACCATTACCCATTGCCATTGCTTTCCACGGAGGATGCATTAACACATGTTTTCCAATTTATCAGGTTATGGTGTAGATTTTTGCTTTCTGACAGCACTGCTGTCCTCCATTTGCACAAAGTTGTTTGGAAATGACCATCTTTTTCATGGTATCCACTGGTTTTTGCCTTCTATTGTTGAATATGTTTATGTTGGCCATAGGACTCTGTCCACCTTACTTTTATTAACCAGTGGTAAAGTGTTTGTGCTCTCCCTTGTAACCTTGGTTAAACTAGCATATACCCAATTGACCTATTTGATTTATTTATAAGTTCCTAGTATATGGTACTATATATACTCAGAGCATGGAAATTAACTGCAACAATTGGGCTGCAGCACTAATTATGCCACCCACTAAAGTAACACTGTGAACATGTCTCTACGCCTACCCCAGTAGCCTGGGTGGGTAGTTTTAAAACCATAATTTAAACCTGTCAAAACAAAGTATTTGCCAGGCCTTAACCTTCCCTTTTAATGCTTTTAATGCTTTACAATCACCCTTAAGGTGGGCCTAATATGCCACAAGGCAGGGTGCATTGCATATTAAAAGGTGGGCATGTATATGCCAATGGACAATCTCCAAAGACATTTTTCACTGTGACAAAGCTGGTGCTCCCATAGGAAAACGCTGAGTTACACTCAGTGCTTTAAATGGAAACATAGAATTTCAGGTTCTTGCACTTCTGAGAAGTGCTGGTATTCTCTCATTAAATGTACTGTATGAGTGCTTAGAAGTTCAGGTATTTTCCCTCTCGGATCCAAGACGTGTGGGTACTCAGTAATGGACAGTACCTGCCCATTTGAAGTACTGGCTACAATATAACAATTTATAGTGCTCAATTTTACTTTGAGAGCATCGATTAATTTTAAAATGGTTGAATCCTATTTTATATTACTATTTTGAAAATTACACTTTTAGAAAATTGTATTTTTCCTCCCTAAAGTGAATGGGGCATTTCTGGCAGGGAGCAGTGTCACTTAACTGCTGATGGCTCCCCTGTGAAAAGATGTGGATTGCTTCTAGACAGTGGACAAAGGGGCATGGTTGTGGGGAGGTGCTCTTCTTCATTAAGCAGGATGGGTTGGGTCGTGCCCAGCCCCCTTCTGGGCTTTAAAGCATTCGTACGAATGTCACTGCCAGATGTAGCTCACAACTAGGCCTGCCACTCTTTTGTCTTGCTAGTCAGCTTGGCTCGAAACCCAGTGGGGAACTGCCCCAGAACTGGTTTGGAGTAATCAGAAGGGAGTGTTTGCCCATTATCATAGCCACACCTTTAGATGGGAGCAGGGGTCTCTGACCAGGAAGAAAAGGTTCTGCCATGTAGGGTTAAGATAGAAAGGGCAACTGTGGGACAGTTTACCGTAAAACATGCATTAAGCACTGCTAAAGTGGGTAGGACAGCAATTGGAATCTTTTACCCAGGTTCACAGGCTGATACTGGGCATTTATTTATGGGTTTATACCACGCTTGAATCAACTCCCGAAGGAGTATCTCTGCGCCAAACGCCAAGTCAGATGGATCAGAGACAAGAGGACAGTCTACTGGGGGGCTGCTAACACTGGAATAAAAAAGTTTTCAGCTTTTTTCTGAAAGTTAGATGGTCGACGCACTGCGTAAGCGCGAAGGGGAGTTTGTTCCAAAGTGCTGGACCAACAGAGGACAAGGCTTTGACGCCTTGTCTGGACTTCTTTACAGTAGGTATCTGAAGCAGAAGCTGATTAGAGGATCTGAGGCTGCGGGGGGGGGGGTTATAGGGAATGAATTTTTAAGCCAAATATGAAGGTCCTGAATCGTGCAGCCCTTTATGGCCGACACAACAGATCTTGAACTTTACTCTGAACTGGCGGATGGAAAGCCAGTGTAATTTTGCCAATAAGGGTTTTGAGGGAGATCTTGGGGGGGGGGGGCGTTTAGGACCAATCTCGCCGCAGTGTTCTGTATCACTTGAAGCCTACCAAGTAAACCCTCGTTGGCTGATGCCAGCAGCCCGTTACAATAATCCAGGCGGCTTAGCACCAGGGCCCGCACCAGCATTTTTAAAGTTGTATCAGGGAGAAGAGGGAATACTTTACGAAGGAGCCCTATAGCATGAAAACAGGCTCCCACTGTGCTGTTCACATGCTCCTTTAGAGACAGATCCTGGTCTAATCGCACCCCAAGATTCTTCACCACCTGCTTAGGCGTGGGAACCGGGCCTAGATCAGATGGCCACTAATCCGGGGTCCACAGTATTTTGGCTTCTCCAAAAAGCATGACCTCTGTCTTCCCCACATTACACTGTAGGAAGTTTGGGGTCATCCACTGTGCGACTGCTTTCATGCCCTCGGAGAATGATTTTATTTTTTCGGAGGTCAGAGATTTGAAAGGAAAAAGGAGCTGAGTGTCATCAGCATATGACACTGGGATGAAGCCAAAAGATCTCATGATCCTGGCCAGGGGGGCCACATAGATGTTAAAAAGAGTAGGGCTCAAGCATGAGCCCTGTGGCACCCCCTTAGTAATCTCTACCTCTGCTGAGCGAAACAAGCCCATGTTGACACTTTGAGTGCGGTCGGACAAAAAACTCCGCATCCAGGCCAAGGCCATACTCGTAAGCCCAATATCAGCAAGACGTTCAAGCAAGATATTGTGGGATATGGTATCGAACGCTGCCGATAAATCCAATAGTACCAGGACTACCGAATGTCCCTTGTCCTGGTAAATGCGGTGGTCGTCTGTTACAGATAGCAGAGGCGATTCGGTACTGTAATTTGGCCTGAAGCCGGACTGAGAATAGTCCAGACTACCCGTACATTCGATAAAGCTCGATAGATGTTTATTAACATGCTTCTCCGTAAGCTTGCTTAAATACGGGAGCACAGAGATGGGCCTAAGGTTGGACAGGTCTGACCAAGGCATGGACGAGTTCTTCCGAATGGGTCTCACTAGTGCCTTCTTCCACTCCAGTGGCACTTGGCCCTCAGTCAGCGAGAGGTTGACAAGGCGCTGGATCATAGGACCGGGCACCTTGCCCACCACCGGCATGACTCTGGCAGGAATGATATCTGATGGACAGCCACTCTTAATTCGACCCATAAGGTCCTCTACCTCGAGCAGAGAGATAGCGCGGAACCCAGTGAGCGTTACAGAATTCTCAGTGTTTTTAGCCTGAGGTAATGTCATAAGAATACTGGTGGAGGAGTTGGAAACAGTGATTTTCTCATAAATTCTATCTTATTGGAGAGATAGTGAGAGATGTCGTCACATAATTGTTGTGAGGAGAGATTGGGACTTTCACAAGCCACTGGTTTTGTAAAAGTTTGCAGGATCTGATACAGAACCTTGGGGGCATTACCTGCCGCCGCAAGTTGTGAGGCAATATGCTTTTTTTGAGCTACTCTGATAGCCTTATGATAGGAAGTCAAGGCTTCCTTGAATGTGGCATACCCACTACCCTCCTGGGAACACTTCTGGTACTGTGAAAAATCAGAAGAAGGCTCCTCTGCTGTCAAGAAGAATGGGGGAAAAACCTGAACCTGTTTGCCTTGAACCCAGGACCCCAGAATTGACTCCAGTTGGCTGACCTCCTGTTTAGACTCCTCAAGAGGCCCTTTTCCTTCAAAAATCCCAGCAGACCAGTACCAAATGGACCTGCCTTTGATTCTGCTACAGGCTTCTGTTAGAGTGAGCCCTAATCCCAAAGTGGTGCCCCCATATCCCAGACCCTTGGCTAGTGTTAGAATATGCTCCTCCTGTCCCCAAACTACTAAAAACGTGACTTAATCTTTTTTTTGCAACTTCCTATATCAAATTGTTAGTCAGTCTCAGGTTGCTGGTTTGCCCCACTGAAGGAGATCTGACTTCCAGGAAAGTGTTTAAGATAGAGGACTTCTTCATGAACACATCGGTGTTAAGTGCTTTCTGGGCATAGACTTTGGACTTTGTCCACTCACAGTTTTCTTGCCTTCTTCGACGATTAGACCGGGCCCCACTCTTCAGCAACCACCCTTTGCCAAGCCCCGATTCGGACACAGCTTGCAGATTGCCCTGCTGAAAACTCACTGACGGTCACTTTGTCTCCATAAACGTTTCTAAGCAACAGGGTCAACTTTCCACCAGGACAAACCTGATTCCTGTATCCTACTGGCAATTCATTGTAGTCAGCATTAATGTTAGTATTTGACCAGGTCTAGCTCAACCAAATAAGCACAGTGGACGCTTTGTGCTTTTTGGAGCTACTCTTATTCCAACTTATAACATTTTATTTTATGTCTCAGGTTCTACTTTCTGGATTTTTGGTTTTTTAGTGTCACTTTTTATTGAAATATTCTCTATTTTTCTAAATTGGTTTGAGATGTCTCCTTTAAAACAGTTTGAGTACTGATAAATAGTGTACATATTTCCTCTAGGTTAAGGCTAACTGCTTTGTTACAAGCTATCAGAGGATTAAGCACAGGCATATTTATTGAATTATTGGTTCACCCAAAAAGGATTGTGATTATTATTTGAGGTAGATTCTAACAAAGGGCATCCCGCCACTCTTTATGAGGCTAATTGGAGAGTCAGACAACCCCAAAGCTAATCATTTGGCAGCTACCAGGGTGAAGAAGCCATTATAATGTACGAGGATTAATGGAAAGTGTTATAGGTCTTTGCAGAATTTTTATTGCACCTTCAAAGTTTGCGAAATTCCTAAATTGTGTTTCATGCAAAATTCCCACAAGTTCTAGTGCTATTTTAAATGGAATGGACTGGGTAGACAATGTTTTGCTCAAAACAAGCTCCTTCTA
Organism: Lissotriton helveticus; assembly: GCF_964261635.1. Lineage (NCBI taxonomy): Eukaryota > Metazoa > Chordata > Amphibia > Caudata > Salamandridae > Lissotriton > Lissotriton helveticus. The sequence continues at coordinate 1,450,615,986 of NC_136065.1, forward strand.
GTAAATCCTAATAGGTTTTCCAGAAAGTATGTGCTCGCTTAAAAAAGTTATGCAAAATATTTGAAAAACCACTGCTGGAAATTTGGTTACGCTTTGAGGGAAGAGCCCAACTCAAGCAGCTGTCTTGGATGAATAAACAATGTCCAACTGCCAACTACACCCAGGCATGTGACCAAGAAACAGTCTACAGGCACCAATTGGTTAGGGCAGGAACATGGCAACTTTCTAAAAGTGGCATTTTCAAAATTGTTACATAAAATCTGACTTTACCATTAAAGAATTTCTCAGATACCTAAAATAAAAGGTTTACCTGTTCCCAACCAAACATTAGCAGTTAAATGTAATAAGTTTACCCAATGTTATCCTATGTGAGAGGTAGGCCTCACAGTAGTGAAAAACAAACGTCCGAGTTTTTTATTACCAGTAAACTTTAAAGTACATGTCCAATGTTTCATATACACTTCACCCTGCCTTCTAAACTTTGTAGGACCTACCTGAGGGTAGACTTTTATGTATAAAAAAGGGAGGGTTAGGCCGGACGTGACATTTATCATGACAGGTTGAAATGGCAGTTTAAAACTGGACACACAGGTTACAATGGGAGGCCTGGGATATGTTTAAAGGGCTACTAAAGTGGATGGCAAAATAAATGCTGCAGACCCACTAGTAGCATTTAACATATAGGTCCTGAGTACATGTAATACCACTTTACTAGGGACTTACAATTAAATTACATAAGCCAATGTGACCATGTTTACAGGAAAGAGCACAAGCATGTTACCACTGGTTAGCATTTGTGAAGTGTGTAGACTCTTAAAGCTAGCACACATAGGGGTTGATTCCGATTCGGGAAAAAACTCTCCGAATAGCCGTTCGGAGCGTTTTTCCCGTACGAATCGTACCCTGCAACGTCCCGTGTATGTACGTCGAAGTACGATTCGTACCAGGTGCCGGACTCCGTACGAATCGTACAGAGACCGTACGACTTGAATCCCCATACGAGTCTCCGTCGGAACCCGCTGAGATCTGTACGGCTCGCGGCTGGTTTATATGACCCAGCAAGTACGATACGTGTCTGGTGCGCACGTACAAACCTTTGTTTAAGGGATCGCAGGGGTACGCACCGTACCCCATGTATGCTGGGTGTACGGGGCGTATCCCTGCGATCATGGGGGGTACGCACCGTACCCCATGTAAGCTGGGTGTATGGGGCATACCACTGCAATCATGGGGGGTACGCACCGTACGGTGTGTTTGTGATTGTGCGCTTTTCTATACGAAGTGGTATGGAGAGGGCTCCGGAAACGTTTCGTACGGACGTTTTTTTTACCGGATCGGAATCGACCCCATAATGTCAGCAAAAACAGGAGGCTGGAAGGTAAAAAAGTTGAGGGACAACGAAGCCATGGATGTCAGTTTCAAATAATACATTTTGTACTAAAGAGTACATTTGGGTACTTTCTCACAATGTTCTTAAAACTTCACCACGACTGGGCAATTTTATCGATCCAACAAGCGAACATGGTGGGAAAATTAATAAAAGAACTCCAATCCTTACACATAGGATGAAGGAACTGCCACGTGGCCTCTTGGAGAAGCAGAAAAGATGTCTGTCATACAAAGGATTCACAATCTAAATTAAGGCTGAAGGTCTGTGGAAAGAGAAGAGCTTCTTTGCACTCCTGGACTGGTGGTCACTCTTAGCCTGGTGGTAGGGGTGGAGTACAGCAAGACCATGGCAGTAGTTCTCTAACTGTAGCATTTACACAATGACATTAAGAAACAGAGAAGATGAAAAGCTAGGTATTCAGCTTGACCTTTCTCGTGAATATAAGGATTCTAACCTATTCCCACCCTTTGCACTGTAGGCTCTCCCAGCCGCACCTGGGGATTATTGTGACCACCACAATGTGGACATCTTAGAATGTTTCTGCAAGTCCTATTCACCTATTGGAAAACATATTTACCAACAGCCCAGGGATTAGTCATGTGGGTTTCCACTGCAGCCAAGAAAACCACTCCCAAATGTGTAAGGGGATGTAAGGAGACCATAAAGAAAGTCAGTTTCATTGAAATAAACCAGTGGACAGTGTATTTCACCTGAGAAGGCATTTAACTCTTTTGTGGCTTTGTTTAAACAACTCTAAATGTAGGTAAATTAGATGAAAATACCAAGAATCCCTCATGTGAGGGGACAGGGTCATTGTTCATTATTCTTTGGTTGACCACACAGCAGGAAGGCATTGACTTGGTTGGGTGCCATGCACCATATAAATAACTGCTTGGAGTCAGCGTGATAAAGAACCTTTATCCTAGTTGTATTGCCTTCTCTATTTAACATAATTGTCCCATGGACAGAGGATTCATTGAAAGTTCTATAGGAGTGCTCTTGGACCTTTTGTCCTTGATCAAATTGCTTATTGGTCCATGAACAGGTGTATTCCCTGGATGTTTGATGTCGGAGAGACGTGCTGTAGCGCAAAACTCCTTTCAGTGCTATGAAGTTCTTTCACCCTCCCCTGCATTTATTTTTTTGGTCTGAATTGAATTCTCTCCGCAAAATAGGCTCAATTATCTTACTGATTGACTAACTGCAAATAATATAGCACACATTACCTCATGGAGTCTCAAGACTAGGAGCCCACTTTCCTGTCAAGAGGTCTCTGTCTGTCACCACTGTTGAGCACTCATTGTCCCTCTTGCATTGTGTTGTTTGTCTTGTAGAAAACAGAAAGCCATGGTTAAGAGAGTTTGGGTACAATATCTATTCATTTGCTTGATTACTAATATTCTTCACTTGCCTTGTGGAAATCCTTCAAAGAGGCATACTGTACTGGTAAAATCACTACTTATCCAATGACTTCACCAAGCTGGCATCAAAGGTCTCACACTTTGCTATATTTGCTCCTACCCGACAACCTGCACCCAGTTGGTCAGCCAGACCCCCTTCAACTTAGATGCCATCAACCTCATCTGCGGAATCCCACAAGGCTTTTCACTCGGGCCCACCCTCTGCTCAACGCCTACATAGCCCCCTCAGCAGTACCTGCCGCACCCACAAAATCAATCTTATCTTATGCTGACAATACCCAGCTCACATTCTCCCTCTCTGACAAGACCCAAAAACTCAGACCAATTTCTGTATGATCAAAGTTGCCAGATGGATTAAAACTAACTGCCTCAAACTCAACGCAGACAAGATGGAAGTAGTAATGTTTGGCAAAGACAGCTGGCTGTGGTTTTCCACCTGGTGACCTGCCAACTTGGATCCACACCCCTCTGGACAACCCACAAAAAGAACCTCAGAGTAGTAAATCAACAACCAACTCTCAATGGCAGGCCAAGTGAATGCAATCTCCATTGCCTACCTCCAGACTCCTAAGATGCTCAAGAAGATTTCCAGATAACTCCCCGCCACGACATGCAGAATTGTCACCGTAGCCCTCATCGCTAGCAAACAGGACTACGGCAATGTACTCTATGGTGAAATCAACACTTTACTGACCATTAACCTTCAGACCATAGACAACTCAGAGGCCAGGATCAGCCTGAACCTCTCACCTAGTACTCACATCAACCCGCATCTCAAAGAGCTCCATTGGGTCCCAATCCAGTAACATGAACTCTTCAATCTTCTCACAAACACATTGAAAGCCTTCCACAACATTGGCACCTTGTACCCTTACAAACGCATACATTTCCACAAACCTACTAGTCACATCCCCTGAATGAAAAGATCCGGTTGTTATTCTATATCACTCTTAAAACCTGGAATGACCTGCCCCAGCAAATAACAGCTTCCTACTCAGCTCTTGAATTCCATAAGAAACTGAGATCAAGGCTCATTGCCTAAGTTGTCCAATTCAACGCTTTTAAGGGAAAGGATAGCATCCCAGGTGAGTTGTGTGCTATACAAATACTCATAACATAACATACTTTAGATTTCCATCAGCCCCCACTACCAGTATCTCAAAGGAGGATTAATTGCAGCTTCATCCAACCAGTAATTGTGGTTTTTCTGAATTTTGAAGGGGCCAGTTAGTATCAGTTTAGGTCGACATTTGCCAGAGATGAGACCCTAATAGTTGTTATATTCCACAAAGTCAAGAACTTCCCTAGGATTCTATGGATGGTCCACTGCAGCAGTCTGCCTTGGAGGAAGAGGAAGAGGAAGAGGAAGCGGTGCTACATATTATGTGGAGTGGAGCAGTGACCTGATCAGTAAGACAATGAGAAAGGTCCAGCAAACTGAAGTTTGAGTTCTGGACATCTTGAACAATCATTTAGTCACAAGGCCCTCATGTCCAGGTTGTAGCCACAAGCTGTGATAACAAAGTTGAGGATGAGCAAAGAACATTTCAGGATTATGGACATGTAATTGTTCTGAGCTGCCATTACCTTCCTTCACTTTATGTGGCCGCATGCCTGCCACTTTCCAGCCATGATACGATGCAGGGAATATTTCTCTTTATCCAATGTATTATCCTGTTTTACCCAGAAAACGTTCCTACTGTGAATACCTACTACCAAACTCCCAGTAGCCCTTTGCATTTTACACTGATAATCAAGTGAACTGGGCAAGTGTTACCCAAATTTTCAGCTTTAGAAACTATACATATTGTAGGTGGTGTTTTTTTTTTGCTTTACTTGGATTTTGAATCAGTGTACTTGATCCTTAGCATCCTGTGTTCATATGCAATGAGTTGTTCAGCCTTGCACCCAAAGCCACTTATGAACTAGGACAGAGGGCAGATAGCTCATAGACTGGATACATTGTAGCATTCAATTTAAAACGTATGCAAATTGTAAAAACATTACTTTGGGCAGAGTGAATCCTCTAAAGTTGGTGTCGCGCATCACCATGTGTGGAACTCCTAGTGGAACAATGTCACTGTATCGCTGGATCTCATGGATCACTGCATCTGTGTATGGCATCTTGTTCCTGTCCTCCATGGAGGGTATACGGAGCCGGCCAATCACGTTATCAATCTCCGTAATGACCTTCTCTGCAATTAAAAATATGAAACAAGCAAAAAGGGTTTCTCATTTTTTTCCTTTCAGTGTTGCTTACAATTTACAATGTTTTGACAATACTGAAATCTCAATTTGTTACATCAACCAAGCGTTATTTGATTTCTTTTTAGATAATCATAAAAGCACACATTAATACTCATCATCATAATCACAAAACAAGATATTAAAAAGCACATCATGTGTACATTATATACAGATAAAATTAGATTAAATTATATTCTTGGTTACCAGTTTATATTAGAATGAATTTTCTACATATTAGTATGCCTTTTAAAAATTATCGTAGATACCGGTGCACAGTCAAATTATCGATTCCAAATTATCGGCCAACATTAATATCGAGTTAAAAATATCGAAGGTGAAGAATATCGAGGTTAAGAATATCGTTGGACAGAATATCGACCCTAAGGTAAGTAATATCGATTTTTTTTATATCGATGTAAGTAATATCGAAGTTAGCAATATTGATATTTGTTTGTTGTTATGTATTTTATTATGTATTTTATATGTATGTGTTATATGTTTTTTGTTAAGTTTTTTATTTGTTTTAAATTATATGCGTACTATTTTTTATATATTAAAAATTTTATATTTAATTTAATGTTATGTTTTAGTACTGTGGGTTTATAGGGGAATAGGATGGGAAGTAATTTAATTATAGTAAATTAATTATAAATTTTTAGTAATTGTAAATTAATTTTAAATCATTTTTGCGTTAAAGTTCTCTAGCAGGTTGTGGGTTTATAGGGGAATTGGGTGGGAAGTAATTTAATTGTAATTAAGTAATTATTTATTTTGAATTGATATTGATAATTATTTTATGTATAATTAAATATTAATTAGTAATTAATTGGTAATTCATTTTTTAAATTGGTAATTCATTTTTGTTATTGGTAATTACATTTTTTAATTAGCAACAAACATTTTTTATTGGTAATTAAGGTTTGTAATTGGTAATTACATTTTTTATTGGTAATTAAATATTTTAATTGGTAATTAATCTTTTTTAAATTGGTAATTGATATTTTTCATTTTTAATTACTTTTTATTAATTGGAAATTCATTTTATTAATTAGTAAATAATTTTTCATTAAAAAATGTCATTTACCATTTCTTTATTGTTAATCAATTTTTAATTATTAATATGTTTTTTGTTTTGAAAAATATTTTAGTGTTCAATATTTATTATTTGGTAATTTACATTTCTTAAATAATATTTATTAGTATTTATTGTTAATTTATTTTTAATTATTTATTCAATTGTAATTATGTTTTAGTAATTAATAATGGGTATTTGCAAATGATGTAGAGTTATTTAAAAATTACATTTTTAATTATTTTATTTACAACAATTATTTATAAGTATGTTATACATAACTTCTACGCTATCCAATGCTTTCCCTACTGTTGCACTCTCTGGAGTTCGAATAGTATTTCTTACCCCTACGCTATCCAACGCTTTCCCTACTGTTGCACTCTCTGGAGTTGGAATAGTAATTGTTACCCCTACGCTATCCAATGTTTTCCCTACTGTTGTACTCTCTGGAGTGGGAATAGTAATTTGTACCCCTACGCTATCAACGCTTTCTCTACTGTTGCACTCTCTGGAGTTGGAATAGTCATTTTTACCTCTACGCTATCCAACGTTTTCCCTACTGTTGCACTCTCTGGAGTGGGAATAGTAATTTTTACCCCTACGCTATCCACCGATTTCCCTACTGTTGCACTCTTTGGAGGTGGAATAGTAATTTTTACCCCTACGCTATCCAACGCTTTCTCTACTGTTGCACTCTATGGAGTTGGAATAGTAATTTTTACCTATACGCTATCCAACGTTTTCCCTACTGTTGCACTCTCTGGTGTGGGAATATTAATTTTTACCCCTACGCTATTAACGCTTTCCCTACTGTTGCACTCTCTGGAGTTGGAATAGTAATTTTTACCCCTACGCCATTAACGCTTTCCCTACTGTTGCACTCTCTGGAGTTGGAATAGTAATTTTTACCCCTACGCTATCCAATGTTTTCCCTACTGTTGCACTCACTGGAGTGGGAATAGTAATTTTTACCCCTATGCTATCCAATGTTTTTCCTACTGTTGCACTGTTTGGAGTTGGAATAGTAATTTTTACCCACCCGCTATCCAACACTTGCCCTTCTGTTGCACTCTCTGGTGTGGGAATAGTAATTTTTACGCCTACGCTAGCCAATGTTTTCCCTACTATTGCACTGTTTGGATTTGGAATAGTAATTTTTACCCCTACGCTATCCAACGTTTTCTCTACTGTTGCACTTTCTGGAGTTGGAATAGTAATTTTTACCCCTACACTATCCAACGTTTTCCCTACTGTTGCACTGTTTGGAGTGGGAATAGTAATTTTTACCCATACGCTATCCAACGCTTTCCCTACTGTTGCACTCTCTGGAGTTGGAATAGTAATTTGTACCCCTACACTATCCAATGTTTTTCCTACTGTTGCACTCTCTGGAGTTGGAATAGTAATTTTTCCCCCTACGCTATCCAATGTTTTCCCTACTGTTATACAACGGTTTCTCTACTATGTGCTTTCTGGAGTGGGAATGGTAATTTTAAATTCTATGCTATCCAACATTTTTATTAATGTATTTTTTTTACTTATGGATTTTGAATAGTATTTTTATTTATTTAGTTATTTAATTTTTTTGTATACATATAGATAACGTAGTATATAATTAATTTTAAAAGTATTAAAGGTATATTTAATTTCTTTAATTTATTAAACATAATTCTTTCCTTTTTATTTATGTTTATGTTTTATGTTTGTAAATGTATTTGTAATTAATACTTTTTTTTATTAATGTATAAATTATTAAAATAAATATTACAACGTATTGTTAAGTGTGTATATATTATATATTTTCTTTATATGTTTAATTAATGTATTATTATTATATATGTATTATTTATTAATTTTAAACATTATTAGATATTTTTTAACTATGTTTATTTTATTTATTAGTGTTATTTACTTTATTTTACATTTATATTTTTACAGAAAAAAACGGTATTTTTAACATCTATATTTTTTTATCGATATTTTTGTACTTATCATGTTGTAGATAGGATGTCGATATTCTTGCCTTCGATATTTCTGAATCGATATTCAGTGATTCGTAGATACCGTGTAAAGAATTTGTTTTATAAATATAAATATAATATTATAAATATGGGCGGCATTGCCTAAAATCAGTAGGACCCATCTTCTTCTTTGCACAGAATACAATTTACAAAATAAAACAACATGTAAGGTGGACTGTTCCGAAATATCATCACAGGGGCATTTTTCCATAACTTTAGACCAGTCATTAATTTCTGGAAAACCTAATAATCTGTGGAGGATTCCCACTCTGAATCTGGTCCACAGAAATCTGTCATAACCACCCTGAACAATTTTCAAATAAGGCTGCAAACTATAGGTTGTTAAAATAGACTGGTTTGCCATTACTGTGGGCTCCACAATTTCTGTGGCTAGTCTGAGCTCATCTAGTAACGTCAGGCATTTTTCCTTAAGGACTTTTCTTGTTACATCAGTCGATGTATTAAACTTGTAATAAAATTCAGGATGACCAAGATCATGCATACATTTATCAACATACTTTAGCCATGGTATTTTGGATACCTGTTCAAGTTTAAAACAGGTTTTTAAAATGTCCCGATTAACAGTGGTCTTTGATGATGTCCAGATCCAATGCCAGAGCAAAATAGGCTCTATTATTAAGAGATCTGATATGTAAGGGACACCTAGTTCAGCATTGCATACATATGATGAAGTACTGGTTGGGACTGCTAATACAAATCTTAAAAAAGCATTTTTGACTACATGTAATACATGCGACTCCGCAAAACCCCAGACACCTGAGCTATATATGGCTGTGGAAACACACATAGCCTGATAAATATGAAGTAACGCTGCTGCCGGACGTCTGCCCAATTTTTTGCAAAATTAACCAAGGCTGCAGTGGCTTTCATAAACATTAGTTTCCTCACTTGTATTGCCTGTGTCCAGGTTCCCTTTTGCTCAAGTAAAATTCCTAGATACGAGAAGCTGTTTGTAAACTCAGCCTTTTTCTTGTCGTTAAAATGTCCCTACATTTAGAGCTGCGAGCCCCACATCTCATGACAAAGGTCTTTGATGTGTTGACTCTAAGTCCAAGATTGTGCATGAATGATGAGAAACTAGTTACTGTCCTTTGGAGGCCAATCTGAGTATGTGACATCAGGACGGCATTGTCCGCATACAGTAGAGCCGGTATGGGCTGTCTTTTAATTTGAGGGAGATCTTGGCACTGGTTCATCAGCGCTAGACCTAATCCTTAATAAATAAAGTAAATAGGAATGGGGTCAATCAATCAATCAATCAATCAAAGCATTTATATAGCGCACTACTCACCCGGAGGGTCTCAAGGCGCTGGGGGGAGGGGGTCCGCTACTGCTCGAACAGCCAGGTCTTGAGCTGCTTCCTGAAGGCGAGGTGGTCTTGGGTCAGGCGGAGGTGGGTCGGAAGGGAGTTCCAAGTCTTGGCGGCCAGGTAGGATAAGGACCTTCCTCCTGTGGTTGCTCTTCGGATGCGGGGGACGGCGGCGAGGGCGTGGTTGGTCGATCGAAGCTGGCGTTTGGGAGCGTAGAAGTTGAGGCGGCTGTTGAGGTATCCTGGGCCTTGGTTGTGTAGGGCTTTGTGTGCGTGGGTGAGGAGCCGGAAGGGAATTTTCTTGTTGACCGGGAGCCAGTGCAGGTCTCTCAGGTGTCCGGAGATGTGGCTGCGGCGGGGGATGTCCAGGATGAGTCCTGCTGAGGTGTTCTGGATCCGCTGGAGTCTCTCCTGGAGTTTGGCGGTGGTTCCGGCGTAGAGGGAGTTGCCGTAGTCCAGACGGCTGGTGACGAGGGCCTGGGTGACCGTCTTCCTGGTCTCGGTGGGGATCCATCGGAAGATCTTACGTAGCATGCGCAGGATGTTGAAGCACGACGAGGAGACGGCGTTGACTTGTCTGGTCATGGAGAGGGAGGAGTCCAGGATGAAGCCCAGGTTGCGTGCGTGGTCTGTGGGTTTGGGTGCGCTGCCCAGGGCGGGGGGCCACCAGGAGTCGTCCCAGGCGGAGGGTGAAGATCCCAGGATGAGGACTTCCATCTTGTCCGAGTTCAGTTTCAGGCGACTGTTCATCATCCACTTGGCAACGTCTGTCATCCCTTCGTGTAGGTTGGCTCTGGCGGTGGCGGGGTCGTTGGTGAGGGAGAGGATCAGCTGGGTGTCGTCGGCATAGGAGATGATGTTGAGGTTGTGCTGGCGTGCGATGGCTGCGAGGGGGCTCATGTAGACGTTGAAGAGTGTTGGGCTGAGCGAGGAGCCTTGAGGAACGCCGCAGATGACTTCGGTGGCCTCCGATCTGAACGGGGGGAGGCGGACTCTCTGTGTCCTTCCGGCGAGGAAGGAGATGATCCACTCCAGTGCCTTCTCCTGGATTCCAACGTTGCTGAGGCGCTGTACTAGGGTACGGTCCTTGGCTTACCCCAGTCTGCATCTTAAACGGATGTATGACATCACAACGCATGCTTTCACAACGCATGCCTTTACAACGCGGTTTTCACAACGCATGCCTTTACAACGCATAGTGCTTTGGGGCGCTGGATAGTGAATTGTTTAATTTACTATTCCAACTCCAGTCCACGTAGATAGTAGGGAAGGTGTTGGATAGTAGATTAAACCTATTCCCTATCCTAGAGCGCCCCCCAGCGCAATGCGTTGTAATGGTTTGTGTTGTAAAAGTTGCGTCGTAATGGCACTGCGTAGTAAAAGTTGCGTTGTAAAGGTTGCCTCCCATCTTAAACGGAGCAGTGCACTCCCCCAACACCATATCACACCCTCGCCTTCGCGTCATTGTATAGTTGCCTCAAAAACTGTAATATGGGAAGTTCCACACTTAAGTCTTCCAGAATCTTCCATAACCTATCGTGGATTACACAATCAAAAGCTGCTGCAAGGTCTACAAATACTAGGAACAGCCTGTCCTGCTTTGCCAGTGTATATTTTCCTATGATAATATTCAAATTTAAACTCTGCTCAATAGTACCTAGACCTTCGCGGAAACTGAACTGTAGTTCTGAAATTATCTTGTTATCTTTGGCCCAGTCCTATAATCTTAGAAGTAGGACAAACCCTATAAATTTAACCAGGTAATCCAACAAAGAAATGGGACAGTAACAACCCGGATCATGATGATCACCTTTTTTTTAAATTGGAACCAGAGTTGATTCTGACAAGCTTTCTATGAATTGAGAAGAGCAGCTAGCTATTATTACCTGGGTTAAAAGAGGGCCCCATCCCAGAAGATTGGACTTATATAAACCTATGGGGATTCCATCGGGCCGAGGAGCTTTCCCCCCCTGCTAGCTGGAGATTCATGGGACTAATGTGCAAAGGCGCTGCATTTTCCTGTAGTTGATTGGTTCCCATATATTATTTGCGCATGGGGCATCTGTACATATTAGAAAACATGCTATATTATCATATATGTATAACTATATAATGGCAGTTTTTCTGCAACGGGTACCAAAATATATCAAAGAGTCACCGAGAGTGAAACTTCCTGTCTATTATGTAAATTAGAACCCAAAGGTTAAAACTCCCTTCTTTTGACAGTTATCCATGTACAATTTCAAGATTAGTATGGGTTGTGTCTTAAAGTTATGTGTTTCAGTTTTGTGATGCTAAGATTGGGTCATGTGGTTGTTTGTCACATAGTGGTGATGTCCAGCGCTGGACTTCTGTGGGTGTATGCATTTGTGTTTGAAGGATGAATATTCACCCAGCCAAGAGATGGTTTGGAGACAAGCAGGAGTGAGGAGCCACTGTGAAAGTGTGGAATAAAAGTGTTGGATTTCCAACTCACCTTGTCTACATCTTCTTAATAGTATGGTCTCTTGACCACCCAAGACAACAGTGCAGGGGTATAAGAGTCATGCATGTGAAAATAAAGTAACCCGATAATTCTGGAAAAAACATTTTGTCTGCTGAAATATGATTACAAGTTTGCCAGTATTTTCTAGCATAAAGCCACCTGCTGAAAGAGGGTGTATGTATGCCAATAAAGGGTCCAAAATTCAAAATTGTCAGAGCACTGCAGTAATGCCGATTTCCCATTCTATTCCCCGTTGCAGCAGCAAAACACAAAATGTTCTGGCATTGTTGTGATAATACTGGCCAGTACAAACTTTACTGAGTGTAGTATTACTGTATTATTTTTACCAGGACACTTTTATTGGGTCCAATATCTTATGGATTTTCTAAATGTGATCTGCCTGGAAACTCTCTGCAATATGTGTTACATATCCGATACATTCAATGTAATTTGCAACAGTGATAGAGCACTTATTTTTCTGTATTTGCTTTTTGCTGGAAAGTGGATTATTAGTAGTGATAAACAGTGACTTACCACTAGTTATAAGGCCACAAAGACAATAAAAGGGTCAGTCAAGGTCTCAATAAATTATTCCTTTTTTTTTTTTTTTTTTTCTCAGGCAAGATGGCCGCCGACAGACCGTAGGAGGTAGCAGCTCCCAACATACTCTCCCATGGTGATGTGCTGATGTGCTGATCCCCGGCTTAAGTAAACTTGAGACGCTGTAGGACCCTCTCCTTAGAGCATATGTAAGAGTATGCCGCATGCTGAAAATTGAATGCAGGAGAAGATACAGCCGAGCCGTGTAGAGTGATGCTTAAGGATTACATCACCTGGCTTTCTCAGGCGGAGTGGGTCCCAGCTCGTGTGTACAGCCATAACAAGGAAGACCCGAGTGCTCTCTGGCGGATAGCCGGGCTGGTGATTGTGGAGACACTCCGACGCTTCTATACGGGTTTGGACACTATCAAGCGGGTCATGGCCCCGAAAGTACAAAGGGCGATTAAAGACACGACCGGGAGAGAAGATGAAGATTTGCTAGCGAGTGACTCAGATATCCCGGCGGCAAATCTGAGAGTAAAGGGCCGACACAGAGCGCAAGCACGAAGGGAGGCTGCCAGACTGCGAGAAGAGGAGAGGCTATCTGCAACTGACAGAAGAAAACAGGTCAGAGAAGCCGAGAAAAGCAAGAAGGAGTTACCTGGGAAAAAGCCCCTCAAGAGCATGGATGTCGGCTCTGACCCTTCGAGGGAAGCCAGCCTGCGGCAGCCTACGCTGTTTGAGTCATTCCCAGTGGCCAGATAAGAGAAGACGCCTGCGCCTGCGGATGTTACCGGGCCAACCGAGGTTACAGAGCAGCTGAGCTCGCTGACTATTGTAGGGAATGCCGTGCGTCAGGAGGTTGAGACTGACGTCATTGACCTAAGTGAGACACAGCCCGGGGCAACAGACGTGATACAGCTGAATCACGGAGGTGAGTGCCCGGCGCAACCAGATGCCGAGAATGATGGCAACGGTCTACGGGGCGAGGTAGTAGGAGAAGCAGCAGCTCTGATGCAGCGGACTCGGGAGGGAGGGAGTGAGAATATGATGGACGCTTCCGATCTCGAGAGCGCTCTAATTAGTAAGATACAGCTCAGAGACACAGTTGTTGAGCAGCTGGCCGATCCGAATCAGATAAGTATCGGGTCTGGCAGTATGGGGGGGGAAGCCGTCTCACAGGGGGATACTGCAGCGGATGTTTCAGAGGCTATGTCTCTCTTCCAAGTGCCAGTTTCTGAGAAAAGTGTGCAGCAAGTCCAGACAGGCAAGGCACAAGAGGGGATTAACCAATTGAGTGATGGTATCTTGATGGTCCAGCAAGCACAGCAATCCCTGGGCGATAATGAAGCACCGGGGGTTGCCCCATCAAGCACGGAGTTAGCAGACAAATCTAGTAAAGCTAAAGGTGGTAGTATGGAGAACACTGGTGAGGCGGCGGCCTATAAAAGACCAGACAATGTCCAAATGATCGATATGGGAGAGGCTAATGAGAGAGTTGATAGTAGGAAAAACTACTATTTGCCTCCATCAGCCGCTGGCTCGCCTAGTGATGACTGCTTTTTTACCGGAAATGATGAAGACAAAGTGGATAATGAGGATAATGAAGAAGAGGATGACGATTCAGACTTAAGTGATGATTTGTCTACTAAGTCAAATGGTCTCTCACCATCTACGGAGAGCTGCTCGGAGGAGTCAGAGATGGATACTTCAGAGCTAGAGATAGAGCACAACACCGCACTGAAACGAAACCCAGTATCCAAATCGAGTAGAGTCAAAGGAAGGTCTCGCAGGAGAGCCAAGAAACTTGGGAGCACAATGCAAATAGGGGTAGCTAAGAAATTGGACTGGGATTATGCAGCTACTTCGCAGTTGTACCAGGAGGGTGCAGTTGGTGGCCCCCAACAAGCAAGCCAGGTCCAGGCACAGACTCAGGCTCAGACAGGAGGTTATGCAGCTAGCTTTGATCTTCTGTTCTCAACCCTGAAGCAAATGCAGGGGGAGGCTCGGATTGAAAGTCAGAGAGCTAAGCACGCAAACAAGAAAATTCAAGGGTCTCTGCGTAAAGTTAATAAAATGTATGCGGAAGTGTCTGGCAGACTGGAGGAGGTGGAAGAGAGGACAGGTAAAATGGAGGATGAAGTAGTGAAACTACAGGAGTACAGACATGAGCAAGAAAAGACCTCATCAGACGTTCTTTGGAAACTCTAAACTTTGAGAACAGGCAAAGACGCAATAATATAAGGCTACTTGGAATTGAGGAAGGGAAGGAGGGGGGGGACGTGCGTGCCTTTGTTGTTGATCTGTTGAAAGGGGCTTTTCCAGAGATGGATAAGTGGGACTGGGATAAGGAGGTGCAGCTGGCACATCGCTTCCCTCTGATTCAGAGAAAGAACAATGTAGGCACCAAACCAAGTGCTATACTGGTGTATGTGGGGAACTTTTTGTTAAGGGAGGAAGTAATTAGTAAGGCAAAGCCAGTGGCCAAGAGATCATACAAGGATATAATCTTTTTTGCTCGTCCGGACTTTTGCCACACTACTGTGGAGAGAAGGTGGCGCATGAGGCAGCTAATAACACCCTTTCAAAATGTAGGATGTGAGGTATATTTGCTGTTTCCCTGTCGTCTCAAGGTTGGATTCAATGGTCAGTTCAGAGTATTCTACTCTGAAATAGTGGCACAGGAGTACCTGACTTTCCTTAGAGAAGGGAAGGTGCAAAGGTAAGGAAAGGCGCAAAACGACCGGGTTGCAGCTATAAGACAGACAGCACATATGACATAGCAATAAGGAAGGAAGGGAAGGGATCAGCATATCTTTCCTATGCAGGACTAAGAAAGGGATAGTGGAGAGCGGGTGGGAGAAGCTTCCTAGGGGGTTCGGCTGTCAGACATAGGTCAGGATTGGCCTATTTGCCAATAAGGGGGGGGGGTGGGGGAGACAGGGGGGGTCTGGGGGGGAGAGGGGAGGGGGGAGTGCAGGGCATGGCACGGCAGCAAAAGCCGGAATTTTCACAGGAGAAGAGGTGGGAGGGAAGGGGGATTGGAATAGGTGCTTGGGGTTCGAAGGAAGGAAGGCACTAACTGGTGGTTGGTATAAAGCAAAAGAATCAAAAAATAGGGGAAAAATGAAAATTAATTTGGTTATTAAAAATATGAGCATAGATGGTAAAACTCTAAAAATTATTTATGGGGACTAGGTATGTAACATGGAATGTCTGCGGTCTAAATGATGCCCAAAAAAGGTCAAAGGTTTCAGTTGCATTAAGACAAATGAATGTTGATTTTATTTTTTTACAGGAAACACATGTTATGGTCTCACAAGAATATTTTCTGAACCAGCTGGGTTTTCATGTATTAGTAAACTCGAGGCAGGGTGTCAAAAAGAGGGGGGTAGCTATATTAACTAAAAATAAAAATCTGTTAATAAGAAGAAAGGTGCAGGATCAATGGGGGAGATGGGCAATGATTGAGTGTCTGATAGATGGGGAGTGGACTACGTTAGTAACAGTATATGGATCAACCGAGGACGACCCTGAGATCTTCCAGTTTTTGGATGTGGAATTAGCTACTTGGGCGCCTAAAATCATCTTGGCAGGGGATCTTAATATTAATGGGGCCGATGGTCTGGGACTGGGTTCATTTGGTAAATATCAAGGTAGGAAGAGGAGAGTAAGCCACGCGCTACAGACCCTAGTAGCAAACAACGCTCTATCAGATGTCTGGGGAAAAAAAGGGCAGATAATAAGGGATTTACATATTATTCCGCTCCGCACCAAATTTGTGTAAGATTGGACTATTTTTTTGTTTCAAGTACAGTTCTCTCTGACTCGAAGATAGAAAGACTTCCGCGGATCCTTAGTGATTATAACCCCCTTGTGCTTACAATAACTAAGTCAACAAACACTAGACAGCAAAGAATGTGGACTTTTGAAAGAGGGCTTCTACAAGAAGATAAATATGTGGAACATATGAAAAATGGATTAGGGAATTCTTTGAGATCAACAGGGGTAGTGCTGCTACAGGTGTCGTTTGGGATGCTTTTAAGGCGGGGGTTAGGGGTGAGACGTTGAGCTTTAACTCTTTTAAACGAAAGCAGGAAGTGTTGCGGAATAAAGAATTAGCGGGGCAGTACTCAAAGCTGAGGAGGAGTTGGAGAAGCGTGTCATGACTGGAACCCCATTAGATACTGTTATGATAGAACTTACGAAAGCCAAAGGGGAGGCAGAGGGAGATATTGCCAGAAAAGCTGCGAAAATATACACGACAAAAAGAGAGAGATGCCATGAGTTCAGTGAAACAGTAGGGAAGACGTTGGCTATACGAGCTAGGCAACAAGAAGCGGCAGGTACTGTGAGAGAGATCAGGGATACCTCGGGCAGGATTCATACAGACTCAGAGGAAATAAGGGAAGTTTTTAGAACTTTTTATGAGAAATTGTATGACGAACCATTGGGGGGAGATATCCGGGCAATTAGAGATTACTTGCAGGAGATCCCGGTAGTCAAGCTAATGGAGGAGGATGCAGAAGCCCTGGAAGAGGTCTTGCAGGTAGAAGAAATTAAGGATGCTATCTTAAACCTCCCTTCAGGGAAAGCATCGGGCCCCGACCAGATTCCAATTGAGTTTTATAAAGTGTTTTGGAATAGCCTAGAAGGGGATATAATTAAGACAATGCAGCAGGCACAGACAGGTGAATCTATTCCTGGATCATGGGGGGGTGGGGAAATCGTGATCATTTTGAAAAAAGGGAAGCCTCCGGAAGAACCAGGTTCGTACAGGCCCATCACCTTAATGAATTCGGATACTAAGGTATTCTCTAAGGCTCTGGCAACAAGATATGCCAGGGTAATTGATAAGATCGTGAGCAGCAATCAGCATGGTTTTATACCTGGAAGGGGCACCACCCACCACATACGTAAGGTGATAACCCTATTTGATGCCACAGCAGCCCCAGGAGACCCAATGGCGGTTATGCCGTTAGACGCAGAAAAGGCATTCGATCGGGTCTCCTGGGACTACCTCTGGCTAGTAATGGAAAGATCAGGTGTCAAAAAGCGATTTGTTAAAGCAATTCAGGCACTATATGTAGATCCAGTGGCTTCTGTGCGAGTAATGCAGGGTCTACAGGACAATTTCGGATAAGGAGAGGTACGAGACAGGGGTGCCCCTGCTCACCGCTCTTATTCGCCATGTATATGGATCCATTGATCCGCAGAATAGAGATGTGTGAGCTAATAACACCATTGCCTACACGTGTTGGCCATTGTAAGATACTAGCATACGCCGATGATGTGGCAGTGATTACACTGATCCCTACGGAGGCTATAGCGCAAGTTGAAATTGAGGCACTGAGGTTTGGGCAAATCTCGGATTATAAAATGAACACAGCCAAGACGCAGATAATTAAAAATTGTCATGCTATTTGCACTGATAGCCGAGTGGTACAGGCAGGAACATACTTAGGGGTGACTCTCTCGGCTGATCTAGATAGCTTGGTAGAAAAGAATATAACACCTTTAATTAATAAAGTGCGGAAGGATTTAGATAGATTGGACAATTTACATCTCTCAATTGTGGGGCGGACGAATGTAGTAAAGATGTTGGTGTTACCTAAGTTTTTATACTTTTTTAGAGCAATACCCTTATTATTTGAGGCCAAGTTGTTTAAGAATATCGAACATATGATTAATAGATTTATCTGGTCAAAGGGGAAAACCAGGAGGGTACTTAGGTGTTCTGACACTTCCACGGGAGAGGGGAAGGTGGGCACTGCCAGAGCTAAAATTATACTATTGGGCAGCAGCTTTACAATACATGGTAGGCTTAGTGGGGGGGGGAGAGTCTGAAGGCTGGACTGAGTTTGGGTCATTGGTGATATACAGACTAGTTCTAGGACCAGAAGCAGAGAATGTGTTTTTGAAATATACGGAGGCTAGCTATTTTAAAAGGACATGATTCAAGACGCTCATTGCAGCTTACACAGTTTGGAAAGCTTTTTCTAAAAGATTCGGGCTGGGGAAGTATAATTTTTATACTAGATTGAAAGATAATCCAAATTTCCCAGAGGAGGTATTTGCTGACCCTATTTTTACAGAGTGGGAAAGGAAGGGAGTCAGAAGGGTAGGGGATGTCTTGGGGGAACAAGGGGTCTACCAGTTTTCTGAATTACAGACAAAGTTTGTTTTAGATACTAGACAATTTTATAAATATCTACAAATGAGGAGCTTTCCGTATAAAAAGAAGGGAGGACCGGTGGGCTTCAGCAAAAACCCTATTATGGAAGTGATTCAAGCAGGGGAGGATTGTACAATAAAGAGGTTTTATGCTGAATTGATAATCTCAAAGCAGGATGATATGGAAAAATGGGCAGACAAATGGAAAAATAGTTTGGATATTAGGACGGAAAGCTTCTACATGTCTTTAGAAAAGGGATATATGCTGTTGTGCTCGGCGCCTCTCCAGGCACAACACTATAAAACTATATACCATCTATATTATACGCCTGCAAAGATAGCTCAGTGGGGAGGCACAACAGGGATTAGCTGTTTTAGGTGTGGAAGCCTGGAGGCAGATTTGCTACATGTGTTTGCAACATGCCCTCACTTGCATCTGCTCAAAAAAGATATTGAGGGTTTTATAAATAGGGTATTAGGAATTGAAATTCTCTTAACCCCTTCGATAATCCTTCTGGGAGTAAACGAGGACGAGGGGCAAATGCAGGGTGGGGGGGAATTTTTGTTTGTAGCTTTGTCAGTTATGAGACTTTGAATAGCATCTACATGGTTAGACCCTCTGCCACCTTCATTTCATCATTGGCTGGCCAAACTACTAGTAGTATATAATTTGGAGACTGAGATATATGCAAGGAAGGGGAAAAAAGGTAGGAAGCTTGGTAAGCAAATTTGGGGTCCCATTACGCGATGGAAAGAAGGGAACATGGATTGAAGTATTAGTAATGCATCTGCTCATTGTGTGGTGGAACATATATATGTGAGCTTTAGATGTTTGTCCTACTCCCCTCTGGTTTTTTTATTTTTTTTATTTTATTGGTTGGAAATTATTGTTTAATCATATTACTAGATGTTAAGTTGAAGAGATTCTAATTATTAGATTCTTAGTATTAGTAGAAATAATGAAATGTTTTATATTTAGATCTGATGTAACATTTTGCCGTGCCCTGCACGTAAAAAGGGAAAAACTTTCAATAAAAAAAATGTAAAAAAAATTATTCCTTTTTTTCAAACCTTGGTGGCCGGCAACAAGCAGGCAGGTGTAACGTAGGAGACAGGTGTGTAAAAGCATTTAGAAACACTGACATATTAAATACGTAAGACACAACACACAATAAAAATCCACCTCCAATTTAAGAAACATAGATCATACTTTTATGAACACATGGACAACAAAATTACAAAAATCCAATGTAGGGAACTGGAGATATTAATTTTTAAAGAATAAACTCTTTCTAGTGCTTAATAACATATAGTGCTACTCAGACCTCTGGTAATGCTTGACCCGGACAATGTCAAAGTTTTAGGCCAATGGTGTTGGAGCCCAGGTCAGATACACTAAGCAGGAGGCTCAGTCAAGATTTTGCCTTCTGACTTAGAAAATTATCTGGAGCATATTCTTTCAACATCAAATGGTCCCCTGCAGCAGGCCAATTTCAATGCAATGTGGTTGGATTGCTTCTTCGCAAGGCCCATGTCAGATCCTGGAAGTCTGGCGCTCAGGAGCTTTCAGATGGACAAACCTTAAATCCAGGCTGGGTTGCAGTTGAAGATAGTTGGCTTGACTCTTGTTGTCGAGTCACCCTGTGGAGCTCCAAATTTCTGGAACTTCTTCCTGTGCAAAACACTAACCCAAGTGTCTGGAATCTCCTGGATGGTTCTTGTGATGTCTGGACTACTATTCTCACAGTACACCTAGCCAAATCCGTAAAAGTCCACTGGACGCACTCCAGAATGGGGACTCTTGATGGAGATGAGGCAGGTGGGCTCTTTTAACCTGTATCTTGCAGGCAGTCCACCCCGTAATCCTTCTTGAAGCAAGGCAAAGTCCTTAGAGCTGTAGTACCAGATTGTGCAGCAGGTGCAGATCTAGATTCCAGCAGGGAGGTCCTTTTTCTCCTTGTAGGTTCTGGAAGCAGATGTGAGGAGCTATGCAGCTTTTCCATATTTATCTAGCATCCCTGTGCATCAAGCAGGGGGGGCACCCCTGACCAACGGGATGCAGGGTGTAACCCAGGCATGTTGCCCCTTCCTCCAAAGATTGGCATATGCTTGTCCCAGAGAGCACTATTCTCTCAAAATTCAAAATAGAGAAAGTCTCTCCAGAGCAGCTGGATCAGGCTAACCCATCCCACTGGTGTGGCTGATTTTCCTAAGCACTGCCCTTCCAACCCTCTACCTAATCTTATTAAAGAGGCTCCTGTGTGGATGGGATGGCAGAGCGCCATAAACTGTAATTCTCCCTTTGAACACCAGTTTGGCTACCCCTCACCCTCTTCCTGCTATCTGTTCTGCAGCTTGTACTTCTCCGCCCACAGGAAACCAATTGTCTCTCTAGCAGGGCTTCTCACACCTCATTAGAGCAGCCTGCCCAGCATGGGCAGAGGCTGGCCATTCAGGAGAGATCAGCTGAAAGGCTGGATTTTGGCTTCTTAAAGACAGATTAATTACTTCTGTTCTGTCATAGTTATTCTAAATTTAACAGTAGCAAGTTGGTGAAGTATATTTCATGTGGCTCCTATAAATAGTTATATAAAAAATTACTATGTTATCCTCTGGAGCTATTCACTACAACAAGGAAAGCCAGAATTGACAGTTTTTCCCTCACCAGGTCTTAAAAAACATTGTTTATAATGTCCCTGCATATTTTTCCAAGGCACCCTGCCCTTGGGGCACCTAGGGGAGTCCCTAAGGATGACTTATATGAAAAACAATGGGAGATTAATACTTTGGCAGTACCTTTAAATCTAAAGTCGAGTTTGCATATCATTTCAATTTAAAAGCAGCCTGCAAGACGGGGCTTGCTTTTAAAATGGCAGTAAGTACCACAGTAGTGCACACTCCAGTGCAGGAAATCTACTGAGCCTCTAACCCTCCCTGCCCTATCATGTACTAGGGACTTTGTGGTAGTTTGAATACACCTTGCCTTATTATATACTAGGGACTTATAGGGGTTTGTCATTGCCAATTGTAGTATACCAAATGACCATATACTTTTTACACAGAGCCCAGGGCACAGTCAGAGCCAGAAGACCAGCATCTATAAGTCAAAATGGGGGCACTGTCAACAGGTTCGGCTTTCTCACACTCTTTAAGTTTTAGAGACAGTCTTTTGAGGTGTGCAGGCTTTTGTCTCCTCTCCAGAGATACTGGAAGCATTTGATAAAGCAAAAAGCCAACTTTGGTTATCCTTAATTTCTGACTCACATATGTATTTACTTATAGAGTCTTGGTAATTTAACCCTGAATATCTAAAAGCAAAATAAAATGGGACTGTTCCACAATACTATATTAAACCTAAAGGCTTGATCAATAGTACTAGAGTTCTCTGTGAATCCAGGGCAAAGATGAGGAGATCGGTAGTGGTGTATCCAAAACTGGATGAACCGCACATACACAAACAATAATATGATGGACAATAATGCTGGATAAATAAACAAAATCTTTAGTTGTTAAAGATGGAGTGCTACATAAACCGCTATCCCCACTACCAAGAGGGATCAATTGTCAATCAAAAGAATGACAAATGTACAATCAGAAAGAAAAGGTCAAGGAGAGCACAATCCTGAAACACACGTACATATAAGACTAGTTGGTCATATAGTCATAACAATATTGTAACTGTGTATAATCTGTAATTTCCAATTTTTAGAACAGAACAGGGCAACAGATAAAGTACATGTTCATATCATCTTTTTTCTTTATTTGAAGATCCATAAAATTTGAAGTAGATAAAAGACAGCCGACACGTGTTTCGTCAGTACTAACAATAAATACTCAGACTTTTTCAAGGCTGTGAAACAAAGAATATATATACAATATTACAAAATTTGCAAAATTGTACAATTTATAGTAATAATATATGTGGGCCTAAAATACATAAATGAGAAAAAGTTGTTGGGCATGACATTGGCCTTTATAGGTTAGTGTGTTCTACTACGCAACAACAGTGATTTTCTGGGTGTGAGTTTCACCCATCACTGGTTATATTCTTTGTCGCACTTGGATGCAGTGACTATTATTAACTGGGTACCTGGTGGTCTTTACCTGATCTTTTATATTTTTCACAATCTTTTTCTTTTTCTTCTCTCATCACAACACTAGGTTTTCTTTTCTTTTCTCTTATCACCAAACCACGTTTCTGGTTCTTTGGTTTCTCATGGTTTCTTTATCATTATAACAACTTTTTCTCATTTATGTTTAGACCCACATATATTATTACTATAGATCGTACAATTTTGCAAATTTTGTAATATTGTATATATATTCTTTGTTTCACAGCCTTGAAAAAGTCTGAGTACTTATAGTTAGTACTGACGAAACACGTGTCGGCTGTCTTTTATCTACTTCAAATTTTATGGATCTTCAAATAAAGAAAAAAGATGATATGAACATGTACTTCATATGTTGCCCTGTTCTGTTCTAAAAATTGGAAATTACAGATTATACACAGTTACAATATTGTTATGACTATATGACCGACTAGTCTTATATGTACGTGTGTTTCAGGATTGTGCTCTCTTTGACCTTTTCTTTCTCAAAGATGAGGTAAGATGTTAGCATTATCAAACCGTTCCTTTAACTTTTACTGTATTGTTTTGCAAAATGAAATTTGAGGAACACCAGACCTCCGCCCAGGGTGGAGCACACTAGGATTACGTGCGGGTTACTTAACACCAGATCCCTGAGGAAACATAGCCTTGATATTTATGATCTACTATCAGACATGAAACTCGATCTATTGTTTCTCACAGAGACCTGGCTTGATTCCAATTCTGTGCCGGACATAGTTGCTTCTCTTCCTGCTGAATACGCTATGGTTCATTTGGACAGGGTTGGAAGTAGAGGCGGGGGATAGCGATAATTTTCAAACAGCCATTGATTTGTCAACTTGAACCTTTTTCCATCGCCGACAGCGAGATAGGGACCTTCTCCATCAAGGTTAACACGGGGAATACAGTGAATGGCTTATTGATTTATCGCCCTCCTGGCCCCTCTACCCAGTTCATTACCTGTTTGACTGATAGCATCACGGAGACTGCCCTCCGTAGGGATAAGTTTCTGCTTCTAGGTGATCTTAATATCCACTTAGACAATCTAGCAGACAAAGCAGTTACTGATTTCTACCAGCAACTTCTATCCCTCCAATTATCCATTGGATCTAAAGACCCCACCCATCTAAAGGGCCACTTGTTGGATCCTATATTTGCCAATTGGGATGGTGTAAAAGTCCAGTCTCCAGTTCCTGTTCCTTGGTCCGACCACTTTGTAGTCCCTTTCACAATAACTGTCCCTGCAAGCAATGCCCAAAAGCTTTATAACGCTAAATACCTGAGTCGCAAATGGACTACGTTCTCTAAAGCCAAATTCGACTCTGCTCTCACTAAAGGTGGTAGACCAGGTGGGGAGGATGCTGTTACAGCGTCCGACAGACTTGATGAGCGCATTACCAATGCCCTGGACGACACAGCCCCCCTCTGCCAAAAAAAACCCTTACGAGACCTCATTAATCTGCCCCGTGGTTTAACGAAGAACTTCGCCTAGTTAAAGCGGAATGTAAGAAACTAGAAAGGCAATGGAGGCTGGCTTATCTAGACCAAGCCAAACTGAGATATATAGGCAGACGTAGGGAATATCACAACCTAATTAGGTGCGCCAAAACTAGCTACCTCTCAGGTAGGATTGATGAAGCTCACAATTCCACCAAGGAGCTATCTAAAATCTATAAAGAAATCTCCATATGCAGCTCTTCTATCGACCATTCCACGGTCTCAGTTGAGTCCTGCAATCGCATTGCCACCTACTTCTCTGACAAAGTTGCCAATATTTACTCCGCTTTTACAGGGGGTAAGGAAAAGGCAACAGAGTTCAGTGAAAACTTACAGTTAGACGAAGGCACAAATAGGTTAGGTAATTTTATCATTCCATCCTCTAATGAGCTTCAGCGGATTTGTCGCTCCATCAAATCTGGGTCCCCCTGTGATCCGGCCTCACCGAAACTTCTTGGAGGAAGTATTGAAACCCTCGAACCTTACATCAGAGATGCTCTCGGTCTCTCTTTTAAGACCGGCACTGTACCTAAAAAGTGGAAGCAAGCAATTGTGCTCCCGCTTCAAAAGAAACCGAACCTCAGCTGGAACAGGATGGACAACTTGAGACCTATCTCCCTTCTCCCGTACATGGCCAAAGTGGCAGAAAAGGTGGTCAATCTCCAACTTATGACTTTTGTGGATGAATCCAATCTTCTCCATCCCACTCAGTTTGGATTTCGCTCACGCCACTCCACGGAGTCTGCGTTGCTCTTGGCCACTGAGACCATCAGGCAAGGGGTAGATGACGGTCAAACTATGGCACTTATCTTGCTCGACCTAAGTGCCGCCTTCGATACTGTAGCACATTCCATCTTGCTACAGTGTCTCAACAAGGGCGGAATGAATGTAAATGTACAGGAATTTATATAGCGCAAATCACCGAGCGGTTTCTAAGCGCTTGCTTAGGGAACCCGTCCTGGTATTCCCCTGTGAGATAACCCCGGCAGGGTATCCGCAAGGTGAAAGCCAGGCATCCCGCAGCAAGGGGCCATAGTGGAGATTAAGCAAGCTATTGCCCAGAGTCGCAGAGTGTGAACCCGTGAATCGAGTAGGCACCGGAGCGATAATTGTCGAGTCCGTGGACATTTTAGGACTCAAGACCCCGCCGAGCCGGGAATTGAACCCTGGTCCCGGGCTGACCTCTGCTTCCAGGTCTGCCTCCTCTAACCAGTGAGCCACACTTCCAATGGGGTGGCACTCAGATGGATACAGTCCTTCTTGACGGATAGGGGCTTTCAGGTTAGACAGGGTGAACACTACTCCAGGGTGTTCAATCTCGATCAAGGGGTTCCTCAGGGCTCTGCCCTAAGCCCCACCCTGTTTAACCTTTACGCCTCTCCTGTAGCCACTATTGTGGAAAGATATGACCTCCAACTAGTATCTTATGCTGACGACACGCAGCTGGTCATCTCTCTGTCACGGGCACCCGGAATTGCGGCCGCCAACTTCAGTGCTTGCATGCGGGAGCTTGCCTCCTGGATGTCTAACAACTGCCTGAAGTTGAATGGCTCCAAGACTGAAGTGCTCGTGGTAGGGGGGGCCTGTCTGTGTGGTCCTCGGCATGGTGGCCGGACTGTCTTGGCCCTACTCCTGCGCCGTGTCAACAGGCCAAAAACCTCGGGGTATTATTTGACTCCGATTTGTCATTTGCACCCCAGGTTAATCGGGTAGTGGGTATGTGCTTCGGGATACTCAAGACCTTACGTAAGGTTCTTGACCTGCTCCCTGTTGATGCCAGACAGACCCTTGTGCATGCCTTGGTCACATCGAGATTCGACTATGCCAATCCCCTATATCTGGGCATTACGGCCAGAAGTCTCAACCGTCTCCAAGTATTGCAAAATGCCACAGCTCGGCTGGTGCTAAGGCTCCCTAGGAGAACGTCCTCTAAAGCCGCTCTAAAGTCCCTTCACTGGCTGCCGATCCGTGAAAGGATTAAATTCAAAGCTCTATGCATATGCCATTGCATCTTTGGAGGTAGAGCACCCGCCCCCCTCAAATGTCTCATCACCCCCTATAGACCAGAGCGGATGCTCAGATCCTTTGGCACTGGTCTGGCTGCTGTCCCCAAAATCCGTAGAGCTCGTATGGGGGGCAGGTAGTTCAGACTCCTCGCAGCCAAGAATTGAAACCTGCTCCCTGCTGATCTACGCCTTGAACCCTCTGAGGCCAAATTCCGCAGAGCCCTCAAAACCCACCTTTTTCGCCTAGCACTGCCTTAACTTTCCACTCTCCCACATGCTCACTCTCAGCGCAGGGACACGCCGGAGAGCGTAACTAAGCGCTTTATAAAATTCCAAAATAATTAAATAAAATATATCAAGCTGATCCATCTGTAGGTCACCAGGTCCTCAAAACGTCCCTTTTTGACTATTGGGATTTTTTTTTGCACCCAAGAATTTTTGAGGAATTGGAGCACTCTATGTGATAGAACTTTAGATAACGTGAAGACAATATCCCCAGATCAGATGCTCAGATTGCAACAATTTTAGCTATACCTGGAATTTTTCCTAGATTGTGGCATATTGGAGGAACCTCAACATCACAACTTATGTCCCCTGTCCAGTGTCAGAGGCCAATCTTCCCCTGAAACCTATTGCTACCACACTTACATCAGTATTCAATGCCATCTTCAAATCAGGAGATTTCCCTATCTGTTGGAAGATGGCCTCAATAATTCCACTACTGGAAAAACAAAACCTGGATCCAATGGATCCAAATAACTTTAGACCTATCTCACGCCTCCCACTGCCAGCGAAAGTGTTTGAGAAAGAAATAAACTCCCAGCTGAGCGCCTTTCTCCAAGAGAATAAGCTACTGGATCCTACTCAGTATGGTTTTAGAGAAGGGTGTAGTACTGAGGCTGCCCTGATAAAACCAACAGAAGAAATTAGGAAAGCCCTGGACCAAGTAGGTGAGGCTGCCCTCATTATGCTGGACCTATCCACGGCCTTTGACACGGTCCACCATTGACCTCCTGTTTGACCGTTTGTTGGAGTATGGAGTCAAGGGCAAGGCATGGATGCTGATAAAAGCCTTCTTAACTGATAGAACACAAACAGTATCCATACGGAAGTTCTACTCTAAACCACAAACAGTATCCATACGGAAGTTCTACTCTAAACCTTTTTCTTTAACATGTGGAGTGCCGTAGGGATCGTCCCTTAGCCCAACCCTCTTTAATGTTTATGTAGCACCGTTGGCCCCCCTGATCAGATTCTATGGATTCAGTCTTACTTCTTATGCAGATGATACATAAGTTGTAGTGTTACTAATACCGGAACAAGAAGTAGGGATGAGCAAGAAGTTCCTTGACTGCATGGGAGCAGTCAAAACTTTGATTACACAGAATTGCCTAAAATCAAACCAGGGCAAAACTGAGATCCTTATATTCGGAAATAAGGCCAACTTCTGGACCCCGGACTGCTGGCCATCAGATCTGGGCACCCTCCCTAAACCTAAGAGGAGGGGGAAAAATCTAGGTGTTAAGGTGGATGATAGACTGAGCTTTGAGGATCAGATAAACGCCACGACCTCAGCCACCTTTCACTCCCTTAAAATGCTAAAAAAGGTCAAACCTTTACTGCCGGAAGACAGTTTACGAACGGTTGTCTCATCCCTCATTTTATCACGGCTGGATTATTGTACTGGGCTCTACCTGAATATCCAAGAGCAGTACTTGAATAAATAGTAGACCCTGCAAAATGCAGCAGCAAGACTTGTGACAAGTACCCCTAAATTTGTATCTGTCGCCAAGGAAATTAAAAGACTACACTAGCTGCCAATTTGGAAATGCGTGTACTTTAAGTCTCTATGTATTGTCTTCAAGGAGCTACATGGCCAGGATCCTGAATTCTTGATTCACCAGTTTTAATGGTACACTCCCAAAGAACTTTGCGCTCACTAGGGGCCAAACTTGTGTGCGTACCACCCACGTAGAAAGCTACGTAGGGAGGGACAAGTTTCATTATAGGTGTGGCTAAAACTTGGAAGGCCCTACCTTGGAAGCTGAGGAACTCCACTGACCTCCTCACATACAGGAAAGTACTCAAAGCTTGGCTATTTAACTTATAGAATCCTCCAGTGACACCTTCCTGCAATCGAGTTCTCAGTAGAGTTGAGCTACCAGCGCCAGGACACCCCCGGGTAACAGTGCACGCTGTAAATATAAGTTACATAACATAACAACTGACTTTTTTCACACAAAGGGATAAAGGAAAGGGTGCTATTGATTTGGCAGAATTAATCTTCCGCCCTATAACCATTTCCATATAGTAGAGTCCAAACTACTGGCAGTATATTTATTACAGAGATACTTACTAGAGGTTAACTGACATTTGCAATAATATGCCCGGAAACTCTTACGTCCTTGGACAAAGCTGTGATTCCCACTAGTCTTTCTTATTTTATTAGATGGATTTGTATGATTTGAAGGAGTTTATTATGTCCATGGACAAACTGCAGTTACCATTGCTCCCTTCCACTTTTTAAGATATATTTATAAGATTTAGGGGATTCTATTAGAGCAGCTTTATTATTTCACATTTAATAGTAGTCACTTTGCTACTTTACAATACTTGCCACACCAGGGATGATATCTCAAACTAGAGTCCCAATTACAGCACAAAGACTTAGCAAAATATTGTGCCCCTTCATTCTGCTGAATAATATCAAGGATCTGTTCCTCTCTTGCTGTCAGCAATTCAATTCTAGAGGTTAACTAATATGCTCAAATCAAATACAGACAAGAAGGAATTACTGATTTTTGGAGCTGTCTCTTTGTGAAATGCAATCTATGGCCTTATGATTTGGGAACTCTCTGATACAGGCGAGTAGTGAAAACATTGGATTTTAGTTTAATACCAAACTCTCCTCGGAAACCTAGTCAAAGATATCCACATGTTCTTTGAGATCTTCAGTTCATTTAACTATCACTTTTAATAAGTCTGTATCTAAGAGCTTCCTGAACGGCATGCAGTTGGGTTCAGAACTCCGATGCAGTTTGAGGAAGTTCCAGAGTCAAAGACCTTGCATACCCAGTAGATAATTTAGTGTTTCATCCTGTTGGTTCATCAGGTAGGTAGGTGGATGTAGAATAAAGGATTCTGGTTAGAGCATAATGGGATGGATCTTTCTTCAGGTTTGTACAGCCTTTACTGAAGTATGCTTTATGGATAGCACACAAGAGCTAAAACGTAAGCTTGGCATTTACTTTGAGCCAAATGAGTGCTTTGATGGAGGGTTAATATGGTCCTACTCGTGAAGTATAACGCTCAATCAAATTGTTAAGTTCTAAGGTTTGCAATGAGTTTCCAGTTGACCAGAGTGAATATTATCAAATTAACTGAAGAAGAAGGCTCTCTGTGTTCAGGGTTTAGAAGAAGAAGGATTTTCACTGGAGAGAGAGCTGCAATTTCCACTATGATTTGACTTGAAGTGAAGATGTGAAATCTGAGTATTAGAGTAATAGAGAATTTCCAGAAGTGGAGGTAGGGTATCAAGCTCTGAGTGTCAATCAAATAGTCAAGCTCAGCATTTCCAACTACAAAAATCTCAATCTTGGATCTGTATGTATCTTGTTTTAATTCTTGTACAGTCCCTACCCATATTGCCTATGTTCCCAGTCCATCTCATTCCTATTCTTAACCAGCTTCCTGTCTGGTATCAGTAACCTCAAGGCTGTCTTAAATTGGTGTCTTTCATTTATGGGTGCCTGTGACTGTTTTCTGCATTGCCTTTCTGCTACTCTGATCTCACTGGTATTTTTAATGCTGCTGCTGTGTCTCAGAAAAGATGTTATCTTGTTGCTTTTTGAGGCAGTTTTTGACTGCTTGCTGCCATTTACTGCAGTGGTGACCCAGGAGAACCTCTCCTGACAGCCTTTTTTGTCTGGCACAGGAGGGGTTGTGCAATGCCTAACTCTTACTGCACAAAAAAAGGGGGAAGATTGGAAAAAAGAGGAATAAAGAACAAAATATTTAACAAATAGGTGACTGTTAATTCTCCTATTTAGGTGGCCTAAGTCCACTGTTGTTACTGTTTATTTAACAAAGCCATCACTAGACATAGAGGATGTGATAACAAGTTTTAATTACTGTAATCACCAACCGGTTATTTATCCGTAGGTACTTTGTTTTTTTTTATCAAACAATTTTTTCACACTGTACACAATTATACATACCTATATACACAATTATGTACAATTAAAAACAAAACCACACCACTGTTTATACAAAAAACGATGTACAAGGATTGTCTTGTTCACCCAACAAAAAATACAGTTTTAGTTTCCTCCTATTCAATCTAGAAGATACACTTGGAGGTAGTCAGACACAAGTGGTTCTAGGAGAAAATTATACAGAACCTATAATGGGATCGTGTCACATTGATACAAATTACAAAACAAGATAATGTAAAGGACTCCTCCAGAATGAAAGTGTCATGCACATCTCACTGGTGTGCTGACAGGTCCAGTAGGAGATTGAGCCAACCGTAGCAAGCAGCCACCAAGGCAACCTCCCTGTATTGGCAATGGTGCAAATCAGGGGCAAAATAAGGAGGTAGTGGAGAGGCCAGGAGATCCGGGATTGGCTACTGTGGAATCACAGAGGCAACAGAAGAAGTGGAGGTTGTTACAAGCTCACATAACAGTGACCTCAACACATTTTCAAGCAGCAGCAATAGCACTAGAATTGAATGTAACCAATGCAAAAGATAGTACTGCATGCAGAATCAAAGAATTAAAGAAAAGAATAAAGGAAGAAAGGACCCGAAGTACATGACAGTCATAAAGGCACCATTTGAGGCTGGAAAACACAGAGTAAGACCCATAAGCACAACAAAACGAAAATTCTTTGGGAAGTTACATGCTGTAAGCACAAAGTTGTGTGCAAGAGGTACTACGTTTATAACAATTTCTGCTGTCAAAGGAACGCAGAAATGTATTCCATTGCATGCTTTTGTACCCAAAGTCACTTGCCTTGTTGCAAATTGGCATCCAATGACTGACTACCCTGCATGCTAATATATTATGCTGTTGAAACAAAAAAAGAGTGTCCTCTGGAGTCTGGGAGACCACAAACAGGAGTAGAAGAACAAAAACTGAACTCACTTAGATCAGTTAGGAAAGGCCTCACTCACCACCTAGTGCTTCATCATTGGGCCCCACTAAAGAGGCCGAGTGTCTCTTTAGTGTGCTTCAACGCCAGAATTACTGCGGAGCACGTTTTGTGAATTAGGGCGTGCAGTGAAACTAAGTTACTTGGTAGCGAGGGGATTAAAAAAATGTCTTGAGTGTATCCAAAAAGTTTTATTTATTAGCAGATCACTTAGGACATATACTTAAAATTTTTTAGCCCCACATGATTTCATAAAAAGGGTACGGGTGATTTAATACATTTTTTACGTGCCATGAAGATTCTTGCACCACAACTTAGAATGAGTTTAATAAATGGTTATAAGGACTTTTTGTAAATGTACTTCAGTTTGAAAATTAATTAAGTGTAGATACATTAATGAATATATGACAGTTGTGTTTATTTTCCTTGACAGTGAGTTAATGCCCCTGACGAAGGGCAGAATGCCCGAAATGCATTGGGCCAAGTATAATTTGGATATTTGAACAAAAATGACATTGTGAAAAATAACGATGAAAGCAATTAAATTGAATGTTTCAATAAAACTTTATTTGAAAGTACGAAGTACAAAGGAAATTTTATTGTACAGTGTGCATCTGAGGACATCATTCCCGACTGGAATAACGCTACCATGTAAATAAAAGGACATAGACATACATTTAAGACAAGACAAACAGTTAGTGGTCGGTCTTATTTCCATAGATGAATCTATGGTGCTCCATTTGTTGTGGGAGGACAGTGGTGGTGCTATAACCTTATCATTAACACCAACCTCAGTCCCTGGGCAACTAACCACTAGTTACTGGAAAGTGTGGTGAGCTACACGTGAAAAAATGAAAAATTATTATGGCTGTGAGTTGAAAAGAAACTGATATTTCTATTAAAGATCAATGGACCTACTAGGCTGTGGTTCTGTGACTATTAAAATCAAGGTTAAAATGTCTCACTTATATGGTGAATTCATGGTACACCATGTGTCACGGGAGGGGGGTGGTAGCGTAATTGGCACACCCTTGACAAATGAGGAAGAAAGAAACACGAGTCAGAAAATAAACAGGATGGTACTTAGCTTTGCGAAATGATGCCAGAAAGTGGTCTCTCAGAGATCCAGCAGTCACTTACGCCCTCGACGCTAGGCACCCTCAGTATACCTGCGCCACCCTCGAACCAGACCCCGATGATCGAGAGCGGGACCGGCAGGGTTGTTTTTAAAGTGGTTCTATTACCGTAGCGGCTCTGTGATCGGCGCCGCTGCTTCTGGGGTGCGGCCGCGTTGCAGGTAGGCGGAGTTACGTGACTCTGGCCAATCAGGGTGCATCAGTCGTGATGACGACTGTCACGTGGGGGACACGTCATGCTTATGACCTAAGGCTGTTAGGTTTGTTCTAGTTGCCAAGGCAACTAGTGTCACATGGGACATTCAAGAGCTTTGGCGATTGATTTGTGGAGAGGACGGATATACGCTATCCTTTTAAGCTGTATAAATGAAACAATTCTGGTGTCCCATGTTGTCACGTTTGGAGAAACATGTTAGTAGAGGAGTTGCTACTATTGTGGGTGTCAAAGTCAATGCTGCTGGCCCAAGAGTAGTATTTACTTTAAAGGCCTGGGCACATGTAGTGCACTCTACTAGGGACTTATCATCAAACATGTTTTAGGGGGAAAGCACATGCACATTAGCACTGGTTGGCAGAGATAAAGTGCTCCAAGTCTTAAGGCCAACAAAACTAAATTACTAAATTGGAGGCAAGCAAGCAGAATGTTTGGGGGAAGACCACCCTATGGATGACAAGTCTAACATACAGGCTCTATGCCCTTTAAATGGTTTGATGTCAACTGGCCCAGGGCTCACTGTGTCTTGCTGGAGGTAGTGAAGGTCACTCCTAGAGATTGTTTGTGCGTTGCTTTTTGTCACGCTTCATATAAGTGAATTTTAAAGGAGTACAAACATTTCTTTAATATAGGAGACATGGGAAGAGTTGCTTTGTGCCAACAGGTTATGGGATCCCTCCAACTTTTGGGAAATTATTAATAGTCCTATCCTGAAACCTGAGGCTGAACCTTCTTTACTTCCCACAGTCCTGCCTGTTTTTTGGATTAGATATTTTGAGTGCATATATGTTGAACCCAAACCTATCCCCCATCCTTGTGATTGTCTGTTGTTTTCCTGTTAATTTTTCTGATGAGGAGGTTTGCAAGGCCATACAACCTGATGGAGTCCTTTTGGGCATTTCATTATGTCATCTGGTGCTATGGGCCTCTTTGATAACATTATATTGTAATGCTGTTGTTAAACAGTCTATACCTAAGCCATGGTTTATTTTAGTGATAGAACCCATTTTCAATACAGAGAAGCGGTGCCCATTCTATAGGGTATCATCCCATTTCTTTGATCTGTCCATGGTTAAGATCTTTGGCTGTATAGTTTTTAATAAGTTATTGAATTGGGCTTTTGAACACAGTGTCTTATCCAATATCCAATAATGTTTTCAGCCTGGTTTAGGGATGGTTAATCAATGACTCAGTCTCTACCTCATTATTAATAAATACCCAGTGGCCAAGCAAGGGGCTTTACATCTGGACTTTATTGACCTAGTTTCAATATAAATGGGATATCAAATCGGATATTTTATTGGATCTTGGTGTGGAAATCAATTTTGTTTTACTCTTACATGATCTTCATTTTAATATGTCTGCCTCTGCTCATTTGGGTCTCAGGGGGAGTGCATAGATAATTTTAAACTGAATTGGGGTAGGGGGGTTTCACCAAGCTGTATTCTGGCTCCATTCTTTTTCACGTACATTAACAACCTGAAGAAGGCTCTCATTGAGGGTGGTACTTATCGGCCTTGTATCGGACATTATTCAATCCCTGTGTAGTTCTATGCAGATAATGCTGTCCTGATTTCCAGAACTGTATTGGGGTTGGATTATCTGCTTAACTCCCTTGTGCACTTTATGGGCAGTCTTGACTTGAGTACTAATGTTTCTAAATCACATGGTATGGTGATTGGCCCTCAGGTCACTGAGTCTAGAACTTTTCAGATCAAAGGCAATATTGTTAA
Source organism: Lissotriton helveticus (assembly GCF_964261635.1). NCBI lineage: Eukaryota > Metazoa > Chordata > Amphibia > Caudata > Salamandridae > Lissotriton > Lissotriton helveticus. The sequence continues at coordinate 1,450,650,515 of NC_136065.1, forward strand.
CCATCTTGTACATTTGCTTATTTAGAAGTTCTTGTTCATTCTTCTATGAGCTGGTCCCCTGTGGTCTCTTTCAGATGCCTTATGCTCACTTGAAGTATTGCTTCTGTCTTTTACTTTTTTGAAAAGATAGGGGCCGAAATCAATATAGATCATGCTTGACATTTCTAAAGCAAAAAATGTTCCTAACACTGCCTACGGTACCAAAGGGATCACCTTGGGGCCAAAATAAAAACAATTACAGTTCTTGCCATGATGCTGCTAGACTCTCGTGGGATCATGGAAAACCAATACAAAAAATGGCGGCCACCATTTTATTTTTCCCAACTGGGAGCAGGCTTGTGTTCTGTATCCCTGCCCGCACTGATGAGGGCAGGGAAACACAAACCATATTGCTCCCACCCAGAGGGTGCAGCATAAATAGCTGCTCCCTCTGGGTGGGAGCACTGTGGGTCCCCACTCCATGCCAGGAGCCGGCTGGGCAGCTGTCGACTTGGGGTTCCCCCTGCTGTCACCAATACGATGCTTCGTGGGTGCCTCGGGTGGGCACTGGGGCACCCACATAAACTTAAGTGAGTCCCAGGGGATCGGTTCCCTAGCATTAAAATAGGCCTGGGGTGAGGGACCACGAGCCCCCCTGTTTTAAACAAAAAATGGCCCATGGCTTGGGCCATTGGTGCCTGTGAAAACTCTGAAAGAGGGGCTGTGTGGCCCCTCTCCCTTTTGTTGTTAATTTGGCCCGGGGTTGGGTCCCTGGGCCAAAGAAGGCTCAGTTAGAGGGGCTGCATGACCCCCTCCCCTTTTATAATTGAATTTGATCAACAGGGATGGGTATGTAGCCCCTCCCTAATCTCATGGAGGCCCTGGGGACCCCATCCCCGGAAGTCACGATTTCAATTTTGAGGAGGGGGGTGTGCAGCCCATCTCACAAATCATAGATCTATAAAGTTCTATGACATTATTGATAACATCAATGTAACATCTGAAATGGCATCATTGATGACAACTCTGTGGAATGTGGGGAAAGAAATTATAGTTACTTTAGGACACAAGTTATAGTTACTTGAGATAACTATCTCTGGTAAACTTCAATGATTTTTTATATTAAAATGGTATGTTTTAACTGATATTTTCACCTAACTATAACGTCCATTTAAACTTTGGCTTACAGTGAAAGGCAAGGTGTATATTGATCCTTTGCATCACTTCCCACAGGCACCAACATGACACTTGATTTAATGTTTTTTCTGCATTCAAGAACAAAATCACCATTGGTGTATGTAATGGTTATGCGACAACATTGCAAGGTCGTGGAGGCAGTGTCTCTTTTGTTGACAGGGTGGGGTTGTTGTTTACATGCTACTTGCTGATCTGTTCACAGTATTTTGTAATACATCTTAATGTAAACATTTAATTTTAATATAAGACTGATATTCCAGAGGATCATTACCTTTCCTCAAAAATGCTTAGGGTTTGGTATATTACAACCTGTGCATAAACCTGTGTTCATGCACAGGTCAGATTTACAAGTTTGTATGTATATAAATCATCCAAAAATAATTGGATGCGTTAAATTCACCAACCTTCATTACATTTTGGAAAATTTAACAGGTGAAAAGCATACAGCATTTAACGCATCATGCATATTTTGGTGCATTAAACACCAAAATTCACTTGTTATTCCCCACCAACTCATAATAGGTGTTATTTATTGCACTGAATAAATAATGTACCTCTGGTATCATTATTTATCTTGTGCAATAAATAGTCCTGAAACTCGTTATCAGGGCCTTAGATAGGGCCATCTCTTCAGCTCTCTGGGGGAAACATCCTTTACAACGCAACTGTTACAACTCACTACCATTACAACGCAACCATTACAACGCAAGTCATTACAACGACTTGCGCTGGGGGGCGCTCTAGGATAGGGAATAGGTTTATTTACTATCCAACACCTTCCCTACTATCCACGGGGACTGGAGTTGGAATAGTAAAATAAACTATTCACTATCCAGCGCCCCCCAACGCAAGTCGTTGTAACGACTTGCGTTGTAAAAGTTGCGTCGTAAAGGCATGCGTTGTAATAGCATGCATTGTAACGTCATACATCCATCTATTTCAGCAGGTATTGTATCAGGGCCAGCAGCCCTATCAGAGTTTACAATTTTATAAGATGGATAACTTCCTCCAAATTGAGACTAAATGCTAACCTCTAGGACTGGATCTCAGATAATTTTGGGAGATTACTAGATTTATATCTATTAATGTCGGCCACTAGTGTGCCTGAGGCTCATTCGTGTTTATATAGTTTAGTATACTCTGCTTTCCGTGAATAGCTTGTATATTTTTGGGGATATCTGTAGTTTGAGAATATATACCATGATTTACATGATCTATGGCCTGTTTCAAAAATTCATTTCTACTGTTTTTGAGTTTCTTCAGTTACGTTGGCAAATTGTAGAGCTTTCATTCTGCCCCTAACTAAACAAAATTGATGGTATAAGAGATTTGTCTTCTTTTGGCAATATTTTATAGAGCTTGATTACTCACTCACTGTATAAACAGGTTTACTACAGAGCTCATGCTCTATCCTTAGATGTTCAGCCAAATTTATTAAATATGACCTTCGAATGCCTCTATATTAGGCCTTCAATAAGTGCCATGTAGCTACATACAAGGGTGGACTTCTCCAATCAAAGATAAAGTGCTTTACTAAAGACTGAAGGTAGCTTTTAAAATCTAAAAGAAACACAAGGCTGGAAATGGGTAGGAACACATTTAGAAAGGAACAGCATAAGGTTCTCCTTATCAATAAATCCATAATCACTGGAAAATATCCCTCTCCACTATATAGTCACATGGAGTTATAATTCTATAAGTGCCACTCTATGCAATGGAAAAAACAAGGGGGCATAATATTAAGCCAATTATCGCTGCTTTTACAGCTGTTTTTGGCGGAAAAACTGTGATAATATTATCGCAGTATCATCAAAGACACGCTAACAGGCTTTAGCGCGTGTTTCCTTGTGCTAGCACCCGTTTCACTAACACTTTGCATCGCATCGCTAATCAGATGCAAAGTAGGCGTTCCTTTACAGAACAACATGAAAAAGATAACTAACTGTACTTTGCGGTATTAACAAGCCGGCCCAGGACACCTATAGTGATATTAAAAGCTGCCCTAACCGTGGTTATTGCCGGAAGCTAACGTCTGCTACATTTCGTACTTAGCTAAATGTATTAAGAGAGGTGGATCATCAGGCTAAGTCCACCATGGCCTATCAACAAGGAATTCCCTATCGCTGCAGTGTAATCACTGGATTTCCAGCAGGGGCCGCTCTAGGCGGCCCTGGGCAGGGAGCGTAGGTAGGCGGCCCCGGAAGAGGGGGTCCGGGTGGGGCGGAGCGCGGAGGCCAGTGAAGTGGGGGGGGTCAGGCTGTTTGGAATTGGAACAGAGTCGGAGGCCGCCAAATCCCTGCCAGGGGCTGCCACGCAAATATGTATCCATCCTCAGAGGATTATTATATTAAGGATATATATTGGCGTGGTGGCCCCTGGGGTTTGGTGGCCCTGTGCAAGTGCACAGCTTGCACATGCCTAAGGGCGCCCCTGATTTCCAGCATTATACCCGCATTTCACCGCGATCCCTGGATTAATTATCGCCTCAGAGATTAGCATTGATAATAACGCGCTAACCCGGCGATAACATACAACAGTAGCCGGAGATGAATGGAAACGTGCTATGGGCGCTTTGCGATATTCATTGCCATCTGTTGATAATATGCCTCATCCTGGTCCCTAAATACCCGATGGGCTCAAACATATTCTAGGAAGCACTTATGATATGAATTGCAACCAGGGTCTTCTCTGAATAAAAATACATAGAATGACCAATGTATCCCTTTTATTGGAGGTTCTTTAGGTATGGTTAAAAAGCAACAGGTAGTGGGAAAATATGGGACATAAAGATCCTATTACCCTAATAGACTGCTGACATGTTCAGCCCTATGGGTCCAGGGCTTTCATTAAGACAAAATGTGCCCCGGATTATATTTAATCTGTGAAACCACGCTACTTTAGGGGGATAGACAATCATGCAACCCAGAAGTTCATGCATATGATGGCTTACTAACTCGCTATATTGAAGGTATGTATGATCTTGATTCCCAAATATTCAGTCAGTGAGCGCAGCATGGCAGGAGAAGAGGGGCATGCCCTTATAGTCACACAGTCAAATGTGCCATGTCTCAGGGTACCTATTTCAGCCTTCGCAAGTTATCTATTACTACATCCTTTCTGTTATGGTAGTGTGCTTTTAGTTCATATATTCATATTATGTGTTGTACTTTCGCTTAAACATAGCAGCTACCTATATGGACATTCAGAAGTACGAATGTAAGAATTCCTTCACACAATGTATCAATAATCCTAGGGACACTTTCTCACGACAGCTCTCTGAATATTTTATTATATTTATTTAAGAGTTTTATATAGCGCTGGCCAGACCCGAAGGTATCAGAGTGCTTTATCATGATGCAATTGGCTGCACAGTATTACAATAAACAGCATTGTCTTGTGTCGAATCTTGTTCAGGCATGGAGGCGGTACTAGGAGCGAGTAAAAAAGCAGGCTATGAAAATGCCGGATGTATGACGGTACAACGCGTACCATTACAACACGTACCTTTACGACGCAGGTTTAACAACGCAAGTCGTTACAACGACTTGCGTTGGGGGGTGCTGGATAGTGAATAGTTTAATTTACTATTGCAACTCCAGTCCCCGTGGATAGTAGGGAAGGTGTTGGATAGTAAATTAAACTATACCCTATCCTAGAGCGCCCTCCAGCGAAAGTCGTTGTAACGACTTTCGTTGTAAATCCTGCGTTGTAACGGTACCGCGTTGTAACGGTTCCGTTGTAAAGGATGTTTCCCAAAATGCCTCCTTATCGAAGTGTCTATGTTCTACACTGGGCGAGATTCCTGTGGTAGAGGAGCGCTGTCTCTTTGGGAGGCAGCTACCCATTCAGATGAGATCGTTTGAGTAAGAGGTCTTTGAGCTGACTTTTGAAGTTTAAGAAAGAGGGATTAGACCTGATATGGACTGAGATGGAGTTCCAAATTTTAGGCGCATTTCCCAGGAAGGAGCGTGATACGATTTTTGTTTGGGAGTTTTTGGGGGAATGAGAAGTAGGGTGTTGATGCTCCTGAGATTCCTCGTTTGGCCTGCCTTTTTGAGTTTGGAAGCCAGGCAGGCAGGTTTACCAGTGTGAAGAGCTTTGTGTGTGAGACATGCAGTTCTGAAGTTGGAACGCATTTCGATTGGGAGCCATTTTAGCTCTCTTAGAGAGGGAGAGATGTGGTTGTATTTCTATACTCCAGTGACCATCCTGGCAGCTGCATTTAGAGTTGATCGAAGGGGAGCTAAGTGAGACTCTGCCATGCCAGTGAGTGTTTCGTTCCTGTAGTCCAATCTGGACAGAACCAGGGATTGTGTGGCCTGTTTAAGGTCCTCGGGAGGGATGAAGGATTTTATTTTGTTGAGTAGTTTTAGGTTGAAGAATGCACTCTTTGCAGTGTTCTTGATATGTTTGTCCATGTTTAGGCTTGGGGCCAGAGTTAAACCCAGGGATTTTTACAGAGTCTGCCAGGGTAAGATTGCAATTAGGAGCATCAATGGACTTTAGCCATTCTGTGACTTTGGGGTTCTGCTCCTTGTTGGACATGAGAAGGATTTCTGTCTTATCTTAGTTGAGTTGTATGTGGTTGCGGGATAGCCAGTGCTGGACTTCTTATAGAGGGTTATTTAGCCTCTGTAGGTCTCCAATTGAGGATGTTTCCATGTAGATCTGGGTATTGTCTGCATAGAGGCGTAAGAGGATGTTGTTATTTTTTGGGTATGGCGGTGAGGGGCTACATGTAGATGATGAACAGTGATGGGGAGAGAACTGATACTTGTGGGACTCCTCTGGTTATGGGGAGAAGGTTAGTTGTGAAGTTGTTGATTTTTATTTGTTGGGAGTGATTTTGAAGGAAGGAGGTAAACCATTGTAGGACCACCTTGTCTGCTCCAATCCTTTCTCGGAGTACATTTATGAGCAGATTGTGGTCAACTGTATCGAAGGCTGCCGATAGGTCAAGGAGTATGAGTAGGCAGCAACAGTCTGCATCGAGTGATTTGTAGACATCGTCTATGACATTCAGGATCGCTGTCTCTGTGCTGCATTTTTTTCTGAAGCCCAATTGGTGAGTATCTAGAAGGTTATTGCCATGAATGAGTTGGTTAACTTGGAGAAGAACACATCTTTCCAGGATTTTGGCTAAGGGAGATTGGAGACAGGCCTGAATTTATTGGAGTTGTTTGGGTCTGAGCCCGTTTTCTTTTAGTATTAGCGTGCCTTGGACGATTTTATGACAGTCTGGCAACTCCGGTTCTCAGGGAGCTATTTATAATCTTGGCCCGGAGAGGGGCTACGGTGAGATAGATTTTTTTTCCAGTTGGGCGGGAATAGAGTCAGCTATGTTTGAGGAGGGTGGACCTGATAATCATTTCAGTGATGTCTGCTTCGGAGATGGGGTTGAATGTCTTCCAGCTGGTAGGAGGGCACCTGGGGGGTTAATTTCCTTCATTGCAGGGGGGGTCTTTTGTTGGGTAACAGAAGATGGTCATCAAGAGAGTGTTCAATCTTGGTGATTTTCTCATGAAAGAAATTGGCAAAGTTGTCACATAGCTCTTTGGAAGCCTGCACGGTTGTTTTGGGAGGCTTGGCTATTTGTTGTTTGATGAGATTGAAGAGTTCTTTGAGAAGATTTTTGGCATTGTCTAGTGCACTACGGAAATAGGTAGTTTCATTCCTAGACATTTTAAATGTCTACAAGAAGCATCCTCTGCTCTGTAAAGCTTGCTTACCCACTGCCAAGGATCCCGGTTGATAACAAATTGAGCCCCTACAGACAGAACCTGGGCTCACAGGCTCATATAAGCCTAAGTGAATGAGAACAGTATCTCTTTGGCTGACAGACTTTTGAGCGCTAATTCCAAAAAGTAAAGATCAGGTTTTGAGATATTTTAAGGCTCAAGAAAAGGCAAACAAGAAAGAGATGGCAGATGGGACAATGGAAATTACACAGATGTATACATAAAACTACATCTCCCAGAGTGAGTCCCAGCTTCGGTCACTTGAGGACCAGCACACAGACACACTTCAAGGTCAGTAGTGGCTGACAAAGTATTGAGGCCTGCTAACACTAAGGTCCCTTGTCTGGCAACAGTGTTTGATGTGACTCCTCCTTTCTTGTTTTCCAATGTGTGGTTCCCCTTGGTCATCTTGAACCTTCTCCTGTTGTGACCTGTTATATTCTTCCTTTGCCTTTTGTGTAGTTTGTATTTTGCTGAAGTGATCTTCATCTTAAGCTCCTGTGATGGTTAGGTGTGACATCTAGGGCCAGTGACAGCTTATCATCTGCCTGCAGTGGCTAAGTCCCAACCTGTGGCATTTGTGTGTCTTATTTTGCTCCTATGGTATGACCCACTTAATAATTTGCATTCCCTTACCTGTAGGTGGAGATCTGACCTTGATTAAGTTTGGACTTGAAGCACAGTACCTACGAGATCAAGTCCAGATTTTCCAACTACCAACATGCAAAAGTGTTCCTCTTCCTATACTCTTCCTCACCCCCTTGTCCCTTATCCTGGGTCTTGGTTACCAACCTTGACACAATTTAAAGGAGTGAGTTGACCTGTAGTACTGAGTCCATGACAAAGACTCTGTAGGATAGAGATTATTGAATACATATTTTTACCTTTCACATTATTTACATTTTGCACATTCTTTGTAGCCACAGCAATGGATATATTTACTACTATTTTTTGGGATATGTTCTGTATTCTCTAATAAACCAGTACAGATATCTGGTGTGTCTGCTCATTTTGTGGAAAGGGTGAAGGTAACCCAAGAACATTTCCATAGTATCTGGCAGGTAATGTTTGCTCCTAATGTGTAGGGTGAGGGGTCAACATTCACAACTCTCTGTTTGCCCCAATCCAAGTTTGTATACCATCTCTGCCAGGAGGCTATAGAAATTGTATAGGGTTTGACCAGCACTAGTTTTATATGCAACATCACACCAACCAGTGGGGCCCTAGATAAATAACATGAAGAACCACACACAAGAAATAGTACCAATGTGGCAAAGTTCAGTTAATACTGGTAGGAACGTTCTCCCTGTGATTAGACAGTAGACTGTTGTTCTGCCAACGGTTTGACAAGCTGTACTATTAAAAGCAAACCATGTCAGGGGAGTGCGTGCAGCCACCGAACAAGGTGGCCGTTTGACTCGAGAGCTCCTCGCATCGGCAGACAATTGGAGCAAACTGAAGCCTTTTCTTTGAACATTTTACTGTTCAAGCGGTCATTATGAACGTCGGAAGGCAGGGTGAGACACTCTATATGCTGCACTGATATTTTGGTTTCTTTTTGAGTTCATTGTCAGGTCTCTCCCTTTTTCTTTCTTTGCAGCAGCAATTTTAGATACTTCTGGCTTATGTCTGAGGAAATAAATGTTTCTCCTCCATTCTTTGCTATGCCTCCCCAAGAGGTTTGTTGACTTGTCCAGCTGCATACATGGATTCGTACTGATGCCGTGCATGCCTTTGGCTTTCCTGCTGTTCTCTACATTGCTTATTTGAGGCTCATCATACTGAAGTATTTGTCCCCTCACAGTTATGTTATGTTATGCTATTTGTACTTATAAAGCGCACTCCTACCCTGAGGTGTCCTGGCGCTGAGTACTGGTGACATGGGAAGCATTGAGCTGTTCAATGAGAAAAAAAACACATTTTTAAACCCTTACGAAAAGAAATGAGATCTGACGTGTTTCTTAGCTGGAATGGGAGTTCATTCCATGCCTTAGAGGCACAAAAAAAAAAAGCTTCTGCCTCCCCAGTTGGTTTTCTTAAAAGTGGAGGTTTGGACTAATTTAGAACCAGAGGAGGGCAGGGTTCTGCTTGGGATGTACCAGGCAAGTCAATTCTTGAGAAACTCCGGGCCAACCCCATTCACCGCCTTAAAGACCACAAAAAGTGCCTTGAACCGTGATCTGAGTGGAACTTGGAGCCAATATAATTTCTTCAGCTGTCCTCAACCCGAGGCAAACCTAGAGGTTCCCAACAGCATTCTCGCAGCCGCATTCTGGACCAGTTGCAACTTGTACATGTGTTGTTTCTGTACATTAAGATAGAGACTGTTGCAATAGTCCAGACGGGACAAAATAAGGGCCGTAACGACTGTACTTAGGTTGCTGGCAGAGGGAAGAACTTGATTTTTTTGATGATTCTGAGGACCATGAAACAGGCTGAGGTCACCTGATTCACTTGGTCCCCCATGGTGAGTTTGTTATCAACCATGACTACCAAATTCTTGGCTTTCCTAGAGGGTATTGGGCAGATCTTCCGGCCACCAGTCCGGTGTCCAGACCCAGGGATTATTGCCAAATTTTAACACCTCTGTTTTAGCTGAGTTGAGCTTTAAACAATTGGATGACATCCAGATGAAGATGGAGCTCATACAGTTCTGGAACCTATCCCCGCTTCCCTTTCTGCTCTCTCTGTCAGCGATAGCACATTCTGTGTGTCATCGGCATAGGAGGTGAGCTGGAAACCAAACGACCGGATGATATTGGCCAGGGGGGCCACATAGATATGAAAAAGCATAGGGCTCAGAGCCTAGCCCTGTGGCACCCCGCAGAGAAGCGAGAAGGGATTAGAGGTGTTACCATCTAGGTCTACTGTCTGAGACCTGTCAGACAAAAAGGAATGAAGCAATTTCCATGCTTAATCCTTCACACCAATGTCAGAGCCGGTGCAACAGGCAGTTCTTCTGCGAGACTCTATTTATCCAGTGCCAGAGACTTTTCTGCACATTTCATGGGCAGACTGAAGAAACTCAAGGTGTCTTCTCTTCATGTAGCCTCTTCACAGAAACTGTCATCATTTTTAAAATCTGCTAGCTATCAATCAAGATGTACTCCATCTACAGCCAACATGTCATCCTCATCCTCCTCTTTTGCTAAATTGGTCCGGCTGCGATCTCGTCTACTCCCAAGAGAGTCAAACAGGACCCCCTCTCCTGAGAAATCTTCTTCTCATAGCTCTCTTGTCCTGGTGCTTGAGGAGATCTGTGTGCTCAGTCTAGTCATGAAAGAAACCAATATGCACATTCAGAATTTTGGTGACAAATGGTCTCAAATGGAAACCAGAGTCGAGGACCATGAACGTGTCAGTGAGGTGCAAGATGAGTCTTAAAAATGGCAACTTTGGAGAAAGAGGTGGCGGCATTGAAGGCTCATTCTGAAGATGTAGGAAACAGAAATGGAAGAAATAACTCACACCTCTATGGTCTTCAGGAAGGATTGGAGGGAATGGATCCTATTGTCTTTTTTACTATTTTTGCCTCAGCTGGTGGGCCCACCCTCCTCCACATGCTTGAATATTCAGAGAACTCATTGACTAGGTCCATGTTCTATTTTATCTTCCTCATCACCCATGCCCAGAGGTGTCAACATCTTTTTTCTGGAATTTACTGATTTACTGAAAGACCTCGATGCAGCGAAATCTAAAAGGCAACATTTATGGCAGGGAAGTAAAATTTTCATCTCCCAGGTTGTTTCAAGAGCTACAGCTGCCAGCCGGAAGGAGTTCCTAGATCTCTGTCCTCAATTACCCTCCATGGGTGCCCGCTTTGGTTGATTCCATCCTTGTCGCTTCAAAGTGACCTTTCAGAATAAAACTTCCTCCTTCACAGTTCCTGCGAACATGCAACAATTTCTTAGTCTTCATTCTTCCATCCATATGAAAACTTCTGCGTCCTTGTTAAGATAACTGTTCTCAGTGTTTTATGGTTCCTCCTGTATATAATCTGCCTCTGGGCATTATTTTCCAATTGCAGTTTCATGCTCATTTCCTTTATGATTCTTTTACGATTATTGTGTTATTTGCGGTTATTGACTAACCTTCCTCTTTTTCAGGTTCCTTGTCGTCTTATCAAGTCACTTACCCTTTTCTGTTCCATTTATCTGTTGAGGCATTCATTGTGCCATCTTTACCCATGCTGTCATCAATTCTTCACCGTGTTCATCCTTATCAGGTATGTTTCTACAGTCGTCATTGCTTGACATGTATTGTGTATCTTTTTTTAACTTCTCCTTTCTTTCCTCCCCTTTTCTTCCCTTTGACTTCACTTTTCTTCTATATTTTCAGTTTCTTTTTCGATGTCTTATTGTTTACAGTATCGTTTGTCTTAATAGACCAACTTTGTGGATATATTTCTATCCGTTGTTCCATTCAGAGTTATTTCTTGGAATATTAAAGGAGTAATTAACCCTATAAAGAGGCAGAGAATTTTGTCTCACTTGGCCAAATATTCTCCTGACCTCGTTTTGCTCCAAGAAACTCACCTTTCTGAACTTGAGGCTTTGAAAATTAAACAAGGTTGGGTTGGTTCTGTTTTTGTCTCTCCTACCGTAAATAAGAAATATGGCAATATTCTACTTTGTCACAAGTACTTAAAATTGATAACTGTTTCCCAAGAATTTGATTCCGAAGGCAGGACACTTTTTCTCAAGTTAATTGTAAATGATACCCCCTTACTATTTGTAATATTTATGGTCCTACCCAGGTTGATAATTCCTTTTGGCCTAACATTTAAAAAAAATGAGTGAATCATGCTGATTTGGCATGCAGCTGGACTCTTCCATTCTGAAACAAGAATCTACAACACAACAAATATAAGCTAATCACACATTATATCTTAGCCATTTCAGATATTGATTGGACTAATACATGAAAGTCAATAGGATTTGCACTCAAAAAGGCCAAGCAAATGAGAGAGGGAAAGGAGTGAAAGCATGCTATCCTGTGAATAGCACAAAAGCCCATACTCTGACATCCAATAACCATAACCTGAAAGTGCAACCATTGCCGGACACTATCATGCAGTGCAGAACCGACGTGTAATTCCGAAGAGAACCACATGGCTACCCAAAATTCTAAGGAGTGAAAACATTCAACTCTTACCCTTCAAGATTAAAAGAGGCTGAATATGTCACTAAAAAATAATAATAAAAATAGGTGCTGTTATATAATTCTAATGAGCCCCAGGAGAAATGTTATTTGTACAATGATTTGCCGAGTTGAATAACGTCCAAATTAGCTCTTACCCGACACTATAAGCAGCGTGCTAGAAAACCAACACTCCTGGTTCATGGGTCCGTATAAGCGAATACTCTGGGTGTCACTAAAAAAGCATGATACATTTCAATTACTTACAGGGATTACCCATGGTTGCGTGTAACAGCCGAAAACAGCGGTAAAAGTATCTTACCTGACTCCCATTAAACAATTTGTGCCTCAAAGGCATATGTGACTTCAACAAACTTTAATACACGCCTAGATTGAACACTAAAAAGAAAGAAAGATGACGTGCAACTTGAGTTCCCACTGCTATCCAGCAGACAGAAACATCTGCGCTCGTTGATATTGTGATTAATAAATGAGGTGTTCAACAAGCTTAGAAATACTAGTCTAGGAAGCACAAGTCGAAGTAGCGAACAAATGCTGATATTACAGCTTGCAATCTAGGTTTAAACTGCGAACCAATTAAGAGAAAGAAACGAAGCGATCAAAACTCAATGTTCACTCATTGTGAAGATGAAGTGCATAACCATATATATGCTTAGTCTGAGTGGTGAATAAAGTATAAAGAAAAGGACATAACATAGGCAAAGTGCTTAAAACAGTCCACCTCAAGCGAGGCTAAAAAATAGTGATATCTCATAATAATGTGGAAAGGAGATAGAGATTCAGTGGGTGGGCAAGGGAAAAGAGTGCAAATCCTTTACAGAAGTCTACTGTTAGATATAGCATGAGAGCAGCGCCAGGATAGAGTGGGGAACCTGTGCCCTAGTGACTGTTGGGACAAGAGTCATAGAAGAGCCCTGGGGCAGCCAGCATTGATAGGTATGTTTACGAGTCGGATTGGGACAAACCGAATGCTGTTCGGAGTCTTTCCTACCAACATCATAATTGGCCCCTATATGGCTGATTTATATGTTGGTGTTAAGGATACTCAGTTGAAATGGCGACAAAGTATTCTTATCGCCAACATAATGGTCCACCCACCCAATTTAAATGTAGGCACACTATGCGCAACCACAGCGGAGACTTCTCCATCCTGCCATGCTTACACTGCTGAGACTGCCCCACAGAGTAATAACCATCTGAAGATCTGAAGATGACCTCTATGTGCACCCACCTATCTTAGATGGGTGAGCATACAGGTCAGTTTTTACTGCCCATCATTTCCCCCCTTGCCATAGGAGATAATTACCATGGTGCGAAGGGTAATTTTGTTTTATTTTCAAAAAGTAAATTCTGCTTTGGGTTTATTTTTTAAAAATAAAATACATTTGGTGGATGGCTCCCTCATTTTGACAGAGCTGTGCATCAAACTTTAAAATAGTGGCTGTGGTTCTTAGCTGGTGTTGATGGCATGTGTTCAATGGGTGCTGACCATTGAGAGCACTGGCCTTGAATATTGGTATTGTAACCATAGTGGTAATAGCAGCGGCATCAGAAATAACAGTGGTATCATGTTGCAAATACAAGTTGCAGATGGACAGTGCTAACATCGCTTAAGTACTAAACGTCTTTCCATCCCATTTGCAGAACCAGATAAAACGCATACTACTGGGATAATTGGCATAATTTGGTCACATCACAGCTATGATTTTAACAGTGCCTATCCTGTGAGGTACTTTTGATCTGCGTTATTGAGTTACGGGGTTAAGAGGATGGAGAGGGGTGCATCACTGATGGTGCAGTGCTTTGCCTCTGACTATAGTGTGTGTTGTATATGTGGCCTGGGAGCCTATGCTGGCAGACTGAAAGACTGTGTTTATGGCTGGATGACGGATGTCTGACTGATTACAGGATATAAGAGTGTTGAGTCCTGGTTCCCAGGCACGCTACCAGGTCAAACACTACACTCCCTGGTATCGTTGCCAGCCCTAAGGGTGGTTCTGTGGACTTCTGCTGCCCTCGTGCTGAGTATGTACGTCACTTCCATGGTACTCTCTGTTAGACGTGTTTTTCCACTGTCTTTTTTGCTTCTGAAATCTTGGTTTTGACTGTGTGCTGCATTTGATTTCCACTGATTTTAGTGGAAGTGCTCCCTGTGTAATTTTAATTATGACCTCTTATCCATGATTGGCATATTTGGTTTACTAATAAGCCCCTAGAAAAGTGCACTGTGTGTGCCCAGGGCTTGCAATTTAAATACTACTAGCGGGTCTGAAGCACTGATTGTGCTACCCACCTGAGTAGCCCTGCAACCATGTCTCAGACTTGCGCAGTGTTTGAGTGTGCAGTTTTGTACTGCCATGTCGACCTGGCAAGTGTACCCACATGCCAGGCCCTTACCTACATGTAAGGTACCCATAACGTAAACCCAAGGTGGCTTCGTGGGCAGGGTGCTGTGTATGTGAAAGGTAGGACATGTACTGGTATGTTTTGACATGTTCTGATAGTGAAATACTGCTAATTTAGTTTTTCATTATTGCAAGGACTTTCTCTCCCATAGAATATCATTGGACCTGGCTCGTAACTTTGTACAAGTGAAACTACCCATGGGGAAGAGATAGAGATCTGGTGTTTGGGGTCTCTGAACTCACAATTTAAAAATCAATATTTTGGTGCAGTTGGTTTTTAAATGGTATGTTTGAAAATCTCTCTTTCAGAAAGTGGGCATTTTCTTGCTTTACCATTCTGTGCCTCTGCCTGCCTGTGGGATCTACGTCTGGCTCAGACTGACAATTGGGCTGTTTGTGCATTCACTCTAGACAGTTACACAAAGGGAGTTGAGGTTTGCCCTACATATCTTGATGGTCCATCACCTGGCTGATGGGCCTTCCTGAGCTACAGGGTAGGAGGAGTAGTCTCTGACACCTGAATAGGGCTGTGCCTGTCCTCAAACAAACCCGTCTCCACACTCTGTAGTGTGTCTAGAGCCAGGTCAGGGAAAGGCAGGGTATTGTGCACTTCAAAGTCTTCTCTTTGAAGTGTGCCTACTTCAAATACACCATCACTTCAGAACACTTCTGAACTAAGAGAAGATTCTGCCAAAAAGAAGAGCTGGAGTAGTTGTATGAGGGAAACTGCCACTCTGCTTGGCGCTGTGTTGTGCTGGCCTACTAGTTGCTGCTTCTGTCTTTGGCCATAAAAAGACTGGGCTTTTGCTTTCTGTATCCTGGTTGCCAAGGTTTTCCAAGGTCTTGGGTGTGCCTGCCTCCTGTAAGAAGTCTCAGGGCCATCAAAGTGTTCAGCTGCAGCTTCTGAGCTCCTCTGCTGAGTGTTCTGACATGCCAATTGGTGCCAATTCAAGTTCTGAGCCCTAGGAGGTGGTTTTGCTGCACAGAAGAGAAGAAAATGTACCTTCATCCTTCAGCGAATGTTTTTTCCTGACGGACAACGGCAGTGCAGCTGAAAAACCAAATGCATTCGCACGGTGCAGCCAAAGAATTGAAGCAGCGCCTGCCATACAGCTGAAAGCTTACCACAGCCCAAGTTCTGAGCACTGTATCATCGATGTCCGTGGCACCCGCTCAAACACTGAGACAGGCCCTGCGATACGGCTGAAGAAATCCATTCATCACCTGCTTCATGCCTGGAAAATCGACACAGCGCCTGTTTCACAGCATTGACCCAGCACGCCTGGATTTTCAATACATCGCACCTGTTCTTCATCAAGGTTGCCCAGCAGTAATGAACCAAGGATGCGTGTCCGATATCAATACATCACCTACCCTCACAGTGAGGAACAGACGTATCAACTCCCCTGACAGTAAAGAACCCACGCATCAACTCACCTGCACTGCAGTAAGGAACCAGCGCATCACCTCCTCTGGCAGTAAGGAACTGATGGATTACCTTCCCAGGGAGCAAGGAACTGACTCATTGCTTTACTTTTATGGCACCTCACCTCCCGCACCTGTTTTCATCTTTGTTTTTGATACATCCCAGGTACCTTGTGATAATAGTGACATATGAATAGTTTCCCATGGACTGAACTATTTTTAAACTTTTAAAAGTGATATCTTTGCTTGTGTATGTTAGATTTATGTTTGTTTGGCCTTATTTTACTTAGAAAAAGATTGGTGATTTTTCTAAACTGGTGTGGTGTCTATTTATAGTGTTTTCACTGTGTTACTGTGTGTTTGTACAAATGCGTTACACATTGCCTCTAAGATAAGCCTGACTGCTCATCCCAAGCTACCCAGAAGTTGAGCAGATGTTATCTTGGGTGTATAACTCCCTTAATCTGACTAGAAAAAGGGTCTCTGATTGGAACGGGATGCAAGCCACTCCCAACTGGCCATATGACCACAAAGCTCTTATCTGTAGTGGCTCTTAACATCAATGGCCTCCTGCACTTTATTAAAAGGAAGATGTTGAACTTATTAAAATCCCAAGTACCCCAACCTAGTGTCGATACAAGAAATGCACCTCACCCCAGCTGAAATCAATAAACTGCAGTTCAATTGGACGGAAACGGTTCCCTATGCATGTAAGGCCCAACACTCTCAACCATTACCAGGCACTCCTCGGATCATCACAAAAGGGAAGTACTCCCCCCCCTTCATCAGTAAGTCTCTTCCCATTTGCATATTGAAAACATGGTCTTATGTAGATGACAGATATTTATTTGCCAAGTTAAAATTACAGGACTTCATGTTCATTGTGGTTCTGTCTATGCCTGTGTTAGGCCAAAAACTGCTTTTCTTAGGGGCCTTTTTAGACTCCTTGCTTCCTTTGGCATAACCCAGGTCCTAATCGGAGATAAGTGGAATGTAATCTTACATCCCTTGATGAGTATGTCAAGGGTCATCAAATCTACTAAGGTCCAGAGATGACAAAATACTTCAAAGTGTCTGATTACTCTTGTAGACTTATGGTACCTCCTTTCCCTGAGGACAAGGACTAAACTTTCACATCAAGGGTTCATGGGCCCAGATCCAGGATCCCTTTCTCCTACATATAAAGAATCTAATTGTAAGGCTGTTTGCAACCTGCATTTCTCTGAATTTAGTATCTGACAATGACCTGATAGGAATTAGTCTTGACATGGGCATTCTGGGGGCTCCGACCACCACATGGCGAATGCATGTGGCTGTCAACAGAACTCCTGTAGAGAAAGACCGCTTACTGTGTTTCTTCAAGGCTTATCTGACACACAAGAAACACTGGTAAATCATACGTACGAGGTGAGATGATGACAGACTCCACAATTGCTAAACATATTTGCAGGATGAGAGGAGAAGCCTGGAGACAGAGGTAGAACAGCCAATGTTGTTATATAATTCCCACTCTAGACCTGAGACTTTAAGTTACTACCCTGCATCAAATGTAAATTGAATCAGCAATTCACTACACAGGCAGAACCTGCTCTGTTTAAGATCCGACAGCATAATTATGAAAGAGGTCTGAAAGCTGGATGTTTGTTGGTAGCATAAGAGAGAGAGCAAAAGAACAGAACCAGCAATGTGAAACACAATTGACACATTGTTTACTAACCCTGTAGATTTGGCTGGGATATTTTCCTCCGGCCATGGGACGCTATATGGTTCTACCCCAGTGCACTGGGAGAATGTGATTGCCAACTTCCTATAACACCTACCTCTGCCTTGTCTGGAAGACGAGCATAGGGATAACTTAGGCCAGGACATCACGGTTGATAAGATAGCTCAGGCTATGGATGGGATGGCCACTTTAAGGACCCCAGTGGAAGATGGACTCCCTCTAGAGTTTTATAAGAGTAACAAAGATCTGGTTATGCTGCTGCTTTGTAAAGTGTATAAAGACATCACTCAAAGAGGACCGCTCCATGACGAATTTATTTGATCCCCCTAATCCCCAAAGACGGTAAAGATCTGCGACAAAGTGACAGTTATAGATCAATAACACCACAGAATTGCGAGTACAAGAGTTACACAAACAAATTGGCGAATTAACTCATAAGATATATGCCCAACCATGTACATCTGTAACATGTAGGTTTTGCCCCTAGTAGATCCTCTCTGAATAACTTGAGGACACTAATACACCTTTGCAGCACAACCAAGAGAGTGCAAAGGATCGGTTGGTGATATCCTTTGATGTCAAAAAACAATTATTACTAGGTAGGACTGGCCTTGGTGGTGTGTTTATCAGTAAGGTATGACTGTTCTATACCAATTTCAAAGCCATTGTCAACTGTGAGGGTTATCGGTCACCAGAGACAGGTATACGTAGAGGAACTTGACAGTGATGCCCCCTGCCCTCTCTCCCATTTCTATTAAAGTTGGAACTGTTAGTGGCAGCCAATAGAAAAGATCTGAGGATATCTGGGGTTCCCTCTATTTTGGGGGAACATAAAGCACTGTATTATTCTGATGACATTTTGGTTACCATCTCATGTTCAGCAACATCCATTTTGACACTGATTTCCCTTACAGACTTATTTTCTGGGTGTTAGACCCGTCTGCTTCTGAGAGTCCCCTCACCACTATGATTTCTTTTGTTCCCCTGTACCTCCCAAAATTTGTCGCTTTTCTTTGTCTACCAGGACTTTTTATATGTTGTTTCATGGGGTTAGATGTTCCTTGACTCCCAGTTGCTCACAAGGTTTATGGCAGGCACCTATTTACAAGGCGCCTGGCCAAACCTGTGGCATTACAAACTGGGGTTGTCAACCTGTATAAATGGCCCTAAAATGGTGGACACCCTTTTTCCTCATGTGAAGTGACTCCCATTGGAGCCTTCATGAACCCTGGCCTTTTGAGGTTTTGGCGCCCTTTGTTTGGCGCGCATTCCTGACAGGAATTCCTTTATTCCCCTCAGGTACACAAAATGGCTGCTCTAGAACCCTGAAGTTAGTGTCCTAAATACTCCTCAAGAGTGCCATGTCATTGTCACAGCCAGAGAAGGTTCTAGAACCTTCTGGCTCGTGCCAGTACCCCAGGGCACTGGCTATATAAGACCCAGTCCCTGGCAGCCATTTTAGAAGATGAGAAAGAGAGAGATGAGAAGATGAGATAAGATTGAGATTAGATGAGAAGAGATTCCAGACTTGACACCAGAGTGACACCTGCCCTGTTGACCCCTGAGGTGGCTGGTAGCGCAGGCAGTAGAGCAGCAAAGGGTTGCTGGCGTTGTGTCTGACTGGCGTTCCAGTCAGCTGCGTGAGAAGTGACCTAGCGCCTACAGCGCCTGCCCAGCGAGTGCCTCATTGCCCCCAAAGACTGTGGCCAGATTCATGTGCCTCCCCGCCCCCCCTGATGGTGAACTGTGATCGATTCAACGAGTCGCGAGGCGAGAGCAAGTTCGCCGCAACCGCGATCGTCAGCTGTGCCCCCTTCGCGACAGGCGCCTCTAGAGGGGAGCTCGGACGTCTCCGAGCCCCACCAGCGTAGAGCGCTTCCTGCGCAGATTGAAGGTGAGGTGGTGCGCCGGGGCGGGGAAAGGCCGGCCTTCGTTGGGCGGGACTAGCGTCTCTGCCACTCCCCAGTGACCCGGGAGCTGTAGCTGTGGGCGGGAACCACCCTGTATGCGGAAGTCGGAGGGAGGTCCGTGGAGCCCCTGAGAACCCCGTCGCTGACGAGAGAAGTGCTGTGCCCGGCTGAATTGTATTCCGATTGCAGCCAATGTGAGGTGGGCCCGTTTCTTCATAGTGAATGCAGCGTTGTGAAGGAACTGTGAACCGGCATTCATTTGACTGTGCGTGAAGGTTGTGTGACCTCTCCGGCAGCCCGTTCGTCAGTCTAAAGACTTTGAACTGGTGCCGCCTGTGTTCTAGTGGTGCTAAAGCCCGTAGGCGCGCTTAGACTTCACCGGCAAAAGCAGAGATCCTATCCTGGTGACAGCCGAGTGCAAATGATGTATTCACTGTGTTTCCTTGCCTTTCAGATATACGCGCATACGCCCTGAATGATCATTAAAGAGTCCCAAACCTTATTTTGTGCTCAGAGAAGCCGTATACATGGTCATTGAAATCAACACAAACTGTAAGAGTTATCTTTCCCATTTGAAACGTATTGCAAATGTGATGATCCTAAAGTATTTAATTGGTGGCAGCGATACCAGAAGAAACATGTGGTTGCTTATTTAAATGAACCAGTATTTATTCTGATATTTATTCTGATATTTATTCTGATATCTATTCTGATATTTATTGTGATATTCATTGCTGAAGTTATTCTATTTATTAATACTGTTTATTACCAGAACTGTATGACCAAAAGAAATGTGTATGTGCTTTCCCAGTCAACCCTATTTGCAACAAAGAACTTTTATATAAAGGAATCGTATTTTTCTACAGCAGTGGTGTGGTGTCCTTCTTTTTGGTGTGGATGTGCAAGGAGTTATTATTGGGTCAGAGCCGGCTTAACACTACAGCCTTCACTTGCCTTGTCACTTGAGCCAAGCTACCCCCTTTGTGCTGGGCTTGCCCATCACAGGTCCAACATAAAATTGGTGCTCAGCCGGTGGGATTGCGAGCCGTGCTTGTTTTGTACCCCATAATAATTCAGTGTGCACCACAGGTACACATCCAGAGTTTTCTCCTAGCGGCCCTCAAATTCAACGTTTTGCTTTTTCCAAATTCTTATCCTGGTCACCTACTTCGGGGTGGTTGTCCACACTTTTCACTGACAAGATGTAATTCGAAATGTCAGAGCTGGAGACCTATACAGTGGCACAGCTCAAGGATTTCTGTCAGGAGAGGGGAGTGTTCGTCAGGCAAGGGGCCAAAAGAGAGGAGCTCCGTACTAGTCTGCGAGCATGGGTGGAAGCACACACGGAGGGAACGGTGGAGGAGGAGGAATCGGACAGAGGTACTGTCATTGATAGGACTGCGGAATGTCTCCCGGGGGTGGGTGAGATGTCAATCAGACCCAAGGTAACCTCACGGGAGGGCAGCAGTGTGTCATCGAGAGGGTTGTCAGAGACCGAGTTAGCTGACAGGAGAGAGGAAAGACTGTTAAGGTGGGAAATAGCAAAAATGGAGTTGGAAGAAAGGAGGGAGGGGAGGAGGTTGGAACATGAGTCCAAGCTGGAGATGGAAGGGAAAAGGATGGAACACGAGTTCAAGCTAGGAGAACTCGAATTCCAGGCCCATAACATCACTCCGAAGGGTGTCGAGTCAAAGGAATTTGCCAGGGAGCCCAAGCCCCATTTACCCAAGGACGTAGTCGCCAGTTATACCGCTGGAGACGACATAGCCAAGTGGCTGGCAGCCTATGAGGTCTCCTTAGGAGCCCATGGGATCCATGAGAAGCATTGGGGTGGTGGATTATACCGGTACATGCCTCCAACAGGTAGGGATGCCCTATTGGCCCTAGACCGGGAGGAACAGGTAAACTACCCCGCCATGAAGGTGGCGCTCATCAGGAAGTTTGGGTTGACCCCCGAGAAATACCGGCAAAGGTTTAGGGGCAGCCACAAACTGAGCTCACAGAATTGGGTTGACTTCCTGGATTTTGCCAAGAAAGCCCTGGATGGGTGGGTCCAAGGTAATGAGGTGGAGGACTATCGAGGGTTGTACGACCTAATACTCAAGGAACATCTACTCGAGAAAAGTCTTCCCGAGCTGAGGCAACATCTGGTAGACAGCAAACTTACTTGCCCCCGTAAGCTTGCTGAGGAGGCGGACATTTGGGCAAGTACCCGAGTGTCCACGAAGGGGACGGGAGGAGATTCTCAGAAGTCCGGACAGGGCGCTTCTCAGAAGAAAGAGGGGGGAGATAACAAGAAGCAGGAGTTCTCCAAAGGCCCCCAAAAATACCTTTAAGGGGAAAAGTTTCTTCTCCACTTCTAAGGCTAACCCGCAGAAGAACCCTAATCCTGGCCAGAGTCAGCAGCCAAGGGTTATCCATTTCTTTGAGTGCGGTGGTATTGGACATTATAAGGGAGATGTGAAATGCCCAAAGAGACCACCCCCTCCCACTGGAGGAAAGGCCCCGGGAGTCGCTAGTGTAGCGCTCGGGGAGGAGATGCCCTTAGTTAAGGGGGGGAGTGGGCGGGTGTCACCTTAGTGTCCCTGGGTGATCGGGAGATGGTTCCAAAGATACAGGTGCCCTCAAATACTTCCAAGTATGGGCAATGGGTCACCATCAATGGCCATAGAGGGGAAGCTCTGAGAGATACAGGAGCCAGTATGACTATGGTAAGGAGTCATCTGGTGTCCTCAGAGCAGGTGATTCCAGGCGTACTTCATCCAGCCGCGATGGCTGACGGCAGAATGGGCCACTATCCTGTGGCCGAGGTTCCCTTTGAGTGGGGAGGGGTTGCAGGTTCACTTCGAGTTGCCGTAAGCCCCGCCGTGCCAGTTGATTGTCTGCTGGGCAATGATATGGTTCAGAAAAGGGGGTGGTGATGAACAGAGTGCCTGAATTAAGCAGATCACTCTTACCCAGTCCAAAGATCAGGGCTTGATCCATCACCGTTTTTTAGCTCACTGCACCATCCCAGCTCAGAACTTGGCTATATGCAAATTAGTCTGTTCCTGTCCCAGTGCATGATGGGAACAGGGCAAACCAAACTACCAAGCCAATTCTTATACTGGGAAGGAAACAAGCTTCCGGGGACCGGTTTCTGCCATTTGAGGCGTCGTCGGCCCGGCTTGCTTGAATCCTGATGGTGCAATGAGCAAGGTACTCACATCTGAGTATACCCTTCCACGCATATGGTGGACAAAATGATTCAGAAAAGGGGGTGGTGATGAACAGAGTGCCTGAATTAAGCAGACCACTCTTACCCAGTCCAAAGATCATGGTTTGATCCATCACCGTTTTTTAGCTCACTGCACCATCCCAGCTCAGAACTTGGCTATATGCAAATTAGTCTGTTCCTGTCCCAGTGCATGATGGGAACAGGGCAAACCAAACTACCAAGCCAATTCTTATACTGGGAAGGAAACAAGCTTCCGGGGACCGGTTTCTGCCATTTCAGGCGTCGTCGGCCCGGCTTGCTTGAATCCTGATGGTGCAATGAGCAAGGGACTCACATCTGAGTATACCCTTCCACGCATATGGTGGACAAAACGATTCAGAAAAGGGGGTGGTGATGGACAGAGTGCCTGAATTAAGCAGACCACTCTTACCCAGTCCAAAGATCAGGGCTTGATCCATCACCGTTTTTTAGCTCACTGCACCATCCCAGCTCAGAACTTGGCTATATGCAAATTAGTCTGTTCCTGTCCCAGTGCATGATGGGAACAGGGCAAACCAAACTACCAAGCCAATTCTTATACTGGGAAGGAAACAAGCTTCCGGGGACCGGTTTCTGCCATTTCAGGCATCGTCGGCCCGGCTTGCTTGAATCCTGATGGTGCAATGAGCAAGGGACTCACATCTGAGTATACCCTTCCACGCATATGGTGGACAAAATGATTCAGAAAAGGGGGTATTGATGAACAGAGTGCCTGAATTAAGCAGACCACTCTTACCCAGTCCAAAGATCAGGGCTTGATCCATCACCGTTTTTTAGCTCACTGCACCATCCCAGCTCAGAACTTGGCTATATGCAAATTAGTCTGTTCCTGTCCCAGTGCATGATGGGAACAGGGCAAACCAAACTACCAAGCCAATTCTTATACTGGGAAGGAAACAAGCTTCCGGGGACCGGTTTCTGCCATTTCAGGCATCGTCGGCCCAGCTTGCTTGAATCCTGATGGTGCAATGAGCAAGGGACTCACATCTGAGTATACCCTTCCACGCATATGGTGGACAAAATGATTCAGAAAAGGGGGTGGTGATGAACAGAGTGCCTGAATTAAGCAGACCACTCTTACCCAGTCCAAAGATCAGGGCTTGATCCATCACCGTTTTTTAGCTCACTGCACCATCCCAGCTCAGAACTTGGCTATATGCAAATTAGTCTGTTCCTGTCCCAGTGCATGATGGGAACAGGGCAAACCAAACTACCAAGCCAATTCTTATACTGGGAAGGAAACAAGCTTCCGGGGACCGGTTTCTGCCATTTCAGGCGTCGTCGGCCCGGCTTGCTTGAATCCTGATGGTGCAATGAGCAAGGGACTCACATCTGAGTATACCCTTCCACGCATATGGTGGACAAAATGATTCAGAAAAGGGGGTGGTGATGAACAGAGTGCCTGAATTAAGCAGACCACTCTTACCCAGTCCAAAGATCAGGGCTTGATCCATCACCGTTTTTTAGCTCACTGCACCATCCCAGCTCAGAACTTGGCTATATGCAAATTAGTCTGTTCCTGTCCCAGTGCATGATGGGAACAGGGCAAACCAAACTACCAAGCCAATTCTTATACTGGGAAGGAAACAAGCTTCCGGGGACCGGTTTCTGCCATTTCAGGCGTCGTCGGCCCGGCTTGCTTGAATCCTGATGGTGCAATGAGCAAGGGACTCACATCTGAGTATACCCTTCCACGCATATGGTGGACAAAATGATTCAGAAAAGGGGGTGGTGATGAACAGAGTGCCTGAATTAAGCAGACCACTCTTACCCAGTCCAAAGATCAGGGCTTGATCCATCACCGTTTTTTAGCTCACTGCACCATCCCAGCTCAGAACTTGGCTATATGCAAATTAGTCTGTTCCTGTCCCAGTGCATGATGGGAACAGGGCAAACCAAACTACCAAGCCAATTCTTATACTGGGAAGGAAACAAGCTTCCGGCAATGATATGGAGCACAATGCTTGGAAGGAGGTGGAATACAGGACTCATACGGAGATGCTGGGTACACCTGATTGGGCCTGTGTGAGTACCAGGTCTGCGGCTGCTCGGGAAGAGAAGTCGCGTGGGTTGGAGCCTGGAACAATGGCCCACCCAGCTGCTGATGAGGGAACATCTCGAGGACAGGAAGAGCCTGCCTCGATGTCCGTGCCCCGTGAGACGGATAGGCCACCTGCGGAGGTGGACCCGGAGTCCGCGGAGGAGGACATGGTTCCGCTGGAGGGCTTGCCTATCCCCGCTGAGTGGCGAGTGGAGGGAGGACCATCCAAGGAGGAACTGAGCAGGGGACAAAGGAAATGTCCCACCCTCGAGGGTCTGAGGCAACAGGCTGAAGCCCAGGCAGCAGGTAACGAGTCTGGGAACTATCGTGTTTACTGGGAGGATGGTCTCCTCTACAGTGAGCCCAGGGTGCCAGTGCACGGATTGTCATGGGCCCTGGTAGTCCCACAGTGTTACCGAGCCTTCCTATTAGAGTTGGCTCATGAGATTCCCTTGGCAGGGCACTTGGGTCAGGACAAGACCTTTGCCCGGCTTGTCCCCCACTTTTATTGGCCTCGAATGAGGGTGGCGTCCGACACATACTGTCGGTCGTGCGTGTCATGCCAAGCCAGTGGGAAAACAGGGACGAAGCTGAAGGCTCCCCTGGAACCACTTCCCGTCGTTGGCACCCCCTTTGAAAGGGTGGGCATCGACATTGCTGGGCCCCTAGATCCACCTACATCATCCGGTCACAGGTTTATCCTGGTCCTGGTGGATCACGCCACAAGGTATCCAGAGGCAGTTCCTCTGAGAACCATTACTGCACCAGTAGTGGCAAAGGCCCTGATGGGGATCTTTACCCGAGTGGGATTTCCCAAGGAATTTGTGTCTGACAGGGGGACCAACTTCCTGTCAGCATATATGCGGGCCATGTGGAAGGAGTGTGGAGTGACTTACAGGTTCACCACTCCTTATCACCCACAGACCAATGGTCTTGTGGAAAGGTTCAACCAAACCTTGAAGGGTATGATCAGAAGTCTACCCGAAAGCCTGCGGAGGAAATGGGACGTCCTCCTACCCTGTTTGCTCTTTTCCTACAGGGAAGTGCCGCAAAAGGGAGTGGGCTTCAGCCCCTTCGAGCTTTTGTACATGCACCCTGTACGTGGACCTCTCAGCCTGGTGAGGGACTCTTGGGAAAAGTCTCCCCAGGATGTGGTGAGCTACATGCTGGCCTTCCGAAGCCAAATGGCTAAGTTGTGGAAGCAAGCTTCTGACAACTTGGGAGCCAGTCAGGCAGTTATGAAAGCGTGGTATGACCACAACGCTCACCCAGTGGAGTTGGAGCCTGGCCAGAAGGTGTGGGTGATGGAGCCTGGAGAGCTGAGTGCCCTCCAGGACCGTTGGACAGGCCCCTATGAGGTATTGGAGAAGAAGGGCAAGTCTACCTATCTGGTGGACGTAAAGACCCCTCGGCATCCGCATCGGGTGTTACATGCCAATCGCCTCAAGCCCCACTACGAGAGGCCCGAAGTCATGTTGGTTATGGTGACTGACGGATCGGAGGAAGAGGACACGGAGCCTCTCCCTGACCTTTTTGCGTCTCAAGAAAAGGATGGGTCAGTGGAGGGAGTGAAACTCTCGCCAACCCTGACTCCTGAGCAGCAGGAGGAATGTCGCCAGGTCTTGGGGTCATCCGCTCCTCTGTTCTGCCTTGTCCCGGGTAAGACCCACCTGTGTACCCATGACGTGGACACAGGAGACAACCCATCTGTGAAGTCAAAGTCTTACCGGCTGTCTGACAAGGTGAAGGCCAGTATCCAAAGCGAAATAGCTAAGATGCTGGAGCTAGGAGTCATCGAACCTTCAAGTAGCCCTTGGTCTAGCCCGGTGGTTTTGGTTCCCAAAGCTGCCCCACCTGGCACCACACCAGAATTGCGATTCTGTGTGGACTACCGAGGACTAAATTCGGTAACCAAAACGGATGCTCATCCGATCCCTTGGGCGGATGAATTGATTGACCGGTTCGGAGCTGCCCAATATCTCAGTACCATTGACCTCACTGCAGGGTACTGGCAGATTCCCATGTCTGATGGAGCCAAGGAAAGGTCAGCCTTCTCCACGCCTGATGGACACTACCAGTTTTGCGTCATGCCCTTTGGGCTCAAGAACGCTCCTGCCACTTTTCAGCGGCTGGTGAACACGATCCTCACCGGGATGGAGTCATTCTCTGCTCCTTACTTGGATGACATAGCTGTCTTCAGTAGCAGTTGGGAGGATCACTTGCAGCACTTGCAAGCCGTTATCCAGGCCCTGGAACGGGCTGGCTTGACGATCAAGGCCAGCAAATGTCAGATTGGACAGGGGTCGGTAGTGTACTTAGGACACTTGGTGGGCCGTGGAACGGTGCAGCCCCTTCAGGCGAAGATTGAGGCAATCATGGCCTGGACACCCCCCAAGACCCAGACTGAGGTCCGAGCCTTCCTGGGCCTCACAGGTTACTACAGACGATTCGTGAAGGGGTATGGCACTATCGTGGCACCCCTTACAGAACTCACGGCCAAGAAGCAACCCAGGAGAGTCATTTGGACGGAGGCTTGCCAGCGATCCTTCGACACTCTGAAACAAGCATTGTGTAAAGATCCAGTCCTGAAGGCTCCAGATTTTTCAAAAGAGTTCATTGTCCAGACAGATGCATCCGACATTGGCATTGGGGTGGTGCTATCGCAACTCAATGAAGAGGGTCTGGATCAACCCGTGGTCTTTCTGTCACGAAGACTGCTTCCCCGGGAACAGAGGTGGAGTACCATCCAGCGGGAAGCCTTTGCGGTGGTCTGGGCACTGAAGAAGCTGTGACCATATTTGTTTGGTTCACACTTCCTTGTTCAGACAGACCACCGACCCCTTCGTTGGCTTATGCAAATGAAGGGGGAAAATCCCAAACTGTTGAGGTGGTCTATCTCCCTACAGGGAATGGACTTTCGGGTGGAACACCGGCCCGGAGTTGACCACGCCAATGCAGACGGTCTCTCCAGGTATTTCCGCCTTAGTGTTGAGTAGCTCCCCCCACTTTCAGCTGGGGGGGACGCGTGTTAGACCCGTCTGCTTCTGAGAGTCCCCTCACCACTATGATTTCTTTTGTTCCCCTGTACCTCCCAAAATTTGTCACTTTTCTTTGTCTACCAGGACTTTTTATGTGTTGTTTCATGGGGTTAGATGTTCCTTGACGCCCAGTTGCTCACAAGGTTTGTGGCACCTATTTACAAGGCGCCTGGCCAAACCTTTGGCATTACAAACTGGGGTTGTCAACCTGTATAAATGGCCCTAAAATGGTGGACACCCTTTTTCCTCATGTGAAGTGACTCCCATTGGAGCCTTCATGAACCCTGGCCTTTTGAGGTTTTGGCGCCCTTTGTTTGGCGCGCATTCCTGACAGGAATTCCTTTATTCCCCTCAGGTACACAAAATGGCTGCTCTAGAACCCCAGTACGGTGGCTGTTAGTGTCCTAAATACCCCTCAAGAGTGCCATGTCATTGTCACAGCCAGAGAAGGTTCTAGAACCTTCTGGCTCGTGCCAGTACCCCAGGGCACTGGCTATATAAGACCCAGTCCCTGGTGGCCATTTTAGAAGATGAGAAAGAGAGAGATGAGAAGATGAGATAAGATTGAGATTAGATGAGAAGAGATTCCAGACTTGACACCTGCCCTGTTGACCCCTGAGGTGGCTGGTAGCGCAGGCAGTAGAGCAGCAAAGGATTGCTGGCGTTGTGTCTGACTGGCGTTCCAGTCAGCTGCGTGAGAAGTGACCTAGCACCTACAGCACCTGCCCAGCGAGTGCCTCATTGCCCCCAAAGACTGTGGCCAGATTTGTGTGCCTCCCCGCCCCCCCCCCCGGTGGTGAACTGTGATCGATTCAACGAGTCGCGAGGCGAGAGCAAGTTCGCCGCGACCGCGATCGTCAGCTGTGCCTCCTTCGCGACAGGCGCCTCTAGAGGGGAGCTCGGACGTCTCCGAGCCCCACCAGCGTAGAGCGCTTCCTGCGCAGATTGAAGGTGAGGTGGTGCGCCGGGGCGGGGAAAGGCCGGCCTTGGTAGCGTCTCTGCCACTCCCTAGTGAACCGGGAGCTGTAGCTGTGGGCGGGAGTCGGAGGGAGGTCCGTGGAGCCCCTGAGAACCCCGTCGCTGATGAGAGAAGTGCTGTGCCCGACTGAATCGTATTCCGATTGCAGCCGATGTGAGGTGGGCCCGTTTCTTCATAGTGAATGCAGCGTTGTGAAGGAACTGTGAACCGGCATTCATTTGACTGTGCGTGAAGGTTGTGTGACCTCTCCGGCAGCCCGTTCGTCAGTCTAAAGACTTTGAACTGGTGCCGCCTGTGTTCTAGTGGTGCTAAAGCCCGTAGGCGCGCATAGACTTCACCGGCAAAAGCAGAGATCCTATCCTGGTGACAGCCGAGTGCAAATGATGTCTTCACTGTGTTTCCTTGCCTTTTAGATATACGCGCATACGCCCTGAATGATCATTAAAGAGTCCCAAACCTTATTTTGTGCTCAGAGAAGCCGTATAGATGGTCATTGAAATCAACACAAACTGTAAGAGTTATCTTTCCCATTTGAAACGTATTGCAAATGTGATGATCCTAAAGTATTTAATTGGTGGCAGCGATACCAGAAGAAACATGTGGTTGCTTATTTAAATGAACCAGTATTTATTCTGATATTTATTCTGATATTTATTCTGATATCTATTCTGATATTTATTGTGATATTCATTCCTGAAGTTATTCTATTTATTAATACTATTTATTACCAGAACTGTATGACCAAAAGAAATGTGTATGTGCTTTCCCAGTCAACCCTATTTACAACAAATAACTTTTATATAAAGGAATCGTATTTTTCTACAGCAGTGGTGTGGTGTCCTTCTTTTTGGTGTGGATGTGCAAGGAGTTATTATTGGGTCAGAGCCGGCGTAACACTACAGCCTTCACTTGCTTGTCACTTGAGCCAAGCTACCCCCTTTGTGCTGGGCTTGCCCATCGCAGGTCCAACACTGGGTATAAAGGGAATTGGTGTAAATGTGAGGATTTATCTCTGAGCTTTCAATCAAGCTGCTCCACTGAGGACATCCACTTTCAGTGGAAGTTTTGTAACCTGAAATACTTTGGTATATATATCAATAACGGGTTTGTTAACAAGGTGAATGATAACATACTGCCTCTTCTTTATAAAATGGCAACAGATCTCATGCGGTGGTCTTCCTTGCACAAGTGTAGATGGTCACAGGTCATTAAAATGAATATAGCACCTTAGTTTAATTATGTTTTTTTGGATGCTACTCCTAACCAAGTCCCAAGAACTGCTTACCACATTAGATTGCTCCCATCAGTTCCATTGTGTAGGATGGACAGCGACCACGATTCAGGTGGGCAAAACTGTATGATTTCATTGATTAGGGGTAAACAAAAGTGCCTTTCATGGAAACATTATAGCTTGACCCCCAACTGGCACCAACCATATGTTTTCACCCTCAATGCAGGGAAACACTCATTTGGGTCAAGACAGAGAGAGAGAGCTCACAAATATGAACAATCTACTCGGCATGTACTATATGGCACAGGGAAGTGGCAGCTGTGAGAAAAACCCCATACTTTCTGCCTCCTGCTATGCCTGGAAGAGAGCTCATTTCCCAACTAAAATCCTTGGCTTCTATAAATAGGGCAGTGCCTGTCTGGCATAACACTGTATTATAGATAGGTAACATAGAACTATTCTGGCCCTTATGGGTTGACAAAGGAATCCTTGGTTGAAACTCCCTTTTAGATACAGACTCCCTTAAACCCTTGCTCACATTGCAACTGGATTATATTGTTCTGAAATCCCAACCGATCTTCAAAGGGAATATCATACCACCAATAGTACACTATATATATATCTGGAAAGAATTTAAGGGCATGGGGGCATATTTACAAGAAAATGGCAGAGCTGCGCCAAATTTGTCAGCGCCGCGCTCTGCCATTTCTGTATTCTGTATTCTGCAGCACACATAGAAATAGCACATCGTGATTATTAAATAATTGTTTATGTGCAGGAAAGAACACCTTTCTGTACATAAACAATTGTTAAAGGTGTGTTCTTTCTGCAGAATACAGCACACACAGAAAAAGCAAAAACGAGGAGAAATTTAAGTATTTTTCCTTGTTGTAGTTTTCTAATGCCTACCATTGCAATAGGGTCACTTTCTGGTGCTGCTTCAGACTTACAGATCATATGTCTATCTGGGGCAGCATAAAAAAGCAAAGAGTGCTGAGGTAGAATGTCCACAGCAACACCCATTGCATGCCCCTTTCACGCAAAGTGATGCGTGTAAAGGGGCCGTGTTTACAAAGCAACGTTGAGCTAATAAACATGGCTTAGCGCCGCTTTGTAAATATGTAGAAAGGCATACCACCACCAGAACGTTGATAAAAGTGACCTTCTGGCAGGTTTTCCCCTTGTAAGTTCACCCCATAGTATCAGAGTTCTACTTCACTATTGTTGATGCTCTCTGACTTCCTTGGTGTGTAAACAGTGGCGAGAGGTGAGGCTCACAATCCAATTTGATATTGGCGATTGGTCTGAGTTACTGTGAGTCCGCAGCATGCTGCTGAGAACCCTGGATATTATTTTTATATTTGTAATTTTGTATACATGGCCTGAAGGTATTAGGATTCACAAAAGGGGGTGGTGATGGACAGAGCATCTGAATTAAGCAGAACACTCATACCCAGTCAAAAGATCAGGGCTTGATCCATCACCGTTTTTTAGCTCACTGCACCATCCCAGTTCAGAACCTGGCTACATGCAAATTAGTCTGTCCCTGGCCCAGTGCATCATGGGAACAGGGCAGACCAAACTACCAAGCCAATTCTTTACTGGAAAGGAAACAAGCTTCCGGGGACCGGTTTCTGGCATTGCAGCCGTCTTCGGCCCGGCTTGCTTGAATCCTGATGGTGCAGTGAGCAAGGGACTCATGTCTGAGCATACCCTGCCACTCCTATAGTGGCCAAAACGATTCACAAAAGGGGGTGGTGATGGACAGAGCATCTGAATTAAGCAGAACACTCATACCCAGTCAAAAGATCAGGGCTTGATCCATCACTGTTTTTTAGCTCACTGCACCATCCCAGTTCAGAACCTGGCTACATGCAAATTAGTCTGTCCCTGGCCCAGTGCATCATGGGAACAGGGCAGACCAAACTACCAAGCCAATTCTTTACTGGAAAGGAAACAAGCTTCCGGGGACCGGTTTCTGGCATTGCAGCCGTCTTCGGCCCGGCTTGCTTGAATCCTGATGGTGCAGTGAGCAAGGGACTCATGTCTGAGCATACCCTGCCACTCCTATAGTGGCCAAAAGGATTCACAAAAGGGAATGGTGATGGACAGAACATCTGAATTAAGCAGAACACTCATACCCAGTCAAAAGATCAGGGCTTGATCCATCACCTTTTTTCAGCTCACTGCACCATCCCAGTTCAGAACACTATAGGAGTGGCAGGGTATGCTCAGATGTGAGTCCCTTGCTCACTGCACCATCAGGATTCAAGCAAGCCGGGCAGAAGACGGCTGCAATGCCAGAAACCGGTCCCAGGAAGCTTGTTTCCTTTCCAGTAAAGAATTGGCTTGGTAGTTTGGTCTGTCCTGTTCCCATGATGCACTGGGCCAGGGACAGACTAATTTGCATGTAGCCAGGTTCTGAACTGGGATGGTGCAGTGAGCTAAAAAACGGTGATGGATCAAGCCCTGATCTTTTGACTGGGTATGAGTGTTCTGCTTAATTCAGATGCTCTGTCCATCACCACCCCCTTTTGTGAATCGTTTTGGTCACTATAGGAGTGGCAGGGTATGCTCAGATGTGAGTCCCTTGCTCACTGCACCATCAGGATTCAAGCAAGCCGGGCCGAAGACGGCTGCAATGCCAGAAACCGGCCCCCGGAAGCTTGTTTCCTTTCCAGTAAAGAATTGGCTTGGTAGTTTGGTCTGCCCTGTTCCCATGATGCACTGGGCCAGGGACAGACTAATTTGCATGTAGCCAGGTTCTGAACTGGGATGGTGCAGTGAGCTAAAAAACGGTGATGGATCAAGCCCTGATCTTTTGACTGGCTATGAGTGTTCTGCTTAATTCAGATGCTCTGTCCATCACCACCCCCTTTTGTGAATAGTTTTGGCCACTATAGGAGTGGCAGGGTTTGCTCAGATGTGAGTCCCTTGCTCACTGCACCATCAGGATTCAAGCAAGCCGGGCCGAAGACGGCTGCAATGCCAGAAACCGGTCCCCGGAAGCTTGTTTCCTTTCCAGTAAAGAATTGGCTTGGTAGTTTGGTCTGCCCTGTTCCCATGATGCACTGGGACAGGGACAGACTAATTTGCATGTAGCCAGGTTCTGAACTGGGATGGTGCAGTGAGCTAAAAAATGGTGATGGATCAAGCCCTGATCTTTTGACTGGGTATGAGGGTTCTGCTTAATTCAGATGCTCTGTCCATCACCACCCCCTTTTGTGAATCTGAAGGTATTAGAGCACTTTACATCAGTGGCAGGATACCAGGATTACAGCTAGTTACACTAATTACATTTAGATGTTTGCATCAGTAGGTGTTTACCAGGACAATCGCAGAAGTTGATCAAAGGCTGTGCACAGTTCAAGCACTGATTAAGATGATGGAGTCACATAATGAAGGTAGTTTGTATCCTGGTGGAGAGAGTACTTAAGTATGGTTGAGAGAAATTAACCAAGGTGTCTGTCAAATTGGTGGAGCTTGAGGTTATTTTTTAAGCTGACTAGGCAGGTGGTTAGT
The DNA here is from genome assembly GCF_964261635.1 of Lissotriton helveticus. Classification (NCBI taxonomy): domain Eukaryota; kingdom Metazoa; phylum Chordata; class Amphibia; order Caudata; family Salamandridae; genus Lissotriton; species Lissotriton helveticus. The sequence continues at coordinate 1,450,684,119 of NC_136065.1, forward strand.
AAAAGGTTGAGAGGTATAAAGTTCCAGATTCTTGTAGCACTACCAGAGAATGACTGGCTCATGTACTGGTCTCGACTGAAGATGTGGCATTCAAGGAGCAGGGATTGGGTATTTCTGGAATGCCTATTTGATCCACATATTTTCAGTTTCTTGTTTACATAGAAGGATGAAGAGGAGTGCAGCTCTCTGTGGGTGATGCGGGTGGTTTCTGTATTGGGTCCACGCTTTAATGGGAGGCCATTGGAGGGTTAGCAGGGCAGGGAAAATTTGGTCAAATTTCTTGAGACTTAAAACGAGGTACGCTGCTTCATGTAGTGTCCATAGGTGAACTTTGGGAATCCCTGAGAGAAGGGCAATTCCATAATCTAGTCTGCAAAGAATGAAATACTGTACCACTTTTTTGATCAATTGTCTGATGGATCAATTGTCTGATGCCCCAAAACTGCCTAAGTAGGTGCTGAGCTCTTTTGGCCATGGTTGCAATGTGGCTGTGAAGATTGAGATGATTGTCAAGGGTGATACTAAGTGATCTAGCACTCTGGACAATGGCAGGGAAGCCATCCAGGGTGGGAAATTTAGCCATCCACTCCTGTACCGGGGTCTTTGTTTTCTGGTGTGAAATCAAAAGAAATTCTGTTTGACCAGGGTTGAGTTTTAGAAGGTGGTTATGATCCAGCGGCCTATAGAAAATATATCATAAACAACGCTACCCAACTTCATAACCTATAAACAAAATTCTATACTAAATATGGACCCATTTATAAACCTGACATATTTTGGGCCTACTGAATCAGGTGGTCAGATTAAATCTATATACACATTATCTACAAACTATATACATTTTTATACATCTGCGAAAAGAATATTGTCATAAGAATAAAAATTAACCATTTAAACGACCACCATTGGCGACGTGATCTAGCTAATATGTAACCTACACTCCTGAATAACCAAGACCAGCTTGTTTGTCAAAAGTAAGATTTTATTTACTAAATTATGGTATATAAGTTGATAGTTTTATAAATGAATTTTATTTGCAATAAAGCAAGCATGATTGTAAGAAATATGAGAAAAATACAATTTAAGCAAGTAAATCAAAATCAAAGAGAATATTTAAAGTTTAGCATTTCTAAAACCTAATTCCCTAACTGAACTAAATAGATAGAAATTAAAGAAAAGTTCTTTGAGGATTCTTACGTGCTCCACGCAAAGTCCGACAGCACATCACCCTCATCGGAAAGTCAGAAAGCAGCAGCCAGCCCATCCCTAGGGGCATGACTTTTTATACCTTTCTACGCTAACTAAACTACGCAAAGGAAAGTTTTCAGAAATCTTCGACGTCCCATTGGCTGAGAGTGACAAGTGACATGTCACCCACTTTTCAAAAGTTCCATTAAATCACTTTTCTTAGAGACCATTGTCCCTTCCGAGTGCAACCAGGAGCTTCCTAGGATTGTAACAATTGTATAAAGTCATTCTCGCAGCGTCCATTGACTTTCAATTGACTTCCGCGGATGCCAAGTTAAGGACTGACAAAATGTTCTTTTTCGACCTTGGCCATGTCCGACAGAATGACGATAGCACGTTAGTTTTTTGCTTTGTGAACGCAGCTTTTGACGAATAATTTATTTCAGAATGGGCGTCTCAGCACTTTTGCAGAAGTAAAATTCAGCATATTGTAGTTCGGGCAGACAAGGCCCAAAAGCAGACAACTTATGATTTCTAATATAAAACAAACACAAGAAAAGTATTAATGTAAGAAATAATGTAGATTCTGTATCCACCCCAAGATTTACTAATTAATTAACCCACCCGATTAATCAAAATGTTATCTAGCCATTGCAAACAAATAAAGCAGCGTTTATATCTACCAGTCTCCGTTATTCCATGAGACTTATATGCACCTAGAATAGTAGAAATGACATCACACAGACAAGGAAAAGCAAAACAAGCACATGCTTCTTTTAATTTTGCAGCAGTTAGTAATGACAAAAACGAAAACAATAAATTATTTTATTATTTTGCACGAACAAAAAGATGCAACAATTATGCACGTTTATGAGCACACATGTTAGTCCCCCCATGTGTAAAGTTTAATCTAAGTTGTATTAGCACGACATATCATAAATCATTAATATTATTATTCATGTTATGGAAATGTGACTTCACGAGATTAAACAAAATTTTGTTTTCTATCTCGCTCCATCAACTCCCTCATCTGGTGATTAACAAATCACCACACCAGCACTCAAAATTTTGATAATTTAAATTTCTAAGAAATCGATTCAAATTCATTTGTATCAGTAAACCTAAAAGTCTGTTTCTGCATAATCTTTGGAATTAGCATAACGCTCTCTATGTAACTCCTGTAATTCGATCTCTCTTTCTTCTTCTTTTCTGAGTTTATAGATTCTTTTCTTTTCTTTCAACTGTTTCTTTCTTTTATGTAACAAACAACCTATTTTGGTCAAAATAAAAATGAATACTATTATAATCAAAGGTGCCAGAATCTTGCCAAGAATTGAACTTCCAATATCATGAAACCAGTTTTTAATTGCTTGAAACCTTTTTGAAAGTTTCCCTGTAAAATCATCTTCTTCTAAAGGAATTATCTCTGAATGCATTTGTGTAATATTCTTAATATACATTTCAATATTCTTACTTTCATCAGGTATATATGTACAACAATGTTGTACATGTAAAATGCCACAGACTCCTCCCTCTTTTGCTAGGAGTATGTCTAAAGCAAGGCGGTCTTGTATTACCATAGATCTAATTGCAATAACTTCAACATTCACTAATTGAAATCCATCAGCTGTGTCAGTTGATAATCTATCAACTATAGTGGACAATTTTCTGATTCTCCCTGCATTTAGGGTTATACCAACAAAAGGTATTACAGCTTGAAAAATATCTCCCAGAACTTCAGTAAAAGTTTCTCTTTTAACTCTATTTACATAATTATGAATTTTAAACAATCCTTCTGAATCTCTGTCAACATGAAACACTTTAGGAAAAACAATTCCCACATAACAAGTTCCTTACCAGTGGTCTGGAAGGTTGTAGTAGGCTTTGTCACCACAAACAAAATAAATCCCAGGAAAGATAGGATCTTTTCCACCTTTAAATCCCCAACCTCCCAAAATCTGATAAGTATCTTCACAGTTACTTGCACCTACAAAGTAATTATCAAAAAGTGTATTATCTCTTCTAATGCAAAGTTTTCCACTAGGTTTGTCTATGTGAATTGCAATATTTTCAAGCATTTTGCCATTTAATTTCTCATCCTCTTTCTGCCAGAAACTTGACTTAGTCTGCTTGACTAATTCATTCCTCTTATAAATTGCTCTTCTCTCCTCAACCATGTTCAAAAATTTCTTTCCTTCAGCACTTAATTTACATGTTAGATTATTCTTGTAAGCATACTCGTAAGTGAGTTCGTTAGTAACAAGGAAACATTCTCTCATTTGTTTTGCTTTCTTATGCTTATTTAAAGCATTATCAATCCTAATATTTGCAAAAATGTCATCATAATTTGAATAGTAATATTCTAAACGTCCAGTTTGATAAAATAAACTAGTTAATACACTACATGTTACAGCATAAGTGAGAGGAAGCATATTATATGTTACTCCCTCAGAAACAGAAGCAGGTAACTTAACGCAGACGTAGCAGTCTTTTGCATCCATTACCTTAACATATTCACTCAATAGCTTTGTGAATGTATTACTTGAGAAATCACCAATTGATTTATCTTGATGAATGTTAGGCTGATGATCAATAACTTTTGCAGACGCACTATGTTTAGTTTGGCTAACCAGAGCTTTGCTTGTTATGTTAACTTTGTGTAATTCTCTATTCATTTCCAAAGGGATAATCACAGCTAGAACCAACCAGAGCAGAACTAAAATGAGCAGACACACCAGAGTCATCTTACAGCATCTTTTAAAAACAGAACACTTTGAAGTGCTCTCCTTAACATAAGGCATTCTTGGTTAATTTTAGCCTCAAAAAAATAAATTTTAAAATTCTAATTTTATATTTACACCCCCCTTTTAAAATATATATATATATTTTTTTTTTTTTTAAAACCCTAAACAAGATTTCTTCGACCTTATGTCATACATAAGTTTTCTTCAACTAAACAGTTTTTCTTCGACCTTGTGTCAACTAACAAATTTTCTTCAGCCTTTTGCCAATTTAATATTTCTGTACCTCAATCATTGTCACTAATTTCTTGGATTTCGTTTTCTTCTTCACTACTATCATATATGTCAATAACAGGTGGAATTACTAAGTAAGTCCACTCAGGAGACTTGTATTTTTGGTTTGGTCTTATTATTCTCTTCCCTTTTCTCGATATCACTTCAATTTTTCTTCCAACTCCAACTTCTTTTCCAGGACTCTTTTGACTACTGATTTCTTCAACTTGTTCTTTTGGCTTTTTAATCAATCTGACTCTCAATCTTCCACCTGGCCAGTAGTCTGATTTTCTCACGTACTTCTTCTTTGGTTCAGAATTATTTGATTCTGACTTCCAAGTCCTTTTCTTTCTGTTTTCACTTTCACCTTCCACGTCACTTTCTTCAGTTTCGTAGTCTGAAATTTCAATTGACTCAGGAACTTCTCTATTCGGCAATTTCACTCCTTCAGGAACTTCACTTTGTCTTCCATCACTGGTACTTGGTAATTCGTTTTCCTCCTCTTCCTCAATTACCCCCAACTTCCCAGATTTCGGATTTTTGTTCCTTACTTCAGAGTTTATTCTCTGCCTTTCAATACTCTCCTGGTCTGAAACTTCTTTTTGTTCTGCTTCTTTGTCTTCAATGGAGACAACCGAATCCTCAGTTATCTTTCCTTTTAACAGATTCTCTTCACCTTCAGAATCTATTTCAATTATTTCCAAGTCTTTTCTTGTCAAATTTCCATTCACTGGCACAGTTTCCAGATGTCGACTTTCTTGTCGATCTTCAGAATCTGGAATTATTTCACCTTCTGTTTCGCCTTCTGCTTCAGAATCAGAATCATCTGTAGTATCACTTTCAACATCAGAACTCTCAGGAGTTGGTACTGGAATAGTATGACTAGGATGAATCCAACGTTTCAATCCTCTGCACTTTACAGCATTAGTAGTGATCAAAATTATCTGCCTAGGTTTCTGCCATCTAGGAGCTAGACAATTCCTTCTCCGATGTACTTTCGTTCTGACCCAATCGCCAGGTCTCAGATCATGTGTCAAAACTTTTTCATCTGATTGAGCTTCAGTTCCCACCTGATTAGACACAGAAGTTACCATATCAGATAACCTTTTACAGTAATCCAAAATAGCACTGTCATTTATGCTCAACAGTTTACCTACAGGTACAAAAGCTTGCCTCATAACTCTTCCCATTAAAATTTCATGAGGACTCAAACCTGTCTTTTTATCTGGTGTACTTCTTAATGACATCAAAACAAGTGGAAGAGCATCAGTCCATTTTATACCTGTTTCAAGACACATTTTTCCAATTCTGTTTTTAATTGTTCCATTTATTTGTTCAACTACTCCTGATGCCTCTGGTCTGTATGCACAGTGTATTTTCTGCTCAATGCTCAAAGCTTCGCAAATTAACTTCATCAGTTTGTTATCAAAATGGCTTCCTCCATCACTCTCAATAGTGACTGGAAAACCGTACCTTGGGATGATTTCTCTGAGCATTAGTTTTGCCACTGTAATTGAATCACAATGTCGTGTAGGGAAAGCCTCTACCCATCTTGAAAATAAGCATACAATTACAAGCACATATTTCAAACAATTGTGTAAGGGCATTTCAATGAAATCCATTTGTAACCTGGTAAAGGGACCACCTTCTCGACCAATTATTCCTGTCCCCACCACTGATTTTCTGTTTGGATTCATTTGTTGGCATGACAAACACCTTTGACAAAAGGATTCTGCAATAGTTCTAAACTTGGTATTGAACCATGTTTCTCTGAAAAGTCTAACCATAGAATCTCTTCCTAGATGTGCTGGACCATGATATAATCTGGCCATGTCAGCAATCAAACAATTTGGTAAGACTACTCTGCCATCTTTGTAAACCCACACTCCATCTTCTTCACGTGGTCTACAATCTGATCTTAACCATAAGTCTTTTTCTTCATCTTCTGCTTCATTTTGTAAATCTCTAATCTCATGCCATGTTTCTACAACAGTTGTTAGCATTAATGAATTTGAATCAGTTTCTTTACTCCTCTCCCGATTGTATGAATAATTTTTCCTTGCGCAGTATTTAGCTGTTTCATCTGCGAAGGCATTTCCCTTGGAAATATAATCAGTTCCTCTAGTGTGCGCTGCACACTTAACAATGGCGATTTCTTTTGGCAATTGTATTGCTTCAATTAATCTCCTAATGAAAACTGCATTTTTAATTGGTGATCCTGCTGATGTCATGTATCCTCTCTGTGACCAGAGTTGTCCATAATCATGCACAACTCCGTACCCATACTGACTATCAGTAATGATGGTAACTCTTATATCCTTTGATATTTCACATGCACGAATTAAAGCAATCAATTCAGCCACCTGTGCTGAACGAACTCCTTCAAGACATGATGCTTCTTCAACATCTACGACTGTACAAACTGAATATGAAGCTTTTAAGACACCTCCTTCGGATCTTAAGCATGACCCATCTACAAAGTAGACAAAATCCGATTCAGACAAAGGTCTGTCTTTGATGTCTTTTCTTGGTTTAGTGCAGAATTCCATGACATCTAAACATTCATGTTCTGTTTCAATGTCATCAACAATTTTAGAATCAGGCAGTAATGTAGAAGGATTCAGATTTAAACATCTTGAAATCGAAACATTATCTGCTCCTAATATGATTTTCTCATACTTTGTCAATCTACTACTTGTTAGATGTTGAGTCTTACCTCTTGTCAGTAATATTTCAACTGAATGAGGCACAAAAACTTTCACAGGAAATCCCATAATGATCCCCTCACTTTGTTCGAGGCTGATACTTGTAGCTGCAACTGCTTTCAAACAACCTGGTAATGCTTTAGCAATTGGATCAAGAACTGCAGAGAAGTATGCAATAGGTTTCTTTAAATTTCCGTGTCTCTGAATTAACACAGATAATGCACATCCTTCTCTCTCACTGCAATACAATTCGAAATCTTTCTCATAATTTGGCATACCTAAAGCAGGAGCTTGGCATAAGCTCTTTTGCAGGTTCTCAAAAGAGTCCATCTCAGCATCATTGAGAATAATTGGATCTTTTACATCTGACTTTGTCAGTCTTTGTAGTGGTTTTGCAATTACTGAAAATCCACTTATCCATTGTCGACAGTAACCAACCATTCCCAAGAACATTCTGACCTGTCTTTGTGTTCTTGGTGGTAACATTGCTTGAATCATTTTTATTCTTTCTATTGTTACTTGTCTTTTTCCCTTTGCAATTCTGTGACCAAGATATTTTACTTCTTGTTTGCAAAACTGTAGTTTTGCTGGGGACACTTTATGTCCTTCTTCTGCAAGGCGATTTAACAGAATTATTGTGTCTGTTACACAATTTTCTCTTGTCTTTGCAGCTATTAACAAATCATCAATATACTGCACTAGCGTAGACCTACCAGGTAAGTCTAGATCTTCTAATGATCTTTTTAACAGTTCGTTAAAAATTGAAGGACTTTCTGTATAGCCCTGGGGGATTCTTGACCATCCGAGGGTCTTACCTTGGAATCTGAAAGCAAAGATTTCATAACTGTCTGGATGTAAGGGAACAGTAAAGAATGCATTGCAAAGGTCAATGACTGTATACCATTCAGCATCATGTGGAATCTGAAATAGAATTACTGCTGGATTTGGAACCACAGGACAACATGGAACGACAATTTGATTAACCTTTCTCAAATCTTGTACGATTCTAAATGTTCCGTTAGACTTTTTAACTCCCATAATTGGTGAATTACAAGAGCTACTCTCCATTTCTTTTAATACACCTTGCTTGATTAATTTTTCAATTATAGGTGTAATACCTTCAATTGTTTCTGTTTTCATTTTATATTGTGGAATGTTTGGAAATTCTATTCCCTGTTTCAATGTAATTTTTACTGGATCTACGTTTTTCATTAGACCCATCTCATTTCCAGTAAAATCCCATATTTCAGATTTCACTGTTTCTTTGAGTTCTTCAGGTAAATCTTTTTCTTCAAATGCAGGAAACAATTTTGTTTCTTCTGCTTCCATCATCATCATTGTCATTCTGTATAAACCATCTTCCTCCATTGTTTGTAACTCAACTCCATCAGGAGAACAATATATTCTACAATTCATTTTACATAGGATGTCTCTGCCCAATAGATTTACTGGACTACTATTACAAACCACAAATCTGTGTTTATCTCTGTAGTTTCCAATTTCAACTGGTACTGGATCAGTTAAGTCAGTTTTAATTTGTTGATTACTTACTCCGACAACTTGGATGGTATCCCCAGAGAGAGGTAGGTTTTCAATTTCCACTGATCTAACAGTAGAACGGGTAGCACCAGTGTCCACTAGAAAAGTGATGTCTACATCATTAACTTTCCCGTTTACAAAAGGACCAGACTGGTCAACCTCAAGAGTGGCTCCAACAACACACTCTTCCTCCTCTGTCGGGCACCGTCAACAATAATCATCAGAATCGCTGTCTTGACTTTCTGCTAATAAAAATTGTTGTGAAGCATTTTGCATTTGAACCCTTTGCTGCTTTTGCTGTTTTTGTGGTTTTATTACCTGTTCACTTCCCTGAAATCCCACGTTTGGATTATATTTTTGAACTCCCCCACAATTCGGAAAAGGTGGTTGTGGCAATTGGTCTTGACGATTATTCACCTGTTGTTGTTGCTGTTGCTGTAACTGTCGTTGAATATTTAATTCGTTTAACCCCTGTTGTATCTGTAGCTGTCGCTGCAGGTCAACACCATTCTGCATCTGTGGATTCAATAAGGGATTCTTTAAGTTTTTAGGAGGATGAGGACACTCGTCTCTCCAATGTCCAATTTCGCCACAATTAAAACAAGGTAATCTTTGTTTCAACTCCTCAATCTTTGGGCTAAATTTCTTTGGGAAATTATTACTTTTAAACTTTCCTTGTATCTGGTTTGTATTTCCAGTTTGAACAAAATTAGTGTTCTTATTTCCCATGCTGGCAATCTGTTGCTCAGCCACCTTTACCTGAGCCCACATGGCTTTCTCCTTCAGCTTCTTCTGTTTTACTTCTATTTCATCACTGCAATACTTAGCCTTTCTTAGAATATCATCTACAGATAGTGATTGCCATCCGACAATACTATTTCTGATCATTTCTCCAATTTCAGGTTTTAATCCATAAACAAATCTATAGACAAAATGGCTCATGTCTTTTTCATCTAATTTTTCATAACCACTGTATTGTTTAAAGATTAACAGTAGTCTTTCATAAAAAGAATGAACTGATTCTTTTGTTTCCTGTTCTGTTCTTTCTATTTTAACCCAATCGACTTCTTTGGGTGGAATTTTGTTTTTCATCCAAACAATTACTTTTTCATAAAAATCCATTACAAGTGGATTTGGAGCACCTGTTTCTTTGATTCGCTCAGGTTCTGTTTTTGGCCAACTAATCGATATCTTGCATTCTGTCCAAAGATCCGATGGAACGACAATATCAAAAAATCCATCTAAATCAATCCACAGAACTTTTGATACTTTGATAAATCTATCGACTTGCCTGTACCACTCAACTGGTTTCTCCCTCAATTTTGGAAAGTCATTTGTAAATAACAGAATGTCCTGTCTCGACCAAGGGACATGAACATATCCTCCACCTGCAATTTCTCTCATTGGAAATTGTTTTGACATTTTTTCCAATCTTTCATCTTCCTTCTTTTTCGTCCATTTTACTCTCCATTTGTTCAGTTCTCCTAGCTTTTTGATATAGACAATCAAATCTTTAATATGAACTATTCTTCCCATTGAGTTTAAACTCTCGATGTCACTTTCTGAAAAGTCTAATCTGTAATGTTTCGCAAAATTCTTTTGTTTACTCACATCGATTTCAAGTTCTGTTGCTAGATCCTCTAGTTGATCATATTTGTTTTTCGTTTTCCACTGAATGCTTTTGCAAATGAACAGTAGTTCATCATCTCGATAGTAATTTAAACTATCTGGACCAATTGTTCCAATTATTAATTCTTCGATATTCGCTTTTAATTTGGCCACATCAAGTTTTGGTGTGGTTACCCTGACTTCAGGACTCCCTATATCTGATATAGCACCCATTGGTGTTTTTGGAGATAAATCCTCATTAAAGGTTAAATCAGGCATTCTCGATTTAGAAGAGTTTATTTCAGATAAGTCTGAATAAAATTTTTCAGCAGCCTTTTGAATTTCTGTATTTAAAGGAATAGTTAATCCAGTTTTGTTTGTTTCCTTTTGATCAAATACGGGCTGAACAGGACCAATTGTTACTGGAACTGTCACAGCTTCCATGCCTTTTGTCATTCTTTTTATTAATTCTTCTTTTGATCTTAAATATTCATTATAATCAACATCTTCAACATTTCTTGCCTCTCTTGTATAATCTTTTGGAGGTTCTCTTGCTCTTGGAGCCATTGTAAAATGTCTACCTTCATTTCGAGCATTCTCGAATTCTGGTCTTCTAGGAGTTTCAATGATTTCACAATTATTTGGATAAAGTTTAGGAGCTTCATTAATTGGAGGTGCACTCGGTGAAGTTTCAGTAGAAACCACCGGAGTAGACCATGATCTAGGAGGTCTCAAAGGCTGATTCTTTCTAGCAGTTGTATATATTTCTTCCATAACTGCATCCTCAGATTCACTTTCCATAGATTTCCCTGTAGGAGTACCCATTACCATTTCATGAATTAAATACAATCCTTCACTCATGTTTCCCTGTCTCCACATTCGCAATCTATCTTCATGAGTTTCTCTTCTCCAAGGTGGATTTTTAGAAGGTCTTTTAATTCCACTAGCTTCTCTTTGTAACTGATACATCTCGTCTTCCCACTCAACTAAAGCTTCAAATTGAGTTGGTCTCGGTTTCGGAACAAGAGCATTCATTTTCTCTCGTAAATTTCTTAAAACTTTTACATTAAATGAACCATCATCAGGCCAAGTTAAAACACCATCGTTTTTAGTATAGCGTTTCCAACTATCGAACCATAAGACAGTATGATATCCATATTCACCTTCCATATACGCTGCAGGTGTTTTATACTTATGAAGTAGTTTACCACCTCGCGTTTCGATTTTCTTGTCAGGTGAAAATAAATTCTTAAACTTCTGAAGTAATGTTGGCTTTTTCTCAACATGTTTAAAATGATAACTCATTTTTTTAGAGTTAAAACTAATTCACAAAATCGTTCGTAAAATATTTCCGGGATGTTCCGAAAAACAACCAATCCGTGCGCGAAACACACCAACAAGCCAATGACAGTTGAGCTACGTCACTTTTCTGCTCAACCAATAAATTTGGAGTTTTTCCGAAGGACCAATCAGCTCACAGGCCGTCAGAGACTCAAGAGCCAATCAGAATATAGCTTGTGACGTAGGTCACCCAATCCCAGCGCGGCTCTGTGACGTACACAGCAGCTGCGGTTTCTCGTTTCTCACTACTGGCGCTTACCCCTCCTTCACAAAATCTTTTCACAGCGCCATTTTAAGAACACTTTTCAGTGTAAATTAATTCTTAACAATGACTATAAAGACAACATCTGTTCGTTTCACTATTTAGGATAGTTTACATACATTCAAGTATCCACACTTCGGAATAGACGGCGCTATTCACACTAAGGATAATATTCGATTGTCAGTAGAGTAACCTTTACCCCACCCTTCTAACACGTATAATTATGAACTCGCTTTGCTCTGAACCCACCGCGAAGTGAAAGTTCTAAGAGTTCCACTTGAACATAAAATACAATTCAAACTCGCACTTTCACACTGAAATTTCCCTAATTTCAAACACACATGAAATCCGTACAGGACTCTCACCTGTTTATAGAGATCATGCACCGTTAGCAAAATAACAACGTTATCCGTACAGGGCTCTCACCTGTTTATAGATATGAAACATGTACCCGTACAGGACTCTAACCTGTTTATAGATAATCATGCACCGACGCTAATTTACCCTTCACTCAAGCTCGGGTATAACTAATACTCTTATCACAGTGAGTTTTATGGAAGGCGCTTTGTCCCTATTCTCATGCTGCTTTAATTTCTTAGAAAACCCTCACTTTACAAGATTCAGACCTAGCCCTAAAACTGTGCTGCTCGGCGACAACACTATGGTACACGGCGATACCTCTTGTGATACTCGGCGATATCACTACAAACAGAACAGATGGCTTGCGTGACTAATTTCTCGCCACACAATCTATACCGGTATAGCTTACAGATAGCACGAAAAACGAACTCAACATGTGTTAAAACATCGATCCTATTTCCATACCATAATATTTTAGTAACCCTTAGCAACCACCATATTACCTTGGTTACTCTTAGCAACCATCAATTTCTGCTACCAGAGAATTGATCCAGCGGCCTATAGAAAATATATCATAAACAACGCTACCCAACTTCATAACCTATAAACAAAATTCTATACTAAATATGGACCCATTTATAAACCTGACATATTTTGGGCCTACTGAATCAGGTGGTCAGATTAAATCTATATACACATTATCTACAAACTATATACATTTTTATACATCTGCGAAAAGAATATTGTCATAAGAATAAAAATTAACCATTTAAACGACCACCATTGGCGACGTGATCTAGCTAATATGTAACCTACACCCCTGAATAACCAAGACCAGCTTGTTTGTCAAAAGTAAGATTTTATTTACTAAATTATGGTATATAAGTTGATAGTTTTATAAATGAATTTTATTTGCAATAAAGCAAGCATGATTGTAAGAAATATGAGAAAAATACAATTTAAGCAAATAAATCAAAATCAAAGAGAATATTTAAAGTTTAGCATTTCTAAAACCTAATTCCCTAACTGAACTAAATAGATAGAAATTAAAGAAAAGTTCTTTGAGGATTCTTACGTGCTCCACGCAAAGTCCGACAGCACATCACCCTCATCGGAAAGTCAGAAAGCAGCAGCCAGCCCATCCCTAGGGGCATGACTTTTTATACCTTTCTACGCTAACTAAACTACGCAAAGGAAAGTTTTCAGAAATCTTCGACGTCCCATTGGCTGAGAGTGACAAGTGACATGTCACCCACTTTTCAAAAGTTCCATTAAATCACTTTTCTTAGAGACCATTGTCCCTTCCGAGTGCAACCAGGAGCTTCCTAGGATTGTAACAATTGCATAAAGTCATTCTCGCAGCGTCCATTGACTTTCAATTGACTTCCGCGGATGCCAAGTTAAGGACTGACAAAATGTTCTTTTTCGACCTTGGCCATGTCCGACAGAATGACAATAGCACGTTAGTTTTTTGCTTTGTGAACGCAGCTTTTGACGAATAATTTATTTCAGAATGGGCGTCTCAGCACTTTTGCAGAAGTAAAATTCAGCATATTGTAGTTCGGGCAGACAAGGCCCAAAAGCAGACAACTTATGATTTCTAATATAAAACAAACACAAGAAAAGTATTAATGTAAGAAATAATGTAGATTCTGTATCCACCCCAAGATTTACTAATTAATTAACCCACCCGATTAATCAAAATGTTATCTAGCCATTGCAAACAAATAAAGCAGCGTTTATATCTACCAGTCTCCGTTATTCCATGAGACTTATATGCACCTAGAATAGTAGAAATGACATCACACAGACAAGGAAAAGCAAAACAAGCACATGCTTCTTTTAATTTTGCAGCAGTTAGTAATGACAAAAACGAAAACAATAAATTATTTTATTATTTTGCACGAACAAAAAGATGCAACAATTATGCACGTTTATGAGCACACATGTTAGTCCCCCCATGTGTAAAGTTTAATCTAAGTTGTATTAGCACGACATATCATAAATCATTAATATTATTATTCATGTTATGGAAATGTGACTTCACGAGATTAAACAAAATTTTGTTTTCTATCTCGCTCCATCAGTTAGACATCCAGTTTTGAAACCAAGAGTGTGATTGAAAGGAGGGCAATGTCTTCAGGGGATGAGATTTTCATGTATATTTGAGTGTTGTCAACGTAGAGGTGGAGAGAATCCCAGAGTTTCTGAAAATACACATAGTAGAACTAGGTAGAGTTTAAAGAGGGTTGGGGAGAGGATTTAGCCTTGGGGACCCCTTGAAGTATGGTAACTGGTATCAAGAATGAGTTGCCTTTTGTCTCAATATGAGAGCAGTTAGTTAGGTATAAGGAGAACCAGTTGAGGACTGTGCCTCCTTATCCCATGGTTTGTTCAAGAGTGAAAAGGAGGTTCAGCTGATTGATAGTGTTGAATGCAGTGGACCATTCCAGTAGGACCACGAGGTATAGGTTTACCAGATTTGAGGATTCTAAGGAAGTCATTGATTATTTGGAGGATCGCCGTTCCTGTGCTGTGGCCCTGCCGCAACCTGATTAGGGAGTGTCTAGGAGTAGTTTTTGTTCAAATGTGTGAGGGCAAGTTGGGACGCTACTCAACTTTCAATGACTTGAAAAAAGGGAGTGTGGAGACTGGACGGAAGTTGTTCATGTTCTCTGAATCAAAAGATTGTTTTTTCAAAAGAGGAGAGACTTGATCAACTTTATTCCTGAAATAGGCCCTGTTTGAGAGAGGAGTTGACCATGTTGGTCCAAATGGCAATAGATTTGCTAGTAGAACCTGAAATGGTGTCCTGAAGGTGGTTTGAGGGTTCCTCTCTGGAGATTGTTCGCTGTAGGTCCTGTTCGGAAATTGAGGAGAAAGATAACCATGAATACGGTGACATTCACAGCAGAATCTCCACCATTTCTGATATTGATGCCTCTAACACTTTTCTCAAAGAAATCCACAAAGTTTTTGTAGCCGGTCACTGATGACTTGGGTGCTGAAATAGTGGAGGGGTTTGTAGTCTGTGCAATAACCTCAAAGAGGCGATTCGGTCTGCTTTTCGAACAATTAATGAGTGCTCCGATATGGTAGGATATGGCTCTGAGGATTCGGTCTTTGTGTTGTTTTTGCATTTGCAAAGCTTATTCATATTCAAGTGAGAGGGTGCTAGTCTCTAGATAGTTTGCACTTTAAGGGTGCATATTTGTTGATTAGGGATCCCATGCAGGGGTTGTACTTGTCGGTGGCCTGAAATTTTAAGGTGGGGTGTATTCGAAATTATGGTAGGAAGGGCCATGATTGGCATGGCTTCTGTGTGAAGGTTGGGTTGCCTATATGTTTTGGAATATAAGCTGGATAGGAAGAACGGGATCTGCATTTGGTCATACCAATCGACTCAAGGTTGGGGGATTTGGAGAGTATTAGGTCCAGAATGGTGCCTTCGTGGTAAGTGGGTTTATGGCAGTGTTGTTGGAGATCAATTGTCTTTGAAAAGGAGTCAAAATTGTCCATATAGCTATAACTCTCATTTCCCCAGGGGATGTTGAAGACGCCAAGGAAGAGAGTGTCCCATGCTGATATGTTTTGTGGTGAAGAGATCCATGCATTTCTTGATGAAGGAATTGTTTTGACCCGGTGGATGGTAAATCACATTCAGTCTGATGTTGGAGGTAGTGGATGTGGGCATTGTTACTGACATAAAGTCAAAAGACTGAAAATCAGTCGTTGGGAGGGTCCTACATCTCAGGGATTTCTGTGAATGTGTGCGAGACATCCACTTTGTCTATCTTCTTGGTCTAAAAGCAAAATGGAGTAATTAGGAGGAAGTAGACGGTCTAGAGAGTGGTAAGATGAGCCGTTGAGCTAAGTTTTGGTGAGGATCAGGATATCAAGATTATGGGCCAGGATAGAGTCCAATATCTCTAGACAGTGTTTAACTGCAGACAGACAATTGAACAGGATGCAGTTCAGGGAGAAGCTGTTGTCTTTCTGATTTATCCGTTCAGTGAGGGAAGTTGGGATTTTCATCAAGAGGGGATGATCTTACAAAAGGATGGTGTATGTGAGTTTGACTGTGGTCTGAGATGATGGAAATTGGGCAGCCTACTGCTGGAAGAAAGGAGGTGGAAGGGGTAGTGGAAATTGAAGCTGTATAACTCTTTAGGAGATAGAATAGGTCTGAGGTTTCTAGGGGTGATTGTGTCCATTTGGGTCTGGGTAGATGGCTGTCTCTCTGTTTGCTGGAAGGTTTGGGGGAGGGTCAGCGAATTGTGATGAGGGGAGCAGCAATGAGAGGACAGAGAGATGATTAGATGGGATAGAGCCAATGAGAGGATGCCAATTCATCAAGAGAGGTCTGAGAACGAGGGCAGGAGCTTGTTGACCAGAGGCCAATTATGTTTGTGGGAGACGTGGGTTGTTGGTAGTTAGTGTTGGGAGAAGTTAGGGCAGTGGGAAATAAAGGAGGGGAGGCTTAGGGGGTGACCGTGTGATAGAGAAGAGGGTGGAGCAGGCAACCAGAGGGGGAGATAATGGTTTGCGGGAGGTTGGAGATGAATGGTGTGGAGATGGTCTGTGGAAGGGTCTTAGAGGTCTGTTGTTGGAAGTTCGCCATGGAATATGGGGGACATATCAGATTGCAGGAGAGTCAGGGGAGAAAGGAGAGTCTGTGTGGACCATAAGGGAAGGAGAGTGGTTGAGGTGTTAGGTATGAACCGAGGTATGAACTGAGAAGGAGTATGTCGGGGATCATCAGAAAGCTTGAGTGTGAGATAAAGTCGACCGAGGACTGGATTATATCACTGGCTTGAAACATGATTTTCCCATTGTTGCATTTGAGTTTATGTCCAAAGGGTATGTTAGAGAGCGGAGGACTAGACAAAATTATATAACGTAGGCCCAGCTGTGGACAAGCAGAGGATGCAGGTGTACTGAGAGTGACTGTGTGACTCTGCAGCCACCGGTGCTTGTGCTTGGCTATGGATGGCCCAACCATGGGCAAACAGAGAAATGCAGTCTTGCCAAGGACCATGAACTGATTTCAAGATGGCGCGCCTCAGTGACCAGGTTTGAGGCCTCACAAGAAGTTCAGGCAAAAATAGGGGCTGTAGTGCCATGGCACCGATTCATGGAGGTGGCATGAGAAGAAGCAGGCAGGTGAATAATAGATTGGTCTTCTGGCGGGGCACACTTTCCTCATCGGCATGAGTACATCACCAGCTCAGATAGCGGCACATCCCGATCAGTGGTTGCAGGCTGGAATGGGGAGCCAGCAGGGTCCTGACGGTGCACAGTCAAAATATCGACTACAAAATATCGACTGGACACAATATCGAGTTTTAAATATCGAATGGACAAAATATCGACTGGAAAGAATATAGACAGCAAAAATATCGTTTTTTAGGTAAGTAATGTAATATCGAATGTTAAAAATATAGACATTTAAAATATCGAAGTATATAATATAGGTTAATAAAATTATCCAATTTTTGATAATATTGCATTTTTTTATAGTGTTTTTTATGTGATTATATGTGTTAAAAGTGTGTATTTATGTTATAAATAATTTAATAATAAAATGTTTATTTTTTTATTTTTGCGTAATTTAATTCTGTAGCGGGTTGTGGGTTTACAGGGGAATAGGGTGGGAAGTAATTTAATTATAAGTAATTAAATATGTAAATTGATTTATTGTTATTCATTTTTAATTATTTGTTAATTAATTTATATTTGGTAATTAATTAACTTTTAATTGGCAATTAATTTTTATTAATTCATTAATTGCTAATTATGTAAATTTTACTAATTTAGTTTCTGTAGCGGGTTGTGCGTTTATAGGGGAATAGGGTGGGAAGTAATTTAATTATAATTAATTAAATATGTAAATTTATTTATTGTTATTCATTTTTAATTATTTGTTAATTAATTTATATTTGGTAATTAATTAACTTTTAATTGGCAATTATTTTAAATTAATTGATTAATTGCTCATTAGGTTAATTTTAATAATTTATTTTCTGTAGCGGGTTGTGGGTTTATAGGGGAATTGGGTGGCAAGTAATTTAATTATAATTAATTAAATATGCTAACATATTTATTGGTATTGTTTTAGAATTAATTGTTTATTAATTTTTTATGGGTAATAATTAAATTAGAATTGCTAATTAAATTTATTTAATTGATCAATTGCTAATTATGTTAATTTAATAATTTATTTTCTGTAGTGGGTTGTGGGTTTATAGGGGAATAGGATGGGAAGTAATTTATTTATAATTAATTAAATAAAACAATTTATTTAATTGTCTTTGATTTGAATTTATTGTAAATTATTTTTTAATTGTTACATTATTAATTGTTAATTAGTAATTAATTTGTATTAATAGTTAATAATTGTAATAATTAATTTTATTTTGTAATTTTAATTGATTAATTATTATATTATATTAAATTCGTAATTACTTTTAATTAATTTGTGATAGATATTAATTAATATTTATTGAAATAATATATGAAGTATTTAATTTCACTACTGTTGCACTCTCTGGAGTGGGAATAGTAATTTTTACCTCTATGCTATCCAACGCTTTCCCTACTGTTGCACTCACTGGAGTGGGAATAGTAATTTTTACCCCTACGCTATCCAACGCTTTCCCTACTGTTGCACCCACTGGAGTGGGAATAGTAGTTTTTTACCCCTACGCTATCCAACGCTTTCCCTACTGTTGCACTTTTTGGAGTGGGAATAGTAATTTTAACCCCTACGCTATCCAACGTTTTCCCTACTGTTGCACTCTTTGGAGTGGGAATAGTAATTTAAACTCCTACGCTATCCAACGCTTTCCCTACTGTTGCACCCACTGGAGTGGGAATAGTAATTTTTACCCCTACGCTATCCAACACTTTCCCTACTGTTGCACTCACTGGAGTGGGAATAGTAATTTTTACCCCTACGCTATGCAACGCTTTCCCTACTGTTGCACCAACTGGAGTGGGAATAGTAATTTTTACCTCTACGCTATCCAACGCTTTCCCTACTGTTGCACTCTTTGGAGTGGGAATAGTAATTTTAACCTCTACGCTATCCAACGCTTTCCCTACTGTTGCACCCACTGGAGTGGGAATAGTAATTTTTACCTTTACGCTATCCAACGCTTTCCCTACTGTTGCACTCTTTGGAGTGGGAATAGTAATTTAAACCCCTACGCTATCCAACGCTTTCCCTACTGTTGCACCCACTGGAGTGGGAATAGTAATTTTCACCCCTACGCTATCCAACACTTTCCCTACTGTTGTACTCACTGGAGTGGGAATAGTAATTTTTACCCCTATGCTATCCAACGCTTTCCCTACTGTTGCACCCACTGGAGTGGGAATAGTAATTTTACCTCTACGCTATCCAACGCTTTCCCTACTGTTGCACTCTTTGGGGTGGGAATAGTAATTTTAACCTCTACACTATCCAACGCTTTCCCTACTGTTGCACCCACTGGAGTGTGAATAGTAATTTTTACCTCTACGCTATCCAACGCTTTCCCTACTGTTGCACTCTTTGGAGTGGGAATAGTAATTTAAACCCCTACGCTATCCAACACTTTCCCTACTGTTGCACCCACTGGAGTGGGAATAGTAATGTTTACCCCTACGCTATCCAACGCTTTCCCTACTGTTGCACCCACTGGAGTGGGAATAGTAGTTTTTTACCCCTACGCTATCCAACGCTTTCCCTACTGTTGCACTTTTTGGAGTGGGAATAGTAATTTTTACCCCTACGCTATCCAACACTTTCCCTACTGTTGCACCCACTGGAGTGGGAATAGTAAGTTTTTACCCCTACGC
This sequence comes from Lissotriton helveticus, assembly GCF_964261635.1. NCBI lineage: Eukaryota > Metazoa > Chordata > Amphibia > Caudata > Salamandridae > Lissotriton > Lissotriton helveticus. The sequence goes on from NC_136065.1 coordinate 1,450,703,978, forward strand.
TATCCAACGCTTTCCCTACTGTTGCACCAACTGGAGTGGGAATAGTCATTTTTACCTCTACGCTATCCAACGCTTTCCCTACTGTTGCACTCTTTGGAGTGGGAATAGTAATTTTAACCTCTACGCTATCCAACGCTTTCCCTACTGTTGCACCCACTGGAGTGGGAATAGTAATTTTTACCTCTACGCTATCCAACGCTTTACCTACTGTTGCACTCTTTGGAGTGGGAATAGTAATTTAAACCCCTACGCTATCCAACGCTTTCCCTACTGTTGCCCCCACTGTAGTGGGAGTAGTAATTTTTACCCCTACGCTATCAAACACTTTCCCTACTGTTGCACTCACTGGAGTGGGAATAGTAATTTTAACCCCTACGCTATCCAACGCTTTCCCTACTGTTGCACCCACTGGAGTGGGAATAGTAATTTTTACCCCTACGCTATCCAACGCTTTCCTCACTGTTGCACCCACTGGAGTGGGAATAGTAATTTTTACCCCTACGCTATCCAACTCTTTCCCTACAGTTGCACTCTGTGGAGTGGGAATAGTATTTTTTACACTTCTGCTAATGTAAGGTAATAATATTGGATATTGATTAATTATATTATGTTAATATATATATATGTTTTAACAAATATGATTGTACAATTTTTTTTTATAACTTTCATTAATTATTTGATTATTATAAGTTAATTTAAGTATTTTTAAGTATATTTTAGAAATTATTTTTTATTTAAATTTAATTTAACACTGTTTTTAATAAAGTCAATATTTTCTAAAACTATATTTTTGTAAACGATATTTTGTACTCGATATTTTTGTACTTACCTGTTTGTAGATACAAACTCGATATTTTGTCTGTCGATATTTTTTCCTCGATATTTTTGCAAGCCGATATTCTGTCAGTCGATATTATCTCAGTGATCCGGTCCTGACATAGAGACGGCTTAGCAGGGAAGAAGAGGTGTCTCCAGCACCTCCAGAAAAAAGTAGTGCGGGAGTCGCTTTCCATTGCTGTCCGTTGTGCAGGTGTTGGGGCAGGCTGCTAAAGGACAAATGGGGACAGTTGAGAAAATGGAAGCAGATGAGCCCCTGGGACCTGGTAGCAAAGGTTAATGCTGCTCCACAGTCTTAAACCTCAGAGATGTCTGCGAGGACTGATGCAGTACATTCTGCTCTGCAGTCATGGCTCAGCCCTCTCGTGGCTGAGCAGGCTGGTTGTGCAGGCATCCCTGAGTGGCGTTGCTGCCAGGGAGCAAAGCAGAAGAAACATCCACTCTGCCCCGCTTTGCATCATTTATTGTTGTGGTTGAAATTTTTGTGGGTAAAATGTTTCTAATAGGAAATCTTACTCATATGGCATTGAACATCGTACAAATTACACAGAGGGAACATGAGAGCTAGTGAGGTGTGTTGCAGGTGCAGGGAAGGAAAAGGGGATATTATTCACATATTATGGGACTGTCACAGGATACAATACTATTGGGATGAGATCTGACTAGAGGTGCCCTCCACTGCAGAGGTACATGGGCCACGAGCTTGCAGAGTGATGATTTTGTGCAACATGGTTGATTTTCCACCTCTACCAAACTGTACCCTCCGCTAGGTAGCCTTGGCCCCTCAATGGTCATAACGGGTATGCTACGCCTCTCTAACTCTAACATCCTACCCACATTCAGGGCCTGGTTGGATGGGAATGCATGAGTTGGCAACCATAGAATATTCCATCAATAAAATGAAGGACAAAATGCCCCATTTTGAAGAGGTGTGGGGCAAATTTTTGAAAGTGCCAGGAACTGTTCAACCAACTTAGATGATTTCTGAGAACTGTCATATAATAGTTTTTGGGTCTTTTTGATGTTCATGAGGTACACCAGGGGGTGCTGGAAATGGAAAACTTAATGTGTGGAATGCAGGAGGGTGTCGCTGAGAAGGTAGAGGTTTTGTGTTTGGCTAGGAAGGCTGGGAAGGAAAAGCAGAGGTGGTCTGACTTCTGTTGATGTGTATAGTGCCTTAAGGCGCTTTGTTTTTCTTTTTTGCAGATATAATCACAGGCCAAGATGTTGTAGTCATTGTGCTGCAAAATTTACTTTTGTACAATTAACATTGTTTATACCAAGCCAAAAAAGGCTGGGCGATGGCTGAGCATTGCAAGCATTCAGAGATTTTCCTAAAGAGCAACTTGAAAATGATCTCCTTCACCACAATCCTAGGACAGGGCCGGCTTTAGCGCTGGTAGCGCCTGGTGCGATATTCATTTTTGGCGCCCTCACACCCCATGATCGCCTCCTCGGATTCTCTCACTACCACCGGGCAAAAGCTCCCCTCATCTCTCCAATCATAAGTTATTGCTAAACACAGTGCCTGCGATGAGGTCAGCAACCCCCTCCACAGGTCAGCGCCCAGTGCGGCAGCACCAGCCGCACTGCCCTAAAGCTGGCCTAGGATAGCCTATGACATCACAGAAACATCAAAGAAACAACATATTATGCACTATTAAAGTCTTCCTGCCCTATACTATGACTTGAATGGAGAACTGAATGTTTCATTAATTGTATATATGTTCTATGAATAAACATATTTTAAAGTACTAATTTAATTGTTTTGATGCACATTGTAGTTAAATCTCTATACTAAGATAACTGACATTTGATTACATAATTCATGTTAAGAGAAAGGTGTTTGTTAGTGGTGTGTAAATAGGACCATTGGTAACTGGGCTGTGAACACCAACTAACTGAAAGTTTGAGAGTAAAATATAATGATGTGTGAAAACAGTGAACTGAGATCAAAAGGAATACTCAGGGATAACATCTTTTAAACCATGTGATGAAAAAAAAACTTGCAATTGATGTGGGTTTTACACAGCTTTTAATGTAGTACCTTTAATTTCAGGATACTTGAGAAGAAGAAGAAAGGCATATCTTAAAGTTGTGCTGATTGTTTCCGTGCCCGCTAAGAACAGAGTCAGTACACTTTTGACCAATTGTGACATGTGGAATTCTGTTTCCGGGTTATCTTTTTCCTTGGGTTGATAAAAAACAAATATTAAAATGCATGACCTGAACTTTGGAATAAGCAACACAACATACGTTCAACAAGATTAGAACATGTTATATATTTGTTCGTAGTGCCTCTTAGGAGTCCCCCCGAATCATGTCTTTGCTTAGTTGCTTTTTGAGGCCTTATTTCTAATAAGCCGATATTACCTTGCAACAGTTGACTCATTATTGTGTAATTTTGATAGTATGCTTTTATATTCATGTGTTCATTGGCATAGCTGATGTTTAATAAAAAATATAATAGCTTTAGGCTTTAAAATATTGTGCAAGTGATTTCTCAAGCATTCTCCTACCTAAAGTCATGGTAACAAGATATGCTGCCAAAAAGAAATGATTTGGTTGGCATACATGAGGTGTTCACAGGCCTCTCCATGATAGAGACTGGGAACTCTTAAGCATTTCCAGACAACAGAGCAATGTGGCTCCAAGGAGAACCATGCCAAGCTCATCATCTCAAAAACTGTCCTTCTGTGGGAAGCATGATTCAGTCTGGTCTTGCAGATGAGTTACTGACCGGAAACATAGATGACAGCTGTAATCTACACATATAGGTGACAGATGTCAGCTACACATGCCTGTTGACAAGTAAATACTGAACCCTTATTACGGCAAACCTTGGGTGCTATAGATAGGGCTTTAATGTCTCCTTAATAAATCACTATGTAAAATCTTATCTGATTTCATGTTATTTACATTCTGTGCTTTTCCATTCCCTACAATATTATTGATGCCTTCAATAATTTTTTTTACATTTATTCTTGCTTACAAAATGGCTTGAAATACAGCCTTTAAAATATCAGCGCAAGTTTCCCGTGTGTGTGTGTGTGTGTGTGTGAGTGTGTGTGTGTGTGTGTGTGTGTGTGCGCAACTGTGAAGAAATGTTGCATTAACTAACAGTACTAAGGGGTCGATTAGGATCGCGGACGGACTTGAGTCCGTCCGCGACCCCAGAGTAGGAGGGAACGTCCGCATGGGCTGCGGCGTTCCCTCCGTGCAGATTAGGATGTGACCGCCAGGGTGGCGGTCACATCCTCTATCTTTAACTTTGCGGCGGGTGCAGCTTCAAGGTCCCATGTGGCACATACCTTTAAGGGCAAATCAGTTTAGACAGTTATTAGTAGAATTAGTGACTATATATAGAATACTGGACAGTATGTATCATGGCCCATGGTGACTAATGTTGGGATTCCAATCGTCATACATGAACCTCTGACATAAGCAATACGTCCACAAGCTCTACATATAATAAAGTTCCCACAAAGCAAGGCAAATTCCCATTTTGGATTTTTCCTCAATCTAATAAATTAGAGGTGGTGTGAGAAAGTGCCTTATTTTGCGTGTCACACCTGTTTTTTTCTGGGCAGATGCTGCTGTTTTGTAAACTTTGCACATTGGAGTACTGCTGCCCAGTGTCCAGTGTATGTGCACTATCCCGTAAAACATGGCAAAATTGGCTAAGCCACATTTAGTTTATTGTCCTTTCCAGTAAGGTCAGGTGGGGGAATCCAATGGCATAGAAAGTTAAATATCACCTGTGGACTGTGGCTCTAAAGTGCGGTATACTAGACTGACATTGAAAATACGGGATCAGGCCTACACAAGTAGCCTTACTGCTGCAATTCGAAACCTGCATGTGAACCTTTCAACATAATCCTGGAGGATTAATACTGTTGAGGCCCGAGGCGAAGCACAATACAAAAATGTCCCTGATATCCTTACAGTGTCAGGGAAAGATAATGCTTTGACACTCAACCATGCATACTCCTCTCATTCCGTTGGTGAAACTATGTAGATGTTTATTACAAGAGACCTGCTATATTCATCAGTCAGTGTCCAATGTTATTTAGATAATTTCCCTCGCTGAGTCTGTTTGGGCTGACAGCTTGAGGGACTTCCAGGAATAGTATTCATTTTTCTTATAGAAGTTCCAACTGCTTATTATTAAATATAAGATCCTTAATATACTTTAAATATTTTAATACATATTACCATAAAACCTATTCAACCAAAAAGTATTGAAGACACTGGCTCATCATGGCAAGTGAATACACAATGCCCTGCTTGATTATATCAACAAGATTGTTTTTCTTAATAAAACAGTTCAGCAAAGTACTAGCCCAAATTTCATTTTCCCTATAGATTTCGAAGCTCCACAAACTAACTATACATACTTTCCAGATTGGAAATATGGAAAGACCTTATCAGAAGATGAAGTAAATAACTTAATTAAATAAAATCCATATATTAGGCCATTACGTACTTACACTCGAGTAGCATTGTGGCCAGACCCCACTAACCCGTGTATACACTGATGTTTAGGTAATACACATTCACTTGTTACAGTGACCACATATAGCATTGGGAAGCTCTGCCAATAATGACTATTGATATATGACCTTAATACAGTACATAAAACACATGATAGGAATATAAGATGATAAAAACACATTGATTGTCTTTAAGACCTGTTATAATGAAAAAATGAGAAGCTATCTTTCTGTTTTAATTCATCGTTCGCAGATTTTCTGAAAACGATCCTGCCCTCTATACTAGAGATGTAGATGGGGAAATGCTTCAGCATACGTTTCCAGTCATAAAGAACTGTGTTCAAACACTATCTAAATGAGTTATACTATACCTACTATCACTTCATCAGCTCTCAAGCCAGTAAGAGAAAGCATATACATCAGGTGTGATCAATGCAGTTATTTTTATACTGTTGATAGGAAAGATTGGACTATATTGCATTGCAAGGTGCTCTGTGTGCTGTGAAAAAAGAGGAAGTATTTTACTTGTTTACAACAAACATAAATCTGTGATATATTGTGATACATATATATATATATATATATATATATATATATACATATACACACACACATCTATATGTGTACAAGTATATATATGTGTGGGTGTGTGGGTTTAAAATAAACTGTCAATGCAGGTATAAAAAATTGCAATGTTTCACAAAACAGCATTCATTATATGTAAGCAAAATCTTAAACATCATTTGGTAAGTGTAATAGAAGAGCATATATATATATATATATATATATATATATATATATATATATATATATATATATATATATATATATATATATATATATATATATATATATATATATATATATATATATATATATATATATATCTATATCCAAAGACGAGGTTGTCCCCTTGAAAGAGCCCACAGCAGCCAGGTAAGTTATCAGCAATGTACTGGTGTGAGCTGCAGTCATCAGTTCAAAACGCAACTCCTTCAGTAAAACAGGTCTCTCATGCCGACGCGATTTGTGCGTCTTGCGCACTTCTTCCTGGGCAGACTCTGAAGACACCGCCATGTAAAAGTGATCGGCACTGCAACCATTTATGACACACGCCCCAGTGGGCGGGACAGACACGCTGCCTTCTGGACTTGGTAGTTGTAGTACCGACAGTGTCAATTCCAGTGAATTTTTGACTTCTCAAAGCACGGAACATGGAGCAGACACTGATAGTTAGATCTCAATGTCCATTCCTGTCGATATGGACTGAGCCTAAGCTTAAGGTAACCTGGTCCCAGGTTCCGTGTGGCTAAGAAGGCCAGGCAATTTAGCTGCCTCAGACGAGGAGAGATATGATGGAGTAAAGGTACCCACCGAATTAGTGTTGCTGCTGCGTTCTGTACTAGCTGCAGTTTGTAAATTAGGTAGGCTGGCAGCCCCAAATATAGACTATTGGCTTAGTCCAAGCGTGAAGTCATCATTGCATGGACTATGATCCTGGGGCTGTGCTCTGGCAGTAAATTAAGGATTTATTTAGGATTCTCAGCTTTCCAAAGCAAGCTGAGGAGATCTGATTAACTTGAGCCGCGAAAGACAAATCTGTATCCCATTTGATGCCTATATTCCTTGCTGTCTTTGTTGGAACCGGTGGTGATCCCAGTTCTAACGGCCACCAGAGTCCCACAGGGGGTAGAGACACCTGACTAAAGAACAGGACTTCATTCTTACCCGCATTTAGTTTTAGGCAGTTGCTGATGTTCTTCAGGCACTCCATAAAACTGAGAAAGGCATCCTCAGAATGTTCTTTGAAAGAAAAAACAGCTGCGTATCATCTGCATAGGCGACTACTTTCACCCCCTGGGATGTAATGAGAGTTGCAAGAGGCCCCATATAGATTTTAAAAAGCAGTTGACTCAGTGCAGAGCCCTGTAGTACTCCATACCACAGGTGTTTTGCTATGGATCGAAAAGGTCACAGGTAGACCTGTTGAGTATAGTCCTTAGGATAGTCCCAAATCCAGGAGAATGCCACCCCACAGATACCCAGCTGATTTAGTCTATCCAGTTGGATTGAGTGTGCTACCATGTCAAATGCTGTTGATAGGTCTAATGTTATATGCTATGTTATGTTATATGCAGTTTTATAGCGCGCTCAATTACTGCCGGAGTATCCTGGCGCGGAATCCTGGAAGGAAAGTGCAAGAGGCCATAACAGATGAAGGAGCTTCTAAAAAGCGATTTTAAACAGATAAGTTTCAAAGCTTTTTTAAAAAGACCAAAGTTCAAGTTAGACCGCAGGGGCAAAGGAAGGCCATTCCAGGCGGTCGCCGCTCTACCCGCAACTGACTGCCCGCCTAGCCGAGATCGCCTAATCGAGGGACCTGCAACAGATGTTGGGCGGCAGAGCGCAAAGGTCGATTGGGGAGATAGCGGCAAAACCTTTTCATCAAATACGTAGGGCCATGGCCATAAATGGCTTTATAGGCCAACGTAAGTATTTTGAAGATGATGCGCTGCGGCACTGGCAGCCAATGAAGCCTCTGCAAGTGGGCCCGAACACTCATGCGACTTGAAATGTTGGTCTGGTGGTGGCATTTTGAATGACCTGAAGGCGCCCCACCAGATAGGCCGGGGACCCACTTAACAGAGCGTTAGCATAGTCAAGGCGCGAGAGAATTAATGCTCTGGCCACTGTCTCTCTCGCTGTGGATGGAAGATAGGGAAAGAGCTTTCAGGGTGCCAAAGCATCCACCCGTCAATTTCTTGATGTGGGCCTCAAATGAGAGATCTTCCCCGAACCAAACTCCCAGATTCTTAGCCGGAATGTTAACAGAGCTGGGAAATGGAAAGCCGGTCGGCCAGAGTGCTTCTCTAAATCGAGAGGGAAACTGACCGTACAAGAGAATTTCAGTCTTATCCTCATTACATTTCAGTTGGGCGGCTGCCAGCCAGTTAAAGACCGAGGCCAGACAGGACCGAATTGTACCTGTGTCCAGGTCAGCGCCGGGCCACGTAAACAACAGCTGCGTGTCGTCGGCGTAGGCTATACGTTTGGCCCCTAGTTGTTCCGCCATCATAATCAGGGGGGTCAGATGTACATTAAATAGCAGCGGGCTCAACGTTGAGCCCTGAGGGACCCCTGTCGAAAGTGGTTTAACTGTTGATAAAAACGGGGGAAGCCAGACCTGCTGAGACCTGGATGTGGGAAAGGAACCCAGCCAGTCCAGGGCCAAACCCGAAACGCCGATGTCAGCAAGGCGAGAAAGAAGGAGCTGATGGGGAACCATGTCAAACGCGGCAGAGAGGTCCAATAAAATTAGAGCCACTCTGCCGCCGCTGCCCAAACAGTCCCTAATGGCTTCGGAGACCTCAACCAATGGTGACTCCGTGCTATGAGCGGCACGGAAGACAGATTGGGCAGGGTGTAAAGCCCCAGATGATTCAACAAAAGCGTTCAATTGCCGAAAAGCCATTTTTTCACAGACCTTAGCCATAGCAGGGAGTAATGAAATTGGCTGATAATTAGCGGGCAGTGATGGAACTAACCCTGCCTTTTTAAGCAGAGGCAGAAGCTTAGCCTGCTTCGACTCGACTGGAAAAGTGGCTGACCTGAATGAAAGGCTGACAATGTGCGAGATCTCCTGACCCACCGCCTCCGCGACTCTGCCAAGCACCTGAGCAGGGCAAGGGTCGGTGGGGGTACCCGACTTCAGGGATTTAACCACCGCTAAGGTGTCATCTACAGAGGGCGGCGCAAACTCCTCGAACATAGGGGAGGAGGCCCCGGATACTGGTGGGGGGTAAAAAATGGCACCAGAGCTCAAAGTAGGACTGATGGACCAAAGGCTAGCTTGAATCCCCGCAATTTTTTGCTCAAAAAACGAGGAAAGTTTCTCGCACCAGGCTGCCGAGGGTGGCACAGTTCGTTGCTCGGCACTGGGGGAGAGGAAACTATTAACAATAGAAAAAATTCCCCGACTGTTGTTATTAGCCTTATTGATCCTATCCGCAAAGTACTCACACTTTGCTGTTTTGATGCAACCATAGTAGTTCCTCTGTGCCTCACGCAGGGCCTCCTTGGCCATGGGACAATACGCACGGCGCCACAGCCTCTTCAGCTTTTTACAGGCGAGTTTGAGATCTCGCAGGGAGGGGGAGAACCAGGGTTTGGAGGGAGATGACCGGGGTCTGTGACTGGCATTCCCCTTAGAGGAAGAGACCACCCCCGCCGAAACCCAAAGGTTAAAAGTCTGCACCGCAATGGCCAGTTCATTCCCCAACACGGGCCGACTCCTGCACAGGAAGGCAGACAGGGTGTGCAAATTAATCTTCTGAGAGCACCGCGGCAATAAAGCCGTGGGAGTGATTTTGCCGGCAGACCATGCAAATCTGATCAGCCGATGATCAGACCACGTGAGAGCTACCAATGAATTAACCAAAAGAGGAAAATTTGAACAAATTACATCAAGAATATGGCCCCCAGAGTGTGTTGGCAAAGTAACCCATTGGGAAAGATGGGCCAGACTTAGGGACTCCAACAATGATTTACAGTCAGAGCGCTCGGCCGCTTCAGCATGAATGTTAAAATCGTCCAAAAGGAGGAATCGCTGAAACCTCAGACATCGAGGTACCAAAACTTCCAACAGGGCCTTAAGAAAGGGACCGGGGGGGCCCAGGGGGTCTATAAATCAATGTGCCACCTAAAGTAAAATGGGGAGAGAGGATAAGGGAGCAATTCAAGACTTCCCCATCTCCTACCTCGTCAGGGGAATCAACATGAAGGATCCAGGATTCTTTAAGAACAATTGCCAAACCCCCCCCCTCTTCCCCGTACTCGATCTTTTCTACAGATCTTAAAGCCTCTGGGGATAGCCAGTTCGATGTCCGGTGCACTAGCGCTATTAAGCCATGTTTCTGTCACAAACAAAATATCCAGAGAGCCATCAGTAAGCAGTTCAAAAATGTCGGCTGCATGTTTGCTCATGGATCGAGCGTTAAACAGAGCCGCCGAAATAGAATGCGAGAGATTCGGGTGGCGGGAGGGCGCTGTGAGTGTTGAAGCGCAGCTGAAGCCACACAAAGTAAATGGGCTAAATAGGTCGCGAGCCCCTGGCACCCGGACGGGCCCCGAGCAGGTCATAGAACTAAGAAATAATAGCTGCTCGCGCGTGTAGGAAATCCCTGCCGTTGCGGGGGAATGAACCAGTCGGGCAGCCTGGTCTGCGCCCAGCGCGCCCGAGGCACGGACGGGCGCAGACGGGCTGACCTTTGGCTTACCTTCGGCGCACCCTCCACGCGCGTCCGCTGCGTGTTCGGAAGGGCATGTTAAATTTATGCTAGAACCTCCCTCCCACAGCTAGACCACTGCCACAGGTTCAGCCGGGGTCCGGGACTAGTAGTAAGATGGCCGCTCGCCCTCCACTCAAACGGCACACCAGCCGCGGTGGAACGGGGCAGGGAAGGCTCACCTCACCCTCAAAATGGTGACCAGGTAAATCGATCAGCCCCCCAAGTCATTTTAAATGATTTTAGGTAGCAGGAAGGAAAAAACACAGGCTCAAAGGCGCGAGCCACGAAAATGTAAAACAGTGTAAAAACGCTTTTTAAAATATCAGCAAGACATTCACAAAGTCAAGTTATGGCCACAAAACAAAGCGGATCTGCATGGGAGCTGCCACCACCCACATTAGCCGCCTAATAAAAATAGCATAGCAGAAGCGCCAGCATCCACAGTCATTCTCACGGATTCTGTCACTTCAATCAAAACTATCTCTGTTCTCTAGCCTGCCTGAAATCCAGATTGAGAATCATGCAAGAGGTCATATGTCTAAATATACTTGGCTAGCTGCCATTGTCCCAACATGTTTAGCTCTTTGTCTTTACTTCCTTCAGATGAAAGTTGGCTCCTGCAGAACATTTCACAGTCAATAAAACTGGATGTTACTCCATATAAGCAGGTCCCTTACTAGCTCATTCCTCTGCTCATAAAAGATGCCTATAAACAAACACCCTAACATATCTAGCACACGGTCAGGCAAGAGGCATGATTAGAACACACAACCTGTAGAAAATGAAGCAGTGATAGTAAGGTATCCCCATTTACTCCTTCCCAAATTAGACAGATTGCATCATGATTCAGCTCCCTCCATTCTTAGGGTCTCAGTACCATTGACTAGTAATAGAAAATTAATTAATGAGAAGTCCAAACAAAAAGCTTGTTTGAATATAGTGGTTACAACTTCTATAGACAAGAAGGAGCAATTATTGTCAGCGGAGACAGCTAATCCATTGGCTTTAATGCTACTAGACCTGTTGGCCACCTTTGACACTGTATCACATTCCATTAGATTTTAAAACATGGTATTAAGGAGTCCCTCAGGGGTCTGTGTCATGTTATTTTAACATCTATTGTCATACATTAACAAAATTATTTAGATCGTTTAGCTTGGGATGTGGGGAAGAGCTTTCCCAACCTCTCAAGGCATTTTTTTCCAATATAACGATTGGCTTGTTTCAGTGCTTCGGCGCTCATGGGGCTATCTCAGCCCCAAGCACAGAAACACATGGGAGAGACACACGGGAGAGGTATCATTGGAAATGGGAGAATCTCTCCTTTCCGATGGTATCCTCTCCTAGTGGATCCCTGCTTGGGGATCACCGCAGGAGGGTGATCCCTAAGCAGGGATCTACCACTAAATGACAGGGAGGGGGGAGCAGCCCCTTGAGCAAGGGGCTTTGCTCCACACCCTAAATAAATGGGCATATTCAGTCTTTCTGCCTCCCAGGATGCAGATGGGGGCAATATCTCCCCGGGGAGGGGGGCAGAAAGCACACTAGACACCAGGGATTATTTTATTCATAGTGTGGGGGCTTCCAAGAATAGGCATGCCAATGCACCCACTTGCCCCCCCCTAAAAAATATCAGTATTTCTGCCTACCCAGGAGGCAGATGGGGGGATTAGCCCTAGATCTGCCCCAGTGGGGGCAGGAAGCTCACTAGGCACCAGAGATTTGTTTTATGCGTAGGGATGGGGGCTGCCCAGAATGGGCATGCAAATGCCCAACCAAAAAATAATTGCTACAGTGTTTCTGCCCCCCCCAGAAGGCAGATGGGGCAACGGCCCCTGATATGGCCCACAGATGGGAGCAGAAATCCCAATAGGCACCAGGGATTTTGTTTTGTTCTTACAGGTAGAGTTGGGGGCTGCCCAGAATGGGGGGTGGGGCATTAGCATGCCCAAACACAAATTGAACAGTCTTCCACCCCCCCCAGGATCGGATGGGTAGGTGGGTTATTACCCCGGATCTGCCCCCAGGGGGGGTGGGGGCAGAAAGTCCACTAGACAATAGGGATTTTTTTTTTATAAAGAGGGGTAGGGTCTGCCCATAATGGGCTTGGCCATTCCCCCGCCCCATATAAATGGAAACCAAAGAATTACTGCCTGCCCTAGTGGGTAGGTGAGCCCCTTAGGGGACAGAAAGCCTACTAGGCACCAGGGACTATTTTTTCTTCTTAGTGTAGCAGTGGTTGGCCAGAATGGGCATGCCAATGCCTCCACCCACCCATAAAAATGGACACAACTTTCTGCCCCAGGGGGGCATATGGGATCCATAGCCCCTGATCTGCCTCCCCCAGATAGAAAGCCCAATATACACCAGGGACTATTTTTGTTTCTTAGCGTAGGGCTTGGGGCTGCCCAGAATGGTCATGCCAATGTCCCCCGCCCCCCAAAAATGTTTACAGTTTTCTGCCCGCCCCTTGGGTGGGTAGAAAGACTGTGCCCTTTTTTTTTGCAATGTGCCTGGCTGTGGATTTTGGGCCCTAACACAGTCGGCACCTAGGGAATCCTAGCAAACCTGTACATTTTTTAAACCTAGATCACCTAGGGGAATCTAGGATGGGAAGACATGTGTGGCTATCACAAGGTTCTATTACCCAGCATCCCTTGCAAACCTCAAACTTTGTCAAAATAAACATATTTTCCTCACATTTCTGTGATGGAAGGTTCTAGAATCTGCAGGTTGCCACTAACTTCCACTCACCCAGCCTTCACCCAAGTCTCCGCTAAAAATTGTACCTCACTTGTGAAGGTCGGCCTAGTACCCGTGACAGGACACAGCCCAAAACACAACAAGGACACATCACATTTTTCCACTGAATACCAACCCTTTATTTGCAATGTGCCTAGCTGTGGATAATGCAAACCTGTAAATATTTTGAACCTAGACACCCAGAGAAATCCAGGATGGGTTGACTTGTGTGCCTCTCATTAGGTTTTGTTACCCAGAATCCCTTGCAAACCTCAAACTTGGTCAAATAAAATTATTTTTTTTCACATTTCTGTGATGGAAAGTTCTGGAACCTAAGGGGAGCCACAAAATTCCACCAACCCAGCATTCCCTCAAGTCTCCCCATAACAATGGTACCTGACTTGTGTGGGTAGGCCTAGTGCCAGCCACAGGAAACGGCCGAAAATATACTGTTGAGACTTCAAAGTCATCAATCACAAAAATACCTTGTTTTGTGACAGTCACCTGTGTTTTTCAACCCAGGCTCAGCAGCCATCTAGGGAAATCTACCAATCCCAGACATTTCTGATAACTAGACTCCCGAGGAGTCCAGGGAGGTGTGATTTGTATGTTCCCCCAACGTTTTCCTACCCAGAATTCCCTGAAGATGCAGCTGCGAACTCTAAGTAGCAGGAGAGCTAAAGCCCTTTCACCCTCCTCCCTATTCGAGCAGCTGTAACGCCTAAGAGTTCAGTTGCCTGGGCCCGGGTTGATTATTGGCACACCTTTCCACCTTTCCTGGGCATGTTTCTCTGACACTCATGAATCCTCATGGAAATATATGCTGCAGCCAGCAGCCCACTACCCTCATAAATTCCCAATCAAGTCTTACACTGATCTCTCCCAATGTTAATGGCCTCACCCCCTACATTAAGAGGAATAAAATCCTCTCGTTCCCCCTCACACTGTTCAGATGTCAGACTTATTCAGGAAACACACCTCTCCCACTCTAAAAGCACAAAACTATGCCACGAAACACACATCGTACTCTGACTATTGGTTCTGTCAAAGCACCATCTGGGGGCAAAAAGAGAATTCTTCAAGATATTGATCTGAACTCTCCTCTCTGCTTCTAGACTAAGGTCTTGATGGGGGCAAATTGAAACTGGTATTAGACTAAATCTTAGACAAATCGGACCACCCCAACACTCTCACTTGCAGGGACAGACTCAGTTTTGAGGATTGAATGTCTGACAACTCTCTTATAGATCCCTGGAGACTGACTATGATTACACTTTCAACTCATGCATGCCTGGTACTAACACCAGAATCGACTACTCTCTCCTGACACATAACCTGTTACCCTTCATTGTTGAGGTTAATGTAATCAGTCGGACCACAACACAGTACAGCATGACCTTATGGCAAGCACAAACCCCCACTGGATAATGATAATAATAAAAATAAAACCACTTATAGAGCGCATGGTTACACCAAAGACAGTGTGTCCCTGCGCTAAGAAATGCTATAGCTCCCTGAAGAGGCCGAGGACCGGGGATAGTCTGCACCCTGGGCTACAGACTCAGTTATTCCCTTGGAAAGAGGTAGGTTTTTAGTTTTGATCTAAATAATGTTTCTGAGGGCTCCATGCGCAGGTTGAGGGGGAGATTATTCCAGGGCTTGCTCGCAAGAAAGCGGAAGGAGCTACCTCCCATCCTGCTCCTGCGTACATGAGGGATTTGAAACAGCATTGCTCCAGCAGATCTAAGGTCCCGGGAGGGGCGATGTATGGTCAAAAGGTTGCGCAGGTACCTTGGTCCTTTACCCTGTGCAATGCGGTGGGCGAAGCAGAGAGCTTTAAACTTAATGCGCTCCTCAATGGGGAGCCAGTGAAGTTTTTTTAGTGCTGTTTTGCCAGATGCCCTGCGTGGGAGATTAAGTACCATGCGGGCGGCAGCATTTTGGACACACTGTAGTTGGTGTAAACCTTTCCTGCTCAATCCTAAAAGGAGGGCATTGCCGTAGTCTAGATGTGGAGTAACTAGGGCATGAACAAGAGTCTTCCTAGCACTGATGGGAAGCAGATCAAGAACTTTACGGAGTGTTTTTAGTATTCCAAAACATTTGCCCGTAATTTTGCTGATCTGTTGTTTAAATAGTCAATAGTAATAATCAATAGTATTTTAATACCACAGGTTTAAAAGACCCCTGAGGTAAAAGGGAAGGTGCAAAAATTGTCACACATCCGCATGGAGTAGAACCAACATTTGATTGCATCTACCCATGTGCTATGGAAAGCAGATAAAGCAGCTATCAAAGGGGATCATATGTGTGACACAGCTCTTTAAAAAGGGAGGCATCTGCTAGGTGAAAGACACTAGAATTGCAAGTAGCCCACCTAACAGCTTGATAGTACACAATACGCGCCCAACCCAGGGACCTTATGAGGAAGAAATCAAAACTTAATGAATTGTTCACCTCCTAGGCAGAAAACATTCTCTTAACCCAGAAGCAGAGACACTACGAGAGGAGGGTAGTTGATAGGCTGGACAACTCCTAGCCTATCAACTACATCAGCAGGTAGCCTTACGTATGATCACTGCCATCAAAAATAACTTGGGTGAGATTAGGTACTAACTCTTCTGCAGATATTGTTCACACGTTCTTGTCATTTCTTGAAAAACTCTATAGTGCCGATGGAGTGAATATATGGTAGGACGAAGAAAGTTTCATCTCTGCTCTCTTGCTGCCTAAATTATCATTGGAAGAATCAAACCAACTTAAAGACATGACAGAAGATGATATGTGTCCCCATACATAACTTCACAGGGATAAATGTTTATCATACAGAACTTTACAAGAGAACAAGGATCTGTGAGCCCACTACTGTTTAATACTATACAAGAATGGTCTCCCACCCCCACCCCCCAAAGAAACAGACATATTATACATCAGAGATAAAGCACAATGTGCTCTGGGGTTGCAGTAATCTGCTTTTAGTGTTTAAACTGTGTTTGGAAAGTGTATGCAGCACTTGTTCTTTTTACTAGGAGAGTGAATTGTTTAAGTGTGGGAAAACAGTATTGTTAGAGGCCTAGTGTAGGCCATTACTAGCAGAACTCCAGAGTGTGGATTGAGCCTGTCTGTCTCCAAAGAGATTCCTAATTGATGAGCAGCTCCCAGCTCCCTGCCCAGCAGACTGAGATTGCTGATTGGTTGTCTAGATCCAAGCAACCTTGAGCCCGCCTCTCACACCTGCCCAGGCCCCTTAAGGTTTGTTGCGTGAACCCAAAAAGCAGCCACCTCCATTATGTTAGCTGCAGCTTCCCTGTGCAAGACATTGCAGTGAACCAAGGCTCAAGAGGTGGTAAGAAGACAGACTTTGTGCTATTTCCTAAAACTTTAAAATCGATTTTCCTCTACCAGTTAGTGTCTCATTTTCACTTCTTTGTTTGTGGGCCCTGTAAATTAATATCTATTGTTTTACCTGCATGTGACTGCTTAATTTTTCCTCCTAGTTTGTCCCATAACCTGTGCTCAGACCGGTGTGTAAGCAACCGCCAGATCTCCCTTTTCTCTTGGCAAGCGAGTATAACAAGATAAACTCTCCCCACCCAAAGAAACAGACATATTATACCTCAGAGGCTAAGCAGAGTGTGCTCAGGAGACTAAAGTAATCTGCTCCTAGTGTTTAAACTGTGTTTGAAAAGTGTATGTAGCACTCGTTTTTTGGCTAGAAGATTGAGTTGTGGGAAAAATTGTATTTTAGAGGCCTAGTTTAGGGCCTTACCTCCAGAACTCCAGAGTGTGGATTAAGACTGGCTGTCTCCATTGAGATTCTGAATTGAGGACCAGCTCCCAGCCCCATGCCCATCAGCCTGAGCTCGAGGTCACACATGACTTATATAAGCTGATATTGGACGTTACATCAGTGCTCTGATTGGCTGCTGTATCTGGTGTACCTTTTAGGCTTAGGGTTAGTGTTCTTAGTGGCTGATTAGTCTATGGGCCAGATGTGTGCCTCGGTTAGTGATTCTATTGGACATCGGGTTTAGGATGAGTGTTAGGATTGGCGGATACATTTAGGAGTTTTGATTGGTTCCTGGGGATAGGGTTTCTACTGGACCTAGGGTTAGGGTTTTGTTTCTGATTGGTTGCTAGGACTAGGGATCTCTTTGCCTCTAAGGGCGTGGTCTCCTATTGGTCTAAGGGCTTAGGGCTAGTGGTGTGATTGGTTAGGATTAGGGCTAGAGTTATCAATGTACAAAGGTGTCACCTGGCAACTAGGGCTGTTTAAGGTCAGAGTTCAGGGCGTCGAGGCCCGAGCATCGAGGCTAAGGGTGGAGAGGACAAGGGCAGCTGCCTGGTTGGACTGGTTGGGCCTAGCACAGAGATGCTGTCAATTTTCTCCTACACCATCACCCACCCTACCCCTTTCACACCCGCAACCAGAGTAACACATTCACAGCAAATGTACTCTACTCATTTACTACTAACAAGCCTAAAACACTTTTAAGTTTCTCAACACCCACTATAAAATCCCACAACCCATACCTTTACACCCTACTCCCCCAACTACAACACAATGGCACTGTCACTCATACACACAACACCACACTATCATATGCCACTAACCAATCCCCTCATCACCAACACAACCCAAATCCACACTATACTTAGTTATGTCCCATCCAGATACACACTCCCTGCTCTAATTACCAACAAATCTACACCCAGCCTACCATCTTTCCATCCACCAACACCCTCCTCTAATTTTTACCACAAAAACACAACCACACAAACCTTGCACTCTGATGCACCACACATATTTCCTCTTTTAGCAATCAAATCTAACACAAAAACTCTTAACTCTTGTCCATCACCTCTCACACACCACATACACTCTTTTCAAAAACACATCACTACCCCTTTACCTTGCAGCTTCCACTCAACAATACTTTACATTCAAATTTTCCACAGAAAATAAATACATCATCACCTCCTCTTACTACTCCTCAAAAACAAAAAAATAACCCAACACCTCATAATACTTTCAGTCTCAAACTAGAAACATACAGCCACTCCCACCACCCAGACTACTCAAATAATATACACCCTAAACCAACTCCACTACCAAGCTTTCTCTCTTCCCCCATACCTAACACATATATACAACAAGGCAACTGTCTTTTGGCCTCCTCTCACCCATTGGACAATTTAGAACTTTACAACATGACCCACATGCTGCTACACCACCCATACCTCATACATCTTCGACCCTAAACAAATGCAAGCAAAATAAGCAACATGCCACTCTTCACAACTTCTCCTCTCCATTTCTACTGCACAACAGGGCTACTCTACAAAAAAACACAGCTTACCAACTCACTCTCAAACACCATCTCTACGTACACATGCAGAACCATCAAAATGCCTGCTGGACAGGGAATAAGATACACAACAGCTGCACTATTGCTATCCTCATACAGCTAATACCACCACTAAGGACACACCAGCGTCAAGCCCTCAAAATACTGCTCTCTTCTACAAAACAGTAACACTATCACCAAAGCACATTCTCTAAACTGCCTACTGATAAATGCTCGATCACTCTCAAAAAACAAGCACCATATCTACAACCTTCTCACTGACACATAATGTGACTTACTCTCCATAACTGAATCATGGTTGGCTCCATTGCTGCATGAAGCCTTCCTCTAGGCTATCAAACAATCACACAAAATCCTATTGGCAAAAGAGGAGGAGGCCCAGCTGTTTTATTTGAGCAAACAATACATATCAATAAAGCCCATAATGTCTCCATACAAGGTTGTGAGGCCTCCTTCACCAAATGCAACCCTACACTATCTTCCTCCTGTAACTTCCTGCTCCTTTACAGACCTCTACCTAGCAATGAAACATTACGAGACAAATGTCTAGACACAGTTTCAAACCTTATAAACTACATCAACTTATGCATTCTGGGTGACCTAAGCATTTAGGGGGTGATAAGGATGGCGGTGGATAGCCACTGCCAGCCTGGTGGTGGTGATCCACCCGGCTTCGTACAGTGATTTACCCCACCATATTATAATGGAGGAGGTATGCGAAGTGCGCCTGCCTCCTTTCGCTGGTCGGCAATCTGCCAGCCAGGCAGACTTGAGCCACAATATGGTGGCGGTGCCTAGCAGGCACTGCTATCCATATTATGATGAGTGCGGTGGAAGGCCTTCCCTTGGCGGCCATGCTGCCATGGTAAGGCTGGCGGGGATGTGCTTTCGAGGCCGTTGCAGGTTCCCAGGGGTGGGGATGTGATGGGTGCATTTGGGGTACCCCTGGTACCCCCTCCATATCTATGCACAAGGTGTCGGGCACCGCACAGTGCCTGCCACGTTATGCATGGAAATGCACACCATGGCACTTTGGCATTGTGGCGGGTGCTGCTTACAGCAGCACCCACCGCAATGTCAAACATGCGGAATACGACTGCCAGGGTGGCAGTCGCATCCTAATTAGCGGTGCAGACCTGACGCCCATCTGGCGGCCAGTCCTAGCACTGTGAGGATGGCGGGCGGACTTAATCACCCCCCTAGTTTTACAAACACAGTATATGAAAACAATCATCAGTGGCCTAGACGACATCACATAGTCCTCAAACCCCCACACATCACTGGACACATCCTAGATGTAATTTTTGCAAATACACAACTAGTTATCTTTCAAATGACTACTCCAGTCACATGGTCAGACCACCATCTGCTTGCTTTGCACCATAAGCCAACACTAAGTAACACACATAAAACCACCTTACATGCATCTGCCTATCGACCATGGAACAAACTAAATTTTGAACACTAAGAAACATAACTAACATCTGGTACAGATCTAGACACAATTAATTCTGTTAAAAAACTATATCAGTGGCTACAGGAAGCTTTTGATATTCTAATACCACTAGGAACAACACAACAAAGCAAAAGAAAACAGTCCCCTTGGAGAAATACAGAGCTAAAAGAGATAAAACTGTGTTTTAGCAAGCTGCAACTATTTAAAACAAAGAAAAATCACCAGCACTGAGCCTTTTTTAGAAAAAAACTCCAAGAGTATGCAAAACCAGCCTTTCCATTCCTTCCAACAAATATCACACAATTAATTATTGAACCTGGCCAAAGCAAGCAGGTCTGTCAACAGTCCTTTTAACCCATGTCCACTATGTTATGTTATGCTATGTTATGTTACAATGTTTTTGTATAGCGCAAATCACCACTGGTCTCTAAGCGCTTTCACAGAAAAAGTACATAACCTGCTACAGTCCAAGACGCCATTCCACCATCAAACCCCATTAGGGTATTGATGTTATCTTTTTAAACAAATGAGTCTTTAGATTCTTTCTGAAAGAAAGTAATACCGAGTCTCCCTGCAAGGTTGCAGGCAGCTCGTTCCAGATTTGCGGAAAGAGTACCGACAGAGCTCTGCCACCTTTAGATTTGAGCTTAAATCTAGGTTGGATCAATTTGCAGGCTTTGCCAGAGCGCAGAGCTCTACCCGGAATGTACTTCCTCAAGCGCTCTTTGATATAATTAGGAGCCTTTCCAAAAATGGCTTCATGGGCTATACAAAGACACTTGAACTCCACTCTAAATTTAATAGGCAGCCAGTGCAGTTTCAAAAGAAGGGGGGTCGCATGAGAGCTCCTCGGCAGGGAATAGATCAACCTGGCCGCATCATTCTGCATAACCTGCAGTTTCCACAGCAGTTTCTGCGGGAGGCCTAGATACAGAGCGTTACCATAGTCCAGCCGAGAGATGACAGTGGCGGATACTATGGATTGCAATGTAGAGGCAGACAGAATGGGTACCAGCTTCTGGAGTTGCCTGAGCACTCCCACGCAGGAACCTACCACCGCCGAGACTTGGGGGGCCATAGATAGATCTGCGTCAATCTTCAGGCCTAGACTTTTTACCACTGTTCTGGGAGCTGGCGCTATCCCTAATTCTGAAGGCCAGAACAGCTCACACCAAGGATTTTCTTGATTGGTAATAACCAGCACCTCCGTTTTCTCAGCATTAACTTTCAGAAGGTTGCTTGTCATCCAATTTACAGTGAGTCTAAGCGAGTTCTTTACCGATTCCTGTGCCTCCTTAGATTCTCCAACTGAACCAGCAGTTGGGTATTGTTGGCCTAGTTAAAAACTTGGCAATTCCTGTGCGTTAACTCCTCCACAAGGGGTTGAAGATAGTTGTTGAATAACAGGGGAGATAGTGCAGACCCCTGGGGGACACCCCAGGTCACAGTACTAGCCTCGGATAATTGGTCTCCCAGCTGCACTCTTTGGGTCCGGCCAGTAAGGAAGGACTTAAGCCACTTAAATGCTTGTCCTGTTATTCCCAGCTTCGCGATACGGTCAAGCAGAATGGTATGGCTGACCGTATCAAACGCTGCTGACAAATCCAATAAATGTCTGCCCTGATTCTCAGATCGTCAGCAACCGTGGCCATGACCAATTCCGTGCTATGCTGGGATCGGAAGCCCGCCTGCCTTGGGTGAAGTAGGCCATGTTCCTCCAGGTAGCCAGCCAGCGATCTTTCCTAAGAATGGAAGTTGAGAAATAGGCCTGTAGTTCTTTAGAGCCTTAATATCCGCTCCTGCTTTCTTTAGGAGGGGGATGACCCTGGCTTCCTTCAAATTCACTGGAAGATGTCCAGACTCTAGTGACCTATTTAATAAACTCAACAGCTGTCTTTCCAGGCCGGGCAAGGCCATTTGAAATATTCTGGGGGGGGCACGGATCCTTACTCAATCCTGATTTAATTTGGCAGGCAATAGCTGCCAAACTCCCTACATCCAAGCATGGGATGCTGTCCACATTCCAGGTCGACTCCTGGGAAATAGAGGCAGCTAGGAGAGAAGGATCAGCTGAAATTTCTGTGATGTCCCTGATGATATCTTGTACTTTCCGGAGGAAGAAACTCTGAAACTGCAACAGTCTTTATGCAGGCACTAATAAAGCAGTGCTGCACAGGCTGCAGATGGTCCAGCATGCTGCTGCTCGCCTGGTACTCCGCTGGCCGAGAAGGTCATCTGCTTCGGCGGCACTTAAGGCCTTACACTGGCTGCCCATTCATAAGCGTGTATTATTTAAGATTCTTGTCATCACCTTTAGAACCTTTCAGTCTCAAGGCCCCAGATATCTTCTGAATGGCTGTAAACGCTATGTGCCTACACGCTGCTTGAGGTCTGCCAATCAAAATCTCTTGGTGATCCCCAGATTCAGACTGGCCACCAAAGGGGGGAAATCTCTTTTTGTGCTAGGATCAAGAGCTTGGAATAAATTGCCAGCTCAGCTTTGCCGTATAGTCAAGGAGAGTGATTTTAGGAAATCCCTGAAGACATGGATCTTCTCACTCTCCGATGCGGCTTGCAGAACATTAGTGTAAAGCTTGTACTGCGTGATACTGCCTTTTGTCCACCAACTTATTCCAGCAGGGTTGGGTGCTGAGCGCCAAGATGCTCCTTGGAGCGATAGTAGCGCTATATAAATGTGTGCTTACATTACATTACATTACATTACATTACAAGGTGTCACAGTCCTGGCGATCATTTACTGGGGCTTTACTATCCAGCTGAGTTAGTTCCCTGAGAATAGCAAATATCTCCCTTTGCTTGTTTCCTGCACGTCCAATTCTGTCTTCATAAAATGTTGCCTTCCTCAGCAGTATATCAACCTTGTATTCTGACAGAAGTGCTATATAAGTTTCAGACTCTGCCTTGCTATAATTGAGTCTCCACCTCCGCTCCGCTTGCCGGAGAACATGTTTTTTTCCTCTTAGTGAAGCATCAAACCAAGGGGCTCCCTTCCCTTTTTCTCTGGTCCTCTCCATTCGCTCAGGGACCAGAGTATCCAGGGCAGCGCGAATCCAGGCCATAAGGGATGTAGTGTCTGAGTCTAAATTTCCCTCGCTCCTCTCTAACGGTGGAAAGGAGAGAAGCGTGGAAATCAGAGACCAGCTTCCACCTTCTTCCAGGCTCGAACCTTTCTCCAAAGTGGATCAGCTATTGAAAGTGGATCAGCTATTTCCAACTACCTCTGCTGCCACACCAGAGAAAAGAAACATCATCATAATATACCATTATTCCAATCACAAAAATCCGAAAAAGTACACAGCACAAATAAGAAGCATCAGCAGTGTAAAAACGATATCAGATGAATGGTTCACGGATACAATATCAATGTAACAAACATCGATGTTCTAAATATCAAAGTAAAAATATAGAATGCAAAAATATCGACTCCCTATACTTAAGCAGGTAAGTACTAAAATATTGATTCAAAAATATCGAAGTAAAAAATATAGATGTAAAAAATATCAGATTAAAAATATATATTAAAATAAATATATTAAATATATTAAATGATAATATTTGTTTAACTAAATTAAATGTAATATACATTTTAACTAAATATAACAAATAAATGTATTTAAAAAATATATAAACACAAACATAATAATTTATACATGTACATACATTTTACTATCATCTTTATTTAATTTGAATCTTTAAAATATATAAATATATATATATATATTTCAAAATAAAAAAAATCATTCTATAATAATTTAACACATTACATTATTTACAAAAATTAAAACTTACATTTCGCAATACACTAAATGCAACAGTAGGGAAAATGGTGGATTGCTGAAGGGTTCAAAATTTAAATTCTCACTCCAATGAGTTTCACAATAGAGAAAGTGCTGGATAGCCAGTTGTAAAAATACTAGTCCCACTCCAGGGAGTGCAACAGTAGGGAAAATTCTGGATAGAGGAGAGGAAAAAAATACTATTCCCACTCCAGTCAATGCAACAGTAGGGAAAGTGCTGGATAGCGGAGGGGTAAATAAAAATTACTATTCCCACTCCGGTGAGTGCAACATTAGGGAAAGTGTTGGATAACAGAAGAGTAAAAATTACTATTCCCACTCCAGTCAGTTTAACAGTAGGGAAAGTGCTAGATAGTGGAGGAGTAAAAAATACTATTCCCACTCCAGTGAGTGCAACAGTAGGGAAAGTGCCGGATAGGAAAGGGGTCAAAATTACTATTCCCACTCCATTAAGAGAAACAGTAGGGAAGGTGTTGGATAGCAGAGAGGAAAAAATTACTATTTCCACTCCAATGAGTTCAACAGTAGGGAACGTGCTTGATAGTGGAGTGGTAAAAATGATTATTCCCACTCCAGTGAGTGGAACAGTAGGGTAAATGCTGGATAGCGGAGTGGTAAAAATTACTATTCCCACTCCAGTGAGTTCAATAGTACGGAAAGTGCTGGATAGCGGAGGGGTAAACACTACTATTCCCACTCCAGTGAGTGCAGCAGTAGGGAAAATGTTGGATAGAGGAGGGGTAAAAATTACTATTCCCACTTCAAAGAGTGCAACAGTAGGGAAAGTGCTGGATAGCGAAGGGGTAATAATTACTATTCCCACTCCAGTGAGTGCAACAGTAGGGAAAGTGCTGGATAGCGATGGTATAAAAATTAATATTCCCACTCCAGTTAGTGCAGCAGTAGGGAAAGTGCTGGATAGCAGAGGGGTAAAAATTACTATTCCCACTCCAGTGAGTGCAACAGGGAAAGTGCTTGATTGCAGAGAAACAAAAGTGACTAATGCCATTTAAACAATAGAAAAAAAAATATTATAAAAATATACATTACAAAACATTAAACACATACAAGAACACATATTAGTATTAAATCTTTTTTATTGACAGAGTGTAATGTAGAGAACAAAGTTGAGGCACCTACAACCCAGGGGGCCGGCTAAGTATAGACAGGATATGCAAGTCACACCATGATCCAAATATGGGTTCCAAGTATTAAACACAGCAAGCCGCCTACAACGCAACAGGGCCACCCGCATCTTAAGAAATGTAGCAAACAGTGATCAGCGTTGTAGGCTGGCAATAAAGCAATTGAGGAGCAAGAGGTCTCAGGAGCTGCTTGGTGACCCCTAAGGGCAGTAGGCACACTGTAGTAGTCAGCATATGAATGTTAAACAAAACAGGAACAAAGGGAAACAATAAAGAATCCCACCGAAACCCTCCCCCTCCCCCCACCCTTTCTCCTCAGTGAGTCAACCAGAAGGGGAAAAGAAAAACGCCAGTGCATGTTCCCTGTATGTTGCTCTGGGTCTATCACATCAGTAAGTGGAAAGGAGTCCATGTCACGCCTTCTTATGGGAGGATAGAGATGTCGTCAGGGACCAGCTTGAGGATCTGGAGGTATTGTGGGCAGGGCAGTTCTAGAATGAGAATAGTTATGAAGGGGCCCCAGGTTTTGGCATAGGCTTCTCTCTTCCCTGCAGCTGCCACAGAAAGCTTCTCCATTGCCAGAAGATTTCAGAGTTGGTGTACCCAGTGTATATGCTCCGGAATCCGGTCTGATTTCACCTTGCCAGTATAACCCTTAGTGCAGCGTTCAACGCAAACTCTATTCGTCTCCCCCTAAGTGAGTGCAGAGGGAAGGTGATCGCGTTGGGGAGGCCTAAAAGTGTGTAGGCAGGGAGTCGGGGAATGAAGGTATTGAAGGCTGCATTAATGTCTTCCACAATCTGATCCCAGTAGTTGGTCAATTTGGGGCAGTGCCAGAGCAGGTGGATCAGGTTCCCTGGGCTACCGCATACCCGTCGGCAGAGACCATCACATAGGGGTTGCCATTTAGCGAGCTCATCAGGGGTATAGTACCAATATGTTGCGATCTTAAAGACAGTTTCCATGTGGCTTGAGGAATACGTAGTGTGGAGTGTGCGATAAAACACATCCTCCCACTCCATGTCTGTTAGTGTGCGCCCTAGTTCATGCTCCCAACGCTTCTGAACTGCAGTGCGATTTCTACGAAGTGCCGTGGAAAGGAAGAAGTACATTTCGGAGATGAGGTGTTTCTCATCTAATTAGCCATTTCTCAAATTGTAACATCAGACGGTATGCGAGTGAATGCATCACGGTGTTAGAAATCCAGTGTATCATCTGGGAGTGCAAGTACAAATCGATGGCAGCTAGGTTGTAGTCCGATTGTAGCTCCTTAAAGGGAATAAGGCCTCTGAGGTCGAAGAGGTGCCCTAAACGTTTACATCCCTCTTCTATCCAGTGTGAAGCAGCTCTATTATTCACCCCAAGCTGGAAGGCGGCGGCGTCATGGGAGAGGGAAACGTGGTCAGGTTGGCCTTTCGGGAGACTCCGTCCCAAGCAAGCAACCACGCGTAACAGGAGAGGAGTAAAGGCCGCAAGCACGATCAGGTCGCAGCATCCATATGTCGCACCAAATGTGATGGTCCGCTACCGTCTGGTCCATTAAGACCCAATATTTCTCTGTCCTGGGGTGGATCCACTCCACCAAGTAGCATATCTGCGAGGCGTAAAAATATAGTGTAAGATTAGGAAAGGTTCGACCTCCAAAATTCTTAGGCCGTTGAAGTTGAGTTTTCAGTAGCCACGGTGCGATCGGGCCCTAAACAAATCCCTCAATCGCTGATTGTATCTGTCATAGGATGTATGGTGGGGGTTCTAGTGGCAGTGTTTGGAATAAATACAGAGCCCGCGGCAGTACATTCATTTCGACCGCAGACAGTCTCCCAAACCTATCAGGAGTAGGCGACGCCTACAATTTATATCTGTGCGGATCCGTTTCAATAGGGTTGAGTAGTTCCATTCTGCAGTCTGCCCTAAGCTTTTGTGGAGGACCAGACCCAGGTATGTAATGCCTTCTGTTACCCACTCAAAGGTAAAGCGATTGCAGAGTGTTCCCTCCGTCAAAGGAGTGGCGGTGAGATTAAAGACTTGCGACTTCATCAACACATATTATATTATTAATTACATATAGCAAAAAGCTACAAATGTTATATAAAATAAATTAATAAATACATTCGAGACCAATAATTATTTAAAAGGAGCAAATATTAACAAACAAAACAACTATGTAAAACATAAATGTTTTATTTAATTTCCTACCCTATAACACCACACCAATAATAAAAAAATTCCATAATTAACATAATTAATTAAAAAATGATTATTAATGAAAAACAAAGAAAATTCCTTAAATACACATGCTTTAACACTATAATATACATAACACACACCTACAAATATTTACGCAAGTACCATATTTATTTTCTAATGAATTAATATAAATTAATTAACAACTAATTATTAAATCATCAATTAAAAATACATTACTTCCCACCCTTCCCTCCTATAAACAGCACAAAACACACCTAAAACTATTTACAAAATTACCATAATTAATTGGTGTTAGACCTGACATCATTGGCGTGAGTCTCCCTTCCATTTTTGATGGAGTGCCTCCTCTGTTTTGACCTATTTTTGCTGGTTGTATGTTTTGGGCCCTGTGCCACTGCTAATCAGTGCCACTGTGCAAGTGCTCCCTATGTTAAATTGATATACTGATTGGATTCCATGATTGGCTTATTTGATCTACTCTCAGCCCCTAGTACAGTGCACCATGTGTCCCCAGGCATGTAGAGCAAATGCTGCTGGTGGGCTTGCAGCACTGGTTGTGCTACCCACCGAAGCAGCTTGTAAAGTGTGTCTCAGGCCTGCCATTGCAAGGCCTGTGTGTAGTCTGTGACTACCATGTCGACTTGGCCTAGTGCACCCACTTGCCAGTCCCTAAACCTTCCCTTTGCTTCATATTAGACACCCCTATGGCAGGCCCAAGGCAGGGTGCATTGTAAGTATAAGGTAGGACATGCTCTGATGTGTGTAGCATGTTCTAGTAGTGAATTACAGCCATTTTCGTTTTTCACTATTGAAGGCTACCTGTTCTCATAGACTAGAATGGGCAGGGAAGATTGTTACATCTCTACAATCCTAACTGACTCAGGGAACATGGTAGAAATTCGAGTTTAGTATGCCTGAACTCAGAATAATAAAATACATCTTTTAGTAAAGTTTATTGTAATATTCTGTGTTTGCACATACCACTTTTAAAAAGTAGATATTTGCTTGCCTAACCATTTGAGCCCGCCTTTGCTGACTTATGTATTCCTTGTCTGGGTTTGTGTGTGACAGGGCTGGGGAAATTCCAGGAGACAGTCTGGGACAGCCCTGTGGTGATTAGGGAGATTTACCTCCAGATGGGAGGGGGAGAGGGCACCTGGGACCTGAATAGGGATGGGCCTTCCCTCCACAATGATGGTTCCACCCCCTGTGGCTTGTCTGATGTCTCTGCCCTGCACAGTGAAAGGAGAACGGGAATCCTGTCAACAGAGTGCTCCAGAGCTGCATCTTTCCTCCCCTGTGCTGGCTCCACCTCCTGTGGGGCGTCTGATATTTCTGCCCTGCACAGTGAAAGGAAGAGAAGAGTCATGTAAACACAGTGCTCAGGAACTGGTTTGAACTAGGCAGAGGCCTCTCTGCCTTCAGAGAACAAAGGATTTTTTGGTATAAATATTGGGACCCAGTCCCACAGACTTTAGATCACTTCTGGAACAAGAAACCTTTCTGCCAAGGAGAAGAACCAAGGAAGCTGCAGGAGTTTGGACTGCCCCTCTGCCAGTGTGCTGTTTGCTGGGTTGGCCTGCAGTGGTTGCTTCATTGCCAAGGGAAAGGAGAAGGAACTTTGTAAGGACTTTCATCTACAGAATGTTCTCCAAGGGCTTGAACTGTGCTTGCCTCCTGCTGATGTCTCAGGGCCAAAAGACTTCACCCCCAGCTCCCACCTGAATTTCCTTGCTGGGAATTCTGACTCCAGTCACTTGCGGGCCGCTGAGAGCTGGAAGTGCGACGCATCGAGAAGAAGCGTGTTGCCTCCGCAGCTGAAATCATCACAATGCCGGAAAAGCGAGAGTTTGTCGCATCTGCCTGGAAGCGTGTTTCATCAAACCTGTCTGTGTCGCATCGCCGGAGAAGCCCGACGCATCGAGAGAGCTGTCATCGCATCACCGGAGAAGCGCATCGCAGGGCCTATCGCGGCTCCAAAGTACAGAGTCGCCGAAAGGCTGCCAGGGCGTCATCGCATCGCCGCATCAAGGCGCCATCTTGCGCACAGCAACAGGTCGAGAATCTACGCATCACCTCCGCATCGGTAAGGCACACGACGAGTCCCCTACTCTGCGCAAGCATTGAAGAAGGATGCAACCGTTCCCACGGGTCACGGAACCGAAGCATCTCCCCTTCTGAGAGCCTTTTGTTTACTTTGCGTGCCGCATCCAAGAACTTTGTTGAGAACTTTGTCGCATTTACCAACAACTTGAACTAAGAGACTTTTATCATCCTTTAATTAACCTTTAGTATAGTATTGTGGATTTTTGTCATTTGTGGTCTTGTGTTTAAGTCTATATAAAGAATACCTATTTTTATAAAACCTGTGTTGTGTCCATCTGTAGTGCTATCACTGTATTACTGTGTATCTTCACAAATGCTTAACACACTGCCCTTGAGATAAGCCTGTCTGCTCGTGCCAAGCTACCAAGGGGGTGAGCAGGGGTTATTAAGGAGTGTAATCTCCTTATCCTGACTTAGAAGTAAGGGTCCCTATATGGACAAAGGTGATAACCATTGCCAACTAGAGACACCCAGATCTAGCAATTGGCAATTACTTGGTGAAAAATTATTAACAACAAATTATTAATTAATTCAGCAAAAAATACTTTCCACATTTAACAACATAACATCTCAAATAAACAAATATTAATAAATAAAACATATTCAATAAATGTAATATAATTAAATTACTTCCCGGCCTATTTCCTTGTAAACCCACAACCCACTACAGTACTAAAATGCTAAATTCAAGTAAACAAAAATGTATAACTACTAAAAATAATCAATAATTTAATATAACTAAATTACTTCCCTCCCTATTCCCCTATAAACCCACAACCTGCCACGGTACTAAATAAGCAAAATTCAAATAAAAATAAATTAATAACTACTAAAGTTTTAACACATATAATAAAAATACAAACAATTCTTATACAAAAAAACATACGTCACATACATATAAAATATATACTAAAATATATAACATTAATAAAAAATCTATATTTTTAACAACTATATTTTTGCAAATGGTATTAAACACTTCGTTTTTTTAAACATCGATATTATTTACCTAAAATTGATATTCTTGATAACGATATCTTTTCTGACGATATTTCTGACCCACAATATTTTTACCTCGATATTTCTGCAAGTCGATATTTTTACATCGATATTCTGTCTCTGCACCCAGATAAGCATTCCAAATAAAATTCAGTTCAATAAAATAATTTAAGCATACATAGGAAACAACCATTAAAGCTTCATACTAAACATTTTCCACGCCTAATCCACAGTGCATACCAAAATCTTGAGAGACCAAAAACCATTACTCTTCGTGTATCAGTACACAAAATTCTCATCACCTCAAGGTAGTGACCTTGTCCTGTCAGTCTACATAGCAGAAGTACCCATTTTTTCCTCAAGGATGAGTAATGTGGGCAAAAGAATACTAGATGAACAATGAATTCCGGGCAAACTTTGCACAAAGGCCAAAGTTCTTAAGTAACAATGTTACAATGCCACTTCGAACAAAACAATTTGGTAGGTAGAGTCTAATATAGGAACTGTGAAAAGAGTTTGAGGGCCAATGGGGGAAACAATTTCATCAATACTAATCTTAAAACAAGAAACAGTTTTAAAATGTAAAAAAAAACATTAGTCAAACTACTCATAGGTTTTGCCAGTTCCTTTTCAAATATAATTTCCCAGTACATTGCTTTTAGTTTTGCCCTCGGAGTCCGAGCCATACTTTCCAGGTTTAACCAAAATGCCTCCATCCCGAGGATCCCCAGTGGTCACCTCAAGGAGGTGAACCACAAAATCGATGTGGCCTGGGGAAATTTCAGAAGGTCAGACAAGGACTCTCAAAAGGATTCAAGTTCTTTCACAGTCCATAGCCTATGCCAAAATATTAGAAGTTTGTATTTCAGCTTATGTGCCAGCTGTCAATGAACAAGGTCCAAATACAGGGGAGTCAATGGGGTGCTAGAGGGGAGATCTACCAGTGATCTTAAAAAACTATTTTCAATGATAGAGAGGCAGGTTGTGTTGCCCGTACCCCACAGCTCAGCTCCGTAATGTACCCCCGTAGGACCTTGATGTTATAAATTTCAAGTGCTGACACAATGCCACGAGAGACAATTTTCGTATGGATGTTACTAATGTGAGTCGACTGATGAGTTAGTTGTAGTTTCACTTTATCAATGTGAGCAGCTCAATGGATTGATGGGGTCAAATGGATGCCTAGATAGTCAAAAACGTTGACTTGTTCCAGTTTAATACTACCAGCCAACACAGGTCTTTTGAATGCTTTGGCCAGTCCTCTATTAAATATCATATAACGTGGTTTTGTCCTTATTTAGAACCAGGCCCGCCCATCTCAGAACCTTAGAAATTCATTCAAAAGTTGTTCTAAACCTTGTGGCGATTTAGAAATTAAAATGGTGTCATCGGCGAAGAGTAGTGCGGGCACTCTTCTTACGCCGATTTTAGGAGCATCACACCCATGTCTATCTAAAAAATCAACCATCCCATTAATAAAAAGAGTAAAATGTGTGGGGGCTAACACACATCCCTGTCTCACTCCAAGTTGGACTGGGAAAGTTGTAGTTACTTAATTATTTCCCCCCACCTAACCTGTGCTGTGTTAGATGTATGTAATCTAATTGAAATATCTCAATGAATCCCTGGCAAGCCAATCTCTTTCAATTATCTCCAGAGGCTGGCCCGAGGGACTAGATCAAACGCTATACATAAGTCAACAAACGCTATGTATAGCTTTCCCCCCTTGGCAACTACTTCCTTCCAATAAATACAGGGAAGGCCAAAGGCCTGATTCTGGGTGCTAACTTTTGTACGGAAGCCTGCTTGGAAATCGCTCACATTCTGAAATGCAGACGTCTAATCCTGTATCTTTCCTAAAATCTGCTTACAGAAAATTTTATGTAGAGAGTCAATGAGGCTAATGAATGGATGAATTTTTATTTGTATAGCACATTGCTACCCTGAGGCCTCCCAGCGCTGTGGACTGAACAGGCAGAGGAACAGCGGTGTTAGAGCGATGGCTTGAAGAGATGGGTTTTCACGAGTTTGCGGAAAGCCAGCAGATTGGTTTCCATCCGCATATTGGAGGGGAGGGTGTTCCAGAGATTGGTGGAGTTAAAGGAAAAGGAGCACCCTCCCCATCTAGTTCTTCATATTTTCTTCGGCGTGGCCAGAAAGGAGAGGCTTGAATGGAGGTTTCTGGGAGGATGATAGGGGGGACAAGGGAATGAGTAATGACCGGACCGTTCTTCCAAATGGCTCTGTGAGCCAAGCATATGGCTTTGAACTGTATCCTGGCTGTAATTGGGAGCCAGTGAAGGCTCCTTAGTGCCAGTTTAACAGATTGCCTCCGGGGAATCTGGAGAAGTTGGCGGGCCGCACAATTCTGAATCATCTGAAGTTTGTGAATAGTGATTTGGTGAGCTCCCAGGTACAAGGCATTCCCCTAGTCGAGGCGAGAAAAAATAAGGGCCTGTACCATAATCCTTCTTGCCTGGAAGGGGAGGAGAGGGAGGATCTTACGCAGCATCCTCATTAAGCCATAGCAGGTGGCTGAGAGCTTGGTGGTCTGGTGGTTAAAGCTGAGGGAGCTGTCGAGCCACATGCCAAGACTCTTGATCTGTGCTTTTGGATCTGGGGCAGGGCCGAGACAGACCGGCCACAAGAGAGCAAGGTTGGAAGAAGGTGAGTTGCCAAGGAGCATAAGCTCGGTTTTGTCCCCGTTGAGCTTAAGGCATGAGAGTTCCATCCACTCGGCCATCACCTCTAGGTAAGGACCTAGGATGCACAATGACCTCTCGGGTGGTTTAATGCCACTATGAGCTGAATGTCATCTGCATAGGTGATGATCTTTATGTCGAATGGATGGACAATCTCCACCTCGGGACCCTTATAGATATTTAATAGTGTAGGGCTCAAGAAGGAGCCTTAGCGACCCCACCGCTAAGAGGCAACTGGTTGGACACAACATCTCATTCGAAGACTTGGAAGAAGCGGTCACTGAGGAAGGACTGGAGCTGGGTTAGTGTTGTGCCTGTCACTCCCAGGTTCTTGAGTCGGCAGGACAAGATATTACGATTAACAGTGTCAAATGTGGCATTGAGGTCTAGGAGGATGATTGTCGCCGTGCCTCCTTGGTCCAGTATCCTCCTTGCCTCTTCCGTTACTGCTAGAAGGGCTATCTAAGTCCGAGCTGAGGACAAAAGCCTGTTTGAGAATAATGGAGCAAGTGGTTGGATTCCGAATAATCTACTAGTGTTGTGTTGATATGTTTATCAATCAGCTTACTCAGCCATGGAAGAAGAGATATCGGGTGTTAGTTGGCCAGATTGGATTGGTTCAGGTTGGGTTTCTTTAAAAGGGCCCGGAGCAGCGCACATTTCCAGGCAGGGGCAACCATACCGGAGGTGATGGAAGAGTTCAAGATATCAAGAATTACCAGGCGGTTGGAGTTAGTAACTTAGGTGAGGGACTAAGGGGGGGAAGGGGCAGAAGGAGAGCCTGAGGTTACCCCGGAGATGGTTAGATCCAATAAGTCAGCATCCAGGAGAGGAAATTACTCTAGAGAACACAGGGGTTTAGAATGAGGACCTCTCGTTCTGGTGACAGTGGGCTCGATCTGCGTGGTAAGGAAGGACTTATAGATCTTTTGAATTTTTTGGTGGAAGAATTCTGCCAAATTGTTACAAAGAGTTAGTGCTCTCTCTGTTATCAGAGGTTTCTGAGGCAGGGTAGAGAGCGATTTGGCAATACGAAAAATCTCGTTTTTGAGGCTATATTAATTTTCTCTTCATAAAATGCAATTTGGGCAATTTTAATTTCTGATTTACATAGCCTAATTGCCTCTCTGTAGTCTACTTTCCTAACCTATGAAAAGTTCTGTTTCCACCTTCTTTCTAGTCTTCTGCATGCTTGCTTTAATTCCCTCTGTTTGGGTGAAAACCACTGGGCTGTTTTTTTGTCTGCTTTTCTTGTGAGTGGGTCTCTTGGGGAGGACTACGTAAAGAGAGCTTTGAATCCATAGGTTAAAATTATTGTTAGCCATATTGGGGTCGTTAGTTGGTCTTGTGGCTTCAAGAACTGATGTTCAGTGGTCGGTGGAGAGCTTAGACCATTTCCTTTCCTATACTGGCATTGCTCTGTGGGAAAGAATAGGCCCGGAGGTCTCACAGATTAGAGGAATCAAGAAATGATCTGTCCAATGGAGTTGGGTAGGGGTGCCTACGACAAGATTATGCAGGTTGCTAAACACATGATCAAGACCCTTGACATGCATGGAGGCGAATCCTTTGTGCATGAACTGGAGCGCCAGGAGACTCATTGATAGCTCACTGGCTACATGGTTGGAGGGGTCATCTGGGTGGATGTTAAGATCCCCAAGCATGGTAAAATTAGCTGGGGCTAAGGCTAGATTGGCATCAGTCTTGGAAAGATCTGTGAGAAATTGCCTTGTGGCTCCAGGGGGGCGATAGAGCAATAGACCGAAAAAGGTACTTGTTGGTGAGTACTCTAAAGAGAAGCCCATGCTCTCGCAGTCTGGTAGTGTGTCCATGGTAATCCGACAATTAAAAGTGACTTTAAATATAATGGCTAAGCCCCCACCTCTGCCAATCTTGCGGTCCGCCCTGAGTATTAAATAACCTGGGGGAAGGGTTTTGATAATAACAGGATCGGCTTCGGCCTGAAGCCATGTTTCAGTTAGGAAAAGAGTATCAGGTGTTAGCTCTTCTAATAGTAGTGCTAATTCAACTGAATGTTTGGGCAGTTTAAAAGAAACATCGTTAAGGGAAGTGGAGTACTGGCTGAGGACGCATTATTTTTAAGAGGCTGGAGCACACAATTACAGTGGGGGCAGTGAGAGGGAAAGAGTTTGGGCGCAATAGGCTATTCTATTTCCTGAGAAACTGACAGGGGTTGTGTGGACGGGTGCAGAGGGGCTTGCCTTTGGTGCGCCTTCGGGATGCCGGCAGCGTGCCCGCTGTGTGCGTCTGCTACACGACGGGCCAGGCATGCTTTTTAAGTATTGCCAAGCACAAGACCGCTGACCCCCTGTCTCCTCCCCCAACCAACCAACTGGAAGGGAGTAGGGAGACCGCCTGCACCCTCCACAACAAACAGGAAAACCTGCGGTGGACCGGGGTGCTGGCGGGAGTGGTGGCAGCTCCCTTTTTCCTCCGCTTTGCTTGTGGCCATAATTCCGAACAGTACATATATTAAAAAGCTATTGAATGAATTTTATCATGCAAAGATCGTTTTTTAAAAAACTTGA
Organism: Lissotriton helveticus; assembly: GCF_964261635.1. Taxonomy (NCBI): domain Eukaryota; kingdom Metazoa; phylum Chordata; class Amphibia; order Caudata; family Salamandridae; genus Lissotriton; species Lissotriton helveticus. The sequence continues at coordinate 1,450,739,690 of NC_136065.1, forward strand.
TGCATTTTACTCTGTTAATCTTTTTTGTTGTGCAGGACTATTGCGGGGGTATTTTAACTCCTTCACTTGCTCTCTAAAGCCTCTCCTGGCCCCTCTCACCTCGGCTGGTGCTCCGGTCGTGGCGAGGGTTGGCGACCATCTTACAAGTAGTCCTTCTCCCCAGCAGAACTGGTGGCAGCGTTCTAGCTGGGGGAGAGAGGACTCGGCATAAATTTAGTATGCCTTCATCAGCGCGCAGCGGTCGCGCATGGCGGGCGCGCCTTAGGCGCGCCGAAGGTTACGCAAAGGTTAGCCCGTCTGCACCTGTCCGCACCTCGGATGCGGCGAACGCAGGACGGGCTATCTTTCAGAGGGGGAGGACTGACAATACCGTGATTGGGTTTACTTGATTGAGTCTGCTGGCGTTGCGCCCGCCGCCTTTTGTGGGATTATCCTGTGTTAAAATAGATCCTGCTAATCTTAACCCCTGCTCTGCTTGTGGTTTTTCATGCAGTATTAACGAGATTACTCCATCGGATCCTACTCTAGACCTAGGGTCTATCTCGGCTGCTTTAATTAATGCCCGCTCAATGTGTAAACACACTGCAGAAATTGTTTCTCTCTTGGAAGAGGGTTCATTGGACCTGCTGTTTATTACAGAAACATGGCTTAACAGCTCTTGTGCTCCCGATATTGAGCTGGCCATTCCCAGAGGGTTTAAAATACGGAGGAAAGACAGAGCCAACGGCAGAGGAGGTGGTGTTGCCGTTATCTTCAGGGAGGCTTGGGTCATAAATATTGAAAATACGGATGATAGAGCGGAGGGGGAGGTTATGAATTTCTCTCTAATTTTGTCCCCTCATTTTACACTGGGTGGCTCTCTCATCTATCGACCGCCAGGCCCTTCAGGCCCTTTTCTTGAAGCCCTTCTGGAGACTTTGGTTCCCCGAGCAGTGAGGTTTTCACGTTTTCTTCTGCTTGGTGACCTGAACATCCACGTTGATTGCCCTGCTCTTCAGGAAAGCAAGAATTTACTTGACTCCATCGACCCCCAAGTCTGGTCGGAACATGCTCCCCCCGAAGATCAATGTAGGCAATTTTATTGCCTGGCTTGATCAAAATAGACCTATCCTGGGTACTGAATTGGATTCGGCCCTTAAGGCATTCGACGGGTGGCTGAGAGCCGGGATCTCCGCCTCATCGAAAGGGTCTAAATCAGCTACAGATAGGTCGACCCCCTCGCAGACTTGGTATTCGCCTCAATTACGAATACTTAAGCTTGCTTGTAAGAAACTGGAGCGAGTGTGGCGGACAGCGTATTGCCCCCAAGCCAAGGTAGTTTTCCGTACAGCTCAGAGGGAGTACTATGCTAGCATTAAACGGGCTAAATCGGAATATTTCGCCAGAAGAATTGAGAAGGCTAATAACAATAGTCGGGAAATCTTTTCCATTGTCAGGAGCTTTCTCTCTCCCTGCGCCGAACAAATTGCGGTGAAGCCTTCTACCGAATGGTGTGAGAATCTCTCCTTGTTTTTCCTAACAAAAATTGCTATTATACAGCAAAGTCTTAGAGTGGTTACGGGCGAGAATAGGATTGGTGATATTATTAGACCTACAGTACCGCCTATTCATATCATGGACAGATTTACCCCCCCCCCCCCCCCCCCTCAGTGGAAAACACCCTGTCTGTGATTAAATCTCTGAGATCTGGTGCCCCTGATGATATATGCCCAGCTCGGGTGTTGGCGGCAGTTGCTGAATCAGTGGCAGCGGAGGCTGCGCAAATAATAGGCCTTTCTTTTAATACTTCTGAGGTGCCCTTGGAATGGAAACAGGCAAAGCTTCTTCCCCTTTTGAAGAAGACGGGGGCTGACCCTGATTTACCGGGCAACTACAGACACATTTCCCTGCTTCCAGCCATGGCTAAAATTGGAGAGAAACTTGCCTTTCGTCAGCTGAATGCCTTTGTGGAATCCTCGGAGGCCCTCCATCCTGCCCAGTCGGGCTTTCGTGCAGCACATAGCACGGAGTCAGCTCTGGTGGAGATCACGGAGGCAATCAGGCAGTGTTTGGACAGCGGCGGCAGAGCACCTCTAATTTTATTGGACCTCTCTGCCGCATTTGACACTGTCCCGCACTCACTTCTTCTGACTAGATTGGCTGAGATTGGGGTGCTGGGGTCTGCACTAGAATGGGTGAAATCTTTTCTGTCCGACAGGTCTCAGCAAGTTTGGGTTCCCCCTTTTTCCTCTTCGGTTAAGCCACTTATTACAGGGGTACCCCAGGGGTCTACTTTGAGCCCCCTACTTTTCAATGTGTACCTTACTCCGCTTATAGTGCTGGCGGAACAAATGGGGGCCAAAATTATCGCGTATGCAGATGATACGCAGTTATTATTTACATGGCCTGATACAGCACTCAACACGGAGGTCATTCGGTCTTGTCTTTCTTCGGTTTTTAATTGGATGGCTGCAGCTCAATTGAAATGCAACGAAGACAAAACTGAAATTTTACTGTATGGCCTTTTTCCACCTAATTTCAGAGAACTACTGTGGCCCTCAGATTTTCCCCTGCCAAGCTCAGTTACCATCCTGGCTAAGAACCTGGGAGTTTGGTTTGGAGAGGATCTGAGATTCGAGGCACACATACAAAAACTTACCGGGGTGTGCTTCGGATCCCTTAGGGCCATGCGAAAGTTCTTCCCTTATCTTCCTTCAGCTGCAAGAGAGTCTGTTGCAAGGGCTCTAATTCTTTCTCTGCTCGACTATGCCAACTCTCTGCTTAGTGGCACACCGGCCTTTCTTGTCGCCAGATTACAGATCATCCAAAATGCGACGGCAAGACTTTTGTGCAATGTGCCTAGCAGAGAGAGCGTACGCAGTCATCTGAAGGAACTACACTGGCTGCCGGTGTCTCAAAGGATTACTTTTAAAATCCTAACATTTGCATTTAAAGCAGTTAACGATCTTGGGCCTGCTTACCTGAAAAAAGATTCAGCCGGTATATTCCTACTCGATCTTTACGTTCAGCGGATGGGAATTTTCTGAAGATACCCCGCTTTCGGCGCGCTCGCCTTGGCGGCCAGTCAATTGCCGTCCTGGCAGCTTCCGCCTGGAACACTCTGCCGCTGTTCTTGAGATCGATGCAGAACTTTGTCCCTTTTAAGAAAGCTTTGAAAACGCACCTTTTTAGATCTGCGTTTTAGTTCTTCGATCACTTTCTGTCTTTTTTGGCCACATGCTTGTTCTTCTCTTTTTCTCGCGCCAGGATACTCTGGTAGTAATAGAGCGCATTATAAAACTGCTTAAATAAATAACAAGCGCTGCCAGGAAGAAGGTTCAGGTAAGTGCAGGCTGAACAGTGCAAAAATCGCAAATTAAAACAGCTAAGAACAAGTAAAACAAGTTAAATGCAATGTTTAAAGAGCTATAGAATATGCCCACAGGTTCGCTACAGTGAGTGTTGCCTTGCCAGCGCGCGTCTCTTATTTGCCTATAGCTGTCCAACTTCGCTCTATCCCCTTTTTTATAAATGGGTACTATTTCTGCAATCTTCCATGATGAAGGTATGGCAGCCTCGGATGCAATTAAGTTAGTTACCAAGTTTATATAAAGGCCCCAAAGCCCTTTATCCTCTTTCTACAGATCATTGGGAATTCTGTCCAGGCCAGGAGCTTGTGCAGGTGCACAAGATGAAATCACCACTTAAGTTTTCTCTATAGAGAAAACCAAATTATCGGCCTCCCCGCTGGTGGCCTCCTTCCACATCTCGCTGACTTCTTCTCTTTCCAGAGTGCCTATTTCGTAGAGGGAACCAAAGTGTGCAACCCACTCTTCTGGCTGGACTGTGTATTCCAGGGCTGTCCTATTTCCCTTGAGCCAACAGGCTGCTTCCCTCCAAAAGTTATCGGGGTCTTTGTCTGACAGTGCCCTATGTAAGGAAGATACAAAGAACCCCCCCATTTCTTCTTTGCATTCCTAATGGCCGGCCTATACTTAGCTCTACTGGTTACAACCTGTGGGCGTGCCTTTCGCTTTACTGCACAAATAAGCTCCCTCTTCGCGTTCCTACAGTCCTGGTTATACCAGGGACTTTTTGAATCCAGCAATAGATCTTTGCAGTGCCCCCCATTTTTAGCGCTTTAGGTGGCTGGCTAATCATATCCCTTATCTCATTGAAAAGTAGCTCATGATGTGATCCTAAAATCTCCACAGCATCATTAACGGGGAGTTTCGCTATTCCTCTAACTCCAGCTTCAAGGGCGACTGGATGATCCTCTTCCCAATCCACCTTAATTGATCATAAATTATTGGTAACAGAAAAAACACCCAGGTCCGGGTACCCCTGATGTCTAATTGTGGCATGTACGGCTTAGTAAAAGTAAGGGCAAGAGCATTGTGGTCACTATCAAATCTTTTGACCACTGCCATATCATTGACTAAGGGCCAGAGATTGAGAGTAATCAAACAGTAATCAATTCTACTTGTGTGGCTAGGTCTATTGAAAGTGCACTCTCTTTTTGGATTACACATAGTTCTCCCATTTGTTGCTCTTAAATCATGCTGTAGAGTAAGAGCTAACACCTCACCTCCTGTCTTCATCCATCTGACTATAGAGAGATCTAGCTGTGGGATGGGCCACACATGGTCCCAGTCCTCTGTCTAATCTGAGGGTGTAAGGGCGAAGGGTTCAAAAGTACAATTAAAATTGCTAGCCAATAATACTGGAACACCATCTGAATACTCGGCCAGAGCGCAATCTAAGATGCGGATTGTGTTAGTTTCCTCTAGACCATGCACCACTCTATTGTACACATTAAAAATTCTAATCTTCCAGCCACTATAAAAAGTCAACTCACGAGCTAAAATGTCAACAGAATCAACACGAAGGAGCTTAACTTTAGACCCCAGAGAATTTTTCACCAAGACTGCAAGTCCTCCAGAGGGTCAGCCCTGCTCTTTCCTAATGGCATCAATACCATAGGCAGAAAAACCACTTCTAAAAGGAGAAGAAAAGCTCTAGGTTTCCTGGAATAAGATTACGTCATAGGAGACCACAAAGGAACACCAATAAGGGTCAGATAGTAGTTTGGAATCCCTGCCACATTCCAAACGAGAACCCTTAAAGAATGCTGAACTAATGCCCCACCTTCTACAATGCCCCACATAGTAGCCATACCCCTTCTTGCATTACCAGTGGTTGGCTCACAGCGAGACACAGCTCTAGTTGCCAGACCTATGGGTGATGGAACTTCTAGTGACGGCAAATTTGGTAGAGGACCTGTGTGCCGTTTTGTCAAGGGTCATCCCATCACCAGGCTGCAGTCATCTTTGCCTATTCCCTTCTCCTGGAAGGCAAGGGAACAGTCCAACTCGGGCAGATCTAGGGGACGCTGGGTCTAATCTTGCTGGGTGTCTATACCTGATAGAGATAGATGTGTTTGCAGGAGGGATAGTTCAGGAATCGATCACCAGTAGACCAGTGACCATATCCTTGTCAAAGAATCTAACTTTGATCGTATCCCCATAGTGACCCAGGGAGACTTAGTCTTTCTACAGATTTATAATTATCTCTAATAATAGAATAGCAATTTCGGTTAAATCAAAGCCAGTGAATAACCTTATTGTTTAAGGAATCCTGGGCTTCATACCCAACTATAGAGAGTTTAGGAACCTCATTGAGGTAGACCACATCTTGAGCACCCTGCTCACTAGATCTCATGCAAACACTATATCTCGTGTAAACGCCATCCATCACTGTCCCCTTCCCCTGTGTCCCCCCACAGCCTATCTTGGGTACATGCCCTTCGTCTAAAATCACCTTGCCATATGTAAAACTCTAGGTCCAACCTTGGCATAGCCAGCTCCTGACAGATTTCTTGCTGTTGTGCTAGATATATCATTAAATGTTGATTTCTAGTATGGACAGAAGGTTGGTGAAAGATGCTAGTAATGATAGCTCTATGTAGAGAGTCAATATTCCCAAAGCAATGTGATCATATGCACCTGTCCTCTGTTCCTATTTAAATCACAGAAAGGGTAAATGACAAATACTCTTGATGTTCCACCTTCCTGCATGTTGTTCTCTCAGTTAGGGCAGCAACCTCCATTCTAAGTGTGGCAACCTTTTCTCTCAGTGACTCAATTAATGATTTAAATACGGGCACCTCACAAGCAGGGATTTTACATAACTCCACTGGGTCATCTAATGCGACACCTGGTCCCTCAACCTCCTTATGGGCAGGAACATCAAATCTATTGTGGCACTCAGCTTGAGTGACGTGCCACAATAGGAGACCCACTTGACTCAATACATTGTCGGATATGGCCAAATCAGACTTCGGATCAGAAGATCTTTTTGCCAGACCCTTGATCCTTCCTTTAGTGTGTTGCTTAAACTTTTGTGTTATTGACTTTGCTAGTTTTTTTTGTTTGTGGTGGTTTTAGGGATATGGTTACCAGGACTGCAGGATTTGTATCAGTAATTGTATCTGTGCTTGTTAAACTACCTGTCCGCGATAGGAGACTCGGTGGGCCTGCTTCGACTAGTTCCTGGCATTCAGTCAAAATTCACTTTATCTGGTCCATAGTCTCATGACAGACTGCACCAGTGGAGTTTTTGGGGGGGGAATTATCCATGCCCTGGGCCCTATCCTGCCCTTTTTTTACCCATCTCCCTATACACCCCTCAGTCACTATAACCAGACCAGTGCGCTTAAGAGAGAACACACATCCACCCTCTCAAAGTCCACGTCCACAAAAGGGTCTTCTTGACCAGACACTGTTTTTAAAATTTACACTGAGAGTAACATAAAATTATAATAGCAGCAAAAAGGGAGTCAAAAACAATAATAAATACCAATTAGGGACAGTACAATGCACTTCTGTAAAAAAAGGACTCAAACAGCTTACTAAAGCACCTGGGGTGGCCCTGCCTGCCTCTTCCTGACGCTGACGGGTGCAGACAGGCCAGCCCTTGGCCTGTACTTTGCCTGGGCGCGTCTGCCCTGCGGGAGCCCAAGTCCACCTTGAAGCGCCTCCTGACAGGAGATTGTGTGTTGGCGCCTCCTGTGCTAATGCCTTGTGGGGGATGGAGTCCATAGAACAGAGCAGCAGGGCATAGCAGAGAAAACAGGTAGCAGGCTCCCTTCAATTCCTCAACTACAGGACTATTTCAAGAAGATCTCAAAATGTCATACTTGTGTCCATTGCTAAAGAAAACAAACCTGTGCCTGCTTGACCATGACAACTATAGACCAATTTCAAATAGACCTTTCCTGGGCAAACTAATAGAAAGAGCTGCATTCGCCCAGATGTAACAGTTCATTGAAAATTATTCCATAATTTCACAGTTCCAGACAGGATTCTGTCCAGGACAAGGCACAGAATCTGCCCTCGCTGCAATCTCGCTGACCTTAAGAACATAGTTGACCGGTACAGGGTAGCACTATTTCTCTTGGATCTCTCACCTGCCTTTGACACTGTTGACCATGACACTCTAATACAATACTATACGAAGCCAGCATATTGGGGAAGGTTCTCGACTGGATCTCATCCTACTTTCAAAAGAGAACTAATGTCATCCTTACCCTCCCTTTCTCACCCAAACCAAACTTCACAACAGCAGGGGTGCCACACATCTCTATCATCTCACCCATGCTTTTCAATATTTACAGGAAATCATTAGCAGCACTGATCAATCAATTTAATCTCACATGCTATAACTATGCAGATGACGCGCAAATACTCCTTAAACTGTAAAGCCCCAACAACATTGGAAACTCCTAATTTTCTGTTCTCTCAGAGTCGTGGATCAGTGGATGACATGGAGCCATCTTAAAATGAATGCTTCCAAAACAGAAATACTCGTGTGTGGTGATTGGAAAAATTATGACCCACTCGTCACCAGGCCAGATAATCTGGGAACACCACCTAAAGTATCTAAGGAAGTAAGAAACCTCAGAATTACTCCAAACTATCAATGAATACCCAGGTGGACAAACTAGCAAGATCAAGCTTCGTTACTATAGAAACTCTGCAACACGTCTTCTCCCACATGGGATTTCCACACAATGTCCCGGCTATTAACTCTCTTGTTCTGTCTAAACTCGATTACACCAATAGCCTCTACCACAGATCATCTTTAACAACTATGATAAGACTACAACAGATTCAGAACTTTGCTGACAGACTACTCTCAAATTTAAAGCCAGAAGCCAACATCTCCCCTGCCTTGAAGGCCATACATTGCCTACTGGTTGACAGAAGAACCACATTCAAGCTGCTTTGTATCACCGAAAAAGCGATACATGGAACAGGACCACTCCTCATCAGATGTAAAATCACAAAGTACATTCAACAAAGGAACCTTAACTCTAAATTTGCACCTCCCACCACATAAGAAAAAGACCATAGGTGGCACATCCGTCTCTGTTCAAACTGCCAAACTATGGAACTCTTTACACCCAAATATAAGATCCACTGATATCTTCCTTTTCTTCAAAAGACCACCCACGAGTTGGCTCTTTCCCACATAACTACCATACTCAAACAGATATATGCAGCATATTCCTCTGTATACAAGCATTTCTTTGGACTATGGGGGCCAAATTTATGTACCTTTTTAAAGGTCGCAAACGGCACGATTCATAGAATCGGGACATTTGCGACTGGAAAAAAGGCTTCTCAATGTACCAAACAAACCCTATTTTGCGATTTGGTAACCTAATACGGAATCGCATTGGTCGGTAGGAATGTTTTGTGACCAAAATGTGGTCACAAAACATTCACATTTTACTTCCTACTTCAAGTAGGTGGTAACCCATTTGCAAATGGGATGGTATCCCCAAGGGACCCCTTTCCCTTTGTGAAAGTATTCAAAAACGTTTTTAAGAGCAGGCAGTGGTCCCATGGCCCATTGCCTACTCTTAAAGCATGAAAATAAAACTTTTCTTTTTTTTTAACTAAACCCAGACCTTTTTCCTTTCAGAAGAACAGACTGCAGTTAAACAAATTGCTTTATAGACATGGTGGTCTGCTGACCCCAGCAGGCCACCATCCCTGTGATTTGGTTGATTCCTAGGGGGTTAGCAAATTCAATCAATCAATCAATCAATCAATCAATCAGGGGTTTATATAGCGCACTACTCAGCAGTGAAGATCTCAAGGCGCTGGTGGGGGGGGGGAAGCTCCGAATCAGTCGAAGAGCCAGGTCTTGAGGTCCTTCCTGAAGGTGTGCAGGGTTGGCGAGCGTCTGATGTTCATGGGGAGATCGTTCCAGGTCTAGGCTGTGAAGTAGGAGAAAGCTCTCTTGCCCGTCTGTTCCTGCGGTTGCCGGGGACCTCTGCCAGTGCGAGGTCGGCGGAGTGGAGGTTCCTCTTGGGTACGTGGAAGGATACTCTCTCATTGAGGTATTTGGGTCAGATGTTGTAGAGTGATTTGTAGGCATGGGTGAGGAGTTTGACGGTGACCCTTTTCTCGATGGGGAGCCAGTGGAGGTCTCGCAGGTGCTGGGTCATGTGTTTGTGATGCGGCGTTCTGAGGACGAGTCTGGCAGCGGTGTTCTGGATGGTCTGGAGTCTGTGTAGTAGGGTTTGTTGATTCCGGCATACAGGGCTTTGCCGTAGTCCAGTCTGCTGGTTATGAGTGCATGGGTGCCGGTCTTTCTGCAGTCTGGGGGGATCCACTTGAAGGTTTTGCTGAGGATGAGCAGGCAGTTGAAGCTGGTGGAGGCGACGCCGTTGATCTGGCGGTTCATGGAGAGGGAGGAGTCGAGGATGATGCTGAGGTTGCGTGCGTGATCAGTGGGAGTGGGTGAATTCCAGGGGTGGAGGGCCACCAGGTGTTGCCTCAGGCTGAGTTGCAGGATCCGAGGATGAGGACCTCGGTCTTCTCTGAGTTGAGTTTCAAGCAGCTGTCCTTCATCTAGGCTGCCACATTCTTCATTCCTTCCTGGAAGCAGAGTCTGGTGTCTTCTGTATTCTTCATGAGTGAGAGAATGAGCTGGGTGGCGTCGGCGTAGGATACAATGCTGAGCCCATGCTGTCTGACGATGGCAGTGAGGGGGCCATGTAGACGTCGAAGAGTGTGGGGCTGAGAGAAGAGCCTTGGGGTAATCCACAGTTGATATCAATGGGTTTGTAGAGGAAGGGAGGGAGTCTGATCCTCTGGGTTCTGCTGGAGAGGATCCAGTCGAGGGTGGTTCCTTGTATCCCTGTGTCATGAAGGCTGGCTGCAAGAGTGCGATGAGAGACGGTGTTGAAGGCTGCGGAGAGCTCTAGGAGGATGAGGGCTGCGGTGTGTCCCTGGACAAGGAGCACGCAGATGTCGTTGGTGGCGGCGAGGAGAGCGGTCTTGGTGCTATGGTTGCTGCGGAATCCAGACTGGGAGCCATCTAGGATGGAGTTATCTTCGATGAAGGTGGTCAGCTGGGCGTTCATGAGTCGCTCAGTTACTTTAGCTGCAAAAGGTAGGAGAGAGATGAGCCGGTAGTTTTTCAGGTCTGTTGGTCCGCCGTGGGTTTCTTAAGGAGGGGTTTGACCTCCGCCCGTTTCCAGTCATCTTAAGCCCAGATCTCATGCCTCTGCTCTGTGAGACATGCAACCAGGCGCTTCCCATAGCTAGTAAAGTACCTATAATAGAGGCTAAGCTTAAGATGATACTGCTTAATTGCAGGTCTTTGGCCAAACATAAAACTGAGATATATGATCTATTGGCTGATAAAGATCTGGACGCCATGTTCCTTACTGAGACATGGTTAGAAGATACATCCTCCCCGGATATTCTTGAGGCCATCCCTCCTAACTACAGTCTATTGAGCCTTGATAGACAAAAACAACGGGGAGGAGGGCTAGCACTAATTTATAAATCCGACTTAGACTGCACGTTACTTAAAACCACTCGATCTACTAGTAAATGTGGCCTATTTACTATAAGAATCAATCCCAATAATGTAATCACTGGCTTATTAATATATCGCCCCCCTGGTGCAGCTGCCCAGTTTTGTAGCCAACTTTTCGAATCAGCTACCCAGCTGGGAGTCAGATATAGAAAACTCATTATATTAGGCGATTTAAATCTTCATTTTGAAGACTTAAACGCCAGGGAGGCGCAAATGATTGCGACCGCCCTAAATTCTGTTGGCATCAAACTTCTCTCCACAGCCCCTACCCACCAGCGAGGTCATCTCCTAGACCCCATTTTTGGGAATTGGAAAGGAATTGAGGTCCTACCCCCAATCCCATTCACATGGTCAGATCACAGTATTGTTCCCTTCGAGTTACAGAAAGAACCCTCAGGACTCATACCTATAAAACACTTCGCCCAGAAACGCCGCATATGGAAAAAATTTACCCCTGAACTCTTTTCAAGTGTATTGACTGAGAACCCCCCTATATTAGGGAACACCTTACAGGAGGCCTGGGATAACTACGAGCTATGGATGTCGAAAGCTTTAGACAAGTTTGCCCCATGGACATCTAAACCACCGGTACGACAATCTAGAGCAGCGCCATGGTTCTCAGAGAAACTTAAAATGGTCAAAGCCCAATGCAAAACTATAGAACGGAGCTGGAGAAAAAACTACGCTCCTGAACTTAAAATACGCTACAAAACTGAGCAAAAAAAATACCAGAAATTGGTCAGATCGGAGAAAAGGATTCATCTTAAAAATAGAATTGAGGAAGCAGACAACCCTACGAAAGAACTATTCAGCATCTACAAGGAACTCACTAATCCCTCGAGACTAGAAACTCAAGACACATACTCAGTAGAGATATGTGATCAGATAGCTGACTACTTTGTAGATAAGGTAGACAAAATTCATGCCACCTTCGTAGACAAGGAAATTCTCTCTAATATTAATGTGGACTCCAGACCTATCTTAACACAGAAATCCCAGCTGACCATTTTTAAAACCCCCAATAAACATGAACTTTTAAGTATTGTCAATGGAATCCAGTCCGGCTCCCCCACTGACGTTTGCCCCGCGAACCGGTGTAAGGGAGTTATAGAAAGTACTCTTATTGACTACATCAGTCACATGATCACACTTTCATTTCAAGAATGTCATGTTCCAAAGGAATGGAAAACGGCGCAAGTCATACCGCTGAAGAAAAAGCCAAACATCCCCATCTCTCAGTTTCAAAACCTCCGCCCCATTTCCCTTCTCCCTTTCTGTGCGAAAATAATAGAAAAAATTGTGAATAGACAGCTGATGGAGTATTTGGAGGCAGAGACTCTCCTCCACCCCTCTCAGTCGGGTTTTAGAACAGGCTACTCGACAAAGTCAGCAGTGCTATACTCGACGGAATGTCTTCGGCAGATAGTGGACGAAGGGAAGACAGCGGCGTTGGTCCTGCTGGACCTCAGTGCAGCATTTGACACCGTGCTGCACTCAACGCTGCTGTCTCGCCTCTCGGACATGGGGGTAACGGGGCCAGCACTTGCGTGGCTGTGCTCCTTTCTGGCTGACAGAAATTTCCAGCTGCACTGCCCACCTTTCAGGTCATCTCCTCGGAAGGTAAGCCACGGGGTTCCACAGGGCTCAAGTCTGAGCCCTACACTATTCAACATATATATGGAACCCCTGGCACACATTGTAGATGGCTATGGGGTGGGCATGGTCAGCTATGCGGACGATACCCAGTTAGTGTTTAAGCTTACACCTAACCAGAGAGAGAATGCCACCAATTTCTCAGACTGTATGTCTGCAGTAGCGGCCTGGATGAATAAAAACTGTCTCCGTCTAAATGGCGAAAAAAACGAACTACTGTTGATCGGGAAAACATCTTCTGCCTGGTCACGGGAATGGTGGCCTACTGAACTAGGCAACTTGCCCGCTCCCATGGAGTCAATAGGAAATCTGGGTGTCATGTTGGATTCAGACCTCTCTGGTAAAACCCATGTCAACAAGGTCACAGGAAGATGCTTTGGTATTTTAAAAGTCCTTCGCAAAGTAGTAGATCTCCTTCCTATCGAGGCCAGAAAAACCATTGTACATGCATTAGTGACCCCCCACCTGGACTATGGGAATGCCGTTCTGATTGGGCTCAGTCAGAAGGGCTTACACAAATTGCAATGTGTCCAGAATGCCGCCGCACGCCTTGTGCTCGGCCTATCGCGGAGATCCTCCGCAAAAGCAGCCTTGACCAAACTCCATTGGCTTGCGGTCAAGGAGAGGATCAAATTCAAGACACTCTGCTATGCTCATCGCATTGCTCAGGACAAAGGCCCTGAATACTTAAAAAATCTCCTTACTCTACATCGCCCGACCCGCAATCTTAGGTCATCTGGCACGATGCTATTTGAAATCCCTCGTATTTTCAGGGCTAAAATGGGAGGAACCTCCTTTAGGTATTTAGCCTCCAAACACTGGAACGAGCTTCCACTCCATCTACGGATGGAGCCACCTGAGTTGAGATTTCGGGGTAAACTGAAAACTCTCCTGTTCCCCAATATGTAATCTCCCTTGAGCTTTTCCTCAACAGCTGCCTTGTATCTCTGTATTTTAGCAGTTAGCGCGGGGACACACAGTTTTGTGTAGCCAGGCGCTTTAAAAATGATTTATTATTATTATTATTATTATTAAGATGCCGGACATGAGGGAGGCATTGATTGTCTGTCCCAGTTCGGGTGCAATGGGGGCAGCGGCCCTGTAGAATATGTGCATTGGGCAGGGGTCAGTGGGTGTTCTGCATGGTGTTTGTGGTAAGTTCGACGGTAGCGGGATTTCAGGTCATGATGGTTGGCCTATCAGCAGCATTGGGGGGGAGGTGTTGTCAGGCGTAGGTTCGTTGAAGTTGTCATAGAGGGCCTTGATCTTCAGGTAGAAGTATGAGCTGCGCTTGCCGCTGAGTTGCTGGGAAGGTGTGACGTCCATGGCTTCACTGGGGGTTTTGTGAACTGCTGTATGACGTTGAACAATTCCTTGGCATTGGTAGCATTGGCCTGGGCTTTGTCTTTTATGAAGGTCCGTTTGGGTGCCATATGCGCTGGTGATATTCTTTCAGGGCACTCCTGTGGTTGTTCTGTGCTTCCATCATTTTCTGGTTTCGGCAGGATTTCTCTAGGCATCTGCAAGAGCGTCTAACTTCCTGTAGCTCAGTGGTGAACCAGGCGACCTTCAGCGGGCGGAGGGGTGCCAGTTTGTTGGGACAGTGGGAGATCCAGCGGTGCAGTTCTGTAGCTGCGAAGTTGGTGTCAGTGCTGGGGGTTCTTGGAGGAGGAGTACTTCTGTGACCTTGCTCCAGTTTCTTTGTGGCGGTCGTGGTGGGGGTTTGGGTGCAGTGGTGGTGTTGAAGGTGAAATGGACCCAGTGGTGGTCAGTCCAGGGAGGCTGAGTGGTGTGGCTGAACCGGATGTTTGTTCCTCCCGCCAAGATAGGGTCAAGAGTGTGTACAGCTCTGTGCATGGCCGTGTTGACCAGCTGATTCAGTACAAGGTTGGCGAGGTTGGCGAGGAGAGCGGTGGTTTCGGGGTCATTGCAGTTGTCGAGGTGGAAATTCAGGTCCCCAAGTAGAATGTAGTACATGGAGGTGATTGTGTGGGGTGCGGCGAGTTCGGCTATGGTGATTGCGGACTGGGTGCAAGGTCCCGGTGGTCTGTAGATGAGGGTGCCCAGTAGTGTGGTCCTGGGGCTGTTCTGGATCTGAAAGTTGAGGTGTTCAGTGTTGGAGTGGGGGTCGTTCGTGCTTGATGTGGAGAGGCGGAGGGGGGTCTTGTGGGTGATGGTGAGTCCTCCTTCTGTGCGGTGGGGGCGGTCGTTTCTCTGGATCGTAGGGGATATCTGTCACGATATTGGGGTCGGAGGTGCAGTTGGTTCAGGTTTCGGTGAAGAAAGGGACATCAGGCGAGATTGTGTCCATCAGGTCCCAGATCTCTACCGCATGTCAGTGGAGAGAGTGCACGTTGATGAGGATGCACGTCAGGGTGTCAGTGGTGCGTGCGTCAGGCGGGCCTTCAGCAGTAGTGGGGCTCTGCACAAGAACTGTCCTTGGGTGGTGTTTGGAGAGGATTAATATTAATGAGGTAGGTCAATGTGCGACCCCCTATGAATCACCATATGAAACTCTTGGCGTTTCATACATTTGCAATAGCGATAACCTAATTACTATTTGCAGAAAATCACAATTAGGTAATCGCTATTACAAATCTTGATACATGTGGCCCAATAGGTGTAGTGCATTGTATAAAAGTGTATAGTAATTATGTTGAGAAATAAATAGATATTGGTGAGTTCTGATTAACAAATATACATATTACTTATGGTTATATTATTTTATGTTTAACATCTATATAGGTGACTATATAATAAGTAAATCTTTGATCATAATTTTTATCTAAATTGCTTGACTATTGAATTACAAAACATATATAAAAACAAATATTTTAAGTACAACAATACTTGAAAGTCTGAGTTTATTAAATACAACTCGAATCTACATATATTACCTTCCTTTTACATATATACCTTCCATGTAGTTATGTTTATTTATATTTCCTACTTTAATTCGAATTCAGCATCTCCAATGCACTACCCTATAACTCTCTCAATAGATCCTCTATCTCCACTCTCTGACTCATCCCAAGCCTTGTTCCACTAATCTCTCTCCATTTACTACCCTATTTGTCACCCTATACGTCTCTCAATATATCCTATATATCTTATACCTCCACTCGCTGACTCATCCCAAACCCCATTCTACTACTATGATCCACAAAATAACCCTTTCTAGACTCTTCCCTCCTCTATCCCTCCTGGCATCATCTCATACCTCTTTTTACCATTCAGATCGCCCAAACAAGCCTTTCTAAACCCTTCCCTCTGACTCTTACCACCTACCCGCTCCGGTTGCTATGCTCTCCCAAGAAATTCTTTCTAGAACCTTCTCTCTTCTATCATTCCACTATCATTTTCAATCCAACTAACAGACTAACATCTTCACTGCTCAATTTAATTTCATATTTCCCTATACTAATTTCCCAATAATCCTGTTTGGGTTCCAGAGAAACGAGCTACCCGCCCAACGTCACTTCGACACCTCATTGGGAGTTGCAAGCCCTTTATAAATGCAAATCCTTCCCTCTTTCACCCCTCCACTATCCTTTTTCAGTCCAATTAACTTACTCAAATGTTCATCGTTCAAATTAAAGTAATATTTCCCTATACTAATTCACCACTAATCCTTTTTGGGGAACCGAGTAGCGTGCTACTTGACAAAAAAGTACCATGACGCCTAGTCAGGGGTAGTAAGCACTATATAAATGCAATTACAATTACAATAATAAGGCAATAATTTGTGTTCTATTGAAACTGGAATAAGAGCCACTTTGATTGCACCAAGTACTGGCCAATCTTATTGATCACTACTGATGTTAAAATCCTAGCAAAAGTAATAAGCAAATAGTTGGAAGAGTTTCTTACTGTTATTAATACACTCCAATAAGGTACGCTTTATGCAACATTCATCCCTGGCTGCTCACCTTTGGACACTGGTGCACATTCTCTGACAGGAACATGACAAGCTGGATAAGAAACTGCTTATATTGCTGGATGCTAATTATTCCTTGGACAGAGTGGAAAAGGAGTACTTGTTCTGGCTTTTAGAATTCATGGGTTTTGGTTTCTAAGATTAAATGGTTGTATACGAACCCCACTGCGGTGGTCTACAGTACCGGACACATCTCTCAACCTCTTACGATCCTGAGGAGAAAGATAGGGAAGCCCACTCTCTCCTTTACTCTTCGTGCTGGCATTCAGGCCTCTGGCAATAGCCGTTCGTCTGCACCTGGAGATCAGTGGCATTCCTAAATCCACTGGGAATTTAAGGCATTATTATATGCTGATGATATCTAGTTGATGCTGTCATCTCCCTCTAACTTCCTATCACATCTTACCACACTAAACTCTGACTTATTCACCTTCTCAGGCTACCACATTAACAGGGGGAAATATGAGGCAATTCCCTTGACCTGCACTGCCACAATAGCTGTGCTATGGTCACACTCTTTCCATTGGCAACCCTCTAAACCCAAGTACATAAGAATTCTTTTGAATCCCAGTTTATCTAATTTGGGGAGGATAGTATTTATTTATTTTATTTATTTATTTTTCACATTTTTAGAGCACGCTGTTATCCGGAGGTGTCCTGGCGCTGACTGACTGACAATAGTGTGTGAGAGCTGAGAAAATGAGTGTGTGAAAAGCCAGGTCTTTAAAGCTCTTCTGAACGATATAAGGTCAGGCATCTGTCTGAGGTTTAGCGGCAATGCGTTCCATGCTTTCGCAGCGCCCAAGGAAAAGCTCTTGCCCCCCCAACGAGCTTTCCTGACTCTTGGCACTACCACCAGCCCCTGCTCAACTGACCTAAGGGATCTTACCGGTATGTACCAGTGGAAGAGCAAGGTCATACAGTGGGGGCCGAGGCCGTTCAATGCCTTGAAGACCACGCACAATGATTTAAAAATGATTCTTTTGCGAACTGGTAGCCAATGTAGCTTAACCAAGTCCCGTGCAGCCGAGGTGAACTTGGGTGTACCTGTAATCAGGCGGGCAGCTGCGTTCTGCAAAATTTGGAGCTTGTTTAGAATCCCCTGTTGCGCATTCAGCAGAAGGCTGTTGCAGTAGTCCAGTCGGGACATCACCAAACATGTGACCACTGTCTTTTTGTGCTCGTCCGCAAGACCGGTCCCCGGAAGCTTGTTTCCTTTCCAGTGAAGAATTGGCTTGGTAGTTTGGTCTGCCCTGTTCCCATGATGCACTGGGTCAGGGACAGACTCATTTGCATATAGCCAGGTTCTGAACTGGGATGGTGCAGTGAGCTAAAAAAACGGTGATGGATCAAGCCCTGATCTGTTGACTGGGTAGGAGTGTTCTGATTAACTCAGATACTCTGTCCATCACCATCCCCTTTTTGTAATTATTTTGGCCACCATGAGTGTGGAAGGGTATGCTCAGACATGAGTCCCTTGCTCATTGCACCATCAGGATTCAAGCAAGCCGGGCCGAAGACGGCTGTAATGCCAGAAACCGGTCCCCGGAAGCTTGTTTCCTTTCCAGTGAAGAATTGGCTTGGTAGTTTGGTCTGCCCTGTTCCCATGATGCACTGGGCCAGGGACAGACTAATTTGCATATAGCCAGATTCTGAACTGGGATGGTGCAGTGAGCTAAAAAACGGTGATGGATCAAGCCCTGATCTGTTGACTGGGTAGGAGTGTTCTGATTAACTCAGATACTCTGTCCATCACCATCCCCTTTTTGTAATTATTTTGGCCACCATGAGTGTGGAAGGGTATGCTCAGACATGAGTCCCTTGCTCATTGCACCATCAGGATTCAAGCAAGCCGGGCCGAAGACGGCTGTAATGCCAGAAACCGATCCCCGGAAGCTTGTTTCCTTTCCAGTGAAGAATTGGCTTGGTAGTTTGGTCTGCCCTGTTCCCATGATGCACTGGGCCAGGGACAGACTAATTTGCATATAGCCAGGTTCTGAACTGGGATGGTGCAGTGAGCTAAAAAACGGTGATGGATCAAGCCCTGATCTGTTGACTGGGTAGGAGTGTTCTGACTTACTCAGATACTCTGTCCATCACCATCCCCTTTTTGTAAATATTTTGGCCACCATGAGTGTGGAAGGGTATGCTCAGACATGAGTCCCTTGCTCATTGCACCATCAGGATTCAAGCAAGCCGTGCCGAAGACGGCTGTAATGCCAGAAACCGGTCCCCGGAAGCTTGTTTCCTTTCCAGTGAAGAATTGGCTTGGTAGTTTGGTCTGCCCTGTTCCCATGATGCACTGGGCCAGGGACAGACTCATTTGCATATAACCAGGTTCTGAACTGGGATGGTGCAGTGAGCTAAAAAACGGTGATGGATCAAGCCCTGATCTGTTGACTGGGTAGGAGTGTTCTGATTAACTCAGATACTCTGTCCATCACCATCCCCTTTTTGTAATTATTTTGGCCACCATGAGTGTGGAAGGGTATGCTCAGACATGAGTCCCTTGCTCATTGCACCATCAGGATTCAAGCAAGCCGGGCCGAAGACGGCTGTAATGCCAGAAACCGGTCCCCGGAAGCTTGTTTCCTTTCCAGTGAAGAATTGGCTTGGTAGTTTGGTCTGACCTGTTCCCATGATGCACTGGGCCAGGGACAGACTAATTTGCATATAGCCAGGTTCTGAACTGGGATGGTGCAGTGAGCTAAACAACGGTGATGGATCAAGCCCTGATCTGTTGACTGGGTAGGAGTGTTCTGATTAACTCAGAAACTCTGTCCATCACCATCCCCTTTTTGTAATTATTTTGGCCACCATGAGTGTGGAAGGGTATGCTCAGACATGAGTCCCTTGCTCATTGCACCATCAGGATTCAAGCAAGCCGGGCCGAAGACGGCTGTATTGCCAGAAACCGGTCCCCGGAAGCTTGTTTCCTTTCCAGTGAAGAATTGGCTTGGTAGTTTGGTCTGCCCTGTTCCCATGATGCACATGGCCAGGGACAGACTAATTTGCATATAGCCAGGTTCTGAACTGGGATGGTGCAGTGAGCTAAAAAACGGTGATGGATCAAGCCCTGATCTGTTGACTGGGTAGGAGTGTTCTGATTAACTCAGATACTCTGTCCATCACCATCCCCTTTTTGTAATTATTTTGGCCACCATGAGTGTGGAAGGGTATGCTCAGACATGAGTCCCTTGCTCATTGCACCATCAGGATTCAAGCAAGCCGGGCCGAAGACGGCTGTAATGCCAGAAACCGGTCCCCGGAAGCTTGTTTCCTTTCCAGTGAAGAATTGGCTTGGTAGTTTGGTCTGACCTGTTCCCATGATGCACTGGGCCAGGGACAGACTAATTTGCATATAGCCAGGTTCTGAACTGGGATGGTGCAGTGAGCTAAACAACGGTGATGGATCAAGCCCTGATCTGTTGACTGGGTAGGAGTGTTCTGATTAACTCAGAAACTCTGTCCATCACCATCCCCTTTTTGTAATTATTTTGGCCACCATGAGTGTGGAAGGGTATGCTCAGACATGAGTCCCTTGCTCATTGCACCATCAGGATTCAAGCAAGCCGGGCCGAAGACGGCTGTATTGCCAGAAACCGGTCCCCGGAAGCTTGTTTCCTTTCCAGTGAAGAATTGGCTTGGTAGTTTGGTCTGCCCTGTTCCCATGATGCACATGGCCAGGGACAGACTAATTTGCATATAGCCAGGTTCTGAACTGGGATGGTGCAGTGAGCTAAAAAACGGTGATGGATCAAGCCCTGATCTGTTGACTGGGTAGGAGTGTTCTGATTAACTCAGATACTCTGTCCATCACCATCCCCTTTTTGTAATTATTTTGGCCACCATGAGTGTGGAAGGGTATGCTCAGACATGAGTCCCTTGCTCATTGCACCATCAGGATTCAAGCAAGCCGGGCCGAAGACGGCTGTAATGCCAGAAACCGGTCCCCGGAAGCTTGTTTCCTTTCCAGTGAAGAATTGGCTTGGTAGTTTGGTCTGCCCTGTTCCCATGATGCACTGGGCCAGGGACAGACTCATTTGCATATAGCCAGGTTCTGAACTGGGATGGTGCAGTGAGCTAAAAAACAGTGATGGATCAAGCCCTGATCTGTTGACTGGGTAGGAGTGTTCTGATTAACTCAGATACTCTGTCCATCACCATCCCCTTTTTGTAATTATTCGTCCGCAAGAACCGGCAAGACTTTCCGGATGGTTTTTAACACATAGTGGGTAGATGAGGAAAGGGCATTTATTTGAGGCCTGAAGGATAGAGAGTCATCCATCAGTACACCCAGGTTTTTCACCTTCGTGACCGGTGACGGGGGGTTCCCCATTTCCTCTGGCCACCAGCGTGGGGACCAGAAGTTGTCTCTGGACCCAAACAGCATCACTTCAGTTTTTGCTGAGTTCAATTTGAGGCAGTTTTCAGCCATCCAGTTGCTGACCTCACGCATGCAGCCTCTGAACCTATCAGCTGTGCTGTCAGTTTCACCCGGTAGCAGTGACACCACTATCTGTGTGTCATCTGCGTATGATGT
Source organism: Lissotriton helveticus (assembly GCF_964261635.1). Lineage (NCBI taxonomy): Eukaryota > Metazoa > Chordata > Amphibia > Caudata > Salamandridae > Lissotriton > Lissotriton helveticus. Next base: position 1,450,760,701 of record NC_136065.1, read on the forward strand.
TAGGTTGAAGCCAAAGGATCTGATCACTGACGCCAGGGTAGAAACGTACACGTTAAAAAGAGTTGGACTCAGGGAGGACCCCTGAGGAACTCCGCAGGGGAGCACAAAAGGGTCGGATTCAAAGGCCCCTAAAGCCACTTTCTGAGTCCTGCCGGAGAGGAAGGCTTGCAGGATTTTAAGTGCCTTTCCTTGAATCCCACAGGCCCTCAGTCGGTCCACCAGTAACTTGTGGTGGACCGTATCAAAGGCTGCAGACAGGTCCAGCAGGATCAGGGCAGCTCTGTTCCCTGCATCCATCACCGTTCTTATGTTCTCTGTTGATTTAGTCAGTGCGGATTCGGTGCTGTGCCCCGCCCGGAATCCATGCTGTGACGGATCTAGACGTTGACCTGCCCCCAGGAAGGTACTCAGCTGTGTGTTTAAAATACCCTCCATGATTTTCGCTGGAAGGGGTAGCCTGGCAATGGGCCGAAAGTTATTCAGATCAGTCATTTCTAGGTTGGGTTTTTTAAGCAGGGGTAGTATGGAAGCTTGTTTCCAACGCAAGGGAAATTCCCTGATGTCCAGCATGGCATTGAACAATGGGGTAAGACCTGCGGCCATGGCCGCGGGGGCTAATTTGGCCACTGTGGCTGGGCAGGGGTCGGATGGGGAGCCTGATTTTATCCTTTGTAATCTGTTTTCCGGACCTCCTCCTCACTGATGGTGGTGAAGTTGAGTAGCATCACTTTGTTGCTGTTTTTTTCAGGGTCAGTTTCTGGGGTTCCAATTTTAACTTGCTTGTCTAGCGGGAGGAAAATCTTTTCCACCTTTTCCCGGAAGAACTTGGCCAGGTCTTCGCATAATTGGCGGCTTGGGGGAATCTCCGCTGGTTTGGGGGCCACCAGGGATGATACTGCATGAAATAGTTCCTTAGGGGAGTTACTTGCTTCCTTGATGCGTTTGGTGAAATAAGCGTATTTCGCCTTTTGAATCGTGTGTTTGTACACTCTCAGCTCAGCGTTGAGTATGAATCCTGTGTTAACTAGGAGCCACTAAGATCTGGTGAGATGGGCAGCCTTAAATATTTCCCTTTGGGCAAGGTGCAAGTGAATACAATTAATGGTGCACCGAGGATCAGCTATAAATTTGCTATAACCCCCCTACTGTTGCCCAAATCAATCCTCACAGATCTTACCTGCATAATAAAACTGTTTCTCTGGGGGGCAGACTGAAACTGCACAAACTCTATGCTAGTATGGAAAGCAGAGGCCTCAGGTTAAACAACCCAAACGTTTAAAAGCTGTTGTTTCAACTTGCACACCCAAATACTTCTTTCATGACATCATTGAAGCACCAAGATGGATCCCCATTGAAAAGGTCTTGAAGGTTAAAACAGGATGTCTTGGGGTGCTTTATTCAAAGGAGAAACAGCAGCTGGTCAATGCCTATATTGTCTTCAGGGCCACCTCCTCTGTGTGGCTTTAGGCACTTAACTTAATGAGAGTAGTCAGGGGACTCCATGCAAGAGGTGCCCTTATGGAGTAGCTGTAAAGTTTAGTAGCGTTCTGAGAACCCATGTGGAAAGACTTCAATAGTAGTGGAACACACATCATTGATAATTTATTCAAGGGTGGCAGAATATTTTTGTTTGGGAATGCACGTACCTCTTAGAACCTTTCTGTATGTCTGTCATGTAGATACTGTCAACTGTCCCACTGTTTATATGCCTTGCTAGAAGGCTCAAACATTGCCCTGCCGACATCTCCTGTACAATCAAATCTCTAACAATGAGGAAGAGGGTGGTCACTGGTGTATTAGGAGAAATATTCAAGTCAACATTCTCTGTCCCAATATGTACCCATCTCAAAGAGTGGTGATCCATAGGACTAACAGGACTACATGGAAGAAAACAGGTCTACCTTCTTCATACAGCAGATGGCATTGGTCCCCATAAAGATTACTCGAGGCACAGATCTCCACTGATCCCTCTTGTTGGAATTCAAGGCAGCAGATGGTGACATGATGCATAAACTCTAGCAATGCCCATTACTGGACATACTGGAAGGAGATTTGGGCACAATTGTGCACACACGCAGAGATTGTGCAGACCCCGAATGGTGCAACTGAACTCCTTCCCGATGTCACCTGTTGTGCACCATTGGTGCACAAAAACACTGACGGTTGTTAAACAAAGTCATCTCTGACATTGTAAGGCAACTTCCTACAATTGGCTCATGGAAATGTACCTTAGGGGCTCAATATAAAGGCGGAAGGACCGCCAGCGCTGGGCGGCCATTATACCGTCATGCAGGAAAATCCCACCAAATTAGGATGGCAGTGGGGATCCCAATGTGTCTGTCGTGGACAGAAAGTCCATCTGCCACGGTTCCGCAAGGCGTTCATTTTCCACCCGCCTTGTGGAACCAAAGCAGGCCAGCATTGCGGCGGTGCCTTGTAGGCACCACCGTAGGGATTAGGAAATCCCTTTCCGCCTTTCTTTTCACAGCGGTCTTCCCACCATGAAAACAGTGGTGGAGGCTGGATTGGGGAGCCTGTTGTGGGCCTCCTCTGTGTTCGGGGGTACACTGGGGGGCATTTCCCTGCAATGCATGACAGGCACCACGTGGTGCCTGCCACGTAGTGCAGGAAAGTGCTCAGCATGGCCTTTTAACATTGCGGATGGTGCTACAGCCAGCAGCACTGTTCGCAATGTTAAAAAGCCAGGAGGCATCCTAATTTCACTGGTGGGACCGTTGCACATCTGACGGGTGGTCCCAGCATCGCTATGACGGCTGAAGGACTGATGTCCGCCCGCCATCATAATGAGCCCCTTAGTGCCTCTTATGAATGAATTTTCTATAGATTAGAGGATGGTCTGTACTCTGCAAAAAGTTCTGAGGTAACTTTCTACAACCCAGATGCTGAATGCCTTCAGACTTACAAGTGAGCTCAAAGCCCGGTTCATGGAGCAGGGTATGACTTGGTAGTTAAGGGATAACAATGGGCTCCCCTGAAAGGATTGGCCAAAGCTCACTCCAGAATTGATCCCAGGGTCAGTAAGAGATTTGTCTTCTTACTCTTTCATCTTTTATTCTTGATTTTCATCTTCATGATATTTGTTTTTGTTATTTCCCATTGCATACGGAGGGAGTGAGTGGAGCAAGTTGCAGTGGGTGGGGAGAGGGACAGAAGAGAGTTTCAGTTTTGCACGTCATAGTACACTATGGCCCTGTATCCGAGTTTAGGTGCTATTTATCACACCTGATAAATAACGATATTGCAGTTTACATTTATTTTTCGGGTGTGATAAATAACACCTATTACGAGTTTGTGGGGAAAAAGAAGCAGATTCTGGTGTTTATTGCACCCATATCTTCATGCTCTGGTAAACATTGTATGCTTTTCCCTATTACATTTTGGAAGGTTTGACCTGATGCAATTTATTAAAGGTTGAGGTAGATAACACGTCCGATCATTGTTAGATGTGTTAAATGCCTTCAAACTCATAATTCAGGCACATGCGTAATCATTGGTTTAAGCATGGGTCGAAATTAACCAACCCACTCATAATCAGGCTGAATATGTTTAACTGAGTGTAGCTCTGTTTTGCCTTGATGGTCATACTTCTCAGTTCTGATAGTGGAACTTTTGGCACGTTCCTAGTTTTACTTGTTAAGATACTACAATGCTAGATACCCTGTGGGTGGATGATCTCTTCATTATTTTCTTTATGAACGATAGTGCAAATACGATAGTTATCTGAACAACGTTTTGCAAATGTATGTACCTGCTTACTTCAGGAAGAAAACAATAAAAATTATTAATAGCAAAAAAATGTTTCATTCTGAAGAACTTGAGGTGCACTGGATTGAACCTAACCAACTTTTGCCACCCCCTCTATCCAATCTCTGGCCATAATACTGGTCTGAGCCTCCTGACCCAGAGAACTATGTCAACACTGTGGGCTACTATTTTGAAGCAGATCTTTCATTGGAAAGAAAAATTAATCATCTGTTTTCCACATGCTTCCTGTTGTTACAGGTTTTTAGGAAAATTATACCACTCCTTCCAATGGCAGCTTACCAAGTTGTGGTCCATACGACCATTCGGAGTCATCTGGACTACTGCAATTCTCTTTTCCTGCATGTATCATTCGGCCTGCGGAGAACACTCCAAACCCATCCAACATGTTGCAGCTAAATTTGCTCCAAGTTTTCCTTTGAGCACCTCATCTTCCAATAATAATAATAATAATAATACTGATGCTTGTATAGTGCGAACAGCTACCTCTCGAGGAGGTGTCCCGGCGCTAAAAGAGTACTTCAGCAGTAAGCAAGAGCCATGAAGAGATTCTTAGGTTTTCTGCATAAAGAGCCAGGTCTTTAGGAGCTTCTTAAAGCTAGCTTCAGTCGTAGCAGATTGGATGGCAGAGGGCAAGGTGTTCCAGAGTTTCGCCGTGCCAGCAGAGAAAGACCTGCCCCCAAGTCTAGCTTTTCTAACTCGTGGGACAATTAACTGAAGCAGAGAGTTAGATCGCAGGTGTCGCTCCTGATGGTAACGGGGAAGTCTGAGTTTTGAATAGTTAGGACAGGTCCCTTTTAGTGCTCTGAACGCCAGGGTGAGAACTTTGAATTTTATTCTGCTCGCCACTGGGAGCCAGTGTAGCTCGTGCAGATACGGAGAGACATGATGCCTGAAGGGAATATGTTTTATCAGTCTCGCAGCTGCATTCTGCACAATCTGCAGGCGTTGCACCAGATATTTAGGCAGACCAAGGTAGAGGCCGTTTGAGTAGTCTAGCCTGGATGTAACTGTCGCATGAACTACCATTTTGCGACACTCAACTGGTAGAAAAGAAAGACATTTTCAGAGGTTTCTGAGTTTGTGCAGACATCCGGTGGTAACCTGCTGTATGTGAGGGGAAAAAGAGAGATTCTCGTCCCACCTTACTCCCAAATTCTTTGCATAGGTTCCGGGAGATGGTGCTGGACGGATGTATGACGGTACAACGCGTACCGTCACAACGCATCCCTTTACCATGCATCCCTTACAACGCAAGTCGTTACCACGACTTGCGTTGGGGGCGCGGATTTCGAATAGTATAATTTACTATTCTAACACCAGTCCCCGTGGACCCTAGGGAAGGTGTTGGGATAGTAAATTTACTATTTTTAATCCTTTAGCGCCCTCCAGCCCAAGTCGTGGTAACGACTTGCATTGTAAGGGATGCGTGCTAAAGGTACCGCGTTGTAAAAACTTTGTGGTAAACTATGTTTACCGTGCTGGACCCATTTCAGGAGGCCACCACAAGTCGGGGGGGGATGTGTATTTTTTCCAAAAAATAGCACCTCCGTTTTGCTAGCATTCAATTTTAATTTGTTTGCATTCATCCAGCTAGCCACATCTCGAAGACAGCCCCTAATTTTACTAAAAGCTGCCTCCGATGCCTCTACATAGGGGAAGACTAATTGCGTATCATCAGCATACGAAATCGCCTTGACCCCCCATTTGGCAATCAAAGTAAAAAGTGGGGCCAGATAGACATTAAACAGCAGCGGGCTGAGTGCCGACCCCTGAGGGACACCACACCAGAGGCGTTTTGGCTTAGAGGAGAAGGTGCCCAACGCCACTTTCTGGGACCGATCTGTGAGGTAAGAGTGGAGCCAGCTCAGTGCCTTGTCTTCCAGGCCTATGTCCTTCAACCGTAACAACAATCTGCCGTGATCCACCGTATCAAATGCGGCTGATAGATCCAGGAGCACCAGCATAGCTGATGCTCCTGAATCTAAGGACCACCTGATCGACTCAGCAACCTCAATGAGGGCTGTCTCGGTGCTAAAACCGGCGCTAAAACCTGACTGTGTTTCGTGTAAGGCACCTTTTTCTTCGATGAAGCTGTTCAGCTGACGTTGAATCAGGTTTTCGAGCATTTTTCCTGGGGCTGCTAGTAGGGAAATGGGTCGGAGATTGCTCAGGTCGTCCGACGCACCATTGGGCTTTTTTTTCAAAGGGAGGAGTGTGGCATGTTTCCAGCAATCAGGGAACGTTCCAGTTTCGATGGACGTATTCCATATATGTAGGAGTGGTACTACAATTGCGTCCGACATCATTTTCCAAAGCTTAGGTGGACAGGGGTCATCAGGGGCCCCTGATTTGCATTTTTGTATTTCTCTCAGTGCCTCAACGAGGGTGATAGGATAAAATTGATTTAAGGAAGAGGGGGGCGGTTCAGTATTTTCCGAGTCCGCCATAACTGTAGGCTCGGGGTCAGTGAAGGTATCATAGACTTTCATTATTTTTGTGTCGAAGAAATCCGAGATGTTTTCGCAGAGTCTTACCGATGGGATAATTTCCGTCTCGATAGCTCTTGGTTTAAAAAAAGATTGAACAATCTTAAAAACTTCTTTGCTTGATTGCTCCGCCTGCTGGATGGAGGTCGCAAAGAATAATTTTTGGGCTTTTTTTATGGATAGGTGAAGACCGAGAAGAGCTTTTTTTTGTAGCAGGTTTTTGCTGATTCACAGTAGTTTGCCCGCCAGAGGCGCTCCAGCCTTTTGCAATTGCTTTTTTCGGCCATCAGCTCGGGGGAGAACCAGGGGGCGGAAGGGGATTCTCTGCGTGACGTGGCAATTTTAGCAGGAGCAATGGATTCCACTGAGTTGCCTATCCAGCAATTCAGCGACACTGCATAAGAATTTACATCTGAAGTCAGAGGTGGGGGGTCAGCTGCAAGAACAGGACATAGGGTGTCAGCTGATATGTTATCCCATTTTCTCCGCACATAAGAGCGTTTCTCTATTATCTGACATTGGGATGAAAATGAAATTGAGAATGGAATTAAAAAGTGATCCGTCCATAACAATGGCACCGGAAGTTTAACTATAGTATCCAGTATGTTGGAGAAAATGAGGTCCAGCATGTGGCCTGCCCGGTGCGTTGGACCAGAAATGACTTGAGTTAGATTGGCGGCTTGCAGCGTTGTGATAAGATGAGTAGCCTGGGGGCAGTCGGGCTTATCGACATGAATATTAAAATAACCAACTACAATGTAATGCGGGTGGGCTAGAGAGCTTTGGACTATGAAGTCCATAAATTCACATGAGGATATCAAGGGGCAATCCGGAGGTCTAAAGATGATTAGGCCTGTTAAAGACAGTTGGGGGTTAATTTGAAGGCAGAAGTGTAGCCCCTCTATACCGGGAATGTTGGTAGGTGTAGAGGACGCCAATGTGTATTTATCTTTATAGATAATAGCCCCTCTGCCGCCCCTTCTGTCCTCCTTTCTATTTAAGAAACTTATTTTGAAGCCCGGCGGGACAGCCACAGAAATGGAGGCCATATTGTCTTCATTAAGCCATGTCTCTGTGAGAAATAAGGCGTCCCACTCAGAATCCGCTATTAGCAGACAGAGATGATCAGCATGCTTGGGGAGGGATCTGCAGTTCAGTAATCCAGCCCTAAAGTGAGTGGTAGAGATGTTAGCTGTCAGTCGGCTTACTGTTTCGGAATGTGCGTTTATTTGAGGTGAAACATCACCAAGTGATTTGCAGCAGGACAAGCATGAAGGGGGTAGATCAAGATTCGCCAGGTTGAGCCTAGACGCCTGACATGGAGTGGCAGCGTTCAGCGCCAATAGTTCCGCGCTGGTCCAAACTATCCTTTTTGTATGTGGCCGTACACTGGCAGCATGGCTGGCGCTGGGCGCGGTCCGGTCGCAGACGGGCGCAGACGGGCTTGCCTTTGGCGTGCCTTCGGCGCACAAACGGCGTGCCCGCTGCGCTCGTCCGCTGCGCTTCCAGGGGAAGCACATGTTTATACTGTGTAGGAGGCGTGGCCTGAGGGTGGTGGGCGTGGCGGCAGTCTTCCCCTCTACCGGCGGCAAGTGTGGACAAGTAAGTTTTAAAATACAAAGTATTACACAACAAAGTTTAAAAAACCTCGGCAATTTCTCCCGGCTTTCCGCCTCAGGAGCTAACAGTACTCTGCTCGCGCTCGCAGTTCAGCGCGCTTTAAAAGCTGGGGTGTAGGGGGCGTGGCCTGAGGGTGGTGGGCGTGGCCGCAGTCTTCCCCTCTACCGGCGGCAAGTGTGGACAGATTCCCTCGTGAGCGCTAAGATCCGCTCCACGGGAAATGCACGTGGGAGAGTGACAAGTAAGTTTTAAAATAGAAAGTATTACACAACAAAGTTTAAAAAACCTCGGCAATTTCTCCCGGCTTTCCGCCTCAGGAGCTAACAGTGCTCTGCTCGCGCTCGCAGTTCAGCGCGCTTTGAAAGCTGGGGTGTAGGGGGCGTGGCCTGAGGGTGATGGGCATGGCCGCAGTCTTCCCCTCTACCGGCGGCAAGTGTGGACAGATTCCCTCGTGAGCGCTAAGATCCGCTCCACGGGAAATGCACGTGGGAGAGTGACAAGTAAGTTTTAAAATACAAAGTATTACACAACAAAGTTTAGAAAACCTCGGCAATTTCTCCCGGCTTTCCGCCTCAGGAGCTAACAGTACTCTGCTCGCGCTCGCAGTTCAGCGCGCTTTGAAAGCTGGGGTGTAGCGGGCGTGGCCTGAGGGTGGAGGGCGTGGCCGCAGTCTTCCCCTCTACCGGCGGCAAGTGTGGACAGATTCCCTCATGAGCGCTAAGATCCGCTCCACGGGAAATGCACGTGGGAGAGTGACAAGTAAGTTTTAAAATACAAAGTATTACACAACAAAGTTTAAAAAACCTCGGCAATTTCTCCCGGCTTTCAGACTCAGGAGCTAACAGTACTCCAATGCATTGGATTAATTGCTTTGGAAACCAATGGCGAAGAGGATCTTTTTAAATCCCTCTACCACATTCATAGAGCATCACTCCCAGCCTAAATTTCTCAGGAACAAGTTCACCCGCTCTGTTCTGGTCTACACCCTCCGCTCCACCAATGCGTCGCTACTGTCTGTACCCAGATTCAACTGGACTTGGCCCAGTGGCAGGGCTTTTTTGGAGAGGGCAATCAAACTGTGGAAAGACCTTCTGGAAAAACTGGATGCAGCATATGTTGCTTTTCAGTAAAGGTTTGAAGACTTGGCCTTATTGACAGTACTCTTATTTCTGTGTAATAATCAGTTTTGTCTCCTAGTTTTCAAACACATGCATAATTAACAGTATGCTTCGCAAAATTAATAATGTTGTGTTGGAAAGTCGCATTGAACTATGCACCTGCAGCATGGAGTATGATGATTAGGCCTACCAGGAGATTTGAGACTGAAAAAAGACAGGAATAATATTATATGTTTTACTTTGAGAAATATGTTTGAAATGCATGTGCACACTTGTTATCCTTTTATCCTCACTCTCATTTCATGTTGTATCATTATTTCTCTATACATGCAAAGTCCATAGCTTTCTTACCTCCTCCATTTTCATGAGGAAGCAGTCAATATAGTCACGAGGAGAATTCGGATCCAATGTCTCTTGATTCATTTTCACTCTTCTTTCAACAAACCTTTCAAGACAACACAATACTCCATGCATTTTCTTGTGTGGTCCAGGTAAATATTCCAGAATATCTGTGTACATGCTGTAAAGCTATACAAAAGGTTAGAGAAAATCAATTAATCATTACATGACAATTGCAAGTACTCTCTATCCATGTGTGTGTGAGTGTGTGTGTGTACATACCTCTCTCTTGAATGACACATGAACATAGTAGGGTGTGTTTGGCTGCATTATTGCACAAAAAAATACTTTTTCTCACACTGCTCAATGCAAAACGGTTTGTCTCTCTATTGACTTTAATCCCAAATTGAAGAATGCATGACACATCGTCAATTTTGTGATTACCAATTCAGCAATATATACCGTAGCTGTTTAGGGTATGACAATACAGAATTATCTCACAGAGGAAGTGTCCATTTTACTGCAGTTGGTAATGCTGTCTTTCTGCATAACTTACAAAGTGCTGTCACACATATCTTTTAATGACATCTATACCCGTACCCGTATCCGTATTATGGTTTTTGTTAGAGCTATCCTTTTCTTTATATTTTTTAAGTTTGTTTAATGTTCTTTCTTAAAACAATAGTTGATGTTTGCAAACATTTATTCAAGGTTTATGAACATCAAACACAAATAAATTGGGAATTACTTTGAAAAAATGTTTTGGATCATTTAAGCCATATGACAGCACAAAAAGGCTAAAGAAATGTACACAGTATTTACACATTTAATAGAGCGCACAACTTTACAATTATTTATGGGAAGTCAGCTTAATATTCACAAATGACAAAATACTAATCTTCACTGATGTGTCCACCACAGAATAGGCATCTGCCACAGTAATCACAGTAAAGAGAACACAAGTGTCAGTAAGTGTTAGTACCGAATTTGTAGTGGCACTATCGTAGCATGTGCTGCTGTTCATATGAATGAAGTGCTTCATTCAGTATGGTCAGTATGCTGTTGTGTGTGACATGAAGTTAGACGCAGACTTATTTTAGAAGGAATTCTGACATTATCTTTGCTTTTGTTAACAATGACGTGTATTGTATTTTTGGACATCATCAAATTACCAACATATTACCACTCCTGCATGCTTTTGACCTGTCCTGTCCAAAGGTTTACCAGCATACGTGTAGTGTAATGAATGTAGTCCTACCTTTATATTGTTAACATTTTCGCATACCTCTTACAGTGCATGTTTTCTTTCATGTTACATTCCATGTTCTAGCTTTTCTCTCTCTGTGGCTTCCAACCTTAGCAACTCAGTAAGTTGGAATTGGAGCTCACAGGAGGAGGAGCTGATGGACGTGGGCTCCTACTTATGAAATTCAAGTCATTGTATTCTTACCTTCTTTTGGTGTCAACAACTAGCCATTGAGTAATTTCAGAATCAATTCTAAGTAAGAATTAGAGTCCAATATGTCTCAAGAATTTGTGAATAGTGCCTGACTCTCCAGTTGTGGCAGAAAAACTGAAAATGTTAGAAAATGTAAATTACTGCATTGACAGATGTTAAAAAAAGATGGTTGGTTCCTAGCATGGTACTACTTATCTTAAGAAATGTAATATTTTTCAGAAATATTTTGGAAAATATGCATCTTGGAAAACAAGGTTTTTCTTAAAATTAAAAGAATATCATTGTTACCTAATTTGACAGATTTCTTCACTTTAATATTTTCCTCCGTATGTTCCATATTTTTGACCCAAAATGATTTCAAGTGTGTTTTAATGCTTACCTTCAATGAATTTCCTTCCAAAAAAACTGACACGCCATTGTTACGATGTCGGTGGGAGTGCCATTTGTAGCAGCATACTGTCTCAATCTGTCACACGTACATTTTTCTTTATAAAGCACATGCATGCATTTCTAGTCACTTCGCTGTGCCATCACTACATAGGAGCACCTTATCTTTGGAGTGATTAAAAAAATGATTTGCCATATGATTATGGACAGTCGTAACATTATATGAATATGTGTAAGAAAATTAAGGCATTTATCGCATAACAGAAATAACCTGCAGAAGAGTTTTTTCATGTGACCATAGCTGTGGGACAAAAGGGGGTGGTGATGGACGGAGTATCTGAATCAATCAAACACTCACACCCAGTCAAGAGATCTGGGTTTAATCCATCACCGTTCTTTAGCCCACTCTGCCACCCCAGTTCAGACATGGCTATATGCAAATCAGTCTCACCCTGTGCCTCATGGGAACAGATCAGCCCGAACTGCCAAGCCATGTCTTCCCTGGACCGGAAACAAGCTTCCGAGGACCGGTTTCTGGCATTCCAGCCGTCTTCAGCCCGGCTTGCTTGACTCCAGTGGCAAAGTGAGCAAGGGACTCACGTCTGAGCATACCCTGCCACACTTATGGCGGCCAAAAGCGGTACAAAAGGGGGTGGTGATGGACGGAGTATCTGAATCAATCAAACACTCACACCCAGTCAAAAGATCTGGGTTTAATCCATCACCGTTCTTTAGCCCACTCTGCCACCCCAGTTCAGACATGGCTATATGCAAATCAGTCTGACCCTGTGCCTCATGGGAACAGCTCAGCCCGAACTGCCCAGCCATGTCTTCCCTGGACCGGAAAAAAGCTTCCGAGGACCGGTTTCTGGCATTCCAGCCGTCTTCAGCCCGGCTTGCTTGAATCCAGTGGCAAAGTGAGCAAGGGACTCACGTCTGAGCATACCCTGCCACACTTATGGCGGCCAAAAGTGGTACAAAAGGGGGTGGTGATGGACGGAGTATCTGAATCAATCAAACACTCACACCCAGTCAAAAGATCTGGGTTTAATCCATCACTGTTGGAGTCCGATGCCACACTTCCCTTATAGGGACCGTCTTTTCTTGAAAATAATTGTCAAGCCCAGGTCTCTGGGTTGCCATTTTCTTTAATACTGCACTGAAAAGAGCATGCTTATGTTTGGAGCTAGAAACTGCATTTGTCCTACTCTGCATATTTCTAATATGCCATGGTGTGATCTTAAGCCACGCCAACATTTTGGGTGAATGTGTGCTTGTGTGTTTTGTGTCTATCATATCAATAGTTTCACATAAAGGGATGCTGACTGTGAATTTCTGCTGTTTTAAGTAGATTGATTTTATGTGTCTATTGTCATTTAAGTGCCCCCTCGACACAAATAATGGTGCAAAGTTGTAAATGTGCAATTACAATTCTGTATGTTTCACTTTCAACTTGAGCATGCGAAATGAATGTGCATTAATGGTATGTGATGTATATATTTTGTGTGTGTATGGGTGTATGTCGGAGTATAGTTCTGTGTGTTTTCTGATATGTCTTTGAAAACATTAATAATGATGCAAACTTAATAAGTGGCAATTTACATTATTTATGCCTCAAGTCCTTCTGTGTTTGCTGAAGTACTTGTATTTATGTATAAGTATATTTTCTGTTTATTTCTTGTGTATTCCTCTGTTTATATGTATGCAATTGTGTTTGTCAAGTGTTCACAAACACAAAAATTGTGGAAACGTGTTTGTATCAATTTAATTCCATATGGTTCCCTCTCCTATTGTGTGTTAGGAGCTTTATACTGTTTGGTGTGTGTTTTGTATACTTTGCATTTTTATTTTTTATCTATTTCTGTGTTTGCTAGAGTGTTTGCAATCAAACGGCATAATGGCAATGATATTTTTTAAAACAGAAACTGCACCCGTTCCTTTCTATTTGATATTTCCGGGAATTGGCAAGGCCTAGTTCTTGGATCACATCGACATAGATTTGTTTGTTCTCTCTCGCAAGTATTCTTTAACTGCCCTTCACAAACATTTAAAATGGTGATAAATAGTTTCTCGTACAACACAACTAATTGGTGCCATTCTTCCTGTATGCTTGTTATGTGGCATATGGTTAGCATAGCTTGTCTTCCTATTGTGGGTACGCCACGTGACCTAGCCAAAAGCCAGGCCCTGTGGCAAACACATTGGACGCAACGTAAAAGGCCACGTGGGATGTGGTGTGGCTTTCCATGACCACATCTCATGGGTAAAACACAATACACACATAAAATAATGGGTTAGTCATCTGCATCTAGAGCCATGTCATGTGGTCAACCCAATGTGCGCTCAACTAAACATCTGGCTGCAGTGAGTTGGCTGCAAGGCAATGCAGCCAACGCGCACAATAAAGGTTCTTAGCATTCTACACCCAACCTCAGGCCATGTGCGAAGTGGATTGGCTACCTGCAGTGGGTTGGCCCTAGGGCATAGCTGAAGGTCAGGCTCTGCAGCCCACCAATGCTGCACATAGCCAACTGTTGTAGATTATTGCAAAGGTGAGCAATAACAGTAATATTTGTAGCTAAAATAATCAATTATTTGGGATCAAGACATATAGTGACTTCAACCCCACCAGTGTGCTTCAAGGGGACTGCTGGCAATCGGTATAAGCAGCTGTCCCTTCTGTATTTAATGACAATGTTTAGTGGAATTGGGGAAATCTCATAAATTGCTAAGCTGTCAAGACTCACTAAACCTAATAGTGTACAAAAACCTCTCTTCCGTCAGCTATATAAGCAATAGGGAATAGTTGCCAAGAAGTTAAATCAAGTTTGATGTGATATAACGTTTCACCTCATGATCTACATGTATTGTTGGAATATGGCTATGGAACAAGCATATAATGGTCTAGGGTCTGATCTTAGTATTCCTAAAGCCATTGATTAGTGCTGTTTGGCAATCTGGTAACAAACTAGTTTGATCCAAGTGAGTATTGGTTGTGTTTGATCGGTGCAAGTAAATAATACATGAGCTACAGTTTTTTTATGAGCATATCAAACTGGACATGTCGGGGATGGTGTGGATGAAGTTGTTCATTCGGCCATAAACCTTTAGAGGCAATGATCCTAATGATCCTAACCCAAATTGTTTATGAATGGATGAGCAAGTGAATTTCTATAGTGCAGCTAGTAGAGAGGGCCCCGGTGCTAAAGCAGATGGCCAAACAAAGATGAACATCAACCACCCTACAATTTGAACAAATGTGTTTTCAGTTACTTTCTAAATATGTTTTTCTCTGGGATACATCGGAGTGGAAGAGTGGGCTCTTTCCAGTATTTGACTGCCAAAACAGAGCAAGCAGAACTGCCCCCTTCTTCCCTTTGGTGTAAGGGATAGCCAGCAACAGGACAGACTGTGAACGTACAGGTCTTTCTGGACCGTAATCAAAAATCCTGTTAGACAGGTATTTAGGGCCAGCCTTGGGAAAGGCTAAATGTGCTACAGTCTGCACTTAAAAAATTATCCTTTTTTCCACCGATTGCCAGTGCAATTGGGTACTGTTGTGGGTATGGTAGTCGCCTCAACTCCAATAGTGGCAAGGCGTTGTAACTGGATCTCATGAGAGATCGTGTCAAATACAATGGAAAGGTCTAATAAAATTAGGGCAATGTAAATTTGATGGAGTTTGGTATTTCTATCAGTACTGTCTCCATGGTATGATGAGCCTTGAAGCATAATTGTGAGGGGTGGAGGGGATTGAAGGAGTTCAGGTATAACGAAAGTTGGGTGTTAACAAGCTTTTCAATAATCTTAGAGTCCCTAGGAGCAAACAGATGGGGCTGAAGTTAGAAAGGATTTCTCGCTCCACATTCAGTTTCCTAAGGAGAGGGATGACAGTTGCACTTTTCCAGGAAGAAGGGACTATCCCTTATCGCAATGAAGTAGAGAAGAGATCCTGATGTATTGGTCTTCATCTATCCCCTATTAACCTCATAACATGAGGAGGGAATGGAGAAAGTGGGGGGCACGATATATATAATTTTCTGTCTATTGGAGCAGTAATCAAGTCAAGATAGTGCTCAAGGGTACGTATAGACTTGAATTCTGCAAACTTGTGACAACGGGCCCTTGGTTTTGTAATAAGTGGCATTCTGTGCTATCCATGCCTAGTAAAGTTCTTTCCTTTTATCTTTGGAAGTGAATCGCTCAGTTGTAGTAGTAACCCATAGCTCATGCAAACCCAGACACTTCAACATTTTTTTTTATATTAATGAGGCAGCTAGGTGCGATGTAGCTCTCACCCTCCTCAAAAACAAGAATGATCTAATTCTCACATTATGTAAGATTAGTTTACTCCCCATATCCAGTTTTAGCAAGTATGTCGGTGTACAAGAGGAGAGGGAGAGGGCTAGATTTCTTAGAACCATATTTTGGGATTTAGTCAAGTCTGATAAGTTTTGGAAGCCCTAAGCTTCCATAACTTTCATAAAGCTGCAGGGCTGGAGCAATTGTCATACTATGCTTGCTTGTGTTCTAGGGTCATTTTACCAAAATGCATTTGCCATGACATTTTAGATGTTAACTTGATTCCTAGATAGTCAAAAGTGTCTACTTTTTAGAGCTCTGCTCCACCCAGCATTATCCTCCCTTTATACGTTCTGAGCTGGTTGATAGTTATGTACCAAGTTTTAGCTGAATTTAATACTAAGCCACGCAAGGTGGAGAATTTTTCAAAGCGGTTCAGCAAATGCTTTAATCTGATTAAGGTTTGGGAGACTAATAGGGTGTCATTGTCAAAAAGTAGGCTAGGTATTTTTACTTTGGCCAAAGAACGGGCGTCAGTAGTGTGCAGTTAGAGGAATTGAACAATATCATTCAAATACAAAGACAACAGGTTGGGAGCCAGAACACAGCCTTAGCAGGTGCCCTTGGTAACAGCAATTGAGTTTGTAATTTGTACCTGCTCACCCAACCTTATTCTGGTAATGTTGTCCTTGTGAAGACATATAGCAATAGATAGAATATTAGAGGACAACCCCTTTTCATGTAGAACCTGTCACAGCTTCTGGTGGGATACCAGATCAAAAGCAGACTTCCAGTTGACAAAATGTCACATATAAGTATCCTTGCTGATTAGCATGTTCTTCCAACATGGAAGCATAAAGTGAAAGACCTGATCTATAGTGCTATTTTTTTCACTAAATCCAGCCTGCAGTGAGGTGAGGAATTTTTATCCCCAGCACTAGAATGTATGTAGCCCAGTTTTCCTTATTGTGGATGAAGTTATCACCCGGTGTACCATCAGGGTCTGGTGCTTTCCCTTGTCTCCTTTGGTATCGCTTTGTTCGCCCTAAGTTGGCAGGGTATGCCCAGACGTGGGTCCCTCGCTCACTTTGCCACTGAATTCAAGCTAGCCTGGCTGATGACAGCTGATTAGCCAGAAACTCGTCCCAGGATGCATTTTTCCGGTCCAGGGAAGACATGGCTTTGCAGTTTGGGCTGGACAGTTCCTATGAAGCACAGGGTCAGACTGATTTGCATATGGCCATGTCTGAACTGGGGTGGTGAAGGGAGCTAAAGAATGATGATGGATTAAACACAGATCAGTTGACTGCAGGTGAGTGTTTGATTTGCTCCTATGCTCCGTCCATCATCCCCTTTGGTATCGCTTTGTTCGCCCTAAGTTGGCAGGGTATGTCCAGACGTGGGTCCCTTGCTCACTTTGCCACTGGATTCAAGCTAGCGTGGCTGATGACGACTGATTAGCCAGAAACCGGTCCCAGGATGCCTTTTCCGGTCCAGGGAAGACATGGCTTTGCAGTTTGGGCTGGACAGTTCCCATGAAGCACAGGGCCAGACTGATTTGCATATGGCCATGTCTGAACTGAGGTGGTGAAGTGAGTTAAAGAATGATGATGGATTAAATCCAGATCAGTTTACTGGGGTGAGTGTTTGATTTGCTCCTATGCTCCGTCTATTATCCCCTTTGGTATCGCTTTGTACACCCTAAGTTGGCAGGGTATGTCCAGACCTGGGTCCCTTGCTCACTTTGCCACTGGATTCAAGCTAGCCTGGCTGATGACGGCTGATTAGCCAGAAACCGGTACCAGGATGCTTTTTCCCAGTCCAGGGAAGACATAGTTTGGCAGTTTGGGCTGGACTGTTCTCATGAGGCACAGGGTCAGACTGATTTGCATATGGCCATGTCTGAACTGGGGTGGTGAAGTGAGCTAAAGAATGATGATGGATTAAACCCAGATCAGTTGACTGGGGGTGAGTGTTTTATTTGCTCCTATGCTCTGTCCATCATCCCCTTTGGTATTGCTCTTTACTATTTCTAAGGCACAGAACAACACCAAGACATTGTTCATGCTTGTTAAAGAACTATCGGGCGAAGCTTGCCTACCCAAAACCACTGAATCACAGTGTGATGATCTCGCTAAGTTTCTTCCTCAATAAAGTCGAAAGTATATATTCCACTGGCAAATGGAAAACAGCAAATGAAGAATTCCTATCAGTCAATTAAAAGTGCAGAACCACAGGTCAGAATATTCTTGACTCCCATTAGCAATCTAGAAACTTGGGTGCCCTTAGATATCAATTACTTTAGGAGAATTCTGGACAGTCTTAGATCAGGTGCTCCTAGGGACCCAGTTCCCATTACTGTGCTCCAGGTACCTCCTGCTTGGAAGCATGCAGTGGTTCTCCCACTTTAAAAAAAAGTTAATGCTGACCCCGCGTAACTGTCTAACTTTCAGCCCATTTCTTTGCTTCAGGCCTTTTCCAAAATTTTGGAAAAATGCGTCAACATTCAACTGACATCATTTGTTGAATCCTAATATGTTTTGCATGGCTCACAGTCTGCTTTCAGACCAGGTTTTTCAAAGGACACTACTCTGCTTGGAGTAACAGAAATGCTACGTAACCGTGTTGATACCGGGGATACTGTGGATCATATACTCCTAGACTTAAGAGCTGCATTTGGCACAGTTTCTCATACCCTTCTCTTGCAAGCTTTGCAATCTTTGGGAGTGACTGGTGTGGCACTTAATTGGCTTGAATATTACCTGGCTGATCGCACATTCCAAGTCTTCTCTCCCACATCCAGGTGTAACACTTATTCCTCACCCTATGGCGTTCCTAAAGGTTTGATCCTTAGCCCTCTTTTATTCAACATCTATGTCAGGCCTCTGGTGTTGATTGCTGAAGACTCTGGGTTGTCTCTCTTGACCTACACTGATGACACCCAGATTTTTTTCTCTTTATCTGCTGAAAGGGCGTCCAAACAATCCTTTCTTCAGTCTGGGTTGAGGAATATAGCAGGCTGGATGCAAGCCAACCTGCTTAAACTCAATGGTGAAAAGACAGAGGTGATGATACTAGGCAAGAATAAAGATCTGTAAGGCCCTCAACACTGGCCACCTGAAATGGGTGCCTTGCCCCAGCCCAATCAGCAGGTCCGGAACTTAGGTGTTATAATCGATGACCAGCTTTAAACGAGGCAACAAGCAGTGAAAGTGTCTTCCACTTGCTTTACCATCCTCAAATGGCTTAGGAAAATCCTCTGGATGTTGCCTTTGCCCACACAACCTAGCGTGGTACATGCTCTCGTTACTTCAAGGCTGGACTACAGCAACATTCTGTACTAGGGTATCAATAAGGATGTGGTACTGAAGTTACAGTTGGCACAAAATGCGGCGGCTAGGTTGCTTTGCAAGGTCCCAAAAACAGCTTCCATCTCAGGCTCCCTCCGAGATCTTTATTGGCTCAGGGTTGAGAACCGTATAAAGTTCAAAGCCCTGAGCTATATGATCAAAATCAAATTTGGTAAAGCACCCCAATATCTAAATGCCTTAGTTCACCCCTACCTCCCCTCACGTTCCTTATGTTCTGCCACTCGGTGCCTAGGACCAGGCTGTCACGTGTGGACAGTTGGTCCTTTTCCTGTCTAGGTCCCTCCTTGTGAAACTCCCTTCCAATGTCTCTTCAGACTGAACCCATATATGCCAATTACCATAAGTGCTTAACAACCTGGTTGTTTAATATGTAGAATCTAATTTTCTCTTTTCTTCTCATTTCTTTTTCTGTTCCTGATGGGTGGTGCTGGGAAACCCTTGGGTAGTGGTGCGCCTTATAAGATTAAAATAACAATAACAACTAAACAGCTCCACCTCATAAGCAGTGTCAGTCCCACCTGGAGTTCCCCAAGGATCAATCCTCTCCCATGCCTTATTCAGCCTCTATATGGAACCTCTTGCAGTGATCCTGGAACAAGGTAGAATTGCCTACCATCTTTATGTAGATGACACACAACTCTATATTAAAATGTCATCATCTAAAGACTTCTAGCATCTAAACAATATTCTCTCCATGGAACAATCCTGGGTCACCAACAGCCACCTAAAGCTTAACCCCAACAAAACCTAACTCCTCATCATCCAACCCAGAGGAAAGTCCCAACATATCCGCAAATGGCTTGACAACTTGATTTCATTAAACTGTAAACTATCTATCTCCTAATCTCTTACCACCTTCAAATCTCATGACGAGCTCAGCTCGTCATGAGTCACGGTGCTTGTGTGCGCATGACGAACTGAGCTCGTCGTGACCTTTAGAACACTCGCACGCTGGGCTAATTCCCCTGCTGTGCGAACGTTCTAAAGAAACGGGTGTGGTCATGACGAGCTCAGCTCGTCATGAGCACACGACCACCGTGGCTCATGATGAGCTGACCTCGTCATGAGCACAGGGGCGCTATGCGCGCCCCCCCTCCCCCTAGCACAGCATGGGAATTTGCCCAACTGAGAAGGGGTTAAGTCATTATGGATGACACTTGACAACAACCCGAACATGAAAGACCATATCAATGCCTCAACAAAAAGTGCCTTCTACAGAGATAATTCAATGAAAATGTGCCTGTAACTCCAAAGTAGCAGGAAAACATGAGAAATAACTTGCTTGTCTTTCAGCAAAATCCTTTAATGATTAAAAATGATTTTCTGCAGTTTTCAGGAATTGCAATACATTCTTGATGGTGCCTGGGGGGAGAGAGGAATGTATGCTTTTTGCAGTACTAAAAGTAGACCACAGTGGCCTATATGTAGAGGGTGAGGTGAATGGTCAATCAGCATCATTTCTGATGGATACAGGAGCTACCTGCTAAAAGGTTCAACTCATGAAGATTCTAAACCTACCCCTCATGGGAAGACAAATCCAAGTTGCTGGTTTCAGTAACATACAAATCATAAATCATCTCCCAGCAAATGTTCCTGTTAACATGATTTTATATGTAACATGATTCCTGTAAACCTTTTAGGGAGAGAGATTCTTTGCAAATTAAATTGTGTGATTTACTGTACAGCAGATGGTGTAGCAATTTAAATGCAACATGAAGACTTTGAATTTAAAATACGATCACTAGAATCAAAAGTTCATTAAAATCCCAGTTCTCACAAAAGATGTTCTGCCTCCTGATATAAGACAGAATGTAAAAGAGGAGGTAGTATAGTGTTTCACGGTTCAAGAAATAGTGTGATCGAAGGAGCAGACCTAATACAAATTACAGGGAAACTAAACACATTTTACCCTCAAACTCCTCAGTACAAGCTTACAGAGCAAGCAGAGGATGGCATGACACTTGTTATCAAAAAACTGATAGAACAGGGTGTAGGAAATTGAAATATTAGTTGAAAGGGATGAGAACTCACCTCAAACAATATTCACAATCCTCATCAGGCTGAATCCACTGCAGCCATTAAATAAACCTATGCTTAACCCTCTGGTAGCTTGGCACAAAGCAGTCACATATAACTTAGAGGCAATGTGTAAAATATTTATGCAGCACTCAACCAGTAGTGAAATGACTACACAAGAAACATATCAAAACAATTTAGAACATTTTAGGAAACAACATGACACCAAAATGGCAGAAATCTTAGAAGTAGAACAGGAGACATGGATTTTTAAAGTTTAAATTAAAACTACCCCTAAAAAGCACAAAAGGCTGACTGTATGAATATGGTTGAAATAGGTGGGATCAAAATTAGTTGCAAGCAGAGGTCTCTGAGAGATTGTTGTGTCCCTGCAGCTTAAACAGTAGGTTAGACAAATGTCACTTGAAGTCCCTTTAGGGGTCCTGGGATCATAACAAGGAGGTGCAGTCTTCATTCAGGATCATCAGACAGCAGGGCAGGTCTTCTTCTGATCTTGGAGTATTCTGAGGAGAGGTCAGTGGGGTCAACATTTATGCTTATTTCCAACCTGTGGGTTGAGGGCAAATCTAGGTCCAGCTTCTATGACAATTCTTCCCAGTTCCTCCCCTCCACTCCCTCTTTGTTCGGAGCCAGACTAACTAGAGAGAAAAAAGAGAGGCTGGGCTAGGTGTGAGCTTCATCTGCCAGTGACAAGGTGGACATCATTTGAAGCTCCCGAAGGGTTTGGCCATTCTGTGAAGTGAGAAGTCCCCTTCTCCACACCTGGAGCAACACACATCTCAGCACAGGGAAGCCATCAGGCTTGATTTGATTGTGTTTATTAAATGTTACTCTATTTTTCTAATTCAGTTTGGGATTTCTCCTTTTTGGTCTTTTCACTTTAATACTGTTTTGTTACTGCATGCATACTTTCCACTTTGCCCTAATTTATGCCTATCTGTTCTGTACCATATTTACCAGAAGGATGATCGCAAGTTAATTTGGTGACTTTGGTATTCACCACGGTAAGCTAGTGTTATCACATGAGGTGGGCAACCGCCCACCTTAAATAATAATTCACTCTCTTACAGAACAAAATAATATTGTAGAAGGAATGCAGTGATTAGGAGATAGTTCTATAACTTGGTTCAGAAAGATCATATAGATTCCAAGCAGGTAGATTTTAGATGGGTCCGTGTTAGAGCTTTATAGTTCTAATGTCATGCAGGGGGAAAGTGTATGGGATTCAGAAGAGAGACATTTACATTGTGAGAGTCTTTATGTATGACCACCACTCCACCATCATTGATCAATAGGTTGGTAGACAGGCATGATTAATTGAACCGTGTTTCATTCAGAAAGTAAAGATTAATGCTTTGTGCTGATGTTTGGCATCTAATTTACATTTTACAGTGTTTGCCAAACCGTCGTTCGCGACCCATTGGTGGATCAGGAGCTGATCTTTGGTAGGTCGGGAAAGTCCGAGCAATACATAAAAATGCCTTTAAATTGTCAGGCTGTCTTTTGAGAAACTGCTGCTTATTCATGTAACATGGGATTGGTGTTTACTCTTCTGTCTCTAACTGCAAAGTCAGAGGAGTTCAAAAAGTGAATTAGGTGACAATCTTTATGGAGTACAGGCACTGAAGTATTTTTTTTTTTTGCAACTCACAACTAGATGTAAAAACCTGTAAACGAACTGTGTACATTCTGCAGTTAAAAAAGCAAAAATGAAGCACCTTTTAAAACAAGCCTTTGCAATGCCATAGGTCTTGCATTTCAGATAGTTTGAGCAATTGGCATTGTAAATGACAATGCCAATAGCTTAAACTCTCGCAAATGAGAGACCTATTGCATCACAAATGACATTTTTGGAAAAGCACCTCATGCCGCGCTTTCAGATTAATGGCGGCCGCGTTCCTTTCTTTAGACCCGGCTTGTCTAAAGAAAGGGGCGTGGCCAGTATTGAAGTGACAGCACCTTATGGGGCGCTGACTAAACCACACGTTCCATTGTGAAATTGAAAGCGTGCATAGCGCACTGCAAGTTTAAAAAATAAAAGGAGCCTCCATTGCTAAAACTGACGTCTCGCCAGTGCTCTTTAGATTAGTTAGGCAAAGACTTCTCCCGAAGGGCCAATGCAAGCAATACCGTATGGACATACTAAAAGGTCCAGTCCTGTTGGGAGGTTACAAAAGAAGACAGGGAGGTACTAAGGAGGGACTCATAAGCCTATTAACAAATCAAAGGTCAACATTTAGGAAGGACAGTCAATTGAAAAGATGGGCGGAGCTTCAAGTTCCTACATGAATACAGCATGCGTTGCAGAACAGCACATGCGCTGCCCAGGCTTGACCTAAAAACATGGACAGTAGCAGCAAAGCATTCCATAACACAAATAATATGTAATGGTTAGGTATCTGTAGCTGAAGTAACATCACACAATTCTCCCACTCATACAGGAAAGGTACTAACACACAAAAGAGTCAGTGAAACGAGTTAAAAGGATTGTTGCACACTCTCAATAAAAACACATAAACATACAAGAAGCACAAAGCACCTGGAAAAAAAGAGCCAAATCTCCAATAGAATTACCTTACATTCATGCACTCAAATAGGATCATGAAGCCCACCTACCTAGTGTGGTATTGTTCATCATTGGGTTCCACGGCTAGCACTGCAAACATTCGAGGGAACTATTGTCACTTAGCTGTCTAGTCTCCTAGATATGGGCTTCTAAGATTTGGTAACGCTATGTCCCTTATGCAAACATTTAAGTTCCCTTTTTTGAACTCTCGGACCATAAAAATTGTGTAAGAGAGATAAAAACGTTGTTAAAGGGTTCTCTCAGCCAAAAGATAAAAATATAAAAAATAAAGGGTACAATGGCCCCTGCTTCTCTTTTCCATCAACATGTTAGAATATTGCCCTTTTGGGGAAAGACATTCCTCGGGACTAAAAGCATCTCACATCAAATATTGTTGGAAATTCCATATTCATACAGCAAGCTACGAAAATGCATGCTATGCATCCTCTTATCCCCCATCATAAGCAGTGGAAGCACCTTCATTCAACAGTGGAAACACCCCTTCTCCATAGAACACGCACCCCATGGTCAGAAAAAGTGTAAGCTTTCCTCCTGCAGAGGGCAAATATAGGTAGTGCAAGCTGTACTAATCACAGGGCAGTACACAGCAGGCAGCAGCACTGCACATTTTGATTCCTCGCAGAATTGGTACAGGATGGCAGCCGCAAAGTAAGTCTGATTCTCACAGAATGCACCACATGCGATCTTCCATTCCCAGTAAAACAGAATCTGCAGGGCAGACGAGTACAAGCTTTTATCACTCAAAATGGACAATTAAGGGATGTGTGAATGCAGGTTTGCGACAGATCTCTGGAGCGGGTGCTTAACCCACTGAGGACACTCAATAGGTGGATGGGTGAGTGTATTGCAAGTTCTGACACTATTCTCACTAAGGTAATATTCCATGTCAGCATCTTGAAAGTCTCAAGTTTTCCACATATATAAAAGTCGCTGACAAATCACAGGTCGTAATTATTAGGAGTAGCCCAACCACAGCCTAAGTAGCTTTGCTCTATAGAGGCACACAGGTGGCAGCCACTTCAAAGAGGTTTTGAATGCACACACATCAGGTCCTGTGCAATTCCAGCCTCAGTGCTGTACCTGTTCAAAATGGTGAGAGCTGCCAGTGACTACAGCACAGTAGAAGATGAAAACAGCTAACCACAATAGATATTGATCCCAGAATGAAGGGAACCCTCTATCTACGTAAGGTTAAACATTTACATTACAGCAGAATAAAATTATAGTCCTTTGAATCCAACCAAACAGAATGAGAATACACCAACAGTTGAATAGGACACTCCCACACACCTGATAAACGAATCTAAATAAAATACTAACTCATCGCATGTAGGGGTGGGCCGGATATTCAGTTTCGCCCACGGAATTGGTGGAATTTTGACAACTCAGTTCCAACTAGATCCCGCCAATTGGAGTGTGACAGAATTTTTTCTCACACGTGGCTCCAGAATGGTAAGTTGGCGAGGAAGACTTGGCATCCCTTAGCTTGATTTACGGTCGCAAGGAGGACATCTAGTAAGATTTTTCTTTCTAACGCAGGAGGTCTCAAATGTTTGCAGATAGAAAGCTGCTGCTCAAGTTGAAAATTTACTTTTTATGTAACTTTGCGGAGTCAAATAACGTGAGTTTTGCCCACTCCTAATCACATACAAATAAGTCTCTGGTCTACGATAGAAACCGCTGATCTGTATTAAGTGAACTTGGACTGTCAATAGCGCCATGTAGCTGCACAAACGGATTAAAGTGCTATGTGCGAACACCTTTGACTTTAAGTAACACCAAATGAAAAGGGGGGGCCCTCGGCCCCCCGCACGCATGGCGGCGCGGCGACCGCTTCCCCCCTTCCCCTCTGTGTGCCTCTCGGTGGTGGGGGCGGGCCCTTGGGCGCGACCCACCACCAATTGGACGGCGGCCTCCCTGACCCGGATACCAGTGGAGGATGTCCGGGTTAGGGGGGGCGGGCTACTGGAGGGGCGGGCGGAGGGGCATCGCTACTCCGCCTGGCCCCTTGGGAATAAAGAGGCGGGGAGCGCCCGGGAGACCCCCTTGTCCCTGGACGCTCCCCCGCAGCACGGTGTGCCCCGCGCTCGGGGCTTCTTTGTTTTCGCGCTCCCCAGGCTCGCTCCTTGCCCCCCGGTGGGGCTCTCTAATTTTCTTCTTTGTTTCCTCTACAGGTCTGGGGGAGATCAGCAGAAAGGTAGTCCTCGCCTTCCTAACATGGAGTAGCGGCGGGAAGACAGAGCGGGCAGCTGATCGTTTTTTCAGCACGGCGACCGTGCTCGACATGGGATCGGGAGTTGGAGATCATAGTGGTGGCTGCTGCGGAAGGGATACGGCCCGTCATCGTGAAAAAATACACGGAAGCAGCGGGCCTGAACGGCAGGGGTAAGATGCAGGAGAGCAGCTGGGCATTTCCCTGGTTTAAGTAGAGGCGTGCTGAAGGTGTTAGTGCGACCCTCGTTCAGCTGTTGCGGCTGCTGTAGGGGGCGGCTGGGTCCTTTGAGGGACCGGTGCCTGCGTGTTTTGAATACCCAATGGTGGCGCCAGAGCGGCGTTTGAAAAGTGATGAGGCGTTTTGCCGTTTTTTGTTGTGTAGTGGCCTGGGAGGCGCGCATAGTGCCAGTTACAAGGCAGTGGGCAACGCCGAATGTATTGCTGTGGGCTTACGTCACCAAGCATTTTGTGCTCCCCTAGGGAGATGGGAGTTAGCCACGTGAGCAGTCTAGGGCTCCTCTACACCCTGTGGCTGCTAGCAGCTTTCGGACACACGCAGCGCATTTCTGCGGCACGAGGTAGGTGGAAATGGCTCCACAGCTCATCGCGCGTCTCGCTTGTGATCGTTGCAGAATGGTCGGCAGTTGGTTCGACTGCAAGCGCTTTTGTTATGAAAGATAATATGCATCGTCGGAGCAATGTTTATTTTAAGATAGTATGCCATAAATGACAGGTTTTGTTCGAGCCACAGGGTCGGCATGAGAGGGGTGCTTTCGGTGGCTAATTTTAGCACTGCTGTGCGGTGATACTACCCTGGCTCTGGTCCCCGTGAGGAATGCTCCCGGGGGCATGGTTGTTCGTGGTGTTGCTCACTCTGATGCCCATTCATAATGTTAGACGGTCAACTGCATTGCTTATGCTCATAGGAATGGCACAATCTGAAGATGGAAAACACTTATTAGAATTAGTGAACTGCAACTTTGCTGATGTGATAGTTTTAAATAATAACTGAAGAGACTAGTCAAGTATCTTGTTTCTCCGATCATTCACCTTTAATTTTATAGATGGAGCAAGATTATGGTCTTTTAAACCACACAAAAGACAATGATGTACAGACAAGTCAAGACACACCTTTTCTGCGGCCCAGTATTTCGATTTCTGTGCTTTGCGTGTTGGCAAACTTAGGCCATCCCCACAATACGGAGTGAGAAGGGACTTTAAAAGTATGTGTTCCTCTTTCCGTGGCCCAAGGCTTTAATATATAATTATGGAATTGCTGCACTTGCTGCATAATTCACAATGTGCTACATCACTTTGAGATTTCAACAAAAAATAATTTTGTTTATAGTTCAAATGGATAAAGAGTTACTAACCAGAAGTGCAATATGTGAATGCACACTGTGGCAGAGCCTTTGATACATTTAACTGGCCGCATTTCAGATGATGATTGCTGCAGTCATGTGTTGAATTTGTGCTATGAAGTTGGATTTTGCGCAGATTGTATTTAAGATGAGAAAATAGAGAAATACCACTGCCACAGAATGTGCCGCACTATGGCATATAATTTTTCTTTTATTATTGCATAATTTAGTCAGGAATGTCAAATAATTTAGTTCACCCTTGCCACAAAATTCCACGGGCCTTGATAGTGAGCTAGAGAGCGAGGATGGTGCTACCCAATGTAAGAGACGCCGGATCAGGTAGATATTGTACACTTATAGACTCTCTCTCCTTAAGGCAAACACACATTGTGGAGGTTTACATTGCATTTTATGCAGTTTCTGTCAGTTGATGTAAAACATGAAAATTAATTTGTTGAGGGATATGTTTGTTTTGTAGTACGGTAGTACGGTCACGTGCTAACCTAATTCCCTTTGCATCAGTCTGTTGCTTTTGCTATTCAAAGCAACCGCGGTGCCTTATTATATTTCATTTGATCCATGATGTCCAAGAATCATCATGTGTTGTTCTTACGAGGAACACTTTCCATCTGAACATGTTGTCTAATTGCCCTAAGAGGAAAACCGTGTACAACTTAACACTGAACACATCTGCCTCATAAACTATGCAGGCCATGCTATAAGCACAAAGCCTGTTTTTTAGAATAGACTTGCTGCAGCTGAACAATACTAACTGCTCCACTCTAAATAAGCACTGACAGCACTCTTTATTGGCCGACCAGAGGGGTGTTAGTTCCAGCATGGTTGTGTTGACTTTAGTATTGTTTCTCACACAAAAGTATTTCCATTTTAAGTATTCCCTAGAGCACTTTTCAGTGTTGATACACTACATTTATAAGTTTTCATTTTTCCTCGTGCGTCCAAACACAACATAGTTCCCACAACAAGCGGCCGCCTCGACGGCTTTGAGTTTGACACTAAGGTAGTGTTGTCTTGATTTCACCACATGCCTCTTTCTTCCAGCACCAGACACTCCCTTTAACTGACTTTCATCCGAGGGCGTATATTAGGCCATGGTCACGACTGCTGCTGGCCAGACCGGTACAGTAAGCGCTCTGAAGCCATCTAAGACTGCACGAGCGCTACACAAAAGCATTACAAATGCGGAGTTTGGCTGCTAGGAATTGTCATAAAGTAGAAAATCTACTTAGAGGCAGGGCATAAATAAATGGCTTATTAAGATGGGCGACTATTGGAAGGTTTTGTAGGGAGCTGACCATGTCTAGACCGGATCAAGTAATTATACATCACTGGTGTTCCGGAGTAAAGCACACTATGAGACCATGGACAACTGTGACCATAGGCTTGTGTTTTCATCCACAACCCTCCCTCGTGTTTCCATCCTCAACCCTCCCTCAGGAATGAAATGTTTGGGTTGTGTGAATATGTGCTAAAAGTTTGTATATACATGTTACCAAGAGAGCACTGTCTTTGTTTTGGGTTGCCTAACATTATAAAATGCTAGTAAGTGTTAATATTGACAAACATGCTGATCTTGAACTGTTGATACTGATAGTATTACTCCGACATTGTTTTCCCATGTCTGTGCACAGGTTCCATCTCATTAGTACGGGCTGTAACACTTCAATATAGCAATAAGCAACAGCTAGGTCCTTTGACGGCAAGGCAACATCTATTGCTGCATTTTTGTAACTTTTGAACGGTCTGAGCTAGACACAGTTTGTTTTGTAAAATTCCTGGGCTTCTTTATTGATGTCCTCCAGGCACTTGCAATATTTTATCCAAGCCATGGTTGCTGCTTATTTAACTTACGCAAGGAACAGCCATTGACATAAGTCAAATTTTGACACTCTAGAATTACAATGATTGGTGTCTGCTGAGGTGATAGTTAGAACAATCGTGGAACCATTCACGAATAGGGTATACCCCCTTCTCTTGGGGTCCTCCTGGGGATTAACGCACAGCTAAGGGTAGGGCTTGACGAGACTGTGAAAGCCAGTTTCCCAGGTCCCACATTCCTTTGCAAGCCAAAGCAGAAAGCCAAACAAGGGACTTATTTCATTGTGAAGGTAATCAACATCTGAGGCGCTGTTCACTATTCGAGGGGCGACATTGCACCAGTCCAAACGACCCTTCATGATGATAGGTTAAAGTCAACCTTATTAGAAAGCTATCCTAGTGGTAGCTGTATTGCGTGCAGCCTTCAGGCTAAGTCTTGAAGGAATGTAGAGCAGCTTGTTTTACCAGTCTATAATCTCATGAATGAGTAAATGAAAAGAGAACAGGTGTATAACAAATATATGTATTTGTTCTAAACACATCCCTTTAGTTCCTTTACGAGGCTAAAGGCAAGAAATTACAGTCAGTAAACCTATTTAACACACAAGTAAATTGGCACAATATACGTTGAGCCTATGATGAGATTAGAGGCGAATAATTACAGTCTGTAAACCTATATAGCACACAGTAATTTAGCACCAGATACGTTGGGCTCTAGGGGTGTACCAAAGCCATATATCAATAAAGTGGTAGGGGAACCACAAATGGCATAGAGACAGGGCCTAGAGCCTGTAGAAAGACTACTTGGGGTCCTGACAATCCTACACACCCTGATGTCACACCTAGAAGGTGCCCAAGAGCCTAGTTGCGGCATCACATAGTTCTGGGGATGCGTGTGATCATGTACGTTGCCTAGGATGATATTTACCAGAAGCCAAAGTGGCGAGCGTAAAAGGCCCTTGGGCCAGCTTACAGCCTGGCATAGTTAGGGCTGTGCTAATCCTTTTAGCCCTAGATGCTGCACTGGCAAACAGACTGGCCTTTTCAAACCTAGACCCTATGGCCTAAAGGCATGGGTGGAAAACCAGGAATAGGAGGTGATGTCCTGGTCTACAGCAGAATTTTTAGTAGCCATAAATGTGCCATGGCACTGCCACTGGGTCACTGTACTGCACACGGGATATTGTGGCACTGCCACTGGGTAACTGTACTGCACTCGGGATATTATTCCTAATAAAGGTCATTCTACAGGGCACTCTCCGTAACACTAATTCAGTCACAATACATGGGACACAAACTGAGGCTATGCTTAACATTTACTGTCGAAGTGGTAATGAGTAGTCATCTGGCGCTAATGTTATCTAAAACTTAGCAAGTGATGGTAATGTAAGACTAGCACGTTGTACAGCAGTTATCGCCAGA
The DNA here is from genome assembly GCF_964261635.1 of Lissotriton helveticus. Taxonomy (NCBI): domain Eukaryota; kingdom Metazoa; phylum Chordata; class Amphibia; order Caudata; family Salamandridae; genus Lissotriton; species Lissotriton helveticus. The sequence goes on from NC_136065.1 coordinate 1,450,791,029, forward strand.
AACACTAATGGTTTGTGTTTATCTTTTCCATTTATGTATGACCGGGTCCATGGTGGATACCTGGAGTGCTCCACATCACAACAGCTGCTACAGGTGGACAGCCCACGGGATGCTTACGTCAGTCACAGCTGGGTCCATGGCGGATATCTGAGGGGTGCTCCACACCGCAACATCAGCAGCGGGTGGACGTCAAAAGGGAAGCATACGTCGAGAAAGAGGACACCCAAGGGCCCAAGTAGTGCTGGCAGGTGTAAGTGCTACCCATTCCCTAAGGTGGAAGTGGGAATTGTCACCCAGGTTTTCTTGGTCTTTTCCTGGTTCTTGCAGTTTCTCAAACCTGTGACGCAGGGGAGGAACTCATCACCAGAGGTGGAGGAGCTACAACGTCCCAGCACAAGCAACGGGCTGGACGCGGGACAGGGAAGATTTGGTTTGGGGGTCTGTGCCTTGGTCAGTTCAGGAACTTCTTTCAGGGACTCTTAGCTCAGCAGCCCGACCCCCCGTCAGTGGTGATACTTCACCTAGGGGGGACTGACTTGGCCAAACTTGGGAGGCGAATACTCATTGATGAGTTCATCTCCACTGCGGGTGGGTCTCCAGGACTTGCCCGGGTGGCACAGTAGTAGGGTCTCAACTTATCCCGCGGTGGCAGGGGCGAGGGGCGGACTCGGTCAGGGCGTTGAATCACTCAGTAAAGAGGATCAACACACAGTTGGACAAATTATTTCAAGCCCCACCGGTTGCAGACGATCCAACATGGGTGTATTTGGGGTGCATAATACTACCTGGTGAGGGGAGTCCATTTGACGGAGGAAGGAAAGGTCCTGTGGTCTGATAATGTCAGGGCCTGGTTGGAGGGTTTTGCTATAGTGAGAACTTTCTAGGGTAGGTCAAGGTAGGGGGAGGCCAGATCGTCGGTTAACAATACTGGCCTGTGGCGGTAAGGTCATGACCGGTGAGCACATATTTTAAGGTCTGAGGGGGCGGGCATCATCCTATGGAGGTTCCCGCCCAGGGGGAGGGGCCATTGGCCACTCCTAGAACTCCAGGGGCAAGGTAATTGATGCTTCAAAGGAGCGCGGGTCAGGAGTAGTCACGCTTTCCTTAGGCTGGTAGCCACCCCGCGTGCGCATACTCATGACGACACCGGATGGCGCAGAGTAAGGGCCCTCCTTTAGTGGGTAAATGGAGTTCACGGCGTAGACCGGGCGATTACCGGAGCACGACTGCGCATGCGCACAGCTCTAGGTGAGGCGCAGCTTGTAGGACCTGACACCGGTTAGCGACCTTGCCATATGGCCAGAAATGTACAGAAATCAAGATGAGGATGTTAGATTCGGTTAGGAAACAACATGTATTAGAATTTTTTGTTAAGGTTAGCCTCTCAAACTTGTTGATGATATTGTATCTAATGTCCTGCTGATTTTTGTATACATTGTTGACCATGCAATTAAAACCTTTTTTAATTTCATATCTTAATAAATACGGCCGGGGGACTAGCCCCCGCCTTCCAAAGATAAAGAAGCCTCATGTTCATGTTTCTGGGTGTTGGGTGCCGGATTGGGGGGGGGGCGGCAGCCAGTCACTGACCATGTGAAAAGGGGGGCCCTCGGCCCCCCGCACGCATGGCGGCGCGGCGACCGCTTCCCCCCTTCCCCTCTGTGTGCCTCTCGGTGGTGGGGGCGGGCCCTTGGGCGCGACCCACCACCGATTGGCCGGCGGCCTCCCTGACCCGGATACCAGTGGAGGATGTCCGGGTTAGGGGGGGCGGGCTACTGGAGGGGCGGGGCGGAGGGGCGTCGCTACTCCGCCTGGCCCCTTGGGAATAAAGAGGCGGGGAGCGCCCGGGAGACCCCCTTGTCCCTGGACGCTCCCCCGCAGCACGGTGTGCCCCGCGCTCGGGGCTTCTTTGTTTTCCCACCCACCATCCCTGGAACCAAAAAATGTTGTGGCTTCACTAAGTCTGGTTTGAGCGTCATTTTGCTAGCGTACTGTTAACATGTCTTACATGCGTAATGGAACTTTATCTGGACTGTATATTTTGATGATGTAATTTTTGTTTAGGAATTTTTTCCCTTTGTAGCGAACTGTGTGTAAAGTGCTTTGATGCCAATTGTGTCTAGGCCTTTTTTCCCTTTGTAGCTTTACGTTGATGCGTGTTATTAATTAGCCAGTGTAGCTGTCCTTTAGAATTTTTTCCATAGGTCGTCGTATTTATTAGGTATGGGGCATGCGGTAAGGTCATGACCGGTGAGCACATATTTTAAGGTCTGAGGGGGCGAGCATCATCCTATGGAGGTTCCCGCCCAGGGGGAGGGGCCATTGGCCACTCCTAGAACTCCAGGGGCAAGGTAATTGATGCTTCAAAGGAGCGCGGGTCAGGAGTAGTCACGCTTTCCTTAGGCTGGTAGCCACCCCGCGCGCATACTCATGACGTCACCGGATGGCGCAGAGTAAGGGCCCTCCTTTAGTGGGTAAATGGAGTTCACGGCGTAGACCGGGCGATTACCGGAGCACGACTGCGCATGCGCACAGCTCTAGGTGAGGCGCAGCTTGTAGGACCTGACACCGGTTAGCGACCTTGCCATATGGCCAGAAATGTACAGAAATCAAGATGAGGATGTTAGATTCGGTTAGGAAACAACATGTATTAGAATTTTTTGTTAAGGTTAGCCTCTCAAACTTGTTGATGATATTGTATCTAATGTCCTGCTGATTTTTGTATACATTGTTGACCATGCAATTAAAACCTTTTTTAATTTCATATCTTAATAAATACGGCCGGGGGACTAGCCCCCGCCTTCCAAAGATAAAGAAGCCTCATGTTCATGTTTCTGGGTGTTGGGTGCCGGATTGGGGGGGGGCGGCAGCCAGTCGCTGACCATGTTTGTTTTTCATTTTTAGGTTGACTCTACTAGACAGTACATGTGCTGTCTGCGGTGAGCCTTATTGTAGTGATGGAGCAAGGTTGGAAACAAAAAAATTTTGTATACCCATTGCGAAGTCACTTCTCCATAACAGTAATATGAATGAATCATGCAGTTTTGAAATTAACCAACATAGAATAGAATGCACATACACAAACACACGTGGGATACTAAATTGGATGTAATTGCAAACCATAATCTACTAATTGTGTGATGTACTATGTTCAAACTGTACGCATTTGCCATAATCTAATAGAAAATTGCATGAATGTGCTTTTTGGTCTGTTTATTTGTGGCAGAAATAATGAAGATTGGTAAGTAAACTAGCCTATATGTTGCTTAAAGCTAGGTAACGACTAATTGGGATACTATTAGTATGCGGGAGGTAAACAGAAGGGCTTCATTTCTTACATTTACGTTTATTTGTGTTTGTTTCTATAATAGTTCCTAAATGTGGCCTTTGTGGCCTAAAAAGATGGAGGCTGACCGCGACTCCAAGTTTGCGATGAAACACGGATGCACGAGCTTATGAGAGGAGAAGCGTAAGCAGCCTGTGCCTGTGCAGAATGGGTCAAGGACAGTGTGGCCTGCATATTGGAATGGATGCTAACTTTTTCGAATGTCAGCATCGTGAACGTGGGAATAGGGCATTGAATAAAAAATTAAAGCACACAAACAGAAGAGGAATGATACGAACAATAGAAACCCTATTTTCTAAACTATAATCATAACCTTGCGGAAATTGAACAATAAAGTGATGCTCATCCACCCCTCAAATGACCAATCACGGACAGTCTAAGACCCCAACGTTACAACTTTTAAATAGATAAGTTAGTGAAAAAGGGTATAAAAGAGGACATTTGGAATGATGAAAAAAGGCTTGCTTTTCCGATTTTATCTTTGCACTCCGACATGCTGCCGGTCTGCGCAACTTTTCCTATCGTGCAGGGACTTTTAAATTTTTCGGAACTTTAACTTTTGAATGGGTGCGGAGTCCTATGAGAGGGGAACATCGAGAGAGATAGAGAGGTGTTCATTGAGAACTATTCTGTCCTTATGCTGATGTCTGCGTTTCCAAACTTTGGTAATATAAAACTTTTCTTATTTTCAAACTGTCATGCTAATAAATGAATTGTTTTGAATCCTAAAACGTTTTCTTCTAGGTTATTGATGTATAGTTATTATCTTTGGGATTAAAAGATAAAGGTCATGCTAGGAGATTTAGTCTCTAAATAAAAATTAAATAAATGGAGAATTAAGCTGGTCTTGTTTTACTAGCTGATTCATTGACAAATAATGGTGTTAAAATTTTTTTTTTAAATCATAACCATGGTATCAGAAGTAAACTGCAGATGTAAATAATGTATAAAATGTAGTTTTAGACACTCTGCTATAATCCAGCAGCTCTCCTCTGGTCTTTACCAAATCCTCGGAGCAGGGTAAATGTGTGTATGAGTGACTCGCAGCATTATGAGCCCCACTGATGAGTAATGTGTGATTAGCTCCTTGGATTACGGTGATGGTTTTACAGAGAATTTCTGGAGTTGCGCTGCATCAGTAGCTTACAAAGAACATAGAGGAGCCCATCCCATTGTTAACTATTGGATGGCTTTCCTTATTTCCTCCTTCTTATTCGTGTCTCAGCACGTCAATCTTGTGTTTGTCCTTCCCTTGGAGCATTTTCCCTTTACAATCTCTTTGATTGGCTGGTATTGCCGCTTACACTGCTTGCTTTTCAAGCAATAGTTTTTTGTGTGAAGCACTTCATTAGAGTGTGTGTGTTTTCGAGCCATCTTCCTTCTTTACATCTCTTTTCCGGCGCTCCATGTGGCTCTCTGCTGCCTGACTGCTTCTTGCCACCCTTCTCCTTCTTGAGCTCGCTGTGTGCATCTCCCCATTGCTTCCCCACCAGCGCCCTCTGTGTTGCTTTCCAGCAATCCTCGTATTGCTTTTGCTCCAGGCCCTCCTCCCTCTTGCTTTTGTGTCCCCTCTAGCTCTCTCCACCTGTTGCTCGTGTGTCCCTCCCGTGTTGCTACGGTGCCCCACACATTCCTGTCCACTTAAAAAAACAATTACTTTTGCACATTCAGATTTGTTCTGGTTACCTGATCCAACTCGGATCAGTAATTAAAACATTTTAGAAGCACTGAATTATTTGGTTGGTGCTCACATGTGTGGTGCATGCGCCTACAAATATATGCACGCGGCCTTGTCAAAGATTTTTGTATTTTTTACTTCAGCCACACTGCATTGGGTCACGGATGCTGTGCAGCGTTGCTGGAAACCATTGGCATATATTTTATGTCACAAAGCGTTGCCAATGCTCGTTAGAACATGTGAGCAAGAGGTGTAACCCCTTGTTGTGCCTGTCAAAGCTGACAGCACTACTAAAACATACTAAGGCCCTCATTACCTAGTGGCGTCTTAAAATCGCTGCTATTTCACCACCCCGGAATTACTATTGCCCAATTCCTGGTAATTCTAGGGGTGGCAAAATAAAGAGAATTACAACAATTGGGGAGATAACATGCAGGAATGGGTGTTTCTGTGCCGGTCCAAGGATGTTTTAAGCAAAGTTTTAGAGGGAATGTGAAAAACCCAAACTGAGAATTCTGGTGGGCCTGGTAGCTACCCTTACCAGACTCATTAGAATGTATAAAGAGCTTCTAATGACCCAATTAGAAGACAGTTTATAGGAGAGGTAGCATTAAGGAGAATAGTAATATATAAGAATAGAGGACTCAAGTGAGGAGTGGGATCGGAGCCCGTCATGTATATTTGTTGATCAATGGAAGACGTGATGACTGGGGGGAGAATGTGTGTGGGAGAATTGGGGGTGTTCAGGTTTGTGGAAGGGGAACAGGTTTTGGTCAGTGGGGTGATGTATAAAAACAAGCATTTGCAATGCAATCGGTCTCACCTTTGGGACCTTATAAGTATTTAGCCATGCTGTACATTATCCTGGGTTCTGCAAAATCTACTGTTCTTTAACATGAAAGCTTTGACACTAATAGGCACATTATCGCATTGGTTTTAGGCTGATACAACTCTTTCAGCCATTTAGCTCGACATTTTAACACCGACATCTGATCGCCGGCCTGCAGCGCCCGCTTTGCCTGACACCTGTACCTTGCAAAACGCACAATTTTTGGGCAGACGCCGTTCAAGGTGGCAGAGAGCCTGTCACAGTTTAAGTTGTGTTGAATTCAGGGTCATATGCATCATCAGTGCAGCATGTGCAATGGCACTGGGGCCCAGGGGTGAGATGCACCCACAGCACACTAAATATGACAAACATTTACTAGCCAACCAGGGTACCTGAGGCATGGCTTCCTGTTTGCACTAGTCCCCAAGAACCTTTACAACACCGCACATTTCCAGGGGTGCAGCAATACAGAACCAAGTCACAGGAGGACTACAGCGCAGACTGGGGCACGTCTCCGCTTCCAGGCACCACAATGGATGAACGGAGAGCGATGGTTAACTAGCAGAGGTTTAATAATTTTAGCCTAAAGAAGAAGTACTTACAGAAACTACGAGTGGTGCGAGCAGCAGTGTTTTCATTCTATGGCACATGCATGTATGCATCTGAGCAAGTAAATGCTCCGGTGAGCAGTGCTGTAGACGGAGTACGCCGCCGTTCTAGAGTTCATAGCACTACTAAAGCTGAGATGCACAGCACTGCTACAGGGGGATGCCCCAAAATAGTAGGGGGTACACAACCTGGCCAGGATGCTTATAAGTGCCACCTCAGAGGTGCATGGCCTTGCAGAAAAATAGTGTGTAGAGCAAGACAGGTGAGAATTACGCTGCTATATTGTAGTGCAAGACAGCTGTACAGGGTAGTACACTACAGTGCTGCATCAGTGGTGGACACGGAGCTGCACTCGAGGTGTCCAGTGGTGCTAGAGCAGGATTGTATGCAGTACTACGAAGGGGGTACACTCCAGTACTACTGTATACCGCAGTGCTACAGTGAGTAGAAAGAGCAGTGCTACAATGGGAAGGAGGGTAGCTCGGCCGTGCTGGGATACGTGGTAGTGGGATGGCGTGAAGAACTGCTAAGAAAGAGATTTGAAGCATGAAAATCAGCTCACTTACCTCAAATTTGGACAATAGCATTTCAGTAAATCTACCAAAAGTAGTAACAAGAACCTTCATGGGGGTGTGAGGGGCGGGAGATAGGGAAGATGCATGGTGAACGCTACAAAAATTGTGCTTGGAAAACCGTTGCCGATATATTGGAATAGGTTGTAATTGGCACAGGGGAGTAAGCAGTGGCGTCCATGAAGGGCTGCGCTGAGCCAGGAAAACTGCTACAATCTGCCTAAACCACTACCAGAGTGCGCGAACACAAGGGGAACAAGCATTTGCAATACCACGACTGCACAGTGTAACACTCAAAGTAGAGGGGCCGGTAGCCATGGAAGGATACAAATAACGACATGGCATAATAAGGCGGGACTAACAAGCCTCATTATCAATCAGAAGACAGAATGTACGAAGGACAAACACAAAAGCCAAAGAAAAATAAGGGCGGGGAGTGAGGGCAGCTTATCTCCCCATACTGGACTACTGCATGCCTCACAGGGCGAGCAGCGCATGCGCTGCCTCTAAAGCTCGACCTAAAAAAGAGAACAGTACACTTTTCTTGCAGTGCCTTTCTAGCCTAGCCTTTCCATGCGGTGGCACAACTACAAATCCCAGAATGCTAGTGCTAGTGTATAAAAAGTAGTGTGATCTATCACATAGTCGTGTGCCAGGTGATGTGGCAGGCTCTTCTCCTGAGGCGAGCACCACGAAGCTCTTTTTTCTACGATGGCCAATACACGAGTTGTTCTTTACCTTTAACATCGCAGGACCTTTTAGAGGCGAAGTAGAGATTCACGAGTGGTTGTAGTAAGTCTCCTGTTACTTTAGCGCAAACAGGAAGTGGCGCCTGGAGCAGGGGCCAAGCATTGATACTGAGGCCCTGCCCTCCACCGTGCACTGAGAAACTGCAGACGCTTGAGGTAACACAATGAATAGTAACTTCCTAGGCAATTAAAAACATTTGCTAGGTTTCTGTGTCTACTCAGAGTAACTTAAAGTAACAACAGAGTAATTACCAAAATACAAAAAGTTGTTTTATTCTTTACATATTCCGGCACCAAGCTCCACGTCAGGTTTTTTATCAGACCAAAGCGTCGCACTCGGGAAATATTGAAATTAAGGATAAATACGTTCCTTTGTATGTCCGCCATCTATGTGGGACCTTTACCTGGACCTATAATTGTGTGATCCACATATCAGAAATTAGATTTTATTAGGAGACAGAACGCTACATTATACCTTTTAAGAAACCTCGACTGATTCTCAGAACTGAACAAGACCACTGTATCCTGGTTGGATTGTTACATAAGACATAAGGTTCCTATCCTTATTGGATAATTTTAATATTTGCAATTCCTGGCATTCTTCATTCTTGGCCATATTATATTAAGATTTGTGGCTTTTCCTGACAAAGGCGTACTTTGCGCCGATAACGCACGTCGAATTGTAAATAACCTCGCCACAGAATTATTTCCTTTTAAACTGTTTTTTAAGGATATTTTGTGTAAAATATAACAATATTATTGCATGTTTGTACAGAATAATATTGTTTTTATCTCTTGTGTAAGTCTAATATGTAAAGAATAAAACAACTTTTTGTATTTTGGTAATTACTCTGTTGTTAATTTAAGTTTTTCTGACTAGACACATAAGCTTAGCAAATGTTTTCTAATTAAATTATTGCCTAGGAAGTTACTTTTCGTTGTGTATTGCCCTTTTCTAGGAATTGTATTTCTAATATATCCGGGGGTCCTTGTTACTTGCAAAAATGACTCTTGAGGTAACACCTGCCGGCACCATGTGGCTCCTGTACCTGGCATCAGTGCTGCTCCCCCTGCTCCTTGTCGTGAAGCTACAGGGGAGTAGGGAGAGGGGTTCTCTGAACCCTTTCCAGACCGATGCCCACAAACCCCAGGCCCCTCTCATCACTGTCAAAACTGTCCAAAGGCAGGTCATCAAGCAAGGTATGCAGCTGGCTGTCCGTGCCTTTCAGGCATCCTTCCAGAGACACCCACATGGCACGTGCCGGTCAGACTCCTTGCGCATGCGCTCTCAAAAGCGAGCCTTAAAGAGCGGCTGCCCATCATTTGATTAGAACCACATGTCCTAGCCCTGAAGTGACTCTTTCTGCTCTTTATAAACATAAGCGCTGTCCTAGTGAAACTGTCTGAAACAGACACTCAAGCAAGGGAGGTTAACGGCTAGTTTCTGGACTTTCAGTTCTGTTTTAGCGCAGACATCCCGTGCGGATGTCCTCGGAATACCCAACAGAACTGTAATTAATAATTAGTCCACTGAGTTCCTAATAATAAACCCAAGAGTGTGTTAAGCACCTGTGAGTCAGCAGAATAAACCAATCCAGTGTTAAAACAGTTCTGCTAGTTAACACGCCTGTTGTTAGTGTCTGTTGAAACTGTCTGAAATAGTCGCTCATCCTGTTAAACGGACATTAGTCCACCCAACCTCACCCAGTCGCCTGTCACTGCTGTGTAACACAAACCGCTGCCGATGTATTGGAATAGATTGTAGAGAGTAATTAGCATGTGGGAGAAAGCAGTGGTGTCCATGAAGGGCCGCACTGAGCCAGGAAAAGTCGGACACTGCCACAACTAACAGAGTGCGCGAACACAAAGGGAACAAGCATTTGCAATAAGTGTACACTGTAACACTCAAAGTAAAGGGGTCAGTAGCCTTGGAAGGATACAAATGACAACATGGCATAATAAGGCGGGACGAACAATCCTCATTATCAATCAGAAGACAGAATTTACGAAAGACAAACATAAAAGCCAATGAAAATTATGGGCGGAGAGTCAGGGCAGCTTGTGTCCCCATACTGGACTAATGCATGCCTAGCAGACTGAGCAGCGCATGCACGTTGCTGCTAAAGCTCGACCTAAAAAATTCTGTAGTGTGTTGGAAAAATATTTTAAGAGGATCAATATAAATCCAAACACTTTGCTGGGTAATGTACAAATAGTCAATATACACAGATACCTGATTGCAACACATTATCATTTGAGTGCCAAACATTTTTTTTTCAGTAAAACTGTATGTGTGTGCAAAGATAGTAACTATTTCAATAGAAAATGTGCGGTCTGTAAATGATAATGCACTGCCACTTATGCTTTAGCAACATTCCAAAATCAACTGCTTCTTATCCATTAAATAGAGTTGGGTCACGAAGGGTTGTTGTTCTTAAAAGTGGGTGGTGGATCTAACACTTTTGAGAATCACTGATGTAGAGGCATTTCAAAGAGGACTTCACAATCCTTGGTGTTTTAATAAAATCATTCAGATTAGGGCCTGACCTAAGTGTTTGAGTAATTTGGCTTTAAGGGCTGTGATTGTGGGAATATGCAAGGTGCCTAGATGATTTGGGAAATATAGATCTATTATTAGAAAGATATAAAGATTAGAAAGACATATATTTCTTTTACGACAAGGACTATTATTTTCACGTGGTCTAGTTTGGTGGTTTATGTTGTGAGGTGCGGAAGATTATCAGATTTAAGTGTTTTTTTAACAGTGTCATGCTGTAGTGTATTGTACAGTAATCTCATTTATTTGTGAAAGCATCCACATTGTTTGAAACACGCTTAAAGCAGCAGAGTTGAAGATTGGTAAAGGAGCATTAAGGTCTAGAAGTAAAGGAATTGATGATGTCTGATTAGGAAAAACATGAAGATGGTCAAGTAGACACTGAGGCCCAGATGTAGGTAATCTTTACCGGTCGGTAACGGCCGAAAATCGGTATTTTCGGCCGTTACCGACCGGTATTGAGCAATCGGGATGTACGTGACCGAAATTCACCTAAATCGGTAAATTTACCGATTCGAAAAAGTTACCGAATCGGTAAAATACCAAATCGGAATATATACCGAATCGGTAAATTTACCGAATCGCGCCGGTTTGCGAATCGGTAAATTTACCGAATCGGTAAATCTACCGAATCGGTAAAATACCGAATCGGTAATTAAGAAGTGGTAAAATTGAAGATTGAGATGTAGGTAAGAACTTAAATACCGATTTTGCTTCAAATTCGGTATTTAAGAGTCGGTATTTACCATGGATTCAAATCAGGTGGTAACCAGGTGCAGCCTATAAAAATGGACCCAAAATGCAATTCTGTTTGCACAATGGCGGCATTTTATGTCATTGCAAGACGGCTACGGCTACAGGAGGAAGGAGAGAGGGAATGGCAGAGACAGGAGCAGGTCTACAGGCAGAGGGTAACCTTGTTCATGCTCACAGAGGCAGAGATACTGCAGAGGTACAGGTTGGCCCCAGTCACCATCTTGGAGCTCATCAGGGACCTCCAACCACTGTTGCAGCACACTACCCCAAGGGCACATGCTATTCCACCCCATGTGCAGGTGCTGTGCAGCCTCCACCTGCTTGCGTCTGGGAGCTACCAGAGCGTGGTTGCTGAGGTGGGTGGGGTGACCCAGAGCAGCCTCTCATGGTTTTTCCACAAATTCCTTGACGCCATGTTACAGAGGATGGACCATTACATATCTTTTCCTGCTACCCATGCTGAACTGGTCCAAACAAAATCTGACTTTTACCAGATGGCTCGATTTCCCAATATAATTGGCTGCATAGATGGCACGCACATTCCCATTTGTCCCCCTGCTGCCACAGAATATATCTACAGGAATAGGAAGTCCACCCACACCATCAATGTGCAGGTGATTTGCAATGCAAAGTGCGCCATCACTGACATTGTGGCTAAATTCCCTGGGAGTACCCACGACTTCTATATTTTTCAAAACAGCGGCATCTATGCACGGCTGACTGCAGGGGAATTTGGTGAAGGATACCTCCTAGGTAAGACACATTGTCTGACCCCCATAATACCTATTGCAGTAAGAAGTACATGTATGCATGTGAGTAATGTATTCCCTTTTCCTTTTAGGAGACAGTGCATATGCCCTCCGCTCAGTTATACTCACCCCCTACCTCAACCCCTCAACACCCAGCCAAAGGAGATATAACCGGGCCCACAAAAGCACACCGAATGTGGTCGAACGGACCTTTGGTATCTGGAAAAGCAGATTCAGATGCTTGCACAAGAGTGGAGGTGCAAGGCAGTATACCCCCATCACCTGCTGTAAGATAATTGCTGCCTGTGCCATGTTGCACAACCTTGCTGTGAAGAAGGGTACTGAGGTGGAGTTGTCAGACTACGAGGATCATGACGACGACATTGCTGTGCCTGAAACACAACCTGCTGGAGTGTCAACACCAAGTGATGGCAGATACAGACGTGAGGAGATTACACTCAACTATTTCTGAGTAAGTAATGAGACACAGACAGGTTGTGTGGGGGACCACCGTATTTTAATGTAGCCACAACGTTCAAGCACTTAAGTGCAACAAAATTAACATCATGAACGTGGGGACTGTATGTCCCGGGTTACTTCACCCATGACCGTCAATGTCACTTGCGCCCGCGCTTCCCTGAGCCACTGGGATGTTGTTCGCTGCTTTCAGCATGCCCTGAAGCCTCAGCTGGGCGCCTGCTACTCCTAGTGGGCTCCAATACAGCGATTGCCATGCTGCCGCGGCTACTACTGTCTTCTGCCTCTGCCACATCCAGGGCAGGATTCTGTGCAGTGTGTGAAATCAGCATAGCTTCTAGTGCACTTGTGATTCTGGCCATGCCCCTGGTGACCTCGGCCGTGTTCTGTGTCAGGCTCTCCTGCATATTAATGCCCCTACGGCATAGCTGGGATGTGGCAGTGGCCAGACGATTGATGGCCATATTGTGGACACGGGCCTCCCTGCGCCTTGTGTGTTCCAGGCTGTCTAGTTTAGAGCAGAGCTGGGTAATCCCTGCAGTAATGTCCGCATTTGTTTTTGCAACCTCCTTATTGGAATCAACAATGTCACTCATGCCCTTCTCCATGTCTCCTATTTTCTCATTCAGGATTCGGAATTGGCAATGGCAGGCCTGAATGGATTTTCCCTGCATCCGTTGTATGCGCACCATGCTCCCCTCCAGCCCACGGAACACAGTGCCATCTCCACGTCCACCTGCACTGCTGGGTCTGCGTTGCCTTCTGCGCGAGGTGACTGGGTCATTGGTGGACTGCAGTGCAGCAGGACTCACATCTACAGTGGCTTGAGCCTCACCCTCTGCTGCCTCCATTGCTGGTAGTGGGGCCACGACACGCCTCCTGGCTGGTGGGGTTGCAGGAGCGGACAGGAACAGTGTTGGGGAGGTTTCTGGTGAGAAAATCATGGGAGGGGATTGTGAGAGCTGTGGGGAGTGCATCAACTCTGGGGTCTGTACTGTCTCATCTTCATGGGGGATGCCAGTCATTTCACCTTCCTCCTGCGAGGCTTTTACTTGGCTTGGCCCTGCTTCCTCACTCTCCTCCCTCGCTGGTGCAGTCCCTTCTGTTTCTGTGGGTCTACTGGCTGATTTTGCACCTAGGTATAAATAAGCGTATATCAACTGTGTGCTACTGTGTCACAGTCACTACAATAAATGCTTCACACATTTCACTTTCATTTATCTGCATTACTTTCAGTGACTTGCTGATGTCTGCGCAGTTACACATGGTCTTACATTGGCTGACTACATTTCCCATAATGCATTGCTCCTGTATAGTGCTAGCAGTACTGGACGCGGGTTGGCTTGTCCACAAAGGGTAAAGAGAAGCAGGTTGATATGGGGTGTCATGTTGCGCATGCGTCTTACCTTTTTTAGTTGCTCTGGCTGAGCTGTCCACATCTCCGAGTCCCACGACGCTGTCTGCCTCAATGGTTGAGGCCACCAACTCCTCCAGGTCAGTCAGTGGGGGCGCTGGGTTCCTGCCTCCACCGGTGACACCAGCCTGCGTGTGTATTTCAGACATCTTCTTCTTGGTGAGGCTCCTGCTATCATAAACTCTTTTTTTCAGATCCTCAATGTTCCTGGGTGTGACTCCCACTGCATTAACTTTTTCTGCAATTGCCAGCCAGATTTTTCTTTTTGCAGACTCAGGAACAGTGAGGGAGTGCCTGCCAAATAGTTTGCTGTGCACTCTCACAACCTCCTCCACACGTACCTGCAACTCCATGCTGCTGAACTTAATCTTCCTCTTCCTTTCAGCCTTCTGACTTTCACTGCTGCTTGCCATTTTTGTTTTTGTAAAGTTTCAACAAAACTCTCCCTGCTGCTCTGTGTCTCTGCTCTGCTCTGACTGCCTCTCCAGAACCTTCTAATTAGTTGCAGCTGCCTGTGTAGCCACTTTCTGGTAGGGAGGGGGAGGGTGGTAGCACCTGATTGGCTGTTTTCTTAAGTTTCACTTTTGCTTGCTTGCCGATTCGGAATTTACCGAATTGGTATTTACCGATTCAGTAATTACCGATTCGGTATTTCCCATTCATTCCTATGGGCCTATTGGCCCATAGGAATGAATGGGATATACCGAATCGGTAATTACCGATTCGGTAAATACCGATTCGGTAATTTCCGAAAGTCGGATACAGATTTTTACCGATTCGGTAATAAATACCGATTTTTTCCCTACATCTCATTTACCGATTTTTGAATACCGAATCGGTAAAATTCGGTATTTAAGAATCGGTAAATGACATTTACCTACATCTGGCCCTGAGTCAAGTGAAATATTTGGCCAAGTCTGATTTGAGCAGATATTTGGAATTCAATTTGAGCTTCCCGGAAGTATTTGCTCAGGGTTGCGCTCAAGGGAATCTGCAAGTGTAACTGCATCTGAAATTCTCTGAGACTCACAAATGACTGGCATTTACTCCATACATAGTAGCAACTATAAGAGGTAAATGTTATACTTTTAAATAACTTTTGATGCATGCGCAATGGGAGTAACAATTGAGAAAAGAACCGATAGCACCATCTGACTTGAGTTCAGAGCTGGTACGTGAATCGTGAGGGTTAAGAGTACTAACATGGTCAACCAAGAGAGTTTTGTGCAGCAACTAAACTATGGCATGGTTGGCTGTCCTATGGCGAAAGCAGTACTGCAATGCCCATCATAGACATCTTTATACCATTTGCCAGTAATCATCCCTCACAAATCTTGTAAGGAAACATTCCTTTACCTGGCCACTTAACGAACTTGCGAGCGCAGCTGCTTCATTGATCATTCTAAGTAAATCAAGAAAGTCTTTGTCTTGATAGTCAAACCGTTTCCCAAAGATGACAGAACAGGTGACATTGGAAGCTGCGTTGCTTACATGAAGTGTTGGGTCAAAGGGCAACCCTGTTGGGAAAAAATGAAAAGAAGCAGATTATTACCATGTGCGGAAATATGACAATGCATTATGGTATTGAAGGGATGCTCATCCTCACACAGTAAAAGATCAATTTTAAATGAGCGTTCCAGTACCCTCTCTCCTTCTTTGAGTTTCTAAAACCTTTCTGACAAAAAGTGCAGTCTGCACAGAAGTATAGTTACAATCTAGAAACGTGCACAGGGGGACCTCACTGGATCATACAGGCTAGTCTTGTAATCACTGGCCGCTCCCACAGGCGATATTCTTCAGAATGGCACAGGCCAGAGGCACCCTGTGAAGTGCTGTACATACTTCCACCAGAGCTCAGCTTGATCACTTTGCACACTCAAGATACTCAGCAGATCATGTTTCAAGGTGCACTGTTTTCACACCCACATGCTTTTCCGTCTGCCCAAAGAATTTGGGTGGGGTCATTCTCCTTCGCATATGTGTTGAGCATGAAGTGCAATTTCACCTTGTCCTGTGGTAGCCTGTAATAAGACACCCCCTCCATTTTCTTGTTGGGGGGTTGAATAACCTATGTCAATCCAAATCTGTCTTTCATCATGCTCAGAAGTGCTGTTTGGTGTTATGATGGTATCTTGTGCCAAACCAGCAGTGAGTGGTCAAACTGTGCATAGTTGAAGTTGGTCACACGGTCCCCCCAACCTGCCCCTCCCCCACCCCGCTGCCCCGCAGCACTCCCTCGGCGAGCCGTCACTGGTGGTCACGTCAAACCAGTTTTGGGGGTAGCTCCTCTCCCACTGGGATGGGTGCCTATCTCACTGGGGGAACAAAGAAGAGCTTTGCTCAGGTGTCATCTAACATTTGACTATGACAAGGTAGACTACTTTGATGTTCATCATGTTCCATGGGCCCAAACTAGATGATCTTCCTGCCAGAGCATCAGAACAACTCCCCAAACCAAAGGCTTTTGTCCTGCTATATATTAGCAGTTTGCTGACCTCATCTGGTAGTCTATTCAGCTGCCAGATGGGAGTGTGTGCTCATTCAAATAGGCCTCAAAAGGCTTTAGGCAGTAAGAAGCTAACTTTCTAAAAGTAGATGTATAAATAAATATATTTATTACAAATCTGACTTCATCAGTAAATTGGGCATTTGGTTAAAAATTCAAAAAGACCAATAGTGAAATTTGTAGGTATTCCCTAGTTGGAGATGATGCTATTAAAATGGTTATTGCACCCCAGTGCTTTACTACGGAGCAGCCAACCTGGCTATAGTGAAAATAGCTTTAGTGGCATTTCACTGGCTGGATGTGCATGTTTAACATTAAAGTGTTATATGTCCTAGTTTTAATGATCATAAACCCTGCCTTATGGGCAGTTAAGCCTACTTATTGGTGGTTTAGTGTTATTTAAAACGATGATTTAGGTCCGTGAAAAGTAGTTATTTTGACAGGCCAAATTTGCAGTTCTAAAACTACATTTCAAGGGTAAAATGGTAGGCCAGCAGGCCTGTTTTGACTGTCACTCTAGGAGGTGGCACAAAGCCTTCTGCAATACATTAATAACACTTAAATTACTGACCCTGGGTACCCTTTGTATCATATGCAAGGGACTAGTAGCAGCCCGTGCAGGTAAGATCATGTGGCGGGGTGGGTAGGAACCAACAGACAATGAGGGAAAATAAATTTAAAAAAACACTTACCGGCAAGCTCAAGGTAAGTGGGTATTTCCCTTCGTCATTGTAGTAAGTTCACCACACAAGAAGTAGGTTCCAGGTAGATTTATTATAAGAGGAACAGCTTAACAACCACTAGTAGGAGGAGAAGTCCTCCAAGCATCCACCTCTCAGTAACGGTACAGCAAATCCATCACAAACATTCTACATGACATGGTCACGATCTAAATGACATAAGTAAATTCCAAATGACATGGCGTCATGGAATACCACACACCTCCCCCCTTTTAAAAAAACTAAAAAAAAAACCCTAAGAGTAAAAAAAAACAAATAAATATAAAGCAATTAAGTTCTAATATAATCTTTAAACTTTGAAGGAATGCATTTTACACGCTCACTGCGTCTTAGTGGAATTTCTTCACAATCAACATTTGGTAGGAGGTTGTCAACTTCGACACAACAATCAGATGTGACATCAGAATTAATCACAGCATCAAAATTATTTACAAACTTATTTTCTAAATTGTCATATACCTCATGTGTGCCAGAAAATCCACCAGAGTCATGGTTTGAAACAAACTTCTCTGGCAAAATGGTCTTTTGAGTGAAAGGAACGATGGTAGACTTACATGAGGAAATCCTTCTCAAATTCCATATTTTCCCTCCTTCCACTCTGACAGCTTTACTGAAAACTTCAATGACCCTGACAGGATCAGACCATCTAGATACTTTCTTGTGTAATAGTCCACCCAACTTTACTCGCACAAAATCACCAATCCGTATTCTGCAAATATTGTACTTCTTCTTGGAAGTATGTTGAACCATCCTTTCCTGGTATCTTCCAATTTTATCCTTCAACTCTTTGAAATCCACCTCATAAGAAGAATCACCTTTTAACCACCAGGGTAAAAGTCGAGAACCTGGTTTTCTCCCACGTAACAACTCAAATGGAGACAAACCAGTCACCGAGTTAGGAGACAAGCGATAAGTTAACAAAGTCGCTTGAAGAGCTTTCTTCCACTTCAAATCACTCTTCACAGCCAACTGGCAAGATTCCTTGATAACCCTGTTGAACCTCTCAACTTGGCCGTTAGCTTGTGGAAAGTAATTCAAAGTTCTTTTATGCACAATGCCACATTTACTAAGAAAATCTTCAAATTCCCTACTGATGAACTGTGGACCATTGTCCGAAATAAGTTCCTCCGGTAAACCTTCCCTTGCAAATATTTCATCAAGAAATTCAATCACATGTTCAGAAGAAATTCTCTCAACAATTTTTAACTCAGGCCATTTTGAGAAGTAGTCAATTAGAACTAATGTGAATAACTCGCTACCAGATTGGTAATTGAAAGGTCCAATAATGTCAATAGCTAATCTCCGCCAAGGACCATTGGCATATTCAATGGGAGACGTGTCAACGGTAACACTTTTCACAGATTTGTCACTTAACGAGCAAGGAGAACAATTCCTAACCCAGTTATCCACCATAGAATCGACACCAGGCCACCAGTAGTGCTCTCTAATTCTCCTTTTAGTAGTAGACATGCCCATGTGTCCTTCATGTGCTAATTTGCAAATCGTTTCCCTTAGTTTCAAAGGAGGTATAATTTTATCAGACCTGACAATAATATTTTTACTCAACATTAATTCATCCATGCCCTTGTAAAATGACGCCAATTCACCAGAAAGTTTCCTTTCTTCAGGCCAACCCTTGGTCAAAAACTGCTTAACTAGACTCAAGACATCATCACTTTCCATAGCTTCTAACCAAACTTTCTCAGACAAAACCAAAGAACCCTCTTGATTTAAAACCACATTCACATCTGCAAGGGAGTATGCAACATCACAATCAACACTTTTACCAACGGTAACACTTGCAGGAAAACGTGACATACAATCCGCATGGACATTCAAACGTCCTGGAACATACACAACTTCGCAACGATATTCTTGTAATTTGGCTGCTAACCTTGCTAAATGAGCAGTAAGTACTCTTCCTCCACCTGCAGACAACATAGTGATCAAAGGTTTGTGGTCAGTTCTTAAAGAAAATTTCGTTCTCCACAAAAATTGCCTAAAGTGCTGAGATGCCCAAGTGCAGGCAAGTAACTCCCTCTCAATAGTTGAATAATTCTTTTCAGCATCACGTAAAGCTCTAGAAGCGTAAGACACAACAAACTCACCAGACCTATCTTTCTGCATTAATACAGCACCTAACCCAACATTACTCGCATCAACATAGACAATGCGCTCTTTACCCACTGAGTATGGTTTCAAAAATGGAGCCTCAACAATTTTGCGTTTAAGAATTTCAAAAGATTCTTGTTGTTCCTTGCCCCACTCAAACTTAGCATTTTTTTTTAGTAAAACCCTCAATGGATGTGCAATGTCTGAATAATTTTTTACAAATTTACCATGAAATTCAGTCAAGCCTAAAAAGGAAAGTAATGGTTCTTTCGACTTAGGTGCAGAAGCATTGACAATACTTTGAACATGGTTGACCTTGGGTTTAATACCATCTTTTGAAATTTCATGGCCTAGGTACTCTACTTTATCCTGTCTAAACTTGCATTTAGTGAGTTTTAACGTAAGACCCTTAGATTTGACTTTTTCTAAGACGGACATTAGGTTCTCATCATGTTCAATGTTGTCTTTCCCAAAAATCAAAATATCATCCTGGAATGCTATGGCCCCTTTGCATTCCATCAATAACTCCTTCATTAAACGCTGGAAAACAGAGGCTGCACTAGCCAAACCAAAAGGCATGCGCAAATATTGGAACATCCCTTCTGGGGTGACAAATGCGGTCAATTCCTGGAGTCTTCATGTAACTCCACCTGGTGGTAAGCGCTAGCCAAATCAATGGAAGAAAAAACAGTAGCCCCAGATAATGCAGCAATTAACTCGTGTATATTTGGTAAGGGGTGTTTATCTATCCAAATTTCTTTGTTAAGACTGCGAAGATCCGCACATAAGCGAAGTTCGCCTGAACTCTTAAGTGATATTACGAAGGGCGAAACCCAAGGGGACGATTCGATAGGCTCAATTATATTCTTTTTTTCCAAATCACCTAACATTTCCTTTAGTTTTGGCCTCACTCTGTGCCTCACGGGAACAGCACTATCATTCAAGATGATTTTGTGTTTAAAATCAACGTATTTTCCTAATCTCTCGTCAAAGATTTCAGGAAATTTTTCCAAAACCTTCTTAGTGAAACTAGGTGTGTCTATGGTTAAATTCACCATAGAGTCAGCTATTGACTTCTTAAAACGAGGCTCATCAACATAAACTGGAGGATCTGCATTTGGATCTAATTTAATTCCTAAACCACGTTGGTGAGGCCAACTGAGAATAGATACCCCTTTAGTAGCAACATAAACTTTTGCTTTGAATTCCCAATTCTTGAAGATTAATTTTGCCCAGAAAAACCCCTCTAGAGCAATCTTTTGTCCCGTGTACCCACCAGGATATATGTCTGGACTTAACAGTTTTCTTTGGCACCACAATTGTTCAAAAATGTCCTTGCCAATAATGGTGTACCACGCACAGGAATCAACAAAAATTTAAACGGGTTTGTCATCCATCAAGGTAGTACAAGAAGGAAAATTCTTTTGAACACACTCATCCACAGAAAGTATACAGTTCAAACTATTAAGAACCTCTTCTTCTTCATGTGAGATATAATTGATTCTCTGTCCAGACCTGCATACATTACCAAAAT
Source organism: Lissotriton helveticus (assembly GCF_964261635.1). Taxonomy (NCBI): domain Eukaryota; kingdom Metazoa; phylum Chordata; class Amphibia; order Caudata; family Salamandridae; genus Lissotriton; species Lissotriton helveticus. The sequence continues at coordinate 1,450,811,657 of NC_136065.1, forward strand.
GCCCCTTTTTCTTGCACTTTACGCATATTTTGTCCCAAGCAGAACAACCTCTGTAATTGCCTACATGACTGGAACTTCCACATCTATAGCAGAGTATAGTACCCCTTTTCACAAAACCTCTGTTATCATTGGCGTTTCTTACATATTCTTTCCTGAAATTGGTTTTACTACCGGAAACACTCAAAGTAGGTTGACTTTTAACAATAGCTACTTCTACATCAGGAACATGTGTCTTCAGATTTTTCCCTCGAATTTCGGACACAAATAATTCAGAATGTTCAATTCCTTTAGCTATGTTCACTACTGCAGCTAAAGTAGTCTCTGTTCCTAACCAAAGTCTTTCTTGGATCTTTTTGCTTTTAGTTTTCATCATTATTTGGTCCCTAAGAACTTGCTCATATGATATAGTCTCAAAAGAACATGTACAAGCAAGTGAACGTAATGCTGCTACGTAATCCTCAATAGTTTCATCTGCCTTCTGTTCGCGAGAATAAAATTTGAACCTTTCCATTACGGTGTTTATTCTTCTACCAAAACGAATTTTCATTTGCTTGGCGGCTTTATCAAAAACATTCATATCACCAGCATCTTCTAAAGGTGGTAAGTTGTCAAATTCTTTAAACCCAGCACCCCCAAGACAATGTCTCAAAAGAGCAAGTTTTCTTTTTGCAGAACAATCATCTTTTTCTAAAACTTCTACATAGGCAATAAACATAGGATACCAGAGATCCCATCCTCGTCGCCAATAAATGTGTAGTAAGTTCACCACACAAGAAGTAGGTTCCAGGTAGATTTATTATAAGAGGAACAGCTTAACAACCACTAGTAGGAGGAGAAGTCCTCCAAGCATCCACCTCTCAGTAACGGTACAGCAAATCCATCACAAACATTCTACATGAAATGGTCACGATCTAAATGACATAAGTAAATTCCAAATGACATGGCGTCATGGAATACCACAGTCATCATCCGTAGACTTCCTGCCATCCCTCCCCACCGCTCTTACCTGCACGGACCACTCCTGCGTGGGACTTATAGGTCATTAAATATGCAATTAGGTGCATACCAGTTCAACATGTTTTTAGGGATCAGAGCAAAACAGTGGCCATTGCACAGTAGTGTCTCATAGGGCAGATTCTAAAACCCACATTTAAATCTACCACAAAGTGGGACGGGTCGCGTAAAATGGGGCGTTTTTCTAAAATTCAGTTTTACATGACATTACATAATTCATTACATTTAACAGTATGAAAGAGACAAATATGAATTTTCTATTTATTGTTTTCTGTTATGTTGTGTTTAAACGTGTTATTTCTTATTTATATAAAAAGTGTGAGGACGAAAGCATTGAATTTGCTAACCTCTGTGCCTTCAACAATGTTGCAGTCTCAATGGGTCCACTGAAGGCACAAAACCTTTGCTGATTGGGTGTAATTTCTAGTGAGTCCCCTAAGCAAAGATTTTAATTTTTTTAAAGCAAAAAATAAATGTCCCATAAATTCCAGATTTTCTGCAGGCAAGAGAGAGACATTTCTTAGGTTTCCTGTTTAGGACTGCCTCCGAAAAATGTACAGTGAAACACTGCCCTCAATAGGACAGATGTTCTTTTTTATATTGACCAATGAGCCTTCTTTCACAGTTCCACCAGCGAGACAGTGGAGGCCCAACTCCCAGAACCATGGCTCATCCCATCTTTTAAAACTCTTGAAGAACTGCAAGATAATACAGATAGGACATCCTCTGCTTTTTGGCAGAGGTTTCACAGCTCGCCTCTAAATGTGCCCAAAGTCTTTTATATCTGTGCACTTAATATTATGTAACATGGATATTCTGGACTTTCAATAGTCCTCTCGCATAATTGTTTGAATTCCTCTAATCTATTATCTACTATACAAAATACCACCCAAGTACACACTTAAACCTATACTGACATAAGCATTAAGGATTGGGGGGGGCATATATTATTCATTTTGAGGACAAAGACCACTATTGTATACCAGCAGCAAAATGATTCACTCTTTTGTCAATGTAGATAAAAATCAAAATGTTGGAGATTATTATTAGACATTATTTAAAATAATCTTTAAAATGCATCCATCTTAATGAACGTTTCAGAATTAAATGTGTAATTTCTGAGCTATCAAAAGCACAGTTCAAAGCAAATAAATAGTTATGCAATTAATTTCTCGACTCCAGGGTGTTCATCCAGCATGAAAAAAAAAACTTAACCTTTAGTATTTTTCAGCTCTTCAATTAGATAGCAGGCTTCCTCCTGTATCCGTTCCTCAATGCTTCTCTTCCCCATTCCAAAATTCCGTAGGGTCAATAAAGAAAAACGACGGATCTCCTTCCATCGCGATCCATTGGAAAAGATAGGTCCTAGATGAAAAAATGAGGGAGAAATGATTTTATTATTATAATATCAATATTTTTCTTTTAAGATGGCACCAGGCAGCTGTATTTAAGGAAGATACATCGACGTCTACCAGGTAGAAATATTTTATTATATTGTTCAGTTATTAAAGCATGGCAGATATCTAATGTTGAAAGTGCATTATTAGTAGTAGTAATAAGGCTACAATTACAATAAAAGGTTTAGCCATGGTCTCAATAAATTATTCCCTTGCTCATCCCTCGGTAGGTGGTAACGAGCATGCAGGCATAATTTTAGAGACAGGTGTGTAAAGCATTTAAAAACAGCAATACATTAAATAAGTAGGACACACCAAAAAATGAAATTCCAACTGTAGTTTGTAAAAAAAGCGTATATATTTATGAACAAATAGGTACGAAAATGACAAAGCATCCAATGTAGGAAAGCAAAGATATGAATTTAAAAAAATGAAATGTAAAACGAATGTTTAGAAGCAAATAGCGCTCAAAGGGTTACCAAAAAGGTCGTGGTGGACCAGGACAAAGTCAAGAGTTGTCATTGTACACCCTGTGGTGGGCACCATGGGGTGCCCACCACAGGGTGTACGCTTTTCCCCTCCCACCCCTTTTTGCTATGAGAGCCTGTGTACATACCTGTACACAGGCTCCCATAGCGTTCAATGGGAGTCTGAGCGAACCGCGTCCATAAGCATACGACTGAATCGTACTCGCTCGTTCGGACTCACGGAGCACGTTTCACTCAGAAAGCCCTCTGGATCCAAGTCGAACAAGGGCTTTCCTAGCGAGATCGGAATCGGGCCCTAAGTGTAGAATACGGTACAAAATGGGGTGGTGATGGACGGAGAATCTGAACCAATCCAACACTGACACCCTGTCAAAAGATCTGGGTTTGATCCATCACCTTTCTTTAGCCCACTCTGCCACCCCAGTTCATACATGGCTATATGCAAATCAGTCTGACCCTGTGCCTCATGGGAACAGTCCAGCCCGAACTGCCAAGCCTTGCCTTCCCTGGACCGGAAACAAGCTTCCGAGGACCGGTTTCTGGCATTCCAGCCATCTTCAGCCCGGCTTGCTTGAATCCAGTGGCAAAGTGAGCAAGAGACTCACGTCTGAGCATACCCTGCCACACTTATGGCGGCCAAAAGCGGTACAAAAGGGGGTGGTGATGGACGGAGCATCTGAACCAATCAAACACTGTCACCCAGTCAAAAGATCAGGGTTTGATCCATCACCGTTCTTTAGCCCACTCTGCCACCCCAGTTCAGACATGGCTATATGCAAATCAGTCTGACCCTGTGCCTCATGGGAACAGTCCAGCCCGAACTGCCAAGCCATGCCATCCCTGGACCGGAAACAAGCTTCCGAGGACCGGTTTCTGGCATTCCAGCCATCTTCAGCCCGGCTTGCTTGAATCCAGTGGCAAAGTGAGCAAGGGACTCACGTCTGAGCATACCCTGCCACACTTATGGCGGCCAAAAGCGGTACAAAAGGGGGTGGTGATGGACGGAGCATCTGAACCAATCAAACACTGCCACCCAGTCAAAAGATCTGGGTTTGATCCATCACCGTTCTTTAGCCCACTCTGCCACCCCAGTTCAGACATGGCTATATGCAAATCAGTCTGACCCTGTGCCTCATGGGAACAGTCCAGCCCGAACTGCCAAGCCATGCCTTCCCTGGACCGGAAACAAGCTTCCGAGGACCGGTTTTTGGCATTCCAGCCGTCTTCAGCCCGGCTTGCTTGAAGCCAGTGGCAAAGTGAGCAAGGGACTCACGTCTGAGCAAACCCTGCCACACTTATGGCGGCCAAAAGCGATACAAAAGGGGGTGGTGATGGACGGAGCATCTGAACCAATCAATCACTCACACCCAGTCAAAAGATCTGGGTTTGATCCATCACCGTTCTTTAGCTCACTCTGCCACCCCAGTTCAGACATGGCTATATGCAAATCAGTCTGACCCTGTGCCTCATGGGAACAGTCCAGCCCGAACTGCCAAGCCATGCCTTCCCTGGACCAGAAACAAGCTTCCGAGGACCGGTTTCTGGCATTCCAGCCGTCTTCAGCCCGGCTTGCTTGAATCCAGAGGCAAAGTGAGCAAGGGACTCACGTCTGAGCAAATCCTGCCACACTTATGGCGGCCAAAAGTGGTACAAAAGGGGGTGGTGATGGACGGAGCATCTGAACCAATCAAACACTCACACCCAGTCAAAAGATCTGGGTTTGATCCATCACCGTTCTTTAGCTCACTCTGCCACCCCAGTTCAGACACGGCTGTATGCAAATCAGTCTGACCCTGTGCCTCATGGGAACAGTCCAGCCCGAACTGCCAAGCCATGCTTTCCCTGGACCAGAAACAAGCTTACGAGGACCGGTTTCTGGCATTCCAGCCGTCTTCAGCCCGTCTTGCTTGAATCCAGTGGCAAAGTGAGCAAGGGACTCACGTCTGAGCATACCCTGCCACACTTATGGTGGCCAAAAGCGGTACAAAAGGGGGTGGTGATGGACGGAGCATCTGAACCAATCAAACACTCACACCCAGTCAAAAGATCTGGGTTTGATCCATCACCGTTCTTTAGCCCACTCTGCTACCCCAGTTCAGACATGGCTATATGCAAATCAGTCTGACCCTGTGCCTCATGGGAACAGTCCAGCCCGAACAGCCAAGCCATGCCTTCCCTGGACCGGAAACAAGCTTCCGAGGACCGGTTTCTGGCATTCCAGCCGTCTTCAGCCCGGCTTGCTTGAATCCAGTGGCAAAGTGAGCAAGGGACTTACGTCTGAGCATACCCTGCCAACTTAGGGCGAACAAAGAAAAACCAAAGGTGGTGATGGACGGAGCGTTGACAATACAAACACTTACCCCCAGTCAACTGATCTGGGTTTAATCCATCACCGTTCTTTAGCTCACTCCGCCACCCCAGTTCAGACATGGCCATATGCAAATCCGTCTGACCCTGTGCCTCATGGGAACAGTCCAGCCAAAAACTGCCAAGCCATGTCTTCCCTGGACCGGAATCAAGCTTCCCAGGACCGGTTTCTGGCATTACAGCCGTCTTAAGCCGGGCTTGCTTGACTCCAGTGGCAAAGTGAGCAAGGGACTCACGTCTGAGCATACCCTGCCAACTTAGGGCGAACAAAGAAAAACCAAAGGTGGTGATGGACGGAGCGTTGACAATACAAACACTCACCCCCAGTCAACTGATCTGTGTTTAACCCATCAACGTTCCTTAGCTTACTCCGCCACCCCAGTTCAGACATGGCCATATGCAAATCAGTCTGACCCTGTGCCTCATGGGAACAGTCCAGCCCGAACTGCCAAGCCATGTCTTCCCTGGACCTGAATCAATCTTCCCAGGACCGGTTTCTGGCATCACAGCCGTCTTCAGCCGGGCTTGCTTGACTCCAGTGGCAAAGTGAGCAAGGGACTCACGCCTGAGCATACCCTTCCAGCTTAGGGCGAACAAAGAAAAACCAAAGGTGGTGATGGACGGAGCGTTGACAGTACAAACACTCACCCCCAGTCAACTGATCTGGGTTTAATCCATCACCGTTCTTTAGCTCACTCCGCCACCCCAGTTCAGACATGGCCATATGCAAATCTGTCTGACCATGTGCCTCATGGGAACAGTCCAGCCCGAACTGCCAAGCCATGTCTTCCCTGGATCGTAATCAAGCTTCCCAGGACCGGTTTCTGGCATTACAGCCATCTTCAGCCGGGCTTGCTTGACTCCAGTGGCAAAGTGAGCAAGGCACTCACATCTGAGCATACCCTGCCAACTTAGGGCGAACAAAGAAAAACCAAAGGTGGGGATGGACGGAGCGTTGACAATACAAACACTCACCCCCAGTACAATGCATTCAAATGCTTACAGACTCGGATCGCTCAGACTCCCATTGAACTCTATGGGAGCCTTTGTACTGAACGCGTAGGCATGCCCTGATAACAAAAAGGGGTGGGTGGGGAAAAGCATACACCCTGTGGCGGGCACCACTGTGCATGCATGGGAAGGGGGACTCACATCGGAGGGCTCCAGATGATTGGGGCCAGCTATGGGCCCCAAAAGAACGATTCCAGCAGCTTTTATGACTCAGACACCGAATCGTGAAGGCTGTTCGAATCGTGCATCGTACTTACTTGCTCGTAAACAGAGTCCATTGAGCTGTATGAAGCGTCTGCGTACGAGTCGTACGGATGGGATCGGGTTGGGAGACGATTTGGTCGGCGCGTATGCGATCTTTGCATCGTACTTGGTCGATTGGACCTGTGTACAATTCGGTCAAAAAAGGGCTACGAATCGGATCCATAAAAGCCAAATCCGATTCGTAGGCCTTCCTAGCGGGATCGGAATGGACCCCTTAATTGTAAAAAGTTATACAATGAAAAGATTGTTGAAAAATATATGTTACTAAAAATGTACACTATGGGGCCGATTTCGATCTCGGTCAGAAAGCTCTCTGACTGAGCCGGATCCAGAGTGTTTTCCCGCCGAGTCGGAGTCCTGCAGTCTGACCAGGGGAGTATGATGCGGCCGTATGCTGCCGGACTCGGTTCGGTCGGACTCCCATAAAAGTCAATGGGAGCTGGTCGTACCACACGTACATGGGCTCCCATTGACTGTATGGGTACTTCTCACGCAAGGGCGCCCCCTACAGTGGGTACGCGTTGGTGCCATCTGCACCGTACATGCCTGTGTTGGGGAGATCCTTGGGTCTCCCCCTGTGTCCGAGTCATAGAGCTGCGGGTGACAGGGGGTCCGACGCGGACCCCCAAAGGCAACTTCCCGGACGTTTTGTGAGCCAGACACCTTCGGCTCGCAACGGCTGTCAGACACATGCATCGTACTGGCTTGGTCGTAAATCGCATACATTGCATGCCACCGTTAGCTTACAGCCAAGATGTATGGAGCGGATCGGATCTGGAATGACTCGGTCGGTGATTTTCAAGTAGCTCGCATCGTACTGGCTCGGTCGTACAGCTGTAGTAGCTGGGCGGAAAACACACGAACGGCTCATCGTTTTTGGTACCCTTCCAATCCTGATTGGAATCGGCCCCTATCTGTAATAATGTAATGCATACTTACATTATAAATAAATAAAATATAACTTACCAAAAAAATGATATGTTCAAAATGTGTATAAAAACCAATGAATAACTACATCTATTCACTATTATATAAAACAGAAAAATGTTGAGTGCTGACTATACTTAAAAATTATGAGGCCTATTAGGATGGCAGTAGCAACTACCGGACCGGGGGCGGCCATCCGCCCGCGATCAAAACCCTGAAAACTGCCTATCCGATTAGCATTGCGGTCATGACCGCAGCAGTATGATTTTCCGCCTGCCTTTTTTCCGCCGGTTGCAGTCCGCCCGCTTGCCTGGTATGCGGAGCTGGACTGCTACAATTGTGGCGGATCAGGGCCAAGCACCGCCGGCACTATTATGATGCCGGTGGTAGCCAGCCTTCCGTAGCGGTGGGACCACCATGAAAAGGCATGCGGAGATTGTCTCCTGGGGTCCATTGCGGGGGCCTGTGTAGGTACACTGGGGGGGTAACCATATTATCTCCCTACATGTCCTTGTACCAGATGACAGGCACTGCACTGTGCAGTGCCTGCAACACAGTGCAGGGACATGCAGGACAAGCTTTTTTGGACATTGTGGCAGTGCAACCGTCGCAATGTTAACTGCCAGAATCCAACCACAGCTGTCAGATTTCAACTGCGGAGCATACTAATTGGACCCGCAGTTTCTCGTGGTCCTAGCAGGCGGTTTGTTCCCGCTACCAGGGTGGTGATTTTCCGACTGCCATCCTAATAGACCCCTAAATGTTCATCTATAAATATCTAAAAAATATGCAATGTATCCAAAAATATATTTTTTTCATATCTCTGTATACCAATATATATAAGATTGTAAATAAAATAACATGCATATTATTACTTCTCTTGAGTCTTTGAATCAAAATAAAAACATACATACAATATTAACATGCTTCTGTATTTAATTTATAATTTTTTAATTCCTGTATGTCTAATAAAATAATCATGTAACATGAATGTACTTTTATTTTTGTTTAATACACGTATAATGATATCAATAACCTTACTCCAAAATAAAGCAATCATTTTTAACTATTCCCACTACACTCTATATTAACTCAGGGAAGGTGCAGAACACTAAACATATATAATTTACTATTCCCACTCCAAACTATAATAACTCAGGGAAGGTGCTGGACACCAAACATATATAATTTACTATTCTCACTCCAATTAAACATAAATCAGTGAAGGTGCTGGACACTAAACATATATAATATACTATTCCCGCTCCTATTAAAAATAAATCAGGGCAGGTGCTGGGCACTAACCATGTGTAATTGTCTATTCCCACTCCAAACCATATTAACTCAGGGAAGGTGCTGGACACTAAATATGTATAATTTACTATTCCCACTCCAAAACATAATTAATCAGGGAAGGTGCTGGACACTAAACATATATAAATTACTATTCCTATTCCAATTTATAATGATCACGGAAGGTGATGGACACTAACATATATAATTTACTATTCCAAATCAAACTATATAAATTCAATGAAATTTCAAAACAACATACACATAAAATTAAAATACCCAAATAATAAATATCATAAACACATATAAGATAAAATTAAAATACCCAAATATTAAATATCATAAACACATATAAGATAATACATTTAAAGTATATATATATTAACGTATTCACAATTAAACAAAAATGTAAACATATGTATTCACAGAAATTAAAAACATATTTTTTATTAATTTACATGTTTTAAACATTATTAATTACAAACCAAAACATTGAACCTTTTAAAAATTAATAATGTAAAAAATTAATCTATACACTATTTTAAATGTATCATTATTATTACACATTTGTAATATCTAAAATATATATGTATACCATATCAACACAAAACACCTCTACATTAAACACATATTTATTTATTCTTTTACAATTATTCTTTTTTAAATGTATTTCCATACATTATATTCAATACACACAAAGTTTCCTAAAATTATTTAATGTATCTCACTATAGAAAAAATATTTTAAAAATATTTGTTATAATATATTTTTTTTAAATAAATCACCTGAAAAAAAAACATCACACTCATGAAAAAAATGTTTACATTATTAAAAATACATTACCAATTTGTTTGGGGATTTCTTTTTTTTTAAACAACATTCCTCCCCTTTTAACCCAAAATTGCACCCATAAATTTGAATATAAATTACTTAAATATTCTAAATGTTATTTTAAAAAAATTACTTTTTTTTAAACAATCTTCAATTTTATCCCCTATAACCTCAAAATCTCTCTCATAAAAATTAATTTTAATATTATTATTAATTTGAAGATTTAAATTGTTATCATTATTAATTTTAAAACACTCCCCACCCTTTTCCCCTATAAACCCAACATCCCGCCCCTAAAATAAAATCATAATTTCATTAATATAATTTGTAATATTTAAAATGTAAAATTATACATTTTTAAAACACTCCACACCGTTATCCCCTATAAACCCAACATCCTGCTCCTAAAACAAAATTTCAAAAATAAATATCACAATAATTATAACGTTTACAAACATATACTATAATACAAAAAATAACATATACCAAAACAATATTTTTTAATAACGATATTTTAGTAATCAATATTTTTGACAACGATATTTAAACAAAACAGTAAATCGATATTAATCACATCGATATTTTAAACAACTACATTTTTGACTATCAACATTTAAAACTCAATATTATGACACAACGATATTTAAAACTGAATATTGTGTCTACTTACCCCCGGGGATAGGCGCTTTCCCTAACGCTGTGGGGGCGGGAGGGGGACAACCACCCCTGTGCCAACAAAAAAGAGGCCTACTCTTGCTGTGCATGGCCTTGAGCACTGAGCAGCAGCTGTTGGATGCTTTTTTCACCCAAAACTCCACAAGTGCCATGCAACGCTGTGGACGGGATTACGCATTTTTGGGTGGCCAGTTTGGCCACATGGTCTAGACTCTGACAAGTAAGGCCTAGTGGCCAGCTTCTACTGCACACGGGCAAAGACCATAAGCAGATATTGCTGGCAATTATTTTAAACATATAATCAATAAAATTCACTTAAAATGTAAAAAAAATAAACCATAATGTACTTTGCTCTGCATAAGACTGGCAGCGCACAACTCTTCCTTCCACTATTTCTGCTTTGATGTTCATCAATGCTCTGTTGTGACTGCTGCTCTTCTCCTTCTATAAAAACTGACTGGCTTCTCTGAGCTCTACTTTTAAACTTTCCTAACACTTCTATGCAGAGGTTTCCCAGACCGTTCTTTCCCACTCCTGTGCTAACCCTTCTCTTCGCAACAATTCAATGCTTGTGTGAGGTCCAGTCCTGGATGTCATTCCACTCCGTCCACCTTAAAACATCCAAAGCTGAAATGTTTTTTGTTTGCACACTGCTTCCTCATGTCTGACTGTTGGACCTGGCCCTTTTTGCAGGGTTACCCAACAAACATTTTAACTTCTTCCATTTTTCTGACCTGTTTTTGTTGACTTTAGGACTCTTGGCACTTTACCACTGTTAATCAGTGTTAAAGTGCATGTGCTCTCTCCTTTAAAGATGGTATGATTGGCTCACATCTGTATGGGACATTTAATTTACCTGTAAGCCCCTTTTACAGTGGTCTACCATAAACCCAGGGCATGTAAATTAAATGCTACCAGTGAGCCTGCAGCATTGCTGGCGAAACCCACAGAAGCAGCCTTTCAAACCTGTCTCACACCTCGTCCACTGCAGGGCTTTCATGCTCAGTTTACTGCCACATTGACTTGGCCTTTAAAGTTACTTGCCCATCCTGAAATACCCTGTTTGCTACATACAGGTCACCCCTAAGGTAGGCCTTAGGTAGCCCATTGGGCAGGGTGCTGTGCAGGTAAAACATATGACATGTGCCTCTGTTGTGTGACTTGTCCTGGTAGTGACACGCAGCCTATTCAGTTTCTCACTGCTCTGAGGCCTGCTCCGCTGTTAGGTTTGCATTGGGATTTCCCTGATATGTGATTCTGTGGCAATTTCTGATCTGAAAGGAGTAGCGTTGCCAAGTTTAGATTAGAGGTGATAAATTCTGCTGGTGTAGGTGGATGTTTTATTACTCCTTTCAGCAGCTAAAACATCTATTTTGGAGAAGGGACTCTCCTTTGTGCCATCTAGGCCAACAGACTTTGTGAAAATGAAACTGGAAGCGATGGCGTTTTGTCGCAAATTTTGTTTGAAAACTTTCTTCAAGGAACAAATGGATACGAGTAACAACGAAGTGTCAGGATTTAAGAGAAAGTCAGGTTTCTGTCCCCGACTAATAAGATTCCGAAAGAGGTTGTGACCTTCGCAAAAACAGTACTATCTGGAATCGTAGAAATGGAGAGTAAGAGGCAATATGTTAAATTTAATCTCCCTAAGAGCCAAAAGGAAGCTATTGTTTCCTTAAAAACGATATGTCGCTAGTAATTAAACAAGCGGACAAGGGAGGATCAATTGTCCTCTGGGATGTGTCGAGGTATAAGGCCGAAGTTATGAGACAACTAGAGGATACGAGTTGTTATAGGAGAAGTGGAAAAAATCCTACATTGGAACTTCAAGGTCAATTGTTTAGTATCCTTCAGAAAGGATTTGACCAAGGGATTTTAGATCCCAAGGAATATTCATTTTTACAGAACAAAACGCTCAGAGTTCCAGTGTTCTACGTCCTGCCAAAAGTTCATAAGTGTGAAAAAAAAAACGTCAGGCCAATAGTGTCGGGCTGTGACTCCCTGATTGAGCCCATCTCCAAATATATTGATTTCTTTTTAAAACCTTTAATCCAAGAGATTCCTGCTCACTTACAGGACACTACGGCATTCATTAACAGACTGGCCACAATTGAATTTGATGCCACAATGCTGTTGATGGTAACAATGGGCGCGGTGTCCCTGTATACCCAAATTCCCCAAGAGGAGGCGTTGGAGGCTTTGACATATTTTTGGGATACCAGAGAAAAACTGATGAGAGTCCCAACAAGTTTTATCATTGAGTTAGCCAAATTTGCCGTCCAGAAAAATTATTTTTCATTTGGATCTGATTTTTTTTATCAAACAAAGGGAGTAGCAATGGGCTGTTCATTTGCCCCAGAGTTGGCGGTGTTGTTCATGGGTCTCTATGAAGACAAATTTGTATATAACAATAACCCTTTCATTGAGTGCATTTCTAATTGGATGCGCTATATCGATGATGTTTTTTTGATTTGTACTAATCAAACGAGGGAGGAGGAAATACTAATCCTTCAGTTTCCTATATTCAATCCAACTAATTAAAGGGGAAGGATCACTTGTCCTGCATGAACCAGGGTATGCAAGAGATAGACAAAGTGTCTCCAATAAAAAACCCTCATGCAAGTGTTGGGAAGTAAGGGTAGTGGTATATCTTGATTCTTCATACACGTATGTGCATAATCATAGGGTTGATTTTCGGTATGCAGCCTCCACCAGGAGGATCTTACCCATAGATAAAAACAGTAGTGACCCAGGGATGTGGACAGTGTTCAGTTAAAACACCCGTACAGCCAGATACTTGTCTTTATTGGGTCTGGATTCGGGTTGCCCCTTATGGGGAATGCTGAAGAAGTGCGTTCTTTGAAAAAATTAAGAATTCAGAACGCGCTAGCAATTAGTGAAAATAAAAATAAAAATGGCCGACATGTTTCTGCCCCATCTGCAGGTATTCGGACTTATGGGCTTTCTTCAGGACCAATCGTGATAAGTGAGAGTGGTGCAAGTCTACAAAATTATTGCAAACAGGTATAAGAAAAGGGAAATTATCAACCTGTTTCTTCTCTTTTGGGTCTCAGTGTACCTGCAACAAATAATACATACATTTACAGTAAGACATACATGGGTTAGGGTAAGGGGAGACATATAAAGTAGTACTAGACTACTATTCCAAAATCGATTTTGTCGCAACTTAAAATGGCAATACTTTACAGGCCCCCCAGTAAATGGCAGTGTCAACTCTCTCTTTCTCCACAAACGTGTTACATGCAAAAAGGATGCCAAACCATGATAATTGAGGTATTGGTAAGCTAATTTGTGTTCATGCAAGGTCATCTTGTTGTTAAACCTGTATTCACTCCCACGCGCTCCTAAAATGTGTACTATTGCGCTTACAACCTTGAAAAGGCCAACACTCGCATGCGTGCTCATAAATCATGTTATGCTACTGAAGGTGTGGGTAACACATCACACTCTGCGGTATTAGGATCTACACATACCTGGAGTGTATGTAGATTACACCTCCTTCGGGTATTGCAATGGCCTCGAGGGGGCTAAACCCAAAGAAGAGTAAAAAAGCTTTAGTTAACGGTTTCATAATACTTGCGGTTGAGTCGAGCTGTTGAGATCTCTGCCGTCTACCTGATGCACCTTTCCTCGTGCTTCGCGTTACGCTGAAGCTGCCTATTGCGACCCGGAAGTAGCTGCACAGCGATACCGGGATCACTTTTGCAATTCCATTGCGATAGAACTCGAAAACAGACTCTCGGTGTGAGCGGTAGTCCGTGGACAGGATTGGTAATGATTAATAGGCTTTAACACGGTGAATAATAAAAGTCAAAATCATTTTTATAATGTTTGCGCTTCATTAAATGAGCATTCGGTGGTAGAAAAACAGACTTGATCAAATTACGGGAAGAAGCTAAGAAGCGTTCCCGGGTCTCTCATCGCAGTTCTTTTGCGGTGGAAAACAGAAATAGACGAACGGTCATTGAGGTAGTCTATAGATTGTTATGCAAAAATGATAAGAAGGCTTAAATAAAGGATCATACTTTGTTATCCAAGCTTAATTAGTGAACATGAGGAGTATGATAATTACCATGTTCGGTTCAAAAGTTAGGACTGATTATTCTCTGAACCCTAATGTTCTCATGCATGGAAACCCAATCAGTGTGCAACATGATAGATGGGGTGAAATGATAAGCAGTTACCAAGTTGTTTACCCTGGTGTAAAGCACCGGACGCTTTATACGACTGCTTTGTGGTAGGTGGTCGGATTTAACATATAAACACCCCTTTAATGTACTGGCAAAACAAGTTACAGAAAGATCCCCTATGTCAAGGAAACCAGCATTTTGTACTTTCTCTCATCTCTTGGTGAAAGTGGGACCAAGGTGGTCATTTATGAGTGGGCTCTGATGTCCGCTATAAAGCAATTAAGGTCACCAGATGGTGCTAAAAAAGTGCAGATATCTTTGTTGTTGGTCTAGAGCTCTGTCGTGGATATGCTTACATCCGTACCGTTGAGGCGGCGGAGGAATTCATTTTAACAGGCTCAACCAAGGAATATTATCGTTCAGGCCTCTGATGTCAGTTCCCAAACGATGGATCCAATGTTGTTCCTTTTCGAAAAGGATTTTATCTGCATTTCTGGCCTTTGTTCTCTAGGGTTTCCAAAACAACCCAATTGAGTTCTTCCTGTGTGGCCTTTTTCCAGATAATGATTGGCCATCTTCGTGGTACTTCTCTTGCATTTTACGTTGCTTCGGTGCTCTCCGATCCTCTGCTTTACTTTTCTGCATGTCATTCCGATGTATCTCATCTGACAGGGGCAGGTTATCATGTACACCACATGACTAGTGTTGCAGTTAGTGTGTTTTAATATCTTCCTTCTGAAGTTGGGGAGAAGTTGTAGCTCTTTTGTCGGTTGGGTCAGGCTGCAGACTGAACATGAGCCACATGGATAGTGGCCAGTAACTGGGGCATTTCCCCATAAATTTGTTCTTTATCGCTGTGTCGAGGGTGGTGGTCTTGTGTGGACAAGAATGTCCTTTAGATTGCGACTCCGTTTGTTGGCAAACCTGGGTTTTGGCCATGTGAGTATCCCTGACGTCAAGATCCTCCAATTCTTATTGACGATCTTCTTAACTTTATCGGTCACTGGGCTGTAAGTTGTGACACAAGTCGTCGATCCTGATTTTGGAAAAACAGGCAGCAGATACCGTGTGGACTTGTTGGTGGAATGAGAGGTTAGAATCCCATCTGACCCCTAGATTTTTTACTGATTCTTTTGGCTGGGGGGCACTCAATTCAAGGGGCCACCAGATGTTGGGGTCTAATGGGGATGGTTGATGAAAGAATAATACCTCCATTTTCCCGGCATTAAGCCGGAGAAAGTTGTTATCCATCCATTTGGCTATGGTTCGGAGGCAATTCTTTAGTGGGTCGAAAGTGAATTGAGTGGGGCTGTCAAAGGTGAACAGGAGTTGAATGTCATCTGCGTAAGATGTTGCCTTTATTCCTGTTTGAGCAATGATTTCAGCTAGGGGCGAAAATAAACATTGAACAGGAGAGGGCTCAGTGAGGAGCCCTGAGGGACCCCCCACCGAAGCGGTCGACTGTCCGAGGTATAGGGAGGAGTGAACACTGCTTGCATCCGGTTGGACGGGAAGGATGCAATCCATTTAAGGGCCTTACACTGGATGCCTTTTGACCGAAGGCGGTCTAGGAGGAGGGGGTGAGAGACGGTGTCGAATGCTGCCGACAAGTCGAGCAGCACCAACACCGCTCTTGATCCCTCGTCCAACTTCCATCGTATGTCGTCGGCCATCTCAATCAGTGCTGACTCAGTACTGTATCCCGGTCTAAAACCGTGTTGTGAGTCATGAAAAGCACCATGTGCTTCTAAGAAGCCTGCTAATTGCTGCTGTACAAGTTTTTCGAGCACTTTAGCAGGAGCTGGCAATAAGGAGATAGGCCTGTAGTTGGCAGGTTCACTAGGGTCGGCATTAGGTTTCTTCAGTATGGGGACTAGTCGGCATGCTTCCAAGAGTCTGGGAAGATACCTGTATGCAGGGAGTCATTCCATATCCCATTTAAGATGGGGTTGAGAAGAGGGGCAAGAGATTTATATTGTTTAGCTGGCCAGGGATCCATGGGCGAGCCAGATTTGCATTTTGAAAGTTCTATTAAAGATTGATCTATGGTAATCTCTTTGAAATTAGAGAAGATACAGTCAGATTCCGTAGAGTCTGTGCTAGTTACATGGCTATCTGGGCTGGTATTGCAGGGGAAGGAGTCGTATATAGTGGCAATGTTGTCCTCAAAGAAATCAGAAAGACGATTGCAAAGTGTCTGAGACACCAGAGGGGGTCGTTTGAGAGCTAGTGGGTCTGTGAAAGTTCTGACTGTGTAAAATATTTCCCTGGACGATCCCTCTGCTCGGTTTATTTTCTCTTCCAAATAATTTCTTTTGTGCTCAGTTATCCTTTTCCTATAATCTTTAAGGGCAGATTTATACTTGATCTTACTGTCGGGGGAGTATGATTGACTCCAACGTCTCTCTAGAAGCTTGCATGCCGACTTGCATTTACGGAGCGCATCTGAGTACCAGGGGGCAGAAGGGGCAGCACGAAAGGTTTTAATAGGCCTGATTTGAGCAAGATGGTCAACGGCGGAAGAGATCCAGCCATTGAAGTTGGTCAGTCTGGTATCCAAATCAGAGGCATATCTGGGGGGTTGATAGGGGTGAGGTGGGCAGCTAAGCTGTCAGGAGAGATCTTACTCCAATTTCTACCTAGTGTTTTGGCCGGGAGTCTAGGCTGGTCTTGATGGTGCAGGGAAAAGGAAAACGGAATGAGAAAGTGATCGGACCAGATCACCGGAAGAGGTTTGTTTATGGAGATATCATCCAGATTGGTACAGATCAGGTCCAGGGTGTGTCCGGCCTTATGTGTTGGACTAGTGATAAGTTGGTTTAGCCCTCCGTACGATAAGGTAGAGAGGAAGTTGAAAATGATGGAATCCGAGGGATTGTCAACATGAAGGTTGAAATCCCCAAGGAGGGTTATGTTAGCTTAGCGCGATGTTGCCTGCAAAACATAGTCTAAGAGGGCCGGGAGATAGGATGTTTTGGAATTGGGAGGGCGGTAAACCAAAAGACCAGAGTAGGTGAAATTGGCAGCCATTTTGACGCAGAAAGGAAGTGCTTCAATGCATTTTAATTACGTGTAGGGGAAGGAGGAGATAGTCCACTGAGATCTATATATAATGGCTACTCCTCCTCCTGAGCGTGAGCTCTGTCTATTAGCACACTGTATACTAAAGCCTGGTGGTATGGCTAGGCGTATGGCAGGGTTGGTTTCATCCCCTAACCAGGTCTCGGTTAGAAAGAGGAGATCCCACTTATTGTCTTTTAAAGTTTGGGCAATATCAAGAGAGTGTTTCGCTAGTGAACGACAATTGATCAGGCCTGCTTTTATAAATAAGGTTTTACTAGCGGGGGGAGTGAGGGCGGGGGTCCGTGGTATGGGACATTTTTTCCTTGTGTTGTCTTTGATCTGTCCCAAGCTGCAAGATGTAAATGGCAGGTAAGAGGTAAGATCGTAGGGAGAGATTAGCATAGAAGTGCAATAATTGGGTTTAAGGTTCATAAGCATATCCCGGTCATAGGAAATGAGGCATGAAGGATTGCGGCAGGTGAGAGTACTTAGGGCCACGTCCGCTTCCTGGTCGCGGACGGGCGCAGACGGGCAGGACTCTGGCACGACTCCGGCGCAGATCCGGCGCTTCCGCTGCTCGCTTCCGCTGCGCGGAGGCATGCCCTTCCCTTTTTATACTGGCCAATCGAGTGCGTGCCAACGCTTCCCCGAACTAAGATGGCCGCTAAGATTGTTCAGCCCGCCCGGGACACAGCTATCTCAGCGCCAAAGTCGGCTGATGTTGGTCCAAGTGGCGAGGAAGTGCGGGGAAGAGTCAGTAAATTCGGAGGTAACGCTTATTAAATCAAGTGGGGGGTCGAGGGAAATATAACCACCACTTTTTAGTCAAGCGGGGAAATTAACACAAGATAATAATACAGTTTTCCAAAGCTTCATAGTCAAGCGAAAATGCAGGCAATGTTAAAAGCTGAAAGTACAGCGGGCTTTAAAACGTGCAAGAAATGAAATTAACTCTAACAAAATAAAACAGCTACCTCCCGGCTTCCGCCTCAGGAGGGGATTGAGCACACAGCGAGTTAGAGAGCCTGGTTTGGGATGCCCTTTTTATACTGGCCAATCGAGTGCATGCGAACGCTTCCCTGAACTAAGATGGCCCCTAAAATTGTTTAGGCCGCCCGGGACACAGCTATCTCAGCGCCAAAGTCGGCTGATGTTGGTCTAAGTGGCGAGGAAGTGCGGGGAAGAGTCAGTAAATTCAGAGGTAACGCTTATTAAATCAAGCGGGGGGCGAGGAAAATATAACCACCACTTTTTAGTCAAGCGGGGGAAATCACACAAGATAATAATACAGTTTTCCAAAGCTTTGTAGTCAAGCGAAAATGCAGGCAATGTTAAAAGCTGAAAGTACAGCAGGTTTTAAAACGTGCAAGAAATGAAATTAACTCTAACAAAATAAAACAGCTACCTCCCGGCTTCCGCCTCATGAGGGGATTGAGCACACAGCGAGTTAGAGAGCCTGGCCTGGGATGCCCTTTTTATACTGGCCAATCGAGTGCATGCGAACGCTTCCCTGAACTAAGATGGTCGCTAAGATTGTTCAGCCCGCCCGGGACACAGCTATCTCAGCGCCAAAGTTGGCTGATGTTGGGCCAAGTGGCGAGGAAGTGCGGGAAAGAGTCAGTAAATTTGGAGGTAATGCTTATTAAATCAAGCGAGGGAAATATAACCACCACTTTTTAGTCAAGCGGGGGAAATCACACAAGATAATAATACAGTTTTCCAAAGCTTCGTAGTCAAGCGAAAATACAGGCAATGTTAAAAGCTGAAAGTACAGCGGGTTTTAAAACGTGCAAGAAATTAAATTAACTCTAACAAAATAAAATAGCTACCTCCCGGCTTCCGCCTCAGGAGGGGATTGAGCACACAGCGATGTAAGCATATCCACGACAGAGCTCTAGACCAACAACAAAGATATCTGCACTTTTTCAGCACCATCTGGTGACCTTAATTGCTTTATAGCGGACATCAGAGCCCACTCATAAATGACCACCTTGGTCCCACTTTCACCAAGAGATGAGAGAAAGTACAAAATGCTGGTTTCCTTGACATAGGGGATCTTTCTGTAACTTGTTTTGCCATTACATTAAAGGGGTGTTTATATATTAAATCCGACCACCTACCACAAAGCAGTCGTATAAAACGTCCGGTGCTTTATACCAGGGTAAACAACTTGGTAACTGCTTATCATTTCACCCCATCTATCATGTTGCACACTGATTGGCTTTCCATGCATGAGAACATTGGGGTTCAGAGAATAATCAGTCCTAACTTTTGAACGGAACATGGTAATTATCATACTCCTCATGTTCACTAATTAAGCTCGGATAACAAAGTATGATCCTTTATTTAAGACTTCTTATCATTTTTGCATAACAATCTATAGACTACCTCAATGACCGTTAGTCTATTTCTGTTTTCCACCGCAAAAGAACTGCGATGAGAGACCCGGGAACGCTTCTTAGCTTCTTCCCGTAATTTGATCAAGTCTGTTTTTCTACCTCCGAATGCTCATTTAATTAAGCGCAAACATTAGAAAAATGATTTTGACTTTTATTATTCACCGTGTTAAAGCCTATTAATCATTACCAATCCTGTCCACGGACTACCGCTCAGACCGAGAGTCTGTTTTTGAGTTCTATCGCAATGGAATTGCAAAAGTGAACCCGGTAGCGCTGTGCAGCTACTTCCGGGTCGCAATAGGCAGCCTCAGCGTAACGCGAAGCACGAGGAAAGGAGCATCAGGTAGACGGCAGAGATCTCAACAGCTCGACTCAACCGCAAGTATTATGAAACCGTTAACTAAAGCTTTTTAACTCTTCTTTGGGTTTAGCCACCTCGAGGCCATTGCAATACCCGAAGGAGGTGTAATCTACATACACTCCAGGTATGTGTAGATCCTAATAGCGCAGAATGTGACGTGTTACCCACACCTTCAGTAGCATAACATGATTTATGAGCACGCATGCGAGTGTCGGCCTTTTCAAGGTTGTAAGCGCAATAGTACACATTTTAAGCGCGTGTGGGAGTGAATACAGATTTAACAACAAGATGACCTTGCATGAACACAAATTAGCTTACCAATACCTCAATTATCATGGTTTGGCATCCTTTTTGCATGCAACACGTTTGTGGAGAAAGAGAGAGTTGACACTGCCATTTACAGGGGGGTCTGTAAAGTATTGCCATTTTAAGTTGCGACAAAATCGATTTTGGAATAGCAGTCTAGTACTACTTTATATGTCTCCCCTTACCCTAACCCATGTATGTCTTACTGTAAATGTTTGTATTATTTGTTGCAGGTACACTGAGACCCAAAAGAGAAGAAACAGGTTGATAATTTCCATTTTCTTATACCTGTTTGCAATAATTTTGTAGACTTGCACCACTCTCACTTATAACGATTGGTCCTGAAGAAAGCCCATAAGTCCGAATACCGGCAGATGGGGCTGAAACATGTCGGCCATTTTTATTTTCACTAATTGCTAGCGCGTTCTGAATTCTTAATTTTTTCAAAGAACGCACTTCTTCAGCATTCCCCATAAGGGGCAACCCGAATCCAGACCCAATAAAGTCAAGTATCTGGCTGTACGGGTGTTTTAACTGAACACTGTCCACATCACTGGGTCACTACTGTTTTTAACTATGGGTAAGATCCTCCTGGTGGAGGCTGCATACCGAAAATCAGCCCTATGATTATGCACACACGTGTATGAAGAGCGGAGAATCAAGATATACCGCTACCCTTACTTCCCAACACGTGCATGAGGGTTTTTTATTGGAGACACTTCGTCTATCTCTTACATACCCTGGTTCATGCAGGACAAGTGATCCTTCCCCTTTGATTAGTTTTTTTTTTTATTTGGTCAGGGTCACAGGACCAGCTGAATGATTTTTATCATTGGCTGAACGCAAGAACAGAAGACATCAAGTTCAGTAGCAATTCGTCAAAAAACCAGATCACTTTTCTGGATGTGCAAGTCTACCCGTCAGCAGATGGACTGGCTACAACATTGTTTAGGAAAACAACGGATCAAAATAAAGCGCTCCACTATATGAGCAATCACCCTAAAAGTCTGAAGCAAAATCTCCCCTTTGGGCAATTCCTTAGAATTCGGCGTAGTTGCTCCTTTAAGCATGAGTATGTTATGCATGCGAATAATCTAATGGATCGCTTAGCAGACCGCGGCTACCCCAAAAAACTTTTAAAGCAGCCTTACGTCGTGCATGGTGGGTTCCGCGAGAAACTCTACTTGAGAAGATTAAGCCACAAATTAACAGAATGGTATGTTTCACCACATTTTGTCCAAATGCAAATAGATTGAAGAAGATCATTAACCAAAATTGGCATCTGGTTAGGAATCTGGATGAGGCACTTTCACAGCTCCCACTATTTGCTTTTAAGAAATAAAAAAGTATCGCAAACCATATAGTTCGGGCGGCACTACCAAAGGTGGAAGGTGCAACTCTATGGAGTATGATTGGAATGGCATCAGTCATGGGTCATTATAAATGCGGGGCTTGCTCTTGTTGTGACCAGACAGAAAGTTGAAGGAGTTTTCTTCTTGCATGAAGGTATTCATTGGAGACACGAAACCTTCACTTATTGCAAATCAAAGAATGTTGTTTACGGGATCTTGTGTCCATGTCCGAAACTATGTTGGCAAAACAAGTCAGGAAGTACGCCAACGAGTCACTCAACATAAGTCAAGACTGAAAGGGAATGTGTTAAATGCACCTTTAGTCAACCATTGGAGAGTCAAGGAGTATGTGGAGAAAGACCTAAAATGGACTGTGAAATCTAAAATTGAAATGGACACTCGAAGCGGTGACGTCGAGGGTAAATTAAGCCAACGTGAAGCCCTGCTAATCATGAAGTTTAATACAGCAACACAGGGACTAAATGAAGTGTCAGAAATTTTCAAGCAATTAACTGCCTGGTTGGTTGATACTGTTGTTATAAATAACATCGCCCTAAGGAAGTTCTTTGAAAATAAGAGGATAGAAGGCTTGTACTGTGCTATATGAGGGTCTGGCCCCCGCTTTTTTCAAGCAAACAGAGGGACTCAACAGTTTAATCCATTTCAGTCTTTTAGTCAGAAAAAACTGGCTACAATATAGTGGTCTAATGAAGTATCCAAAAAAATGTTCTGGATATTTTTCTTAAAAATGTTTTTCTAGCAAGGAACTGCCAGGAAGGTTGATACTGATGGAATTAAAAAACGTCTTGAGGAAGTTCGCTGTAAATAGGAGGGTAGAAGGCTTATATTGTGCTTTGGTAGGGTCTGGACCCCGAATTTCCAAGCATATTGAGGATTAAGAAGTATTGGACAGTTAGGACCTACTCCAGTCTTTTATTTTGAAAAGACTGGCTACAAGTGTATGTATCATGTAATTGATATATATTTTCCATAATACGGGACGATCGCCCGGAGGACTTGTTTTCAAGTGTTGCACTGTCTGTATGAAAAAGATAGACCTTTGCTTTTATCTTCACTTCTGTGCCTCTATTACGGGGACCCAAATAGATAAATAAAGTGTGGCACCACAGCGACGTATCCTAGCAACACGTTGTCTTGCGCAATATGGCCTCCTTAAAACTACTTCTCCCGTGAGCTCCACCATCCCAGCATTCATAGCGGGAACATCCGCTGTACACCATAAACGGAGTAAGCGGTGAATGTAACAGGGAGCAAAACAATTGATAGGTAATTGGAATACGGGGCATTAGCGATTTTCAGACCGAACAGTTTTTTGATGCCTGTAAAAACTTAGGGCCCTATTAGGATGGCGGACGTACCTGCGTCCCGTCCGCCACCCCCGAGGAAGAGGGACCGTCCGCATGGGCAGCGGCGGTCCCTCCATGGCAATTAGAATGTGAACGCCACCCTGGCGGTCACATCCCCAACATTTAGCATTGCGGCGGTGTAGCAGGGATTCCGTTCTCCTACAGAACTGTGCATAGATATTTGGAACCTCAGTGAATTAGGGTGTGCCAAAATTCATCTCGGTACCCAAAATCCCCTTACCGAGCTAGCTACAGTGTCTCATGGGTCCTTACGAACTCCCAATGTTTAGACAAACCAGAACATGATCTTAGAATACCTCAGGTCACGTGGAACACATGAACACTCTTTCGTTATACAATCATTTCAAACCAGAACGTGGAGTAAAGAGGATGCGTACACATTTGAAACATTTATTTACTAATGCAGTGTTCTCAAACGCAGTATCTTAGATAATACAAGCAAACATATTATAAGAAGCAAAGTTATCAGCATAGTTACTAATCCATAGAACGCAAATCACCAGAACGCCGGCAGCCAGCGCCAGCAAAACAGGAAAGCCTCCAAATAAGCTTGAAAATATCAAATGGAAGAAAGCAGGAATGACTCCAAATATTTTTTCAAAGGAAGTCACAAGACCACTGCTAACTATTTTAAAAAAGTGAGCGAGGCCAGAAGTGGAGGATGCGTTAAAGATTGAATGAATCAGCTCTTTGAAATGCAAAGGCAAGTCAGTATTTAATAGCGCCTGAACCTCTGTGCGGGTGTTGGCGACGTGAAGGACAAATGTTTCACGAGCCGAACTCAGGGCCACTTCTTTTTGAGACATAAGGGCTCTTATTCTACTCATTCCATTGAACTCTGCCGTCAAGGTTGGTATCCGCGGCCAGATGGAAACATCCGAATGGAGTTTTCTGAACCATTAGTGGGCGTTGACGTTTCAACCCTGTTTCCCTGACTTTCAGTCGTTTCCAGAGAGCAGAGACCTCGCTCCACTTCCGCATTATCAGGACTTGACCGGCTGGCTCAAGATCAGGCAGAGGACCCCCCTCCTGAGTTTCACACTGTCCACCCCCTCCCCTTCAGTCTTGATAAAGACCCGACGCGACCACCAACTGGGGCGCAACAGGGTCGAAACGTCGACGCCCACCAATGGTTCAGAAAACTCCAGGATCCTTGAAATAAATGCTAGGTGTCCTCGGATGTGAAATAGATTCTGACCAACTTTACCCCTGTACATAATTGTATATATGAATTTTGTATCTCACTGTACATTGTTTCAAGCACTGACCACTTGTCACAAATTCTCACATGATTTTCACTTGTGTTCGACAGTCTTTTTACATAATACCTCATATCATTGTTGAATGAATTAATTCCAATGTAACGTGTTTGAATCCAAATATAAATATAATGCAAATCATTTTCTGATTTTAAGAAATCAATCATTAATTTTGCGTGAAGATTCATTATTTCACTTCAAATGTGTTTCAGAGAGCTTCTATACGTATGTCTTGCATTTGATTAGCCTTTACAAAGCAATTTGTCTTACCCAACAGAACCACTCTTGTATTTAATCATAATCACCCAGGTTCTGAGGGACACAGGGTAACCCCTTTTTCTTTAAACCATAATACAATACAGACACTTCATCTTGCACAATATCAACAACAGAAGACACAATATTATCTAACGTGTAAATGCGGGAAGAAAGCATGTTAATGCTATTATCTACAACAGCAAGCACTTTTTCTAAATTAGCTTGATCAATAGCTCTAAGGCGTTTTGCCGCCTCAACCTGTGATGTTTTCCAGATTTCATTGTAAATCGGATATATCCATCTCTTCGATCTACCACTAGCCGGGCCTTTTATGAAATCATTTAAATCTACATCATCAGTCAGCTTAGAAGGATGCAGTTTAACCGATGCCAAGGTAGAATGTTTGAGCCAAGTCTGACATAATTTGCCTACAGAATAAGTGGTGACAGAATGGTCAGTATCAAAACGGGGATCGGGCCTAACCTGAGTAAAGCCATCAGCTAAACCCAGAAAACGACGTTGGCAGGAATCTGCACTTCTGTGCCACATTAGCCAACCTTTTAGATCTAAACTGGATATGTTAAAGGACGAATTCAGCAACAGGGATTGTAATTCCCTAATGGAAAATTCTGTAACATTATCCCAACCAGTATATTCCTCTAAATCAGGGAATGAAGGAGTATTTAATTTTTTAGAAGTAACCAATCCAAAGCATGTGGTCTGTGAAATGGTAGAATTTAAAAACCACATATGATTTGGGATGAGACATGCACGGTGCAAAGCCTCAGTGCCTTGTACCTGCCAAGTTTTTGAACCCCAAACAGATTTAGGGTCAATTATTTCCTTCCATAACTCGTAGCCGCCAACAGCCAGTTTGTCTAGAAAGGACTTCGAATACAATAACTTAGTATCGGTAAGTCTAACCTTGGACATGGACTTCTCTGTCATTTTAAAATAAAAAGACGCGGGATTGGACTGATTAAAGTCGGTAAAATAAGTGTACTTTTTCAAAAAAGTATTCAAACTGCCTTGTATAGGTGCCGGGCAAT
Organism: Lissotriton helveticus; assembly: GCF_964261635.1. Taxonomy (NCBI): domain Eukaryota; kingdom Metazoa; phylum Chordata; class Amphibia; order Caudata; family Salamandridae; genus Lissotriton; species Lissotriton helveticus. Next base: position 1,450,837,510 of record NC_136065.1, read on the forward strand.
GCTCCCACTGTGTATAATTTACAGCACTCCTTCTGGAATTACTTTTATGCAGATAATGGTTGCCAAAATGTTGGAAGCAAAATAATTCACCATAATTAGCAGATTCTAAGTACAAATCTTCAGCATCAAAGGCAGCATAATATTTCAAATCCGTAAAACAATGCCTCTACGGCCTGAACAACCCAATCATCAGAACGTATGTTTTGTTTCACTACATCCCCCATGTTTACCCTGAGCACATTAGGGACATTAACAACCTCAGTAGGGCCATGTATTTGAAATTTAACTGCATCCCACACAATCCCATCAAGAACAGGCCAAGCAGTGATGTTAACAAAAGTCAAGTCTCTCTTCAGTCTGTGTGCTGAATGCGAAGAGGAAAGGGGTGCCAAAGTTCCATTTAGATTTCGAATGCATGTTCTTTCCTCGACATAGTGTCCATTGACGATTCGAAAAAAATAAAACACAAAACCAATTGACATAAAAAGGTAAACTGAAAAAAGTACCAACCAAAATTATATGTCCAAGGGGAATTCAAAAAATGTTTTTTAAATAAACTGCCATAAATTGCAAAACGTGAGGGCTTTTTTGAGTTATGTGAAACAGTGTCAAAAGAAAATCTGGATTCTGTGGCCAAACGAGTCTGCAAATCAGGCATCGATAAGTCAGTTGGGTAAGTGTTATCAAGTTCATCAACGTTATCACCAGGCAAAGTACTTAATAAAGGACTAGAAATCGCAGGCATCTCGATGGCCACCTCAGGCTCAGGATTAGAGGCAGTGGCCAAAACAGAATTTCTCACAATCGAAGGACAGGAGACCGCCGGTGTAATACTAAGAAGAATCGGCCACTCAGTGTATCTTGACATTGTCAATAGAGATAAACCTGTTTTCTTTACAACCTGGAAGTGGTGGTAAAATGACTGTTCTTGTGCCCTTCACGCCAAGCACAGGAACCAGAGCTCGATAGGAAGGACCAAATTCTTTCTTGTTATCGATCTTCTCTCGAACCAGTTCTCCAACTTGGGGTAGCCAGCCAACTACCGGGATCTGCAACGCATCATCCGATGTGGAGGGCAAATGTTCCTTTGCAAGACTGTCACTGGTCTTTTGTAGATCCTGTAAAACATTGCAATGTTCATCTACGTCAAAGGTTGTGGCTTGGGCCACGCAGTCTAGACCGTCAAGGTCCGGGACATACATCTTGATACCAAAGAGCATTTCGTATGGGGTCCGCCCACCCAGAGACTTTCTAGGGAGATTTTTAAGAGCACGCTGCACGCCATTGAGATGGGCCAGCCAGTTTCTGCCAGTGCCTATAACTCGAGCTGTCAATGATTGCTTTAAGTCACGGTTCATTCGTTCCACTACACTGTTACCCTCAGGTCTGTATGGAGACGAAAACTTCAACTTGGACCCCCATTGACATCATAGCATTCTTGTACGCCTTAGAGACGAAAGCCGGACCCTGCTCCGAATGGAAGGTACCACAGGCAAAAATCCCTACAAAGACACGCAAATCTCTTATGACAGGCCGTGAATCAGCGCTGCGATGGGGCCAGACCCACACAAAGCGTGTGCATGAATCAACTGCTACTAAGATGTACTTATACGCAGTATCAGAAGAAAAAGGACCACAGTGGTCTAAATAAACGCATTCTAGTGGTTTATTAGATATGTACAACTGTGTCTGTGGCGGACGCGCAGCAGTCGAAGGCTTGATCTGCTGGCAAATGTCACATTGAAGGACATAATCGCGCGTCTGTTTGTACAGTCCCTGCCACCAAAACGTTGTTGTAACTGAGATACTGTGGCCGAGACGCCCGCATGCGCAGACGCTACACCTTCATGAGCCGCTGCGATCAATGTATTCCTGCGGTCCGAGTTGGGAATCAACCGCTCACTAACTCCAGGAAGTTTCACATAAGGAACCTTATCGGGACTTAAGTGGTATGTGTACTTCGAAGAGAACCCCGCAGGATATTTACCTCCCTTCTCAGTGGCAGCTACTGCCGCCAAGATATCATCATCAATCTTACTTTTGGACCGTGTAACTGCTGCAACTAAATATGTAGATACTGTTGATTTCGCCGCTTCATCAGCAAGCGAGTTACCCACAGCGTGAACTGCAATACGCTGATGGCCAAGAGTATGAATTACAAACACAAGTGGCAACTGCTCTTTAAGCTCAGCCACCCGAACCCAGATCATTTTATGTTTCATTGTGCTACCTTTGGAATCACGAAAGTAATTTTGAATGCAAAAGTACAAGTTTTCATTGTAAGACTGGAAACAGTAATAGGAATCACTCACAATAAGAGTCGTCACACTAGGATCAGCGTACTCCAATGCAAGCATCAGAGCCCGAAGCTCTGCCAATTGTGCGGTGCAGTCCCCTAGAGTCTGCGTGTGCATGACTCTGGACTTGAACTCATAGTTCACCATGGCACTGACCACAATGGCGCATGCGGAAACGTAGGCGTGTTTAGAGCCATGAGCAACCTGCGCCAACCCATCAGTGTAAATGATGCAATGGAAATCCTCCAAAGGACGCATAGCTAAAGGAGCCGGATGAACGAATTCATACTGTAGGTACTCCTGCGACCGTAAAGAGGCGTCAAAAACAAACGTGACATCCAGGGACGTCAATGACGCAGCCCATTGTATCCACCGAGGGTGCAAAGCTTTAGAATTTGGTACACTGACTTTCGTAACTGCCTCCAAGGCAGGACACGGGGTAACAACCAACATGCGTTTTCCCTGTGACAGAGCACGTTCCTTAAGAATCGCCATCTGTACAGCCGTTAAAACTTTCTCCACATTGGAAAATCGCATTTCAGCCGAAGTGTACAAGTGTGACTTGTAAGCAATAGGTACTGTATCTCCTTCATTAAAAGTCAGGTAAGTGAAACCCACCGTCCCAGGGATGATTCTTATCACCAGGTTGGTGTGGTTGTCACGAGTCAGTAAGAATTTAGAAGCGAGCAGGTCAGCTTGCAAGGATGCAGAATAGCTGAGTGCTCAGGCAGCCAGCATGATTTGGAAAAAGTTGGTTGTATCAAAGCATACAAAGGCTTGATACGCTAGGCATATTCCGGAATGTATGTCCTCCCGAAATTTAAAAAACCCAGTAAAGACTGTAATTTTTCAGAGTTGTTGGAGCGCGCAGTTGTGCGCATTTCTCCAGGAAGTTACGAGCATGCATCTGGGTCGACTCTCTCTAGAAGAGAGACTATGCGGGCAGTAAAAATCCCAGGACTATTCTTATAGACCATAGGTAAACGTCGGAAATGTTTTTTGCACACCTCCGCCAGTAAAGGAGGTCCATTGGGAACTTAGACCATCCAAGTGGTGGGCATAAAAACCGTTGGATATGTCAAGCGTGATCTTAAACCGCTTTCGCACAAGACTATCCACCAAGGCAGAGCCGTGAGTATTCTGTACTGCACAGGTACGGCAATGCAAGTTTAAATGCCGGTAATCCAATACCAAATGATATGAACCGTCTGGCTTGGTCACAGTGAAAAGAGGGTTATTCATCGGTGACACACACGTTTCAATCACTCCCTGATATTCCAATTGTTCAAGGATTTCCGCAACGGAAGCCTTAGCTTCACGTCGAATGGGATATTGAGATTGAGGCTGAGGCTGAGACCGCAAAGAAATCTCGTGCTGTGGGGAAAATTTATCCCAACCACAGTGTGTACGGTACAGAGCCGGCGCTAGAGCCTTAGCCCACTCTTCTGCAAAATTCAGCGCATGCTCCTTCGAGACTGTGTGCGGGAAACTGGGGAGGATCACCTCCTCCCCTCGCGGAGCTGCGAGAACAAAAGGTGGGGGCCAGTCAGCCTCCGAAAGCAAAATGTCATACGTAGACGAAAGATTTTCCCAAAACACCCCTTTTATGGTACGTTGTATGTCACCTTCGATTAACAGGACAATTTCATAAAGTCTGTCTGGGGGAGCAACTCTAGTATCAGCTGTTTCTATTACAACATATTGGTCAGTCGCTGTCACCTTCAGTAGTGGACGGAGGACCTCCCGTATTATGGTAATCTCTGCCGCGCTGTCCAGCAAGGTCAGAGCCCATGTCAGATTCCGAAGCCGCGTTCTCACTATCTGTGGCATATCTCGCTGTTAAAGCGGCGACTTTCTTCTTTTGAAACTGGGATCTTTTCGGCATAGTGCCGCCCTGCTTCCCTGCACCGTCTTTTGGGCGGGCTGGTGACGTCCTTGCTGGCCACCCCGACCCCTTCCGCCTCCTCCACCACCGGTCGACGAGGCCGATGACTCCTGAAAAGAACGAGGGGAGCGTTGATCAGAAACCTGAAAACGATCAGGTGATTTAATCTTCGCGCGATCGCGCAAGTCATAAACACGTTCTGTGGGCGCAGGCACTGGAGACGCAGGACTAGACTCCTGTTTCTGTTGCTCTTGCTTCCCCTGATTTTGTTTTTTAGGCCAATTTTGTTTTTTGGACTTTGGCTGAACGTCCGTTTCAGACTTCTGCCCTTGGGGTTGTGTTTTCTCTTTAGTAGAAAATGGTTTGAGACCCCTACTATTGCGACCCACGGTTTTATAAGCCGCCACAATAATCCTCGCTAACTGTCATGGTTTCTCGGCATCGGTAAGCACCGCCAAAGCATTAGCTACCTGAAAGTTCACTGCATCCCCCTTGACATTAGCAAGAATGAGATCGCAAACCACATCAAAGGAGCCACACAGGCGCATACCCAATTAAACCGCAGACTCCGGTCCGTGCTCATTCTGAACACGCTTAAGGACCGGTAGCAGGACAGTCATGGACGGAGTGCCGTAACACCTCGCATAGACTGCCGCAAAAGTTTTACCCCAGGTCTCACAGTCACCGATTTCAGGGGTCAAATCTTTAGGCAAACTAATTGTTAGAATTCAGCCTCAAGCTGGTCAAACTTCTCGGCAAGCCAGAAAGGAAAAACATCCACATCCAGGGGACGCCTGCCCATCACAGCATTGACCATCACGGGACTGAGCTTCATACCGCCCTGTCCTGCTGGAGGCACCGCAGCACCCGGGGCCCCACTCGGGAGATTGCGGGTTATGTACTGCACTAACGCTCGAATAACGTTAATAGAGACTACATGTAGCCTCCGTAGCTCAGCTAGGGTACAATTGCCGTGCTGAGGATGAGGAGTAAATCCAGCCAAAACAGGCCAATTTGCGCCTGGAATGGACAAAGGACCTAACCTCGGAGCAGTTAAAGAATGGGGGAGGGCGCCACCAAACCAAACTCGATGCTGCCAAGTATCTATAGGTACCTCCTGTGCCCTATACGGAGTATATTCATTTGGCACAGGGGCGGGAGTGTATGTATGGAACACACCTGAAGTCGCGTCGACAGCTGGAAATGTCACCAATAAATAAAAGATTTTGTAACGGTAAGCTGTTTCCGCACTCACCACCATTTTCACTGCCATGCCATCCACTGGGACATTGTAAGTCTGCAAATGATTGCGCACCGCTATGCGACTATGCTGCGGAATGTCCACGGCAGCGGCCATGACGATACAGAAAGGAAAAGGAACAAAGCAAACTTTGTAGCACAACTGGGTAGTAATTCAAGGAAACCGTTTAGAAAGATTCAAGCTTGAAAAGACCTATTTACATAAATTTTTTCCGACACCACCGTTTTCTGCAAACGACACTGAAGGGGTTAAGGAATGAATGATATACTACTCAAGTGTCATGATATAAGACCACCAACGTATGGGCGCCATGTAGCAGGGATTCCGTTCTCCTACAGAACTGTGCATAGAGATTTGGAACCTCAGTGAATTAGGGTGTGCCAAAACTCACCTCAGTACCCAAAATCCCCTTACCGAGCTAGCTACAGTGTCTCATTGGTCCTTACGAACTCCCAATGTTTAGACAAACCAGAACATGATCCTAGAATACCTCAGGTCACGTGGAACACATGAACACTCTTTCGTTATACAATCATTTCAAACCAGAACGTGGAGTAAAGAGGACGCGGGCACATTTGAAATATTTATTTACTAATGCAGTGTTCTTAAACGCAGTATCTTAGATAATACAAGCAAAGATATTATAAGAAGCAAAGTTATCAGCATAGTTACTAGTCCATAGAACGCAAAAGGTGACAGCATGCTAAAATGCTGAAATGAATAGGGGTTAACAACACCTAATTCTCACCCTCCCTATCTAGTATATTATATTATATTATATTTAAAAAGGTCTCTTTGGGTTTTAGCAGGGCGGGCCCATACCTCAAGATCCTAGTGGTAATGGATCACATCATCTTGCACCAGCTCTCTGCATGCGAAGCACCATCAAGTGTGTGTCGTGTGCTCTGTGTGGCGCAATATCAATCGTGCCTAAAGCCAGAACTTGGCTGCTTGCATGTATGTTATGTCTAGGAAGGTGCGAAGATCAGACCTCACAACAACACTGTGTCGAGTTATCCTTGAATGTTTCAGCACTCACTGTACAGACACAGTTTACCAAGCAAAGCTGATATCAGAGCAATAACATATTATTCTCGAGTAAATCATAACGCTCTACTAAGCTGAAAGCTAAAACAGCAATTATGTGTCCTGTGCAGAAACAGCAAAAGGTAAAATGGCGTTTAAACATTTAATAAGCTCATGCTAACTTAACAAAGCATATAGGCAATGAGTAACTATATGACAGCGGATGCTGCTTCGAGCAGCACCCGCCGCAAGGTTAAAAAGTGCATGTTGACCTTTGCATGCACGAAGCGGCAGGCACCGCGTGGTGCCTGCCGCTTCGTGCACACAAAGGCAGGGGGGTACCATAGGTACCCCCCATGTGCAACCCCACCCCCCTTCACCCCTGAGGGCCCGCAACAGGCCCCCAAAGAAAAGACCTTATGCCTTTCCACATCGGAAATGCCGCCGTGGAAAGGCATAGAACCGCCGCCATCCTAATATGCCTGGCGGTGTCTGATAGACACCGCCAGCCATGTTAGAGCTTTTCCGCCACGGTCGGAAGGCGACCGCGGCGGAAAAGCTGCGGACGGAAAAAATATCCCCCCGCCATCCTAATCTGACGGGGGGTATTTCTTCAGTTCACAGCGGTTAATCCGCATCCTCCGGCCCGGCAGTGGCTTCCGCTGGCCCGGAGGATGCGGATTATCCGCAATCATAATCGGCCCCTTAATCTGCCCTCTTCATTCTCGTAGATACTCCAAAGGCAACGGCTAGTCTCGGCTATTTTAGCTGTTTCGTGACATGAGGTAAGCCCCGCCTCTTGTAGTTCAACAAAGAAGAGCAGATTTTTTGTACTGGCATAGTTTAACAAGTCGCTCATTTTCGGCAGGTCACGTTTAACTCAATTTCAACAAGGACTCACAGAGTTATGCGTAACTATTGGTAAGTGGACTTTTGCAAACCACCTGAAGAATAGAGCCTTTAGTGAGATGTTGATAGAAGGTTTATTGTACATGTAGTCTTTTTGTTTTCACTTTTAGAATAATACTATCTTTGTTTTTGGAGTCACTGATTGATCTCAAACCAGAAAGCAAGGTAGGCGGTGTTTACCGGTGGGACTTCCTTTGTGTAATTCTAGCTGGAAATCTTGTAATTTGAATGGTGTTTCTTTGTTTTTTTCTCTTTTAGATTTGTTTGGTCCTGCTGAGAACCCGACGCACAGTTGGGTTTGAAACGCGTCGACCCCCTTCACCCCTTGTTTTGGGTTCCCTTGTCAAAACAAAATACACGGTCTAAGTTTTTCATGATTAGAGTAATTTGGACGGGAGATGTAGAAAAGTTGATGACATTGAATCAGTTCTACATTCCATTTTGAAAGATTGATGTTTCTTTTGATGTTGGGATTAAGATTATTCTCCATTAGAGCTGTGGACAAACAAAATGATTTATCACTTGCTCTGAGTGTGTGTTTTCCTGAATGGTATGAGTGCTAGGTATGATTGCGTGGCCAAATTTGTATGAGGTATGTAAGATGGGTTGCATTGATTGGTTGGTTGCTGTCCTGTATGATGTATTTGAATTATTTGTTTGTATATAGCTGTATTTGCCTGTTTTGTATTTAATATTAATACACATGTAGAAAGTCATTTTTTTTAAATATATGTGGAAGGAAGTTGTCAAATAAAATAACGAATGATGCAATAAGTAAAAAGGTGGATGCATATGTTTTGTTCATAGGTTCTGGTTGAAATAGCCTTTTTTGCAACAGTGCTCAGTACTGGCATCTGCTATGTTTTGTCATTACTACCTTAGACATGCACGTTTAGAAAATGGGCATTTTCATGTGTTATGAATTTTTGTGCTTTGCAGCCTGCCTCAAATGAATATCTGGTTTAGACTGACAAGAACATTTTGCGCATTCACCCTAGATAGTCACACACAAAGGGAACTGAGGTGTGCCCCGCATATACTAGTGGTCCATCATCAGGTTGATGGGTCTTCCTGAGCTAGAGTGGTGGGAGGAGTAGTCACTGACACCTGAATAGGTCTGTTCCTGTCCTCTCAGAATGCTGTCTTCACCCCCTGTAGTGTGTCTGGAGCCAGGGCTAGGATTGGATAGGGGTGTTGTGCACTTCTAAAGTTTGTTTGAAGTTACCTCCACATCAGAGACATTTGGAATATACGTACAGGGTCTCTAACCCCATGTTTTCAAGACACTAATGTACCAGAGAGAATCTCGGCTAGCGTACAGGCTGCTGGGCTAGAAAGGCAGCCCCTCTGCTGTACCTGATGTTCCTAGGAGCTGCTGCTTTGTGGAGCCCTTCTGATGCCTGCTGCCCTTTGTCCTGCTGGAAGACTACAAGAAATAACCCATACATGCCAACCATCCCGATTCAGGTGGAAGACTACTGATTTCAAAGCTAGTCTCTCGCTTCCCGATTCCTGCTTCCAACAACCCGATTCCTCGGAGGCCTTCAGATGGCAGGGACCAGTCTTGTGTGACTTGGATTAGTCACTCCTGGTAACCTACTCCTGCAAGCAAGAGCACAACATTTTTGTCATGGGGGGCTATTACAATGGCGGGCAAAGTCTGCCCGCCATCGTAAGGGAGCCAGGGACCGGCCGACAAAGTTGCGGCGGTCCCGCCATTGGCATTAGGAAGCACCCGCCACACTAGCGGGAGCATCCTCGGCCTTTTACATTGTGGGTGGATCTGCTGGCTGCAGATCCACTTGCAATGTAAAAGTACTGTGCACAGCATTGCCATGCATTACATGGCAGGCACCACGTGGTGCCTGCTACGTAGTGCATTGCAATGCCATGTACACCCCCACCACCCAACACCCAACACCCTGGGGGCCCACAACTGGCCCTGAACAGCAAAAACTGCATGCCTTTTCATTGTGATAATGCTGCCATGGAAAGGCTGCTCTCCGCCTGCATCGTAATATGGATGGCAGTGTCTTGCAGACCCCTATCCCTCTGAGACTGTGAGTGGTGGGCAGTGGCACAAATGTCAGCGGCCCAAAAATATGAAGGGCTATGCATGGCTGAGAAATCATTGGAGGAGAACACAGTATGGGTATGATAGTTACTATTCATCCGAGCTGCTGAAGGCAGCATTGTGTGTATGTTTAACTGCAAGCGTACCTGCTGCTGTTACCAAACTTGCCAACCTAGAGTAGTGGTTCACAAGGCAGTTGTACCGAGTATTATTGGGTGACAGGGCCTAAATTCTTGTATCACAAGAGCACTACCAATGATGGCCCTGCCAATATTTTGTCATCCACTGCGGCGCTCTATTAAAAGCAGTCACTCAGGTGGAGGGGGTTCTCTCGGGCGGTGTGGTCACGGACTGCAATCGGCGCTGGATTTGCATTGCATTTTGCAAAATTGTCATCATTCATCATTGCGTCACTTACTCTGTCTGTCTCTCGTCGGACTCTTCACACTACTAGAGAGATGCAGACACTGAGTGAGTGCCCCCTCGTTGGTGCAGCTCCAGCATCGGACTTCAAGCAGCAGGTCCGTAGCAACCTCTATCTTCATCCAACCGAGCTCTCAGCAGCTCAAACTGCTGTTATATATATCTGTGTTGCAGCCATTATGTGTCCCTTGTATAAGATGAAGGGGCCTGTCCCCTGGCAGCACAGGGTCAGGCTTGATTGAATACAGACTAGTGCTACCGCCTTCAGCTGCCCTGCCAGGCTGCACAGCTTATGATAATGTGAATATGTGGGGGACAGTAGGCTGACCTCAGGGACACAAGTTTGGAGCCCTGGAAAGGACAAGAGCGCTAGACAGGATAGGGAGGGATGGCAGGCTCCTCGGGCACCCTGCAAGTGTAGGAGGGCTAACTGTTGGGAGCACTGGGCTAGCCATTAAGTGGACATAGGCTGGCTCCAGGGACAGGACTAGGCATTGCCTTCTCCTGGGGGAGCCCCTTAAAAGTGGAACTGGAAGGTTAGGTACAGGGAGGGCAGGCAGTGTGCAAGCTCTGGAGGAGGTGTGAGGGCCTACTCTGTTGAGCTAGTCCTAAGGACAGAGTATGGGCATGATCGGCAAGAGCGCTCAAATCCCTCCCAGGCGGCGAGTTGCCTCCCCGTCCCTTAGTCATCTTCCAACTGCGCCCCTTTGACCTTTAAACACATCATGAACAACTTGCTTGGTGCCGAAAAAGGTCGCAGTTTATTAAAAAGTTAAACATTTATACATTTGTTTCTCATGGTCATACATCACATTTTGTTGCCTCAATTAATGATTTGCCAACGTGGCTAATTCAGTCTATTTTTGGTTGTTATTTGCTTTCAGATAGATCACGTTTTGGGGGGCCAATATCACGGCCACCGTTGCCAAGGGGTTAGGCTTCAACTTTCTACCAACTTGGTGGGTGCCGTCCCACGTGCCTTCAATGCCATCTTGTCCCCACCCTACTCCTCTGGGTCACTGCCAGGTGGCATCCCTAAGACCACATGTGAGCAACTCATCTATCCAGCCTTTGGCTGAGTTCTACCTCTCGCTCCTTTGGTACCCCTGCTATGAGGCATCCCAAGGACATTGTGAGAGCCTTCCATCTACTTCTATCAATTTCTCTTTCTTTCCTATCCTTGTAGGTTGTCTCCCGCCACGCTACCTACTGTCTCCCTGATCGGAGGGAGCTCCCCCCTTGCTCCCCTATGCTCTCGCATCACTTATGAGAAACCCATTTGCTCTAACATCCTCACAATGTTTAGCAAGAACATATCAATCTATCAATCAGGACACTTGTAAAGCGCACTACATACCTGTGAGGCTCTCAAGGCGCTGGCGGGGGGAACGCTGCTACTGATCGAAGAGCCAGGTCTTGAGTAGTCTTCTGAAGGCCAGTAGGTCTTGGGTCTGCCATAGGTTGGTGGGGAGGGTGTTCCAGGCCTTGGCGGCGATGTGGGAGAAGGGTCTGCCTTCGGCTGTCGTTCTTCAGATGCGGGGGACATCGGTGAGGGCGAGGTTGGCAGAGCAGAGCTTGCGGGTGGGGGTGTAGAAGCTGAGTCGTCTGTTGAGGTACGCTGGGCTGGTGGTATGGAGTGCCTTGTGTGTGTGGGTGAGGAGCTTGAAAGTATCCTCTTGTTGACGGGGAGCCAGTGTAGGTTTCTCGGGTGGGGGGTGATGTGGCGGCAGTGGGGAATGTCGAGGATCAGACGTGCCGAGGTGTTTTGGATGCATTGCAGCCATCTTAGGAGTTTGGCCGATGCTCCTGCGTAGAGGGAGTTGCTGTAGACCAGCCTGCTGGTGACGAGGGCCTGGGTGACTGTTCTTCTTGTTTCAGTGGAGATCCATTTCAAGATCCTGCGTAGCATTTGGAGGGTGTTGGAGCAGGAGATGGCGTTGACCTGTTTAGTCATGGTGAGGGTGGAGTCTAGGATGACCCCCAGGTTGCGTGCATGGTCTGTGGGAGTTGGAGCGGCTCCCAGTGCGGTCAGCCACCAGGAGTCATCCCCGTCTGAAAGAGTGGACCCAAGGATGAGGACCTACGTTTTGTCCGAGTTCAGCTTCAGTCGACTGATCCTCATCCAGTCTGCGACGGCCTTCATTCCTTCATGGAGGTTGGTTATGGCTGTGTGAGGGTCTTTGGTGAGGGAAATGATCGGATGGGTGTCGTCGGCATAGAAGATGATGTTGAGGTCGTGTTGACGGGCGATATGGGTGAGGGGTGCCATGTAGATGTTGAACAGCATCAGGCTGAGGGACGAGCCCTGGGGAACGATGCAGAGGATCTCGGTGGCATTGGAGCAGAAGGGGGAGGCAGACACTATGAGTTCTGCCGGAGAGGAAGGATGTGATCCAGTCCAGGGCCTTCCCTTGTATTCCGGCGTTGTGTAGGCGTGTGCGTAGGGTGCGGTGGCAGACTGTGTCGAAGGTGGCTGATAGGTCCAGGAGGATGAGAGCTGCTGTATCCCCGTTGTCTAGCAGGGTCCTGATGTGGTCCGTGGCGGCGATGAGGGCGGTTTCGGTGCTGTGGTTGCTGCAGAAACTGAACTGGTATGGGTCCAGGATGTTGTTGTCTTCGAGGTAGCGGGTCAGCTGTTGGTTGACTATTTTCTCGGTGACAGGGAAAGGGAGCATGGAGATGGGCTGGAAGTTCTTGAGGTCCTTGGGGTCCTCCTTTGGTATCCATCCCTACCCCTGTTAGGTGCATGCCATCCTCCAGGTGGTAGCCTGGCGACCTGAGGTTTATGAAGCCGTGCCTTATGAATCCCCAGCCATTGGCCCTACATATCTTTGTCATAGTAAATTTTGGCTTCATGTCTGGATTTCTCCACCACCCCCAGGTCTATCGCCCCCCTCCAGGACTTCCGCACTTTTATCTCCGAAATTATTTTGGCGGGGCACACCAGCTTTGTCAAAGCACCTAAGTCCACCTGCATTGTCATTAGCAGGGCCCTCCTGCCAAGTGAGGCCAGGTTGTTACCTCCCAGGCGGACTATTACCACATCCGGTTTGCCACCTCTCCCTAGTGCTTCTTGCACAGCGGGTAGCAGTTGGTCACATTTCATCCACCAGCCAAATCCTGCCGAATGTGCATCTGGCTGCTGCCCACTGTTGTGCCTGTGATAGGTAAGAATGTCCCACGAACCGCTTCATTCCTGTGCCGCGAGGTCGGACCTATACAGGGGGGAGAAAATCCAGGCTCAGTATGTACCTTTTAAACGCGCCAGATGCCGAATGCCCAATCACTTGATTTGCTTGCTGCTCATGCCCAGCCTCCGTGGTTGCGGCCCGATCCTAAATGAATGGGATCCAAATGCCCTGGGTTGGAGCCCTACCGCCCCCAAGGCCTTCCTTATCACTGCTATAAATTGGAAACGGCTAAGGAATGTCCCATCCTCATGTCTGAATAGCGGCCCTTCTCTGGATTCTACGGTTGCTATGTATCTCCGTACCAGGCATACCAGACAGCATGATTTCTCCCTTATGCAATGCAGCCTGGCCCACCTCCCTTTGCCCGCTTGGTCTGTCTTCAACCTCTGCAGCAGGATGTCCACGTGGCCTTCCCCGATCCGAGGGTCAGGTCGGTGTATGCATGCTGTTCCTGCGTTCCTTGCTGCTGGAGCCACCAGCTCGCTCACTCTGTATGCCTCAGAGAAAGCTAGTACGAAAGCTGCCCTAAAAAGTATGGCCTCGCTCTCTGATGAGCATAACTCCCCAAGAGCCCCTACAATTTGCTGCAGTAATTGGAAATGAATGGGCCTTCTTGCGTCTCAACATGCCTTCTGCATTCTGCCCACCCTTTCAAAGCCCTCTGATTGGGGGAGGCTGAGTTCCACTTGGGACTACCAATCGCGGTCGCCCCTTTTTCCCGGGCTTTGGGAAAGATGGAGCGGTGCACTCCCTAGTCAATGTCTCGTAAATAAAGAAGCTTAATCAGTATCTTTGTTGCAAAAAATATATCAATCTGTATTTTCAACAATTCATAGGACTTGTAAAAACATTAGCCAAAGCGTTTCGTTCAAAGAATGAACTTCGTCAGGGCACACGTAGTAGAAGAATTAAATGATGAGAGATAAGTAGGAAAAAAGGGGTTTCAACTGTCCCAATATGGTCCAGACCACCTTCTGAAATAATATCAATGGTACTCAGTCAGACGTCTGCAAGACGGTGTGTGGGCCTCCTTGATAAGGGTCAATGGAGTGATCCTGAAAAGTCACTAACGGCTCCTCAGCTCACGGAACAGCATCTTGGGCCCTGGGGGAGGGGAAGGAGGCTTCCCACTTCCGGGTGGCATTTGGCCTGGGCCCCCATTGTGTCTGCCTTGTCCTTCCCCAGCCCGGGCTCCTATCAGAGGGAACAGCACCTGAAGAGCCTGGAAGGATACGAAATAGGCAAGTGCCACCCATTACACGCTCTGCAATATTTACAAAGCACTCACTCAAAGCTACTCAGGGGTTACTTTTTTTAACAGTCAAGTTCCTAGTAGCTTTGATGGGGTATGGCGTTGTAAGAGGATTCTTCACACCAACCATCTTAAATCTTAAACTATGGAATGCAGAAATTAGGCTTGTGTGGAGGTCTTTTTTTTCCAGTATTGTTGAGTATGGGACAGGGTTGTGACCCAGTTAGTTATCCCTCAAAAATTATAATAATAATAATTGATATAAATAAGGAGGTTTTTACGCAGTTGAGCAGTAAATGGAGCTTATGCCACGCTTTTTTTAATTCCTAAATAGTACTGTCACTTAAAGACGTGGAAGAGAAGGAAACAGGGGCTCGTTTTCAGGATTGCATGAAAGCCTTCTCAGGGTGGATGTCGTCTAATTGCCTTAAATTAAACTCAGTCAAAACTGAGGTCATCATGTTTGGGAAAAACCCTAACTTGCGGATGCCAGACTGGTCGCCAGCTGAGCTGGGTGTCTGCCCCACTCCCACCAGGAAAGCAAAGAACCTGGGTGTGATCGTGGACAATAAGCTCACGCTTGGCGATCACATAAGCTCGGTGGTCTCAGCATGTTTTCTAACTCTAAGAATTATAAGGAAAATAAAGTTTTTTTCTCCATGAAGGCAGTCTTAGGACAGTGGTCAAGGACTTCATTATGGTGCGGCTAGACTACGGTAACAGTCTATATTGGAGTGCCCAAAAACAGCACATTAACAGGCTTCAAATCTCACAGAATGCTGCGGCTAGACTGCTTACAGGGACATCAAAATGTGTCTCTGTAAAGAAGGTGTTAAAACAATTACATTGGCTCCCCGTGAAGCAAAGGGTACATTTTAGGGCCCTCTGCATGGCCTTTAAAGCCCTCAATGGAATAGGTCCCGACCATCTGAGGCAAAAATTCAAATGGTATGTTCCTGGAAGGACTCTTCGGTCCGCAGGAGCAAAACAAGTGCTGGTCCCCCAGATTAAAAAGGCCAAGTGGGGTGGCAGAAGCTTCATCACTTGTGCCTCTAAAGCCTGGAACGAGCTCACGCTCTTTTAGAAAGGGGCTGAAGACTTGGCTTTTCTCACAGTAACATCTATGATATCCCAATAACCCTTTCAACACTCTTCCCTCCTCTATCCCTCCATTAACTCATCCCAAACTTTATCTATCTAATATGAGCTCCCAAATAACACTTTCGATACTCTTCCTTCCTCTGTCCTATTCAATCAAACAGACCCAAATGTCCACTGCTCAAATTAACAACCTATATTTCCTTGTACTAATCCACCACTAATCCTTCGGATGCCGGGGTAGGGTTCTACTCTCTGAGAAGTGCTTCACCGTCTCATCAGAGGTAGTAGACACTATATAAATACATTTACAATATTCATCCAGTTGCTGAATTGCACCATGGGAAACTAGAAAACCTCAGAATAATTCCGGTTTTGCAACTTTACCAGACTGTGTAATCCCAGATAAGTGTTTATTTTCCCTTTCCCACCTTTATCTTAATTATCATACAAAAAAAGGACGTTGAATAACATGACTTCTGGATGTGCATTATACAAAACATTCTCCTGTGTTTGATGTAATAAATTATAATGCTTTTTATGTATTACCTGTGCGGACTGAAATATAACAGAATACATACAGCCACGCTCTCAAAGGAGGTCACAGATTGAAAATAAAGTGAAATTGCTCCCATTTAATACACTTAATGTATGGTCATTACACTACTATTATAAAAACATTACTGGCAGTTAATGATTAATTGTCCTGGTGACTTTCACTTTTGGAAAACTGAAGTAAAGTTATAATTGGGTTAAAAAATGTGATGTACGTGTCAGGTGGAAGCACACACCGGGCTGAGGAGTCACCTGCTCCGGACACTGGGTGGAAGCACACTATACAGGGTAGCTAAGCAATTCACCGGGAGTCTCATGGGGTGGCACTACACTCGACGGTCAGTCTGGTCTACCAGTGATGTTAGATTGTCGCATGATTGTGATGCTTAGCCAGGCCTACTTGAGACATTTACAGGCTCATTACGATGGTGGACAGACTTGAGACGGGAATTGGGACCACCCATCCATGGAATCACAATATTGGGCCTTTTTATCATTGCGGTGTGTGCTGCAGGCTGCAGCACCCGCTGCAATTGTAAAGATGCAGGGTTTGCATTTCCCTGCACCCACATAGTGCAGGGAAATGTAGGGGGGCACCATAGGTGCCCTCCAAGTGCAGTAGGGAAGTGCCCCTGCTGAAGGGGGCCCGCAACGGGCCCTCGAAGTCAATCTCTGCCGGCCTTTGAGTGGCGGGTGAACCGCCATTCTAGGCTTGTGGAGATGAAGCATCCTTATATGTTGGAGGGTGCCTGTTAGGCACCGCCACCATTCTAGGTATGCTTTTAGGGTCTGATGGAGCAAGGACTTGGGTAAAAAGAGACTTGCTCGGACGCAATCCTCTCGTATAAACCCATAACATAGTATTAATAATGTATTGTGATACTAATATGCACCACATTACATATATTTTTAGCTAGATGAAGCTTGCATATGTGTTTTACTAACAAGTAACCCGAGTGGAACTTAAAATGGCTGCTAACGCAGGAAAATGTACTGCGCATGCGTCAACTGCATCTATGCAGAATGACGTCCGCAGATGCATCTAAAATGGCAGCTTGGAAACTCACATGCTAAGCATCTGCTTTGCTGGAATTAAAATGAGTTATATACTAAATGCTAATGCAGGAAGAGTCTTTATAAGCAAATGGGATTGGAGTAGAGATAGGTGGTATACAGTGAAATCATTTTATTTTTAAATTAATACTTTTTCTTTTAACCTTTCTATTAGTTCGTTTTTGGGCCTCTGAACGATGCTAAAGTCTACATTGCACGTGACTCAGCAGGCAGGTGCAATGATGACAAGCCAGACGTAGTGATGTCAAAACTTGAAACCTGTCTAAGGCCATTCTTGGTACATGTCCTGGGAACCAGCTGGACATCCTGAAAACTCAATGGACAACTGTAAAATGTATACATTGTTGTTGATAAAAAATTGTGAATACCGGTGGGAAATAAAGCTTGGGAAAACAAATTAATGGTCGGGAACATAAAACAAAGAACTAAAGAAAATTATTAAAACTTAGCATGGTGTGATGATCATCCCCTTAGCTTGTCCAATCAGAAGTAGGAGTTTCATAAAGTTGAAACATTTAGGGGTGCTACATGCCATTAGAAAGGTATAATTGAGGTAGCTTAGTTAGAAAAGTGAGCAGTCGCAGCAGACTTAGAATTTTGAAGCCAAATTATTAGAAGAAGATCGCGGAAGAATCGAGGAGGTAATCTAATTAGAAGAAGATCGCGGAAGAATCAAGGAGGAAGTTAGTGTCAGAGCGGGATGAGACGCAGCCGTCTAATCCAGAAGAGGTCATCTATCCTGTCCTGAATCATGTCCTGAAGTCCCTGTCACCTGATCTTTCCCAGGGGACACATTAATCTCTTGGCCAGAGGGGTCTGATTTCCACACCATCCTAGGTAAATATAATTCGGTGCATTGTGTCAATGTGCTGCTCTGACTCTATCCTCTTTTTCCTGAGGTACTGTTGCTGTGAAAATCTCATTGAAATAGAATACTACAATTGGGTAAACTGATCTTACTTCTTCGGAGAGATAGAGTTAGTACTGTAATTTGTTTGGCTCATTTGATTTTAACTAGTTAAACCATTTAAACTTTTCCAGAGTCTCTGGGTATTTAATAAAATAGAAGATAAATGAACCTATGTCATATCTCCATCAACTAATTCCAACTAAATAGGTCCATTGACTAAAAGGAAAAGGCTTTATGATCAGTGAAAAGATTAGTTAAATGATATTGGTAACTGATCCTAATTAAAACATTTATATAAATTGACCCCCAGCGGCGATAACCAGTATATATGAGTGTGTGTGTATATGGGCCCAGATGAATATATGGTAATAGAGTTACAGAGGTTTGTTACCCGCTGGATCAGGTCTGCCAGGCAATCTGAATGATTGCCTGTGACGGACGGAATCCCCATCCACCAGAAAAACGTCTGCCATCATAATTTGGCAGGTGGAGAATGGCCGCAATTTGGCAGGGAATCCGACACCGGCAGGCTGCCGGTGGCCGATTCACCGCGATTGTAATGAGCCCCTTAGTGTGGCTTTTAACATGTGGCTTTTAACACTTAACATTGGAATCATGCACTAATATGTACAAAGGAACCCAGCCCAAAGAGTGCACTTAACAACTGCCTTGCATCTTAGTCCACTATTGACATTGTTGTTAGAGGGGTGGGAAGAATGAATGTTTGCAAATTCATGTTTGAAAACTATTGCATAAAAATACTTCTAAATGCACT
Source organism: Lissotriton helveticus (assembly GCF_964261635.1). NCBI lineage: Eukaryota > Metazoa > Chordata > Amphibia > Caudata > Salamandridae > Lissotriton > Lissotriton helveticus. The sequence goes on from NC_136065.1 coordinate 1,450,856,240, forward strand.
GATATAATGTGAAGTACTAAGGTGAAACTGTTCTGCATGTTAACAAAATACAGCTTTTGAATATGGAGAGAAGTTATCATATTTGTACACATTTACTGCAAGATGTCTTTAAAAACAAAGGTGTTTATAGAGTTAGGCTTTGCAGGATAACCTAGTTACTTCCTTTTTTAAACTTCAATTAACTTTTAAGTAAAGGTTTGCCTCTTTATTTAATGTATTTTTCAATGTTAGTGCTGAGTCAGTGGGCCATACTTAGAGTATTTCTGGTCTAGAACAAGTTCACCATCTTTTGTTGTGAGTGATTGAGTGTGTCTACCGCGGCACAGCATCCATCGACCGGGCAAAGACTTTGCTGTCACTTGGAGTCTGTCAGCTGCAGCAACCATGCGTAAAAGCACAAATGCAGTAAGTGAATGTTAACATGGGAATAGGGGCCAGTATAACACCAAGCAAGCATGGTTCATGGCTCCTTCTCTCTAGAGCTGAGAGGAATCTTGGGCCTAAAGTTCTTTGAACAGGCTGGGTAGGGTCGGCAATGGGTTGCAGCAGCAGGCAGAAAGTATAGCGTTGCCCGAGCAGATGGACGGTCAAAGCAATCCTTTTATATTCCAGGGTCTCTTCCTTTGGTTGACAGAAATCAGTAGCACTAAATAGTTCAATACTTTGTGTGAATAACACACATTGCACTACTTTAAAGAACCATTACTCGGGCGAGGCTTCAAGCATCAAGATGGTGGTCGCACTCTAAGAGTGCTCCTGACAACTTCGTCATCCACACATATCCTCGGACCCCTTGGGTCTTCCAAAGTCACCAGAGCAGATCTACATAGTGTGTCAACACCATCAACAAAGGGCTGTACCCAAAACCGACTCACCCGCAGAAGAAAATCGCAGGGCTGTGGACAGGCTTCGCGACCCACCTGTGACAACTACAGGATCACAACACAGTCGCAACTGAGGAGGACCTGACTCTCCAGGCCAGTAGTGGTCCCCGAAAGCGTGTCTGGATGCCTCTGGTGGCCAATGAAACAGACAACACTCTGTGGCCTGCCACTCCTCCCGATCCAAGATGGTGGCTGCCGAGCGAGAGACAGAGAAGCTGGCGCTTCAGATGTGGTAGGCCCAGCAAAGTGCAGAGAAACATCCCTCAATCAGCCATGCCTCCCGACACTGAGCTGACACGGCAGTGAACCTAGTTGTAGTGGGCCCAACCCAGTGAGTGAAGACAATGTGAGGGGGGTAGGAGGCCTCTCTAATAGTGCAGCAGACCCTAGGGGTGAGAAGACAGAGCCCCGGGCCCACATAGAGGAGGCCCTGGCTGCGGCCAGTGAGCTGGCAGAGTCCCTGCCCAAGCCTCCTGCAACGCAAACCCGGATGGAGCAGTACACCACGAGCGAAACCGTGGCCAGCGAAGTAATCCATGGCAAGGTTACCCTCCCTGAAGGAGATCTTGCAACAATCTTGCAAGCCATACGATCCTCATACGACTCAGTAGTGAGCAAAATCAGAGAGGTGCGAGTTGACATGGCCCTCATCAGACAGGAACTCCTCAATGCCACGGTCCATCTCACGGAGGCAGATTTCTGCTTATCCACAGTGGAGGATCGTGTTCAGTGCCTTAAAGAGAAGGTCTCACAACTCCAAACCCACACAAAAGAATTACACAGGCGTGCAGAATATGCCAAAAACCGCTCACAGCGCAACAACCTACCGCTTTTGGGCATCCAAGGGGGCAGAGACAGGGCAGATGGCAAACTTTGTTGAAACCTGGATTAGGTCATGGATGCTTGTGGATGGACTCTAGACATGGTTTGCAGTGGAACGCACCCACCGAGCCTGGACACCCAAGCCTTCACGGGTGCCCCATACCAGCTGATAATTGCCAGAATCCTCATCTTTAAAGACAGGGACACCATCCTGCAGGCAGCCCACACTCGAATGACACTGTCCTGCCAGAGCCACAAGGTCATGATCTTTCTGGACAATACTAAAGAGGTCCAGACAAGACGCCGCTCCTACATTGAAGTAAAATAGAAACTGAGGGCCCTAAGCCACCAGTACCGACCACTGTTTCCCACCCATTTAGAGTGGTCCAAAACAAAACCTTCTTCTTTGACAGAGGAGGTGTGGACTTGGGCCACTGAAGAGAGTCCTCTCCGGAGCTGCACCACTTCTCCCCCACATTGTACTCTGGATCTATGCAGCACGTGGTCCCCTGACCGCATAGGCGATGAACTTGATCTCGCAGGGGCCACAACAACCACAGAGAAACATCCACCTCACTCACGGCTGCTGCTCGCACCTCAAATGACCTGCTGATGCTCTTGAATCTCACAGACCCACCTTGGTATCAGGAACCTGATCAGATAGGAGAGGAGGAGAGACCAAACTGGCTGCTAATTGCAAGACACGAAGAAGACACCGACCTATCGCAAACCCCAATGATCTAACATACATTGATTTGGGGCTAGCCCCTGCAATCAGCCATGAAAGACATTGGCTAATAGCGGCTCTTAATACCTATGGCTCTAGTGTAACTACTGTGACTTGGCCGAGGCTCAACCACATTGTGCCATATAGAGGAATCCACCATGTAACCAATACACTAAGCCTATAGTTTAGTCCTGTTACATCTTGTTCTAGTTAGGGCAATGGATGCTTTCATTCAAGAAATATGGGTGGGGGGGTTGGTTGTGGGCAGGGTTCGGGACCGGTGTCTCCAAATTTAGCTTTGTTTTGCTCCACAGATTCAGCAAACACCTTACTATACCAGATGCAGGCACCTATCACTGTCAACATGAGAAGGAAAGACTCTAGACAGCGCCAACTTCGGGCACCCTGGCCCACTTACTGCTCGACCGCTGCCCCCTAATTTCACACATCCAACATAGCCATGAACCAAGCCCTATGAATCCTCTCCTGGAATGTGAATGGGCTCCTGGACAAAGTAAAACACACAGCAGTACTGACTCACTCTAAAAGGATGGCCCCTACTGTTCTCTTGCTTCAGGAGACCCACCTCATGGGCAACCATTGCCCCTTCCTTGCCCACCAAGCATTTGATTGGGTCTGGCACGCTGGGTTCGAGCAAGGATCCTAAGGACTGTGAACCTTCTGCGCCGTACCCTCCCTCTCACTCCCACTCATGTAACCAGAGACCCACAAGGCTGTTTCATGGCCCTGACTGGAACCCTGAGGGACATGACCATTAACCTGATCTCACTTTACGTGCCCCAACGACCATTGCACCAACTCTAAGCACCACAGTAGACACTTTCTCCTCTCTCCGGGCTTCACAGTAATTCGAGACGACTTCAACGCAGTCATGCTACCAGCCGAAGATGCCACTGCCACCACATCTACACATAGGACTCAACACATAGGACTCAACACGCAAGACAAATGACGGATTAGGTAGTACACTCACACCTCAGCAGCGCACCACACTCACATGCGCATCGATCTTTTCTTTATGCCCACTTCAGTCTGTGCCCGGTCGTGGATGTCCGCATCCTCCCCAAGGGAATATTGTACCATTCGCCCCTTATCCTCCAGATTGGAAAACCAGCAGCCACTTTGCGGCTGCTCTGAAGACTCAACAATTGGTTCCTCCAAGAGGACAAGTTCTGCCACAAAAAAAGAGAAAGATATCAGACAGATATGGCAACAATAGTGTTCATATCCAAGACACAACCCCCATTGCCCTCCTGTTCAGATTACCGCTCAATCTCACTCATCAATACCAAAGTAAAATTTGACACGATGGCCCTACCCCATGCCTTAAATCAGTCATCAACAGCCTCATTCACCCTGACCAATGTGGATTCAAGCCTCCGCACTAGGCACTGCATACATGGCCTTCATTTGGCGCTGGCCTATAGCCATCTTCTCATCCTCTAGCTCGCCCTTCCGTTGCTTGATTTTGAAAAAGCCTTCAACACTGTCGACTGGCACTACCTGCAGGCAGTACTAATGGCGGTGGGCACGAGGCACCACTTCCGCAGCCTAGTGCGAGTACTGTACTCAAACCCATCGGCTCGTGTGCTTGAAAATAGAGCCCTCTCAGATGCCTTCCCAATCCAACAGGGCACAAGGCAGGGGTGCCCTGTGGCACTCCGCCTTTTTTCATGGCCATTAAACCCTGGCATGCCATGTCCGTGCCGATACCCAGATCTGCAGATGGCACTGGCGGAGAGCGCACAAAGACCTCATCGCTCTCTACGCAGACAACATCCTTTTCTTGGCGGACATGGCCGCTCGGGCCGCAGATGCCTCCAGCTCCTCCACTCCTTTGAGGCAACCTGAGGCTTACATTTCAACCTAGCCAAGTCGACCCCACTGATAGGGAGCGTGTATAGGGAATGCATAAACAGGCAGATGAATATTCCTATAGGACGCCTTTCTTTCAAATACCTGGGCCTCTAGGCGGCATTACTCACACAACTCACCTGGTCGCTCAAAGTCACCCCCCTATTCCAGACAACCAAAACTGAGCTCCGTAAATGGCAATCCCTCCCTCTTACCCGGATAGAAAGAGTTGCCTTATTTCAAATAATGGTATTCCCCAGATTCCTATACATACTCCAGAACCTTCCACTATATCTCTCCAGCGGATGGTTCCAATCACTAGACAGTATGACCACTGCCTTCCTCTGGAACACCTCGAGACCACGCATGGCATTCACCTCCTGTCAAAAAGCCCCATTCGATGGTGGAATGGGCATGACCAATCTGTTTCTATAATGTCTGGCCACTTGCCTCCTGGTGATACATGACTGGTTCACCGGTGGCTGATCGAACCCGAGCTGGAGGAGACACTCCGGGGATGACAGAGTTGGACTGCGTAGTGGTGACTGGGACCCTGTATACACTGCAAGCACAAAGCATGGACCCATCAAGTGCCACAGATCAATCCGTGAGTACAGTTGACCCGCCCAAAAGGCTGTCCGCTGCATGGAGCGCACACTGGGGGGAACTGATTCTGGATTTGGTCGAGGCGGCCCAGGCAACCTCTCCCCCATCAGAGTCCAACTGTTGAAGTAATATTAATTGAGGGCGGGTGTCACGTTTGGCGGGGCCCTGGGTCTAAACTTGGTCTCCAGCTGGATAGCAGTCCCCACCGGTGGAGATACTGCATTTCCCCACACTACAAGGACGTGTCAAGAAACACTGCACCAGTTTCGTAGCGGGCGCTGAAATTGACTGTGCTGCAGATGAAGGCGCCCTTGGGCGGCATCCTATCCCTATCATCTACTGGCTGTATTTCTCCTGATTTGCCATATTGGAGCCCCTTTACTGCACTATTCTTGCCCCAGTGGTGGTGGAGCTGTTGAGGCTGCAATAACTTTGGGCAGGTGGACACCACCTACTGAAAGCACACATAGAGTATACTGCATAGGTCCCTACTGACATGGTGGACCTTAGACTGTGTATCAGCACCTGGTTGCACATTCAGCCCTTACAATGGGTCCTCTCAGTTAGTGGACCCAGCAACTTGTTTGAGACGTCTCTGCCAAGATGTCATTGGGATTTCCGTGCCAGAGCACTGATAATGCTCCTTGAGAGGGAGGCATCATTTGACATTGGAACCCTAATTGCAGTACACAAGGAACCCCCCTCTCTTCTTAATGGCAGACCCTACACAGTACCTATCCTCGGATCTGGCTCTCATCTCAGTCACCACTTGGGATGAGGAGAGATAGCACATAGCGCTCGTATCTGCCCTTGACTTCTCCTGAAATGCGGTGCGAGTTTAGCTCAGAACTCATGCCTATTTGCTTGCTTTGAGTGTTTCAACCGTGACCCCGTGGCCCTCACTTTGAGCCCGACAGATCAGCCCTGGGACTGCCCCTTGCTCCCACTGCCTCAACTGCATGAGGACTTACACCACAGCGCTGGATATGTAAGGGACTTCATTGAAACCCTGACCTTGCTATAACCTCTGCGTAGTGCTGGACACTTGTTCAATAGGGAAACCAGGTACTCCCTGGACCGGAAACAAGCATCCTAGGTCCAGTTTTGGGGTTTCACCCCTCATCAGCCAGGATAGCTTGAATCCAGTGGCACAGTGAGCCCGGGACCCACGTCTGGGCATACCTGACACATTTACGGTGAGAAAGCAAAAGACAAACAATTTATGGACGGAATACAGAACAAATAAAAACATTCACCCCAGTCAAGAGATCTGGGATAAAACCATAATTATTTTGCTCAACATGCCACCCCAGTTTAGACCTAGCCATATGCAAATCAGCCTTGACCCTGTGCCTCATGGAAACAGTCCAGCCCGAACTGCCAAACAAGGTCCTCCCTTGACTGGAAACAAGCATCCTAGGACCAGTTTCTTGGTTTCACCCCTCATAAGCCAGAATAGCTTAAATCCAGTGGCACAGTGAGCCCGGGACCCACGTCTGGGCATACCAGTCGCACTTAGGGGGTGAGAAATCAAAAGAGATTGAATTGAGCATCTCCCCCAACAGGGAGGGAGCTCCCCCACCAACACTCAGTGGAACGCCCCCTAGGGTGAGTGGGCGAAGACTGGCACTTATGCAACCCCTTCTCACTCCCAAGCATGGCACAAACGACAGAGAGTTGTGGAGGTAGTGGCAGCTATAAGTGGGACGGAATTAAGCCATCCCTCTGTGCTGGGTGATTAGGAAATGGGATACTCTGACTCTGATCATGCCTCAGTCTCCACCCGTAACTCAGATGACTATCTTCTAGCGGCACCTCTGACAAAATTATTTGACATTGTTGCATTGAATCGGGTGATGTAGTAATGTATTGCTGGTGTAAACGAAGTAGTTGATGATATGTTTTACATTATTTAGTTCTGGCTCTTGGTTTGAAATTGGGCTATGACATCCTGACTGCTATCCAGATGGTGTGATATGAAGCTGGGAGATGCCCAGTCGGCACCCCACTCTGTATTGAAGTTGTGCGGAAGATACGTGCATGGCTGTTGAATGCCTGTTTACTGGTTTGGAATGGGGGTTTTTCTCTCCTCATCCTGGGATTAAAGAGTTGGGGTGCTGGTAACTCTTTTATAGGAAATGTATGCTGGATTGCCTTCATCATCATTACTGAGCCTCTCACAAAGTGGGTGGAGTCCTCTGGCCTCTATAATAGAACCAGTGCCTCTTAACTGGTGACTCACCCAAGTCATCACCTCCACGGACTACATTCTACTAGTGGACCTAAACTTCCACCTCGACAACTGCAACGACTCCGACTACACCACTCTCCTCAACAACCTTGACAACCTCTGTCTGAATCAGGTGGTCAGCACGCCCATCCACAGAGCTGGACACACCCTCGACCCCATCTTCACGGGAGGAACAAACATCCGCTTCAGCCACACCACCCAGCCCCACTGGACGGACCACGACTGTGTCCATTTCACTTTCAACACCACCACCGCCCCCAAGCCCTCCACGCGGGCACGGATCCAGACGGCATCAACCATTCCGGGACAGCAGGCATTTTCCCCATCCAGAAGGGCAAACCAACGGTCAGCGCCCTCCAAACCAAGAAAGGCAGTAGGGTGCCCGCAATGTCAGTCAGGCGAACGCTAGTCCCAGCCCCAGGGCACCACACAAGCTGCGGGCATAGCCGCGCACCTCCAGTGTGGGACCACGACACATCGCTTCTCAGGTTTAGCTAGGCCCGCTTCCGACACCATCCTCCTTCTGTTTTTGTAGCTGAAAAAGCAGCTCCTCCGATGCACCGCGGGCTGTCAATTGCAAATCAATGTACAGGGATAGCAATACGGTCCGGTTTCCAGGATTTTTGCAGGCTTACTCGGCGGGCCGGCCCGGAGCTAAAAAGCTCACGTCCTGTCGGCCATGTTGCTTGGCCACGCCCCCCCTGTTGAATTGCATTATTAAATTAATGCTCCCAATAATATGTGTTCTTCCCCATAATGTATATATCACATGCTTGAGTGCATTTCCCATTTTGACATGATGGGATTCTAATGTTTTCTTATTTGCACTTAACTCACTAGGCATTTAGTTTGAGATGCTGTTATTTTTTACCATGTTCCAAAGTAATTTCATTCTTGTATGCTGCAAAGCTTTGTCTCTCATACTAGAATGTATCTGTATTAAATTGTTGACCATATATTTTTATTATACAGATATTTAATATTTTATTTGCTTTTATGACTAAATTTTGAGTTTCAAGGATAAAACCTTGGAAGTACATCACTGTGGTATATTCATTGAACTCAACAGTAAACACGGATTCTAAGCACTGCTGGGAAGCCCACTATGTAGGAGGGCATCTTGTGTGCAGCAGAGGAGGGTTAGGCAATCGCTGTGGGCTTTTTGCATTTTTAGTACCTTTTATTAACCCCTTCCGCGCTCATGATGAGCTCAGCTCGTCATGAGTTACGGCGCTCGTATGCTGATGACGAGCTGAGCTCATCATGTAACGCGGCTTTTTGAAAAATCCAGCGCACAGCGGGAAAACCGCTAGCGCGCAAGTGGTTGAAATGCAAAATGCCCTTGGTGCTCGCAACCTCTCTAGTGCTGAACATGGGAGGGCGGGGGCTGGAAGGTAAGTGTGAAAATGAGCTAGAGGAAAGGTAGGTCGACGACTTGGCAACTACTAGAAGGCGTGGCCCATTTATGGCCTGAGAGTCCTGGAGGACCTTAGGCTGGAGCCTTTAGTGGCTCAACCTCCAGGAATGGATGCTGGACAGTAAGTCAGGCAGGTTAATCATACAGACACACCATTCACACAGCAAAGTTATATTGTATTCAGGAAAAGGGAACTTGCACGTCCCTCTATAACTCCTGCATTCAGATTTCTGTCTAGTCACATAATAATTATGCAACTCTTATACTTTGTCAAGAGACAAGGAGAAGATCATGTACTTCTTCAACGTGCAATGGACGAGTCTTTTTTCCTTACTGCACAAGTACAGGCCTGGTTTAGCTGCAGTGCTCTGTTTGAGCTGGTGATTGCAGGTGGGGCTTGGCAGCACTTTGGGAAATGGCCCTTTTTTTCCTAATCCCGCAATGATTTAAATGGGCCAGAATTTGCCGGCACTGAGAACGGGCACTTCTTTTTTTCAGCTCTGAGTACCGGAACTTTTCCGTGCCCACGGGAGAGTACCAGTACTCACTGCAGCATGTCGGGATTTCCCAAAGAACTTGTCATCACATGAGCATACACAACTGTGCAGTGAATGCGCACATGATTAGAATTTCACCCTGGCAGTGACCATCACCAAAACATGTGAAGTCACCATCCCATCGATGTGTGGGAGGAAGGAAGGGAAGCTCTTTAAAAATGCAGTTTGCAATGGCTTTCCCTTCCTTCTTTGTCATACAGCAGCAAGGATCAGCGACAGGGGGCCAGCCAGAAACCGCACCCGCGGAGTAAGTTTCCCTCCAGTACCAGACAGGAACCTAGGACTGGATTTCTGCATGCTGTGCCATCCAGACACCCTAGAAACAAGAGTACTGCAGTTAGGGCCCCTACTCTTACAGAGTGATTGATGACCCAGGATGCTCGACTGACTCCTGTAGGAGTATCTCAGTGCTGCGGAGGAGGCAAAGACAAGTGGTTCCAGAACAACCATGTTTTCAGTGCCTTTTTGAAGTCCCATAAGTCAGAACAGGTATGGGGGTGGAGGGGCAGTTTATTCCAGTGGAATGGGACTGAAAAAGCAAAACGACCTGCCATCAAATCTGTGCATGCAAATGCGTGGAATCTCTATCAGGGCCTTGTTGGAGGACCTTAGCTGCCTAGCTGGCTGGTAGTATCTGAGTCTTGAGGAGAGTAGAACATGTGAAGATTTATAAAAAAACCTTGTGGGTCAGACAACACAATTTGAAGACTGTACATTTCTTCACAGGCAGCCAATGATTTTTTTCTAAGTTGGTGTCAATGAAGTTCATGGAGGAAAGTTGGCGATAAGCCAGGCAGCTGGGTTCTGCACAACTTGCAACTTGTTTAGCAAGGTGTCATTCACAGCAACTAATGAGGCATTTTCATAATCAAGGCGGCTGATTATGAGAGCCTGTACAAGGCTTATCCTGGACAAGGAAGGTGGTTAATGAAAAACTTTCTTTAGAAGCCTCATTTTTGGCAAGCTTATGCCACAATTGGAGATAACTTGATCTCTCATAGACAAAGGGGGATATTCTAAAGAACGTGTGATAATTTCAGCAAAATAAGCTTAACGCATCTCTTCATATCGCAGTCTTTTGTGGGAAAACAACGCCGTGTTATCTCAGTATTCTCAACAAAGAGGTACTATGCACTAGGCCCACGACAACGCGTCAAATGTTTGTGAGAAAGACAACGCGACGCCGCAAAAATGCGAAACACCAACACAAAAAAAGTTGCGATGAGGCCAATTGCAATACAAAAAGCAGCAAAAACCAGTGACAGGCCTGCAAATCCCATGCACTATAAAAGGAAAAAAAAGAACACACCAAAAACAATTCAACGGCGTAGCACCATTAATGCACCCGAACTGAGTGCAGAGGCCAACTCGAACCCCACAAGCCCCACAGACCACCAGCAAGGAACCTCAGGGTTGGGGGAGGCCAAGGAGAAGAGGAAGAGGAAGACGTGGTGCAGTCCGCAGCAAAACCAGATCAGCGTCATGGAGGTGACAGTACACTACCATCAACTGACCCACAATTAGACTAACGTGAATGCAGTCAGAGTGTCAAGGAGGTCAATGGAGGAGGCCAAGAGGAGCTGGCATGATGTGAAAAGCAAAACCAAGCACAATCCCACTGCCAACAGGAAGGCAGCAACAGCGACAGGAGGTGGTAGTCCTGCACCACAGGAGGAGCTGGAGGAAATGGAGGCCGCAGTCATTAGTGTGGAGATGGAGCAAGGAGTTGGGAGTACGGACACAGCTCAAGAGGACCTGACACAACATCAACAGGGTGAATAACGACCAGGTACTGGGAGTGGGGAAGATGGGCACAATGACACACCTGCACAATGATGTGTAGCACACTTCACACCCAAAATGACCCAGGATCATGTCACTGATCCCTGTGGCACACTTCAGCACACACACATAGCAATCACAGCACATCGCATGACAATGTGGTAGAAAGTTCAACACCGACACTGCAGAACAGGGAACACAACTGGGTACACAGGCCAATCACATCTATCTAACTGAGCAGGAAACTGTGAAATGTACGTGTACAACCTCACATCCGTCACGTAGTCCAAATGTACACTGTCCCGCATCAAATTGTCAGCACTTCCTAAACAGTCACAATGTACATTGTAATACAGTCTGCACGTCAACAAGAACAATGCGCCAACATACATGTCAACACAATGTCAACATGCATCGCCCCTTCTCATTGCAGAGGAATAAACTACACATCAAGCAGAACAGACCAGACAACTCATCAGTGATGCTGGAGACGACTACCACACCTCCGACACAGATGCATTACAGCAGCTCATGGACATCGTAAGCAATCCACCCACAGGAGCAGGGCAGCCAAGCTACATAGAGGAGACCCCATCCCCTGCACAGACCACACAGCAGGAAGCACCCGCCACCAGGGCTGGCTCCCAACACTCCACCGAGGCACACATCGCATTCAGAAGCCAGGTGTCAGAATGCCAAAAGGAGGCGTCTGAACCGGTGCGGGTAGGATCAGAGCTCATGGAAGCCGAACTACATCACATACGGGGTGTCTAAGTCCCAGCAGGGACCACCTACACCCCACAAAGGAGACCCACACTGTGACAGAGACACATGCATTTGCACATTTCCTGTACTGAACCACGCCCAGAGCCCTGGAATTACCATTCACACACCCACGCTGGACCACCGTGCCGCGGCCCAGTCCACTCCTCTTATGTATTGAGTGGGTGACGACAAAGCTACATGTCCAAGGTCGTACCTGCTGCCTGCGGGGGCACGGTTGCATCCGCTGTATACAGCACAATGTAATGTTGTAGGGCCCGGGCCCTAATGCATACAATATGACCACACTGACACACTCAGATAGTTGCTGGGACTGGCTATAGGCACGTGCGCCCAGCCCCTTTATTGGCAGGGTCACATGTACAGAGACACCTGTGCTGGATGTACGTGGGGTGATTGTGAACCAGCCCTCACAGAGTTATTTGTGCTGGCAACAACCACAGCGGTGAATGCTATTAAAATGGAAACAGAAAACACCAGCATTACAGAGACAACAGCAGAGCATCATGGTGGTAGCCGGAGCAAGTACAGAGGTCACCCAATGAGCAAACAGAAGTGTCCATTAATAGCATTGCACTGAGGTTGGGGCACTGGAGCTGAGCGCGCTCATGTGAAGAAAAGGTCTAGGATTGTGTCTCTTTGGGATATTCCTGCTGCAGCTGCAGTGGTGGGTGTCAAACCTGCATCGTCTTCCTCATCATCATCCCAGGTCTCCCACACTGCCTGAGGTGACATTACTGCATGAGCTCTCCCCACACATAACCAAAACAGAAATGGACATTGACTCGTGGTGCACTGAGTTAGTGGCACCTAGAGTTCTGAACAGGGTACTAGGCAGATGATGGCATCCCCGACAGGCGTGAGCAACTCTGTTAGTCTGCCAGTACAACTGTTTTGACTCTAGCAGTTGGCGGTTGGAGTTGGACCTGGCGGTGCTGGCTTGTGCCACCTGCGGTGATGCGATGTCCGGGCCGGTCAGGACTCACTTTGATGTGTGAGCCCTGGTGGATCGCAGTGTAGGCCGGAGGCAGCTGACAGCGCAGGGCCACATACACATGGTGTTGATGACCACAATGCCATCATCACAGAGGCCATCCAATATTCTATCAGACAGGGTCCATGACTTCAGCTGCACAGAGATAGTGGCCCGAATGCACTGCAGCCGGCACAGGCACACCGCCACGGGACGGTGACTTGTGCTGCACTGAGGTAGGGCCACCCGGACTGAGCGAGTCCCCATCGATGTCCGAGATGAATGTGGCGGATGGTTGCGGGGGACGGTGGAAAGGTCCTGCAGGGCATGATGCAGACGACAGATGCCATCAAGAAGCGGCAAATGGAGTAGTGGAAAACTACAGCCATATCATTACGAGCATGTCTGTATCAGCTACATGAGGATGAAGGCAACCCCCAGTCCATAGACTCAGATGTCACCAAAGTTCAAACAGAGAGTGTCCATGAATGTCAGGGATCAGACTAAGTGGCACCAGGGCTGTGAGGGGATGCAGTCTGCCATGATGCCGGTACAATGATATGAACTCGGCCATTGCTAATCAAGACTCAGTCCCAACTGTGACCTATTCGACCGCAGTGTGGGCCGAAGGCATTGCCAGAAAGGTACCACAGACATGTGTAGTTGTATCGCTATGCACAGAGTCGGTGGCACCACATCATAGGGAGTATAGTGTTTTGAACTCTGCATTAACATATATACTCTGCCATTGCATAATCAAATCTCAGTTCCAAATGTGCGACCTACTCTAGCATAGTGTGGCCTGAGGGCAGTAGTCTGCGTTATCCCACAGACACATGTGGTTGGAAAGCTACACACAGACTTGGTGGCATCACATCGAAGGGATTATAGTGATTTGAAGTCTGCATTGCCATGTGTACTAGGCCATTTCATGATCAAGACTCAGTTCCAAATGTGTGTCTTACTCAACCGCAGGGTAGTCCAGAGGCAGTAGTCAGCAGTGGCCCCCAGACACATGTCGTTGGGTCGAGATGCACAGAGTTAGTGGCACCAGGGCAGTTGTTGGTAGTGTTCGGTCACCTCCGTAACAATTATCTTTTTTTCCTCATGACTGAAATGCGTTATCCTCTTACACCTCTCCTTGCGTGCAATGATATGTACTCTGCCATTAAAAAAACAGGACTCAGTTCCAAATGTGTGACCCACTAGTCCGTTGTGTAGGCCTCGGGCTTGGAGCTTGCACCAGCAGGTGGAGGGCCCTCTTCAACACAAGCAGGTGAGCAGTGAGTCATTGGTGCACAGGGACGGGCAAGACGAGTTCGGGGACCAGTGGCATGGGGAGCAGGCACACAGGATCGCAGGCATCACCGCTCACGGCGACCGCAACGGCCTTGTGGCAGGGTGAGGGGCGCCACCCTGGCAGAGACATTGGGAATTCTGGAAGAGAACTACGCCCAAAGCTACGTGCTTCTTATTCACACCCCTATGCTGACCTGGCTTACACTGGGCCAGCCCACTCTGCTCATGCTTACAGGGGGGCACATAACAAGCTACATTTCCACGAGCTTCCCCACTGGCTGGGGTGACATGGTTGCGTCCACTGTCCACTACACTCCAAACACCAGCAGTCCATGTAGACATGGATATGTATGTGGTCTGCATACTGCAGTCTGTCCAGCACATCCACTGCCCACTTGGCATGGTGTACATTCTCATTCATTGGTCACTTGCCTCTTTTGCACATGCCTTGTCCCCACCTCTTCCCACAATCTTCTGAGGTGCCATGCCGTTGATGGCTTATGTGCATGGCTGGCCCAGGTTCCCACAGTAAGTTGTGATGTCGTGTCTGGTGGGTGGTAATGTTCTTTGACATGTTTATTTTACTTTGTAATGTGTATTCCCAGTGTTGTGAGTTGCATGATTGTGGAGTTGAGGTGTGTGGTGTGTTCATTTGGTACTTGCCAACGAGCAGTGCATTTCCTTAGGTGCCATCCTGGAAGCGCCGGTTGATGATGGACTGTCGGAAGATGTAGGAATAATGCACACTGTCTGGGTGGTTGGCGGCGACGATGGTGAAGGGTCCCAGGTGGTCCACTATTGCCTGCACATTGATGGAATAGGTGTGCTTTCTGTTGCGGTTATTGTGTGCAGTGTTGCCAGGGGGCACAAGTAGGACATGTGTGCAGTCAATTGCCCCCAACACGTGCGGGAAGCCAGCTATGGCGTAGGCACCTTGCTTGGTCTCCAGCTGTTTCTGCGCAGTGTAGAGGAAGTATATATAGTGGGGTACCAAGGTGACGATGTCATCCACAACCGTTGTGCGGAACTTGGATTGGGCTGGCTGTGAGACTCCTCCGACTCTGGCAGTTGTTGGTTGGAAGGTACTAGAGGCCAACACGTGCAGCACGGCCAGCAGCTTTGTCTGAGGTGGGATGTTGGTTGTCCCCGCTGTGTTGGTACCGCCAGACTGTGGGCAATGGTGGTTAGGAGGCGGAGGATGGTTGTCCCTTTGAGCCTGTAGTGGGCAATGGCATTCTCTAGTGTTGGGTCTGTGAGGTTGGTGCGTTTTCAGGGGGTTGCTGTCTTTGTCTGTGCTGCCTCAGTGTTGGCTCGGGGGGACGGTGGTGGTCGGAGGGGTTGGGGGGTCCATGGTGTGGTGGTGGTGGGTGTTGTGGCCCTCTTGGGTGCCTGGGCTGCATGATTAGTGGCTCCAGGGCATCTGTTGTTCTTCACGTGTGGCTCTGGCCTGAGCTCCCTTTTCTGATGCAAGCTGTCGTCCAACTTTACACCAGGTCAGGCAGGTGTTAATTTCCTGCTGCTAACAGGCCTTATTGTCTGTTTTGTGATCTGATCGCCGATCTGGCTGGTCATTGAGAATGTTGATGTGTGGTGTTGTCACGGCTTTTGGCACGGGAACGCCTAATCGGCATCTCATTAGCGATAGTTGCCAGGGTCATCTGTGGCGATGTTTTTTGCGGCTGCTATCGCAGGTAAACTGGTGATATGCACTGTTATCACCAGCTTATGAATGGGGCGTTAGTTTTATTGCGATAAAGTGCCGATAACGCAGCTATAGTTCCTTGAGAAAATGCTCTTAACTCCTAAGTTCTTCACTACTTGCTTAGGAAGAGGAGCTGAGCCAAAATCAGAGGACCACCAGTCGGCTGACCATAACTCATGGGCTCTTTAAAAACACACAAGCTCGGTTTTTGCACTATTGAGTTGGAGGCAATTCATGGGCATCTAATTAGCAATTTCTGTCAGACAGTGAGCAAATTGAACTTTTATTTTGTCAGTGCCGAAGTAGATCAGAAATTGTGTATCATCTGCATAAGCCACGATCTCCACTCCACATGCTCTCTCAGATATTGAATAATGTAGGTATCAAACACGAACTAACAGATGTGCATTGCTCCTGAATTTTGATCTTCATCGGATTGATACGGCTGGCACTTGGGTGTCGCACGATGGGCAGGTGAGCCGTTAGGGCCAACTTTGGGCTGTTTTTTTGGTGGCCTGTTGGCAGTTTTGGTATCTGTATCATTTGGATGTTGCAAGGTTCCAATGGGGACTAAATGGCCTCGCTGGAGGCCTGCCACAGGAACAAGTGGGCCTCAGCTCCCTCCCCTCTTGTTTTCGGGCCGGCGTGTTAGTGCATGGGACATTGGCCGGCATGGACACACTGATATGTGCAGATTTAAGGTAGTGGGAAGGGAGAGGGATTAATCATGAGTGGGCAGGCAGGAGCCCAAGTAAGGTACCCCATAGCCTGCCTGCATTGGGATCTTTCACCTGACTCCTTTACCCCCTGTCGAGCTGGGACATTGAGCCCATGATGGGCCGGGAGGAAATGGAGGCGATGGCTGCGGCAGCCTCCCTGGTGCCCAGGTGGCATTGGAGGCCTCTACCCTGGTGGGTGGACTTTCTGGACATGCGTGGGATCCTGCAGTGCACACTCTCTGCTAATGCGAGCCCTCTGGTCGTGGGGCCTTTTAATCCCAATTCTACTCTGCCTGCTGTAAAGATTTACAGGGGATAGAAAAAGTTGGTAAGTCAGGCTTACCACACTCCAATGCTGATGCTCAGTGAGCACAATTTGTTGTATTTTTTTTTTACATTTGTTTTGAGCTGTTGACCTTTCTCCAAGAAGCAGAATAGGTGCTGGGAGTACAGGGTGGCATCCACAATAACCTCACTGGAGTTACAGCGGTTTAATGTCAGGTGATACGTCTGACAAATTGCTGCATATTCTTTAAACATGGAGATTGAAGTTTACTTCTCTTTCCCTGACTGCAGAGTGAATGGATTTTTGGAAGTTTTCAAACATGAATATCTGTAAATGAATTGCACACATATTTCGAAATTAGAAATAAGGAAAGACAAATTAAGCAGTTCTTTTGTAATTCTGAAGTGTCATGGAAGAGTTAAAAAAGGATCAAAATAAAGCACGATACTTCACTGGGTGATGAACAAAAGATAAAAAATTTCTTCCTTGCACGTGGGCCTTTTTCACACTGGCTGTGCCAGGCATGTACTCAATTCCAGCCACTATATCCTTTTAACATATGTTAAAGCACAAGTGACACTGTATACACAGAGGGTCAAAAGCTGTTGACTACATATAGAGGACAGTCCAAGAAAGACTAGAACATACCCTAGTGTCTATGAATTACTCTGAAACCCCTATTGACATCCTTTCTACTCCAATAGACAGCTCCCCTTTTTAAAAAAAATGTCACTATAATTATATTCACTGTTTTGGTTATGGTCAGTCCACTGGGGTCACAAAAGTCACGAAATGTTCTATTATGTGTGTGTAAATAGCGTTTATACACAGTATTAATTGACAAACATTTTCTACTTATGATTGAAAATAAAAGCACCTATTTTGGCTGAAGTGACTGCTGCTTAAAATCTGCATTGTGGTGCTGTGTTTTCCCTTAGTCATGTGTGCTCTTTGAAGTCAATTATTAAGAATAACTTCATAAGAAAACAAATGTATTGCATATTGACTACATGGTATGTTACTTCTGCTTAAATTAAGACAAGAAAGTAATACCTTGTCAAAATATAAATGATTGCATGATTTAAATGAGTTCCTTGTGAAAAATTGTAGATTGGCTGTTAGCTATACCCAGTTTCCAGGGACATATAGGTTGCTCTTATTTTTGTTTTCGTTTAAATGGCATGGGCTCAATTCCAGCCACGATATCCTTTTAAGATGCGTTAAAGATGTGTTAAAGCACAGGTTCTCCAGTTGGCATCTTGGCACTGAATAACAGATTTTTATTATTACCCAACTCAATGGTACTCATGTTATCAACCTCAAATGGATGAAAGACTATTGGAGCGCTGCATAGTTTTTGTTAGTAAAACTATGTCTGTGTAAAGTTAGTGGTCATCTGCTGTCTCTGTCTCTGAATGTCAGTGGGTTACCACACCATGCACCATCAATTAGTTACCACAGTGATTGCCAGTAAATATTTCTCAGTAGCCATGCCCCCTAGCCCCATGCCTAAACCTGCCTGTTTTCCCTGCATTTCGGGTCATAGCCTAATTTGATGAGCACCTGCACTTTTTCTCTCCATTTAAAGCACTGCTTATCAAACTTTCACCCAGAGCAAGTGAGTGAAAAAACACTAAGGGGGGAGCAGGATTAAGAAACAGACGGAAAACAGTGATAAGGGGAGAAAGCAACCTGAAAGAGTGAGGTAAAGGATCAAGGAGTGTCTGATGGTGGATTAAAGAGACAAGAGGTAGAATCAAGTCTATGGAGCTTCTGTATTCGGCAACCAACCTTCAAACCCGTCAGCTGTGGGCTTCTAAACAAAACTTTTTCACCTGAATTTATTATATTACAAAACAAATATAATGCCCACTGCCAGGCGGGAGAACTGCCTTTTCCCACTCCAAACATGTCTTGCTTTTAGGCTTGCTGCCTGCCCTTTATTTTAGGCAGAGTGCCTGCTTTTTTACAAGTATTCATGGTGATCGCAGCGCCCGTCATGCTTCTACAGAGTTCTATGATTAACATAAATACTGTGTGTGCGCGCTTCAAATAAGTATACTGCGCGCTAGGGGTGACATTGGTGCTCACGCACCTTACAAGGAACAGTAACCACACGCCAGGCTCACCTGCAACCCCAAAGGGGGTGGTACAAATGTTCTGGCTTCTCTCTTCCACAGGTTCCAGGTTCGCTAGGTCTAGCCGGGTATTTCTGTGCGGCCAGCCTCTAATGGTGCCAAAAAAGCCTCACTGACCTCTGTGTGTTTAATAGAGACATTGCTTCACTCTAGATGTCCAAGGCACCTGAGCTGTACTTGGGGGATGAACTCAATTGCAATGATGCTCACAGTCATATACTGTGCTGTGTGATGTGCCAGATGTCTACTACACACCTTTCTCTTCTTATTTATTCTCTAGTGCTGTGGCATTGTGCCACACTTCTTCCCTTTCATCTTCATCCACTTCACAACGCACTCCGATGCCATCTTGTCCTACTCTTTTGACCAGGCCTCTCCATGTGATGTGCACTTCACATGTGCCTCCCTGGCCATGCCCTACCCCTAGGACTGAGCCTTCTCCTCGTCCACTGACCCGACCTCTCATTGTGACCTTCTTCTTTTCACAACCTCTCATAAGTCTCTTCATCAATGTCTCACAGGTCTCTTCTTCGGCCTCTCACAAGTCTCTTCTTCGACATCTCACAGGTCTCTGCTTCGCTTTAAGATGCACTCCTTGCACCTCAAACTACACCGATTTGGAAATCTTCTTAGCAGGGCTCTCACTCACGGTCCTCAGCGCACTACTGACTTTTGTGCCCTCTGTCCTTCAGATCTGGAATATTCTGTGTCTGCCAGTAACCCCCCTTCGCTCAGGCTCTCTTCCATGGGCACTTGGCATCACCACCTCGAACTTACTTTGGTGTACTGCCTTGGTTCTACTCTAAGTGCTTACACTGGGCTCTTGGCAGCTTTCCTGTTGGTAGCAACTTGACATGGGGACACATAGCCTCTCAATCCCCTTTCACATTCACATTTCTGGGTGCTTTCCCCACTGCAGAAAAGGTACAGGGCAGTCTCCTCAGCGATGCGGGACATTCCTCAATAAAATGTTCCATTTGATCCCTTGCAGTAATCCACCTAGAGCCATTAGGTGGCACTGCAGCATCGTTTGAAGTTCTTACCAGCTCTTCCCTACTCATTGTCTTTTGGAGGTCATGGTGCCTCGCGCGACCTCTTGGTGACCACCTTTCCTCCAGGCCGCAGCATTATCTCCTCTCACTGCAGGCCTCGTGGAGACACCAGATGCTTCCTCACTCGTAGTGATGCTGGTGTCTTTCTCCATGAGCATGGCCTTCCCGCTGCACTGTGTACTACAGCGGCCCAACCCACTTACTACCACCATGTTGCAGCTGTGAGGCAGCAGGTAACTGCATTGCTTGTGGCCTGCACTGCAGGCCTGTGTGTGGTGGTGGGCCTCAGCAAGGCCTACCAGTGCTAGGGGTTCTCCCTTCTCTGCACAGAGTCCTCAGACCATAGAATAAAAGTTGGCACAGAAACTGGAATAGAAAGTACAAAGTTTATTAAACCGCATGAGGTGGAACTACATTCACACAGTACCCTGCGGTAATGTATGAAGTAGCACACTGAATGGAAGGAACTTCGTCCCTTTATACCCACACAGGGGCTCAAATGAAGGCGGTACAGGTACAAAATGCTGGTTTTAGGTACATATAAGGTCATACAGAAAATGCACAGTCAACAAGTGGGAGGAGCTAACAGTTGCTAATTCTGGTGAACACATCCTGACAGTTACAGAATACAGCAGCTGCATGGACAGCTGCAAGCTCAACTGAGCATATGCGAAGCAGAAAAGGCTAAATATATATCGTCTCTAGGCAGATTTCAAGAGCAGTTAACAGGAAGGTAGGACAGAGCACATGGTAGCACATGGCAAACAAAATGGCTGACATAAATACAAAATGGATTCCATAAAACGGACAAGATAGTCTCTAAATGCCGGATGGCTTCCGCTAATCCTAACCTAATCCCTGCCAAATTACACCAGACAACCCTTTTAGCATTAGCTGAAGACTTTAGTTTATCTGGGGTAATCTAGATATGCATCCTGTACATTGATGCTCATCATCTCAGTGATTTCTTTATTTAAAAATGTTTGTGCTTTTATTTCTGCAATATTTTTTTGGGCAGGTGTACAAGCAGTGAAACACATGGAGCAAAGCATCGGAACACATTGTATACAAGTACAGCATTTAAATAGTGTCACCAGTAGTGTACATAGAATAGTCAGAAGTTTACAGCCCCAAGTAGCAAATAGTGTCCAGAACCAGGTCGAAAAAGTCCATGTACCAGTCTCTGGGTGAATCTCTGCAGCAATCCTATGCAGTTTTGATATTGCGTTGTATACTGAAGGTGAGTGATCTGGTATAAATACACAGCAACTGCTACCGATGATGCGATATGCACCACCTCGATCAGCCAAAATCACATCAAGCACCATCCTGTTTTGGAGTGCTACAATCCTTGCAATTTGCAGTTCCTCTGTAATGTTCCCAAGTACCATTGCTGTCTGATTGGTAACAGCTTCCACAACACGATACAATCGCCTGATCTTTCTGCTATTCAATGCAGCTCCCACAAATAAGAACAAACCCAAATTGAAATCGACATATTGTTGCAAAGTGGTATCAGTCTGATCAACCTCATCTGTACTTATTGTTCGTTTGTATCTATTCTTAGAAATGTCATTATACAACTTTAGATTTCGGCGATATGATGAAGGGGCCAAGAACACAGATGGCAACAAAAATGATATGTAACATACCCCGGACCACCCAACAGGTAATTGATAGTATCCTTTATTACCACATACAAAATACGTATTATGTGAAGATGTAAATCTACTGTTATTAGCACCTTCAATAGTGAATGTCAAAATACATTCACTCCGTCCTACTTGAATCCTTCCAGCACTGCCAAAACATAAATCTGCGTTAGCTCTGGTCACTGAAATTGCAAAAGGTCCAGTGTACTTAATGTTCCTCATATTCATGAAGACATATGGTGTCGAAATATTGTCCGGTTGATACTCTTCCCATTCCCATTTAGTCCCTTTAGCTTGAGAATAACCATCTGTATCTTGATAGCATACTTTATTCAGACAAAGGTTAATCCCACCTACTGAAGGCTTTCCAAAAGCAAACAAAAGTGCATACCAAGATTGACAAGAACCGTTATGGGAAAACGGTAGAGGAATAAAAGGTGTTCCTCCTTTCTTTTGGTGTGCAGGTATCATTCCACACTCCCAACAGTTGGTGGTATTCGTGACATTGTGTGTATGATGCAACACCTGGATGAATGTATTATTTAGGTAGATTGTTGATGCTTCTGCTCATGGTAGGGAAGCGTGAAGTAATGATGTTCCACTGGCGCTGTAGTAGTGGCAACAAAAAGCTGTCGAGCAGAAGCCACTTTCTCACTTTGCCATAATCACCAGAGCAACAACAAACCCTACAGCACAAATGGTTCTTTTGTTATTCATTTCAGCAACAGCAATAATTGATCTTATCCCTGGGCAGCCGTTGATTTCTTCACCACGGGCCAAGACGGGTGTCACTACACTACGCAGGGCTGATCCCCCCCTTGCCATATCGGCTCTTCGTTTCACTAACCCAGGGCAGTAGCTCAACCAGTCTCTTTCAGCACTGCAAATTCTTTTCTTGGTCTCAGCTGATATCGGGATTCTCCAGCGATCTTGTGGTCCGGGAAGACTTCCACAGATTCGTCAGGTCAGTTAGCTTGACCTTTCTCCGTCTCCAGAATCTCTCGATGGTCGGTCAACACAGCAGGTTCCACCAAGGCAGGCGACACTCGTTTGCAGTGTGTGCTATTGACCCAGTTCTTCTTGTTCGTCACTCGAACTGCTGTCCTTGTTACTAGGAGCACTTGCTCCGGTCCTCCCCACCTCAGCTCCAAGCTGTTCGATCTGTCAAAGACCTTGACCATCACATGGTCGCCAGGTCGGATTTCGTGGGCCTCACCTGTAGATCTGTCAGGAAGAGCTTCTCGAACCTGCTGATGAATAGAGATCAAACTGTCGGTTAACTGTGCCAAATAATCATTCATCAGAACACATGGAACATCATGTATGGGGCGTGGCTTAGGAACTCCCCAAATGTTCATTGGCCTTCCGAATACTACCTCATACGGTGTAAGCCCAGATCGTGAGTGTGGCACCGATCTTATGGGTAACAATGCCAAAGGTAGTGCATCTGGCCACTTTAAAGACGTGGAAGCCAGTATTTTTGACAACTTCAATTTTAAAGTAGCGTTGTACCTTTCCGCTAATCCTGCTGATTGCGGGTGGAAGACTGTATGGAATTTCTTTTTGATCCCTAGTCCTTTCAGGACATGCTGAACAACTTGCCCAATAAAATGAGGTCCGTTGTCACTCCACAAAAGCTTACAAACACCATATCTAGGGAAAAACTCCTTTAGAAGCACCTTTGCTGTGGTGAGAGCAGTATTATACTTTGTAGGGTATGCCTCTATCCATTTGCTGAAGGCACATACCACCACCAGGAGATATTTCAGATTATTGCAGCGTTCAAGTTGGATATAATCCATCTGCAAAACTTCAAAAGGTGCAGTCGGTGTAGCAAACCCTCCTGTAGGAGTCCGTGTCCCTTTACCAAGATTATACTGCCAACAGATCAAACAGGACCGTACTACTCTTTTAGATGTGCTGGCAATTTCAGGATGCTCCCAAACTTGCGTAAGCAATTTAGTTATTGCTAGAGCTCCAACATGTGCCAGCCCATGTGCCATTTGAACCATAGTAAGTAAGTAATACTTTATTGTACAGTTAATAAAATCCATTACAAAAAACCAGCAGCAATAAAAGCAGTTAAAAATATCTATAGCAGCCTAGGGACTAGTACTTGTGATAAGTTAAAAAAGGAAAAACGTCGGTTAGACAGTACTAAAAATTTGAGTTGAAAAAGTAGTTAAGGGGGAATGTTCGTCCGCCACTAAGGCACTTCTGCGACTAGTGGGGGGCGGTTTCTTATGGTAAACCTGACCCCTTTCCCTTTCTGAGTGGAAGCAGTCCACATTCTTTATAGGAGGCAGGCCATCCATTTCCCTGTAGGCTTATGCTTTTTGATGGACTGTCCATGTTTGTTCCTGGGAGCCAACTGTGCCTCTATGTAGTCCGAGTATTTTAGCTCTGGGGGTGTGGAAAATACGCTTTCTTTATCCGTTTATTCTTTCTTTGTTTTGATTCTGACTTCTGCGGCTTCGATGTATTTTACCAGACGACAAGCCATTTGGACTTTGTCACCTGAAAAGCAAGCCAGGACTGCTTGCCTGCAGGACCTGATTCCTTTTTTGTTAAATAGTGGTCTCAACAGGTTCCTGTGTTCTTGCAGCATCTCCTTGCAGATAGTGATGAGGTGTAAGATGTTTTCCTCATCATTCCCGCACAGGCGGCATTTTGCTGGTTTTGGGGGACGCAGCCAGGGGGCTATATGGTCTGCTGAGGGCAATACTCCTAGCTGATATTTTAGGAATGACTCTTTTGTTTTTTTGGTGAAGCTGGTCAGAAGATATGTTTGTGGTGTAAGTTTATTGTAAGTTTGTACAGTTAGCCAACCGTGTGCTCGCTCCGTCAGTGATGCTTTGTCCTGTAAGAGAGATTCTATCCTGACAATGTTTTTTACTGCTTTTTTGACGCCTGTCAGGTTCCCTTGTAGATCCCACAGTTATCGCACCCCCAGTTGTTTTATTGCGTCCTCCAAAAAAAGCCTTGCTGGGCTGTTATCTTAACTTTGTAGATCTTTCGAAAGAAGTGCGTTAAGGTTATTTACCTCTCCCCGGCTGATTTTATACCAACTTTTAAGGTATACTCCCTTGCGTGCCAGCTCTTCTTTTACCAACCCAAATTCGAGTCGGATTTGCGCCGGTGAGGTGTAACGCGGGAGGCCAAAAATCATGCGCATTGCTCTTGTTATTACTCCGTCTACTGTTTTGGTGTCCCTGCCTCTCATTGCTTCGCTTCCATACGTAACAGATGGAATCAGTTTGGCTTGGATCAGCTTTATTAATGGCGAGAGATTTGGCCCGGCGATCTTGTTTTTCAAATTTTTAAAAGATACTGCTGTCATTAGGCCTCTCTTTTTTATTTCCTCTCGTTGTGGTATAAAGCTGCCCGTGTGATCTATGGTTACTCCCAGATAGCGATATTGTTTTGTGACATCCAGTTTCCTTGCATCCATGAACCAACTGGGTGTTGATTTCTTTTTGCAATGGTTAAAGCACATGACTTTTGTTTTGTCGTAGTTGATACTAAGTTTATTTGTTTTGGAGTATTGCGAGGTGATGTCAAGGAGCCGCTGTAGGCCTATCGGAGTCGGGCTAATTAGCACCAGGTCATCCGCATAGAATAGATTGGACAGCTGGATGCCCCCTAATTTAGGTGCGTGGGAGGTATTTTAGTTTAGTATGGTTGATAATTCGGCCATATAAAGATTGAATAGAGTTGGCGCTAGCACGCATCCTTGCTTTACACCTGTGATGGTTGGGATTTTCTTATTTAAGAAGTCCCCTGCTCCTAGTTTAACCTGGACCCAGGTTTCGTTGTGCAAAAGAATTAGTTACTTCAGCAATATTGAAGAGATTTCCATTCTCTTTAGTTTTTGCCACAATAGATTTCTATTTACGTGGTCGAAGGCGAAGCTATATTTGATGTAGCACAGGTATATGGGTTGTTTTGCCTCTAGCGCTGAGTCAATCAGAAGTGATAAGGCCAGATGTTAGTGGTCGTCCCCATTTTTTTCCTGAAACCGGTTTGGTTGAATGGGATTGCTGATGTTTCTTCCGCCCATGATATTAGCTCCTAGAGTAAGAGGCCAGCATAGTATTTTGCCTCGTTATCAAGTAAAGCTATGAGGCGATAGCTTCTTGGGTCTTTTCTGTCCCCTTTTTTAAATATAGGGGAGATAATTGCCCCCCTCCAGGAACATGGGATTGTTGAGGTCTGCCATATTTTTTCGAACATTGGTTTAAAGACAGCAGCCCAGTATTATGTCTCTTGTTTGAATACGATTGGAGGTATGCCGTTTGGGCCAGGGGCTCCCTCTCTTCTCCCTTTCGAGATTCTATTACATAATTGTGAGTTCGTAATTAATAGTTCCTCGTGACTTACAGGGGTTTCTTTGTGTGGGGACTTCTGTTCTTAGCGGCTGATTTTTGCATGACATGATTCTTTCCGCAGTTCTTGGGCATCGTTAAAATGTGTACTAAGGTAAGTTGTCCAATCCTCTTCCGTCGCGTGGGATTCGATCCCCTGGCTTCGCTCGCTGATCAGGCTATTAATCTTTTGCCAGAACTGTGCGCTGTCGTTTGTTTTGGCATCGTGTAGTAGTTTTCCCCAAAAGGCTTCGTCAGCATCTTTTTTTAGTTGCCATATTAGTTTCCTGCGGTTACCTTTTAACTGTCTCAGCTCTTGGCAGGCGGAAGGATCTGTTTTTACTCTTCGCAGAGTGTTGTTAATCTGCGTCTTCAGCCTTTTTAGCTGGATATCGTTTTTGAAATTGTAATGGCTCATGTGTTTCACGGCATTGCCCTTTCCATCTGGCTTTATATATCTGTTTCTTTTGGCTATGTCTCTCTGTTTTTTTATAAATGCCTCCCAGCATATGATTAGGTTTAGGAATGCAGATTGTGCCTCATTTAGAGCTCGTTTCGCTTGCAATATGAGGTTTTGAGGGTCATTGGTTTTGCACTTTATCCGTCTTTCATTTCTTGTGAAGTCCAAGCCTAGTTTGCTAACGCCTGGAGGGCTTGGTATTACTGGTGCGTCTATCCTAGTTTCCTGGTTGAGGTGATCGCTGTGGTCTGTCGTGCAGATGTGAAAATCTCTTACCCTTTGCTACAGGCTACGCAAGAAGAATGTGAAGTCGATTGTGGAGCTTGCCGTTGTGCTGTGAAATGTTGCAAATTGTGGTTGGTAGCCTGGGAATCTGCTGTTAAGTGCCCTGAAGCCCAGCTCTTCTAATTTGGCCAACAGGCTCCTAGCTGTTTTCGTGCTTCTGCCTCCCGAGGTGCTGTCTTGATGATTTTGCTCCCAGGCAAATGGATCCTCCTCGTCGGTGCCTTCAGGGACCGAAGTGCTGAGCATATTTAGGTTAAAGTCCCCTGTGATGATTATGCTGTTCGTTTTCTCAGTTTTTATTAATTTTTCAAGTTCTTCCTTCAGCTGTTGTGCTCCCTTGATTTTCTCCCTGGGATGCAAATAGAGGTTTATTAGGGTTATGTCGTCTTTTTTGTTCTGCTCACGGAATGACAGTCGCAGTACTTGCATAGCGTTTGGGAGGGCTAGCTTGTAGGCCAATGGTACCGCTTCAGCAATCGATTGTATCGCACTATATATGGCAAGACCTCCTTTCTTGTGGCCAAACGGTGAGCTCTGTGTAGACGATAGAAAATTTAGATTGTAACCCGACAGCGCTGGAGGAGAGTCGGACCAGGTTTCTTGCAGTAAAATGATGGCAAATCTTTGCAGGTTGATTTTTAAATCTGCGTCCGAGAACTTGTCTCCTAGGCCATTGATGTTCCAAGAGCATAAGCTGACAGTGCTGAGTGTATTTGTTGTTTTTGCGTTGCTTTGTCATAGGTTTGTATCTTTCGCATTAAAGTCCTTGAGAGCCAGCTCCAATTGTACGAGGGCAGACAGTCGATGGCCGATGTTCTCTTCTTGGACTGTTCTCGATGGACTAAGTTCTCGGGGGTTTTACTTCGTGCCCCTCTTAGAATTGTATTCTGATCTGGTTGTTCATTTGTTTTTATCCTTTGTTGACTGACGACTAATAAAGATCTGGGTATCTTGGTTTAAAGAAAGGCTGTATTTTTATTCCCCAGGAGTCAAACTTTGCTTTTTCTTTTAATAGTCTCTCTGGGAATTCTGCTGTGGCCCATACTGTTTTTGTTGATTCTACTCCGAGGAGTCCCGAGGGTTCTGTGAATTCTACCGATTCCAAGTCACTAGATGATATGTTTTTGAGGCTGTCTATGGTTTTCAGCAGCAGTAATATGTTCCCCCTGTTTAAGATGTCTATTGGGCCCCTTGATTGATACTCCAGGTGAAACATTAATGAGGTCATGCCAGTTTGCCCCTATCCTGTGTTATCAATGTTGTTAAGTGGATCTTCCCCTCTGCCGTGATGTTCCTCGAGTCCTACTACGCATCGTTTATCAATCATTTTACTACTTTTCGTCAGTTTTTGTCTGGGGTACTTGCTGTGGTTGTTGCGCCCAGTTGGGGGCTTGCTCGAGGTTGTATATCTTCCGTTATCTGGGGAGGATTTTTGATGTGGCCTCGATCTTGGGATTGGTTTCTTTCGGGGTTTTCCCTATCTGATTGGTTTCTTTCGAGGTTTTCCCTTTCTGTTGGGTTTATAGCTTCTTGTGGGTTATGCCCCCTATTAGTTGGGTTTGTAGCTTCTTGTGGGTCGTGCCACCTTTCATTATTGTCTCTTATGGCATTCTGCCATGCTTGTGGTGAATAGGGTGTTGCTTTCTTGCTTTTGGGGCGGGTGCTAGTTGTAGGCCTTCTTTCTGGTGACGGATTTCTTTCAGGTTTTTTTTCCCCTGTTCGATTTTTATTTTCTGGGGAAATGCACTCAGAGTCTGATGCATCTCTCGTCTCAGTCGGCCTGTCTTGTGGTGCGTTAGCTGTCGCTTTCTCACTAGTAGAGCCCTTGTACCATGCTATTACTGCTGTTGTTTTCTTTTGGTTTCTTCCCTTCCTTTTCTGTTTTCTTCCCATTTTTCCTTGTTGATAGTGTGCCAACGCTCCTTCTTTTTGACAGGTTTTTTCAGGCTGAGCTATGCTCTCTGTTGGAGGAGTTTGGGGTCCTTCATGTTGTTGTCTGTTATTGGCCGGTGCATTCTTTTCGTTTACTTTTTCCCTGGAAGGGAGCAGGTCTAAGATTGACTTTGGATTCTCCTGGGTTGGAGGCAGTGGTCCGACTTGCGTGGGCAATGCCATTTTGTATCTTTTATTGACGGGGTTGCTAGGGTGGTTGTTTTTTACTGCGTCCCTGATATCGGAAAGGAGGTTGTCCATTGCTGTTGGTAGTGTTGCCAGTTTGTCCACGATTGTAATGCAAAAGCAGTTAGATTGTATTAATTTAGTCTCGGCTTGCGCCCTTTATACCATGCCATTCAGCTCTGCTAGCTTACCGTCAATGTTGGCAACGAATATTGACAGGGAGTTGAGGACAGAGAGTTGTAGGTCCATCTTGTCAGACTGGTATTGAATGGCATTTACCGATAGTTGCATTGTGTGCAGAAGGGATGCCCAGATGTCTTCCTTTGCGTTTGGTGCTTCCTTCTGTAGGTTTTCGCTGGTGATCTTTTCTGGCAAATCCCTCTTCGATGCCGCAGGGTTAGATGCTACCAATTCTTCCCACTCTTCCGGGGTGGGGTACGAGGTTTCAAAGTCCGTTATCCTTGGTGATGTAAGTGCTGTGTTGGATTGTATGTTTCGGTCAGTTTTGGGATGCGCCCTAGCTAGGCGCCATCCTCTTGCTTCTCAGGGTTTTCAGGTTTCCCGCATTGTGGGTCATTAGATTGAACTGAGCACTGACCCTGGGCTCTTACTTCCTGTATAGTTATGGTGTCTGATTGGCCAGCTGCGTCAGGGTCTGCCCTTGTAGTGGGTTCTCTCATGTCCCTGGCTTTATGCCTTGCTAGCCTGTCCCGTGGGGTTGTCACTGTTACTCTGTGCTTGCAGGTTGGTATTTCTTTTTGTATTGTTGAATCAGCGTACTGCGTGAGTTCGCTCTTCTGCATGTCATCCTGCAAGCATAAGTCCTGGGGCCCCCGGTTTACTGCCCTGTCTGGTCCGCCATGTCCCTCAGAGCTTCCCAGTGAGCTTTGCCTTCTTTTCTTAGTTACTGAGCGATCAAGGTGTTCCTCCTCAGTACGATTGTGGTAATTGTTGTGTCTCGTTGTGCTTGTGGAGGTTGTGGAACTCCTCTCCCTGTGCTGGCTGTTAATGAAAGGTTAAGGTTTGGAGTCACACTCTGGTCCACTGTTGTGTATTCCTCTGTGTGATCTTGCACGATTCCATTTATGGTTGTTTTTGTACTTGAGTCTTCCCACTCCTGCTCCTGTCTTTGTCCATGGGCCTGTGCTGGTTGATCCCCCGGAGGCCCCTTTTTCACTTCTCTTCTGGCTGCCGATGCACCCGCCTCTGCGCTGTGTTCCCTTTTTTGGGGGTCAGCTTGGTTCTTTTCCTCCTTCGCCGGTAGTTGTTGTTTTGAGGGGGTGTCCTGTTTGCTTTGATTGGTTGGAGCAGTGTAGGTAGATCGCTTGTGTTGGCACTGTTTAAATAGAGGGCCGTGCTGGGATCTTTGATAAATGAGAATTTTGTATACATATTTGGTTGAAAGCCCGGTTTGCTCCCTGAGGGGCTGTATGCGCACTCACGCGCTTTAGTGTCTCCATGGTTAATGTGCAGGGGGGAAATCAGGGAGAGTTCTCCTTCCTCGTCTCCATTCTTTCCCTTATCCTCCCCATTTCCTTCGTTACAGACATCCATTAGGTCCCTTTTGGGGTTCTTCTTTGCTTTCCTTAGTCTTTAGGGGGGTTCGTCGGTGCCGTGTAGTTCCTTGGCTTCCCAGACCTCATTCCGCAATTTTCCTTTCTTAGATCTTTTTTGTATCCTTTGTCTCCTTTATCTCCTTTATCTCCTTTCTATCCGTTGCTTTTAGGGTTACCTAGGAGTTACCTTGGAGTTCCTTGGAGTTAATAGGAGTTAATAGGAGTTTTATTTGATTATCTATCTTGCAGGATTACTGGGTTACTGGACTGCCAATAGGTCGTGCAGGTAGCACCGATCACACACCTGCACCTGCACCGAGTTTAACTCCTCCAACACAGCACAGCACAGCCTTTTTCCTGTGTTCACTAGTCCATGGGGTAGCGGTGCGTGACGAGACACTCTGCGAGAGACTCTGGGGGACACTCAGCCGCCCGCTTGTAGCCCACTCGTGGCCCGTTACAAGCTACCACTGTCTCTTTCTTGAACCCCAAAACCTCCGGGAGCCTCCTTCTCCAGGGTTGGCTCGTGGCTCCACACTGCTCAAACTGCTCACCGCTGCGGCACGACCCGCCTCCACCGCCACGGCCGTTATTTTTATGCTACCCCCTGTAGCCTAGCCTAGCTCTCCAGCCCCTGTCTCCCGGATTTTTTAGTGGTAGAGAGAACAAGGGTGGGGGCCACAGGGAGGTAGGGGGGCGAGGATTGGTTCTCGTTTTTTGGCTTGTTTGTTTAGGCTGGATTTTAAGTGGCAGGCAGGGACGGCAGGAACAACAAATGGGTGCAGAAAACACAAAATTGCTCTCCCCGGCTTCCCAACTAGCTGACCTGCAGCACGATCTAGCTCGGAGCAGTGATGCAGTGAGGTGGGGGAAAGCGGGGCTGCGGCTGCTCGGCAAGCTGCCACGGACACTCTCACCCAGGCCCTCCCGCTCTCACCGCGCACTCCTCTTGCTGCTCTTCACGCTCCTTGCACGCCGGACACCTGGTGTCAGATGTCAGGTGCTGGGAGTCAGCTGCTGGGTGCTGCTCCAGTTCGGGGCTCTGGGTTGAGGCTCCCGGGGTTGAGGGTCATCCTCGCGTCTCGGCTCAAGCTCGGGTTCGCCTGCCTCGCCAACCGTCCGGCCGCCAGTTCTTGTACCTTCCTCCTTGCTCGATACTGCTCGACACTGCTCAGTAGCGCCATAGGTTGTAAATAGGCTGCAGGCAATTTCCATTTATCCAAGTCTTTGTTGCACCAACAACCCTCATCGTTCAATATTCCTTCTTCAGACCATTGCTCAAGTTCTTTCACAGAGGCAGATCTCTGTATATCCAATACTTCCTCTCTAGCATCATGCAAACGCTCAGCTTGTGATTTCACTACATACATGGATGTGGTGTTTCGCAGCATCGCAGTCTCACGGGCTACGTGATCTGCAAGTGCATTGCCTTGTCCTATTTTGTCAATGATTTTCTTGTGTGCGCTACACTTCATAATATCAACTTTCTTTGGGTATGTAAGTGCAGTCAAGAGATTATGCACTAATTCTCCGTGCATTATCTGCATCCCATGGGATCTAAGAAAGCCTCTTTCCTTCCAGAGTAGGCCAAAATCTTGAACCACTCCAAAAGCATAGCGGCTATCCGTGTAAATGTTCACACACAAGTCAGTGCTAAATTCACACGCTCGTGTTAAAGCTAATAGTTCAGCTGCTTGAGCCGACTTATGTGGTATGCAAGCTGTTGCCACTACTGTCTCAAGCGTCGTAATTGCATAAGCAGCTGAAGTTGTGCCATCTGGTAACTTCAAACAGGACCCATCAACCCACAGTTCCCCATCTACATCTGGAAGGGGCGTATCTTGCAAATCAATGCGACCCTTTGTCTGTTCCTCAGTAAGGAATATACGATTGTGAGGCTCCTTTGACTGAGACTGAGTCGCAGGATATGGTAACAAAGTGGCTGAGTTCAGTGCCACGCACCTCTTCAAGGTAATATGAGGTGCTAACAGTGTCAACTCATATCCTGTCAGGCACGCACTAGTTAAGTGTTGCGTCTTAGTCTGATTCAAAGGGCATCTACTGCATAAGGTACTAGCACCAACAGTTTGTGTGACAAAACTATTCCTTCACTCTGACGTATGGACACAGCTGTCGCTGCAACTGAACGGAAGCACCCAGGCAACACACGAGCAACAGGATCAAGAAGGGCTGAAAAATATGCACAGGGGCGCTGCTTGTCACCGTGTGTCTGTACTAAAACTGACAATGCACACCCATCTTTCTCGTGTACATAGAGTGTAAAAGCCTTCGTGTAATCTGGTGTGCCTAACACTGGTGCAGCGGTAAAAAAGGGGTGGTGATGAACGGAGCATCTGAACCAGTCAAACACTCACACCCAGTCAAAAGATCTGGGTTTAATCCATCACCGTGCTTTAGCCCACTCTGCCACCCCAGTTCAGACATGGCTATATGCAAATCAGTCTGACCCTGTGCCTCATGGGAACAGTCCAGCCTGAACTGTCAAGCCATGCCTTCCCTGGACCGGAAACAAGCTTCCGAGGACCAGTTTCTGGCATTACATCCGTCTTCAGCCCGGCTTGCTTGAATCCAGTGGCATAGTGAGCAAGGGACTCACGTCTGAGCATACCCTGCCACACTTATGGCGGCCAAAAGCGGTACAAAAGGGCGTGGTGATGGACGGAGCATCTGAACCAATCAAACACTCACACCCAGTCAAAAGATCTGGGTTTAATCCATCACCGTTCTTTAGCCCACTCTGCCACCCCAGTTCAGACATGGCTATATGCAAGTCAGTCTGACCCTGTGCCTCATGGGAACAGTCCAGCCCGAACTGCCAAGCCATGCCTTCCCTGACCGGAAACAAGCTTCCGAGGACCAGTTTCTGGCATTACAGCCATCTTCAGCCCGGCTTGCTTGAATCCAGTGGCAAAGTGAGCAAGGGACCCACGTCTGAGCATACCCTGCCACACTTATGGCGGCCAAAAGCGGTACAAAAGGGGGTGGTGATGGACGGAGCATCTGAACCAATCAAACACTCACACCCAGTCAAAAGATTTGGGTTTAATCCATCACCGTTCTTTAGCCCACTCTGCCACCCCAGTTCAGACATGGCTATATGCAAATCAGTCTGACCCTGTGCCTCATGGGAACAGTCCAGCCCGAACTGCCAAGCCATGCCTTCCCTGGACCGGACACAAGCTTCCGAGGACCAGTTTCTGGCATTACAGCCGTCTTCAGCCCGGCTTGCTTGAATCCAGTGGCAAAGTGAGCAAGGGACTCACGTCTGAGCATACCCTGCCACACTTATGGCGGCCAAAAGCGGTACAAAAGGGGGTGGTGATGGACGGAGCATCTGAACCAATCAAGCACTCACACCCAGTCAAAAGATCTGGGTTTAATCCATCACCGTTCTTTAGCCCACTCTGCCACCCCAGTTCAGACATGGCTATATGCAAATCAGTCTGACCCTGTGCCTCATGGGAACAGTCCAGCCCGAACTGCCAAGCCATGCCTTCCCTGGACCGGACACAAGCTTCCGAGGACCAGTTTCTGGCATTACAGCCGTCTTCAGCCCGGCTTGCTTGAATCCAGTGGCAAAGTGAGCAAGGGACTCACGTCTGAGCATACCCTGCCACAATTATGGTGGCCAAAAGCGGTACAAAAGGGGGTGGTGATGGACGGAGCATCTGAACCAACCAAACACTCACACCCAGTCAAAAGATATGGGTTTAATCCATCACCGTTCTTTAGCCCACTCTGCCACCCCAGTTCAGACATGGCTATATGCAAATCAGTCTGACCCTGTGCCTCATGGGAACAGTCCAGCCCGAACTGCCAAGCCATGCCTTCCCTGGACCAGAAACAAGCTTCCGAGGACCAGTTTCTGGCATTACAGCCGTCTTCAGCCCGGCTTGCTTGAATCCAGTGGCAAAGTGAGCAAGGGACTCACCTCTGAGCATACCCTGCCACACTTATGGCAGCCAAAAGCGGTACAAAAGGGGGTGGTGATGGACGGAGCATCTGAACCAATCAAACACTCACACCCAGTCAAAAGATCTGGGTTTAATCAATCACCGTTCTTTAGCCCACTCTGCCACCCCAGTTCAGACATGGCTATATGCAAATCAGTCTGACCCTGTGCCTCATGGGAACAGTCCAGCCCGAACTGCCAAGCCATGCCTTCCCTGGACTGGAAACAAGCTTCCGAGGACCAGTTTCTGGCATTACAGCCGTCTTCAGCCCGGCTTGCTTGAATCCAGTGGCAAAGTGAGCAAGGGACTCACGTCTGAGCATACCCTGCCATACTTATGGCGGCCAAAAGCGGTACAAAAGGGGGTGGTGATGGACGGAGCATCTGAACCAATCAAACACTCACACCCAGTCACAAGATCTGGGTTTAATCCATCACCGTTCTTTAGCCCACTCTGCCACCCCAGTTCAGACATGGCTATATGCAAATCACTCTGACCCTGTGCCTCATGGGAACAGTCCAGCCCGAACTGCCAAGCCATGCCTTCCCTGGACCGGAAACAGCTTGCCTTAACTGACGAAAGGCATTTTGGCATTCATCTGTCCATGGAAGGGGGATCGGAGTGTTTTTAGTCAAAAGCGCTAGCAGGAGTTTAACAATGTGTGAAAAACCCAATATCCATTGCATACAAAACGAAGTCAAACCAATGAATGCACTGACATCTTTCTGTGTGGAAGGTACTGGTGTGTCTAATATTGCTTGAATGCAATCTGGTGTCAGTGCACGGCCCTCCTTAGACAGAACGTGACCCAAGTAGGTTACCTACGGTCTACAATATTGCAATTTCTTTCGTGATACTTTATGATGGTGTGTAGCAAAAAAAAGAAAGTAGAGACAAAGTACACTCTTCACATAGTTCAGGCGTATCGGCTGCCAACAAAATGTCATCAACATATTGTATGAGAGGCACTCCTTCAGACAAATTAAAGGAATCGAGTTGTCATTTTAAGGCTTGACTATAAATACTCGGACTCTCAGTGTACCCTTGAGGAACTCTACAAAATCTGTATGATTGAATATTCAGTGTGAAACTGAACAAATACCGGCTATCAGGATGAATAGGAATCGAGAAGAAAGCATTCTTCAAATCGATCACAGAAAATGTAGTTGCTGTTGGAGGGACCAGGGTAAGTAATGTCGTTATGTCAGAAACCACAGGGTACTGCGGTACTACAATCTTGTTGACTTCTCTTCAATCAATGATGAATCAGTCTATTGCAAACATTGTAAGGAACTTCTTCCACAACCCCCACTTTAATCAAATCATGTACAATGCGTGTGAGTGCTTCTTCTCCTTCTCGAGAAATTTTATACTGAGGCAGTCTTGATAATGAAGCACCCTCCTTGACAGTAATATGCACTGGCGGAATAACCATTTGCCCTACATTGGTGTCTGAAGTAGCCCACAAAGTACTAGGGAGTGAAGCTAATGCAATGTCCTCTTTAACAATGCAGGATCTCTCAATCAAGGGGTAATTGTCATTCAATATAAGCCGTACTCCTTCCCGAGAACATCGTATCGTAGCCCTGAAATAATTGAGCATATCAAGACCCACAATATTATCTGGCATGTTTGGAGAGAGCAAAAACGGACATGGAGCAATACATTTATCAACATGGAATGCAAGTGGTTGTGACAGTGGGCTAAGGGAAGGTGTTTCATCGAAACCTATCAATGTAATAGTTAAGCAAGATAGGGGAACCAAGTGTTTAGACAAGGCGCTACGAGTAGCTCCTGTATCAACCACTAAACTGATCAGTAGAACCCAAAACATGTGCTGTAACATAGGGACCCCTCTGATCTACTGGAACTTCAACTGATTCCTTACCCCATCCTAGGCAATCCTATGCATAAGCAGAATCTTGAAAATCAGACGGCACATAGTAGGACATTTGATATTGGTTCCTTCTATCAAAAGTGTTAAACCCATCCTGTCCACGTGCATTAGCATCAAACCTAGCACGATCAATTGTGCTTTCTCTAGGCCCTGAATATCCAGAACGACTTCTCATTTGTCCCCGACCAAGTGGACACTGCTGAGCAGGCAGCACTGGACAATCAGAAATCCAATGTCCAAATTTCTTGCAGTACGCACACTGGTCAACAGACAAATTTGAACGAGTATAGGAAGGAAAGGACAAACCATAAGATCCACGTCCACCTCTATCATTAACTCTACAAGGTGGACCATAAGCCTGAGCCAACATAACCTTTGTTTTCAACTCTTTAGTCTTTTTATCCTCATTACCCTTTGCTTCTAATTCTTGGCGTTCATAATACTGAGCCATAGTCAAAAGAGGTAGTCCATGAACTCTCACTGGCCTTTAGGCGACTAGCTATTTCTGGCAAAAGGTTTGCGACATATTTATCGACAAACAGATGCCTACCCTTGTCATCTGTCAATGACTGACCACAAAAATCGTGGAATGCCTCTTCAAAGCGTGTAAAGAAATCTGAAACCGATTCATCTGCCTTTTGCTTACATGATGCTAATACAGTCCAATCTATCTTTTTAGGGGGAATACTCGTTTTTAACTTAACTAATATGCTGCCGGAAGATTTAAAATGAACTGACACAGTTTCTGTGCAGGTTCTCTGTCTTCATCTAACTGCTCTAAATCTTTCCATAATGCTCCAAACGTCGTACGATCATCAACTTTACGCACAGTTCTCCACATATCAGGCGGTAACATAAGTCCCAAAAACAAATCTATATGGGGCAAAGTCATAGTACTTGAGCTAATGGCACCCTCAACTTCCTCATAAAAGGCTGCTGGACTCTTTCGCGGATCAGGCAATGCATTTTTAAAGGCCATAACATCGGCTCTATTCCAAGGAGTGTAAACCCAATTATAAATAAAATAACCCTTTGCATCAATAAAAGTTTTATCATCACTTGTACCTGTTCCTTTAGGAGAAACATATAAATGTGCGGCTTCCCGCATGGGTTTCACATTAATTGCAACATTCTTATCTGTTTCAGAAGTAGAAGTTCGTGCCATGCTGATTTGGGATGTTTGTGCAGCTGCGTCTGCTGCCTTTTTCTCATCTCGCAAACGGGCTGCTTGAACACGCAGTTTAACCAAGCGTCTGATCGTTTCAGCCACCTGGGAGAAGACAAAAAGACCTTCACGTAGTTGTTTACAATCAGCTGGTACATCGTCGGGCTCCATTTCTACCGAATATTTTGTAAATCGTTTGATAACCTCTGTGGCAAATGTATCGGTAAAATATATTTGCTCCCTTTCCTGCTGATCTTTTATACTATCTAAAAGTTCAGAAGCAGCGTTAGTACTAAGAACGGCTTTATGCGCAGGGGATCTAATCTCAGACGCACGCTAAGCAGATAACATTGAGCTTGTTTCTCAAGTTTTGTCCTGATCTGTAGGAGAGTCCTCATCCGACTCATAAGGAGCAGAAGGAAGAGTATACGGAGGTGGAGAGAATCATCTTGGGGTTTATTAAGAATAGGATAAAAAGGTCTACGAACCGCGTATGGCCATTTACCTGTAAATGACGCTCCCTATCTTCCCTCTCTTTAATTTCTTTAATTTCCCTATTTTTCATTTCCAATGCTTTCGCAAGAATGCTCTTACGTTGTTCTTTTTCAATCAAGGCTTGCTCACGCTTCATTCGCTTACGCACTTCTTTCTCCCACATTCGCACACAGTCAAACATATCTTGCCTAGTCTTTCGCTTAAACATTCATTGTTCCACATACTGAATCTTTCGCTAATCAAATGACCCATGCATAGGCCAACGCAACTCAGGATCTTTACGAGTGTATTTGTTCCATAGCGTGCTGTACATTATGGAAGAAAAACCATACTTAATATACATGTCCCTATTAGGCGTCCCCTCCGTAGGGGGCCGGTTGTGCTTTGTCGAGTCTCAAGTAGGTACCACTACAAAAGCAACACATCCTGCGACGTGTGCTGGAAACAGGCATGCCAAAAATAGTGCAAAATATGCAGTTTTATAATCAAAGTAGCGCTTAAGGTACTCTTTGTGCGTTGCGCCGTTCAAACAAATTCAAATAGAGAAAAATCTCCTCATTACCTGCCTACATGATATGCAATGCATATATAATTGTCAAACAAATACTAATATTGGCCAATCTTACAAACAAAAGCCTCAGTAAGTGTTACTAAACTACCTTACCAATCAAAGGCATCAAAAACCAACAGCAAATGCCGCAGAACGGCTCTTACCAATCAAATGGTGTCCAGGTTCCAACTGCCAAGTTCTCAAATCGACCAAATGGTCACTGCACGGCGAATCAACAGAAGAGATCTCAGTCGAGGACCGGCGCCACCTGGATGGTCAGATCAGAAAGAAAGGAAAAACGCCGTGGTTGCCAAGACTTGAGTCTCCTCAGGCAGCGATTGCGTCCAAAGCGAGATTCTAATCCTTCGTCTCGACCACTCCTTCTGGCATCCAAGTCGCCAATGAGCCCCACGTTGGAAGCGCCAATTTGTGGTGGTGGGCCTCAGCAAGGCCTACCAGTGCTAGGGGTTCTCCCTTCTCTGCACAGAGTCCTCAGACCATAGAACAGAAGTTGGCACAGAAACTGGAATAGAAAGTACTAAGTTTATTAAACCTCATGAGGTGGAACTACATTCACACAGTACCCTGCGGTAATGTATGAAGTATCACACTGAATGGAAGGAGCTTGGGGCCCGATGTAGGTAAATCTGATTTACCGACTCTAGAATACCGAATTTTACCGATTCGGTATTCTAGATTCGGTAAATCAGATGTAGGTAAAAAATCGGTAATTTTTACCAAATCTGTATGATTCGGTAAGTACCGAATCGGTATTTACCGATTCGGTAATTGCCATTGATTCCTATGGGCCTCAAGGCCCATAGGAATCGATGGCAAATACCAGATCGGTAAATACCGATTCGGTAAAATTACCGATTTTGCAAGGGGAACAGGGTGTCACTTTGACACCCTGTTGCACCCCTATTTCTGGCTTGTGTGCCATGTGACACACATACATGCCCTTAGAGCATGTATGTGTGCCACATGGCACAGGTGTACATGCGCAGATGTGTACACAGGAATTCGTTATTTACCATGACATAATATGTCATGGTAAATAACGAATTCTGAAGGGCCTGTGGCACTGTTTTCAGTGCCACCTACATCACAAAACTGCGATTCGGTAAATTTACCGATTCAGTAATTTACAGAATCAGTAAATTTACCGAATCTGTAAATTTACCGAATCTGTAAATTTAAGGCCCCCTACATCTGAAACTCCAAATACCAGTCGGTAACGGCCGAAATCGGCCATTACCGACCGGTATTTGGCCTCCTACATCTGGCCCTCGGTCCTTTCATACCCACACAGGGGCTCAAATGAAGGCTGTACAAGTACAAAATGCTGGTTTTAGGTACCTATAAGGTCATCCAGAAAATGCACACTCAACAAGTGGGAGGAGCTAACAGTTTCTAATTCTGGTGAGCACATCCTGACAGTTACAGACTACAGCAGCTGCATAGACAGCTGCAAGCTCAACTGAGCATGTGCGAAGCAGAAAAGGCTAAATATAACTCCAATAGCCCTGTAAGCATTGCTCAGGCCTTTCACTGCAGAGCTTGTGTCTGTATACACTGTAATTTCAACTTGGCAAATTAACCCTCTTATCAGGGCCGAATCTTCCTTCATAATACATATGTCACCCCTAAGGTAGATCCTAGGCCGCCCCAAGGGCAGAGTGCAGTGTATTTAAAAAGTTGGACATGTACTTTTAGGTTTCCCATGTGCTGGTAGTAAAATACCCGTAAATTCATTTTTCACTACTGCAGGGCCTATCTCTTCCAGAGGTTAAAATGGGTACTGCAGTATAACTTCCCATTGGGACAAGACAGGAAAATCAAATTTGGTGTCTCTGGACTAACAATATCAAAATATAACTTATGGTGAAGTTTGTTTTTAAATTACAGTTCTAAAAATGCCACTTTTAGAAAGTTGGCATTTTGATAAATAAACCATTTGGTGTCTTCTGTCTGTCCCTGGAATACACATCTGAGGTGGGTGACAGCTGGCTTCCTGCATTCCTTCTAGACAGCCACACACAAAGGCAGAGTAGGTGTGACTGAGCAGGCATCTGCATGTTGATAGGTCATCCTAAGGCAAGATGAGAGGTAGGAGCTGACACTTGAATGTGAATAGGGCTGTGCCTGTCTCACCCAACGCAAAGGGTTGCATACCCCCTGTAGTGAGTCTTGGGCCAGGGCAGAAAAGGCAAGACATTGTGCACTTCAAAGCATCTCTTTGAAGACTCCCTATTTCAAAGGTCAAATTTGGTACAAGTACTGGACCTCCACTATGTTAACTGCTTTGCTGTGTTGGCCTGCAGCCTTCTGAATGATGTTCTGTGGGAGGGACTACCACTTTGCAGTTCTTTAGGAGGGACTGCCACTTTGCTACCTTCTTTGTTGTGTTGGCCTGCTGCCTGCTGCTGCCTGCCTGTGAGTGAGAAGGATTGGACCTTCTCTAAACATTCTTGAACCCAAGTTTCTCAAAGGGCATGCTGGTTTGCCTCCCGTTTTGAATTATCAGGGCCATGAAAGACTTCCTTCAACTCTGCTTCAGCTGCTGGACTCTGCCAACTGTGAATCCTTCCCTGCCAAGAGGTGCCCCAATACAGTCCTGGGCATTGAAATTGGGTTCTGCAGCTGTTTCTCTACCAATTTCGATGCAGTGATGACTTTGTGCCAATCAAAACTGAAGCAGTGCCCTTCAACACTGATGTAGCACCACTTAGAGGACATCCCAGCGCAGCTCAACTACAATGCAGGGACCAACTGCGAGGCTCGACAATGACTTATCGCCTGCATCGTAAGGGGTCCGATGTGGGACCCAGCTGTGAGACTCGAGGATGATGCATATCCTGCATCGAAAGGGGTGTGACGCCGATGCAGGACCTGATTGCGAGGCCCGACACCATTGCATCTACCCAACTGCATGGATTGGAACTGACACATCAAGTCTTCGACGCAGACGTTTGCTCCATCCAAAGTACTTTTTCAGCGGGCCCTGTGTGGGTCCTGTACACAGCCTCTCGTCCATCATGGTCAACTTTGGATTTACCCTGGTCCAACATGACCTCAAGCAACCCCTAAGCGCCATTTGCGTTAAGGCATGTTACAGCAGTTTATTCTTTAAAAATCTATATCTCAAGTTCTGCTAATTGGATTTTTGTAATTTAGGTCTTATTTTACTAAGATCAATATTCACTATTTTACTAAAGCCTTTTTGTAGTGTTTTCACTATGTTACTGTAATTAAAGTGTACAGAAATAGTACGCATTGCCTCTTAAGTAAAGCCTGACTGCTCTGTGCCAAGCTACCAAAGGGCGAGCACAGGTTAATTTTGGTGATGTATCTGACTTAAAGTGACTTGGATCATGGTCCCTACATAGACAGAGTGAAAACCTCTGGCAACTAGAGACCACATTTCTAACTGTAGTAAAATCACTAATACACCGTAGCCTTATGGGTATTTAAATTCAACCAGAAAAGTATAGAGTTGAAAAATGACCATCTCTGAAGGATCACCCCAGCCTTTTCTCTTCTTCCTCCTCTTTTTGCTGAAGTTTTTTTTGGCATTAGGACTCTGATCAGTTTTTCATTGCTAACCACTGCTAAAGTGCATGTGCTGCTCCCCTCAACATGGTGACAATGATGTATGCCTGACTGGCATATTTAGTTCACCTGTAAGTCCCTTCTAAAGTGGTATACTCAATACCCAAGGCCTGTAATCTAAATGTTACTAGTGGGTCTACAGCGCTGGCTTTGCCACCCACAGAAGTAGCCTTTCAAACCTGTCTCAGACCTGCCATTACAGGCCCTGTGGTGTAGTTTGCTGCTACTTTGATTTGGCATTTAAAGCAACTTGCCAAGCCTCAAACTCCCCTTTTCCCTTTACTACAAATAGGTCACCCTGTAGGTAGGCCCTTGGTAGCACTAAGGGCAGGGTGCTGTGCAAATAAAACATAGGACATGTACATTTAAGTTGTACATGTCCCGGTAGCGACAAACATCTAAATTCATTTTTCACTACTGGGAGGCCTACTCCTCTCATAGCATTGGGAATTCCTTAAAACACCGTTAAGGTACAATTCCAGAATATAAAAGAGTAGCTAAATCATGTTTCATATGTTTGGAATGGTAATGATACATCCTCTTTAGTGGTAAAGTTGGATTTACCATTACTATTTTA
The DNA here is from genome assembly GCF_964261635.1 of Lissotriton helveticus. Taxonomy (NCBI): domain Eukaryota; kingdom Metazoa; phylum Chordata; class Amphibia; order Caudata; family Salamandridae; genus Lissotriton; species Lissotriton helveticus. The sequence continues at coordinate 1,450,898,818 of NC_136065.1, forward strand.
GAAATGCCACTTTTAGAAAGTGGACATTTCTCTGCTCTTAGCTTTTCTCTGTGTGCCCACAGCCTGTCTCCAATACACATCTTGTGTATTCCCTATAGACAGCCACAAACACAAAGGAAGGGTGGGTGTGACAGAGGACCCATCTGCACTCATCTTCATTCATCTGCATTCGGATAGCCTTTCAGGGCAGGAAGGGGGAGTGGGACCTAACACTTACATCTGAATAGACAGTTTCCTTTGTCCCACACAAAGGGCTGATTGCCCCCTACAGATGAAAGGGGACATGCGCACCTCAAGGACATACTTTGATGTCACCACCCACTTCATATTCACAGTCACATTTGGGTATAAGTACTGGGGTTCTGACCCTACCAAGACAGTACACTACTGGGCCTGGAAAAAACTCTCCTGGAAGAAATAGCACTTTGGCTGGACTGACTGTTCTGAGGAACTGTTTTTCTGCTTTGCTGAGCCGCCCTGCTGCCTGCTGCTCTATGCCCAGCTGAGGACAAGGACTGGACCCATTTCACTTGAACCCAGAGTAACTCCAAGGGCTTGCTGGCTTGCCTCCTGTTGTCTGAAGTCTAAGGGACACAAAACAATTCCTGCAATCATGCTGGTACTGCTGGACTCCGCCATCTGTTAGTCATACCCTTGCCTGAGGTGCACCCTTCATTTCTGGGCCTCGGAAATGGGATCTGCAGCTGTTTTGCCACAAAACAGTCATGTCATCACCTTTGCGCTGATTGGAACCAAGGAATAGCCCTTAATGCCAATGCAGAGGCTGTTCGATGATAGAAGTTCTACAACCTGTGCCGCCCAATGATGGCGCTCTGGGCGGCTCGACGATAATGCATTGCTTGCGTCTCAATGGAGCTTGACGACGATGCAGTGACCCAATTGCGTGGAAGATATTGATGCATCGTGCCATCAGTGTTGACCCTTTTCTCTATCTGGGGTACTTTTTTTGCAGGGCCTGTGTGAATCTTGTAGCCAGCCTGCTCTTCATTGCAGTTGGCCTGAACTTTGTATTTACCTTGGTCCTTTTATGACCTAAAGTAACCTTTTAGTGCTATTGACTTCAAAGCACTGTTTTTCATTTTTTCTTTAAAAATAAATATCTCAACTTCTACTAATTGGAATTTTGGGGCATATTATCACGGACCGGCGTTAAAATTAACGCAGCTAAAGCGGCGATAATGGGCTTGATAATATGCCCTTGAGAATTCCAATAGAATCCAATGTTCTGGTGTTAACATGGACTTCTATTTGAATTCTCTACAGCATATTATCAAGCCCATTATCGCCTTTTTAGCAGCAGTTTCCTGCCGCTAAAGCGGCAATCATTTTAACGCTGTTCCTTGATAATATGCCCCTTTGTCATTTTGGTCTTGTTTTACTCAGATAAAATTCTCAATTTTTCTAAACCTGTGTGGAGTTTTTTGTTTTACTTTCATTGTGTTATTTTACTGTGTGTGTTGCACAAATACTTTACACATTGCCTCTTAAGTTAACCTGCCTGCTCTGTGCCAAGCTACCAGAGGGTGAACAAAAGTTAATCTAAAGTGTATATCTAGCACTTGGATTGATTTAGCCAACATAAGTCTGGACCCTGCACCAACTTTGCACTGGATATATACATTACTATGAGTGACACCACTCGATTGCAAGCACAACTGAGTGATTACATTTTATCTATAAAGGTTTGGGTGACACTGGAACTCTTACACATCCTAGATCCTTCATCCAATCATAACCTTGTGACTACTCTTTAATCAGGGTTCCCTTCTATCTTATTGCCCTGAAGAGAACTGGATGTTTCTAAAGAGTTTGGAATGCCATCAACACCAAAGCTCTGTCCCTCCTTTTTGATGCCTCTAATGAAACCCTTAATTGAAACACCAAAACTTGCATTATCCATCATCTGTCCTGCTCGGCCCAATCCTTTTGATAGTGTAGAGTCCAGTCTCCCTATAGGCTGCTTTACAAAATAAGGTCAAAGACTGCTAGTCTTATTTCTATGTTTTATTCTACACAACATAAGCAGAACCCTCCCTTACCTTCCTTCTTCCTGTTCTATTTCTTGTACCTATGCAGGTCAGATTTTAAAGGTATGTTTTGTTTCAGAATGTTATATTCCTCTTATAATGTGTCATTACCTTATAACCGGGGTCGCCTTGCAGCGCAGGCATCTTTCTGATTTTCAGCACCTCTCCACATTGCGTTCCCCACTCATGTGCAAAGGCAGGGAGGGGAGCGTTTATCACACTGAGAGTGGGCTGTGAGAGGTTGCTTGTACTACTGTCTATGGGAACAGTCCAGCCCGAACTGCCAAGCCATGCCTTCCCTGGACCAGAAACAAGCTTCCGAGGACCGGTTTCTGGCATTACAGCCGTCTTCAGCCCGGCTTGCTTGAATCCAGTGGCAAAGTGAGCAAGGGACTCACGTCTGAGCATACCCTGCCACACTTATGGCGGCCAAAAGCGGTAAAAAAGGGGTTGGTAATGGACGGAGCATCTGAACCAATCAAAAATGTAAATAAATGTAAATGTACAGGAATTTATATTGCGCAAATCACCAAGCGGTTTCTAAGCGCTTGCTTAGGGAACCCGTCCTGGTATTCCCCTGTGAGATAACCCCGGCAGGTTATCCGCAAGGTGAAAGCCAGGCATCCCGCTGCGAGGGGCCGTTGTGGAGATTAAGCAAGCTATTGCCCAGAGTCGCAGAGTGTGAACCCGTGAATCGAGTAGGCACCGGAGCGAGAATTGTCAAGTCCATGGACATTTTTTTTTAGGACTCAAGACCCCGCTGAGCCGGGAATTGAACCCTGGTCCCGGGCTGACCTCTGCTTCCAGGTCTGCCTCCTCTAACCAGTGAGCCACACTTCTCCACTCTTTCGTTATACTATCATACCAGTCCAAAACGAGGAGTAAATGAAGACACGTGCAAGTTTGATATATTTATTTCTAATGCAGTGTTCTCAAGCGCAGTATCTTAGCTAATACAAGCAAACATATTATAAGCAACAAGGTTATCAGCATAGTTACTAGTCCATAAAATACAAAGGGAGAAAGCATGTTAAAATGCTAAAAGGGAAGGAGGCTAAATGGCACCTCAGTCTTACCCTCCCTTGCCAGTATATTATATTATATCTACAGAAGGTCTCTTTGGGTTTTAGAAGGGCGGCCCCATACCTCTGGTCTTAGTAGAAAGGGATCACATCATCTTCTACACCAGCTCTCTGCATGCGAATATTCATCAAACACTCACACCCAGTCAAAAGATCTGGGTTTAATCCATCACCGTTCTTTAGCCCACTCTGCCACCCCAGTTCAGACACGGCTATATGCAAATCAGTCTGACCCTGTGCCTAATTCATTCATGTCAGTTGAGGCAGGGCAGGTGTGCTTTTCCCCCCATAATCTACAGTGATGAACTAGAGGGTGACATGGGTGAGCCAGAGGGTGGCATGGGTGAGCCAGAGGGTGGCAGTGGTGAAACAGAGGGTGGCAGTGGTGAAACAGAGGGTGCTGTGATGAACCAGACGTAGAAACAACATGGTCGCGACCGTTGCTACCCGACAAGTAAGTTCGCATTTGCGAACTGGTAAAAAACCCTTGCGAAATGGCAGAAACACTTGCGAACACAAAAAAAAGGAATCCGCAAAATTCGCGAGAGTTCGCGGATTTTGCGGATTGCGAATCCGTAAATACACAATTTTGCGGATTGCCAATTCGCAAAATCCGCCTATGCTTAGAGACAATGCGGGCATCAAACACACCCGGACTATTCTTATAGCCCATTGGTAAATGTTTTAAGTGGCGTTGTTTACCGCCACTTGTAAAACTGGTCCATTTGGAGCTCAGACCATCCAAATGGTGGGCAAAAAAACGTTGGATATGTCAAGCGTGGTTTTAAAACATTTACGCTCAAGACTATCCACTAAGGCAGAGGCGTGGGTATTATGTACTGCACAGGTACGGCAATGCGAGTTCAAATGCCGGTAATCCAATACCAAACGGTACGATCCATCAGGCTTGGTCACAGTAAAAAGAGGGTTATTCATCTGCAATTACACCTTGATATTCCAATTGTTCAAGGATTTCCGCAACGGAAGCCTTAGCTTCACGTCAGATGGGATATTGAGGTTGAGGCTGTGGCATAGACCGTAAGGGAATCTCGTGGTGTGGAAAAAATCTATCCCAACCACAGTGTATACGGTACAGATCCGGCGCAAGAGCTTTAGCCCACTCTTCTGCAAAATTCAGCGCATGCTCCTTTGAGACAGTGTGCGCGAAACTAGGGAGGATCACCTCCTTCCCTCTCGGAGCTGCGAAAACAAAAGGTGGGGGTTAAGGACTGATATAAGCACTACTCAAGTGTCATGTAATAACACCACCAACGGTTGGGCGCCATGTCTCAGGGATTCTGTTCCTACACAGAACTGTGCATAGAGACTTGGAACCTCAGTGAATTAGTGTGTGCCAAAACTCAACTTAGTAGCCAAAATCCCCTACCAGACTAGCAATCAGTGGCTCATTGGTTCTTCCATACCCCCAATGATTAGACAACCCAGAACATGGACTTAGAACACTTCAGGTAACGTGGAACACATGAACACTCTTTCGTTATACTATCATACCAGTCCAAAACGAGGAGTAAATGAAGACACGTGCAAGTTTGATATATTTATTTCTAATGCAGTGTTCTCAAGCGCAGTATCTTAGCTAATACAAGCAAACATATTATAAGCAACAAGGTTATCAGCATAGTTACTAGTCCATAAAATACAAAGGGAGAAAGCATGTTAAAATGCTAAAAGGGAAGGAGGCTAAATGGCACCTCAGTCTTGCCAGTATATTATATTATATCTACAGAAGGTCTCTTTGGGTTTTAGAAGGGCGGCCCCATACCTCTGGTCTTAGTAGAAAGGGATCACATCATCTTCTACACCAGCTCTCTGCATGCAAATATTCATCAAGTGTGTGTGCATGCACTGAGCAGTGCATTATTAATCGCGCCAAAACCAGAGTTGGTCACAGCTGCATATGTGTTATGTCTAGGACGTGCGCTGATCAGACCGAACAACAACCATGTGTTGAAATAACCGTGAAGACCTCGGCACTCACTGTTCAGACATAGCTTACCAAGCAAAGTTGATACAATAGGAAAACATATTATAGTCGTGTGAAGCAAAATATTCTACTAGGCTCAAAGCATTAATAACAATATGTGCCGTGTGCAGAAGCAGCAGAACTTCTAATAAGCTCATGCAAACTTAACACAGTGTGAAGGCAAAGCCTATCTCCATGACACTGCCTTCTCTGGTGGGGTGAAAGCAGCCACCCACATTTATTACCCCACAGAAAATCTTTAATATGTATAGTGGTAATGTTTTTTGCAGTCTGACAGTAAATTTTGTTCCTATTTCTCAGAGCAAGAACTCGCTTGGCCCAGTGCAAAATACTTGATCATTGTAGAACTATTTCATAATTATATTTTTATAATTAGGAGTACTAGTAATAATAATATTAATTTCAATAATAATAATAATGAAATAATTACTGCAATGATCACCCCTACTTTTTTAGGCGTTTGCAAACATTTACCCACCCCTGAACATTAAGATCCATCTCTCTACAATGCCAAACTAGCAGAGACATGTAAACAAATCCTTTGATGTGGACAATAAATCCGTTTTTGCAGGCACTTATCGCACACAGTCGCATTCAATTCAATTGAAATTCAAGTACACTTTATTCCGTTTCAGAAATGTAAAACCATAAAAGTTACCAATACATCAGAGTTACATAACATTTCATAATTTCATAAAATGTCAGCACAGTTTATCATTATTAACATAAATTACACAACAACCCTTAATAATCTGTAACATAAGTTATAAATACATCAGAATTGCATAACATTTCATAATATATCAGCACAATTTATCATTATTAAAATATGTTACACAACAACCCATAATAATCTGGACATAAAAATACAAAGTCCAGACACAGATAATCTCCCTCTTTGATCAAAGCTCACCTATAGGGTTATCCCAACACAAGCAAATATGTGTGTCTTAAAAAAGAATCCTAAACCCTAACCCTTAAAAGCTTTTAATCAAGACAAGCCCTAGACTTCACTGTGGATTTCAAATATCCAACTGTTAGAACTGGGATTTCTGGTTGGCTAAGGCTTGCGCCAAAGCCAGGCAGAAACCACCACTCTAGTCAGGGCAAGGGAGTTACACGCCAAAGATAACCCCCTGCTCACCCCCTTGGTAGCTTGCCACGAGCAGACACACTTATCCCGGAGTCAATGTGTAAAGCATTTGCGCACGCACACAGCAACAACATCCCAGGCACACTACAAAAGGAACTCTGCACAAGGTGATATAAAAATAACTTTTGTATTCTTAAAACACATCAGATAGTAATTACACAATATACATTGTGCCAACTGGCACGGGCAATATTCACAAGGGATTATTTACACAGGACAGGGCCATGTTGGCCACTGTCAGGATTAACACTTAGCGGAAATAGCACTTCTAGAACATAGAATAATTGTAGCACAAACTAACAATGGTAGAACACCACCAGTAACCACTGGTAAAAGGTAGGTACCCACTACGCAATACTAATCACCATAGGCATTGATCACGCAGGGACACATAACCTCACTAGTATAAACTATACTAGGCAAAACAACCTCCTAAGCATGAAAACACAGTTAGAGGTATCACAGGCATAAAGGCATTGCACATTACGCATAATTCACATTAGACCTAAACAGTATAAATACAGTAGGCAATCTCCTCACTAGTCTAAACACATTAGACCCTACCTCCTAAATATAACTCACATTTAGGGGCATAAATCACAGAGTGAAACATCATCTCACTAGCATAACCACAAGAAATGCATAATAACCTCATACTCATAAACCATAGTTTGCGTAAAACATACTAGATGCATTACATTTCCTAGCACCACATTTAAAGCACATATCACATTTAGGGCCTTGCGCCCTATCCACATACCAGCCCCCTGGCCAACTGGCCATCACAAGAAGGGGCTCAAATGCCCTGTGTCCAGAGTGTCAGGGCGCGCTGCTAAGGCAGCACCAGTCAGGGGTAAGCCATCTGCGCAAACCTAAACGTTGCAGCTGCCCACTACTTGCTGGGCAGCTGAGGAAAATGAACAGGGGCCTAAACGCTGCAGCTGGCACTAAGTGCTGCCCAGCTGTGGAAGGCCAAGGTAGGGGTGAAAGAGTGCGACTCAGGTTCAGGTTTTAATGTCTTTATTTCGATAATAAAATCATAAAAGACAGATTAGACACAACAAACAAAAACAATTCAAGAAAATCTCCACAATTTTACAAAGTCGTTAAGAACAAGATATATCTGTATATTATGAGAATATAATAGAATGGGACAAAATATCCCTTAGTTAAGACATTATTAAACTATAAATTCGAAAAACCAGACATTCAGTAAAATTCATCAGCAAGTAGAAACAGCTAATACATTAGGAAAATGATTTGCACATAATATATTATGGTCGGGGGACAGTTGCGATCCTTCTAGCTCTTATAGCCCACGCCCACCCTAAAAACTTAGCAAAACATATCACAGTTAAATTAGAGGTGTTTGTTCTTAGGGCCCGTATAGCTTCCGAGGCTTTCCTACAGGACAGGTGTTTAAAAATGGGATTTAACCATTTGGATCGGGGTACACTATATTGGGGACAAGCAAACAAAAAATGACCCTCAGTTTCCTTACAACCTGGACAAAATATACATGAATTGGAAAACGATTTATCCCAGGAGGAGGTAAAGGAATTCAGGGGTAAGGACCCCACCCGAAATTGATGATATAACTTTTTGTCCAGTGGCCTAGTGATAAGGTCCCAGTATGTTTCACGGGCAGAGTCCAGTTTAAAACTTAGAAAACGACCCGTCAGATTCACCGAACTGGAAGCTTGGGCCAGGGACAGGCGGATTGAGGCCCAGAATAAACACTTAAATTCCTTTTTTGAGGGAAAGTTGTTGATGCCTGGGGAAACCCATAGATGACTAAGCCCCATGTCGCACAGGCTAGTTTTCACTGAGCGAAGCCAAGGGATGCGTTCCGAACCCCCCATAGCTTTCACCTCGGCTAGCTCCTTGGCGAAAAGTACCAAATCCTCGGATGTCCATAGGCGCCTCCACAGTGACACTACTCTGAATCTGGCCGTTTCGGTTATTGGTGGACAGCCCATATCGTGACAGAGTGGGATCAGTGGGGTTGATTGGGGCAGCCCCACCAAATTACGTAGGAATCTGCACTGTATTCTATATAAACTTGTAAGGTCCTTAAAGCCCCAGAGCTCTGCCCCATAGAGTGTAGCTGTGTTAATTTTGACATCATAAATTTGAAGGGCAGGGGCAACCCTTTTAGTAATAGTTTTCTTTTGCTCGCGCAAAAGACATCCAGTCATTTGGGCGAGTTTTAATTGTTGGGTCTCTATCTGTGGATTCCAGGACAGACGAGAGTCCAAGGTGACCCCCAAGTACGTCATTTTGTCGACTTGTTCCAGGTTGACCCCTTTTAGTTGAACGCTACTACGTATAGGTTTTTTCCTGGAAAAAACCATAAACTTGGTTTTCCCCACATTGATTTGGAGACCATTTTTGTTACAGAATTCCTCAAAATGATTTAGAGCCTGCTGTAACCCTCCCCTGGTCTTAGACAAGAGGAGGGTATCATCGGCGAAAATCAACATTGGGAATTTCGTTCCCGCCAGGGATGGTGCGTCGGTATTGATCAACCTAAAGAATTTGACTACCTGGTCTATATATAGTAGAAAGAGGGTAGGGGCAAGAACACACCCCTGGCGTACTCCTCGTGAGACCGGAAATGCGTCTGTAGTTTGCCCTTTAGCCCCCCATCTTACCCTCGCAAAATTGTCTTCATGTAGTCTGATGATCATTTCGACCAAATCCCCCGGCATACCAAGGTCCCTCAATACCTGCCATAGTTTTCCCCTCGGCACCAAATCAAAAGCTGATTTCAAGTCTATGAAAGCGGCGAAGATGGTGCCCCCACCAAGTAAGACGACCTTCCAGAAGATCATGCAAAGCCGTAAAACCTGGTCAATGGTGCTTGTGCCATATCTGAATCCCGCCTGTAATGGGGACAGTATTCCCTCTAATTCCATCCACCCATGTACCCTTGCCAGGAGAATGCGAGCAAATACCTTCTGAAAGCAATCAATTAGACTAATCGGGCGGTAGTTCCCTGGGTTTGATCTGTCACCCTTTTTATGTATTGGGAGAATCTCCGCCCCCTTCCAAGTCTTTGGGATGCGGGCACCTCTTGCTATAGCATTTGCTATGCGTGTTAAATAGGGTACCCAAAGGCCTGTATTTGCTTTAAAAAGGTCGGCTGGAATTTCATCCAGTCCTGGGGCCTTCCCCCGCTTCGTTAAACCTAGTGCAATTTCTGTTTCCCTTTCGGTGAAGATCATAATCCGGTTGCCAGTAGATATAATTTGTTGCAGGTTCAATGAGATCGTTGGATCAACCACCTCTTGGCAAAATTGGGTGGAATAATGATTTATCCAATCTTCCGGGGGTATATGGTTAGATGGTATACGGAAGTCACCATCCTTTCCACATCTAACAATGTCCCAGAATTTGGTCTGGTTGTTTGATTTACTGGCGTCCAAGAGGTCCGCCCAGAAATCATCCTCCCATTCCCTCTTCGCTTCCCATTGCACTCTTTTGTACCTTTGCCTGGCCGCCTTTACTTCACTCAGATCTCTAGATTTGACTTTCTTGATTAAATGGCTGTGAGCCTCTCTACACTCTCTATTATACCATTTGGCTCTTAAAGCAGTTTGAATCCCAGCATTTGGCTTACATGGTTTGGAGAGGAGATTGTTAAGCTCAGTGAAACATTTATCGTGTATGTCCATAGTCTTGTCTAGATAGATATTACCCCTTTCAGCGTCAAGAGACCTCAGGTTGTCTAATGCGTTCATCACCACCTTTTCAATATTAGCCTGTAGTAATACATTGTTTGATATGATTGACCATTTCAGTCTCCTCCGGTCATTTGATACGGTTACAACCCCCTGGCCCCTTGGGACAGGTTCAACTAGGCTTGATTGATCCTGCATTTTGATTGTTAGGGACAGTGGGTTGTGGTCGCTTTCAGGGCGCGTAACAATTTCCATATCAATGATTAGGCACCAATGTTCCATATTTAGGAAAATATAGTCGATACGACTCTTTCTAACACCATTATCGAAGGTGAAATTGGCTCCATAATCCGATTTGGTGCGACCGTTTACCGCCCTTAAACCCGAAGAGAGGCAAAAAGCAGACCAATTCAAGGCAGCCTCCGTTACTTTGGCTTGATTTTTGTTTGAAAGATCCGGAATTTTCCAGGTCGCATCTTCTGCAGACCCCCAGTTATCCTCAGGGAGATACAGTGGCTCAATGGTACAATTGATGTCTCCTGCTAACATTATGAAAGACCCTTTGTTCCAACCTGATAGTAGAGTATCTAAAACACCTATCAGCTTGGGACATCGTCCACCTGGGAGGCCTCTAGAATACATGTTAATAATAAGCATGTCCTGCCCCCCTGCTTTACTCAACCTTATGGCCAATATATCAGGGTTGTCCACGAAAATTTCAGAAACAGAATAGCACCAGGCCTGTTTAACCCATATTGACAACCCCCCTGACGCCCGTCCTTTTGGGCCTTTTATTGCAGGTTTAAAGAAATTTACATAACCAGCCATAAAAAACGGGGCAGTGGCCCAAGTTTCTTGCAGGAGCACGACCTGATAGTTACCTATAAACTCCGACCAGTCCTCAGAAACCAGACGTGTCTTTACTCCAGCAACATTCCATGACACCATGTAAGAGGATAACATGTCCGAGACCTCTGGAATATTACTAGCTGTCGGGGGGGAAGGAGACTCGATGGGATTACCCTTACTGGCCTAGTTTCTTCTTCGTTAGAAACGGGGATCTCCTCCCCCGTTTGTTCCCCCTGAAATCTAAAACTGTTATGGGACGAGGACTGTTGCACCCTTATGGGGTCCAAGGTGGAGCTAGATGGAATGGGCGTTCCTTCCCCGATCCTTGTAACACGGGTTGGTGACAGGGACGGTATACATAGTCAGTCAACCCATTCCAAGTCTGAGAGTGCCTCGAAATGGTTAAAGAGTGGGGGGTAGTAAGGGGGGTGGGGGATTAGATGCTCTCGAGGCCTCCCCCCACGAAAGTTCCAGTGATTGGGGTCCATTGGATGATTATGACATAAGTGGGGGTAAAAATAACCAAGATGCAGGGTCTGAATGTCACCTACACGGGCGAATCTAGCTTTCCTCTGGATTTTTTCCACCACCCATGGGTCTCTAAAGGAAATCAAAATACAATCCCCTTCCAGATCTTTATCCCCCTTTCCTACCCAATCCACTCTCCTTACATAAAGGATTTCGGTCGGGGATGATGGGGGGAGTGGTCGATGTTTGTTAAGCCAAAAGGTGACCTTGTTCCGTAGGTCCCCATGTGACTCTTTAGTGCCCTCTCTTAAGGGGGTTACCCCGGTTAAGACGATGGTGTATTGCGCCGCTTCTGGGGGTAAATTAACTCTCAGGGGGTGTTGTGTGTTGCTTTTAGCTGACCTGAGATGTCTGTCAGGGTGGGGGATTTTCTTCTCTTTACCCAAGAATGGTGTTGGCGCTGTGGTGTTGTTAGTTTGTTGTGACGGGCCATTCGCTATATGTTGTTTTACTGGCACGTTGTTGGGTGCCAGAGAGTTTTTGGCTTTCGATGTTACTTGGCTATTTGCTCTACTGGCAATAAGCGATGTCGATGCTGCCGATTTTGCCCCCGGATTTGACTTCTTGATGTTATGGTTGATTGATGACCCTACGGGTAGTGTTGTAACTATCCCACCTTTTTGGTTAGCACTCCCTCCGGGATTGGGACCCCCTGTCCTAGAACTGGAAGATGTAAGTTTATTCAGAAGGTCCATATTAATGTTAGCAGCCGCTTCCAGAACATCGATTTTAGCGGACAATATCCTTGTTAATTCAAGGACCGGGAGCAATAAAGTTTGAAACATTGTTTCCATTTTGGCTAACAAGACCTCGTCACTGCTAAGGCATGTTGGACAAGGATTTGAGGACCCAGAATGAGCTAGTGAGGGGCAGTATACTACGGGTGGTGCGGGGTTGATCTGTAAGGGGGAGTGACTAGCACTGTTAGCATGATCTATTTTAAGATGTTTTTGTTCCTTGTCACCCTGTGGACTTGAGGCATGTTTTCTTTTCCGTGAGGTTTGATTGATAATGAATTGTTGCGGAGCTGGCACACTGAGTGAGATAGGGGCCTTTGGTAGAGGGGAACCGCCCGTGCTACTCACGTCGTCCTCAAAATCATTACTATCAGCTTCTAAGCTAGACAGGTTGGAATCAGAGTTCAAATCCATATTTACATTGGCCGTGTGTGTTCTAGCACCATCCCCATCAGCGTGAACTATGACTTCTGATTCTAAGGTTGAAATACAGTTGAACGCTGCGTTCGTTATGGGACTTTTTACATGGGCCAGGGCACCTATAGAGGAGCGCTTCCCAGTAACTAAGTCCAGGGACAGTCTATGTTCTGCCTGTTCTATTTCTTTTTCTAAAATTCCCGTTGCTCTAGAGATAAATGCATCGAGGGGACCTGAGACAACACCCTTGGAGGTTTGTATGTGCACAAGGCGCTGTTTACCAGATCTTAATGGCATGTTTAAAGAGATGGTGTTAATACTAATGAGTGGACCTCTAAGTGTAACTAGGTGGAGTGGGGTTATACAGGATGTAAAACAAACCAGGACTCCTAGCCCAACCCAACCTCGTCCAGCCCCGGACGGCCACAGACGGTCCCGCCCTTGTCCCGGGCTTCTCCCGGCGCCCTCCCGCGCGCTCCCGCGCCGCGGGGAATGTATCTGCCTAATGAGGCAATCCTGAGAGTCAGCGGGTGGGCGGGGCCGGCAGGGAGAGCAGCCCAGCTGGTCCTAGGGCGCGCAGGGGCTCCTGGTCCACGGAGTCCCCGCGAATGCTCGCAGCCCTGCCGGTCAGGAAAATGCCCCTTGAACAGAAAAAGTCAGGACACACAGATACTCGGAGCCGCGCTGCGGGACCCGCGAAGCGGGTCCGGCGAGGAATGGGCTTCAACGAGTACTGCAACAACTGGCTCCCTTCAGCTAGAACAACAGGCTCCTCGCGGGTTAAGCAGTTTGTTTCCAGGAAATCTGCGACTCAATCCTAGATTCAAAAGACCATGTCCCCAAAGAATTGCGCCTAAACGGTGCAGCTGCCCACTACTTGCTGGGCAGCTGAGGGATAAGCAAAACTGTGGCATAGGCTCTCACTGGCCCTTTCTAGAACAAGTTGCGCCACAACATTGGAGTCACAAGTGGCTATGAAAATACATAATGCACTCAAACACTGTGGTGTGCGCTGGGACTGTAAATATAGTGTAGGCTAGGGCTGGAGCCATCTAGGCTCTGAAAACTAATTCTGCCCCAGGGCGAGCACTGGGGATAGTAATCAACTTGCCCCCATGGAGCACACTGGCTCCGGAAAGTAAACATGCCCCCAATGGTGGAGCCTCCGGGGGCTCTAAACACAACAATGCCCCTGGGAGCCCCAACGGCGCTAAATACAACAATGCCCCTGGGAGCCTCGTGGGCTCTAAATACAACATTGCCCCTGGGAGTCTCGTGGGCTCTAAATACAACAAATGCTCCCCATGTTGGAGCGGCCCACTGTGTAGCGCCGTGAAAGTACCCTCAGCCCAACCTCCTCCAGGGCCGAGGTCGGCACGCACCAAAAACCTCTATGGAGTCCCCCAGCCCTTCTGCACTTACCAGGCTGCTCTCGGGGTACTCTTCGGTGGGGGAGTAGGCACTCGGGACGCTCTCTCCTCACTAGGAGAGCCCAGCACACCGGAGACAACGGAGACCGGCTTCCCTTCTGCTGGGAGCCCGTGAGGCTCCGTGCAGGTTCTCCTACCGGGGTTTCCGGGTTGGGAGCCTGGGGAAGCCCTCCAGGTGGAGCCAAACCCAGCGCTCCACCCGAGTGACGCCGTGGGAGTCTCTGCCGGCTGGGACCAATCCCAGCACGGCTTTTGTGGTGACGTCGGCGGCTGCTTCCTCGGGTCAGACTCGGCCTCTGGGCCGTTGCGGTGAGACACGGGGAGGGCACCCGTGCAAGTTTTGAAATCAAGTAGTGGCTATACTCGGGGTGGGCACCTGAAATTCAACCATCAAATGCGGGCACAATGAAGGGTAGGCTCCTGCCAACAAAACATCGCAATAAGCGGGGCGGGCACCCGCGCTGCACTGAATAACGAAGCGGCCATAATCGGGGTGGGCACACGAACTATAAATAATTAAAGGAGCGGCGTGGCACCCGCGATAAGCACAAAGAGGGGGGAATCCCTAGACAGGGGGAATCCCTCCACATGCTGCAGCCCAGCTCTGCAGGGTTTAAAAATAAAGCGCTCCCAGGCTGCCAAAGGTCCTGGGGGCTGGGCGGAAAGGTGAAAGGGTGCCAGGAATTACTCCAGCAAGGCAGAAGGGTCCAAAAAGAAGTCCTCCAGCATCCAGGTTCTGGGCAGGGCCCAGGGATGCTAGCCTTCCCCTTGGCCCCAGCAGCAGCACGCCCCTGGTAGATTCAAGTCAGGAAACAAGAACATTTTACATGAGGTCACAGCCTCTTTTTATACACACATTTCTTTTGTTGTCAAAGGTGCAGGCAAGGGGCGAACCAGACCAACTGGTTCTTGAGCACTTTGTTTTGCTCAGCACCTCTGCCTATTCACAGGATGGGTCAGGGACATCAGACACACCACAGGGGGTGGAGCCAGCATTGTGGAGGGAAGACCCAGCCCTATTCAGGTCCCAGGTGCACTCCTCCCTCCTATCAACATGCAGATCTCTCCATTCACCACCGGGGCAGACCCATCCTGACTCCTGGAGCCAGGCACACCAGCCAGCTCCAGCCAATCACAAGCCAGACAGTCAATTCACATTCACTGCACAAACATGCCAACTTCTAGAAGTGGCACTTCCACACTAGACACAATAAATCTGCGCACATCATCATGCAGCATTTAATCACATGATTTTGCACATACCAAACTCGACCCTGCACTCCCCGCACATCAGGAAATACCATGGTCACACATATTCCCTATGCATTCCTATGGGAGGGCAGGCCTCTCACCACACATACACAGAGAGCTCACGCACTTTACACTGGACCTCAGTGAAAAAGTGTGCAGAGGCCCAAAATCACCAACACCAGGTTACAGAAATAGGCTAAGCAAAAGCAAAAAGTTTCGGGGTGAACCTGCCGAATGGGCCAAGTCCAACACCAACGATGAAGAAAAGAAATTCTTCTTTCAGCAGTTGTAGGTACAGGAGTGCTGGACAAACCTGCTTAAAACTCATCTGCTTTAAAATTGGGACTAAAAAAGACTTCTGGGGAACCTCATAAAATTTACAGAATAACATAAAGTGGAGCAGTTCCTGTGGAGACACTCCATCGCAGCCACAGGGTGCTAACAACTGGCCTCCTCCTCCTAGGAATGGCAAGCATGAGGTGAAAAAGAACCAAGCAAAACCTGGTCAATAAAAACTGCTTGTAAACAGATAAAAGCCTCAGAAGATAATGCTCGGCTAGTGATGTTGTTTTTAACATTACAAATTTACGGACACTAGGTTTCCGCAGTTCCAGCTCCTCACTTTCCAATTTCCTTACACAGCTAAAGGACTCCCTTATCATCCCCACATCCTTTTTATTTATTAATTCAGGGTTGATATATAAATCTGTTCTTAATGTATTTAAGCCAAGGTATGCTGAGTGCGTGGTCAAGATTCATACACTCTTTTAAAATCGACTGGCTCAGTGATAGTCCCTTGTTCAACCAGATATTTAGAGCTTAAAGCTCAGGTCAGCACAGTGTGCCCCAACCTGTTACCGGACAGTGCATGTCCTTATAGAAGACCCCTCACTCACCAACCTAGTTGGTGACATGCTTCATCATCGGGGTCCCACCCCATAGGCCGAGTGCCCACAGGGTGTGCTGCGACACCTAACTACAGTGGAGCGGGTTTCATTTTCTTTTATATGTGCATAAAAATTACAGTGACAAGTGTGTTAAAAAGGGGCCAAAACTACTCACTTCAAGACTTGAGTGCTTGAACCCCTATAAAATCAGTGTGGCTCCACGGGGCATCTCGAGCAGTAACCAAGTAGGTTTACCGCGAGATGAACAGAAGCCGCAAGTGACGGGCACTTGCCGTCTTGAAAGTTCAGATGCCCATGAAGCGGGAGTTACCGCCTCAAGTGTTTTTCTCCTGAATGAGGAAAAGACACACCCTTTTACACTAGATCGCAATTTTGCGGTCTTCAAATTGAACGAGGGCAGGGCGCACCTTAGCGCGTGCGGACCACCCAGTTCAATCACCACGGTCCTGACGAAAACCTAAGAATCACTTCAATGGTTGAAACATGTAGACCTTATCATTAATTTTTCTTGTAATATTCACATAGCACACTTCGCTATTTTTAACATATTATACTTTTTGAGAGACCAAAGCCTACCTAATTAGGCACGAGTGCCACACTGATTTTATAGGCGTTCAAGCACTCAAGAATAAAGTCTTGAAGTCAGTAGTTTTGACCCCTTTTTAACACACTTGTCACTGTAATTTGTATGCACATATAAAAGAAAAAGAAACCCGCTCCACTGTAGTCAGGTGTCGCGGCACACCCTGTGGGCACTCGGCCTATGGGGTGGGACCCCGATGATGAAGATATTTAGCCAGAATGTTAGAGGGTGAAGTGCCAGGGTGTCACTTAAGTTGGGCACCCCCAGTTCCTCATGTACCACCAGGTTAGACATTCCACCGGGAGCACCCAGCAAACGATTCATGAAGCTGTTCTCGACCACCTGTAGAGCATCAATGGAGGCATGCCCCCATATCTCGCTTCCATAAGAGGCTATAGCTATACTCTTAGCTTGCATCAACAAGGCAACAATGGATCTATTTCCTAGCTTGGAAGACAAAATTATTCGCATTCAATATATGACCTCTTACCTGATTGTACCAGTGTAAACAAACTACAATTAAATTGAGATGACCCTACAAATTGATATTTCTTTAAAGCACAATCACATACAAAGTGTACTCACCATAGTTTCCGATCACAGACTGAAAGGTAGGCATAGCCCCCCTCCCGCTGAAGTCATCCCCCTGGTCCACCAGGGCTTCCTTCACTGCTTCATACCCCCAGAGTATCACCACTCGACGGAGGCCCAGGTGCAGGGTGTACACTGGACCGTACTTCTCGCTCAGCTGCAGAGTTCAACAAAAGAGAAGCCTAATGAGGGGCAATCAGGGCAAGAAGACATGTTTTTCAGAATCAGCAAAGTGCAGTGCTCCAGGACGTTTTTGAGATAATTCAGAATTAGGTGTCAGAAAGTGAACTGTCTAAAGAGTTGGAAGTTCTTTCATCTGAAGAGCCTCAAACTGTAACTTTGGCTGTTTTCTTACTTTTGACCTGCAGAAACCCGTTCTTTAAAGGCGGAGGGGGCAGGCTCCTCCACTTTTTTCCAAACATGAAGAATGTCTATCAGGCTGAGCAGAGGTCAGCCTGACAGACACTCTTCTTGTTCAGGTCAGTCAGTCAGGTACTGTACTTGCGCTAAATGCGCATGCTCTTGGCTCCCTGAGATGAACTTTGCTGAGCTGATGATGTCAAAGCCTAGTGGGCGAGACCTTATCATCCCCGAAAAGTTATTGATGGCACTCCCTCAGGACGAGGGGGGAAGTGCTACTAACAGCCATGTACCTGGGCACTTCAGTTTAAGGCCTGAAGAACCCAGGACTGAGTGCAAATTAGCGAGTGGGTGAGGAAAGCAGTCTCAATGAGCCTATCCTATTCTGTGACCAGTAAAGGACAGCTGCCTCCTCTCATAGGCTGACCCGTAGCAAGGTCAGCCATTGAGAGGCTGCGGCAGTCCCAATCGTCAGGAGACTAGAGGCTTACACCCCACCTCTCGAGATCACCATTGCGACCCTGTAAATGTAATCGTTTTAATGTTTGGTGCATGCATGCATGTGCACGTGTGTTTGTTTGTGTGTTTGTGAGTGAGTGCTTTGAATGAGCATTTGGCCCGCCTGCCACCCCCTGCTCAAATTATAAGCTATCACTTACTTTAAACCCCTTCTTGAGTCCCTCCCTCCACAAACTGCATTCAGTTTAAAATTCTTCAGCTCTTATTAGGAGAGGCCTTGTAAAATGGGCCTGGAATGCTGCACCTTTTATTACCAATACTCAATATCAGTGAAACTCGGTCTCAATATTACAGGGGGGTAACAAGTTATCCGGGTGGACAAGAAACTGAAGAGGGGCACTTCATAGAATGAGGGCTTGTTTCTCACTATAAAAAAGTGCCCTGCAGAGAAAGACAAAAGGCAGCAGATCCAATATATATAGCGCCATATAGTGTGGTTATCCATGTTAGCTGTTTATCATTTTCAATTAAAACAGCTTAGTTGTAGCAGGACACTAGAAAAGCACTGAGTCTGGTAATCTTCATGCTACTTTGCAGCCCAAACAAGTTTTGCACCGGAAAGTAAATCCCAATTCAACACTTTCACCAATGTCCTTGACTTTTTTGATGCAAACCGCGCACAAAGTGTTAGTAAATGTGGGCCTTTCTTTTTAACAGCCATAACACAAAATACAGACAAACGCGATATGAGTTCTGCAGCAGGCATACGTTTACGATGCATCATGTAACTTATGTTTGGATATTATAATGTACTACATAAACCCAAATGTTTTGTAGGCACAGTATGTAACCTTGAAGTCCAAAAGCATTGAAATTATTCCAGCAAAAGAAGCATTTTCTTGAACCAAAGACAAAAATAAGGATTTATCCAGAGTATCTGAAACACGAATTCTGTGGTTGCACAAAATGCCAGGGAAAATAAAATAAAACTCACCGCCTTCAGCGATTCCACCATGAAACTGGTCTTTAACTGATGCAGGTTTCCTAAAATGGGAAGGGGAACTGGGCCAGGTGGCAGGTTTCCTCGACAGAAGTACATTTTCATGAAAGAGAAACAAAGAAGGCAGCAGATGCAGCTTAGCAGATAGATAGTCAAATCTCCAGAAAGAATCATTATTGAATCTCCCAATCCGTGTCTATTCCAGCAAAACAATAATGTATATTGTATTTATAAAGCGGAAATCTAGCCAAAAGGCAGTGGAGCACTGTATGGGAGAAAGGCAAAGTCATTGAATGACAGCAGAGGTAGCTGGTTCTGTAGAATGAGCCTAGCCAAAATAGGCGGATCTGTCTGTCCTTTATTTACAGTGTCTCTTTGGCATATGTTTGTGGGTGCAGTTTACTTTGTGAAGTTTGCAATTGGTCACCCGTGTGCAATATTGTTATGCTAATCCTGAAATAAATGGCACATTACAATATTGAGAACATTTTTTAGGAGTACAGCCAGGTGGATTATAGGTGTTGCTTGTTATGTTTACACATTCATTGCCAGAGCGCAAACTGTATCCCGAACTCAGGTTGTGGTTAGTCTTAACCCGACCTCAAATTGCTGAATCAGGGGAACATGATACATTCACCAACATAACGGAAGATCAAACAAATATACATCCTTTTAGACCTAGTATCTTTGTCATGGCTGCACAGTCTTTTTGCTTCTGACCTCCTGTTTTGAGTGTGTGCTCCATTTAGTTGTTGCTGGTTTAGGACCCTGGGCACTTAACCACTGCTGACCAGTGCTTAAACGCAAGTGCCCCCTTTGTATATTGTATTTGTGATTGATTTATCTATGATTGGCATATTTGATTTACTAGTAAGTCCCCAGTAAAGTGGACCATGTGTGTCCAGGGTATGTACATCAAATGCTACTGCTCAGCTTGCAGCAGTACTTGTGCCACTCACATGAGTAGTCCTTCAAACATGTCTCAGGCCTGCCACTACAGTGTCTGTATTAGCCGGTTTAAACTGTCATGTCAATCTGTCAAATCCAAATCTGCCCTCTTATTACATGTAACAACCCCTAAGGAAGTCCCAAGGTAGCCCCATGGGCAGGGTGCAATGTATTTAAAAGGTAGGACATGTACTGTTTTGTTTTCCATAGCCTAGTAATGAAATACTACTAATTTCGTTTTTTACTACAGCAAGGCCTGGCTCTCCCATAGGTTAGCATTAGAGTTTCCTTGTAACATCTCACAGGTGTATCTTCCAATTGGAAATAGATAGAGATTTGAAGTTGGGTCTCTGGACACACACTTTTAAAATACATATTTTGGTAAAGTTGCTATTGAAATTGCTTTCCTGAAAATGCCACTTTTAGAAAAAGAACACAAGGAGATGGCTGTGACTGTTGGAGAATGTTTGATTGATTCAGCATTCCGTCTATCATCTGTTCTTTTTGCGGTTGTCCCCCCAAGTGGGAAGGTTATGCCCAGATGTGGGGCTCGTGCTCGCTACACCACCAGATTCAACCTAGTGGGGTGATACCCCGAAACCGGTCCTAGGATGATTGTTTTTGGTCCAGGGAGGACCTGGCCTGGTAGTTCTGGCTGGACTGTTTCGATCGGGTCAATACTGATTTGCATATGGCGAGGGGTGCAAAAAAACAATAGATCTAACCCAGATCTGTGACTGGGGGTGAATTTTCGATTGATTCAGCATTCCCTCCATCATCGGTTCTTTTTGCAACTTTTAGAAAGTGGGCATTTTCTTGCTTAACCATTCTGTGCCTCTGCCTGTCTGCTGAAAACATGTCTGGATTAGGATGATAGCTGGCTGTCTGTGCATTCACTCCAGACAGTCATACAAAGGGAGCTGAGGCGTGACTTGCATATCCTGATGGTGCATCACCAGGCTGATTTGTCTTCCTGAGTTAGAGTGGTGAGAGGAGTTGACACTGACACCTGAATAGGGCTGTGCCTGTCCTCACAAAAAGCCATCCCCAAACCCATAGTGTGTCTGGAGCTAAGGGAGGGAAAGGCTAAGGATTTCCTTTGAAGTTTTCCTACTTCAAAGACTGAAATGGACATAAGTACTGGACTTCGGCCATAAACTCTGAACACAAAAGAGATGGATTGCTGTCAGGAGATACTGCCACTCTGCTTGTTGCTTTGCTGTGCTGGCCTGCTGCTGCTACTTCTGTCCTGGGAGTGAAAGGACTGGACTTTTATTTCTACATCCTACTTCCAAGGTTCTCAAAGGGCTTGTGTGTGCTTGCCACCTGTTAAGTAGTCTAAGGGCCATCAAAGACTTCACCTGCCTCTTGCTAACAGCACCTGTAGTTCTCTGCTGGGAGTCCTGTTTTGCCAAGTTGTGCCAAATCCAGTTCCTGGGCCCTTGGAGCCATGTGGTTGGTGTTGTAACCTAAGAAAAGCAACCCAACATTTTTAACAATGCCACTGCCTGCACTGAAACCGAGGGCACTGCATGTGAAGAGCATGACGCACAGCCCCAACTTGCACCGCATCCTTGGTTTTGTCGATGACAGCAACGTATCGACTCCAGCTCCATCATCGATGCCACTGACTGCCCCGGAACCAAGAGCACCACTCGTAAACAGCACAATGCACCGCCCCAACTTGCACCGCAGTCCCAGCCCAGCTAGCTCCAGTGCTTCAACCATGACACCACACAGTTGATAACTGACGTAAATGACCTCCCAACATCATCGACCCAGTATCAGCGTAATTAACTAATGCATCGCCGCCAATGCCGCATCAACACCCCTGTAACAGTAAGGAACTGACTTATCACCTCCCCTGCCTAGCAGTATGGAACCAATGCCTCACCTTCCCTGTGGCAGTAAGGAACTGATGTCGTACCGGCACCAACAACGCCTCACCTCCCGGCGCCGTACAACATCTTTGTTTTTCATCATCTTCCAAGGTACTGTAACTAGGGTCTGTGTGACTCTGCAGCTTGCCCACACTCCCTCACGGTTGGCACCAAACTGTTGTATTGGGTCTGTTCACAATGTCAAGATAACCCCAGTTATAGCTATTGGATTTCTAAGAGCTATACCTTTAAGTGATCTTTGCGAAAGTGATCTCATGATTTGTGTATGTAGGATTTTTGTTGTTTTGGTCTTGTTTTATTCAAATAAATATTGCCTATTTTTCTAAACTGATATGGAGTCCTTTTGTGGTGTTTTCACTATGTTACTGTGGGTACAAATACTTTACGCATTGCCTCTGAGATAAGCCTGACTGCTCATGCCAAGCTACAAGCGGGTGAGCCGGGGTTATCTTAGCTGTGTGACTCCCTTACCCTGACCAGAGTGAGGGTCCCTATTTGGACAGGGCACACACCACTGCCACCAACTAGAGACACCATTTCTAACATAGGTGATCAGCAGTATTGATAGGACTTGTATTTGTATATTGAATACAGTGATTGGTGTGCACTACTAATATACCGCAGACCATTACACCTCAACATACTGGTTTGATTTTTCTCTTTTTGCAACTCTTGAGTTTGATCCACAATCATGTCTCAGCTGGTGAGCCAGCATTTGAAGCTGCAGATTTGTTTTTTGAGCTGGAGAGGTCAGAGGCCTATATGGTACCTCAGCTAACAAAATTCAGCAAGGAGCTCAAATGTCCTATCAGAGGCCTTGCTAACAAGCATTGGCATAACCAATAGGTCTCGCCTTTGGAACCTTATAAGCATTTAGTTATGCAGTACAATATCCTTGGTGCAACAACATCAAATGATGCATGTCTAAACACTTATAAGGTCCCAAAGGCGAGACCTAATCGGCTATGCCAATGCTTGTTGATTCCATTAATGGTCAGATTTGTACCAAGCGCTGGGGCAGTAGCTGTATTAGTAGACAACCAGTCGCATTCCCCAGGTGAATCTGGAGTGTCCTAGTGTTTGTTAGTTTCATCCATATGTGATTGCTTGTAGAAATAAATAGTCCCCATGCTGGCCTCAGCTCTTCCCACACTTGCCTCTGTAGCCCATGCTTGCATGTTTTGACAATTAAAAAAGATTTAATACATGGAATCAAAGCTGGTCAGTGGGATTATAGGGTGTGTGGGCTCTCCCAAGAGGCTCATAAACATCTCTATCATGTACTGCTGTATTCATATACCCTCATGGGTATCTGAGTATAAGTGTGTAGCTGATCTGTAGCTCCAGTACTGGAATTATGTAGCTCTTCCCTTATATACAGCACGCCAAAATCATATTTAGTGCTGCTAGCTTTTTCATAATAAATTGCCAGACAAAAAGGTGCCTAGCAAATATGATGTCTGTCATATTGATAAATATAATTTTGTCCCACAACATTAGGTGTGTATTATTGATACTTTACTGATACTAAAGCAATGCTAGTTTTTGGATGCCCTGTAATAATTTAATAGTGACATAATCGATTTACAGCACACACAAAGGGACACTGGATAGTGAAATTTGTTATGGTGTTAGGAACTGATCCAGTTTTTTGCATAAAATTTAAGGCATAGGTACACATGACATTTTGTAAAATAATTCTTGTTTTAAAACCTGTCACACGACACCACACAGAATGGATATGTAATAAGCCAAAAGACCCTAGGACTGCATTGGTGGTTTTAGATGTTTAGTATGGGGGAGGGGTTGCCCCTATAGGTCATGATTCTCCATTGACCCCAACTCCACCCTGTTGTACTGTTATTTAAGATGAGCACCGCCTGCAAGCCATTTATAATGCAAACCTTGTGTTGTGTGCTTAATTCGCAGGAGCAATTGTAAGAACAGCATGACAGGAAGATGTGAGGCCACAACGCGGGGTTCTGCCTTGGCCCTGCTCCCCACAATGATGCCCTGATCAGAAGCCGGAGCTGTTAATAGTAGACCTGGGCAAAGCACTACGCTACGCTCGCGTAGTTTTAAAAGTTTGCGCAACTTAGCACTATGCGAACTGCACGTAGCACAGTGCGAACACACGTAGCGTGGCATAACGTAGTGCAGCGGTCATTTTTTGCTTGCTCGCGGTCCTCAACGTCAAGTTGGTGACCTCGAGCAAGCAAAATGACATCCTGGCGAGACTTTTTCCTTGCTCGCGATCAGCAACATCAAGTTGCCGTTCGCGAGAGTGGAAAATAAACCTCCCTGCGAGATTTTCAACGCAGGATGGTCTGGTTTCTCATTGCGAGTGGTTGAGTATGCTCGCAACCGCTCACGATGAGAATCTACCAGTCCGCGTTGAGAAAGCTGCAGGTCGAGTAAAAATTTCCTCGAGCAGCAGAAAACTACAGCTCGCACTGCGCAAGATGCCGTTTTCAATGATTGCACAGTGCCGGATGCTTGTCCGCACTGTGCAATCATTGAAAACAGCATCTTGCACAGTGCGAACATGCTATTACGCAGTTCGCTTAGGGCTACACGTAGCTCGCGTAGTGCAAAGTGCACTTCGCGTAGCTTCGCGAAGCGCTACTTCACAAACTACGCCCAGCCCTAGTTAGTAGCCAAAGCAAGATATGTAGTTCTCAGATCATTCTGGTAATCAGTCCAAGAGATCTTAAGGATCAGTCCCAGAGATCTTAACCCCTTACGTGCGGGGGTAATTCCCCTGCTGTGCTGGGGGGCGGGGGGCGCACACAGCACCCCAGTGCTCATGACGAGCTCAGCTCGTCATGATGCACAGTGCTACAGGGATGGGAGACTGCGATACAGTGCTACAAAGCGCCGCTTCGGGCACCAAGAATGTTAAGTTTGCTAGGCTCAGAGGACTACAGGGGACATTGCCCCTTGCTGACTTAAGGGGCGGGGGACCGCAGTGCAGCTCTACAAAATGCCACTTGGAGCCCTGCAGTGCGGAACGCCAAGAATGTTTCTTGGAGTACGGAGCCCATGGTCTCTCGCTGTCTGGGGCAAAGGTGGGCCGCTACGCGGTGCTACAAAGCACCATTTAATGGCCTGCAGCGCGTGACGTAACCGGGTGAAGATCGGGCCAAGAGTGAGCCCCTCTGGCTTGTCAGGTGCTGGAAGAGGCTGTGCTGGGCCACCCCACTTGACTCCATCTTTGACGAGGTAACTATTCCGCTGCTCAAGATATTTTAGTTGATTTCAACTGTGGCAACACATGGGTGAGAGGAAAGCTACCTCACATACAGAGGTGGGTAGGAGAACCCAGGTGAGGCAAATGCCTCTATGACACACTACTTGACTGCAGCCATGGTGGCAATTAATACCGACATTTGGCTTGTAGAGGAGGGCTTGATGCAGCACAGCAGGAATCAGGAAATTAGCCCAAGCCCAGAGACAGTGCTA
This sequence comes from Lissotriton helveticus, assembly GCF_964261635.1. Classification (NCBI taxonomy): domain Eukaryota; kingdom Metazoa; phylum Chordata; class Amphibia; order Caudata; family Salamandridae; genus Lissotriton; species Lissotriton helveticus. Next base: position 1,450,924,213 of record NC_136065.1, read on the forward strand.
ATGGGAATAGAGAGGATAGAAATAGGGTTACTCACAGCTGGTAATAGTCATATAGGAGACAGGAAAGCGACATTGAATCCTGGTGTTACATTTGCCCCTTTGAATGACATCACTGATGATAACCCGGCACCATCTCATTCCCCAACCTCGACAAGCGTGCACGCCTCGCGCTAAAAGTAAAAAAAAAACAAGTGGCGGCAAAAGTGAAAGTGTTTCCCTTGAGGGAGCGAGCAGCACCAGGAGCCAAAGCTCGCTCCCACAAGGGAATCCCCGAACGTGCATGCGTTGCCATTGAAAGCAATGCAATGCGTGTATGTTTTTAGGGAGAAAAGTGAACCGATTCCAAAAAGCAAGAGTTGCTAAAGACGCTGAGGGTATGGGTGTCAGCAAAGAAGGCTTCTGAGCACACCAAGGATGGGAATACTAATTTGAATATAGATGAGCAGAGGCTGCATGGGGATTTTGTGAATCAGGACCTGCCTGGGAGGAAGCAGCAGTGTTTCTTCAAGAGGTCTGTCCCAGAGGAGCTGGAGGGCAAGCGGGAGGCTAGGAAGCATCGGATGGAGCTGGAAATGCTCAAGATGGATGAGAGGAAGTTCCAGTTGGAACTAGCCAAACTCATAAGAGAGCCAGAAAAGGATACATTGGCCATAGAGGAGCGAAAGATTATGCCAGCTCAAGAGCTGAGTTTGAAGGAGCTGGACATGAAGGCCAAGTCCAGCACAGATAGTGACAGCAATTCAAAAGTGCAGTCTGATTTCAAAGTATACATACCTAAGAACCTAGGGAAGGAGTATGCCAAGGAGGATGACATACATAGGTGGTTTCAGGGTTATGGGACGCGGTAAAAATACTGCTAGCTACGTGTTGTACTTTTTAAAAAAAATTCGCAAAACTTCTCATGTTTTTAAACATTATTTGGCACTTCTAGTTAAAACGTTACTGCCGTGTACTATGTGACTGTAGAAATTTTAACTCTCTCATAACTCCGCCCCTCACCCTGGTCTCTTGTGGCAAGTGCAGTTGGCAAGGAGGGTGGACACAGGGCATTTCACTTTTACCTCACTTCCTGTCCCCCGCGGTTTCCGGCTGGTGAGCGGGCTAGTGTTACCGCTTCACAGGCTATTTAAATTCCTGCCAGAACGAACGTGCAGCGTACGTGGTAGGAATACTGCTAGCTACGCGTTGTTCTCTTTTAAAAGTTACGCCAAACTTCTCATGTTTTTAAACATTACTTGGCACTTCTAGTTAAAATGTTACTGCTGTGCACTATGTGACTGTAGGAATTTTAACTCTCTCACAACCCCGCCCCTGCACCCTGGTCCGTCGCGGCAAGTGCCGTTGGCATGGAGGGAGAAACACAGGGCATTTCACTTTTCCCTCACTTCCTGTCCCCGCGGTTTCTGACTGGTGAGCGGGCTAGTGTTCCCGCTTCACAGGCTATTTAAATTCATGCCAGAACGAACGTGATGGGGACGCACGCCAGTCTGCACCCGTCCCCGCTCCGGATGCGCTCAGTGCTAGCCACGCTGCCGGTTCGGGGAGCGATGTCAATGGGACAACATATTATAGTTATACAGATAATCAACCGAGGGACTTAGGGTGCATGGGAGATGGGAAAGGGGAATTTAAGCTGGAAGGGACTGCTGGCCCAGGTTCAGATTATGTGAATATGGATTCCTTGAGATGTGGCCTGCTCAATGTGAGGTCGCTGCCATAGCATTACTTAGAAGCTCAACTATTATTAGAAATGAATCATCTAGATATCTTGTTTATGACTGAGACCTGGTTGCATCCTGGGTCCGATCTGGAATTGGGTCTGACGTGCCCACCTGGCTATAAAGCATTACATAAACCTAGAGCTAGTGGGGGGGTCAGGATTACATTTAAGGAGATATTGGATATCTCATCGATGGATATCAATGAGGGTTCAGGCATTCAATGGCTGGGCCTCCGCATAAAAGGCTGCAATGGGCTTTGTTGGACGGGCATATTATGTTATAGACCCCCCGGGTCAATTTGTCTTCAACATGAGCTTATGTACTTAGCAATATGAGACTCAGCCACACCAGATTGGTGGTCCTTGGAGATTTTAACCTGTGGGCCAACGGAAGTCTGGACGCTGGGTATAATAATTTGATACAGTCTTGTGAGAACTTGAATTTAACAAGGCGGGTTTTAGAACCCACTCATAAGGGAGGCCATGTCTTGGATTTGATCTTTGCAGAAAAAGACTCTGTCAAAGTGGAAAATATTGTCGGGATAGGCTGGTCTGACCACTACCTGGTCCAATTTCAGGTGTTATCCCTAAGTCGAGGGTAGATACTGCCATAAGGGGAAAAAGCTTCCTAGGCAGGGACTGGAAGGGCCCCATGAAGAGGGCTTAACTATCCCCTATATTTAAGGTCAATGGACTTCTGGATCCCTTGAAATCGATGGAACAGAACTATGATACCTTTTGCGGACATGTCATCAAAACTCTTGACCAGGTCACTCCTGAAAAGAATATTAGGAAGTTGAGGAGACCGTACGCCCCGTAGTACAATGAAACATTAAGGACCATAAAAAAGGAATGTAAACTGGCAGAGCGGCAATGGAGGAAGGCATATGCAGAAATAGATAAAGCCTTCTGGAAGGAGAAAATAGCCATATATAAAAAGGAAATTGTGAATGCTCAGGCAGAATACTATGCCGCAATCATCCAGAAGGCGCCCAATAGTACTAAGGGTATTTCTAAAATTGTGAAGGATATTGCCAGTCCCGAATGTACAAATAACAAGACCCTACCTAGTCAGGAGATAGGTAATAGTCTAGCCACTTTCTTTGAGCACAAAATACATTTTTTTTTTGAAGGGCTGAAAATTGACGATACGGTCATATCTGGTGAGATAGAGGGACGGTTGTCACCTAGTAAGCAAAAAAGCTGGGAGTGTGGGGCCGAGTTGGGTGATCAGACAGCTTGCCTTGATCACTTTGAGCTTCCCTCTGAGGAGGAATTTAATAAGATAGCCTTAGGAGTCTCCTCTGGCTCTCCTCTGGATCCCCTCCCTCCTAAAACTTGGAAGGAGTTGGGATGTGAACTATTCCTAATATTTAGACAGCTGTGTATCCAATTGTTAAGCAGTGGACAGGTACCGGCAAGCTGGAAACAAGCAATAATTACACCTCTGCTGAAAAAACCTGCGCTTGACCCAGCATGTGCTATAGACCCATATTCCTCCTCCCCTACCCAGTAAAGATCATAGAGCGCCTGGTCAGCAGGGCACTCCCCCAGTTTTTGGAGTGTAACAACAAGTTGGAGTATGTGCAGTTTGGGTTTCGCCCAGGCCATGGGACAGAGACAGCTCTGGTGACCGTCTTGGACGATCTTCAAATGCGAGCAGACAGGGGACAATAAGCTATACTGATTTTACTGGACCTGTCTGCTGCAATCGAGACGGTCAACAACACAGTTCTCATGGCAAGGTTAAAGACAGTAGGGGTGGGAGGAGTAGCCCTGGAATAGTTTCGATCCTATCTGACAACCAGACATCAAGCGGTGGCTCTTTACCCCTATTGCTCGGATTTTGCTGAGATTAGGCATGGGGTCTCCCAGGGCTCGGCAATTATCCCGATACTGTTTAACACCTATATGAGTCCCCTGATTGCGATTATTAAGTCATAGGGGGTCAGCTTGATAAACTACACTGATGATACACCACTTATGTGATCACTGGAGGGAGACCAAGTGGTCTCGCTGGAAAGGTTTCATGCCTGTATGCATGAAACTGTGCACTGGCTGAAAACAACTCCCTGCAATTTAATTGCGAAAAAACAGTGATACCCTGCTGTGCAGCAGGTAAAGTCACTTGTTCTCGCCCTCTGGGATTCTGGCCGATCCTCACGGAGACACCCTTGCTACCCGTCACAACGGTACGCAATCTTGGGGTCAGCTTTAATGATAAGCTGAACCTCGAAACCCAATTAATAAAATTGTGGGAAGCAGCTTCTCTCTCATTAGGGTTCTCCAGAAGATTCTTCCGCTACTCCCAAATCAGGTACGAGCATAAGTACTAAGGAGCGTCAAGTCGGCTTGACTATGGTAATGCGCTATTGCTGGAATCCCCTAAGTACATGATTGGGAGACTCCAGAGAATTCAGACGGTGGCGGCTAAGCTGGCCTTATCAAGACCACGGCGGAAATCTACATCTTTGGCGTTGGCAGAGCTGCATTGGCTCCCTGTATTCCAGCGGATATAATTTAAATCACTCTGCATTGTCTTCAAGGCACTGCACAGGTTGGGAACTATGCTGCTGCAGTCTAAGTTCAGCTGGTAAAATCCCACCCGTAGCCTCCATTCCTCTTCCGCCAATCTGGTGAACATACCCAAGATTAAGAGAGTTAAATCAGGCAAAGAGCTTTCAGCTTTGCTGCAGCACTCCTTTGGAATGGTCTTCCAGCTGAGCTAAGAGAGATGCAGGATTTGCTGAATTTCAGGGGGGAAGATAAAACCTGTTTATTCCCTAGAGTACAGGCTTAGCTGAGCAACATGCTATCCTAGGATGATGGTGATAGTGCATATTTACCGCAGCGCCAGGATGCCCGCAGGGTTACAGTGCACTATATAAGTTTGAATACAATACAATACAATATAATGAGTCAGCTCTCCTCATTCACGGGTCCCTCAGATAGATTGGTGGGGGAAGGCCTGTGAAACTATTTTACAGTGGAGTGAAGGGATACATTGCTGGCACTAGGGCCTACATGTGAGCTTAACTACCCTAGGATGTCCTGATCACTAGGTACTGTCTTTTCCCAGAGAGATATCGGGACAAGTTTAAGAAGAGTACCAAGCTTCACTAGTAGACCTGACTTGATTATGTTGATACTTTTTGCAGACTATTGGATGGTTGGCTAAAGGACAGTGAAGTAACAGATTACTACAGGCTGTGCAATTTGATTGTGTGGAATCACTTGTCTAGTCGGTGTTTACCAGATCTGCATCAGCACTTGATGAACAATAAGCTTACTGATCCCAGGAAGCTTGCTCTGGAGGGGGACAGCTGGGTGAGTAACAGGGTCCACAAAAGGTTGTATGTGGAAGACTTATCCTGGGCAGGGTCCCCAACAGAAGAAGGAGTGGGGACAAAGATAAAAGCAAGGAGTTCTCTAAAGGGCCCACGAATAGTTCCCAGGGTAAGGATATCCAAACCCCTGTTGAGAAAAAGAAATTGGTTCCTGCCAGTAAAGCCTGGAGGGAAGGGACCCCCTAAAGTGCTTTGACTGTAGCCACTTAGGACACTTTAGAGGGAGTCGCAAGTGACTCAAGCGGCCACAGGCTCCCACCAGTGGAAGTCACAGGGGATGTCCAGTGAGTGCTTGGGGAGGAGTTGATCCCAGTTAGCGGCGGGGAGCCAGCTGAGGTAACCCTAGTCTTTCTGTTTGAGGGTGAGGTGGTCCAGAGAACCCTTATACTTTAAAACACTAAGAACTACAGGAAGTGTGTGAACACCAGTTGGTAGGTGGGTGGAGGCTCTGAGAGACACAAGAACCAGTACGACAACTGTCCGCTGCCATCTGGTGTCCAAAGAGCAGGTAGTCAAGAATGTCATCCACCAAGTTGTTGCTGTAGACAACAGTGAGTGCCAATATTTGGTGGCTCAGGTTCCCTTTGAGTGGGGGGGGTGGCTCTGGTACCTTGCGGGTAGCTGTGAGTTCATTCACACCTGCTGATTGTCTGCTGGGCAGTGACCTGGGGCACTCTGCCTGGAAGAACGTGGATCTCTGGTCACACTTGGAGATGTTGGAACTGCTGGAGTCGGTGTGCCTGGCCACACAGTCCATGGCAGCCAGAGTGGATGATCAGAAGGATCTAGAGCCTGAAACAGTGGCCCAGGTGCCTGCCAGGAAGAGGAGGGGCAAGTGGCATGGGAAACCAGCTCCTGACATTCCCATAGTCTGGGAGGAGTCGTAGCCTGAGGGTAAAGCCTTAGAACCTGTAGGAGAAGATGTGGCTTATTGGGGAACCTGTCTGAGCTGACCCATTCGCAGCAGGAAGGAGGACCTACCGGGAAGAATTCTGTACAGAAAGAATGCCCCACTCTTGTGGGTCACCGGTAGCAGGCTAGGGACCAGGCAGCTGGTAACTCCTCAGGATCTATTGGGAGAATGAGCTCCTGTATTGTGAGCCTAAGGTTGCTGAGCCCTTGTGCTGGTAGTTTCCCAGTGTTTAAGAGCCTTCCTACTGGGTTTTGCTCATAATTTTCCTCTGGCAAATCATTTGGGGCAGGACAAGACTTTTGACAGGCCTGTCACCCACTTTTATTGGCCCCAAATGAGGAAGACTGCAGATGCGGACTGTAGGTCTTGTCAAACCTGGCAGGCTAGTGGCAAAGCTGGGAAGAGATGCAATGCTCCTCTCTGTTTCCTGTCATGAGCACCCCTTTCGAGCAGGTGGTCATTGAAAATGATGGGCCTTTGGATCCCAAGACAGCCATGGGCAACAGGTTTATCCTGGTCTTGGTGGGCCATACCACCTGTAAGCTATCCCAATTAGGAGGGTAACTGCACTCACTGTGGCCAGGGCACTGATGGGGTTCTTTACCCATCCCTGTATATGAAGGCCATGTGGAAGGCGTGTGGTGTTACCTACAATTTCACCACCCCCTAACACCTCCATGCAAGGGGGTGGTGGAAAGGTTCAACAGTACTCTACAGGGAATGATTATGGGTCTTTTAAGAACCCATGAGGTGTAAGTGGGACATCCTCTTTCCATGCCTTCTGTTAGCCTACAGGGTGGTACAGTAGAAGTGGGCTGGCTTCAGCCCTTTTGAGATTCTGTATGGGCACCCTGTGAGTGGACCTTTCAGTTTGGTAAAGGGCTGGGAAAAAGCTCCTACAAAGCCACCTCAGGATGAATTCACTTACATGCTAGCCTTATGGAACCAGGCATCCTGCTTCCGGAAACTCATCCAGGATAATCTGGAAGCTAGTATGACCAGAAACCAGTCTGGTTGAATTTCAGCCTGGCCAGAAGGTGGGGGTGATGTCCCCAGTAGAGAACCATTGTTATGTGCCCAACTTAGGCCCATGTAGCAATGCTGCACATTTTTTTAAATGGCCATCTCTCTGCACAATAACATTTTATGATTACCTTTTGCAAATATTTGCGTGTGTGACAAAAATGTTGGATTTGTTTCTCTGAAAGTGCTTTGCTTGCATATTTCACTTTGTGCAGCCTTTTCATGCTGCCTCTAACACAGAGTAGAAGGCCCTTGTACCCGCTGTATAATAGCCAGAAACCTGTCCTAGGAGGCTTCAGTCCGGTAAGAAAAGACATGGCTTGGCAGCTCGGGCTGGACTGTTCCCATGAGGCACTGGGTCAAGAATGATTTGCATATGGCCATGTCTGAACTGGGGTGGCTTGGTGAGCAAAATAACGATGGATTAAACCCAGATCTGGGACTGGGGCTGAATGTTTTGCCATTTTGCTACATTCCGTCCATCATCTTGTGTGTTTTGCTGTTCACCCTATGTGGGAAGGGTATGCCCAGACGTGGGTTTCTTGCTCTCTAAGCCACTGGAGACAAGCAATCCTGGCTGAAGACGGCTGATAGCCAGAAACCGGTCCTAGGATGCTTGATTCCGGTCCAGGAAAGACATGGATTGGCAGCTCGGGCTGGACTGTTCCCATGAGGCACAGGGTCAAGACTGATTTGCATATGGCCATGTCTGAACTGGAGTGGCTTGGTGAGCAAAATAACGATGGATTAAACCCAGATCTGTGACTGGGGGTGAATGTTTTGCCATGTGCAACATTCCGCCCATCATCTTATGTGTTTTGTTGTTCACCCCATGTGGGAAGGGTATGCCCAGACGTGGTCCCTTGCTCACTAAGCCACTGGAGTCAAGCTATCCTGGCTGAAGACGGCTGATATACAGAAACCGGTCCTAGGATGCTTGATTCCGGTCCAGGAAAGACATGGCTTGGCAGCTCGGGCTGGACTGTTCCCATGAGGCACAGGGTCAAGACTGATTTGCATATGGCCATGTCTGAACTGGGGTGGCTTGGTGAGCAAAATAACGATGGATTAAACCCAGATCTGTGACTGGGGGTGAATGCTTTGCCATTGTGCAACATTCTGTCCATCATCTTGTGTGTTTTGCTGTTCACCCTATTTGGGAAGGGTATGCCCAGACGTGGGTCCCTTGCTCACTAAGCCACTGGAGTCAAGCTATCCTGGCTGAAGATGGCCACTTGTGTTTCCCCTCTGTTGTGCCCCGTTTTGCCCTCTCTGCCACTGTCTTCCCTCTCCTTTGTGCTCCGTTTTTGCTCTCTGTGCCACTTGTTTTTCCCCTCTATTGTGCCCCGTTTTGTTCTCTGTACCACTGTTTTCCCTCTCATTGCGCCCCATTCTGCTTTCGATAGCAATCTTTCCCTGCCCCCCTGCCCACTCGCTGCTCCCGCCTCCCAGCTGCTTCTCCCTCACAACTCCCCATGTATGCAGGACGCTGCGTGGTCGCGCCGCTTGCGCGCCAAAGGCGGGCCTAAGGCAAGCCCATCTGCGCCTGGACCACGGCCAGCGCCAGAACCCCTGGACTCCGCGAACGCCACAACACCAGACTCCGCTACGACGCGAGCACCCTCCACGCACTCAACGACGGCCGAAACCACACCTGCTTCCAGGCCGCCCCGAAACGGACCCACAGACCCTTCTCCTGCCACACCTGCAGCTTCACCTGCGACAGAACCACCAAACCTCCAAGGACTGGACCCAACCCCCTCCGCTGTATACTCCTCAACACCCGCTCCGCACGCAAACACGCCGTCGAGCTCTGGGATCTGCTCGACACCTCCGCCCCAGATGTGGCCTTCCTAACCGAGACCTGGTGGAACGACTCCTCAGCGCCTGACATCGCCATGGCCATCCCGGACGGCTACAAGATCACCCGCAGGGATCCCGCCAACGGAATTGGAGGAGGAATAGCCATCGTCCACAAGTCCACCCTCAATGTCGCCACCCACGCAGACAACACCCTCAACACCGCCGAATACCTGCACTTCCGGATCCACACCGACCCCAACACCACCCTCTGAGGAACACTCGTCTACAGACCCCGAGACCCCGGGCTCAGTTCAGCGACTCCATAGCGGACCTCACCAGCACCCACGCACTCGCCTCCACCGACTACATCCTCCTCGGGGACCTGAACTTCCACCTCGAGAACGACTCCGCCAACCCCGCCACGCTGATCGACAAACTCGCCAACCTCGGCCTCAGACAACTCGTCACCGCACCCACCCACGCCGCCGGCCACACGCTGGACCCCATCTTCTCCACAAGCACCCACGTCGCCTTCGACCACACCACCGAACTCCACTGGACCGACCACCGCTGCATCCACTTTACCTTCAAGAAACCAACCACGCACCACTGCAAGCAACAGCTGCCTCGCCGCTGCTGGAGCAAAGTCACCGAAGACCAGCTGATCACCATCCTCGCCCAGAACCCACCCACTGACCCCAACAACCCAGACGCCGCAGCCCGCAACCTCAGATAGTGGATCGACGACTGCGCCAACACCCTCGCCCCACTCAAGAAACCCTCCAACAGCCACACCAGCAAGAGAGCCAACTGGTTCACCGACGAGCTCCAGACCTCCAAACGTGCATGCCGGAAACTGGAGAAGAAATGGCTCAACGAACGCACAATGGACAACCACGCAGCCCACAAGGACGCCACCCGCAGACATCACCACCTCATCAGATCAGCCAAGTGATCCTCCTTCAAAGACCGCCTGGATAACAACGCACACAACAGCAAAGAGCACTTCAGCCTCGTAAAAGAACTCTCCAACCCCAGCGCCAATGCCAACGACATCCGCCCTCACAAGAACTGTGCGACTCACAGGCCATCTTCTTCCACCGCAAGATCGCTGACATCCACAACAGCTTCAACACCGCGACCGCCCCGACTGCGCCAGACTTCACCTCCCCTGCGAACACCACCAGTGCCAACCACCTGACCTCCTGGTCCAACGTCAACGTCAAGGACGACGAGACACGCAAGGTCATGAACTCCATCCACTCAGGATCTCTGTCAGACCCGTGCCCACACCACGTATTCAACAAAGCAGACACAGCCATAGCACCCCAACTACAGAAGGTCATCTACATCTTCGAAACAGCGACATTCCTGGACAGCTGGAAGCACGCCGAAATTAACTCCCTCCTCAAGAAGCCAAAGGCGGAACCCAAGGACCTCAAGAACTTCCGGCCCATCTCCCTGCTCCCTTCCTCGGCGAAGGTCACCAAGAAAATCGTGAACATGTAATTGGCCCGCCACCTCGAAAACAACATTTTGGACTCGTCCCAGTCCGGATTCAGAGGAAACCATATCACCGAGACAGCCCTCATCGCTGCCACAGACGACATCAGAACCAATTAGACAACGGCGAAACATCAGCCCTCATCCTCCTGAACCTGTCAGCCGCCTTCGACACGGTCTGCCATTGCACTCTAAAGACACACCTTCAAGAAGCCGGAATCCAAGAGAAGGCCCTAGACTGGACCACATCCTTCTTCGCCGGCAGAACGCAGAGCGTCTGCCTCCCACCCTTCCGATCCGAAGCCACCGACATCATCAGCTATGTTCTCCAGGGCTCATCCCCCAGACCGACACTGTTCAACGTCTATATGGCCCCCCTCGCACAAGTGGCCTGCCATCACGACCTCAACATCATCTCCAACGCCGACGACACCCAGCTCATCCTCTCCCTCACCAAGGACCCACACACCGCCAAAACAAACCTCCACGAGGGAATGAAGGCTGTCGCTGACTGGATGAGGAGCAGCCATCTGAAACTGAACTCAGACAAGACGGAGGTCCTCATCCTCAGACCCACCACCTCAGTCTGGGACGACTCCTGGTGGCCGACCGGAACAGCACCAACACCCACCGACCATGCACGCAACCTAGGATTCATCCTCGACTTTTCCCTCTCCATGTCTAAGCAGGTCAACACTGTCTCCTCTTCCTGCTACAACACCCTCCGCACTCTCCGCAGGATCTACAAGTGGATCCCGACCGAAACGCGAAGAACGGTGACACAGACCACTCGCCTTCAGTTTATGATGCAATCTACAACCTGCATACGATTGCTGCTGACATTCATTCAGAGACTGGTACATAGACATTTTCAAGCTGGATATGGACACTTTTTACTACTTGGGGCAGGAAAATACTGACTTTCTTATGTATACTGCTAGCGATATTATTTACATGCTGTGCTCGTATACAATGTGGTCCCATGATTTGCTCTATGTGCATTACTGCTTGTACACCTGTTAGAAGAAACACTACAAAAGAACAGCGACTATTAAATGCAGAGATTTCTAATATGATGAATATTGATATACAGGATGCAGATCTAGATTACCCCAAACCTTCAGATGTCTTCAGCAAATGCTGAAAGGGTCGTCTGTGGTAGTTTAGAAATCGTTAGATTAAGCATTAGCAGAAGACATTCGGTCTTTCGATCTATCTTGCCCGTTTAACGGAATCCATGTTGTCTTTCTGTCGGCCACTTTGAATGCCATGTACTCTGTCCTACCTTCCTGTCAACTGCTCCTGAAATCTGCCTAGTGATAAGATACGTTTAGCCTCCTTCAGTTTGCGCATGCTCAGTAGAGTATGCAGCTGTCTCCAACTTGTAACTGTTAAGATGTATCCACCAAAATTAGCCGATTGTCAGACTTTCCCACTTGTTGCTAGCACACTTTCTGTATGACCTTATATGTACCTGAAATCAATACTCTGTGCTTTGTACCGCCTTCATTTCAGCCCCTGTGTGGGTATAAAAGGACCAAGCTACTTCTAGTCAGTGTGCTACCTCATGCTATGCCGAAGGGTATTGTGTGAATGTAGTTCCACCTCATGAGGTTTAATAAACTCTATCTTTTCTATTCCAGTTTCTGTGCCAACTTCTTGTTATTGGTCTGAGGACTCTGTGTAGAGAAGGGTACGCAGACATAATATCGAACTTTTAATATCGAAGTGACATAATATCGAAGTTTAAATATCGATGATGAAAAATATCGGAATCACAAATATCGATTACAAAAATATCGTAATAAGTATGTGTGCTGAAATATCGATAACAAAAATATCTAAGTAAAAATATCGTTGTAAAGAAATATCGATAAATAGTAAAAATATCGAAATAAAATATATAGTAATAATTATGTAGTAATATGTGTTATTGTTGTGTAATAATTAATAATATTTAGAATTTATTAATAGTAATGTGTACCTATAAAATATAATAAATAAAAAAAATAAAACATATATAAATTTAGGAGCGGGATGTTGGGTTAATAGGGGATAAGGGTGGGGAGTGTATTAAAAATGTATATATTATAAATATAAAATTGCTGAATTTTTATTTTAATTAGAAAATATTTAAAAAAAAATTATTTAAATATAAATTTTATATAAAAATTAATTAATTGATATATAAATTTAGGAGCGGGATGTTGGGTTTATAGGGAATAAGGGTGGGGAGTGTTTTAAAAAAAATTATAATTTTTTTTTATTTAATTGAAAAATATAATAAAATTTAAAAAAAATTACAAATAATTTTTTTTAATTTTTTTAAAATTTTCTAAATTTTAAAAATATGTTTTCAAATATATTTTTTACAAAGGTTTATATTTGAAATAGATGTTATTTTATAATAATTATTTTTAAATAATATAATATAATTTTTTTTTATTAATAAATATATTTAAATAGGAGAACATTTTTAAAATGGTTAAATAATTCTACATAAAAAAAGTTTTTTTATTTTTAAATTTTTGGGGAAAATATTAAAATAAAAATACAAAATATTTTATAATTTATAAATATATATTTAAAAAAAAAATTAAAAATATGTAAAAACATTTATAAAACCAATATGTACATTAAATACAAATTTAAAATTTCGAATTTCGATTAAATTTTTAAATAAATTGCGAAATTTTTTCTATAACATTTCTCAATATTGTTCTACTTTAAAATATAGTTTAACAAATTATTTGATATAAATAATTGGAATATTTCTTTACATTTATTTAATATTTACACATTCGGATTAAGTATATTTGTTTGTTGAGTGTATGGAGTGAGTAAAATTGTTAACAATCTATATTGCTGTACAGTTTTGTATATTATACTACATTTGAATAGTGAAAATAAAAATTATTAATTAGAAAAGATTATTTTTTAAACATTATTATTGTATATAGTGTTTAAGGTATGTATTTTTATTTAAGTAAACATATATATATATGCATTTTATGTACCTTGGAGTGGGAATGTAAATGTATATGTAAATAGTGTGCTAAAGTATTCCTAATTAATGTAGAATGGAGTAGGAATAGTAAATTATATATAATTTGTGTCCACCATCTATCTCTAATTAATGTAGACTGGAGTGAGAATATTAAATTATATTTAATTAGTGTCCAGCACCTAACCCAAATTAATGTAGACTGGAGTGGGAATAGTAATATCTATTTAATTAGTGTCCAGCACCTACCTCAAATTAATGTAGATTGGAGTGGGAATATTAAATTATAATTAATTAGTCTCCAGCACCTACCCAAATTTAATGGTGATTGGAGTGGGAATATTAAATCATATTTAATTATTGTCCAGCACCTACCCCAAATTAATGGTGAATGGAGTGGGAATAGTAAATTATATATAATTAGTGTCCAGCATCTACCTCAAAATTATGTACACTGGAGTGGGAATAGTACATTATATTTACTTAGTGTCCAGCATCTACCCCAAAATAATTTAGACTGGAGTGGGAATAGTAAATTATAATTCATTAGTGACCAGCACCTACCCCAATATCATGTAGACTGGAGTGGGAATAGTAAATTATAATTAATTAGTGTCCAGCACCTACCTTAAATTAATGTAGACTGGAGTGGGAATAGTAAATTATATTTAATTAGTGTCCAGCACCTACCCCAAATTAATGGTGACAGGAGTGGGAATAGTAAATTATATTTAATTAGTGTCCAGCACCTACACCAAAATAATGTAGACTGGAGTGGGAATAGTAAAGTTATCTAGATTGAAATGTCATTAAATAAAAAATTTTGTGAAGTAAAATATTAAATACTGTAGTGTTTTTTGGAACAAAATAATTTTTTTATTAACATGAGAACGAACAACAATAAACATTAGTATAACATATATTTTTTACGTTAATATTTACTAATATATTTGTGTAATTTGTGTAAATTTTATTAAACATTTCAAATAATCTTGGTAATATTACTTAATTCAAAGAATACATATTTAATAAAGATAAGTATTGTTAGAAGTAAATAAAATGGGAAACAACGATTACAACGCAACTTTTACAACGCACTACCATTACAACGAAATTTTTACAACGCAAAAACTATTACAACGCATGTATTTACAACGCATTTTTTTACAACGCAGGTACCTTTACAACGCATACCATTACAACGTAAGTATTGGTAAGTATATAATTATATTTAATATTTTATATGGTAGGTTTTTTTTAAGGGATATTTTTAAGGGTCCAGGTTCAGTTTTCAGTTTTGGGGTAAAGGGGTATTTTTAGGGTTCAGGGTCAGTTTGGGGTTTTTGGGTAAAGGGGTATTTTTAGGGTTCAGGGTCAGTTTTCAGTTTTTGGGTAAAGGGGTATTTTTAGGGGTCATGCTCAGTTTTCAGTTTTTGGGTAAAGGGGTATTTTTAGGGTTCAGGGTCAGTTTTGGGTTTTTGGGTAAAGGGGTATATTTAGGGTTCAGGGTCAGTTTTCAGTTTTCAGTTTTTGGGTAAAGGGTTGTAAAGGGTTGGGTTGTAATGGTATGCGTTGTAAAGGTACCTGCGTTGTAAAAACATGCGTTGTAAATACATGCGTTGTAATAGTTTTTGCGTTGTAAAAATTTCGTTGTAATGGTATGTGTTGTAAAAGTATGAGTTGTAACGTCATACATCCAAATAAAATATACAGTTTGAAAAATACATATACAATGTATATATTCAAATACATGTTGTTAGTAAACAATAGTTTAGTATTTATATTAATATAAATATATTAATATTACATTTTGTAACAAAAATTTTAATTGAAGAAAATATTGTAGAATAGATTTATTTATATACATTTTGTTAAACATTTTGTTAATTTTTTTTACTCCATTTCAACATTTTTACAATTATAATAATAAATATTATGTATTTTATCATATTTATTTTTATAATTTTACAAATTGTGTACATTTTTCAAAGTAATTTAATACAAATAAAACATTACTATTTTTTCATAGTATTCCTTGGTTTATTAAATTAACAATTACTTTGCTTGCATTAAATAATAAGTGTGTAATTTCTATAATTTTCTTTAGTTTTGGGTCCTTTATTTTGTAACCGCTTTAGGTCGTTTTGTGTCATTTTGAGGAAGTTCAGCTAGCGGTTGGGAAACACTTCACGTCTCTGAAGGTAAGGTTTATTTAATATGTTTTAACTGTGTTTTAAATTAATTTTTAGAGTAGTTTGGTCGTATTTAGTGTTGTTAGAAGTAAATGTATTGTATTGGCGATTATGATATGTTGTGTTTGCGGATGTACATTTAACGTACTTTTTAGTGTTGTATTGGCTTGTGTGTAGAGTTAGTGTTTCGATGTTTAAGTTTATTATTCGAAATATTATGTTGCTATTACTTTTAGTAGGACTGTATGTGTTATTTTATGTGGGTGGGAATATTTCTTTTATGTCTTTCACTTGCAGGAGTTCCTGATGTCGGAAGGAAGCGTTTTTTTTTGGGGGAGAAGTGTTCGTTAGTTTTATTAACTAATAGTTTGTAGACACTTCTTCAAATTTTTCGGCTTTCCTGGAGCGTTTTTTCTACATTTTTACATCTTTCGGGTTTTTTATGGTATTTCGAAGAAGCTTCGTGGAATGGATTTATCTATTTTGGGACACTTGTATTTTTTCATTTTTTTTTGGGTAACTGGTATTCGAAACTGGATTATTTTGGTGGAAATGGATTCTACATCATTTGGAATATCTTTGGTAAGTTTTTTAAATTTTTTATAATTGTGGGTGGGTAATGTTCTAATGAATATTGTTTAGTTTTATTTATTTCAAACATAATTAATGTGTGTATATATATTTAATTATTTAATATATATTCCATACATTATTTTTTTCGAAAAAAATTATAGGAATGTAATATTATTGTCTTAGAACATTTTTCTATTGAGATTGTTTGTGGCTTAGAGTAGTTTACAGTAGTGTTTTGGCTATTATATTGAGGTATTCCATGCCTGTTGTGCTAGGGTACAGCTTTACTTGTTGCTCTAGGTATTTGTGCATTTGTTTTGTTTGTTTGGATGTTTTTGGAGTTAGTTCAGTAATGGATTGCTCCATTCTGAATTCCTGATAACTTTGCTCTTTTTGGAGGCATGTAATGAATTTTTCTAATGTTGGTTTAGTTCGGCCTGTTGATTGGAGGAAGGCATTGTGCCAACCTTCAACTGCGTTGTTTGTTTTAGATTCTCCATTTAAGGTGCTTCTGTAAACAGTCCACCAGGGTATTAAGAATTTAGGATTTCTCCTGTGGCCAGATCTATGGAGTCTACCTATCCAAGTGTCCTCAAAGTAGTCTAAGAGAGGACTTAACTTTGCTTCATTTTGTTTGTAAAATTGGCTGTCTATTAAAAGGTTGTAGTGTTCGGCCACATCTGTTTCAGGGACGTAAGCTAGTGCTATCAGTTTTTTTTATTTGATATGCAAAAGATGAGCTTGTAGCATATTCTATGCTTAGAGTAATAAATGCCTCCAAAGACACTGATTAAAATGATAATAGCAGCCTTGGATACAGGTATGGGGGTGTATTTTTAAAATAGCTGAGAGCATTGCTTGTTCAAAATCCAGTATAATTTTTTCAGGGGAATAGTCATTTGTTTTTTGTTTGATAATGTTTAATAAATCCATATATGTTGAATTAGTTGTATTTGGAAGCAGTGCATATAGTAGAGGTATGTTACAGTTTTGATATAAGCCATGTATTGTGTAAAGTTGGTAGAAAGGTCTGGGACAGATGTTAAAAGTACCGTCCATCATCCAAAATTGGCATTGTTGGAGTTTTATTAAATTTATAGCAGTACCAAAGATTATTATTCTTTTCTCATTGTTTTTATTGTCGTAAATTATAAAAGGTATTTTGTTTAAAGTTATAGTTTGGTCATGAGTTAAATTTATATCACTATATGTTTTAGGAGGTGGAGTGGTAGTAGTAGTTGTTTTTTTGGTACGTGATATTGTTCTTTTGAGAGAAATTATATTAGGCATTTGGGTAGTGGCTGTTTTTGGGATTTGTGGAATTTGTTCTTTTAAAATTAGGCTTGTAGGTTTTTGGGAACATGTACTAGCTTCTTTAATGTTTTCTAATGCTGTTCTGACTTCTATTTCTGTTACATTTGGAGGGTGGTTGTGTTCCCTGGTGTAAAGGACAGTTGCTTCTCTAGTTGTTGCTCTTCCATAACATTTGTTAGAGTAATATTTGCAACATTTCCAATTTACTTTCATCCCAAATTGTTTCTCTTGGGTATAAGTATAACCCATGTAGCAGAGTAATAGTTTCCCTTTTTGACTGGTAACAAATTCAGCTCCTTCTGTCATTTTCTCCTTTTTAAATCTATAAGAAATATATGGTATAGTTATAATAGTTATAGTTATATGTATTTTACGTGGGAATTATAAATTTTTATATTGTGCATGCTTACCTTTGGTTGAAGTTTAGTCTGTGATTTTGATGTTCTTTACTCTTTTCCTTGTGGTCTGTCTTTTCTGGTGTTTCTTTGCTAGAAAAAAAACATTTATTTGTGTTAATTGTTTAGTTTTATTTTTTTGGGTAGCTTTTACATGTTTTGCTATAAGTTAAAGCTTTTACTTATTTTATCTTTTTGAAAAGTGCTTGGATATACTTACTTTGGTAGTTGATTCTTTGTTTGTTGAATTCTGTTCTTTGATATTTGTTGTTAGTGGATGTTGTAGTGGTGCTAGAAAAAAAGAAGGATATATGCATAAATTATTACTATATGTTAGCAATTTTTAATTCTTTAGGAGTTATTGTTTGTCACATCATTTAATTGACTTACTTTGTATTAGTTGCTTGTTATGCAGAGTTTTAATGCTGTTGTAGGTGTAAGGCAATCTGTTCAATTTTCAGTTGTGGCCTGTATTTTCTTTGATGTCTTTATCTGTAAAAAAAAACAAAAATTAAAATCCATATTTAGAAACATATTTTTGGTAGCAGGTCTGTTTGCTGTTTTAATTTTAAAGCTTCAATTAATTAATGTTGTTCGAGAAAAAATATAAAATGATTACTTTGTTAGTAGTTTTGTAGTTTTCTTCTTAGTTTTTTCTGTTCTTTAGTAGTGAAGTTTTCTGTAGTGGTAGGAGATAATATACAATACATATGTATGAGTAATTTGTCCATTTTACTAATTGTGTAATTTTAGCAGTTCCTTTAATTAAGTTACATTTTGTTACTTACTTTCAATCCTCTTAATGGTAGGTTAAATCTTAGTTTTCTTGTAGGCGTCGTCAAATGTATCCATAGTATTCTTTCCTGTCTTCTACTTTTCTCAGGTAATTTGTTTGTGGGATGTAATTGTTTATATAGTGTTTAGGAGTTAGTAATTAGTTAGCTATTGGTGAGATTATGTTTGTACTGTTTTGATTCGTTGGTTTGTATTTTTGAAAAACTGTTGGTGTAATTAATTACCATATATGGTAAACGCTAATTAATGTTGAGCATACATACCTTTACATAATATGTTAAAGAAATAATTTATAAATGTGTAAATCATTTATTATTAAATGTGAAAATATTTTTATTTATAAATTGTTGTAAAATGTTAATTGTAGTGCTAATAGTATTTTTTTAATGTTTAAAAGTGTTATAGAATAATAATAAAATTGTTCGATATTGCTTAAATAACGATATTATTGTAGCCGATATTTTTACTCTCGATATTTTTAACGTACTGTTTATAAATTTTATTTATCGATATTTAAATATTGCGATATATATGGGGTCGATATAATTGATATCGATATTTATGTATTGCGATATTTGTGTATGTGATTAAATAAGTATAGGATGACGATATATTTGATGTCGATATTTTAGTGTCGATAATTTTGTACTACGATAATGTGTGTTTCGATATTATGTCATAGATTCGTAGAGAAGGGTGACCCCCTTGCACTGGTAGGCCTGGCTGAGGCTTGCTACTACATTGTTGCCACAGTATTGATCAACGAGAATGTTTCTTAGTTAAGGATATGAAGTACAGATTTCATTGTAAATGTAACAAGATATATTGTTCTATTTTTTATGGTTCGTTTTTAAATGACAGACTGATAACTGGTGCTGATCCGTTTATCTGCAGGATGCTCAAGATACTGTTGACCATGTTTCTGATCTGTACTACGATGTTCATTTGATTATTCGATGGTGGTTGACCGTGATTCAGTGCTCTCTATCCTCACCTGAAATGTTAATGGGCTGGGAGATAAAATAAAGAGAGGAATAGTTCAACAATACCTAAAACGACAGTCCCCAGACCTAGTTCTCTTGCAGGAAACCCACTTGGTTGGTAACACAAGTAAGGCCCTAAACAGATGGGGGTATAAGCTCCTTGTACAGGCTGACTACACTACTGACTCCAGGGGTAAGTGTATCCTAGTTGAGAAAAATATTCCCCTGATAGTTTTTAATACATGGGCGGATTCTGCTGGACGATTCGCAGTTGTTGAGGCTCAGTGGGAGGGTAGAGCCTTACATATAGTCTCGGTCTATTTGCCGCCGGCGTTAGTAGAGCTAGGCTGGGTGCTAACGGATCTTCCAGATGGAGTCTTACTATTTGGGGGGGACTATAACATGACAATGAACGACTTAACAGACAGACACCCCAAAAGACAAGGTATGAGGCCGAACAAGCTTATGACAGACTTCACCACGGCACTGGGGCTTTCAGATGTAGGGCAAGAGTTGCAAGGCGCTCCTATAGACTTTACTTACTTCTCTAGTGTACATGGCAGTCTCTCCCGGGTTGATTACTTTCTAACATATGCAGCCTCAGTGGGTAACTTCAGGCGGCCCAGGACATACCCTCGAGGCCTATCGGATTACTCCCCAGTGGGAATAGACTTTACGCATGGTGACCGACAGCAGAGTCATACCATAGGTTCATATAGCATCCATGGCTGCTCAAAATCCCAGATATCAGAGAGGATCTTGGTGTGCAGACTGGATATTTTCTAGAAGAAAATCTGGGCTCCGTAGCGTCAGCGCAGACGATCTGGGAAGCTTATAAAGTGGTTATGAAGGGATATGCCCTCGCGCTGAAAATGCAATACGTTGCAAAACGGCGTGAGATTTTGACACAGCTAGAGGACGCCCTTAGAAAACTTGAGGCGGAATATGCACTTCATCCTTCGGATGAGAAACTGGATGGCCTGAAGCTCAAGAAGGAGGAGTACAAACTGAAAGCCCGAGAACATATGTTAGCTAAACAGGGGGCTACCCATCATCGGTTATATGAGCTGCGAGACAGGGCAGGGAAGACGCTGGCATGGCTGGAGAGGAAGGGGCAGGGTTTAAGGTGGGTGCCCAGATTGCAGACGCCTAACGGAGAAGTTATATCTCGCCCAGATGAAATAGCAGAGGCATTTGCTGACCACTTCGAAAAAGTATATTCGCCTTCGGCCATATATACCGCGGAAGAGTCACATCAACTTTTGGCGGAATGTGAAGTGCCGACTCTTTCAGACGAGGACAGGGAGTTCCTAGATGCGGATCTCTCTGATGAGGAAATCCGGAGGGCCATTGGCCAAATTAAATTGTGTAAGGCAATGGGGCCAAATGGTACCCTGGTGGAGTTTCTTAAGGTAGTGGCCTCCCAGGTGGTCCCACATTTGCAGGGAATGCATCAGGAGAGCTGGGAAAACAGAACTCTACCCCCAGATCAACGGCTGGCAAGCAATGTCGTTATATATAAGGCTGGTAAACCAGTGGAAGATTGCCATTCCTATGGACCGATTTCTCTACTTAATGTTGAGGCGAAAGTTCTGGCGAAAGTGCTTGCTACGCGATTGGGGAAAGTGATATCCTCCCTGGTGCACCCGGATCAGTCGGGCTTTATGCAAGGACGGAATACAGCTCTTAATATCCGTCGACTTCACAACGTGCTGGCTCGACAGAAATACCTAGAAGAAGACGCAGTCATACTATTCCTTGACGCTTCCATGGCTTTTGATTCAATTGAATGGTCATATATGTTTGAGGTCTTGGAGAAAGCAGGATTAGGCCCTAAATTCATGCGGTGGGTGCGGCTACTTTATACTGATATATCGGGGCAAGTCAGAGTGAACAACCACACATCCAGACGGTTCTCTCTCCGCAGAGGCACCAGACAGGGTTGCCCTCTGTCTCCAGATGCCCACTCTATCTGCAGAAGCGCTTTGCTTTCTATATCCCTTCCAGGATTCTGCGGTCTTCGGACCAACTCCTTATCCAGAACCCACGCTTTTTGCACCAGAGGTTAGGTGGCTGCTCCTTCACCCGCAAAGCAGGCCTAGCCTGGAATGAGCTTCCTCTTGCTCTCAGGAGGGTTTCTGATCCGGCTGTCTTCAAAAAGAGCTTAAAAACACTATTGTTCTGAGCCCATTTTTTTAGAGGCTCTTCCTGCTTAGCTGGTTGGTGGGGGTTTCAGGGTAGCAGCGCCGGGACACTCTGAGTAGCTGAGCGCTTTAGAAATACAGTATGACATAACATAACATTGTTGTTTGTGCTTATGTTGGAGCCCTTGGCGGCATTGCTACGGCAGGATGTTATGACCAAGGGTCTGCGGTGGTCCCATGATTGTGAAGACAGAATGACACTCTACGCAGATGATATAGTGTTATATCTTGCGAACCCTTACAGGTCCATTCATATGGTCCTTAACATTTTTACCAATTTTGGAAAGTATTCTGGGTACGCTATTAATTGGGGCAAGTCAGTATTATATGTGCTTCATGGACAGACCCCACGTCTTCCAAAATACTGTGCCCTGATGGTTGCGGAGGAAGGTTTTAGATACTTGGGAATCTTTGTCAAGCCAGATCCGGCCCTCTTTTATGGTCCCAATTTAGCGACCTTGTTGACACGATTGCGAGCAGATGTCCAACATTGGAGATCCCTGCCATTGTCACTGATTGGCCATGCTGCCCTCTTTAAAATGCTCGCTCTTCTGTGGTTCTTATATATTTTACAAAACTGCCCACATGGAGTTCCAGATGTCTACTTTAATGTGGTAGAGGGGGAGGTGCGTACACTGCTATGGAATGGAAAGGCCCCGAGGATAGCGCTTTAAATACTGATGAAGGGATGGTATGATGCAGGCATCGCGTTACCTGATATACGGTTGTACTACTGGGCCTCGCAATTGGTGACTGTAAATAGGTGATCCGGCATGTGCTTTAGATAGATATCAGATGGATAGAGCTGGCTATCTTGGGGCACTTTACTCTGGTCCATGGAGAAAGCGGTTTGTAGACCCCACTCAACACATGCTGCAGATATGGAGACTGGCCAACTCCCGTTTGGGTTGGACAGACAGGCTCACTACAATGACACCGTTGTGGTATTCACAAAAGCTGGCTATGCTCTGCCACCATCCGGGATTCGATAAATGGGACATGATTGGTATTTTGACGGTGGGCGATCTGATTAAGAAGGGTAGGATTCTTCGGTTTGAAGAGTTACAGAAGACTTACCAATTGGCGGCCAGTGAGGCCTTTCGCTATCTGCAAATAAGACATGCTTTGATGGCGGCGTTTTCTAGCTGTGTAGACATACCGGAGTCCTCTCCTTTGGAGGACCGTCTGTTAGATGGACAGCTGCACACCAAGGCGGTCTGCCTCACCTATAGGAAAATTAGCAACAACATGCCAGACTCTTTCGGACAGCTCAAGGAGAAATGGGAAAGGGACCTAGGGGTAATTGAGGATGAGGATTGAAGGCAAGCGCTAATGACTCCCAGAGAGGCTGCCATCACACTTAGATTCCGCCTTATTCAACTCCGTATCTTGCACCGCTCATATCTGACCGGGATTACCCTAGCAAGGATTGGGTCTAGGCCAGACGATCTATGCTTCAAGGGCCGCAGGCAGTCAGCCAACTTTTACCATATGATATGGGAGTGCCCAATGGTGCAAAGCCGATGGGACCGAATCACAACACATATGCATTATGGCCTGGGAAAGACACTTACCTTGACGCCACGACTGGGCCTGCTCAACATATGGGAGGCGACAGATCTTACAGAGAAGGAACAACAATTTGTAACGCTTGGCTTCACGCTATTTAAAAGAGAAATTGCTAGGGGGTGGGGTGAGGCCACCTGAAGTAGCGGTATGGAAGAGGGAGCTCGATAAGTGTATGATAGCTGAGAAATAAGTTTTTATCGCAAGATGGTGCCCAAAGAAATGGGACAGGAAGTGGTCCAAATGGAATTTGTACAGAGGAGAGATATGTGTGTCACCTGTGGTGGAGTTAGAATTGCGGAGAAATAGGGATAGGGAGCAAACTATGTAATCTGTATGTCTGATTGAATTTAATTGCTAATGTGATTCTAACTGTACCCTGCACTATGGGATTATTTGCACACCAGTGAATTGTCTGTCACTTTCTTTAATAAAAATATATTTTTTTAAAATGTTAAAAAGACAGGCATGAAAAGTATGCTAACCAATACTAAGCACATTTATTCTGCAGCCTTTTATGCTCAATTGTCCACATTAGGCTTTGACTTTTGGAAAGACAACATTGAGACAAAAACTGTCTGGGGCACAAAAGACTGGCAGGCACAAGGCTTAGGAGCATTATTCAGAGCCTGCATCATCCCAGAACAAATAATGTTCTTAAGTGAAACTGTTCAACAGACATCTTGTCTTGGCCTGGCTAAGATAAAAGATTTAAACAAACCGTCTAAACCTAAGCCCACACCTGATAGTAATAGAACTACAGATGAGGAGATAGACGTAAATTATATTTTACGACAAAACAGAACTAATCCTGAATGGAAACAATGGTTAATCTGGCCCACAGACACGAATACCTGTCAAGATAGATTCCTGAATAAGACACAAGGGTTTACAGTAACTAGGCCGGATCCAAAATATGTTCAGAGACAACATCCAGGGGTAATAACAACTTACAGTGTAGGAAAACTGTGCCCTGAGTGGCTACAAAAATCCGCACTCCCAGATATAAAACAACACTTAACTTTACTTAAAGATGGCATTGATTTGAGAGAATTCCTACTTGGACCTCGCAAACCACGTCATAAACGTTTCATATACGCCGGTATTTACTCTGCTTATAATAAAGCATGGAAAGTCACATAAATGGAAACTGCAGAACGAATACGGGAAATTGTTCGTATTAATTTAGAGAAAGCTCTCTCTGTAATTGACAATGGGTTAACAACTCTGTCGTCCAGAATTTATTCTTTGGACAGCATCGTATACTCTGCCATAGACATAATGGAACAGGACTTGCTAATGTTACAACATGGTCAGTCTCAATTGCGTTCTATAATGCTGCTAGGCGGACGTTACAAAACCTTTGTTCAGGCTATGTGCCTTGGCATCTAATGCACACCACGTCATTGTTTACTGGATTTAACCTTACAGATAAACACATCTCTTTGGCACAGCGGGGAGCAGACTATACAGTGCTGAGCATAGAAAAACTGGAGAGATTATCATTAACCGTTTCTGAGAAACCAGCCATTGAATGGATAATATATGGCTCGATCACAAAACCAGTGACGATTTTCCAGTTGCAGTATTGCTTAAAACACATACCAGCAGCCCTTTATGAGAGGTTGGGTAAAGAATACATAAAGTCGACCTGGGACTTACCATACACACACAAATGTTGATGTGGGGAAAAGGAGGTATTTCTTAGTGGTAAAAGTTGCAAAACCACATTGAGTGGTACACTTCTTTGTCAAGGCATTAATTTACACGGAGCATGCGATGGTTCTTCAAACAACTTATCATGCCACCTGCAGGGTTCCCCAGCAGCAGTGATAGATCCAATTTTTAATGATTATATCAAGCAAAAGGCTCAGGGGAAGAAAATGTTTTAAAAAATTGGAAAGATATCCAATCTAATAGTTAAAGAAGCCCTTCACAACAGCCTAGTAGTATCAACATTATGCATTTATTTATTTTAACAATTGAAAAAGTTTTGTTTGGACATACAGATAATCTCATGCAAGAAAAACGCTGATATACAAAAAAGCAATACATATAAACCAGACAGGTGGCAACAACAATACATATCACAGAACAGAGAAAGGAACACCATAAACATAAATAATGTGTCCTTATAATAACTTAAGCCACAGAAAAGCGTCGACGGCGTTTCGACCGATACGTTATTTAACGGTCATCTTCAGGACTCAAAAGTGTTCTTGAGCAAGAGATCTGTATAATAAAAGATATAATTTTAACAATATTTCTGTTAATGAATTTTACAGTAAGGACAAGGTAGGCTTCTCATGACGAAAAGGGCGGCTAAGTAAAGGAAAAGAAATCCCAGTGAAAGAAAGAAATTTAGGAAAATCACCTTAATCCCCACCACTAAGTGAAGAAGAATCCTTATACATAAAACCAAGAAGGCATATTTACCTTCAGCTTTAAAATATAAGGGATAGACCGATTTAAAATTCAGGCCCTTCAGCATCAATATTCAGTATCTAGAAATTGCCACAAAGAAACAGGTCACATAAGCTGCACCGGTGAACCTGAAGCAAATGAATGTAGCCTAAAGATAATTACACCTACCGCACAAAAAATGAATAAATGCACGGTAAAGCCTTGCTACTCGATAGCATATTGTGGGAATCGTCAAAAACCTTCGGCTGGCCACCTAATGACCGTAGTGGTGATGTAGGAATTTATTCACCAACACATCGTCTGTGGGCTATTGGAAAAATGAAACGGAAAGAAATGATAAAATATCCAGGCTGCTATAATGGTTCATAAATAATGACCATTAGCGAGAATAGTCACGTTACTTAAGTATATGAGGTGCTGCGCCTAATGTCTAAAGCGCCCATGCATCTCGAAAGATGAATATACTACAAACGCCAGACTAGAATCATATCACAACACACGACAAATATATGTGTGCACTCTCCAAGCGTTTTAGATATTTAAGACGCAAGTAAAATTATTTAATTAGTTGCACTACAGAAGTGCTCAGTCATGACAGATCAGTTAATGTATGCATGCCTTATTCAAAACGAAGAAAACAAAACTTACCGCATATTCAACTCAAAATGCCAACTGGTTTCCGCGTGCATGAAGCCGGAATTACGGCAAGCACGGTCGGCCAAATGCAGATATCGTAATGGGATTAGAGGAAGGACAAGCGACCTGCCGGAGGCAGCGCCATCTTGAACTGGGCAAAAATTCACCATAACTATACTTAGTACCGGTACATATAATTGCGCACAAAGAAAAACTAACTATTGAGTGTACATAGTAGAAAAATCAATTCAAGCGATCAAAAAAAGAGGGGAGGGAAGGGGGGCCAAATCTCATTGCTAACTTAAGGCGAAAAATATCCAAATGTGAAAATCGAGAATAAAAACAGCCGTTTTCATCACAAGAGTTCTAGGTACACATGTAAATATAGAGGTTTTTCTTATATCAATAAAGAAGCACATATTAGCAGTGAAAATGTTTAGACATTTGGCAAAAATCACATTTACAAAAGAGATTACATCAGTATTCAAACCTAAAATAAGCTGTTTCGTTAAAATGTGTTTAACTCCAAATCTGGAAGACAGTTGCAAGAGCAGACACAATATGTACAGTGGATATAATACAGATCTTAATGATTGGCCATAAAGATGCTATACATCAAGATATCCAATTTTTAGGCAGCTTTCCAATGGGAGCTACATAATGCTGAATGATTACAGCTGTTGTAGAATGATGCCAGGAATAGGCCTATCTTGTTAGTGTGTCAGCCAGGGTCACTTGTTGTATGAAAGTATTGTTTCCAAAAACTAAGACAGACGGGGAGTCGCCAGTATGGCCTTCACTGAACATCTCTTCTATACGAATTGATACTTTAAGCAGAATGAAAGCCATTCTTTTACAAAAAACGGTGCCAATTGACCTCGTCCAGAGAGACGTATGATCTGCAAGTTGCAAGGTCCTCTGCAGAGATACATGCCTTATTATCCACAAACTTCCCCATAAATTTCGCATAAATGTTAGGTCGTATCTTAAACATGTCTGATGCCAGTGGTATTGTACATGTAATTAAGACGATTTTTTGGGGACTGTTAGCACCCTTTGAAGCAGTCCTGGGCATTTTTCCTAACTTTGGGCACTCTGTGTTCAGCGGACTGCCTCTCATCTCGGGACGCATAGCAGGGATACTATTTTTGTTCCTCCTGCTCCGTTATGGCAAGTCCTGTCACCAGCGATACCCAGATTACCATGGAGAAAGCTCTTCTGGCAATGCAGAATCGTGAACGCATATCGCAGATTCTTGGCTTGGCTCGTTTGAGAGATCTGAATACCACGTGGTTCCTGTCATTCAGACCAATCTAGCAAGATTGCATTTTACCTGTTCTACGATGCCTGCTTTGTGGAGAGGAATGCGTGTTGGATATCTGTCTAACACTTCCATCAGCATGCCAACGGATATTGACGCTTTACTGGGTCCGATAACGGCTCATGTATTGTGCTGCCCCCAACGGCTACCAATCCTGATGACTGCATTCATTGAGATCTCACCGACAATTCCAGCTGAAGGTAGAATATGCGGACCAACAGGCGAACAGGTACCATCGACTGCAAACATTGCTAATGCAACTGACGCTGACGGCGATGCTTCTCATTTTTGTACGATTGATCTACTTAATGAAGTGATTCTACTTTTATCTACCGTGGTAGACGATTTCTTTGCCAGCCTAGACGAATTAATGTTTTCTCCTGACACCAGGAGAATAACTTTTGAAGTTAGCATACAGCATTCTTTCAAATCAGAAATTCGACCTTTGCATTTTTCAAAACAAAAAGACAATAAACTGTTAACTTTGGAACTCTATTTTTCTACGATTTTATTTTATTTATTTTTCAAAAACTAAACCTGGCACAAAGTAATCTGCTTAAAGTAGAACTATTCTTGGAGAACAAGATTTCTTTGAACACTTCCTAGAAACAATATTGACCTTATCAAGAAACAAAAACAGTTTATATATTCTGCTATGGGATGGTCTTGACCTTTTTTCTGTATTTAGAGTCATTTCATAAATGTAATTTTTATGATTCATTCAGTTAGCAATACTAACAACATGCTACATGATTGAAATGAAATCATTGCTTTGCAAATGCTTTCAGTATAAATGCTCATTTATTCATGTACAACCATTTCAAATGCATTTTTATGTATTTTTGGGTGGGATTGTAAACACATGCTTTAGATATGTTTTAGTGCCTACATTTTAGTAATGTCGAACATATTAAAGTGGAGTGGGTGTTGTATAGCATTTTAGGACCCCAGTTTTTTTTCCCGATTCATGCCCTTATGTAGGTATAAATCACCATATCCTTATATAGGCATAGAAATCATAATCATATTTAGACATAGCTCATGCAGTCCAAATACGGCATGGCTACTTCCACTAGTTCCGAAAATCCACAACGATTTCTTGGAAAAGTCAACTTCAGCAGCTAGGGACTTCCCCTTGCTTGAATATTGATTTGTCCAAGAACTCATGGAGTTTTCAAAGACTCTTTGATGACGTTATTATGTCCACCCTTAAGTCAAACTCGGCACCTTCAAGGTATAAATATGCCCACATTTGCCATAGCAAGCACACGGTGGTTTGGAGCAGTTCGACTATCTACTTGCCCGACTCACCCTGCTACAGCAAGTGCCGAAGGAAGCCGACCCTCCAGCAGATGCACTGAAAGAGAGACGCTGTCTTTTCTGTTGCCAAGAAATCCAGCTCCATTGTTTCCAAGCTACCCTTGCGGGTTGTTGGGAAATCGGGTCCTGAGATTGACCTCCTTCATTCTAAACCAAAGTACGGAGCTGATTAGACCCTAAGAGAAATCTTGGATAGATTCTTGTCAAAGAATACTAAATTTATGCTACACATCACTTACTTCTTCCCTCATACTAGACTGAGGTTAGGTACATCGGGGTAGGCGTATTTCAGAAGCACCAGTTGAGTACTTTTTAGCCCTTGTAATTTATGGATGTATTTATCTATGGTCTAGGAACCATACAATGCTCTTACAGTATTATTTTATTCTACTCTTCTTACTGTACGCATTATACTTTGCAATCAGTATGACGATTGTAGCAGTTCATTCCTTCTGCATGAGAAAGAAGACTGTTCAATAAATACTTTTATTGAAAACTCCCGTCTCTCTGTTTCTCTGCACCTCTGGTGAAACGAAGCATGCACGAATGACTGAGTACAATATCTATCTATTGTTTCCACGACTCTGAAGATCAGTTTTATCTTGGGGAAAAAAGTTGTCATGTTAATGCGGTTATCAGAAACTAAATGCCTTCTTGTGAATTCGAGAGAGTTTCTAGTGACCTCTGAGCTAGCTGGCACTCACAATTAAGTTTAATATATTCAATAGCGACCTAGTAGACATAAGGCCTACGTCACACCTATAGGATATACTATTCCAATGCGCAGAGCCTATTGGGAATATAGGAACTATACTACAGGGGCATTGGCATGCCCATTTTGGGCAGCCCCACCCTAATTAAAATTTGCCCAAAAAAAACCCTGGTGTCTAGTGGACTTTCAGTCCCCCTGGGGGGCAGATGGGGGCATTAGTCCCCAATCTGCCCCACTGGGGGGGGGGGGCAAAAAGCCCTCTGAACACCAGGTTTTTTTGGGAGCAAATTTTAATTATGGTGGGGGCTGCCCAAAATGGGCATGCCCATGCCCCCACCCCATCCCCACAAAAATATACAGCCTTCCTGCCCCGAGGATGCAGATGGGGCAGCTGCCCCCAATCTGCCCCCAGGGGGCAAAAAGCCCAGTAGACGCCAGGGATTTTTTGGGCAAATTTTAATTAGGGTAAGGGCATTGGCATGCCCGCTTTGGACAGCCCCCACCCTAATCAAAATTTGCCAAAAAAACTCCCTGGCGTCTAGTGGACTTTCAGCCCTCTCTGGGGGGCAGATAGGGGCATTAGCCCCAATCTACACCCCTGGCGGGCAAAAAGCCCACTGGTCGCGAGGGATTTTTTGGGGGCAAATTTGAATTAGGGTGGGGCCAGCCCAAAACCGGCATGCCAATACCCCCATCCCCACCTGCAACAATTACAGACTTTATGCCCCCCCTGGGGGGAAGATGGGGCAGTTGCTCCCAATCTGCCCCACGGGGGGCAAAAATCCCACTAGATGCCAATGATTATGCTGTCTTTTTTATGTGTGGGGGCTGCCCAGAATGGGCATACCAATGCCCCCACCCCCCCCAAACAAATAGCCACAGTGTTTCTGACCCCCTTGGGGTCATATCAGGGCAGGCCAAATCCGATATCCTCTCCAGAAAGCAAACTAGGGACTGTTTTTTTTTTTTTTCGCAATATGCCTACCTGGGGGAATGCTGGGTGTTAGGAAATTTGTGTGAGCCCGGTGATGCCACACTTTCCCACACAAAAATGTCTGGAAAAGGGTATTTTTTCAGTTAAAATTGAGGTTTGCAAGGGATTCTGGGTATAGAAACGTTGGGGGATCCAAGCAAGCCATACCTCCTTGGAAGCCCCCAAGTGTCTAGTTTTCAGGAATGTGTGAGTATGGTAGGGTTCCCTAGATGGCCGCCGAGCACGGGGCCAAAAACCCAGATGACCCCCTTGCAAAACCAGGTGGTTTTGAGATAGGCAATTTTGATATCGCCTCACTTTGTTTTTTGCCCTTGCCTGTCGCGGGTACTTGGACCTCCCACACACGTGAGGTACCATTTTTATCAGGAGACCTGGGGGAATGCTGGGTGGAAGGAAATTTGAGTGAGCCCGGTGATGCTAAACTTTCCCATACAAAAATGTGTGATAAAAATGATTTTTTTCAGCTAAAATTGAGGTTTGTAAGGGATTCTGGGAAAGAAACGTTGGTGGATCCACACAAGCCATACCTCCTTGGAAGTCCCCGGGTGTCTAGTTGTCAGAAATGTGTGGGTTTGGTAGGTTCCTTAATGGCCGCCGAGCACGGGGTCAAAAACCCAGGTGACCCCCCTTGCAAAACCAGGTGGTTTTGAGATAGGCAATTTTGATGCCACCTCACTACGTTTTGGGCCCTTGGCTGTCGCGGGTACTTGGGCCTCCCACACAAGAGGCACCATTTTTATCGGGAGACTTTGGGGAATGCTGGGTGGTAGGAAATTTGTGTGAGCCCAGTGATGCCACAGTTTGCCACACAAAAATGTCTAAAAAAAGCGAATTTTTCAGCTAAAATTGAGGTTTGCAGGGGATTCTGGGTGAGGAGACATTGAGGGATCCACGCAAGCCATATTTCCCTGGAAGCCTCCGGGTGTCTAGTTTTCTGAAATGTGTGGGTTTGGTAGGTTTCCCTAGGTGCCGGCAGAGCTAGGGTTCACAAACCACTGCTAGGCACTTTGCCAAAAAAGGATCATTTTTCACTGCGAAATTGAGGTATGACCATGTTGCGTTTTGCACCGTTTCCTGTCGCACACAGTAGGCCAATCCACACGAGTGAGGTACCATTTTTCTTATAAGACTTTGGGGAACGCGGATTGAGTGGAAAATTGTGGATCCACGCAGATTCTAGAACTTTCCACCACACAAATTTGGGGAAAACCTGTTTTTTGACAATTTATTAGGTTTGCAAGGGATTATGGCTAACAGAACCTGATGGGAGGCAGTCACGTCACCCCATCCTGGATTCCCATGGGTGTCTAGATTTTATAAATGTATAGGCTTGCTAGGTTTCTCTAGGTGCCGGCAGAGCTAGGGATCAAAAACTACAGCTAGGCACTTTGCCAAAAAAGGGTCATTTTTCATTGCGAAATTGAGGAGTGACCACGTTGCGTTTTGCGTCGTTTCCTGTAGCAGGCTCTAAGCCGACTCACACAAGTGAAGTACCATTTTTCTCATTAGACCTTGGGGAACGCATGGTGGGTGGAAATTTGTGGATCCACGCAGATTTCAGAAATTTTCACCACAGAAATATGGGGAAAATGTGTTTTTTTAACAATATTTTAGGTTTGCAAGGGATTCTGGGTAACAGAACCTGTAGGAGGCAGTCAAGTCACCCCATACTGGATTTCCCTGGTTGTCTAGTTTTCAAATATGTATGGGTTTGCTAGGTTTCCCTAAGTTCTGGCGGAGCTAGGGTTCAAAAACTACAGCTAGTCACTTTGCAAAAAAAAGGTCATTTTTCACAGCGAAATTGAGGTGTGACCACCTTGTGTTTTGCGCCGTTTCCTGTCGCGGGAACTAGGCCGACCCACACAAGTGAGGTACCATTTTTCTTGGAATACTTTTGGGAAAGCAGGGTGGGTGGAAATTTGGGGATCCATGCAGATTCCAGAACTTTCCACCACAGAAATGTGGGGAAAATGTGGTTTCTTTGACAATTTTGTAGGTTTGCAAGGGATTCTGGGTAACATAATCTGGTGGGAGGCAGTCAAGTCACCCCATCTTAGATTTCAAGTTCAAGTTCAAGAAGTCTTTATTCGATTAGTTCATCATAAAAGACATAAAAACAAAATAGACATACATGTGCAATTAAACAATTATTAAATCATTTATAACTAATCAGCTTCTTGTACAGATAATTAAGCAACTTAACAAAGGAACTTAATACAGCCATAAATCATTTTAAGACAAATATGTAAGTCATTTAAGATTAATCAATTTCTTAAACAAATATACTAGGTTATACATAAAAGCTCTAGAACAACCAAAGGACAGGTACTTGACAGTAACTAAGCTATCACCAGTTGTGTACTTTTATTATACCTACTTCTAAGCACCCAGGCCCAGCCAAGAAATTTAGCAACCCCGACAACAATAAGAGAATCTAGATTAGTTCTTAACAATCTAGTGGCTTCCACAGCCATTCGGGTACCCAGATTTCTACAGACCGGTCCAAGCCATTTAGCTCTGGGAGCAGAATACAGCGGGTATACATACAAAAAGTGATTCAGGCTCTCCCCAATACCATGACACTTGGGACAGAACCCCGTCCTTTCTGTTCCCCACTTTTTGGTAAACTCCCCAATGGGGAGCGAACCACATCTGAATTGAAAAAATAGTTTGCGGTACAGGGGTTTGGTTATGACATCCCAATACCCCTCAAGCTTGGGCACATCTTTATGCACAATAAACCGACCAGTAAGGCTACTAGAGCTCGATTTTAGGTACATATTAAGAGTCACCCAGTCCCAGTAACATTGTTTAAGAACCCTTTTTGAGGGAAAAATGGCTGACTCGGGCGATGACCACAATGAGTCAAGACCCAGAGCTAGTAAGATAGCCTTAAGGTCTTTGAACCACCCAATGTTCGTGGCACCTGGACTATTTTTAACCTCCAGACATGCTGCAGCATAATAATGGAGCTCCGGTGTTGTCCACATACGACGCCAAAAGGATAAAGAACGTAATCTTGCTTGGTCCACCACCGAATGGCACCCAAGATCATAAAGGAGGGGGGTTAAGGGGGTCGACTGTGGCAAACCTATACATAACCTTAAAAATTTATTTTGGGCATGCATTAGAGGGTTCAGATTGCTACCACCCCATAGTTCCGCACCGTAGAGAACCGCTGATAGTATCTTTCCACCATAGATCTTTATAAGCGGGGACATTGGCCTCGTAAATTAACCTTTATGCTCCTTAATCAGTGCCCCACCCAGCTGTTGATGTTTCAGAGCCATAAGATCAATCTGATGTGACCAGCTCAACGTGTCGCTGAAGGTAACTCCCAGGTAGGTAAAATGCTTAGTTTGTTCGAGGGGGATATCCCCCATGGAGACCCTGGCGTTTATTTGCTTGTGTCCCCTCAAAACCATAAACTTGGTTTTTGACACATTCACCTCCAGCTCATGTTCGCTGCAGAAACTCTCGAACCTTATCAAGGCCTTTTGCAGACCCTGTCTGGTACGAGAAAGCAAGAGAGTGTCGTCAGCGAACATGAGCAGGGGCATTCTCAAACCCGCCAGGCTCGGAGCATCCGTGGAGAAGTTATCAAAGTATTTGGTTACCCCATTGATATATAGGGAAAACAAGGTAGGGGCCATGACGCAGCCCTGCCTGACTCCCTTATCCACTGGAAAATTTTCCGTAACCTCACCCGGTTTTCCCCAGCGTACATAAGCAAAGGTCTGGGCATGGAGGTTCACTATAAGGCGAACCAATATAGGAGGCATACCCATATCCAGTAAAGAGTTCCATAATCCTGCCCTTGGGACCAGGTCAAATGCTGACCTAAGATCCACGAAGGCCGCATACAGATTGCCTTTTCCCAAGGTAACAGTCTTCCAATGTAGAAGCATAAAACGAAATGCCTGGTCCAAAGTACTCACATGGGATCGGAACCCTGCTTGAAGAGGGGTGAGGATGTCATACTCCTCTATCCATGCCTGGATCCTAGTGAGCAGAAGACGGGTAATAATCTTTTGAACCGCGTCTATTAAGCTGATCGGCCGATAGTTGGATGGAACCGACCGATCACCTTTCTTGAAGATCGGCAGTATTTCGGCACCCACCCAAGAATCGGGTACTCTGGCGCCCGCTGCCAATGCATTAACCAGACGCACCAGATATGGAGCCCAGAGGTCTAGGTCCTCCAAAAAAATATCCGCAGGGATACCATCAGGACCAGGTGCTTTGCCCCTGGGGATAGCTCTCAAAACCGCTTCGACTTCCCTGGCCGTGAATACAAGGGTGTCAAAGGAAAGAGGCCATCTAATGGAAACATACGCTGTGTTACAACATCTAAATTGTTCCACAAAATGGGAAACCCATTTTTGTGGTTCAACCAAGGCTGGACTTGGGCGATTGTCCTGTGAATTGCCCCACCTGAGAAGGTGCCAGAACTGCTGGAGATTCCTACTCCCGCAGGCCTCAGTTAGCGAAGACCAACGCTCGTTGTCCCAGTCAGCTTTGGCAAGGCGTTTGGCTTCATTGAAGGCTTTCCTACTAACTTTGATTCGAGCAGGATCCTTTGATTTTATAGCCTTAAACAAATCTGCGTGAGACTTCTTGCAGGCTTCATTAAACCAGTTTAAAGGTTTCTTACCCTTCCCTCTCCCTTTATTTGCAACAAATTTGACAAAAAAGGATTTTAGGGACAAAAATAAACTGGCATGAATAGCTGCAATATCCAAATTCTGAGCGCCACAATTTGCAGATTCTGCCAGGGAGTTCGAAACCAGGGCTCTAATCTTAGCACGTGCTTCCACGTCAACTGAAACCTTTGGCCATCGTACCCTCCTCATATCATTTGAGAGTACAACTGCTTCCTGGACAGGGTTAGGGTGTCGTACATTCAGCCCAAGGAAACTATCGTCCTTTAGCTCTGCCACCAAGGGATCATGGTCACTTTCTTGGCGCTGTTTTACAGACATATCCAGAACCATCGGCCACATTGATATGTCAACTAAAATGTAGTCAATACGACTACGATGTCTACCATTAAAAAAGGTATAGTTGCCCATCCTATCCGAGCTAGTCCGACCATTGAGTGCACGAAGCCCCCAATTCAGACATAAACCATTAATATATACCGCAGCTTGGGACCATTTGGTGATCGGGGGTAAATCCAGTTGTGGGATTCCCCAGATCTCGTCCTCTGCATTAGTTATCAGACCATCATCATAACTCAATGGTTCAAAACAGGTATTAAGGTCACCCATAAGCACTACATGACCAGAGTTTATATTAGAACTTAAAAACTCATCTAAGCACACAAGAGTGTCTACGACCCTGCCACCCGTCATACCCCTAGCATAGGCATTAATCAACAGTATGTCCAACCCACGGGCTGTTCGGATGCTAACTATTAATAGATCTAAACAATCAATGGGAATTTCTTTGACAGTAACACCATCAGCTTGACGAATCCAGGTTGTTAGGCCACCCATAGCCCGACCTCTTAGGCCTTTGGTCGCAGGTTTATAAAAGTTCAGAAAACCGGGAATATACACCGGAGTGATTGCCCAGGTTTCCTGAAAACACCAAATATCTCCTAGTGAGATAAACTCAACCCAGTCCGGAATACATGTACGTGGTTCTAACCCTGCAATATTCCAACATCCCATAACAGTTCCCTTATTATGACTTTGTTCACATCGGCTAATATTTACAGACACGTTAGAAACATTAGACAGTGGAGAGGTATCTTCATGCTCAAATACAACAAGACTGGTACCCAACATCATCAACCCAGCGGACCCATCTTGAGGACATAGGGGTTGGTTTACACCAACTATAATAGCATCCGTTGGTGATGAGGGGGTCGGTGACAAAACCAGAGGGCCTGTCTCTAATTGATTGCTCAAACTCCCCTTCGTAAGGTTACAGGAATGGGCAACAAAACCTCCAGAAATATTAGAGGGGTTAGGGGGGACCACCCCCCTCCCAAGTACTCATGATGTGTTACATCAACCCCAGTCAGCAATGCTGGTCAATCATTTGATGCTAACCCTGATAGCGGTTCATAAAGGTTCCTCAGCGGTATATTCCAATGATCTTTAGGGTTAAAACTGCTTGGATTTGGATACACTGGGTAATAGTTAAGTGGTTGTTGGATCTGCGGAAGCACATGATTGAGCGGAAATGTGGGGTACAGAGGATTGTTAGTGACAAAGTTATTTGTTAACACTGATGGGCCGGGTAGTTGAGGTTTAATTTTAGCCCAACCCGGTGTTTGCGGGGGACAATTGTAAGTAGATTGAGTGTAGGAACTATACCGTTCCTCAGGGTTAATTTGTGGCCCATGATAACTAGTTGTAAAATTGGACCATTTGAGGTGGCTTTTGGTATTAGAAACATGGGGGCGATCAGTTGGGTTAAGCAGGGTCTCAGGATAAAAATAACTAAGATTCCTGGTAGAAACCCCTCCCTCATGTTTCCCTACAAACCAGTCAGAGATGTAAGATACTACTCTATTGTCCCTAAAGTTGATAATAACTATGTCACCCTCTACATCCTTTGGACGAACCCCCACCCATTGGCATCTTCTGACCGAGACTATGTCCCCATTAAGATGTGCTGGAAGGGGTCTATTAGTTTTTAGCCAGAAGATGACTTTATTTTTCAAGCTATCCATGTTTTCCCGATCACCTTCCGATACAGGCGGCACCCCCGTCATTACAATAACAAAGTTTAACGAGTCCGGTGGCAAATCCACATTGTGTCTCTTAAGAGGAAGTTTTTGGGGTTTACCAGTGGTGGGGGCCAGAGAGCCCTCCCCTTTCTTTGTCTGTGTCACAGTTCCCCGTGGCGGGGGTTTACCAACAGCAGCCCTAGCGTTCACTATGGCTGGGCTGGCTAGTCTTGGAGGTTTGGCAGCCACAGCCGACCCTTTAGTTGGAATAGTGACTGTATTAGATACACTGGTTGGGGGTTTGCTAGGGTTAGTATTAGTAATACCTGACACGGGTTTAGAAATAAGGGTATTGGTAGGAACCCCAGTGCCCTTAACAGAGGTAGGAGGCTGTATTAACTCAGGGGACACCAATATACAATCCAATTTTTCGCTCACAACCCTGACCCGCTCTAACAGAGGTAACATGTAGGACTTAATGAGCTTCTCTATGAAAACACGAGTCGCCTCGCTAAGTCCTTCAAGAGCTAGATCCGGAATAGGCAAGATTTGTGCTTCAGGTATCAATACCTCTGTGTGTGGAGGGGTTAGTTTTTCTGGGATAACTATTGGTGGGGGGGTTATTACAGTTCGGCGATTTTGGCCTTTCCTTTTTACCCCTCCCTTTCTCCTTCTTTTCCTCGGAGGAGAACATACCACCCTTTCGTCAACATCAGGCCCAGTAGCAACAACGCCCACTCCCTTCAGTGATAGGTTCAGACTGGAATCAATACAAACCAATGGTGGGTTAGGGAGCGAGGAGCAGGGCCCCTGATCCCTAACTTGACTATCTAGAATATTTACATCCACAAAGCTTGAGTGATCAATAGGAATACAGGCTAGCTGGTCACCACAGGTAGCCGTGTCACATGGCGGCGAGATAGTGGGAAACCTAAATATATTAGGGGTTTGATTAATATCTATTCCATCATCCTCAATCGAGCTCAGCCCTCGGACATCCGTGGCCTGAGTAAGATTTGAGTCTGATGGATAGGGCAGTTGGCTTCTCTTCAATTGCTCAATTGAGCGTCGGCGTACCGCCCTTCTTTCAGCAAGGAGAAGATCCCTGTCCACATCCTTTGATGTTTTTTTAAAGAATTTGTCGAGAGGGCCAAGTGGAAAACTACCCACACCAGGAGGGGCTGAATGACTCATATCAAACACTAGAGTAACCGGGGGTGGGGGAAAAATACAAAAACTACCCCTTGAAGATACTTTGGTACAGAACTAGCAACTGCACGGCAATGGACAACTATACTAATAAATATTTAAAACGACATACACTTTTAAAAGCAGATGACAATCCCGTGGCCCAGCCCGGCCTCCTGCGGCCCCGGACGGCCACAGACGGCCCGCCCTTGTCCCGGGCTTCTCCCAGCGCCCTCCCGCGCGCTCCCGCGCAGCGGGTATGTCAGCTCCTCTTTAAGCTTTGCAAAGATCACCAAGGGGGCGGGGCCGGCAGGGAGAGGAGCCCAGCTGGAGACGGGCGCGCGGGGACTCCTGGTCCATGGAGTCCACCCGCTCTACCCTCGCAGCCCTGCCGGTCACCAGGTGATGCCCCTTGAGTTAATGAACAGCCGCTGTGAGACCGCGAAGCGGGACCCGCGCAGCGGGTCCGGCTCACAGCAGCGGCTCACAGCAGGCAGAGTCGAGGAAACGCAAAGGTGAGGAGCGTGGCTTCAAAGAAGTGAAATCCGCCGATGGTTGGTCAAGCAGCCTCTTTAGACTTGCTGCGATGGGGGCGGGGCCGGCAGGGAGAGGAGCCCAGCTGGAGAAGGGCGCGCGGGGACTCCTGGTCCGTGGAGTCCACCCGCTCTACCCTCGCAGCCCTGCCGGTCACCAGGTGATGCCCCTTGAGTTAATGAACAGCCGCTGTGAGACCGCGAAGCGGGACCCGCGCAGCGGGTCCGGCTCACAGCAGCGGCTCACAGCAGGCAGAGTCGAGGAAACGCAAAGGTGAGGAGCGTGGCTTCAAAGAAGTGAAATCCGCCGATGGTTGGTCAAGCAGCCTCTTTAGACTTGCTGCGATGGGGGCGGGGCCGGCAGGGAGAGGAGCCCAGCTGGAGACGGGCGCGCGGGGACTCCTGGTCCGTGGAGTCCACCCGCTCTACCCTCGCAGCCCTGCCGGTCA
This sequence comes from Lissotriton helveticus, assembly GCF_964261635.1. Taxonomy (NCBI): domain Eukaryota; kingdom Metazoa; phylum Chordata; class Amphibia; order Caudata; family Salamandridae; genus Lissotriton; species Lissotriton helveticus. The sequence continues at coordinate 1,450,963,807 of NC_136065.1, forward strand.
CCAGGTGATGCCCCTTGAGTTAATGAACAGCCGCTGTGAGACCGCGAAGCGGGACCCGCGTAGCGGGTCCGGCGAGCAGCAGCGGCTCACAGCAGGCAGAGTCGAGGAAACGCAAAGGTGAGGAGCGTGGCTTCAAAGAAGTGAAATCCGCCGATGGTTGGTCAAGCAGCCTCTTTAGACTTGCTGCGATGGGGGCGGGGCCGGCAGTGAGAGGAGCCCAGCTGGAGACGGGCGCGCGGGGACTCCTGGTCCGTGGAGACCACCCGCTCTACCCTCGCAGCCCTGCCGGTCACCAGGTGATGCCCCTTGAGTTAATGAACAGCCGCTGTGAGACCGCGAAGCGGGACCCGCGCAGTGGGTCCGGCGAGCAGCAGCGGCTCACAGCAGGCAGAGTCGAGGAAACGCAAAGGTGAGGAGCGTGGCTTCAAAGAAGTGAAATCCGCCGATGGTTGGTCAAGCAGCCTCTTTAGACTTGCTGCGATGGGGGCGGGGCCGGCAGGGAGAGGAGCCCAGCTGGAGAAGGGCGCGCGGGGACTCCTGGTCCGTGGAGTCCACCCGCTCTACCCTCGCAGCCCTGCCGGTCACCAGGTGATGCCCCTTGAGTTAATGAACAGCCGCTGTGAGACCGCGAAGCGGGACCCGCGCAGCGGGTCCGGCGAGCAGCAGCGGCTCACAGCAGGCAGAGTCGAGGAAACGCAAAGGTGAGGAGCGTGGCTTCAAAGAAGTGAAATCCTTTCTTTCGGTGTCTATTCTTTAAAAATGTATAGGTTTGCTAGGTTTCCCTAGGTGCCGGCAGAGCTAGGGTTACAAAACTACAGCTAGACACTTTGCAAAAAAAAGGTAACTTTTCACTCCGAAAATGAGGTGTGACCACGTTGTGTTTTGCGCCGTTTCCTGTCGCAGGCACTAGGCCGACCCACTCAAGTGAGTTACCATTTTTCTCATAAGACTTTGGGAAATGTGGGGTGGGTAGACATTTGTGGATCCACACAGATTCCCGAACTTTCCACCACAGAGATTTGGGGAAAATGTGTTTTTTTTTATAATTGTTTAGGTTTGCAAGGGATTCTGGGTAACAGAACCTGGTGGGAGGCAGCCAAGTCACCCCATCCTGGATTTACCTGGGTGTCTAGGTTTTAAAAATGTATAGGTTGGCTAGGTTTCCCTAGGTGCCTGCAGAGCTAGGGTTCAAAAACTACAGCTAGGCACTTTGCCAAAAAAGAGTCATTTTTCACTGCGAAATAGAGGTTTGACCAAGTTGCGTTTTGTGCCGTTTCCTGTTGCACGCACTAGGCCAACCCACACAAGTGAGGTACCATTTTTTTCATAAGACTTTGGGGAACACGGGTTGAGTAGCAAATTGTGGATCCACGCAGATTCCAAAACTGTCCACCACAGAAATGTGGTGGAAATCATTTTTTTTGACCATGTTGTGATTTGCCCCATTTCCTGTCGCGGACACTAGGCCGACCCACACAAGTGATGTACCATTTTTTCTCATAAGACTTTCGGGAACGCGAGGTGGTTAGAAATTTGTGGATCCACGCAGATTCTAGATCTTTCCACCACAAAGATGTGGGGAAAATGTGTTTTTTTGACAATTTTTTACGTTTGCAAGGGATTCGTGGTAACAGAACCTGGTGGGATGCAATCAAGTCACCCCAGCCTGGATTTCCCTGGTTGTCTAGTTTTTAATAATGTATGGGTTTACTAGGTTTCCCTAGGTGCCGGCAGAGCTTGTGTTGTAATTTAGCAGCGAATAGGTTAAGTATTAGCAGAAGACATCTTGTATTTAGAGACTATCTTGTCCGTTGTGTGGAATCCATTTTGTATTTCTGGCAGCCATTTTGTTTGCCATGTGCTCGCCATGTGCTCTTTCTACCTTCCTGTTAACTTTTCTTGAAATCTGCCTAGAGACAAGATATATTTGGCTTCTCCTGCTTCGCACATGTTCAGTTGAGCTTACAGCTGTCCTCAACTTGTAACTGTCAGGATGTGTCCACCAGAATTAGCTAACTGATAGCTCCTCCCACTGGTTGCTTGTACACATTCTGTATGACCTAATATATACCTACAACCAGCATTCTGTACTTGTACCACCTTCATTTGAGCCCCTGTGTGGGTATAAAAGGACCAAGCTCCTTCCATTCAGTGTGCTACTTCATACACTACCTAAGAGTGTTGTGTGAATGCGGTCCACCTCATGAGGTTCAATAAACTCTGTACTTTCTATTCCAGTTTCTGTGCCAACTTCTTCCTATAGGTCTGAGGACTCGGGTAGGCATCTGTTGGTCGATAAATATGTCGCAAACCTTTTACCAGGAATAGCTAGTCACCTAAAGGCCAGTGAGAGTTCATGGACTACCTCTTTTCCGGTTTCTCTCCTAACTATGGCTCAGTATTATGAGCGACAAGAATTAGAAGCTAAAAATAATGAGGATAAAAAGTCTGAAGAGTTGAAAACAAAGGTTATGTTAGCTCAAGCTAATGGCCCACCTTCTAGAGGTAATGATAGAGGCGGACGTGGATCTTATGGTTCGTCTTTTCCTTCTTATACTCGTTTGAATTTGTCTGTTGATCAGTGTGCGTACTGCAAGAAATTTGGACATTGGCTTTCTGATTGTCCAGTACTGCGTGCTCAGCAGTGTCCACGTGGTTGGAGACAAATGAGAAATCGCTCAGGATATTCAGGGCCTAGAGGAAGCACAAATGATCGCACTAGGTTTGATGCAAATACACATGGGCAGGAGAAGGAACCAATATCAAATGTTCGACTATGTGCCGTCTGATTTACAAGATTCTGCTTATGCATAGAATTGCCTAGAATGGGGTAAAGAATCAGTTGAAGTTCCAGTAGATCAGAGGTTTCCCTATGTTACAGCACATGTTTTGGGTTCTACTGATCAGTTTCTGGTTCATACAGGAGCTACTCGTAGTGCCTTGTCTAAACAATTGGTTCCAAGGGCTCCCCCGTCTGGCTTAACCATTACATCGATAGGTTTCGACGGAACACGTTCCCTTCGCCCATTGTCACAACCACTCGCATTCCATGTTGATAAGTTTACTGCTCCATGTCCGTTTTTGCTTTCTGCGAACACACCACACAATGTTGTGGGTCTTGATATGCTTAAATATTCCAGGGCGACGATACGATGTTCTCCGGAAGGAGTACGGATTATTTTGAATAACAACTACCCTGTGATTGAGAGATCTTGTATTGTTAAAGAGGGCATTGCACTAGCTTCACTCCCTAGTACTTTCTGGGCTACTTCAGACACCGATGTAGGGCAAATGGTTATTCCGCCAGTGCATATTAGTGTCAAGGAGGGTGCTTCATTGCCAAGACTGCCTCAGTATAAGATTTCTCGAGAAGGAGAAGAAGCACTCACACGCATTGTACATGACATAATCAAAGTAGGGGTCATAGAAGAAGTTTCTTACAATGTTTGCAATAGTCCAATTCTTCCCATTTTGAAAAAAGATACTGACACTAAGATTTATAGATTTATCATTGACTTGAGAGAAGTAAACAAGATTGTAGTACCGCAGTACCCTGTGGTTTCTGACATAACAACACTACTTACTTTGGTTCCTCTGGCAGCAACTACATTCTCTGTTATAGACTTGAAGAACGCTTTCTTTTCGATCCCTATTTATCCTGAAAGCCGATATTTGTTCGGTTTCACTTTGAATAACAGATCGTATTAACAGATCGTATAGATTTTATAGAGTTCCTCAAGGCTATACTGAGAGTCCTAGAATTCACAGTCAAGCATTGAAGAGACAGCTTGATTCCTTTACTTTGCCTGAAGGAGTGGCTCTCATACAATATGTCGATGACAACTTGTTGGCAGCCGATACGCCTGAACTATGTGAAGTGTGTACTTTGTCTTTGCTTTCTTTTCTTGCTACACACCATCATAAAGTGTCACAAAAGAAATTGCAATATTGTAGACCAAAGGTAACCTACTTAGGTCACCTTCTGTTTAGGGAGGGCCGTGCACTTACACCAGATTGCATTCACGCAATATTAGACACCCCAGTACCTTCCACACAGAAAGATGTCCGTGCATTCATTGGTTTGACTTCGTTTTGTGGGCAATGGATATTTGGCTTTTCACACATTGTTAAACCCCTGCTAGCGCTTTTGACTAAAAATAATCCGATCCCCCTTCCATGGACAGATGAATGCCAGAATGCTTTTTGTCAGTAAAGACAAGCTCTTTGCTCTGCACCAGTGTTAGGCACACCAGATTATATGAAAGCTTTTACACTCTATGTACATGAGAAAGATGGGTGTGCATTGTCAGTTTTAGTACAGACACACAGTGATAAGCAGCGCCCTTGTGCATATTTTTCTGCAGTTCTTGATCCTGTTGCTCGTGCGTTGCCTGGATGCTTCCGTTGAGTTGCAGCAACAGCTGTGTCCATACGTCAGAGTGAAGGGATCGTTTTGTCACACAAACTGTTGGTGCTAGAACTCCATGCAGTAGATGCCCTTTTGAATCAGACCAAGACACAACACTTAACTAGTGCTCGCTTGACAGGATACAAATTGACACTGTTAGCACCTCATATTACCTTGAAGAGGTACGCGATACTGAACCCAGCCACGTTGTTGCCATATCCTGTGACTCAGTCCCAGTCAAAGGAACCTCACGATTGTATATTTCTCACTGAGGAACAGACAAAGGGTTGCATCGATTTGCAAGATACGCCCGTTCCAGATGCAGATGGGGAACTGTGGGTTGATGGGTCCTGTCTGAAGTTACCAGATGGCACGACTTCAGCTGTTTATGCAATCACCACACTTGAGACAGTAGTGGAAACAGCTTGCATACCTCAAAAGTCGGCTCAAGCAGCTGAACTAATAGCTTTGACACGAGCATGTGAACCTAGCACTGACTTGTGTGTGAACATTTACACGGATAGCCGCTATACTTTTGGAGTGGTTCATGATTTTGGCATACTCTGGAAGGAAAGAGGCTTTCTTACATCCCACGGGATGCAGATAATGCACAGAGGATTAGTACATAACCTCTTGACTGCACTTACATACCCAAAGAAAGTTGGTATTATGAAGTGTAGCGCACACAAGAAAATCATTGACAAAATAGGACAAGGCAATGCCTTTGCAGATCGCGTAGCTCGTGAAACTGCGATGTAACGAAGCACTATATCTATGTACGTAGTGAAATCACAAGCTGAGCGTTGGCATGACGCTAGAGAAGAAGTATTGGATATGCAGTGATCTGCCTCTGTGGAAGAGCTTGGAAAATGGTCTAAAGAAGGAATGTTAGACGATGAGGGCTGTTGGCGTAACAAAGAAATGAATAAATGGAAATTGCCTGCAGCTTATTTACAACCTATGGTTCAAATGGCACATGGGCTGGCACATGTTGGAGCTCTAGCAATACCTAAATTGCTTACGCAAGTTTGGGAGCATCCTGAAATTGCCAGCACAGCTAAAAGACTGGTACACTCTTGTTTGATCTGTTGGCAGTATAATCCTGGAAAAGGGACACGGACTCCTACAGGAAGGTTTGCTACACCAACCGCACCTTTCGAAGTCTTGCAGATGGATTACATTCAACTTGAATGCTGCCATAATCTAAAATATGACCTAGTGGTGGTATGTGCTTTTAGCAAATGGATAGAGGCATACCCTACGAAGGATAAGACTGCTCTTACTACAGCAAAGGTGCTTCTGAAGGAGTTTTTCCCTAGATATGGTGTTTGTAAATTTTTGTAGAGTGACAACGGACCTCATTTTATTGGGCAAGTTGTTGAGTATGTTCTGAAAGGATTAGGGATTAAACAGAAGTTCCATACAGTCTTCCACCCACAATCAGCAGGATTAGTGGAAAGATACAATGCTACATTAAAATTGAAGTTGGCGAAAATACTGGCTTCCACGTCCTTGAAGTGGCCAGATGCATTACCCTTGGCATTGTTATCCGTAAGATCAGTGCCACACTCATGATCTGGTCTCACCCCGTACGAAGTGGTCTTTGGGAGACCAATGAATATTTGGGGTGTTCCTAAGCCACGCCCCGTACAAGATGTTCCTTGTGTTCTGATGAATGAATATTTGGCACCGTTAACCAACAGTTTGGTCTCTATTCATCAACAGGTTCGAGAAGCGCTTCCTGACAGATCTACAGGTGAGGCCCACGAACTCCGTCCTGGAGACTATGTGATGGTCAAAGTCTTTGAAAGATCGAACAGCATGGAACCAAGGTGGCGAGGTCCGGAGCAGGTGCTCCTAACTACAAGGACAGCAGTTCGAGTGATGAACAAGAAGAACTGGGTCCACAGCACATACTGTAAGCGTTTGTCGCCTGCCTTGGTGGAACCTGATGTGCTGACCGACTATCGAGAGATTCTGGAGACGGAGAAAGGTCAAGCTATCTCACCTGACGAATCTGCGGAAGCCTTCCCGGACCACACGATTCCTGGAGCATCACTATCCCACTTGTGACCGAGGAAAGAATCTGCAGTATTGAAAAAGACTGGTTGAGCTACCGCCCTGGGTTAGTGAAATGGAGAGCCGATGTGGCAAGGGGGGGATCAGCCCTGCGTTAGTGTAGTGACACCCGTCTTGGCCCGTGGTGAGGAAATCAGCGGCTGCCCAAGGGATAAGAGCTCCAACGATTGTTTTCAATGAATTTCAGAAAGATTAATTATCACTGTTGCTGAAATGAATAACAAAATAATAATTTGTGCTGTAGGGTTTGTTGTTGCTCTGGTGGATATGGCGATAATCACCTGGTTTGTTGAGAAAGTGGCTCCTGCTCGACAGCTTCTTGTTGCCACTACTCCAGCTTCGGTGGAACATAATTATTTTACACTTCCCTACCATGAGCAGAAACATCGACAATCCTACCTAAATAACACATTCAACCAGATGTTCCATCATACACCCAATGCTATGAATGCTACCAACTGTTGGGTGTGTGGAATGATACCTGCACACCAATAGAAAAGAGGAACACCTTTTATTCCTCTACCGTTTTCCCATAATGGATCTTGTCAAGCTTGGTATGCTCTTTTGTTTGCTTTCGGAAAACCTTCAATGGGAGGAATTATCTTTCGTCTGAATAAAGTATGCTATCAAGATGAAGATGGTTATCCTCAAGCCAAAGGGACTAAATGGGAATAGGAAGAATACCAACCGGACAATATTTCAACACCATATGTCTTCACGAATATGAGGACTATCAAAGACAATAGACCTTTTGTAATTTCTGTGACGAGAGCTAAAGCAGAACTATGTATAAGTAGTGTTGGGAGAATTCCAGTAGGACGGAGTGAATGTATTTTGACATTGATTATTGAAGGAGCTAACAACAGTAGTTTTACGTCTTCACACAATTCATATTTTGTATGTGGTAATAAAGGATACTATCAATTACTTGTTGGGTGTTCTGGGGTATGTAACATATAATTTTTGTTACCACCTGTGTTCTTGGCCCCTCCATCATATCACCTAAATTTAAAGTTGTAAAATGACATTTCCAAGAATAGATATAAACGAACAATAAGTACAGATGAAGTTGACCAGACGGATACCACTTTGCAAAAATATGTTGATTTCAATTTGGGTTTGTTCTTTTTTGTGGGTGCTGCATTGAATAGTAGAAAGATCAGGCAATTAACTCGTGTTGTGGAAGCTGTCCCCAATCAAACAGCTATGGCACTTGGGAACATTACAGAGGAACTAGAAATTGCAAGGATTGGAGCACTCCAAAATAGGATGGTTCTTGATGTGATTTTAGCTGATCGAGGTAGTGCATGTCACATCATCGGTAGCAGTTGCTGTGTATTTATACCAGATCACTCTCCTTCAGTATATGATGCAATCTCAAAACTGCATAAGATTGCTGCAGAAATTCACACAGAGACTGGTACATGGACATTTTCAAACTGGATATGGACACTCTTTGCTACTTAGGGCTGGAAACTACTGAATATTCTATGTATACTACTGGTGATACTATTTACATGCTGTACTTGTATACAATGTGGTCCTATGCTTTGCTCCATGTGCATCACTGCTTGTACACCTGCCAAAAGAAATATTGCAGATATAAAAGCACAGCAAATGTTAAAGAAAGAAATAGCTGAGATGATGAGCATCAATGTACAGGATGCATATCTACATTACCCCAGATAAACAAATGTATTCAGCTAATGCTAAAAGGGTTGTCTATTGTAATTTAGCAGCAATTAGGTTAAGCATTAGCAGAAGACATCTTGTATTTAGAGACTATCTTGTCCGTTGTGTGGAATCCATTTTGTATTTCTGGCAGCCATTTTGTTTGCCATGTGCTCGCCATGTGCTCTGTCCTACCTTCCTGTTAACTGCTCTTGAAATCTGCCTAGAGACGAGATATATTTAGCTTCTCATGCTTCGTACATGCTCAGTTGAGCTTACAGCTGTCCTCAACTTGTAACTGTCAGGATGTGTCCACAAGAATTAGCTAACTGTTAGCTCCTCCCACTTGTTGCCTGTACACTTTCTGTATGACCTAATATGTACCTACAACCAGCATTCTGTACTTGTACTGCCTTATTTGAGCCCCTGTGTGGGTATAAAAGGAGAAAGCTCCTTCCATTCAGTGTGCTACGTCATACACTACTGAAGGGTGTTGTGTGAATGTGGTTCCACCTCATGAGGTTTAATAAATTCTGTACTTTCTATTCCAGTTTCTGTGCCAACTTCTTCCTATAGGTCTGAAGACTCTGTGCAGAGAAGGGTGAATCCCTTGTACTGGTAGACCTTGCTGAGGCTCATCACCACACTAGTGTTCGTAAACTACAGCTAGGCACTTTGCCAAAAAAGGGTCATTTTTCACTGCAGAATTGAGGTGTGACCACGTTGCGATTTGCGCCGTTTCCTGTCGCATGCACTAGGCCAAACCCACACAAGTGAGGTACCATTTGTCTCATAAGACTGTGGGGAACGCGCGTTGAGTGGAAAATTGTGGATCCACGCAGATTCCAGAACGTTCCACCACAGAAATGTGGGGAAAATCTGTTTTTTGATTATTGATAAGGTTTGCAAGGGATTATGGGTAACAGAACCTGGTGGAAGGCAGTCAAGTCACCCCATCCTGGATTTCCTTGGGAGTCTAGTTTTCAAAAATGTATAGCATTGCTAGGTTTCCCTAGGTGCCAGCAGAGTTAGGTATCAAAAACTACAGCTGCGCACTTTGCCAAAAAAGGGTCTTTTTTCACTGCGAAATTGAGGTGTGACCACGTTGAGTTTTGGGCTGTTTCCTGTCGCAGGCACAAGGCCGACCCACACAAGTGAGGTACCATTTTTCTCATAAGACTTTGGGGAATGCAGGGTGGTTAGAAATTTGTGGATCCACGGAGATTCCAGAACTTTCCCCCACAGAGATGTGGGGAAAATTTGATTTTTTTGACAACTTTTTAGGTTTGCAAGGGATTCTGGGTAACAGAACCAGGTGGGAGGCAGTCAAGTCACCCCATCCTGGATTTCCTTGGTTGTCTGGTTTTCAAATATGTATGGGTTTGCTAGGTTTCCCTAGGTGCCGGCAGAGCCAGGGTTAAAAAACCACAGCTAGGCACTTTGCAAAAAAAAGTTAATTTTTCACTGCGAAATTGTGGTGTGACCACGTTGTGTTTTGCACCATTTCCTGTCGCGGGCACTAGGCCGACCCACACAAGTGAGGTACATTTTTCTTGGAATACTTTGGGGAATGTGGGGTGGATGGAAATTTGCGGATCCACACAGATTCCAGAATTTTCCAACACAGAAATGTGGGGAAAATGTGTTTTTTTTGGACAATTTGTTAGGTTTGCAAGGGATTCTGGGTAACAGAACCTGTTGGGAGGCAGTCATGTCATCCCATCCTGGTCTTCCCTGGCTGTCTAGTTTTCCAAAATGTATGGGTTTGCTAGGGTTCCATAGGTGCTGACCGAGCTAGGGTTACAAAACTACAGCTAGGCACCTTGCCAAAAAAGGGTCTTTTTTCACTGCGCAATTGAGGTGTGACCACGTTGCATTTTGCTCCGTTTCCTGTTGCACGCACTAGGCCAACCCACACAAGTGAGGTACCTTTTTTCTCATAAGACTTTGGAAAACACAGGTTGAGTAGAAAATTGTGGATCTACACAGATTCCAGAACTTTCCAAATCAGGAATGTGGGGGAAATCTGTTTTTTTTGATCACGTTGTGTTTTGCGCCGTTTCCTGTCATGGGCACTAGGCAGACCCACACAAGTGAGGTACCATTTTTCTCGGAAGACTTTGGGGAACATGGGATTTGTGGAAATTTGTGGATTCACGCAGGTTCCAGAACTATTTTTTTTACAAGTTTTTAGGTTTAAAAAAGGATTCTGGGTAACAGAACCTAGTGGGAGTCTGTCAAGTCACCCCATACTAGATTCCCCTGGGTATCTAGTTTTCAAAAATGTATAGTTTTGCTAGGTTTCTCTAGGTGCTGGCAGAGCTAGGGTTCACAAACTACTGCTAGGCACTTTGCAAAAAAAGGGTCATTTTCACTGCGAAATTGAGGTATGCCCACGTTGCGTTTTGCTCCATTTCCTGTCGCAGGCACTAAGTGGACCCACACAAGTAAGGTACCATTTTTCTCATTTGACTTTGGGGAACATTGGGTGGTTGAAAATGTGTGGATCCACGTAGCTTCCAGTACAGAAATAGGCCGAAAACATGTTTTTTTAACAATTTTTTAGGTTTGCAAGGGATTCTGGACAACAGAACCTGGTGGGAGGCAGTCAAGTCACCCCATCCTGGATTTCCTTGGTTGTCTAGTTTTCAAATATGTATGAGTTTGCTAGGTTTCCCTAGGTGCTGGCAGAGATAGGGTTCAAAAACTATAGCTAGGCACTTTGCATTAAAAAGGTCATTTGTCACTGCGAAATTGTGGTGTGACCACTTTGTGTTTTGCACCGTTTCCTGTCGCGGGCACTAGGCCGACCCACACAAGTGAGGTACCATTTTTCTTGGAATACTTTGGGGAATGCGGGGTGGATGGAAATTTGTGGATCCACACAGATTCCAGAACTTTCCACCACAGAAATTTGGGGAAAATGTGTTTTCTTTGACAATTTTTTAGGTTTGCAAGGGATTCTGGGTAACAGAACCTGTGGTGAGGCAGTCATGTCACCCCATCCTGGATTCCCCTGGTTGTCTTGTTTTCCAACATATATGGGTTTGCTATGTTTCCCTAGGTGCCGGACGAGCTGGGGTTAAAAAACTACAGCTAGGCACTATGCCAAAAAAAGGGTAATTTTTCACTGCGCAATTGAGGTGTGACCACGTTGCATTTTGCGCCGTTTCCTGTTGCACGCACTAGGTCAACCCACACAAGTGGGGTACAATTTTTCTCAGAAGACTTTGGGAAACACAGGTTGAGTAGAAAATTGTGGATCTACACAGATTCCAGAACTTGCCAAAACAGGAATGTGGGGAAAATCTGTGTTTTTTGATCACATTGTGTTTTGCGCCATTTCCTGTCATGGGCACTAGGCGGACCCACACAAGTGAGGTACCATTTTTTTCGGAAGACTTCGGGGAATGTGGGATTTGTAAATATTTGTGGATCCACGCAGATTCCATAACTTTCCGCCACAGAAATGTGGGGAATTACTTTTTTTTTTTTACAAGTTTTCAGGTTTGCAAAGGATTCTGGGTAACAGAACCTAGTGGGAGTCAGTCAAGTCACCCGAACCTAGATTCCCCTGGGTATCAAGTTTTCAAAAATGTATAGTTTTGCTAGCTTTTACTAGGTGCCGGCAGAGCTAGGGTTCACAAACTACTGCTAGGCACTTTGCAAAAAAAGGGTAATTTTTCACTGCGAAATTAAGGTATGACCACATTGTGTTTTGCGCCGTTTCCTGTCGCAGGCACTAAGTGGACCCACACAAGTAAGGTACCATTTTTCTCGTTTGAGTTTGGGAAACGCTGGGTGGTTGGAAATTTGTGGATCCACGTAGCTTCCAGAACTTTCCACCACAGAAATAGGGGGAAAATATGTTTTTTAAAAAATTTTTTAGGTTTGCAAGGGATTCTGGGTAACAGAACCTGGTGGGAGGCGTTCAAGTCACCCCATCCTGGATTTCCTTGGTTGTCTAGTTTTCAAATATGTATGGGTTTGCTAGCTTTCCCTAGGTGCCGGCAGAGCCAGGGTTCAAAAACCACAGCTAGGCACTTTGCAAAAAAAAGTTCATTTTTCACTGCAAAATTGTGGTGTGACCACGTTGTGTTTTGCACCATTTCCTGTCGCGGGCACTAGGCCGACCCACACAAGTGAGGTACATTTTTCTTGGAATACTTTGGGGAATGTGGGGTGGATGGCAATTTGCGGATCCACACAGATTCCAGAACTTTCCAACACAGAAATGTGGGGAAAATGTGTTTTTTTTGGACAATTTGCTAGGTTTGCAAGGGATTCTGGGTAACAGACCCTGTTGGGAGGCAGTCATGTCATCCCATCCTGGTCTTCCCTGGCTGTCTAGTTTTCCAAAATGTATGGGTTTGCTAGGTTTCCCTAGGTGCCGGCCGAGCTAGGGTTGCAAAACTACAGCTAGGCACTTTGCCAAAAAAGGGTCATTTTTCACTGCGCAATTGAGGTGTGACCACGTTGCGTTTTGTGCCGTTTCTTGTCGCAGGCACTAAGCGGACCCACACAAGTAAGGTACCATTTTTATCGTTCAAATTTGGGGAACGCTGGGTGTTTGGAAATTTGTGGATCCACGTAGTTTACAGAACTTTCCACCACCGAAATATGGGGAAAATTTGTTTTTTTAACAATTTTTTAGGTTTGCAAGGGATTCTGGGTAACATAACCTGTTGGGAGGCAGTCAAGTCACCCCATCCTGGATTTCATTGGTTGTCTAGTTTTCAAATATGTATGGGTTTGCTAGGGTTCCATAGGTGCTGACCGAGCTAGGGTTACAAAACTACAGCTAGGCACTTTGCCAAAAAAGGGTATTTTTTCACTGCGCAATTGAGGTGTGACCACGTTGCATTTTGCTCCGTTTCCTGTTGCACGCACTAGGCCAACCCACACAAGTGAGGTACCTTTTTTCTCATAAGACTTTGGAAAACACAGGTTGAGTAGAAAATTGTGGATCTACACAGATTCCAGAACTTTCCAAATCAGGAATGTGGGGAAAATCTGTGTTTTTTGATCACGTTGTGTTTTGCGCCGTTTCCTGTCATGGGCACTAGGCAGACCCACACAAGTGAGGTACCATTTTTCTCGGAAGACTTTGGGGAACGTGGGATTTGTGGAAATTTGTGGATTCACGCAGGTTCCATAACTATTTTTTTTACAAGTTTTTAGGTTTAAAAAAGGATTCTGGGTAACAGAACCTAGTGGGAGTCTGTCAAGTCACCCCATACTAGATTCCCCTGGGTATCTAGTTTTCAAAAATGTATAGTTTTGCTAGGTTTCTCTAGGTGCCGGTAGAGCTAGGGTTCACAAACTACTGCTAGGCACTTTGCAAAAAAGGGTCATTTTCACTGCGAAATTGAGGTATGCCCACGTTGCGTTTTGCTCCGTTTCCTGTCGCAGGCACTAAGTGGACCCACACAAGTAAGGTACCATTTTTCTCGTTTGACTTTGGGGAACATTGGGTGGTTGAAAATTTGTGGATCCACGTAGCTTCCAGAACAGAAATAGGCGGAAAATATGTTTTTTTAACAATTTTTTAGGTTTGCAAGGGATTCTGGGCAACAGAACCTGGTGGGAGGCAGTCAAGTCACCCCATCCTGGATTTCCTTGGTTGTCTAGTTTTCAAATATGTATGAGTTTGCTAGGTTTCCCTAGGTGCTGGCAGAGCTAGGGTTCAAAAACTACAGCTAGGCACTTTGCATTAAAAAGGTCATTTGTCACTGCGAAATTGTGGTGTGACCACTTTGTGTTTTGCACCGTTTCCTGTCGCGGGCACTAGGCCGACCCCCACAAGTGAGGTACCATTTTTCTTGGAATACTTTGGGGAATGCGGGGTGGATGGAAATTTGTGGATCCACACAGATTCCAGAACTTTCCACCACAGAAATTTGGGGAAAATGTGTTTTCTTTGACAATTTTTTAGGTTTGCAAGGGATTCTGGACAACAGAACCTGTTGTGAGGCAGTCATGTCACCCCATCCTGGATTCCCCTGGTTGTCTTGTTTTCTAACATATATGGGTTTGCTATGTTTCCCTAGGTGCCGGACGAGCTGGGGTTAAAAAACTACAGCTAGGCACTATGCCAAAAAAAGGGTAATTTTTCACTGCGCAATTGAGGTGTGACCACGTTGCATTTTGCGCCGTTTCCTGTTGCACGCACTAGGTCAACCCACACAAGTGGGGTACAATTTTTCTCAGAAGACTTTGGGAAACACAGGTTGAGTAGAAAATTGTGGATCTACACAGATTCCAGAACTTTCCAAAACAGGAATGTGGGGAAAATCTGTGTTTTTTGATCAGATTGTGTTTTGCGCCATTTCCTGTCATGGGCACTAGGCGGACCCACACAAGTGAGGTACCATTTTTTTCGGAAGACTTCGGGGAATGTGGGATTTGTGAAAATTTGTGGATCCACGCAGATTCTATAACTTTCCGCCACAGAAATGTGGGGATTTTTTTTTTTTTTACAAGTTTTCAGGTTTGCAAAGGATTCTGGGTAACAGAACCTAGTGGGAGTCAGTCAATTCACCCGAACCTAGATTCCCCTGGGTATCAAGTTTTCAAAAATGTATAGTTTTGCTAGCTTTCACTAGGTGCCGGCAGAGCTAGGGTTCACAAACTACTGCTAGGCACTTTGCAAAAAAAGGGTAATTTTTCACTGCGAAATTAAGGTATGACCACGTTGTGTTTTGCGCCGTTTCCTGTCGCAGGCACTAAGTGGACCCACACAAGTAAGGTACCATTTTTCTCGTTTGACTTTGGGAAACGCTGGGTGGTTGGAAATTTGTGGATCCACGTAGCTTCCAGAACTTTCCACCACAGAAATAGGGGGAAATATGTTTTTTTAACAATTTTTTAGGTTTGCAAGGGATTCTGGGTAACAGAACCTGGTGGGAGGCGTTCAAGTCACCCCATCCTGGATTTCCTTGGTTGTCTAGTTTTCAAATATGTATGAGTTTGCTAGGTTTCCCTAGGTGCTGGCAGAGCTAGGGTTAAAAAACTACAGCTAGGCACTTTGCATTAAAAAGGTCATTTGTCACTGCGAAATTGTGGTGTGACCACTTTGTGTTTTGCACCGTTTCCTGTCGCGGGCACTAGGCCGACCCACACAAGTGAGGTACCATTTTTCTTGGAATACTTTGGGGAATGCGGGGTGGATGGAAATTTGTGGATCCACACAGATTCCAGAACTTTCCACCATAAAAATGTGGGGAAAATGTGTTTTTTTGGACAATTGTTTAGGTTTGCAAGGGATTCTGGGTAACAGAACTTGTTGAGAGGCAGTCATGTCACCCCATTCTGGATTTCCCTGGTTGTCTAATTTTCTAAAATGTATAGTTTTGCTAGGTTTCACTAGGTGCCGGCAGAGCTAGGGTTCACAAACTACTGCTAGGCACTTTGCAAAAAAAGGGTAATTTTTCACTGTGAAATTGAGGTATGACCATGTTGCGTTTTGTGCCGTTTCCTGTCGCAGGCACTAAGCAGACCCACACAAGTAAGGTACCATTTTTCTCGTTCGACTTTGGGGAATGCTGGGTGGTTAGAAATTTGTGGATCCACGTACATTCCAGAACTTTCCACCACAGAAATATGGGGAAATATGTTTTTTAACAAGTTTTTCAGGTTTGCAAGGGATTCCGGGTAACAGAACCTGGTGGGAGGCAGTCAAGTCACCCCATCCTGGATTTCCTTGGTTGTCTGGTTTTCAAATATGTATGGGTTTGCTAGGTTTCCCTAGGTGCCGGCAGAGCCAGGGTTCAAAAACCACAGCTAGGCACTTTGCAAAAAAAAGTTCATTTTTCACTGCGAAATTGTGGTGTGACCACGTTGTGTTTTGCACCATTTCCTGTCGCGGGCACTAGGCCGACCCACACAAGTGAGGTACATTTTTCTTGGAATACTTTGGGGAATGTGGGGTGGATGGAAATTTGCGGATCCACACAGATTCCAGAACTTTCCAACACAGAAATGTGGGGAAAATGTGGTTTTTTTTGGACAATTTGTTAGGTTTGCAAGGGATTCTGGGTAACAGAACCTGTTGGGAGGCAGTCAAGTCATTCCATCCTGGTCTTCCCTGGCTGTCTAGTTTTCCAAAATGTATGGGTTTGCTAGGTTTCCCTAGGTGCCGGCCGAGCTAGGGTTACAAAACTACAGCTAGGCACTTTGCCAAAAAAGGGTCATTTTTCACTGCGCAATTGAGGTGTGACCACGTTGCGTTTTGTGCCGTTTCTTGTCGCAGGCACTAAGCGGACCCACACAAGTAAGGTACCATTTTTATCGTTCAACTTTGGGGAACGCTGGGTGTTTGGAAATTTGTGGATCCACGTAGTTTACAGAACTTTCCACCACAGAAATAGGGGGAAACTATGTTTTTTTAACAATTTTTTAGGTTTGCAAGGGATTCTGGGTAACAGAACCTGGTGGGAGGCGTTCAAGTCACCCCATCCTGGATTTCCTTGGTTGTCTAGTTTTCAAATATGTATGGGTTTGCTAGGTTTTCCTAGGTGCCGCAGAGCGAGGGTTCAAAAAGTACAGCTACGCACTTTGCAAAATTGAGGTGGGAGGCAGTCAAGTCACCCCATCCTGGATTTCTCTTGTTGTCTGGTTTTAAAAAAAGTATGGGTTTTCTAGGTTTCCCTACGTGCTGACAGAGCTAGGGTTAAAAAACTACAGCTAGGCACGTTGCCAAAAAAGGGTAATTTTTCACTGCGAAAACGAGGTGTGACCACGTTGCGTTTTGCGCCGTTTCCTGTTGCACGCACTAGGCCAACCCACACAAGTGAGGTACAAATTTTCTCATAAGACTTTGGGAAACACGGGTTGAGTAGAAAATTGTGGATCCACGCAGATTCCATAACTTTCCACCACAGAAATGTGGGGAAAATCTGTGTTTTTTACCACGTTGTGTTTAGCGCCGTTTCCTGTCGCGGGCACTAGGCCGACCCACACAAGTGAGGTACTATATTTCTCTTAAGACTTAGGGGACTAAGTCACCCCATCAAGGATTCCCCTGGGTATCTAGTTTTTAAAAAAGTATAGTTTTGCTAGGTTTCACTAGGTGCCGGCAGAACTAGGGTTCACAAACTACTGCTAGGCACTTTGCCAAAAAAGGGTAATTTTTCACTGCGAAATTGAGGTATGACCACGTTGCGTTTTGCACCGTTTCCTGTCGCAGACACTAGTAAGGTACCATTTTTCTCAATTGACTTTGGGAAACGCTGGGTGGTTGTAAATTTGTGGATCCACGTAGCTTCCAGAACTTTCCACCACAGAAATAGGGGGAAAATATGTTTTTTTAACAATTTTTTAGTTTTGCAAGTGATTCTGGGTAACAGAACCTGGTGGGAGGCGTTCAAGTCACCCCATCCTGGATTTCCTTGGTTGTCTAGTTTTCAAATATGAATGAGTTTGCTAGGTTTCCCTAGGTTCTGGCAGAGCTAGGGTTCAAAAACTACAGCTAGGCACTTTGCATTAAAAAGGTCATTTGTCACTGCGAAATTGTGGTGTGACCACTTTGTGTTTTGCACCGTTTCCTGTTGCAGACACTAGACCGACCCACACAAGTGAGGTACCATTTTTCTTGGAATACTTTGGTGAAATGGTGGTTGGGTGGAAATTTGTGGATCCACGCAGATGCCAGAACTTTCCACCACAGAAATGTGTGGAAAATGTGTTTTATTGACAATTTTTTAGGTTTGCAAGGGATTCTGTGTAACAGAACCTGGTGGGATGCAGTCAAGTCACCCCATCCTGGATTCCCCTGGGTGTCTAGTTTTCAAAAAGTATACGATTGCTAGGTTTCCCTAGGGGTCAGCAGAGTTAGGGTTCAAAAACTACAGCTAGGCACTTTGCCAGAAAGGGTCTTTTTTCACTGCGAAATTGAGGTGTGACTACGTTGCATTTTGCAATGTTTCCTGACGCAGGCACTAGGCTGACCCACACAAGTAAGTTACCATTTTTTTCATAAGACTTTGGGGAACACGGAGTGGTTAGAGATTTGAGGATCCACACAGATTCCAGAACTTTCCACAACAGAGATGTGGGGAAAATGTGTTTCTTTTGACAAGTTTTTTTTATCAGAACCTGGTGGGAGGCAGTCAAGTCACCCAAGCCTGGATTTCCCTGGTTGTCTAGTTTTAAAAAATGTATGGGTTTACTAGTTTTCCCTAGGTGACCGTCCTGACGCTTGCTGAAGTCGGTCGCTCCCTTCGCCCCCAGCCCCTGCTTGGTATCGTTATCTGCGCTGTTGCACAATTTGGAATCGCTTTCTGCTGCCTCCTACACAGCATAGCGCTGTAGTGCGAGTGCCTTTTTATAACATCTAAGAAAATTGTTATTAAATTGTTAGCGCTTTTGGGGTCATTTAATACGGCGCTTTAAGTCGCGCTTTTCATTACTGTAGCGCGATTTGTACCGCTAGGTTGACTGTGCATTGCCTAGACTGCTGTAGACTAAATTAAAGCCATTGCTGATTGTCTGTGCCCCAGCCTACCTCCAGTTTCGTTTTACTTCGCTGCCGCCATTTTACTTGTTGTTGTGGTGCCTCAGAGCCCATCCCCCACAGCCCGGCCCGCCTCCCAGCTGACCCTCCCTCGCCCCTCCCCCGCCACTATCCATATATGACAGATGCTTTTGCGGGCAGCGGCCACGCCCCATGCGCGCCGAAGGTGCGCCAAAGGTAAGCCCGTCTACGCCCATCCGCGCCTGGCCCGCACCCAGCGCCAGACCCCCCGGCCCTCACAAACCGCACTCCTCCAGCATAACATATGACGCCGCCACCCTCCTAGCCCTTAACCCCGGACGCACACCTCTATGCTGCGTAGCTGCCCCGGGACAAACCCATGGACCCTTCGCCTGCCACTCCTGCAAATTTACCAGCATCAAGACCCACACCACATCCTCTAACCCCAACCACAGTTCCGACTCTAACCACCTGAAGTGCATCCTGCTGAACACCCGCTCGGTCCATAGACACGCCACCGAACTCTGGGATTTACTCGACACTACATCACCGGACGTCGCCTTCCTTACTGAAACATGGATGAACGCTTCATCAACACCCGACATCGCCATAGCCATCCCGAACAATTACAAGATTCTCCGAAAAGACCGCACCGTCCAAACAGGAGGAGGCATCGCCATCGTCCATAAGAACACCATCAAAATCACGACCAGCTCCGACGATAACCTTACAACCGCCGAACACCTCCACTTCCAGGTCCACACCAACCCTAGAACCACACTCAGAGGCACCCTCATCTACAGGCCTCCAGGAACCCGTGAACAATTCAGCGAAGACATCACTGACTTCATCAGTCCACATGCCCTCGCCTCCAAGAACTACATTCTATTAGGAGACCTCAACTTCCACCTGGACAAGAAAAACGACAGCAACACCACCACCCTTCTTGACAACCTGGCCAATCTTGGCCTCAAACAACTTGTTGACACTCCCACCCATGTAGCCGGACATACGCTCGACCCAATATTCACCTCCAGCAAACACATCTCCTTCGATCGCACCACAGCTCTCCACTGGACGGACCACAGCTGTGTTCACTTCAGCTACAAAACCACCTCGACCCACAACCCCCCACAACCTATCCCCCGAAGAAAATGGAACAAAATCACCACCGACAAACTCCTCACATCGCTCAACCAAAACCCAAGCGCCCTCTCATCGGACCCAAACCAAGCTGCCATCAAATTCAAACAATTGATCACTCACAGCGCTGACGAATTAGTACCCTTGAAAAACCATCACACAAACAAGACAGCAAAAAGGCCCCCTGATTCAACGATGACCTTAAGAAATCCAAAAAGCTATGCCGCACTCTCTAGAAAACATGGAGAAAAAACTCAACCACCGACAACATGACCACCTTCAAGGCAGCCACCCGCAAACACCACCAATTGATCCGATCCACCAAGAAATCAGCATTCAAGAATCGACTCGACAACAACGCCCATAACAGCAAGGAACTATTCAACATCGTCAAAGAATTCACCAACCCCACCGCAGCCTCAAATGACATCACTCCCTCCCAAGACCTCTGCGATTCGTTATCCTCCTTCTTCTACAACAAAATTGCCAACATACATACCAGCTTCGAAAACAGTTCCAACAAACAATCCTCTCCACCCCCCTCAGAACCTAAACCGGCCTCTAACAACCTCAGCGCCTGGAACCCAATCACCACTGAAGACACCGTCCGCATCATGAATTCCATCCACTCTGGCTCGCCAACCGACCCATGTCCCCACCGCATCTTCAACAAAGCAGACTCCATCATCGCATCCCATCTCCGTGATGTCATCAACTGCTCCTTCATCTCTGCCACCTTCCCAGAAAGCTGGAAACATGCCGAAGTCGGCACCCTCCTGAAGAAGCCCACAGCAGACCCCTCTGAACTTAAAAACTACCGCCCCATATCCCTCCTCCCATTCCCGGCCAAAGTCATTGAGAAAGCCGTCAATAGCCAACTCGCCGCCTCCCTCGATCCCTCTCAGTCCGGCTTTCGAGCCAAGCACAGCATTGAAACCGCCCTCATCGCAGCAACAGACGACATCAGAACACTACTGGACAACGGAGAAACAGTGGCCCTCATTCTACTCGACCTCTCCGCCGCCTTCGACACTGTTTGTCACAGCACACTCATTCAACGCCTCAGCAACATCGGCATAAAAGGAAAAGCCTTGGACTGGATCATCTCGTTCCTAGCTGGAAGAACTCAGAGAGTCCGACTTCCCCCATTCAAATCAGAGTCCACCGAAGTCATCTGTGGTGTACCACAAGGATCATCACTCAGTCCAACCCTCTTCAACGTTTACATGAGTCCACTCACTTCCATCGCGCGTCAACACAACCTTAACATCATCTCCTACGCTGACGACACCCAACGGATCCTTTCCCTCACCAAAGACCCCAACACCGCCAAAACTAATCTTCTCGAAGGCATGAAAGAAGTAGCCGTATGGATGAAAGACAGCCGCCTTAAACGTAACTCAGACAAAACGGAAGTGCTCATCCTAGGATCATCCCCCTCTGCCTGGGACGATTCATGGTGGCCCTCGGATCTGGGCTCAGCACCCATACCCACGGATCACGCACGTAACCTTGGCTTCATCCTAGACTCTTCACTCTCGATGACCAATCAAGTCAACGCCGTCTCATCCTCCTGCTTCAATGTACTTCGTATGCTCAAAAAAATCTTCCATTGGATCCCCGCCGAGACAAGAAAGACTGTCACCCATGCACTGGTTACGATTCGACTAGACTACGGAAACACCCTCTACGCCGGAATTACAGCCAAATTACATCCAAAACACATCAGCGAGACTCATTCTGGACATACCTCGCCAAGATCACATTACCGGCCACCTGAAAGACCTCCACTGGCTTCCCGTCAACAAGAGAATAACATTCCGTCTCCTCACCCACGCACACAAGGCCCTCTATAAACTAGGGCCCGAATGCCTCAACAC
This sequence comes from Lissotriton helveticus, assembly GCF_964261635.1. Classification (NCBI taxonomy): domain Eukaryota; kingdom Metazoa; phylum Chordata; class Amphibia; order Caudata; family Salamandridae; genus Lissotriton; species Lissotriton helveticus. The sequence continues at coordinate 1,450,985,462 of NC_136065.1, forward strand.
TCGACTATCCTTCTACACACCCACCCGCCAACTAAGATCATCGAATCAAGGCCTCGCCGCAGTTCCACGTATCCAAAGATCCACCATGGGAGATAGATCCTTCTCCTACTTGGCGGCCAAGACCTGGAACTCACTCCCCACTCACCTCCGCCTTACACAGAACCACATCTCTTTCAGAAAAGAACTTAAAACCTGGCTATTCGATAAATAATCAACCCCCTCCCCAAGCGCCTTGAGACCCTCTGGGTGAGTAGTGCGCTATATAAATTCTTGTACTTGAACTAGGTGCCCGCAAAGCTAGGGTTCAAAAACTACAGCTAGGCACTTTGCCAAAAAAGGACATTTTTTACTTCTAAATTGAGGTGTGACCATGTTGCGTTTTGCGCCGTTTCCGGTCGCACACACCAGGCCAACCCACACAATTGAGGTACCATTTTTCTCATAAGATTTTGGGGAGCGCGTGTTGAGTCGAAAATTGTGGATCCACGCAGATTCCACAACTTTCCACCACAGAAATATGGGGAAAATATGTTTTTGACAATTTATTAGGTTTGCAAGGGAGTATGGGTAACAGAACCTGGTGGGAGGCAGTCAAGTCACCCCATACTGGATTACCCTGGGTGTCTAGTTTTCAAATATGTATGGGTTTGCTAGGTTTCCCTAGGTGCCGGCAGAGCTAGGGTTCAAAAACTGCAGCTAGGCACTTTACCAAAAAAGGGTAATTTTTCACTGAGAAATTGAGGTGTGACCATGTTGTATTTTGCGCCGTTTCCTGTCGCAGGCATTAGGCCGACCCACACAAGTGAGGCACCATTTTTCTTGTAAGACTTTGGGGAACGCGGGGTGGGAGGAAATTTGTGGATCCACGCAGATTCCAGGACTTTCCACCACGAAGATATGGGAAAAATGTGTTTTTTTGGACAATTTATTAGGTTTGCAATGGATTCTGGGTAACAGAACCTGGTGGGAGGCAGTCAAGTCACCACATCCTGGATTTCCCTGGTTTTATAGTTTTCAAAAATGTATAGGTTTGCTAGGTTTCCGTAAGTGACGGCAGAGCTAGTGTTCAAAAACTACAGCTAGACAATTTGCAAAAAATGTTTACATTTTTATTGTGAAAATGTGGTGTGTTCACATTGGGTTTTGAGCCATTTCCTGTCGTGGGCAGTTTGCCTACTCACACAAGTGAGGTACATTTTTATCGACTTAGGGTAATTCAGATTTGTAAAGCAACTGTTATTACCTATTGATTTTTGATGCATATCTGTCTTTCAAATGCAAGACATTGTGTAAAAAAGAAGTCATTTTGAAAAATTACCTATAATTCTCATGCTAGTTTGAGTATTCCGAATTTCGAAAATGTGCAAATATGTACTATTTCTAAACTCTATATTTTGTACCAGTTTCAGGAATACATAGGTGTCTTTCATACCGATCTTTCCATGTATACATTTTCCCACCATAATTGATATATACCCAGTGCATAATAAAAAGCTATTGCAAAATGCTGCTCAGTTTTTGACTCTGGGTTTATCTGGTTCTTGCTGAACCTACAAGTCCTATATATACCCACAACCAGGAAGGTCCAGTGGATGTAACGGTATATTGCTGTCAAAGTAATGTCATAATTACAAGAAATTACAGGTGAAAATGTTGACACAAAAAGCTATTTTTCGAGTGGCATGTTCTGGGCAATGTTGTTATCAAATAGGAGTCATCGACAGAGTTAGACGTAGCTAAGAATGATTAAAGATATGAGACCAATCATTGCCAGAGGTTCTTGGTAAAAATAAACGGGGTTATTCTATTGAATGCTGAGCCAAATACCAGATATTTTTTAAATGTGATAGTTATAGGGGATCGGGGTGCAGTTAACATCACATGTATGTTTTGAATGCTGTTTTGCATACACACTGGTTAACAAAATAATAATGCCTATTACTTATAGTGACCTCTGATGGAGGGCCCCAGTAGCCCGAAATGCATTGGGTTTTAAATACATAAACACTGCTTTGGATGAACAAATGCGTCTATACGTGTTCTTGAAGAGAGGTACGGATGGGCACATCATGAACTTGAGAAAACTTTGAAAATTGCATCACCCTGCGTGTGGAATAGATTGTATTCAAGTGAAAGATTTCATTTAAATAATGAGTATGTGGAATAAAATGGAGTACAATGATTTGAAAAAGTGAAAAAGTAGTATTGGGCTGTGCTGTTGTGAATCTATCTAGGACCCTAATTAGATATCCCCGATTCATGCCCTTATGTGGTTATAACAAAACATATCCCTATAAAGGCATAAGAATCATGTCCATATTTAGTAATAGCCAATGCAGTCCAAATACGGCAAGGCTACTCCCATAGACTCCTAGAAAGTACAACGCGTTCTTCAAAGAAACCAAGCCTCCAGCAGCCCAGGAAATCCCCCTGCTTTTGTTTTGATTTGAACAAGAACTCCTGGAGTCCAGAAAGAACTGTTAGTTCTTAGTGACGTCTTATGTCCAACCTTACGTCAAACTCGGCACATTACAGGTATAAATATACCAACGTTGCCTCAAGCAAACACACAGTGGTTTGGAGCAGAGCGGCTATCTACTTGCCCGACGCCCAGCTGATGCGAGTGCCGAAGGAAGCCGACCCTCCCATTTGACGCACTGAGAGAGACGCCTTTTTTTCTCCTGCCGAGAAATTCCAGCTCCGGTGTTTCCAGTCACCCTTGCGGTTTGCTAGGAGATCGAGTCCCGAGAGAGAGATACAAGACATCCTTCATTCTAGAACCAAGGTACGGAGCTGATTAAAACCTTGAGAGAATTCTTTATTCAGATTCTTGGCAAAAACCAACTTAACTTAAACTGCAACTTACTTACTCCTTCCCACGTAATAGGCTTAGGTCAGGTAGGCTTATCTTAGAAGCACCAGTTGAGTACGTTAGTCAATGTTTTTATGTATGTATATATTTTATCCATTTTAAGTATCATATGGATCAGAAAGCATATAAATGCTTTTACAGTATTATTTCATAATACTCCTTTTACTGTACGCACTTTACTTCATGATAAGTATTGCATTTGTGGCAATTCATTTCTCTTGCATGAGAAAGAAGACTGCTCAATAAATAACACCTTTTATTGAAAACGCCCATCTCTCTATTTCTCTGCACTCCTGGTGAAATTAAGCATGCACGATTGAGTGAAATAGCTGTCTATTGTTTTCACACGACTCTAGAGATATACTCTTTATTCTGAGGGAGCAAAGTTGTCATGTTTATGCGGTTGTCAGAAACTAATCCCTTCTTGTCTAATCAGGAAAAGTTAACTCCTTCCTGAACATTCGAGAACGTTTCTAGTGACCTCTGAGCTAGCTGGCAAACCTAATTAAGTCTAATATAGTCAGTAGAGACCTAGGTGACCTCAGTCCTACGTCTAAACTGCTGTTTATGTTATTCCAATGCGCAGAGCCTATTGGGAATATAGGATCTACACTACATGGGGCCCAACTTTTGGTAAGGCGATAATCTAACGCAAGACATTAGAGTAACTCAGTCATGCTTTTCACACAGACACCTTTTTCCCGTAAAAACTCCAAAAGACGTCTGGAGTGGGTAAAAGGTTAATATCCGCCGGAACTTAGTAGGAAGAGATTCCTATGTATTAGTTTTTGGTTCAGTCAACGTTGAAGGATACAGTGTTCCAAAATATTGTGCACCTAATCTTTGTTTCCTTGAAACTTGATCTGCAACAAAACTTTCTGTCAGTAAAATGGGAGAAAGTGAAGACGAAAGGGAGAGAGCTAGAACAGCAGCTCAACTTTTAACGGAAGAAACAAGTGTCCAAAATGAAGACCCGAATGTTATAATCATTCCGGTTAATGTAAGAAGAACTATAACTCTTAAACTTATAGAAAATGGACTATCATCGAGAGGTGGTACAGTCATATTTGTGGTAGAGGCCCATGAATATCGGCAGACAGAGGTATTCTATTCCTGGATACATTTTCCAGCAGCACACGCTGTAACACAAGACTTCCACTATTACAAAATAGAGGAACCTCCGGATGAAAACGATCCTTTCGAGGATGTTGAAATTCCACTAACATACCAAGAGCACCTGCTCTGGTTTAATGGCACCCTAAAACATCAAAGTCACATTACTAGGCTCGGTCCACTAGGTAGACCAGGAGCCACGTGGCCGGTTCTTGCCAGCTACACACCACATCCCGACATTGAAAAAATGTCAGACCGGAAACTTTTAGCTCAGCTAAAACTACTTATTAAAATAGATAGACAATTAGTCCAATATGTCATGCGGACTTCAACAGTCCAACCAGCAATAAATATTCCACAGCACACACCTCACCAGGGGAACACAAATAAAATCACACCACAGAATATACAATCAGCCATTGGCAAAATACCCGCAAAACGGGAACAAATTCCGTTCTGGTTAGCACAAAAAATCACTCAAATAGAGGCAGTATTTCCTGATACTACACCTCATGAGAAACACAGAATTCTGACTATCTGCCTTCCAATGGGGATTGCACCACATGTGGAGGACTGTGACACTTGGGGCACCGTCTTTGCTTTGATTTACACAAAAACACATGGTGTTCCGTCTATAGCTCTTATACCAGACGTACTAAGACAGATTCAAAATGAATACGGTCCAGAACCTGCTTGAACTCTAGGTATGAAATTACTGAAAGACTTCAAGCAGGTCTCGGCTATATTATTAGCCAACATAAAAGGAGAAGCAGCATCTGTGGCGATCTGCCAGAAATTGAAAGAAACAGATATAGCAGAACACCCTTTTGAACTTGCCAGAATCATAGAAAAATCCTATGAATAGGTAGATATAGTTTGGGCGGGAAACCACTAAAACCACAACTAATTGAAAATCCTGAAAAAATCTTTATTAAAAATAATCTCAACACTCCAAAAAAGAGTTGGGAGGGTAATAAACAATCCACTCCCAAAGAAAAACGTTTTCAGTCCAGAGGAAGGTCTCCTCGGCGGAGAGATAGATCTCCAGAAAGATGAAGCAAGTCTCCTCAAAGGGAGCCCCCTGAGAAAAGATACAACCTTTGAGATAGGGATAAATTAAGAAAACCTGACAGATATCAAGATATTGATACACGTCCCTCTCGATCTTTTCAGAACTTCTCACAGAAACCGGAAAGAAGAGGACGGTCAGAACACAAAGAAGAGCACGTCAAGTCCAAAGACAAGGAACCTGCTCATCAAAGTAAAAAATTACAATTTCCAAAAAAGAAGGTAGCCAGTATTAAAATAAAACATGCCGAGGATTCTGAGGACACAACTGAAAAACGGAGAGTGGGCCCAGACAATGCTAGACAGCGCAGCAGAAGTAACCATAGTTCGCAAGATCCTGATGAATCTTCTGGAGACAGTGGACACGAATGAATACATTCAGGTGAAAACTGCAGACACCAGAGTTAGCAAACCCCATAAATTATACAAAATGACATTGCGTATAGAGGGGGACAAAACTAGGAAAATAAAGGGTCTCTTTTGGGATAACCTTTCGTAAGGCTATGACATCCTGTTAGCAGAAAAAGACTGGCCACCAGAGTTTGTCAGGGAGTGCCCTCATGGCGAAGAAATGATTATGCCTTCCTTCTGAAATCATATTCCAATTCATAAAAAATACACATTTTCTAGAAAATGGGCAGTGGCTAAAGCTCCTGCATTATATAAAAATCATATAGGATGGGATGAGGATTCTCATCCCCAAAAAATCCAGTTAAAAAGTCAACCTACTGCACAAAGGCAGTACCCAGTTAAACAACAAGCTAAAAAGCAAGTCAGGGAGATCTTAGATCAACTTGAATATCAGAGGGTGATTGAAACATGCACCTCACAAATGAACAATCCTTTGTTTGCTGTCTCCAAGCCAGATGATTCATATCATCTAGTTTTGGACTACAGACACTTAAACTCCTGCTGCAAGACATTTGCAGTACAAAACTCACACAGTGCAGCACTAATGAATAACATCGTGCGCAAAAAATATAAAACGACATTAGATATCTCTAATGGCTTCTTTTGTCAAAACATTGCAACTGAAAGCAGGTATTTGACCGCTTTCTCAACAATGGGGTCGCAAAAACAATTCTGTCGACTCCCACAGGGATTCAAGAACAGCCCAGGATTATTCTCAGCAAGAGTAACAGAGTTACTACAAATATATGATGATGAGGCATTATCTTATGTCGATGACATCTATCTCACAGATGATGACCTGGAGACACACTTGAAAAGAGTGAACACCATAATACTTGGGTTCGCAGCTGAAGGGTACAAATTCAACTTTAAAAAGTCACGAATTGCTCATCTAACTGTCCTGTTTTTAGGACATGAATTAACAAGTGAAGGCAAAAGCCTAGCAGACAACTTCTTAGAGAAGTGTGCTGTACTCCAAGCACCAAAAACGCTGAAGAACTTACAATCAATACTAGGGTTCCTGAATTTCGGAGAACATACATTCTAAATTATGCAGAGAGGGTTAAACCCCTCTACGAATTAATAAAACCTGATTTCAAACAAATGAATTGGACTCAGAAACACACAGAAATTTTAAGATCATTACAAACAGACATGTTAACTAAAACAAAACTGCAAACACGCGCAAACGAACGCAACCTTGTAATCCGAGTCATCCCAGGAAGATGCGGATTCACGTACCTAACCTCTAACGAGGGAGAAACGGTACCAATAGCTTATAAATCACACTTGTACACACAAGCTGAAATGAAATTCAGTTCGACTGAAAAAATTCTAACTGCGGCTCAAACTGCTGTAGCAAAAGAAAGAGCCCTAATCCAAGGGAGAAATATATCTGTTTTAACAGCAGAATCAGCCCTTGAGGCAGTAACAAGTCCACGCAATGCGAATGCTGTGGCATTAGATCCAAAATGGATACAATGGGAAAATACTCTTGCTGCAGAAGACGTGAAACACGCCTTTGACCCGAAAATGAAAAAACTAGAAAATCTAGAATACGAACAAGAATATCCTCTGTCAATCGAAATTCTGCCTCTAGAACAGTACACCTCTGTTCTCTACATGGACAGATTTGCACAACACTATGATGTGGATAAAAAATCCTACAATGCGGCGTGCACGATTGTTAAAGGTCGCTGGCGCTTTGGTAAATTCAGACCGATAATCACCAAAACTGAATCACTCAGAAACTGTACAGCTCAGCGAGCTGAAATAAGACCTTTAAAGATGGCTCTTGAAAATGCCGATCGCGAATTCCCGACACTAATAGTGTGTGATTCGCATTACTGCGTCCGATCTTACAATAAGAGCATGCAGACCTGGATTCAAAACGGTTACAAAGATGACACAGGTGCCAAAATAAAGCATAAAAAGCTCTGGGAACAAGTAGTTCTTTTACAGAAAGAACTACGAAAGACTCACGTGATACATACACTGAGTCATCAACGTGATGGCGTTCACGTTGCAGGGAATTCATTGGCTAACTGAGCCACAGCGGCAGCGGTTCAACCGGCTTCCGTAGTCACAAAAAAGCGTACTAAAAAACAAATAGACGGTGAAACGCTACTAGCAGTAAAAGCCTCAATGAAAGGCAACTATGCAGCGTTACCTCTAAATTATCTACTCGGAAATAAATACATAATTGATGCAAACTCTGTTCCTTTTGCTCAACCCCTGGAGTGGGGGATATAGTAATTCCAAACACGAACCGGAGGGCTTACTTGATTCAAAAAGCACACATGGGACAGGGTCTGAGGCACCAAGAGATCTTGACAGCTGTAATAGAATTACAATCACAATACTGGTGGCCAGGGATGTGCGTGCAAATTTACAACTTTGCAACTAATTGTCAGAACTGCAATAGAGATTGCAGTGGGGAACTGAATGAGACACCAGCCCAGATACCTTTATTAGAAAGCATCAGGCTATCTATACGCAAAAATCCAGAAGGAAAAAGGCGGTCCCATAATTATTAAGACGAAATTCACTTAAGATGTAGCTCAGCTGATGCCAGAACTGTTATAAAAGATTTGCGAGTATTTATCAGCACATACGCAATTGGCATGGTACATTCTGACCAGGGTCCTGCGTTTAGCTCTGGAGCTTACAAAGAGGCCATGGCCAGCATGGGCATTGCATTGCGGTACTCTTCTCCCTTCCATCCTGAGGGAAATGCGGTAGTTGAAGGAAAAAGCCGTGACATAAAGCAATCTATAACGGCGAGGGTATTAGGTTCGGGTGATGGGTGGGTCAAACATTTAACAAGTGTCCAACATAGTCTTAACAATCTGCCAAGAAATTCTCTAAAAGGTATCACTCCATACGAACTATTGTTCGGTACTAGAATGAAAATCCAGGACTTAGATTGTCAGACTTCAGTGGTGAAAGAAAAAGCCTTTGATATCAAAGATCGGTTGGCTGTTTTACAGGACTTAAATGAAACAAGAAGAAGTCTAAGTAACATAAAGTTAAAGCCAACAGCCACTGAAGAAAAACCACCTGTCCCAGCAAGACCTGTCTGGATTCCAAAGATTGGGGATCTAGTCAGAGAGAAGATCGCGGTGAAGAAGGAATTTGGGCCTTCTTACAGAAAAGCAGCACCTGTCTTAGCTGTCAGCGGAACAAGATCAGTCGTACTACCGCCCCTTGCTGGTAAAAAGGGTTCAGAAAACTATGAAGAAATGTACTGTTATAATCATTATGGTCATCACTATTTGCATAAATCTGCTAATCCTAGAAATGTTTTTAATTATAACCAATGGGAACGTTGTCCAACACCGCCAAAACGATACAAAAGGGGATGATGGACGGAGCGTTTGAACAAATCAAACACTCACCCCCAGTCAACTGATCTGGGTTTAATCCATCACCATTCTTTAGTTCACTCAGCCACCCCAGTTCAGACATGGCTATATGCAAATCAGTCTGACCCTGTGCCTCGTGGGAACAGTCAATCAATCAATCAATCAATGACACTTGTAAAGCGCGCTACATACCCGTAGGGTCTCAAGGCGCTGGGGGGGGGGGGGGGTGCCGCTACTGCTCGAACAGCCAGGTCTTCAGCTTCCTCCTGAAGGAGAGGTTGTCTTGGGTCAGGCGCAGGTCGGTCGGGAGGGAGTTCCAGGTCTTGGCAGCCAGGTAGGAGAAGGACCTTCCTCCTGTAGTCGCTCTTCGGATGCGGGGGACGGCGGCGAGGGCGTGGTTGGCTGATCGGAGGTGGCGTTTGGGAGCGTAGAAGTTGACTCGGCTGTTGAGGTAGCTCGGGCCTTGGTCGTGTAGGGCTTTGTGTGCGTGGGTGAGGAGGCGGAAGGTGATTCTTTTGCTGACGGGGAGCCAGTGAAGGTCTCTGAGATGTCCGGAGATGTGACTGGTTCGTGGGATGTCGAGGATGAGTCTGGCTGAGGCGTTCTGGATCCGCTGGAGTCTCTTCTGGAGCTTGGCGGTGGTACCGGCGTAGAGGGCGTTGCCGTAGTCCAGTCGGCTGGTGACGAGGGCCTGGGTGACGGTCCTCCTGGTCTCGGTGGGGATCCACCAGAAGATCTTCCGTAGCATGCGTAGGGTGTTGAAGCACGCCGAGGAGACGTTGTTGACTTGCCTGGTCATGGAGAGGGAGGAGTCCAGGATGAAGCCCAGGTTGCGTGCATGGTCTGTTGGTTTGGGTGCGGAGCCCAGGGCGGGAGGCCACCAGGAGTCGTCCCAGGCGGAGGGTGAGGGTCCCAGGATGAGGACCTCCGTCTTGTCCGAGTTCAGTTTTAGGCGGCTGGTCGTCATCCACTTGGCTACCTCCTTCATCCCTTCGTGCAGGTTGGCTCTGGCGGCGGCGGGGTCGTTGGTCAGGGAGAGGATCAGCTGGGTGTCGTCGGCGTAGGAGATTATGCTGAGGTTGTGTTTGCGTACGATGGCCGCGAGGGGGCTCATGTAGACGTTGAAGAGGGTGGGGCTCAGAGATGATCCTTGAGGGACGCCGCAGATGACTTCGGAGGCCTCTGACTTGTACGGTGGTAGGCGGACTCTCTGTGTTCTTCCGTCGAGGAAGGAGATGATCCATTCCAGCGCCTTGTCCTGGATTCCGATGTTGCTGAGGCGCCGTACTAGGGTGCGGTGGCAGACCGTGTCGAATGCCGCGGAGAGGTCTAGGAGGATGAGGGCCGCTGTTTCTCCATTGTCCATCAGGGCTCGGATGTCATCGGTGGCGGCGATGAGGGCGGTCTCGGTGCTGTGATTGGCTCGGAAGCCGGACTGTGAGGGGTCGAGGGATCCGTTCGTCTCGAGGAAGGCGGCCATCTGCTTGTTGACGGTCTTCTCGATGACTTTGGCTGGAAACGGGAGGAGCGAGATGGGGCGGTAGTTCTTGAGGTCGGTGGGGTCCGCTGTTGGTTTCTTGAGTAGAGCGCTGAGTTCGGCGTGTTTCCAGCTCTCAGGGAAGATGGTGGTGTCGAAGGATGTGTTGATGATGTCTCGCAGGTGGGGTGCGATGACAGCGTCGGCCTTGTTGAAGACGTGGTGAGGGCAGGGGTCGGTCGGAGATCCGGAGTGGATGGAGTTCATCGTGCAGATGGTGTCTTCGGTGCTGATCGGGGTCCAGGCATGGAGGGTGGTAGTGGGGGGGTGGTTGTTCGGTCATGGTGTGCGTTGGTTGGTTGTTGAAGCTGTTGTGTAAGTCCGCGATCTTGTTGTGGAAGTATGAGGCGAGGGAGTTGCAGAGGTCTTGCGATGGGGTGATGTCGTTGTTTCCTGCGCTGGGGTTGGAGAGCTCTTTCACGATGTTGAAGAGTTCCTTGCTGTTGTGTGCGTTGTTGTCCAGCCTGTCCTTGAATGCTGTTTTCTTGGCGGCGCGGATCAGCTGGTGGTGTTTCCGGGTGGCAAGCTTGAAGGAGGTCCTGTTGTCCGGTGTCGGATCCCTTCTCCAGACTTTCTCGAGGGCTCGGCAGTTCTTCTTGGAGCTCTTGAGTTCGTCGGTGAACCAAGGGGCCTTCTTGCTGCCGGGTCTGCTGGGCGGGGTCCTCAGTGGGGCGAGTTCGTCCGCGCAGTTGCTGATCCACTTCGTGAGGTTGTCGGCGGCCTGGCTGGGGTCTGCTGAGCTGGCAGGAGGGTGCTGGCTCAGGGAGGTGGCGAGCTGGTCTGCTGTGATCTTGTTCCAGCTTCTGCGGGCGGCCTGTTGTTGGTGGTGGTGGGTCGTCGTTCTCTTGAAGGTGAAGTGGACGCAGCTGTGGTCCGTCCATTGAAGTTCTGTGGCGTGGCTGAAGTCGATGTCTGTGCTGGAGGAGAAGACTGCGTCGAGTGTGTGTCCGGCGAGGTGGGTGGGGGTGGACACCAGTTGCTTGAGTCCCAGGTTGGCGAGGTTGTCGAGCAGGGTGCTGGTGTTGCGGTCGTTGTTGTTCTCCAGATGGAAGTTGAGGTCTCCCAGGAGGATGTAGTCAGCGGAGGGGAGGGCATGCGGGCTGACGAAGTCGGCGATGTCCTCGCTGAATTGTGTGCGTGGTCCAGGGGGTCGGTAGATCAGGGTGCCTCTGAGGGTGGTGTTCGGGTTGGTGTGGATCTGGAAATGCAGGTGTTCGGCGCTGGTCAGGGTGTTGTCGGTGCTGGTCGTGAGATGGATGGTGTTCCTGTGGATGATGGCGATGCCTCCTCCCATCTGGTTGGCGTTTCGGTCCCTCCGGACGATCTTGTAGCCCTCTGGGATGGCGATGGCGATGTCGGGCGCTGAGGAGGCGTTCATCCAGGTCTCCGTGAGGAAGGCAACGTCAGGGGCTGTGGCGTCTAGGAGGTTCCAGAGTTCGATGGCGTGTCTGTGGACGGAGCGGGTGTTGAGCAGGATGCACTTGAGGTGGGTGCTGCTGGTGTTCGACTTGGCGGGTGCTGGTGCGAGGCTGGTCCGGATGCAGGAGAACTTGCAGGCGTGGCAGCTGAAAGGTCCGTGGGTACGTCGTGGAGTGGCTTGATGGCATTCTGGGAGTCGGCCGGTGTTGAGAGCGGTGAGGGTGGCGGCGGAGTACGTCAGGCGGGTCGGTCGGGCTCTTCGGGGGCCAGGGGTCCTGGCACTGGGCGCGGTCCAGGCGCGGACGGGCGCAGACGGGCTTACCTTCGGCGCTCCTTCGGCGCACAATCGGCGCACCCGCTGCGCGTGACCGCTGCGCGTTCGCACGGTCGCCATATAAGGCGAAGTGCGCGGGTGGGCGGAGCAGCTGGGAGGCGGGAGCGGGGAGGGAAACAGAAGAGAAAAGGGGCGGGGCTAATGGCGGTGGCGGGAGCGGGAGCGGAGGGCGGCGAGGTAGGCGGGGAAGCAGGAAGGAGACAGGCACAATGTACAGAGGAGTTCAAAACACGACGAGAAAACGGCACATACAAAAAACAGGCAACAATTCAAGTCAAAAACGGGGGAAAAAACAGTAAGCACACGATCTTGGGCACAGGAAGAAACAAGCACAAATTACTGACAAAAACGGGCGAAAACCAAAGGAGAGCGCTCAGGGCGGCAGCGAGGCCGGCGCTGAGGCAGAGGCAGGCACTGGGGGCACATGCTGCAGCTGGTGGCCGTGCGGCGCGGGGGTGTCCCACAAGTTCATAATCCTCATCAGCCAGGCTATCTTGAATCCAGTGGCCAAGTGAACAAGGGACTCACGTCTGAGCATACCCTGCCGGTCCCAGGATGCTTGTTTCCGGTCCAGGGAAGACATGGCTTGGCAGTTCGGGCTGGACTGTTCCCATGAGGCACAGGGTCAGACTGATTTGCATATAGCCATGTCTGAACTGGGGTGGCTGAGTGAACTAAAGAATGGTGATGGATTAAACCCAGATCAGTTGACTGAGGGTGAGTGTTTGATTTGTTCAAACGCTCCGTCCATCATCCCCTTTTGTATCGCTTTGTTCGCCCTAAGTGTAGCAGGGTATGCTCAGACGTGAGTCCCTTGTTCACTTGGCCACTGGATTCAAGATAGCCTGGCTGATGAGGATTATGAATCCGAAACCGGTCCCAGGATGCTTGTTTCCGGTCCAGGGAAGACATGGCTTGGCAGTTCGGGCTGGACTGTACCCATGAGGCACAGGGTCAGACTGATTTGCATATAGCCATGTCTGAACTGGGGTGGCTGAGTGAACTAAAGAATGGTGATGGATTAAACCCAGATCAGTTGACTGAGGGTGAGTGTTTGATTTGTTCAAACGCTCCGTCCATCATCCCCTTTTGTATCGCTTTGTTCGCCCTAAGTGTAGCAGGGTATGCTCAGACGTGAGTCCCTTGTTCACTTGGCCACTGGATTCAAGATAGCCTGGCTGATGAGGATTATGAATACGAAACCGGTCCCAGGATGCTTGTTTCCGGTCCAGGGAAGACATGGCTTGGCAGTTCGGGCTGGACTGTTCCCATGAGGCACAGGGTCAGACTGATTTGCATATAGCCATGTCTGAACTGGGGTGGCTGAGTGAACTAAAGAATGGTGATGGATTAAACCCAGATCAGTTGACTGAGGGTGAGTGTTTGATTTGTTCAAACGCTCCGTCCATCATCCCCGTTTGTATCGCTTTGTTCGCCCTAAGTGTAGCAGGGTATGCTCAGATGTGAGTCCCTTTTTCACTTGGCCACTGGATTCAAGATAGCCTGGCTGATGAGGATTATGAATCCGAAACCGGTCCCAGGATGCTTGTTTCCGGTCCAGGGAAGACATGGCTTGGCAGTTCGGGCTGGACTGTTCCCATGAGGCACAGGGTCAGACTGATTTGCATATAGCCATGTCTGAACTGGGGTGGCTGAGTGAACTAAAGAATGGTGATGGATTAAACCCAGATCAGTTGACTGAGGGTGAGTGTTTGATTTGTTCAAACGCTCCGTCCATCATCCCCTTTTGTATGGCTTTGTTCGCCCTAAGTGTAGCAGGGTATGCTCAGACGTGAGTCCCATGTTCACTTGGCCACTGGATTCAAGATAGCCTGGCTGATGAGGATTATGAATCCGAAACCGGTCCCAGGACGCTTGTTTCCGGTCCAGGGAAGACATGGCTTGGCAGTTCGGGCTGGACTGCTCTCACGAGGCACAGGGTCAGACTGATTTGCATATAGCCATGTCTGAACTGGGGTGGCTGAGTGAACTAAAGAATGGTGATGGATTAAACCCAGATCAGTTGACTGAGGGTGAGTGTTTGATTTGTTCAAACGCTCCGTCCATCATCCCCTTTTGTATCGCTTTGTTTCAACACCGCCAAAAGGCAGCTCGAAAACTTTTTAAGAGAAATTCCCATACTTCTCAGGGTTTAACACAACTGATCCAGAAACGTTTTATTTCAAAATGTTAAATAAGACAGGAATGAAAACAATGTTGACAAACACTAAATTGATTTATTCTGAAACATTTTAAGAAAAAATGATTACATTTGGTTTTGTATTTTGGAAAAACAATATTGAAACAAAAACCATCTGGGGTACCAAAGACTTGCAGGTAGAAGGTCTAGAAGCATTATTTTAATGAATGAATGAATGAAAAAGACATTTGTACAGCGCACGTACACCAGCGGTTTCTTGGCGCTTTGGGACTAACTGAGACTAACAGCAGAGCATGAGGATTTTAATCAAAGGCCTGTGCAAACAGCCACGTCTTCAGGGCTCTCCTGAACACCGGATAGGAGGTAATGTGACGCAAGTCGGACGGAAAGGAGTTCCACAGGCGAGGGGCTTGTGATGCAAATCTGAGGCCCCCAAGCCTTTTGCGGTTGAACGTGCAGGTGGAGAGAAGATTGAGTCCAGCCGACCGAAGCGTTCGAGAGGGGGCATATCGATGGAGCAGAGCACCTATGAAGGAGGGTCCTTGATTAGCGAGGGCTAGGTACGTGGTGCAGCCAACTTTAAAGAGACTGCGCTGGACTACTGGGAGCCAATGCAGGCTTTTCAGTAGCAGTTTCACAGAGCAGGACTTAGGTTGAAGAAAGATCAGTCTGGCGGCCTGGTTTTGGGCGAGTTGGAGTTGGTGGGATTGGTAGAGGGGAATCCCGATGTAGAGGAAATTCGCATAATCAATGTGGGAAACCACCAAGCCCAGTACGATGTGGACCAGGGCATCGTGGGTAAGAAATCTGCTGATCTTCCTGATGCGACGCAGGTGGAAAATGCAAGCCGACATCACAGATTTAAATTGGTGTTTCATGGACAGATCATTACTGATGGTTACTCCCAGACTCTTGACCGAGCTTGCCGGACAGGGGGCTCCGTCCAGCGTGGGCGGCCAGAAGCTGGGATTCCATGGATTATTTGGGGGACCAGTGAGCACCAGCTCAGTCTTGTCTGGGTTGAGTTTCAACTGGTTAGCATTCATCCAGCTGCAGATGAACAACATCTTGCTCTGAAAATGTTCTATAAAGGATGGGGAGGAGTCAATGTTGAAGATGAGTTGCATGTCATCTGCATAATTGAAAATGACCACTGGTTTCTCACTAAGTTTGGCAATCAGCGGGAGGATGTAGAGATTAAATAGCAGGGGGGAAAGGGAAGAGCCCTGGGGGACCCCACAAGTAAGGTCCTTCACCTCGGACATGAAAGAACCAAGACGAACTGCTTGCTTGCGATCTTGGAGGAATGAGGTAAGCCCCTGATGCCGGCATTCTCGATCCGCTAAATGAGGATGGAATAATCAACGGTATCGAATGCCGCCAACAAATCAAGGAGCACCAGGGCCTGGGAGATGTTCTGATCCGCTCCCTTCCTGAGTTCATCGTGAACTGCTACCATGACCGACTCAGTAGAGTGCTGAGGTCTGAATCCTGCCTGGTGCTGATCAAGGCACCCAGAGTTTTCCGATGAAGGAGCCCAGGCAGCTGGCGATATGAGCCTCCAGCAGCTTGCCTAGGAAAGGAAGAAGGGATATCGGCCGGAAGTTACTGAGGGTGGTCGGGTCCGCCCCTGGTTTTTTCAGTATGGGTGTGATAATGGCTGATTTAAAAGAGCTGGGAACCATACCCTGGCTGAGGGAGTTGTTAAACAGGGCGAGGGGGGCCTCAGGGAGGTCAAGAAAAACTTTCCGAGCAACATGGGCTGGGCAGCTGTCGGAAGGCGAACCAGAGCGGACTGTACAGAGGAGCGGAGGAAGTGTGTCAGTGGTGATTGGGGGGAAATTCAACAGTGAAAAAGGATTGATTAGGGGGCTGCCTATGTTGAGTCCCGGGTCAGGGCTCGGGATACTCGCTTTGATAAGGTCAATCTTCTCAACAAAGTAGTTGTTGAGGGAGTCACAAAGAGTCTGGGAGAGCAGGGGGGGGGCATCGTGATCCGGTCAGGTTTTGCTAGCTCGTTGATGATCGTGAAAATCTCCCTCGATTTATTTGAGGAGTTAAGAATTTTCTGCGAGAAGTATTCTGTTTTGGAACCAAGAATGGCGGCCTTGTATTCTTTCAATGCAGTCAAGAAGATCAACTTCTTATCAGGGCAGTAGCGAGCCCTCCACTTGCGCTCTGTTTGGCGTAGTGCAAGTTTCATATTGGAGAGATCACTAGTGAACCAACGCTGGGCGTCATGGGGGCGTTTAGTCCTGAGTTTCCTTAGAGGGGCAAAAGTGTCCCGGGCGTCTGCCAGCCAGTTGTGAACTTTCTCTGCCTGAATGTTGACAGGTAGAGGTAGACCATCCTCCCCAATCAGATGAGGGGTCGTGGTGGCAAGTGTGAGACAGAGTAGAGGGAGGTCGACTTGGTCCCAATTATGAGTTGGTGGATGGTTACAGGGCCGTGTTGTCACAATAGAGGACATAGGGACCGTGAAAGAGATGGCGAAATGGTCCGACCAAGCGCATAGGGAGATCTGGACATCAAAGATGTCCAGATTCAATTACCAAATTTGGTCAAGAGTATGACCCTTAACATGGGTAGGAGCGTAAATGAACTGAGAGAAGTTGAGACCGACTAACAGGACAGTGAACTCCCTAGAGTGGGCACTGTCGTGCAGGGCATTGGGCCAGAAGTTTAGAGCCGGCATGATCCCAGAACAGATAATATTCCTGAATGACACCATTCAGCAAACAACCTGTCTTGGTTTAGCCAAGATAAAAGAGTTAAACAAACCGTCTATTCCAAAGCCCACACCTGATAGTAATAGCACTACAGATGTGGAGATAGACGTATCCCATATTTTACACCAAAATAGAACAAATCCTGATTGGAAAAAATGGTTGATCTGGCCCACAGACACAAATAACTGTCAAGATAGATTCCTGAACAAAATACAGGGGTTCAAACAGACCAGGCCAGACCCAAGATATTCCCAGAGACACCATCCAGGGATAGTTACAACATACAGTGTAGGGAAACTATGCCTTGAGTGGCTACAGAAATCCACACTGGCTGAAATTAAGCAACAATTGACTTTACTTAAAGAAGGTGCTGTCTTGCGAGATTTCTTACTGGGACCTCGCAAACAGCGTCAAAAACGTTTCATATACGCCGGTATATACGCTGCTTACAACGAAGCTTGAAAAGTAACACAAATTGAAACTGCAGAAAAGATACAAAAAATTGATCGTATTCATTTGGAAAAATCACTTTCTGTAGTGGACAATGGGTTAACGACTCTGTCCTCCAGAATATATTCACTGGACAGCATTGTATCCTCTGCTATTGATATAATAGAGCAGGACTTACTAATGTTACAACATGGTCAGTCCCAATTGCGTTCTATTGTACAGCTAGGCTGGACGTGACAAAATCTGCGTTCAGGCTACGTGCCATGGCGTCTAATCAACATAACGTCATTATTTTCTATCTTTAACCTTACTGATAAACAAATCAGTTTGGCACAAAAAGGAGCAGACTATACGATTCTGAGCATTGAAAAACTTGAGAGATTACCATTGACAATGTCAGAGAGACCTGTCATTGAATGGATAATACACGGAACAATTACAATTCCGATAACAACTTTCCAGTTTAAGTATTGCCAAAAATATATACCAGCAGGCCTGTATGAAAGGTTGGGTAAAGGATACATCAAGTCAACCTGGAATTTACCTTATACACACAAATGTTATAGTGAAGGGAAAAAGGAGGTATTTCTTAGTGGTAACAATTGTAAAAAATCATTAAGCGGTACACTTCTGTGTCAAGGTATTAACTTGCATGGAGCCTGCGAAGGTTCATCAAATAACCTTTCATGTCACCTGCATGGCACTCCTGCAACACAGATAGAGCCATTTTTCAGACAGCTTTCCAACGGAAGTTATGTTCTAATAAGTGACCACAGCTGTTGTGGCATGGTGCCAGGAAAAGCCTATCTCGTGAGCGTTACTTCCATGGTCACTTGCTGTATGCAAGTATTGTATCCAAACAGCAATCCAGACATGGAGGCAGCAATATGGCCTTCTTTGAATATCTCTTCTATTCGAATTGATACTTTAAGCAGAATGAAGTCTATTCTTTTACAGACAACTGTGCCTTTAACCTCGTCCAAAGAGACGTATGATCTGCAAGTTGCAAGGACAGCGGCAGAGATACATACCCTATTATCAACAAATTGCCCGGTGAAATTTTGTAGAAATGTTAGGTCAAATTTTAAACATGTCTGATACCAGTGGCATCGCACATGTATTTAAGACAATTTTTTCGGGACTGTTAGCACCCTTTGAAACAGCTCTGGGCATTTTCCCGAATTTTGTGCATTCTTTATTCGGCGGCCTGCCTCTTCTTTTGGGACTCGTAGCAGGAATTTAATTTTTGATCCTTCTGCTCTGATATGGCAAGCCAAGCCACAGACAAAACTCCAGCTACAATGGAAGAAACGATCCTAGCAATACGCTACCGAGAACAAATCACTAAAGTCCTCGGCTTTGCCCGGCTAAGAGCTGAGTACTACCTGGTTTCTTACATTCAGACCAATCTGGCAAGATTGCATCTTACCTGTGCTTCGATGTCTGCTATGCGGAGAAGAATGCGTGTTGGACGTCTGTCTTCAACTACCATCAGCAGTACCAATGGATATCGATACTTTGCTCGGTCCGGTAACGACTCATGCAATGTGTTGTCCCCAGCGGCTACCTATTCTGATGACGGCATTCGTTGAGATTTCACCATTACGAGTAGGTGGCGGTGAAGTACGAGATGAAAGCAGCACCACACAGGTACAACCTTCTGTGAGCATTGCTGATCCAAACATCGATGATGGCAATCATTCTCACATATGCACAATTTCAGCTTTTTCGAACTTGGTCGAACTTTCACCTGATGTTGTAGACCAATTTTTCGCAAGCCTGTCTGATATGATGTACTCTCCTGACAACGAGAATAACTTTTAAAACAATGAGCACACAGCGTTCCCTGAACTCTGACTCGGCCTTCAGTTTTTGATAACCAAAACTACTGAAAACAATTAGAACTATTTTTTCCCCTGAAAGCGAAATTATTTTTTCCACTTCCAAAATATTTACCTTTTTCTGGCACATGGTACTCTGCTTAAAGTAGAACTATTCTTAGCGAACAGAGCTTCTATTTTTAGAGACACTAGAGACAATATTTTACCTCAGCCTCTAGCACATGTATAGTATTGTATAAATATGTGATGAAATGGTCTCGACCTTCTTTTCTGTATTAAGAGCCATTTCATAATTATAATTTTCGTAATTCATTCAGCCAATATTTATATATGCATTTCCTGAATGATAACACTGCTTGAAAAACGTACAGTATGAATACTCATTTTCGTGTATATACCATAAACCATTTCAAATGCATTTTATGTATTTTGGGGTGGGTTGGAAAACACATGCATTGTTATATGTTTAGTAGTGCTTAGTATTTAGTAATGATGGACATTAATACGTGGAGTGGGTATTGTGAATCTATCTAGGACCCTAATTAGATATCCCCGATTCATGCCCTTATGTGGTTATAACAAACCATATCCTTATAAAGTCATAAGTATCATGTCCATATTTAGTAATAGCCAATGCAGTCCAAATACGGCAAGGCTACTCCCATAGACTCCTAGAAAGTACAACACGTTCTCCAGCAGCCCGGGAAATCCCCCTGCTTTGTTTTGATTTGAACAAGAACTCCTGGAGTCCAGAAAGAACTGTTAGTTCTTAGTGACGTCTTATGCCCAACCTTACGTCAAACTCGGCACCTTTCAGGTATAAATATACCAACGTTGCCTTTAGCAAACACACGGTGGTTTGGAGCTGAGCGGCTATCTACTTGCCCGACGCCCAGCTGATGCGAGTGCCGAAGGAAGCCGACCCTCCCATTTGACGCACTGAGAGAGACGCTGTCTTTTCTCCAGCCGAGAAATTCCAGCTCCGGTGTTTCCAGTCACCCTTGCGGGTTGCTACGAGATCGAGTCCCGAGAGAGAGATACAAGACCTCCTTCATTCTAGAACCAAGGTACGGAGCTGATTAAAACCTTGAGAGAATTCTTGATTCAGATTCTTGGCAAAAACTAACTTAACTTAAACTGCAACTTACTTACTCCTTCCCACGTAATAGGCTTAGGTCAGATACACCGGGGTAGGCGTATCTTAGAAGCACCAGTTGAGTACGTTAGTCAATGTTTTTATGTATGTATATATTTTATCCATTTTAAGTATCATATGGATCCATTTTAAGTATCATATGGCTCAGAAACCATATAAATGCTTTTACAGTATTATTTCATAATACTCCTTTTACTGTACGCACTTTACTTCATGATAAGTATTTCATTTGTGGCAATTCATTTCTCTTGCATGAGAAAAAAGACTGCTCAATAAATAACACCTTTTATTGAAAACGCCCGTCTCTCTCTCTATTTCTCTGCACTCCTTGTGAAATAAAGCATGCACGATTGACTGAATGAAATAGCTGTCTATTGTTTTCACACGACTCTAGAGATATACTCTTTATTCTGAGGGAGCAAAGTTGTCATGTTTATGCGGTTGTCAGAAACTAATCCCTTCTTGTCTAATCACAAAATTTTAACTCCTTCCTGAACATTTGAGAACATTTCTAGTAACCTCTGAGCTAGCTGGCAAACCTAATTAAGTCTAACATAGTCAGTAGAGACCTAGATGACCTCAGTCCTACGTCTAACCTGCTGTTTATGTTATTCCAATGCGCAGAGCCTATTGGGAATATAGGAACTACACTACAGTGCCATTGGTCTTGGAGCGAAAATGTCTACCCAAAATTATTCAATTTAGTACTCACGTGCCACCAGGGCAAGGTACTTTACCACTGAGCACGCAGCGTTGAATAAATACAGACAAACATAGATGAAATTGAAATTCAACAAGGTGTGCGTCCCCCATTTCTAAGTAGTTTTCAGTGAGCCAGTTTTGAGTGTTTATCAGGCTGGAGTTGAGTGAAATGAGGTCTTCCGGGGAGGAAACTTTCAAATAAAGTTGGGTATCCTCCACATACAAATGAAAATGAATGTTTGTGGAGTTCAGGGCCTTAGCTAATGGTTCCAGAAATAAATTGAAGAGTATGGGTGAAAGGGCAGACCCTTGTGGAACCTCCATCGAGAGTGTAGATGGCTGAGATAGAGATTGATTCACTTTGACTTTTTGAGATCTGTGTAGGAAGGAATTGAACCATTGCAAAACCACACCTGATAGACCCATCCTGTGTTCTAGCGTGGATAGTAATTTGTTGTGGTTAACAATTTTGAAGGCAGAAGATAGGTCGAGGAGAATCAGGAGGCAGGATTCTTTTAGGTCTAGCAACTTTAAAATGTCATCCAGGATGTGAGAGAGTGCAGATTCTGTGCTGTGGCCTCTATGAAAGCCCAACTGATGTTGATCCAACAGTTGGTATTTCTCAATGTGAGCACAAAGTTGAGATTGCACACACTTTTCTAGAAGTTTCTCCAGTGTGGGTTTGTTGGAAATAGTATGGAAGTTACTCAGATCAGAACTGTCTGCATTTGTTTTTTTTAGAATGGGGGAAACTTGTGCTGCTTTTAGGTAGCCAGGTTTCATGCCTTGCAATAAAGAAGCATTAACAATCTTTTCCCAAATGGGAAGTACGGCAGACATAATTTCTTTGAATATGGGAGGTAGTAGAGGGTCGTTAAAGTGATTTGATGGTTTGATCGCAAGCAGAGTGTTGTATATGTCATTTTCACTGAGGGGTTTAAAGGTGTGCCAATAGGCAATGTACATTGTTCTTGGGTCTAGTGCTAGGGGGGACGAGCAGCTCCTGGTGATCAAGTGGAGCAGTGCATCCAGAAGTTGGAAGATGGGCCCTTTTTAATTCTAGGTTGATATTGATGATTGACGTTATTTTTGACAAAGAGGGCGGCCAGTTAATTGTAAGTAAGAGTGCCTTCGGCATGGTCAGGGCGGATAGGTGCTTTGCGCAATTGTTTATTAACAATTTCGAAGAGTTTCTTGGGACACATTTTGGCTAGATTAAGTTGAGATCTGAAGAATTTGGCTTTTGCACTCTTGATTTTTCTGTTGTAAGCTCCTGACAGCTATAAGGAGGATTAGGTGTTTCGGTAGATGGTATAGATCTCCAAGATCTTTCCACTGGCCTTAGTTTACATCATAAGTGTACCCCAGTAGTTTCTCAATTCAATTAGGTATATCCTAAAAGAGACACACAAGCACCGTAAATAGCTTCAATAGTGACTGTACTCCTCCAGTCAAATTTTGACTGGAGGAGTACAGCGCTAATCACCGGGACTGCACTATGTAGGCTTACTATGATGCCTTAATCCACCAGTGTTAGGATTCAATCGACACTGTTATCCCGAAAACTACACATTGTATTCAATACCTATTCTAAATCACCGCTACAACTATGCGGACCACCACCAAAGGGGCTGTAACACTGAATTCGCCTTGATACAGGTTGTTCCCCCCTCCCCGTCCTGAGGAAGACCCACCTGCAGAGGATACAAACAACCCTCTATGCGCCAGGGTCGGAACGTCGACACTTCCCCCTAGTGGGCCTGTACCCTACTTCACCCCATCCCTACCTCTTTACAGAAGATTATACTCTGTCCAACATCCAGAACCAGAAAAGTACTTTCGAATCCATGAGGGCAGGCCCCAGTGTAAAACTGGTGCTACTGTAAACCGCGACCAGTTTACTAAGGACATTACTATGTTTAATTGATTGTTTTAACTACTCTCTGATTTCCCTCCCTATACATCTGTTCTATTCTCATGAGCACAATCCTTTTTTCATACTGCCCCTGGAGCAACCTTCTTTTCTGTTTTGAAAAATTCCATTCAGTGTTCTGTTTTTAATAACTTTGAGATTAAACAGTCACTATTTACGGTTCTTGTGTGTCTCTTTAAGGATATACTTAATTGAATTGAGAAACTAATGGGGTACACTTATGATGTAACTTGAGTTCTATGTGTATCTTGTTCATAGATTCTGACTTAACGAATACCTTCCCAAGGCAATTAGTCTAGGACCATTCTTTTCTATACCGAGCATTTCCCAGGTCCTTAGACTATTATGGGTCACCCTATTATTTTGTAATGGGCCTTAGGTTATGGCATTCCGAGCTTAGGGAGTCGTTGAAACACGGTTTGGAGTAGAGGTTTTTTACTTGTAATGGTGCTATATCGTCCATGATGCCAGAGATAGAGGCATTATAGAAATCTGTGACGACATGAACATCTTTCATTCCTGAGTGAGGAGTCCAAGCCTTTGTACAGCAGGTTGCTAGCTCTTCTGTGTTGATATTTCTAAGGTTCCTTTTCCTTTGCTTCGTTTTCTTGGGTTGATCTCCCTTCGCGGTGTTCGGACCAGTCACAAGGGACGATGAAATCCAAAGTGATTGTGTTACCTTTTTCTCCCTTGTTGTCAGTTTGACTATCCCAAAATTGTGTCAGCTCCTGATCCAAAAAGAAGGATTTAAGACAGTTTACTATGTGATCATTTGGGGTGGACCAGTAGAGGCTGAAGTCTCCCAGGAAGATTTGGGACCCTAGAGGGTAGTTGTTTGAGGATATGATGTCTATTAAATGCTCAAAGAAGGAAAGATTGTCACCAGGGGGGTGGTAGAAAGTATGTCGTTTACAGACAGTCCAGTTTTTGCTGGTGATGTTGATGCAAAGAGATTCGCTGGAGGTTGGAGTGGTGGAATCTGATTGAGAAAGTGAAAGTGTATTTCGGTGTATACAGGCTATTCCTCCACCCGGTTTCAAATATCTGTCAATACGAAATTTCTCATGGCTAGGTGGGACTAGAAGGTCAAGAATAGGGATGGAGGAGTCATTTAGCCAGGTTACTGTGAAGATAATAATGTCAAGCTTATTGGTTATAATGAGAGCATAGCTGTCAGAAGCATGTTTACTCATTGATCTGCAGTTGAAAAGTCTGCATTTCAATTGGTTAGTCGAGAGAGAGGTGGCAGCCGGAAGGATATTGATGAGCTGGAGGTTGTCCGTATTTTTGCCTCTCAGGTTGTGGGAGGATTTTCTGTAAGGGTTACCTTGGATGGCTTGGATTTGCCCTGTCTTGTACTTGCTAGGTGATTGGGAATATGAGAGTAGTAGATCACGGATCTCACTGGTCAAGAGATCAGTCTTTAGTCATATGGGGCAGGAGGAGGCATTCGAGAGGGGTAATGTTTTCCAAGTATTGTGAGAGGTGTGCGTGACCAATGCAAGAGGTACGCCCGACAGGACGTTCCCAAGAAGAGGGAGGTGTTCAATAGTGATGGCTTTCAATTCCTGGATTTCCTACGGAAGAAGGTGCAGGTGGCTAGAGATCTCATCCAGACGACCGGCCCAGTCTGAGAGCTGAATGTTGGGTTCCGTAGGGTAGGTGGGGTTTGGAGGGATAGCTGTGGGGGCCGGGGAGGACCTGGGATAGACGGAGGGAGTGGGTGAGTCAATGTGGCCTTGGGGATTACCAATTAGCGGGGAGAGTGGAACCGTCATTGTAAGGCAGGTAATAGGTCTTGAGTGGGGAGGACTGGATGTAGGGGAAGAGAGGTAGAATGGGATGGGAGAAGAGTGTTCCAGGGAGGGTGGAAGGCTGGCCACAAATTGGGCTAACGGCGAGTTAGGTAGGATCAAGCAACGACGTTCACCGATGGAGCGAGAGAGAATTCCCCTGCATGGGTCCCATTCTGTAACCATGTAGGGTTAGTAGAAGTGAGTAAAGCTATAGGTCCAAAATTTGAATGATTCCCTGAAGTTGTGGACATTGTAGGCTCTGGAGAAACTAGATCGGAGACTGATCGGCACAGAGCTCGCCTAAGGCGTGAGAGGGGATATGTGTGGTTGGTGTCACCTCGGCTTGAGGAGAGTAGTGAATGTGAGATCAATTGAAGCTGGGAGGCTTACGCAGGGATGAGAAGACTTAGAATTCACTGCCGTCTTGAGGGTGGGGAAGATATTATCCATCTTAAGTAGACTGACATTTGAGGCTTGAATTAGGATAACACCGTTGTTATAAAGGGAGATGGTGGCGTTGGCAGTGTAAATGGGCGACTGTGGCGCTGATAATTTGAGGCCATACAGAGTTTTCCTATTTACAACATTTGTAGTTCGGACTGGACTGTTCCCATGGGGCAACAGGGTCAGAGCTGATTTGCATAAAGCCATTATCTGACCCAGGGTGGTGTCGAGTGCAAAAAAACGATGGATTTGGGCCCAGATCTTTTGACTGGGGGAGTGTGTGACATTGATCCACATTCAGTCCATCACTTGTTGTTTTTTGCAATTGCCGCCCTAAGTGCGCTGGGGATGCCCAGACGTGGGTCCCAGGCACTCCACACCACTTGGAGTCAAGCTAGCCGGGCTGAAGAGAGGTGTTACCTCGAAACCGGTCCGGTCCTCGGATGCTTGATTCCGGTCTGGGAAAGATATGGCTGTTGTAGTTCGGACTGGACTGTTCCCATGGGGCAACAGGGTCAGAGCTGATTTGCATAAAGCCATTATCTGACCCAGGGTGGTGTGGAGTGCAAAAAAACAATGGATTTGGGCCCAGATCTTTTGACTGGGGGAGTGTGTGACATTGATCCACATTCAGTCCATCACTTGTTGTTTTTTGCAATTGCCGCCCTAAGTGCGCTGGGGATGCCCAGACGTGGGTCCCAGGCACTCCACACCACTTGGAGTCAAGCTAGCCGGGCTGAAGAGAGGTGTTACCTCGAAACCGGTCCGGCCCTCGGATGCTTGATTCCGGTCTGGGAAAGATGTGGCTGTTGTAGTTCGGACTGGACTGTTCCCATGGGGCAACAGGGTCAGAGCTGATTTGCATAAAGCCATTATCTGACCCAGGGTGGTGTGGAGTGCAAAAAAACGATGGATTTGGGCCCAGATCTTTTGACTGGGGGAGTGTGTGACATTGATCCACATTCAGTCCATCACTTGTTGTTTTTTATACAGAGTTTTCCTGGCACCTGTTATATGAAGCAAGGAATAGAAGAAATTTCTCGATCTTGCCTGTTTCCTGGAATAAAACATGAGGTTATTAGTTAGTATACCCTTGTTGGCACAGAAGTAAGGATCAGAGATAAGTGTTTCAGGTTGGGTTTTGAGTAATCAATGTTTGTGCTTTTTGGTAGCATTTTTGGAGAGGTTTGTAGGTTAGTTGATTGTTAAGGCATGTCGACTGGTAGGGACAAGCCTTGAATCCATTCTTATCTGGGACTACGTTGAAGATCTTTAGTGAGAGCAAAATTAAGAGCTCTTAATCAAGTAGGCAGAGATGCGCTTAACGAAGGGAATTCTCAATAAAAAATTAGGTCAGTGAAGGAGAACGGGGTTGAGGATGGATCCGTTACTTCTTAATGAGCCCCTTCTTGGGATCAGGGTTGGTCATTTAAACCCAAAGAAAACAGCAGGAATAATGAGCCGATAGATGCTGTGCATTAAGGAGGATCTTAGTGATTGCAAATGAGTGACTGATAGCTTCGGTCAAGAAAGCTGCTGTGTTAGGATACACATGGTGGAGGTTATTCTGAAAATGCAGAAGTGAGGCATTAGTTTAGTTTATTTTATTTTAAATTTGATTAGACCTCAGCTGAGGTCAACAAACACACAGACATAGTTTTAAAACATTTATAAAGATACCCATAACATCAGCTTTAAACATTTCTAAAGTTAAAACATTTCATCATGGTTTTTTGCGACATAAAAATAAAGTTATTTCGATATTTTTTATGGCTAATGACAGATAAAATAATCCAATAGGTTTTCCAGAGCTTAGATAGATCATTTGAAAAGGTGACGTTGTATCTAAGGTTGAGACTTCATAATATCAGCTTTAAATATTTATAATTTTTAAACATTATGATAATGGACTTTAAAACAACTTTAGAAAACTCTTTAAAAATGTATACAATTGATAACAAGCGGGTTAATCCGGTGGTGCTTCACAGAGCTTAATTAGGCTTTGTATAGAAAGCGCATTGTATCTAATATATATTCATAGGCCTTAAATACCTCCTCCGGGCTTCTACTAAGGTTGGGTTAGGACACACAGATAAAACATGAGTTAGGTCTTGTATTCCTCCCTTACACAAATCACAGAGCCCAGTTGTATGTTCAGATTTGTTCCACTTTGCTTTATAGAACTTTCAAAGGGAGGATGTTCAGCCTCAGTAGGAGAATACAGCGCCAGACCCTAATGATCTAATGAGAAGTATGTTTATTTCTCTAGGGATTTATAATCTATAGTGTTTGTATATTCCATATAGTGTTTTAATTGTCGACAATGTTCTACATCCAGATCGAAGCTTAATCTTGGAACCAAGTTCTTTAAAAAGAGCTTCAAGAGTGCTGGTGTCCAAGTTTTAAAAGTGCTACTGTGCAGTGAGAGTGACTAAAAGCTATATTAAGATTCTTTTTTTTTATTAGTTCTTTATTGAATTTTTTTGTTAAATACCTTCATTCACCCGTTTCCCACCCCCCTCCGACCACATTTCACAGGAATTTTGAGCAATAGATGAAGAAAAGAGAGAAAATAAAATAGGAAGAGAAAAGAAGATGAAAACATGATACATTGCATTACTACATAATCAAATATCTGCAAAAAAGATAACTTATGTTGAAGTCACATTAAGTTTCAAGAACATTATATGTTACACTTTACACTTTATGATTCAGTGTGTTGCATCCACTGTATAAGAGGACCCCAAATTTCGAGGCCTTTTTTTTCCTCTTCTCCCCTTTCCTCCTATATATAGCTATTTCTAGGCTATAAGTAGCAAATAGTATGGCCCGTCACTGTTCAAAGGTTGGAGGCTTTAGATCCAACCAGCCGGATGCTAGACATATTCTGAGAATGGCCATGGAGATACATATGAGACCCTGTAATCCCTTTGGTCTGAGATCTCCATCCATTCCCAACATTATTTCAGCTGAGGATATTTCAATGGTTGTGTTCCACATTCCGGAGAGAAATGTAGAGATTTCGCGTCTAATGGAGCGTAATGTATCACATGTGGCAAATATATGTATTAAGTCGGCTTCATGTAATGCGCATCTTGGACAATGGGTGCTTTTACCTGTACTCCATTTCGCTATTTGGTGTGGTGTATAATAAAGTTGAAAAAAGGTTTTGTAATATTGTGCTTGTTGCTTGGGGGACATTAGTAGTGATTGTGATGATTGGTATGCCAGTCGAACTGAATCTGGATTTATTTCTAATTTATTTTGCCATTTGAGGATATGTTTGTCCATATTGTCTGGAAGCTGAGAAACTAGGTCGTTGTAGATTTCCCCTATTTTAGCGGTGTTCTTACGGATAACAGCCTCTATCGTCTGTACTTTGTAAAATTCGGCATTACCACCCCCCTTTTTCATAAAAAAATCTCTAATTTGCAGGTATTTAAAAAAATCTCTGTGTTCTAGCCCCATGGTTCCCAAACTGTGCTCCGCGGCACCCTGGTGCGTCGTTATGAGTTGCCAGGGGCGCCGCGGCACGATGGGCAACATGGGATGTTTGATGATGGCTGAATTTGTTATCCTGCCCTTTTCACCCTTATCTCGGCTTATAGGCGGGTATTAAAGGTCGGGCTCTGTTGTCCCCATCACTTTTTGTAAGTGCCAAATATTCCTCCTTTTATCCGTCTGCCTGCTGAGTTCACTGTGGACTTGTCTTTGGCTCTCCCTGAAGGACACTGAGAGGCCTGACGAGCAGCGGGGTGTGGGCGTTGTTGTGGAAATAGGAAGCGCCATTAACAAAATATTAGCATTCTAACTGGAATATTGAAATTGGCACAGGCCGTCAGAATAAGTAGAATGTAACAATGGATCATATAATATTATTTTCTGCATTACAAATTAATTAATCGTTTTAAGTAGCAACCTGAAGCAGACAGAGTCGGTGTCTACCTTTGGTGAAATGTAGGTAAGACATATTATTCATTGCTCTTATGTCCTTCCTTCCATCATTTTTGTAAAGTGCTCTGATATCCTTCGGGATCTGGTACGCGCTATATAAAACTTTATAAATAAATGCAGAGTGGAGCTGCAGGGGCTCTTAGAAGGGGTGAAACAACAGCAAGGCCTCATTAACATGCAAATGGTCTTTTAAAGACCTGTGAAGTGCTCGAGTGCGGCTGTGTGTGCACCCAGGATGCTGTCTCATCCTGGGCTGCCACACACGACGGGGGTGGGGGGTGGGCGGAGGGGCTGGGGGCTGAAGCCCTTTGAGTCCAATGGGTGTTGCGCGCCTGAGTCTGAGGGCACAAAGAGAACAGTCATGGAATAATGGATAGAGGGCATGAAGGGAGCAGACATGGAGGAAAGGGGCAGTCTCAGGGCACAAAGGGAGCAGGCATGGATGAAAGGGGCCGTCTTAGGGCAAGAAGGGAGAATGGGGGAAAGGGGCAGTCTCAGGGCACGAAGGGAACAGGCATGGAGGAAAGGGGCAGTCTCATGGCACATAGGGGGAATGGAGGAAAGGGGCAGTCTCAGGGCACAAAGGGAGAAAGCATGGAGGAAAGGGGCAGTCTCAATGCACAAAGGGAGCAGGCATGGAGGAAAGGGGCAGTCTCAGGGCACGAAGGGAGCAGACATGGAGGAAAGGGGCAGTCTTAGAGCACGAAGGGAGCAGGCATGGAGGAAAGGGGAAGTCTAGGGCACGTAGGGAGAATGGAGGAAAGGGGCAGTCTCAGGGCACGAAGGGAGCAGGCATGGAGGAAAGGGGCAGTCTTAGAGCACGAAGGGAGCAGGCATGGAGGAAAGGGGCAGTCTTAGAGCACGAAGGGAGCAGGCATGGTGGAAAGGGGCAGTCTCAGGGCACGAAGGGAGCAGGCATGGAGGAAAGGTTCAGTCTCAGGGCAAAAGGGAGAATGGAGGAAAGGGGCAGTCCCTTGGCACGAAGGGAGCAGGCATGGAGGAAAGGGGCGGTCTCAGGGCACGAAGGGAGAAGGCATGGAGGAAAGGGGCAGTCTCAGGGCACGAAGGGAGAAGGCATGGAGGAAAGGGGCAGTCTCAGGGCACGAAGGGAGCATGCATGGAGGAAAGGGGAAGTCTCAGGGCACGAAGGGAGAAGGCATGGAGGAAAGGCATGGACAGACGAGGTAGTCTGAGAGCACGAAGGGGGGAGGAAAGGCATGGATAGACAAGGTAGTCTGAGAGCACGAAGGGGGCTGGGATGGACAGAAGGGGAAGTCTGAAAGCACAGTGGGAGCAGGCATTGCCAGATGGGTCAATCAGGGGGCACAAATGGAGCAGTCATGGACACAAGAAGCCGACTGAGTGCACAAAGAAAGGAGGCATGCACAGAAGGGGCAGTCTGAGGGCGCAGGGCAGGCATGGACAGAGGGGGCAGTCAGAGTACATGGGGGCAGGTATGGACAGAAGGGGTAGTCAGGGGTATGGGGCAGGCACGGAAGAGAGGGTAGTCTGAGGGCACGACGAAAGCAGTCATGGACACTAGGAGCAGACTAAGTGCGCAAAGGGAGCAGACATGGAGAGAAGGGTAGTCTGAGGACACAAAGGGAGCAGTATGGATAGAGGACACAGTCAGAGGACACGAAGGGAGCAGGCATGGAAAGAAGTAACAGTCTCAAGACACGAAGAGAACATACAAGGCCATCGTAATTTTTCTAAACTATTCTAGACCAAACCCAGTAGAACTCTCGGATGGTCCTTGAAAGGGGGAGGCATTCAAATATTACTGAAACATCAGTATGGTCACTGGCTTCAATACAGCCTCCCATGCCTGAGTTCACGACTCATTTACATTCTTGATGAGAGAAAACGTATCAGCACATAAAACAAAAGTTTGTTTTTCCCCTTTTACAACTGTTAACTTTGTATTTTGTTACAAATATGATTAAACACCTTCAATGTATCCTAATTAATTTAAGGAAAACAACAGAAATTACTCCCGAGGTCGGGCTTACATCGCCACCCACCAGTCCACTGGTAAAAAAATGGGGGGGAGCCACGGCCAACTGCCAATTAGATCAAGGGAGCCACGGGTCAAAAAAGTTTGGGAACCACTGTTCTAGCCCATACTCATTCTTAAGGTCTTCAAAAGATTTAAAGGCAGTTGTTGAAAAGAGGACGCCACATCGCGTGATCCCTGTATTGACCCATCTTTGCATACAACTGTCCCAGAATATCCCTGGAAGATTGTGAATCTGAAAAAGACTTATATAATGGGAATATCTTCCAATTCCGAGTAGTTTACCTATGTTTTTCCATGCATTATATATACCTGCAAGTGTTTTAAAGCGAATTTTTTTTAAATGATTGTCATAGGTCAATCGCCACAGATGTCCACCAGTTTTTGATCCTAGGATGAGTTCTTGTGGAGTTGGAACTCCCCCTTCTTCTGTCGGATGTCTATTTAGTGTCAGTAAGGCCTTACCATATTTCAAAACTGTAGCCCACCAGTATATCTTAAAGTTTGGGACAGCAAGGCTCCCTCTGTCTCTGGGGAGCGATATATACCTGTATGCTCTCCTTGATCTTTGGTAGCCCCAAATAAATCGAGAAAATACATTGTCTATTTCTTTAAAGATTTGCGGCTCAAAATTTAGACAAATTGTCCTAAAAAAGTATAAAAATGTTGGTAGAAGATCATTTTGACGACGTTACATCTACCTATTAAGGTGAGATGTAGATTGTGTAATTTACTGAGATTTCTAGTAGTCTGTTTCAGAAGTGGATCTATATTGATTTTTACTAGTTGATCTAGATTCGAGGTTATATGAACGTCCAGATATGTGGCATTTCCAGCTATTCTTTCATCTCTAAAGTTTGTATTTTTGTTGATAATTATTTGTATATTTAGATTCTTATTAAAAGTGTATCGAGGCAACTCTACTCTAAAAGTTTCTATTTAAAATGTGCCTTAAGGAGCCTGGGTCAGCATGCAAAAGATAATGAGCCTATCTTAATATATTCGAGGTAGCCCTTGCGTAGATTCTGGATAAGGAGAGTTCAATACATAATGCTAGGGCCGGGACAGCTTGATTAACCCTTAACAGTTTCCGTAGGAAATTTCCTTCTCTTGATTTTACCGGTTTCCAGGTTTTATGTGTATATACTCTAGACCATACATTAAGATGGGGGGGGGGGGGGATTTTCATACCATAGAACTCCAACAGAGGTTGGACATGTCTATTTCCGGAGGAGGAGTATAGCTTCAGCTATGCTCCTACACTGGCGTCTGCCTTTCAACCTATGTGATATAGATGGGAGAAATTGTAATGGTTTTTGGACAAAATCTGACCTAGATAAGTGTATTTTTTGACAGATTCGAGTGGTTTTCCCCCCAATGTCCAATTAAAAGGTCGTAATCGCTTTTTTCCCCTAAAGAGAAAATTTAAGTTTTTGAAATATTTGGGGTTAAGAAATTGTAATCCGCATAGACACTTAAGGCATTAAGTTTTCTTTGGAGTCCTATCGGTTTGAGACCTAAAATCACTATGTCGTCCCCGTACATTAAAATTGTGTACGTGACTTATTGCTAGTTTCGGTGGAATTTTACTTGAATAAAGTGCTCTGGAAAGTCCCTTAAGTAAAGGGAGAATAGCAAGGGAGCAAGGAGACAACCTTGTTTGAAACCGTTTGGGAATTGGTTTAGTTAAACCCTTTGATTCCCCCCATTTGAACTCTTCACCATGTTTCTGTATGGAGGGATATAATTATTGTAAGTAGGTCCTGAGGGATTCCCATCCTTGTCAATATCTTCCAGAGTGTTGGCTTGTCTACCCTATTGAAAGTCGTGGTAAAATCAATAACATCACAATATACACTTTGTAATTTTGACACAACATACTTGTCAAGTATCGTTTGTAGAATTGCAATATTGTCTATTACTTAGGGATATATTCACAAGGACGTAGCTCTGATTTATCCCCAGCTTACCACCCCAAAAGTGGAGATAGATTTAGCACCCCTTTCACAAGCTGGTGCAAACTGCGGACATTGCCAGTATTACCGCGATAACTGCCCCAACATTTACCTCCATGGTGGACAGCACCAACTTACCCTAATGAGAGGCAGTGTAGGCGTTCCCGCACAAAAACACACGAAAAAACACAACACCACTTTCACATTGAACTGCCAGATCTGCGATGCGAACCAAAAACAGGCGCCAAGCCGCGGTATCAGCAGGAAACTGACACCTGCTCCGACCTGGTGTAAAGTCAGACCACAGCCTGCACCACAGCCCAGAGCCACACCTGAAGGACAACAGATGCCATGGAGCCAACGATCGTGCAGTTCAGAGCCCCAAGAGGACCACAACGTCCACTGCCACCACCCCAAATAATCAGCATGGTGTCGCAAAATCACATCTGGTGACATGCATGTTTTTTTACAAAATTGAGCAGCACACATTCACTTTGGAAGCAGCAAATGAAAATGTATTAAAATAAACACTGAACAGAAATGAAGACACATGGCAGCTCCCCTCCAGACAATCTGTAGGCCACCGCCTGCAAGGCGAAAATCATGATGAGAAGGTGTGTCCTGCGCACATCAAGGGACAGAGAGAGAGCGAAGGAGAGAGAGAGAGAGGAAGAGAGGGAGAGAGAGAAGAAGAGAGAAGGGAGAGAGAGAGAGAAGAGAGGGGGAGAGAGAGAGGGTGCTGCCCCTGCGCACCCATGCCACACAGCTTACCTGCTGCCACCGGTGTGTCTCCAACCACGTGCCAGTATGTATTGTGGTACACCAGGTCACACATCTGAGACACACCCATCATCTGAAACAGAGTTCAGATACATGAATGGCACAGTACAAACAATTGAACAAGACATCATTGCCTTCCCACCCCTGCGCACCCAGGCAGAGGCACCCCAGCCCCTCCCGCCACCCATCGGAACATGCCCGCCCCTCTACACCCAGGCCTCAGTTCTCACCTTCTGCCACTGGCATCTGTAAAAGATGTCCCACCACATTCCGCTGCAAGCCACAAACCCGAGCCCGTGGATATGGCACCCTCCACATCATGCAGCCCCGCTCCGCAGGCCACCAGGTCCCACATTTGATGCTGGGTCTTGATTAAGCCATGGTAGAGGACATACCAGTGCACAGGGCATCATCACAGCCTGCACACCCACTCAGCCCAATAGGTGCCACTGACCCTGTGATCTGGGATGCGACGCCAAGTGGAGGTAGGCCCACGCTGCCCTTTGGCTCTGGCCTACACTGCGGTCCAGCAGGGCACACGAACCTGAGCAGTACGGACCACCGGGACGGGGCATCATCGCAGGCGGCACACCCGCTCAGCACTTAAGGTGTCCCTACCTCAGTGCACCCAAAGTCACCGTCCCATGGCGGTGTGCCTGTACCGGCCACAAAGCTTCAAGTGCCACTAACCCTGTGCAACCCATGTCAGCACCACGTGGTGGTAGGCCCGTGATGGACGCATGGCTTTGTGTGCCACTAAACCTGTGCGCAACAACTCATGGGCACTTAATGACTGAGAAGGGTACATCGTACAAACACCACCGGTAGAGGGGAATGTGACATTGTCGGCCCCTTATGTTGGCGGAGTCACACGGCCTGTGACGCATGTGCAGGATGGGTGTGGTGTGCATGCAAAGCTGCCCTCAGGGAGTGGCTGTGTCATGCTGACAACTAGACCAGTGACCTGCACAACACCAGCGAGTACGCCTGCAATGGGTAGGTATGGGGCCCCCTCAGAGTGTAAGTTGAGGGGTCTGGCCTTGCATACGCCAGACCCGAGCAGGGTTTGCAACAATGACTCGTGGGCTCTGGGCGTGGTCCAATCCATTCCCAGACAAGGAAGTGACTGATGCGTGTGTCCCTATTGTGGTGTCCACAGCACCCGGGACACAATAAGCAATGTAGCACCTTGTGATTAGCATGCCACAAGACGAGAATCATTGACGCAAGGAAAATCACTGTCCCTACATTCACCTACACATTCGTACCTCACTGATGCAAGACATAACAGCAGTGTGTTACTGGATGTTTAATGCACATCCAGTGGAGTACAGCAAAAGGAGCGGTACAGGGCAATGCCAAGCACACTACACAATATGAGCCCGTAGAGTGCCAGCCAGAGCCCATCCGGGTATGACAAGTACTGTGGGAGAGGAAGGGTACAGTCCGCAGTGTTATGTTATGTTATGTTAATAATATTTTATATAGCACTCGTACACCCAGAGGTTTCATGGCGCTGACTAGCAGATGCTCCGGCAATCAGAGGATTATGCATGGGCTTGAGTGAATAACCAGGTTTTAAGCTGTCTCCTGAACACTAGGAGATTGGTGCAGGAGCGGATTTCCAAAGGGAAAGAATTTGTCAACCCGAGTGGGATGGGTATTCTCAGACGTAATTCCCATGCTCTCCACACCACTGGAGTCAAGCTATCCTGGCTGAAGACGGCTGATAGCCAGAAACCGGTCCTAGGATGCTTGATTCCGGTCCAGGAAAGACATGGCTTGGCAGTTCGGGCTGGACTGTTGCCATGAGGCACAGGGTCAAGGCTGATTTGCATATGGCCATGTCTGAACTGGGGTGGTGTGGAGTGCAATAAAACGATGGATTTAGGCACAGATCTCTGTACTGGGGTGAATGTATGACATTGTTCTGCATTCTGTCCATCAACTGTTGTTTTGCATTTGTCACCCCGAGTGGGATGGGTATGCTCAGACGTTAGTCCCATGCTCTCCACACCACTGGAGTCAAGCTATCCTGGCTGAAGACGGCTGATAGCCAGAAACCGGTCCTCGGATGCTTGATTCCGGTCCAGGAAAGACATGGCTTGGCAGTTCGGGCTGGACTGTTCCCATGAGGCACAGGGTCAAGGCTGATTTGCATATGGCCATGTCTGAACTGGGGTGGAGTGGAGTGCAAAAAAACGATGAATTTAGGCCCAGATCTCTGTACTGGGGTGAATGTATGACATTGTTCTGCATTCTGTCCATCAACTGTTGTTTTGCATTTGTCATCCCGAGTGGGATGGGTATGCTCAGACGTGAGTCCCATGCTCTCCACACCACTGGAGGCAAGCTATCCTGGCTGAAGACCGCTGATAGCCAGAAACCGGTCCTAGGATGCTTGATTCCGGTCCAGGAAAGACATGGCTTGGCAGTTCGGGCTGGACTATTCCCATGAGGCACAGGGTCAAGGCTGATTTGCATATGGCCATGTCTGAACTGGGGTGGTGTGGAGTGCAAAAAAACTATGGATTTAGGCCCAGATCTCTGTACTGGGGTTAATGTATGACATTGTTCTGCATTCTGTCCATCAACTGTTATTTTTGCATTTGTCACCCTGAGTGGGATGGGTATGCTCAGACGTGAGTCCCATGCTCTCCACACCACTGGAGTCAAGCTATCCTGGCTGAAAACGGCTGATAGCCAGAAACCGGTCCTAGGATGCTTGATTCCGGTCCAGGAAAGACATGGCTTAGCAGTTCGGGCTGGACTGTTCCCATGAGGCACAGGGTCAAGGCTGATTTGCATATGGCCAAGTCTGAACTGGGGTGGTGTGGAGTGCAAAAAAACGATGGATTTAGGCCCAGATCTCTGTGCTGGGGTGAATGTATGACATTGTTCTGCATTCTGTACATCAACTGTTATTTTTGCATTTGTCACCCCGAGTGGAATAGGTATGCTCAGACATGAGTCCCATGCTCTCCACAACACTGGAGTCAAGATATCCTCGCTGAAGACGGCTGATAGCCAGAAACCGGTCCTAGGATGCTTGATTCCGGTCCAGGAAAGACATGGCTTGGCAGTTTGAGCTGGACTGTTCCCATGAGGCACAGGGTCAAGGCTGATTTGCATATGGCCATGTCTAAACTAGGGTGGTGTGGAGTGCAAAAAAACTATGGATTTAGGCCCAGATCTCTGTACTGGGGTGAATGTATGACATTGTTCTGCATTCCGTCCATCAACTGTTTTTTTTTGCAAGTGTGTAGATCAGGGCCATGACCCAGAGTCGTTGTGTGTGTGCACTGTGCGAGGAGTGTGGCTCAAGTTTAAAGCGACAGACCCTGATGCAGAGTTCTGGCCAGGGACCAGGGTTCGATTCCCGCCTCGGGCGGGGTCTCGGACTTAATTTCCTCGGACCTGTTAATTCTCGCCTCGGTGCCTATTCTAATCACGGGCCCCACGCTGCAACTCTGGGCAATGGCTTGCTTAGCCTCCACTCCGGCCCCAACAGCGCTATGGATGCCTGGCTTCACCCTGGGGGTACCCAGGAGTGGACACTTCACAGGGAAAGCCAGGAGGGTTCCACAGCGGTATGAGTATCAGCGACAGGAAGCCGAATAGGCGACACCGCAAGGTGACTGGTGACTGTGCGCTTTATAAGTGCCATGACATTTACATTTACATTTGTGCTCTTCTTTATTGTGCATGTGTGCCATTGTGGGCCTCTCCGCCTGTCCCCCAGTACCTGGAGGTCACTCACCCTGTTGCAGTTGTGTTGTGTCCTGTTGAGCAGTGTCCGTTCTCCCAACTCCGGCCACAGTCTCCACACTGATGACTGTCGACACCAGCTCCTCCATGTCATCCAGCACGAGCTGTGGCGCTGGGCTCCCACCTCCAGTCTGCATTGCTGCCTTCTGGTTGGCTGCAAGTTTCTCCTTGGTCTTCCGCTTGATATCAATCCATTGCCTCGTGGCCTCGTTCATTGACCTCTCGTGCTCCCAGACGGCATTAACCTTGTCCACGATGTCCCGCCATATCCCATTTTTGGTGCCCAATGACATGTTGAAGGTGACGAACAGTTGTTGGTGGTGTTCCATATCCTCCGTGATCAGGATCCTGTTTTCCTGCGGACTGAACTTCGCCTTCCTCTTCTTTCTTTTCCTTGTCCTTCCGTGTCCCCGAGCTCCCATGCTGGTCGCCCGTGGTGCTTGTGGGATTGCACTCGTCTTCTGTGCCTTCTCCGGTTGCCTCCATGGTGCTTGGGTGTTGGTCAGTTTGTGTTTGTGTGTTTTTTCTACTTTTATAGTGATTTTTCCGACCTGTCATGTGTGAATTGCAGGCCTGGCGCTGCTTATCACTGATTTCCTCATCGCGCTTTGGCCTATCGCATGTTTTTTTGCATTGAGGTTTGTGTTTTTATCTTGGTCGAGGTGGTTGTATCGCGGACATTAGCCGCGGTTTCGGCGGACTATTGCATGGTACCATGTTAACACAGGGCTATTTTCCCACGATGGGCTGCGATGTGTAAAGGTGTGTTAGCATTTTCTGGTGATGTTCAGCACACGCTCTCGTGAATATACACCTTAGTATTTTGGGCGAAATCATGCCTAGGACATAGGAATTACTCAACTGGAAAAGGCCTAGTCTTTAAAGTGGTCCAAGACACAGGCTGCAAAGATATTTCCCGTTATGTTGAGTAGGGCTATTTGCCGATAATTCTTTGGGTCTGCTCTGGAGCCTTTTTTAGATTAACATCCACAATACTTACCCGCCATGATTTTAGGATATCTCCTTTTGAAGAACAGTAAAGAAATAGGGGGGGATAGACATTTGCTCCACTCGTCCAGATTTGATTAAAGGGCCTTAATCGGGATCTCGTTCAGTCCCATTGCTGACGTTGATCTTGCGGCCTTTTTGAAATAGGCTATTTGTATAGTTGGTGAAGCTATTGCATCAGTATTTGTCTGACCCTTCCCTTGAGACTGCTGGTACCATTTGTCCGCCTTCTGTGAATTCGATTTATATAGATTAGAGATGTGTTTTTTCCAAGCCAATGCTGTCACTGGAAGTGCTTGTGTTGTTTTCCTTAAACCCATTTGTTTGGCAGACTCCAAAGCGCTTTGCTATTTTTACTTTTTACTGCCAGTTGAATGTCTATCCAGTTTTTATCTTTTTCATCCATCTGTTTTTTCGCTTTTTCCGTTGACGTAATTTTTTCAACTTTTTTATTTCTTATCCATGAATAGTTTATAAAGTGCACTCTTATCAGGCATTTAATCTTTCTGATTCATAGTCTATGTACTTTCCTTTTTGGAGGCTCCTTCTGCTGTCACAGTGTTCCCGAAGGGATACAACTACGGAGAATATTGTCTCTTCATAGATCATTACTGGGTTTATTTCTTTATTAAGCGCATCTAAGAGCGTAGCTGAGATTACAATGTTCATTCTTTCTATTGCTTTAGAGTTCCAGAAGATGCTACCATTTTTATGATCTGCATTGGCATGACCATTCAAAGAGCCTAATGACCACGGGGTAGTATAGTGCAGTAAAAGTTCTATTTCCAGAAGCAAGGGGGCATGATCACTTTTGTATACACCCTGCACATTTAATGATTGCACTTTCTGAAAAGTCAATACTAAAGATTACATAGTCTAAGACAGATGAACTATTTGTGCCGGATCTAGTGTATGCAGCCGGGATATCCATTTCTACTCTACCATTTAAAATTACTCCATTCATTGCCTTGACGTGAGAGAGTAGTCATTTCCCTCATTTGTTAGCTTTTATCTTTGTTGAAAATAATAGCTTTGGGATAAAACAGGCATCCTCTATTTTGCAATTTCCCTCTTTATGCAGTAGAGATTTTCCCATTGAAGTCTCCAGCCATTATTGCTAGTGGTTACCCTTTTTGGGCTGTAATTGTTTCAATTGTCTCAAATATTTTTGCTAACAGAGAGTCGTAACGGGGCCCTGGTGGTATATAAACATTAAAAATTAGCAAAGTCTGGATGATGCTCAAACGTTTGTTGAAATGGGAAATCTTAAAGTAGTGAGCGTTTTGGAGATACAAATCAATAATTTCTTGATCCCAGTAGATTTCTTCTTTTAGTAGAATTTCAAGGCCTCCTTTTGTGTGGCCCCTTTTTGTGGCTTCAGCTGGAACGTCAAACACAAAGTAAGTTTTTTTGAGTGAGGGTACCTACGGACCAGGGGCCTCATTTATGAAAAGTGACACATCGCTGCGTGAAAACAGCGATGCGTCACTTTTCACTGCGCCCTCCTTGCGACATGATTGATGCGTCATATTTACAGTATGACGCATCATGTCGCAAGGAGTTACCGATACGTCAGTATTTCTGACGTATCTGTAAGCGCAAAAGTGACGCATTGCTGGAGTGTGTCACAAAAGTGACGCAACTCCAGCAATGTGTCCTTTCACATGGGGCAAGCCCCATGTGAAAGGGCTTGCGCCAGTCTTACGCCTGCTGTGAGGTAGGCGGAAGAATTTGACGCAACAGCGTCCTAAAAGTGACGCAGTGAAATCTCATAGATTTCACTGCGTCACTATTACGAGGCTTTTTGCGGGGGAACGCCCCCTCTGCATACATTATACCTGACGCAGGTATAATGTAGCGCAGGGGTTTACAAAGTGACGCATCTGCTTAGATGTGTCACTTTGTAAATAGTGCGCAACAGGAGGCATGTTTTACGCCGCCGATGCGTCACAAAAAGTGATGCATCGGAAGCGCAAAACTGACGCAAGGCCTCATAAATGATGCCCCAGATTTCTTGTAATCTTGTAATAAAAGAATCGATGGAGGTTTTTCAAGAATATGAGCTAAATATTCTCACCTTTTCCCAGCGACGTTTCACGAGATACCTAACATTTTTGCTCAAAAGGAAGTGTTAGTGTATTACCCTGTTTATTGCTGTTCAGAGTACTGGAGATCCAGGACCAGGAATTTTCTTTTAATTGTGATTCGATTTTTGGCGATGCCTGATTCCAGATTCGTCATTCACCTCGACGGATCGATATTATTATAGATCCTTCAGTTTACTCATTTGAGTTTTTGAAGACCAATCCACGTGATTATCTAAGGGGTAGTTCTTACTCTCATTGTTGTCCCTTGATCTATAGAGCTATATTACCTTTTTTTTAACTTCAGCCACATCAAAACCGTTTTTTTGAAGAATGTCTCTTTCATTTGAAATGATTAATGGAATAACATTGGACCAAAACTCCAAAGTTGCCACTGTTACATTCAATTTGTTCAGGAATGCTACAAATGTTATTTCTAAACTTGTAAGTGAATGAAGTTGAGGAATCTTATGAAATAAGTTTAGTATTCTCCCACAAAATAAAGAAATCATGTCGCTGGGGAATAGGTCTATCAATTCTAGAATACACGAGACAGTCAGGTCTTCCTTTCCATGTATATTTATAATAGAGGGATAGATTCTCTTATCTTCTGAATGTATTTCTTCCTGGCATTCCTTTGTGTGTTCTACTGAATAGTTTTTCGCCAGATTGTTCAATTTTTGGTTTCATATTGGAGGGGATGTTCATCAATGGTTGTGGTTATCTCGTGATTGGTCATTACTCTGATCTGTTTGATCTGGTGTTTATGGGAATGTTACTTTTCTAGACGATTGTCTCGAGATTTTCCACTTTGCTCTTCTTTGCTTTTCTTCCCCTTTATAATATATCTCTTCTCCTTTGGCTTTATCGTAAAGTTGAATTCTTTCAATGCTGGGAGATTTTTAGAAACCTTTTCCGGATGCTTTGGTGTTTGAGTTAATATTCCTTGCTGATTCTCCTGTTTAAAAATTGGAAACAAAGGTATCACCAGGGCTGGACTGGCTACCAGGCGTTTTGACATGCTGCCGAGCTGGGGGCTGATGTCACTGCGGTGGGGGCTAATTTTGTTGATGGAGACCTGCGTGTGCTTCAAAATAAACAGAGCAAAAAGAATTTCGTTCAGCACACGCAGGTCCCCATCAACGAAATCAGCCCTCTTCTCGGCAGCATGCCAAAACGCCCGGTAGCCAGTCCGGCCCTGGGTATCACAGGTTGAGGAATGCTTTCTATCTTGGTTTCCCTAAACAATATCCGTAAAGAGTCAACTTCATCCTTTGAGAACTTATTTTTCACTTTTTTAGAAGTGAATCCCGCTGTTTGTGTTGCCTTTTGCACTTTTCCTGTGAGGTGGTCAACAGATGATACATTTGGGCATTCATCTTCCCGAGTCACAGTTCTTTCTGGACCACTTAACATAATTTTGAGATTTTGACAGAATTGTTTTTTTCTTTTTCTCTCTACTAGATATTGTAGAATTCCAGTTTGCGTTTGGAGAATCATGTCCGAGTTATCCAAATTCTTCTCGAGCACAGCCAAAATTGATTCCAAGATTCTCTGTAGTAAAAAAAAAGTGTTAGATATAGGTTCTTGCATGTTTGAGGATTGCGATGAAAATTTGAATTCTAGTGATCTTGGGCAATTTTCTATACAGACTGAGACATTAGTTGGAGTGCTATTGAGAAGTTGTGGAACCTCTTTAGATACTATAGGAGACAGATGATGTAAACCTAATGTAGGGTGTATATCTGGTAGAGGAAAATCAGTGTCTAGGATTGCAGGAGGAACCTCCAGAACTATGTTTGGTTTTAGATGTAATTGTTCCTGGTCCCCCCATTTGCCGCACCTTTTTTGTAGTCCATTTGTGGTTTGCTTTCTGGTATATTTGGGATTTGCTGGTCATTGCCAGCTGTCAATTGTGCTTGAGCACAGTCCCTTTCTTTTATCACAGGTTTTTTTTCCTGTTGAATTCCCTTCTCTATTGGTGCTATTTGATCGTCTGTTCTGGCGGTAGTAGTAAACAATGTTGTTATATCTACTGTTCCTGGGACTGCTCCGATGTGAGGAACTTTGTGTATACCGTTTTTCATAGATTGGGCCCGTACCCAGTCTTTTCATATGTACTGCTCGAGATCTGAGTTTTTTATAAGCCATGAAATTAGATTAATGAGGTGAGCGAGGAGATCACCTGGGTAGATGGAGGGTGCTCTTGCCTGTTGTTTCTCTTTCTTTCTTTCTCT
Source organism: Lissotriton helveticus (assembly GCF_964261635.1). NCBI lineage: Eukaryota > Metazoa > Chordata > Amphibia > Caudata > Salamandridae > Lissotriton > Lissotriton helveticus. The sequence continues at coordinate 1,451,028,596 of NC_136065.1, forward strand.
TCTCCCAACTTCTACGGTGACGGTTTTGCACTTTTCCTGCTCAGGGATAGATTAATGTATGCTTGACATGCATTTTTCTAGAGGCCAAACAGCCCCTAGGACCTATAGTCAGCAGACTTCAGAACAGTTTCCTCTGCGTATTGAGCCCGAATTTGAGCGGAAGGTCGCAGAAATCGCACAAGTGGAGAAGAGAGGTGATAGAGGGAAGTTCCATGGGGTTCCCGGGGCAGGTTGTAATACTATAATGCAGCAGTAATATGTGAAACTATACTAGGTTTTTTACATGAGACCCAGCCACTTAATAACCCCCTTTTACCTGCTAAATGCACTGTGACCCCTGACCTCGTTCGCAGTCGGGTCGCTCCCCGCCCGCACGGCTCCCCCTGTGCGCCCATGACCCTTGCCCCGCTGCTGCCGCTTCCGGGAGTTCGCCGCTGGTGTGCTCTTGTGCTGCCAGCATTGTGGTTTGTTGTTGACTGTTTTGTACTTTATTTTTTGTTTTGTATTCTGTTTTAGGCTCTCAAACGCCCCTTGCCCCTTGCTCTCCGTACCGCCCCGCTTCCCGCCGCTGCACCCCGCCCCCTTTTGCCTTCTGTGTCCCATCCCTCAACGTCCATCGGCCTCCACGCTCCCGCCTCCCAGCTGCTCCTCCCTCCCACTTCAACTTTTATGGAGGACCCCGCGCGGAAGCGTGCGTCTGCGCCCGTCCGCAACTGGACAGCGCCCAGCGCCAGATCCCCTGGACCCCGCGCCCCCTGCAATGCCAGACTCCGATACGACGCCAACACCCTCCTCACTCTCAACACCGGCCGGGACCGCCGCTGCTTCCAGGCTGCCCCGAAACGGACCCACAGACCCTTCTTCTGTCACACCTGCTGCTTCTCCTGTGACAAAACCACCAAGCCTCCAAGGACTGGACCCAACCACCTCCGCTGCATACTCCTTAACACCCGCTCCGCACGCAAACACACCGTCGAGCTTTGGGACCTACTCAACACAACAGCCCCAGACGTAGCATTCCTGACCGAGACCTGGTGGAACGAATCCTCGGCACCGGACATCGCCATAGCCATCCCAGACGGCTACAAGATCACCCGCAGGGATCGCACCAACGGAATCGGAGGAGGAATAGCCATTGTCCACAAGTCCACACTCCAGGTCCACACCCTCGCAGACGACTCACTCAACTCCGCCGAACACCTTCACTTCTGGATCCACACAGACCCCAACACCACTCTCAGAGGAACACTTGTCTACAGACCTCCCGGACCCCGGGCCCTGTTCAGCGACTCCATCGCCTCCATGGACTACATCCTCCTTGGGGACCTGAACTACCACCTCGAGAACAACAACAACACCAACTCCGCCACTCTGATCGACAACCTCGCCAACCTCGGCCTCTAACAACTCGTCACCGAACCCACCCCCGCCGCCGGCCACACGCTCGACCCCATCTTCTCCACAAGCACCCACTTCACCTTCAACCACACCCCGACCTCCACTGGATCAACCACCGATGCATTCACTACACATTCAAGAAAGCAACCACGCACCACCACAGCCAACAGCTACCTCACCGCTGCTGGGGTAAAAACACCGAGAACCAACTGACCACCGCCCTCACCCTGGACCCTCCAACCGACCCCACCGGCCCAGCCACCGCCGCCAGAAACCTCAGACAGTGGATCGAAGACTGCGCCAACACTCTTGCCCCGCTAAAGAAGCCCTCCATCAACCACTCCAGCAAGAAAGCCGCCTGGTTCACTAAAGAACTCCAGACCTCCAAACACACATGCCGGATGCTAGAAAAGAAATGGCTCCAAGACCGCACGTCAGACAACCACGCTGCCCACAAAGACGCCATTGGCAGACACCACCAACTCATCAGAACAACCAAGAGATCCTCCTTCAAAGCCCACCTGAACAACAACGCACACGATTGCAAAGAGCTCTTCAGCATCGTGAAGGAACTCTCCAACCCCAGCACCAACACCAACGACATCCCGCCCTCGCAAGGACTGTGCGACTCACTGGCCACCTTCTTCCACCGCAAGATCATCGACATCCACGACAGTTTCAACGTACCGCCAGCCCCGACCACGACAGCCCCAACCCCGAACGCCACCTGCACCAACCAGCTGACCGCCCTGGGCCCACGTCAATGACGACGAGACACGAAAGATCATGAACTCCATCCACTCGGGATCGCCAGCAGACCCCTGCTCACACCACGTGTTCAACAAAGCAGATGCCACCATCGCACCCCAACTACGAAAGGTCATCAACATCTCCTTGGACTCAGCGACATTCCCGGAAAGCTGGAAGCACGCCGAAATCAACGCCCTCCTCAAGAAGCCCAAGGCGGACCCCAAGGACCTCAAGAACTTCCGGCCCATCTCTCTACTCCCCTTCCTGGCGAAGGTCATTGATAAAATCGCCAACATACAGCTGACCCACCACCTCGAGGATAACAACATCCTAGATCCGTCGCAATCTGGATTCAGACGGAACCACAGCACCGAGAGAGCCTTCATTGCCAACAGAGACGACATCCGACACCAACTAGACAACGGCAAAAACTCAGCCCTCAGCCTCCTGGACCTGTCAGCTGCCTGTGACATGGTATGCCACCACACACTAAGAACATGCCTCCAAGAAGCCGGAATTTGGGAGAAAGCCCTGGACTGGACCACTTCCTTCCTCTCTGGCAGAACCCAGAGTGTCCGCCTCCCGCCCTACCGATCCGAAGCAACCAACCTCATCTGCGGCATCCCCCAGGGCTCATCCCTCAGCCCGACGTTGTTCAACATCTACATGGCCCCCCTCGCATAAGTGGCCCGCCAACACAACCTGCACACCATCTCATACGCTGACGACACCCACCTCATCCTCTCCCTTACCAAGGACCCGCATACCGCCAAAACCAACCTCCACATGGGTATGAAGGCCATCACCGAGTGGATGAGGAGCCGCCGCCTGAAGCTGAACTCGGACAAGATGGAGGTCCTCATCCTTGGCCCTACCCCGTCTGCCTGGGATGACTCCTGGTGGCCGACAACACTAGGAACAGCACCGACGCCCGCAGACCAAGCAATAAACTTGGGATTCATCCTCGACTCCTCCCACTCCATGTCCAAGCAGGTCAGCGCCATCTCCTCCTCCTGCTACAACACCCACCACATGCTTCGCAGGATCTACAAGTGGATCCCAATTGAAACCAGAAGAACGGTGACCTAAGCCCTCGTCAGCAGCCGGCTTACTACGGCAACGCACTCTACGCAGGAATCCCGACCAAACACCTACAGCGACTACAACGCATCCAGAACGCCTCGGCCCACCTGATCCTCAACCTTCCACCGACACAGCCACATCACCCCCCACCTCAGAGACCTTCACTGGCTCCCCATCAACAAGAGGATCACCTTCAAGCTCCTCACCCACGCACACAAAGCACTCCACAACTCCAGACCAGCCTACCTTAACAATAGACTCAACTTCTACACCCCTGCTCGCCAGCTCCACTCCGCCAGACTCGCCCTCGTCGCCGTCCCATGAATCCAGCGTACCACCTCCGGAGGCAGATCCTTCTCCTTCCTCGCTGCCAAGACCTGGAACACCCTCCCCACCCACTTGCGGCAGACCCAGTACCTGCTCACCTTCAGGAAGCTCCTCAAGATTTGGCTCTTCGAGCAGTAGCAGCAGACACCCCACCCCCCTTCAGTGCCTTGAGACCCTCACGGGTGAGTAGCGCGCTTTACAAGTTCTGTGATTGATTGATTGACTGATCACAGCAGTCTCCTTGCGTCCCACTGGAAGGCCCTGCTCCTTTCTCCTTGTCCACTGCCATTCACTTTTGATGTTTGAACATGGCTCACACAGGCTTGGCGGTTCAGCAGCCCCGCCCTCAACTCTCTGCTGCTCATGCTGCTGCCAGAAATCCAGAGACCTACTCCCATCCACCCGCAAGAGAAGTGAAGTACGGGGTCTGGGGAGGTGGGGTGGGGTGCAGTACCAGGCAAAGCACAGGGTGGCGGGCAGTGACAACAGACAAGTGGCTCGTCTGACAGCAAACAAGGATGGACTGCAGGCAGCAGCAACAGTGAGTAGTAGTATTAAAACCACTAATTGATGCAAGGCGGTGCCCCCTAGAGATAGAGCTGGGCCAGCAGAAGCGACAGGAAAAAAAACCCTGCTGCCTCCTGCTTGAAAGTTTTGGGGGGATTAAAGGTATTATAGGTGTAGCCTGGGGGTAAGCAGGAGTGATCAGGGCAAATGGGGGCATGCTAGAGGACTGCAAACCCCACCTCGTCTGACAGGGCTATCTCCATGGAGTCTGGGGCCCGACACTTCGCGGCAGGCCAGCTATGGCCGTCGTACTTGCTGCTCTCGCTGTCACTCCGCTCCATGGTTACAAGTCAGCAATCAACAGAGTGAGGGCTGGCATGAAGGCGATCCTCGCCTTCATGCCAGCGCCATGCAGGAGGATCCGAGCATCCAGGAGTCCGGGACAGGCTCAGCTCGGGTCTCTCACTCCTCGCTCCTTGCGTTACTCTGCCCGCTGTGTCTGCGTCACGCTACTCTCCAGCTTGAACAAATGCCGAAGTGACGCTTTTTACAGTGACTGCTCTTGTGCTAATAATATTTGGAACAACTAAATTAATACAATACTGTTCGAACCACTGTAAGCCTGAAGGAATGAGTATTATATTGTCCTAATTGTGTGCACCTTCCCTAATAAAGCCAGAAGAAAACACTAAAAAAAACTGTTCAATTAGTTGAAAGCTACAGACCAAGACATTCAAAGATGGCCACCAATATTGCTGGGTTGAGTGCAGGCAGAAGGTTGTTCTGTTTTCATTTTCATTTCAATTTTCAGTCTGGTATCTTTTCAAGGTGGAAAGCGCCATCTTCTGAGATTCTGTCGAGACGATGCAGGAATAATTTCAAAATGGTGATTTTTTTTCTTCTCTTGCTTCTAGGCACCTTGGCTTTCTTTGTGCATGGTATTTCAAACTGTATGATGGCATTTTTAAAGAGTTTTTTGGGGGGAATTAGTAATAGTTAATTTTTAAAGTGGTTTAGATTGTATAAGTTTTATAATGCTATATGGCCTGCTGTTTTTAGATAGCTTTTAGGCCGGCCCCTAGTATGACGAGTGGGTGTTATGTGCCTAGTTACAATGTACATTGCTCTTTTTCTGCACAATACCATTTTACAATAAGCTTTTGCACATGTTGATTTAGGGGCTTATTTACAAAAAGTGATGCACCAGCGGGACATTTCTCTACCCCATATTTACAAAGACACCAAGTCACCCTGCATGGCTTTTCCTGTCCTTGTAAATACAGCCCCTTTACACGTAGCACTTTGCATGAAAGGGGCGTCCATGGTTGTTGCTGTGGTGGGTGTTCTCACGCAAGAACCATGGTACCTGGCGCATTTCCAGATTTACGAGAAATCGTAAACTTTGAAATGCGTCTGAACATCCCCATGGGAGGAGTAGGGAAGAGCAATGAGGGGAAATGTATTATTTCTTCTCGGTTTTTTTCCTCTTTCTCTGCGTCCTGCATTCTACAGCACACATAGAACAAGGAAATCAGCTCTTATGATTGTTTATGTGCAGGAAGGTGTCCCTTCCTGAACATAAACAATCATGAGAAAAAAAAGAAGTTTTAAAAGTTCTATGTGTGCTAATGCAGCACACAGAGAATTTGAAAAACGCCTTTTCAGAGTTTTTATGTGCAGGAAGGAACACCTTCCTGCACATAAACAATCATCCCCATGTCTCAGGCATCCTTGCACCATGGCACAAGGGAGCCTGCATTGGTGCATGGAAGCTAATTGTGCACCAGCGCAGGGGAGAATAAATGGATCCGTCATATCCTTATAGATATGACTAATGCCTGTGGTTTGAAAGTACCGCGCATGGTGCAGCAAAAATTTGTGTGTGCTGCGCTGGAGCACTTCGTTGTAAATGAGGGCCTTTGTTTCTCTGAAACTGCTTTGCTTACACATTTCACTTCACACAACATTATCATGATGCCTCGAACACGAAGTACACAGCCTTTCTACATGCTGTACAATGTTGTTCTATCTTCATCAATAGGGTGACAGGGCTTTCTGCCAACCCATAACAATGTTAATTTGTATATACATTGCAAGGATGCTTTTTTATTATAAATAAATAAAAATTTCCGTGGGTTAGCCAAAGGAGACACTTCTGCTAACATGGAGATGTCCCTGCATGCTGATGCTTCGTCAAACAGCTGCCTAAAATCTCCTTGAGGGTTGTTCAGTTTGTGACCAAGACGGGGTCGTACATTTTGTCCCATCATGGGGTTGGATCATCCCATGGGGGAATCTTGGCTACACACTCACACACATGGGGTAGGGATTTCATAACAGGAGTACACCTGATTCCTATATTGTTTTATATGCATGCATATACACACAGTTCTGAGCACCATGGTTGAAATATACCTGCTATTTATAATTTTGGTGCTTGTAATCATTTTCATATGTTTTTGTATATGGATCATTGCAGCACATGCACTCTATACTTGAATAACTTTGGTTCACTAAATATATTGAACAACATCCCATTGTGTATTCTCTGTATATTTCTCTGCAAACAAGAGTGCACGAGTGACTGAGCGAAAGAATGAATGAATGAATGAATGGATATAAAACTTTTAAAGCGCTAACTTAGCCCAAGGGCATCAAGGCGCTAGATACAGAACAATATGCAGGCATAGGAGGCAACACTCAAACCAGCCCTTCAAGGAACAACCAGGTCCTTAAATTCTTTCGGAAGATTGTATGTGATCTTTGACCCGAGAGTTCATTAGGGAGAGAATTCCACAACTTAGCAGCCGCAGTTGAAAAAGCTCTCCCGCCCCATCTCGTCCTTTTAAACCTCGGGACAATGAGGAGGTTTTTCTTGCTAACCTGAGATTCCTTGTGGGCGCATGATGCTGAAATAAGGCCCTAATGCCCACTGGGCCAAGGCCATAGTCGGCATTATGAGTGAGGCAGAGAGCTTTAAACATAATTCTGCGATCCATAGGGGGCCAATGCAGCAAAAGAAGGGACGTCCAGACAGAGTGGTGTTTAGGCAGGTCCATCACCAGCCTTGCAGTGGTATTTTGGACCAGCTGCAGGCGCCGCAGCTGTCCTTTGTTATTGCCCAGATACAGGGCATTGCAATAGTCCAATCTGGACAGTATTAGTGCAACTACAACTTGTTTGCGTGCAGCAAAAGAGAGGAACTGTGAGATTTTCCTCATGAGCCTAATTAGGCAAAAGCAGGTAGCCACTGTCCTGGAGACCTGCAAGTTCAAAGAAAGGGAATTGTCAACCACCACTCCCACGTTTTTGCCATGGGAGACGGGAGTAGGACACGTGTCCAGGAAGTCGGGCCACCACTCCCCTGACCAAGTATCCAGTTTGTCCCCAAAGATCAGAGCCTCTGTCTTCTCGCCATTCAATTTTAGATAGTTCTGTACCATGCATGACGAGACTGCTTGCATGCAGTTTTTAAAGTTTTGAGAGGAGTCACAGACATTATGAGTGATTGACACCATTATTTGAGTGACGTCCGCATAGGACAATACATCCAGCCAAAACGATCTCACCACCCTTGCAAGCGGGACCACATAGATATTAAACAGAGTAGGGCTCAAGGAAGAGCCCTGAGGCACTCCGCAAACAAGGGAGGCAGAATCCGAGTAAAGCTTCCCAGTTTTACTATTTGAGATTGCTCACTAAGAAAGCAGGCGAGAAGATCCAAAGCCGAGCCCCCAATACCTATCTCCCTGAGATGCTCCGCAAGTCTCAAGGGAGACAGGGTATCAAACGCAGTGGTAAGATCAAGTAAAACTAGTAAGGTGGTGTAGGACTTGGCCCTTTCCCCAGAATTTTTCGTTTTTTATTCCTTTAATTTAGGGTGCCCCCTATTGTAACAAAAGGGTATAAGCCTTGTGTAGTGAAGAAAGCCCTGTGTATGTTAAACTAATGTTAAGGTGCAGGTGCTTACTTCCCCTAACATGGCCGCCACTGACCCCTGCTACTGCAGCGTGGTCTTTGTGGGCGCATTCTAGTAGTCAGGAGCTGGCTAGAACCCTCAAACAATGTATCCATACTAGCCTGCCAGCCTGTCCATAGCCATAATGGTGGAACCTCCTAGAACCTCCTGGAACCTTCTGGAACAGATGAGGTGGCACCAACTGCCACTGCCAACTGTCAACTGGGACTAAAAAAGGAAAGGGAGGGAAACTTTCCTGTCAGACTGAGGGAGCACAGACCTGGGGGAGAACCTACGCAGGAGCTTTAGGCAGTGGGGACTAGACAGGGACCTATGACACTGGTAGAGACAGAGCCTAGGTGCTGCCTATCAAGTGTTGAGGGATCCTGAATTTGCCCCCCTGACCTGGCCCGGCGGAAGGGGAACCCCAGGTCTACTTGAAGGGAACTAGCGGAGGAGACTTGATATCAACCATCAACTTCAACCTTATCCCCCCCTTTCAAGGAACCCAGAGACTGCAATTTACAAGGGCGCAAGAAATATAAAGCGCCAAGAAGAAACCAAATCACCACAGGACTTTTGAGAAATCAACCAGGTATTGGCGCTGTAACACTCCCTGCGCTCCCTGACGCCACCTGGGATCCCTTTTTCTGGATTGCCACTGTTGTGTGAACTGTCCTGTGGAACCTGCTGATCTGACTCCAACTAATATAAACTGTCTGCTGGCTAAGCGCTCTTATTCCCTGGCGCAAGCACCCTGCACTACCTGTCCTGAGGAAAGTGCTCCACTGAAGTGAATGCTAAACGCTATCTCTGCGTAGCGCTAGCCTCCTGAACTGCTAGCCTAACTGAATTGCCTGAGGCTTAAGCACTGTAACTGCCTGCAGAAGCGCTAGAATCCTGAAGCGCTATATCTGTCTGAATTGCTAGCCTGCATCATCTGAACTGACTAATTTACTTCAGCGTGCTAAACTGGACAGAGCGCTGTGTCCCAGGAGCTATCCCTCCGATCACCTGTTGAAGAGCTGTGCCTCCTTGAGAAGCGCTTATGTCCTGCAGACTGTCGGGCCCTGAAGCGCTATACTCTTAAAGCGCCACGAAGCTCCTGGGCGCTATTCCTGCCTGAATCGCTTTTGCCCTGATGAGCGCTGACTCTGCCTGAGACGGCTGTTGTGCCTTCAAGCGCTGTCGCCCCCAGAGAAGCACTGCCATTCGTGACCTGCTGACTGAGCCCAGCGCCGTGAAACCCCTGGCACTAGGCCCCTTTGAAGAACGCTGTGATGCCCCTACAACTGACACCAGAAAGCCATTACCAGCGCTGTTACTGCGAAGCGTTGTGAACCTGAGAGCTCGGCTGCTGCCTGGGGACCCTTGAGGTACTGTGAAGCGCTGTACATCCAGCATCTGTCATTAACTTCAAGCGCTGCATCAGCGAGGTGCTGTGTGCCCAGAAGGCTCCCTGAACTGGGGAATAGCCCCATTGGCCCCTTCAAGTACTGGAACTGGGCCAGGCCCCCCCCCCCAAAAGACACTGTGGGGGCCTCAGCTAATAAAAGTTAACCCCTGCCTGGGCTACAGTTGCATGCCAGTTAGTATAGCCCTATGCATGTTTATGGCTGAGTAATGCAGCGTTTATTCTCTCATGAAATGTTGAGCCTTTTAATGGGGTACTTACCTAATGGAATGTTTTATACTCCTGCCCCAGTGTTCTAACTTCTACCTACCAACAGGGATACTCTTGAATACTGAAATGTTTTATCCCTGCGTCAAGAACTGCAGAGCAAGGAATTGGTCAATTGTGCCTGTCCAATGAAAGGTTTTGTTCCAACCTGAGAATTCCTGCTCATGTGCCATTGTATAACTGGTTCTTAGGCACAGGGTTGAGATATAATTAATGGAAGGTTGATCCCTGCTTGAGGAGAATGTTATTCTGGGTAAATTAAATGTTTAGTCCTACATAAGGGGCTGTTATCTTTAAGCTGCAGGAGCTAGGAAAACCTTATTACAGGCCCTGCCGATTCGAGGAGCTTGCTGCACAAAATTGCAAATGGGGCCTGGGTTTTAATAACCTGTTTATTCCTGATTAAGGAAATGGTTGCTTCTGCCAATTGAATGGTTTACCCTCATTCGAGGCACTGTTTATTCCTGCGTTTTTGGAAATGTTATTGCTGAGAAATGCAGTGTTTGTGCTCCTAATGAAATGCATAAGGAGTTAAGGCTGTAGTAACTTTGGAATTGCCTTAAGGAAATGCACATATTACAATAGGCCTATTTATTACTGCCTTATTTGAGGGAATGCTCTGCATAGGCCCAATTAAATGTGCAGGTCTGAGTCATGAAATGGTTGATCTATTATTAAATGTTTACTTCTGCTCAGAGAAAGGCTACCCTGATTGAAGGAAATGTTTGTTCTTACTTGATGAGATAGGTAATTCTGGCCTAATGAAATGTTTTACACTGGCTTCATAGAAAGTTCTACATCTGCTCAAGCAGAATGTTCTTTCTGGCCTACAGAAATGTATTGTAGCTTATAAAATGTGTAGCCCTAATCTAGGAAATGCTTATTCATACTAGGAGTGATTCCTAAAATGGTTATTCCTGATTAAGGAGTGGGTTATATCTGCACAAGGGGTTGTTTACTCTTAATAAAGTGTTTTCTCCCACTTAGTGCTGCATTTACTGAAAGCCTACAGTTACCTATTCACATGTTTACTGCTGTATAGCGGAACGTTATTTCTTTCTTGATTGGAACACTGAAATGTACCACTGAAATGTTGGTTCTTGTCAAATGAGCCGCTTACTCTTGGCTAAGTGCCTGGTTATTTTTCCTGAAATGGTTTAAGGAAATGTTCAGCCTTGCTTGGTGAGAAGTGGATAAAATGCCTACAGATCTAACATGATGTAATGTCATTTAGTTGCCTTTTGTGATGTATTCCTTACCGGTGCTGACAAGAAGCAAGGCTACGGTCAGGCCTGTGGTTATCTACATTTGATATTATCTAATATTCAGTATTTATCTTATATTTAATATTTATTCACCTAGTATTTATTGCCAAGTGTTGAAATACATGTATTTGAAAGGAAGGCTAATAAGGTAATAATACTGTGAATTCTTGAATACCCTGACTCTGCTCAATATATAAAAGTTATTTAATTTTTATACATACTCACTGGAGTGGCGTCACTCATTGCGTGCCCAGTTTTCTGTCTCAGTGGTTGCGTGTGCTGTATGGTCGCTTTACACATAAGCCTTCTGATGCCTACCCGCTCGTGCCATGCTACCCTCGGGGAGCTGGTGACCCCAGTTCCAACATATTGGTGTCGAGCGGAGGGATCCAGGACCTGTGACCATGCAGCACCCTCCAGTGAGACAGGGTGCACAGCAATTAGGCTGCACATCTATTGTGTGTGCAAACCTAAGTAATTGACCCCTCCAATATCTAGCCTGTAGAGTGTATCAAGACATGTTTGACCTAATCCTGACACCCACGTCCTGGTATCTTTTCCCAGATTTATCTGAGTCCCCACCTGGCATAATGGAGTTTTGGCAGGGGATGGGGGTGCCTGTTGGGCGGAGAACCGGGAAGAAGGAGCTCCGTACCGCTTTGAGGGCATGGGTAGGAGCCCACCCAGAGGGGAGAGGGGATGGGGAACAGGAGGGGCAGGTCACACCCAGGTAGGCGGGCACACCAGAAGACCCAGGCCTACTCAACATTGTTGTGTCTGACAATGTGCTACCGGGAAGATGTTCTGGGGCAGGGAGTAGAGTATCTCGGGGGTGTGCGTCGTCGAGGATGCTAGAGCATGAGAGGGAGAGTGAGAGTCTTGCAATGGATGAAAGGAAGCTGGCGCACCAGCTTCAGCTAACAGAGTTAGACCTGAAAGCCTTGGAGCTATGTGCGCCAGGTACTCCTAATGGTGGCAGCGTACCCGAGGTTCGGGGTTCAGATCAGTCACAGGGTGTAGAACCTGGACTGGGGTTTCAGGTTCAGGAGTTGCCTGACCTGGAGGGTGGGGTACCCGTAACTAAGGACCCTACCGGTGTGACTCCCAGGGGTACCTCTCCGGGTAGGAGGGTGCGGAACTCTGGGAGGGGGTGCAGAGGGAGGAAGGACTCTCCTCTGGCACCGGTCCAGCCACAGGGTGCAGATCCCGGGTTGGGTGGCCAGGTTCGGGGGTTGCCTGACTTGGCGGGAGGGACCTCTGTATTCAGAGACCCCCCAGTGGTGTCTCTCAGGGGTACTACTCCAGTTGGGAGGGTGCGGAACTCTGAGAGGGGGTGCAGGGAGAGGGAGGACTCGCCCCTGTCACCAGTTCAACCTAAGGGTTTAGACTCTAGGTTGAGAAGGAGAGTGGTCCAAAGGTACCACGGGCCTGGGGCTACTGCCCCCCACTCTGAGAGAAAGCAAGGGCCAGAGGCTTCTGGACTGTCTAGAGGTTAGTCCTGGCTGCATCCCACTAGGGAACACCAGTGGGGTGGTTTGATTGGTGAAGAACTGGCGGATGCCATTGAAGTAACGGGCCTGCATCCACCTTTTTCCGCCCCAAGCAGGGAAGCCCATCAAGGTGATGATCGGTCTACCCTGGCTTTTGGCTGGGGGGGGAGACGTGTAGAACTTGGCCCTTTCCCCAGAATTTTTCGTTTTTTATTCCTTTAATTTAGGGTGCCCCCTATTGTAACAAAAGGGTATAAGCCTTGTGTAGTGAAGAAAGCCCTGTGTATGTCAAACTAATGTTAAGGTGCAGGTGCTTACTTCCCCTAACATGGCCGCCACTGACCCCTCCTACTGCAGCGTGGTCTTTGTGGGCGCATTCTAGTAGTCAGGAGCTGGCTAGAACCGTCAAACAATGTATCCATACTAGCCTGCCAGCCTGTCCATAGCCATAATGGTGGAACCTCCTAGAGCCTTTCTGGAACCTTCTGGAACAGATGAGGTGGCACCAACTGCCACTGCCAACTGTCAACTGGGACTAAAAAAGGAAAGGGAGGGAAACTTTCCTGTCATACTGAGGGAGCACAGACCTGGGGGAGACCCTACGCAGGAGCTTTAGGCAGTGGGGCCTAGACAGGGACCTATGACACTGGTAGAGACAGAGTCTAGGTGCTGCCTATCAAGTGTTGAGGGATCCTGAATTTGCCCCCCTGACCTGGCCCGGCGGAAGGGGAACCCCAGGTCTGCTTGAAGGGAACTAGCGGAGGAAACTTGATATCAACCATCAACTTCAACATCCCCCCCCCCTTTCAAGGAACCCAGAGACTGCAATTTACAAGGGCGCAAGAAATATAAAGCGCCAAGAAGAAACCAAATCACCACAGGACTTTTGAGAAATCAACCAGGTATTGGCGCTGTAACACTCCCTGCGCTCCCTGACGCCACCTGGGATCCCTTTATCTGGACTGCCACTGCTGTGTGAACTGTCCTGTGGAACCTGCTGATCTGACTCCAACTAATATAAACTGCCTGCTGGCTAAGCGCTCTTATTCCCTGGCGCAAGCACCCTGCACTACCTGTCCTGAGGAAAGTGCTCCACTGAAGTGAATGCTAAACGCTATCTCTGCGTAGCGCTAGCCTCCTGAACTGCAAGCCTAACGGAATTGCCTGAGGCTTAAGCACTGTAACTGCCTGCAGAAGCGCTAGAACCCTGAAGCGCTATATCTGTCTGAATTGCTAACCTGCATCATCTGAACTGACTAATTTACTTCAGCGTGCTAAACTGGACAGAGCGCTGTGTCCCAGGAGCTATCCCTCCGATCACCTGTTGAAGAGCTCTGCCTCCTTGAGAAGCGCTTATGTCCTGCACACTGTTGGGTCCTGAAGCGCTATACTCTTAAAGCGCCACGAAGCTCCTGGGCGCTATTCCTGCCTGAAGCGCTTTTGCCCGAATGAGCGCTGACTCTGCCTGAGACGGCTGTTGTGCCTTCAAGCGCTGTCGCCCCCAGAGAAGCACTGCTGTTCGTGACCTGCTGACTGAGCCCAGCGCCGTGAAACCCCTGGCGCTAGGCCCCTTTGAAGAGCGCTGTGATGCCCCTACAACTGACACCAGAAAGCCATTACCAGCGCTGTTACTGCGAAGCGTTGTGAACCTGAGAGCTCGGCTGCTGCCTGGGGACCCTTGAGGTACTGTGAAGCGCTGTACATCCAGCATCTGTCATTAACTTCAAGCGCTGCATCAGCGAGGTGCTGTGTGCCCAGGACCTGAATTTGCTGCCTGGCGCTGTGTCAGAAGGCTCCCTGAACTGGGGAATAGCCCCATTGGCCCCTTCAAGTACTGGAACTGGGCCAGGGCCCCCCCAAAAGACACCGTGGCTGCCTCAGCTAATAGAAGTTAACCCCTGCCTGGGGTACAGTTGCATGCCAGTTAGTATAGCCCTATGCATGTTTATGGCTGAGTAATGCAGCGTTTATTCTCTCATGAAATGTTGAGCCTTTTTATGGGGTACTTACCTAATGGAATGTTTTATACTCCTGCCCCAGTGTTCTAACTTCTAGCTACCAACAGGGATACTCTTGAATACTGAAATGTTTTATCCCTGCGTCAAGAACTGCAGAGCAAGGAATTGGTTAATTGTGCCTGTCTAATGAAAGGTTTTGTTCCAACCTGAGAATTCCTGCTCATGTGCCATTGTCTAACTGGTTCTTAGGCACAGGGTTTAGATATAATTAATGGAAGGTTGATCCCTGCTTGAGGAGAATGTTATTCTGGGTAAATTAAATGTTTAGTCCTACATAAGGGGCTGTTATCTTTAAGCTGCAGGAGCTAGGAAAACCTTATTACAGGCCCTGCCGATTCGAGGAGCTTGCTGCGCAAAATTGCTAATGGGGCCTGGGTTCTAATGACCTGTTTATTCCTGATTAAGGAAATGGTTGCTTCTGCCAATTGAATGGTTTACCCTCATTCGAGGCACTGTTTATTCCTGCGTTTTTGGAAATGTTATTGCTGGGAAATGCAGTGTTTGTGCTCCTAATGAAATGCATAAGGAGTTAAGGCTGTAGTAACTTTGGAATTGCCTTAAGGAAATGCACATATTACAATAGGCCTATTTATTATTGCCTTATTTGAGGGAATGCTCTGCATAGGCCCAATTAAATGTGCAGGTCTGAGTCATGAAATGGTTGCTCTATTATTAAATGTTTACTTCTGCTCAGAGAAAGGCTACCCTGATTGAAGGAAATGTTTGTTCTTACTTGATGAGATAGGTAATTCTGGCCTAATGAAATGTTTTACACTGGCTTCATAGGAAGTTCTACATCTGCTCAAGGAGAATGTTCTTTCTGGCCTTCGGAAATGTATTGTAGCTTATAAAATGTGTAGCCCTAATCTAGGAAATGCTTATTCATACTAGGACTGATTCCTAAAATGGTTATTCCTGATTAAGGAGTGGGTTATATCTGCACAAGGGGTTGTTTATTCTTAATAAAGTGTTTTCTCCCACTTAGTGCTGCATTTACTGAAGCCTACAGTTCACATGTTTACTGCTGTATAGGGGAACGTTATTTCTTTCCTGATTGGAACACTGAAATGTACCACTGAAATGTTGATTCTTGTCAAATGAGCCGCTTACTCTTGGCTAAGTGCCTGGTTATTTTTCCTGAAATGGTTTAAGGAAATGTTCACCCTTGCTTGGTGAGAAGTGGGTAAAATGCCTACAGATCCAACATGATGTAATGTCATTTAGTTGCCTTTTGTGATGTATTCCTTACAGGTGCTGACAAGAAGCAAGGCTACGGTCAGGCCTGTGGTTATCTACATTTGATATTATCTAATATTCAGTATTTATCTTATATTTAATATTTATTAACCTAGTATTTATTGCCAAGTGTTGAAATACATGTATTTGAAAGGAAGGCTAATAAGGTAATAATACTGTGAATTCTTGAATACCCTGACTCTGCTCAATATATAAAAGTTATTTAATTTTTATACATACTCACTGGAGTGGCGTCACTCATTGCATGCCCAGTTTTCTGTCTCAGTGGTTGCGTGTTCTGTATGGTCGCTTTACACATAAGCTTTCGGATGCCTACCCGCTCGTGCCATGCTACCCTCGGGGAGCTGGTGACCCCAGTTCCAACAGGTGGTATGCCCTGCATCCACCTGTGACCTGATGTTATCAAATACCACAGCGAGGGCAGTTTCCGTGCTGTGGCAGCTTCTCAACCCATGTTGAGAGCCATCCAGAAGTTGGTGGTCCCTCAAATAGGCCACCATTGGGTTCTAGATCTGTAACCATGATCCTCAGGGTTCAGGGTGGTAATGTTCAGTAGTTGCCAGAAACCATTTGCTCTCTGTTCAGGTTAAGAGGGGTCGTATGGTGGCATTGTGAGCAAGCTGGTCTCTAGGTTAACATATACTACGGGGGTGCATTGAATCAGTCTAGGCACCTCACCCAAGGTTTATGTTGTGCACAAATCCCCAGATCCTACTGATTAGTGTGAACTACATGTCAAAGGGCTATCCGAGACCACTGGTTTTGGCCATTTGAGGTGAAGGAGCGCAAGAGCAATGTCACCTACCTGGTGGACATGTAGACTCCAAGAAACCCTTTGAGATTCCTACTTGTGAACCACCTCAAACTGCATTTTGAGAAGTTTGAATTGACCATGCTCTTGGTCATGGATGATGGGGTGGAAGAGCAGCGTGAACCTCTCCCCAACCACCTGTCTTTCAAAAAGCAGGATGGACCAGTAGAGGGTGTGATCTTCTCTCCTACTCTGACCCTAGAACAGCAGACAGACTGTCACCAGGTGCTGGGACAGTTTGATTCTCTGTTCTCACTCATCCCTGGAGTCACTCAATGGTGCACCCACTATATTAACACATGGGACAGACTACCTCTTGAGCACAAGTCTTACAGAGTGAGAAACAGAATCAAGGGGGAGGTCTCTAGGATGTTAGGGGTGATTGAGCCCTCCAACAGTCCTTGGTCTAGCCCAGTGGTTTTGGTCCCCAAGGCTACTTCTCCCTTTGTCTCACCTGAACTGCGGTTCTGTGTTGACTACTATGGGCTCAATGCCATCACGAAGATGGATGTGCACCCCATCCCATAAACATATGAGCTTGTTTATTGGCTGGGAGCTGGCAAGTACCTCAGTACATTTGATCTAACATCTGTGTACTGGCAGGTTGCTTTGACCAAGGGGGCCCATAGAGAATAGTGTTCTCAACACGAGAAGGGCACTAACAGTTTGGGGTCATGCCTTTTGGGTTGAAGAACATCACTGCAACATTCTGGAGGTTGGTCAAGCAGGTCCTAGCTGG